>NC_058379.1:33159224-34517558 GCF_018350175.1 Felis catus | reverse complement strand
CTCAATACACACACACACACACACACACACACACACACACACACACACAGAGCTATTTTTAGGGAAGATTTTGTGAGACATGGAACACAGGGCTCTCCCTTCTATCAGATCCTGCACTCCTCTGGTACCCAGAGCATCAGGAGACAGCACCTATGAGGACAGCTGTGCTCACATGGGCACAGTAAGCAGTGTCAAGGTGGGTCACCCTACCCCAGTCCTCAGGGTCATGGGCAATGACATGAGGGTCTGAGAGAAGAGGGGGGATGGTAGGTGTGGCTGGACGTCTGGCTTGGGAGCATGGAATGTTTCCTTTGGATGGTCCTAGGAGTACTTTGGGATCGGGCTGCTAAGGATCCTGCCTGCATGCTTAGGGGAGAGGGTGTGGGCTGGGGGGTCTGCTTCACACACACTTCCTCAGCTGGATCCTAGGGCTCATGATGTCAGAGGCCATGTCTGAGGCACCCCATCCTTTGCAGACTTTTTGGCATTGTGTATATGTGCCAGGCTCTGAAAAATGAAGCATCGGTGAGTTCTCTCTGGTTTGTGGAAGTGTTATACAGATCTGGGCTCAAAGTGTGGCATTTGTCACTTATGTTATTATTATTATTTTTTAGATTTCTTTTGGGAGGGAGCGCGTGCAAAAGCAGGGGAGGAGCAGAGAGGGAGGTAGAGAGAGAGAATCCCAAGCAGTCTTTTCACTGCCAGTGCAGGACCAGATGTGGGGATCGATCCCACAAACTGTCAGATCCAGACCTGAGCTGAAATGAAGAATGGGACTCTTAACCAAATGAGCCACCCAGATGCCCCTGTCACTTATTAACTGTGGCTTTGGCCCAGTTACCCCCAGCGAGCCTTCCCTCCTGTTTTTGGCGGCCACACCCTCGCACTTGACTTTACTCTGAGCTTCTCTCCTGCCACCCCCACCACCTTGGCATGTCCTGCTTGTGCCGTCATCCGGGCGACCCCCGTACCAACTCTTCTGTTGTCTCCGTGTTCCATTTGGAATGTCCAGAAAACTTTGTGGTGGCTTCCCTTCGGGCACTTTGCACGCTTCTACCTTTGAATAAAGCCGGTTCTGCACAGGGCTGACTTTCCCCTGTGGCTTGTGTCCTCCTGGTCAGCAGGGGAGTGTGAGGCAGGAATTGGGTTTCATGCAGAGAACGCTGTGCATGCTGGACCCTAAATCGAGGAACGCAATGCCTCTTCTGCAGCATTCTCCTCTGTAAGGACGACTCAACACAAAGAGGCAAGGGTGGCTCATTTCTTTTTTTTTTTTTTAAATTTTTTTTTTCCATGTTTTTATTTATTTTTGGGACAGAGAGAGACAGAGCATGAACGGGGGAGGGGCAGAGAGAGAGGGAGACACAGAATCGGAAACAGGCTCCAGGCTCCGAGCCATCAGCCCAGAGCCTGACGCGGGGCTCGAACTCCCGGACCGCGAGATCGTGACCTGGCTGAAGTCGGTCGCTTAACCGACTGCGCCACCCAGGCGCCCCAAGGGTGGCTCATTTCTATAACCATTTCTGTCTACTCAAGGTTTAAGATTCCTCTAGATGCTGCACAACAGAAAGCACTGGGATAAGCACTCACCCTTTTTTTTCTTTTTTGAAGTTTATTTATTTATTTCGAGGGAGACAGAGACGGTGTGAGTGGGGGAGAGACAGGGAAGGAGGCAGAGAGAGAGAATCCCAAGCAGGCTCTGTGCTGTCAGCACAGAGCCCGATGCGGGGCTAGAACTCATGAAACCATGAGATCATGACCTGAGCCGAAACCATGAGTCCGACACTTAACTGAGCCACCCAGGTGCCCCGAGCACTTACCTTTTGGACTGCTGTTTAGAAGACCTTCAGCTGGGGGGCGCCTGGGTGGCGCAGTCGGTTAAGCGTCCGACTTCAGCCAGGTCACGATCTCGCGGTCCGGGAGTTCGAGCCCCGCGTCGGGCTCTGGGCTGATGGCTCGGAGCCTGGAGCCTGTTTCCCATTCTGTGTCTCCCTCTCTCTCTGCCCCTCCCCCGTTCATGCTCTGTCTCTCTCTGTCCCAAAAATAAATAAACGTTGGAAAAAAAAACAAACAAAAAACAACAACAACTGCTGAGCATTTTCAAAAGCATCTCAATAAAAGTCATTCCAGCTCTCGCATCGCTCTGGCCGTGCCTAGTGCTTCAGGCAGTGAAGCTCATTCTGACGTTATGTTCTCCCCTTGTTTATTTAGTTGGCCTCCGAGGGCGGGGAGAATTTTTCTCAGCTAATCCACTAGCTAATCCATGAGCTAATCTAGCTCACGATGCCTGCAGCCCTGCCTGCCTGAAGCGGGCGCCAGCCAGCCCTTGCCCGGCCAGGAGCTCAGGTTGGAGCAGAGAACGCCATGTAGATGGGGTGGGGACAGGCAGCGTGTCGGCTGTTCTCGTCCTGAGGGGAGATTCCTTGGCACCGTTGGTCCCAGATCTTTCTAGGCCAATGTGATGGAGATTTCACAGCGTCCAGGACTCATGCCGCCCAGTGTGCACGTTGAGAGTTTGACCCCACATAGTAGAAATGCCAATATCCGTACAGACCGTTTTGGTTAGTAAAACGCTTTCACGCCCAGGGTCTATCTGATCTCAGAACAATCTGTGAAGTGGCTGGGCAATTATCAAATGCAGGATGATTATACTTTTTTGGTGGTGAGCTACAGAAACCAATTTTGGCTAACTGCAGCCAAAAGTGGGTTTATCTGGAGGATATAGAAGACTCACATAACTGAAGGAGCAGTTGAAAAACCAGCCAGAGATGAATCGGCTCATCGTGTCCATCCTTGGGACCCTATGGTTAAGAGTCAAGGATCGGGGGAGAGAGTCTCATGGGCCCAACTGGGGTCAGTACCCTGCTCTTGGGTCAGCAGAGCCTTTACCGACAGAGCCCTGTCAAGACTCAACAGGGGAGGGCGCATTGGATCCGAAGCAGAGGAAGGTTATTTCCCCCAATGAATTTAAGATGCTCTTACCAGGGAAGGGTTATGGAGGTTGGTGGGTCAATCACAACAGTGTATACCATTGTCCCCATGTCACAGATGAAGAAACAGAAGTGCCAAGAACGTTAGTGATTTGTCCAGGGAACCACAGAAGTAAAGCGAGGGTTGTAATTCAAGCCTTCCAACTGAAGTTCGGTGAGCTTTTATTTTTTCCCTTCCCACTGCTGATTTTATCGTGGAGATGATACGAAAACAGCGAAGGCTGCTTTGAGAAGAATCGCCCGTCACTGCATTGGTATAACTGTTGCCCGTTTCCTCCCCGATCTGTCCTCAGTGCGTTTTCTTTGTCACATGGCTTCAATCCCAGTGCGCTTGCACTGTCCCCACTTACCGCAAGGCCCCCTAGGCTAGTAAATTCTGTTGACTTTGGTATTTCTGGTACAAATAGCAAACCACCAGGGTCTGTAGGTCAGGAATTCCCTTATTATCGATACCAGTGGACATTTAGAAAGAAAAAGGCAGCCGTTTGCTCAAATCTAAAAATCACTTTGACACTGTGTAACAGAAACCGCTGGGACGAGCACTTACCTCCCAAAACTACATTTTGAAGTCAATGCCATGCTTTTGCTGGGGTGAATGGATGGGTGACTGTGCAGTGGGTGCATTGCAGCATATCTCTGTTAACGGGCTTTTCTTTGGATAGAGTAACGGAGGTGAAAACTTCGCAGCTCCATATTGAGTGCCTGCCAGATCCCTCTTTAGCTATAAATGCCCAGAGTAGGTGGGGCAGATGGCTATGGAGACACAGGCTTGAAGTCACATGATAAATCAATCAAGGGCCCAGAGAACAAAGTCCACTTTTCCTGATCCCAGAGGCACTGTGTTAGGTCAGGTGCATGGTGCTGCTTTCCAGATGACTGCACAGTCCGTGTGGGCCCCTCCGTGAGCATGTCCCTCTCCTGGATGGTGAACGAGACAGGAGCGATGACCCACAACCAACAGATGGAGGTCTGAGGGGCGGCAGAGTGTGCGGGGGGCTCAGGGCTGTGGAACCCTTGATGGCTGGAATGTGGGGGACCCTGGGGGGCTCTGGGTTTAAGCTGCCAAGAACGTTTTCTGTTTTCTGGATGGAAGTTTGGATTGTTCTTTGCAGGTACCTCTTCGTTTGGTGGGGGAAAGTCCTCAAAGGGTCTCTTGGTTGTGTGCTAGAGTTCCCCAGGGAGCCCCTCACAGCCATATAGAGGGAAGTGACCCTTTCCTGGCATTCTCCTTGGTTCTTGCCTGTGACCAAGCTAAGCCTTGCCAGACCTGGCCGAGAGCCAGATCACATCTACTGCCCTACCCCCATGCCCTTTGGTTTCCGCAGGCCCTGGGTAAGGGTGCCTGTCCCCATGGGTTGGTCAAGAATGGTGACAAGAATCATGGAATGGCACAGTACTCTGCCAGCTGGCATCGTAATGGCCTGGACTCTGGGGAGAAGTCCTGGCTGACTCCTTTCTTTCTTTCCCAGTGTTTGGGGAGCACGTCCAGTAGGAGCAGCTCTCTTGGCTCCCAGCTTGGGACTTCAGGTGAGCTGCCTGGGACCCCGCCCATAAGGTTATTCTGATTTGCCGATACTCAGATATTGTTGGAGCCTTATTCAGCGAAGAAAAAAAAATATTCATTTATGAATCAGGTCTTAAAAAAATTAAAAACAGATTTTTTTTAGTGTTTATTTTCCAAAGAGAGAGACAGGGCGTGATCGGGCAGCAGCAGAGAGAGGGAGACACAGAGCCCGAGGCCAGGCTCGAACCATGAACTGCAAGATCAAACTGAGCCAAAGTAGGATGCTCAACAGTCTAACTGAGTCACCCAGGTACCCCTCCAAAAAGAAATTTTTGAACTTAATCTGATAGCATTAGTTCTGATAGACCAACAGAACTACACTCTGCATGTTATTACTCTGACAACAAAGCCGGTTTTGGACAGGGTATATACCTTTTCCCTCTTGCTGATCTTTGGAGAGGCAGAGGCCCAGGACTCTGGAGAGAGGCACCCACGGCATGCTGATAAAAGCCCTTCTGAATTCCATGGTGGGCAGATAAATCATGCAGTTCATCTTTCTTTTTGGGGCACTCACAGAGCAGGAGGGAAGCCAGCAGTGATTAGTTTGGGACCCATTCGGCAATAACTGTGCTGTCCCTCCCAGGCAAGCTGAGGGGTCTAGAGGGCTTAAGCCTGTGGACAACTGTGTGCAGTTATATCTGGCATTCACGTCTAAGATTTTTCTTTTCTCTTTTGTAAGTTTCATCTATTATCCCCAGTTCCTCAGTTCATTGTTATAGCCTGAGCTCAGTGTTGGGGAAACTGAGGCGTGGCCCATTCTGGGGGCAGGGGCATGGGAAGCCCAGCATGGCTCAGGGAGGGCACTGTGATATGGCAGAAGGTGGTCGGCCAGACTTCCTGGTAACAGGACAGTTGGCCAACGACAGCAAACTTGGACTCGTGAGCTGTGTAAAAGTTCTCTGGGATTTCCAGAAGCAGGTAGGTGGGATGGAGGCTGCATTATTGCTCTTTGTCCCTAATTAAGGGACGTCTGAGTAGCACAGAAGGGTTGCATGTCCTGCAGACAGCTGCCCTCTGCTTCCCTTTGTTCTGTGATCCCTGGGGTCTGTGTGGTCCCCTGCACCGCTCGTCTCTCTGAGGATCCTGCTGAGTGGTGGCATCATTCCTTGACCCTCCACTGCATCCCCAGAGTCCCAAGCCTCACTCTTCCTCTGCGATGACAGGTCACAGTGACAACTGCGTGTGGAGGAAAAGGCGACCACACCCTGCTCTCCCATCCCTCGGACAAAATTCCAGCTCGCGTTGCTCACCTCCCGGATGATCTGTCAACGGCCTTTCGGGAACCTGAATGACCATAGCGTCAGACAGAAGAGCTTCGTGTTGGGACTGGAGGCGCATCAGAGAGTCTGGGACCCCTGTGCCACTTATGCCGGAGAGGATGCGACTAGTGCCACAAGAAAATGCCTCAGATCCAACGATGTTGACAAACTAATTCCTTAAAAAATAGATGGTGTCTTCTTTGGGACATAAGACATCTTAGATGCGGTGTCGAGTAGTATTTTGGATCTTTATTTTTGTTTGTAAACTCTTCTTCCACATGTGGTTTTCGGTCTACTTACAAAGATCTTACGATGCAGAAGAAAAAGCAGTTGTGAGCGTTAGAGGGGACATAAAACAAAGGGTCAAATCAGCGATGCGGAAACCAGGAAAGGGCCAATGCCTGCCTACTTACCGACGGACGAACACAGAGCAGCAGCCATCAGTGGGCATGTGACTCCCAAGGCGGAGGTCTCCTCGGCTCTGTTGGTGAGCTTGTTGGACACCCGCCTACATTTGCCTATGGAATTTTTTCAGAAAGGACAGAAATACTCCCACCTGTACCCTCACTGCTGTGAGTTGCCTCCATTTCTCTTGTGTGCTCCCCTATCCACGGTCTCTTTTTCTTCCGTCCTACCTACTCCTGATTGAGACCCACCGTGCTGTGGCTTCAAGCAAAGGGTCATCAATCTGAGACGCTTGCTTTGCCATCTTTCCGGAGCTCTAGACTCCAATTTCGAACCTGTTGCAGATGCTTCCAGTTCTAGGCCCCACAAACACGTCCCGGGCAGAATTGGGTTGTGTTGCCGCATCTGTATTTTCTAAGTTGGCGGATGACATCTTCTGTCTAGAATGCCCCCCTCCCCTTCTTTCCCAGTTTGGGGAGTTACTTCCAAAGGTCCTTCTCAAAGGTCACCATCTCTCTGTTGCCCTCACCAAGTCATCAGGATGGAGTAGTTGTTCTCCCCTACGTGTCCCTGGGTCCCCTGACCCCTCTTGTGTTCATTGTGCCGTGTGCTGCCGTGATCCTTTGTTTTTCTGTTTATGTCTTATTCTAGAGCTTGCTTCCACTAAATACATATGCCAGGATCCAGCGCAGAGTTTAGTACATAGGAAGCAGTCCCTAACTGCTTGCTGGTGAATGCAGGAGTGGGTAAGGCGACCTCTTTTCCTGCAGCAGGAAAACAGTCACTGTTACGAAGCGGGAAGAGGCACGCGCTCAGCTCAGGGGAGCAGAGCAGCACTGTGACTTCTCACGCTGTGGGGACAGGAAGGTCTGTGGGAGAAAGATACAAAGAACCCCTACAGAGGTGATAGTACGAAAAGCAAAGCATGGTCTGGGTTTTGGTTTCTAATCTCCGGGAAGAGCTACAGAAGACGGAAACTGTGCTCCAAAACTTAGCAGTCAACATCATCCACCCCTACTGGGATAAAAGTTTGCCTGGCGCTGACTTGATGCGTGGCTGTCTTCACCTCTGAAACATCCCAGAAGCACTCGAAGCTGGTTGTGTCCTGGGAGATGGCTCAAAGCAAGATCTCCTTCAGCCTGGGAAACACTAGGGCTCCATTAAGTTAAGCATCGATAGATAGGTTACAACGGTAAAGGAAAAACTGAGAACTTTGTATGAGTGATTAAATATTAAAAAAAAATTAAAAAAAATTTTTTTAATGTTTGTTTATTTTTGAGACAGAGAGAGACAGAGCATGAACGGGGGAGGGGCAGAGAGAGAGGGAGACACAGAATCGGAAACAGGCTCCAGGCTCTGAGCCATCAGCCCAGAGCCCGACGCGGGGCTCGAACTCACGGACCGCGAGATCGTGACCTGAGCTGAAGTCGGACACTTAACCGACTGAGCCACCCAGGCGCCCCCCCAAAAAAATTTTTAATGTTTATTTATTTTGGGGATGGAGACAGAGCACGAGTGGGGGAGGGGCAAAGAGAGGGAGACACAGAATCCGAAGGAGGCTCCAGACTCCGAGCTGTCAGAACAGAGCCTGGTGCAGGGCTCGAACTCATGAACCGTGAGATCGTGACCTGAGCAGAAGTCCTTCCCTCAACCAACTGAGTCACCCAGACGCCCCAATGCGTGATTAAATATGTCTGTTCCTCTAAAGCTTGCCCCCCATTACGTGAATACACTATAGTTAAACGTTCATTGCACTAATGGAGAGATTGTGGTCAATAGTGAAACACATCCCTAAAAAAAAAAACAAAAACAAAACCAAAACACTATTGAAAGCCTGATTCATCTTTAACATACTAAAGATGGCTCAGGGTGCCTGGGTGGCTCAGTCGGTTAAGTGTCCGACTTCAGCTCAGGTCATGATTTCATGGTTCGTGAGTTCAAGCCCCACATCAGGCTCTGTGCTGACAGCTCAGAGCCTGAAGCCTGCTTCAGATTCTGTGTCTCCCTCTGCCTCACTCTCTGTGTCTCAAAAATAAATAAATGTTAAAAAAATTTAAAAAAAATACTAAAGATGGTTTAAAATAGTTAAAGTGTCTTAAAATATTTATGATGTATTTTTAGGCTTTTTGATGGGCAAAGACCCAAAGATAAGCAAATAAAACCATTAAGGCTTTTCCAGGGTGGACAAAAGTGGAAAAGGGGGATTTTATCCAGTGGATAAAATCATGAAAAGCTTGAACTGAGCTAATGCTCGATCTGGCAGCCAGAATGCAATTTCAGGGCTCGTAAGACGTTTAAACATACTGAGTAGAACAGTATTTTATAGGCTGTAATATGATAAATACATAGAGGCAGGCTAAATAAGGGATGCTAAGTTGTGGGCAGGTGACATTAGTGAATTTCATGACAGATGACAGAATACTGGGTTGGGTGAACCACTGGTTCTGTAGCTGTGTGGCTTTCGTAAGAGTGAATGCAGTTCACTCACCTGCCTGTATTACCCCAGAGAGAGAGACACAGGTATTGAAATATATTTCTTGGAGATAAAAAAAAAAACAACCACCACCACCAATTTTTGGTCATCTTTATAAACACAGGCTCTCATTTTAAATCTGAGACTCCCTTGAAGGTGAGAAGCATGGGATTAAGTAGGGACCCCTGTTCTAACATCATTTGCTCTATTGAATATATCCTTATTAGGTGCGTATATCCTTAGGGGCACACCCTACCATTTTAGTGCGAATTTTCAGGAATCTTGTCGGGGAGAGCTGGTGCTTGAGGGGAGAAAGAAGTGTGCTGGAAGAAGACAGAAGGAGGACAGGTCAGTGGTGGGGGAAGCCCCAGTCTCCAGGAGACAGGAGACAGGAGACAAAGCAGCCAGCAGAGGGGGGTGTCCAGAGGGTGAGAAAGGGATGTTGGGCTCTAGGTGGGGACAGCCTCAAGGGACAAGGCTAGAACCTGCCTGTTTGCTGGGGCCTGGGTACAATCCCCCCCCCCACCCCCAACGCCCCCAACCACTCTTTCAGCCGCTTCCATACACTACTGGCTGG
This sequence comes from Felis catus, assembly GCF_018350175.1. NCBI lineage: Eukaryota > Metazoa > Chordata > Mammalia > Carnivora > Felidae > Felis > Felis catus. Next base: position 34,508,290 of record NC_058379.1, on the reverse strand, counting down.
GAGCAGCTTTCCTTTTTCTTGATTAGATTCAGGATTACACTCTGAGTACAGGCTGGGTCTCCCGAGGAGGGGGAGCCTGTGAAGACGAGCTAGCAAGGCAGCTCTGAAGGCAGCTGCATCTCAGAGTCGGTTGAGGCCAGGCATCCATTTCATTTGTGGTTTCTGGGGGCTGATTTCTCTTTAGGTTCAGGTTCTTCTCCTTCTTCTGGTTGGTAGCTTCAAGTTTATAGCTCATTAGCAAAACTAACAAGCCCTCAGAACAGGGAGTGTATGCAGAGGGACCTCAGGCAGACTGTGCAAGGGAAGGGAAGGAGAAAGGCATGCACATTTGCTGAGCCCCTCTGGTCGACCCGGCCGTTCGTCTGGGACCCACTGCACAGGGAAGGAACCAAGTGTGCTCCACGCGCTGACACATCACATGCTGGAAGAATCTTGCCCGGTAGAACCTTTTACATCCCCATGGCATAGGTAAAGAAACAACGTCTAGGAGAAGTTGAACAATGTGCCCGTGGTCACACAGCTAAGGGATTGAGCTGGCTTTCAATTCAAGTCTGTCTGACTTTCACGTCTGCATATTACCTGATGCCTTGGGACCAGAAAAGGTGTTTTTATCCCCTGGGGCTTGGAGAATAATCTCAAATCTCTGGTTCATTGTGAAATTTCTTGATGAAATTTAAGAGAGTGGAAATTGAGCATTAGCTCTGAAATGTACATTGGGAGAGTCAGTCCGTGGAAACAAATGGAAGAATATATTATAAACCTAGGCCGTTGTGTAATGGATGATCAGTCCAGTTTCATCAGCTCAGCCTGGGCTTGACTTTGTGGTTGGGGAACACATGTGCTGAGGGCGGTCTACCAGTTAGGGGACCTGTAGGACTTTCTAGATACCTCAGCATCATTATAGACCAGTGGGTATTGGCTTTGCCATGTGCTAAATATTCAGTTCTATTGCTTTCATTGCCAGGACGGGGCTTGCCATTTGGTGTTTGGGCTCTTGTAGTAATATCTGGAATGATCTATAGAATGCATTAATTAACAAATATTTATTGAGTGCCTACCATGTGCCAAGTACTGGGCTACATTCGGAGGTGGGCATTGCATGCTCTAGAACAATGCTGTCCAATAGAATTTTCTATGATGATAGAAATGGTCTTATCTGCATTGTCTTATATGGAAGTTACTAGCCTCTTATGATTAATGTGATTGAGGAACTGAATTTTTTTTTTTAATTTTTTTTTTTAACGTTTATTTATTTTTGAGACAGAGAGAGACAGAGCATGAACAGGGGAGGGGCAGAGAGAGAGGGAGACACAGAATCTGAAACAGGCTCCAGGCTCTGAGCTGTCAGCACAGAGCCTGACGCGGGGCTCGAACTCACGGACCGCGAGATCGTGACCTGGCTGAAGTCGGACGCTTAACCGACTGCGCCACCCAGGCGCCCCAGAGGAACTGAATTTTTAATAAATTTTAACTAAGTTCAAATAGGCCATGTGTCCAGGGGTTACCATATTGGACTGTACAAATCTAGATTAGTCTTGTGTTGTATTTTGCAAAATTACAAAAATGGAAAACATCACATCTACTGGAAACATATGTTTGTTAACATTTTAGTAAAATTTTATGTTATGTTCTAATACATGATTATGATTAATGCCATGAGTAGATTTTCTTTATTTTCTTTCTTTATTTCTTTATTTCTTTTTAATTTAAATCCAAGTTAGTTAATATATAGTATAATAATGATTTCAGGAATAGAGTTTAATGATTCATCACTTACATATAACACCCAGCGCTCATCCCAAGTGCCCTCCTTAATTCCCATCATGAGTAGATTTTCTATGTATTGATTTATTCGAAGACATTTAGGTGGTGTCTTCTATGTATTAGGCACTATGCTAGATCCTGTGGGAGGGAAAAATGATGTGTAAGACCTCATCCATGTTATGAAGAAGCTCACAGATTTGTAGATACGTGCCTATACCCACACACGTGCTGTTACACATCCACACATACAAATACCAGGTAACCAACTGCCGAGGGCCCTTAGGCAAGTATGTCTCTCAATCCTCTTAATCACAGATAGGTGACAGTTCCATTCATCAGATCCAAACAGCAGGATCCAGAGGAAAATGGCATTTCCTTTTAAGAATAAGGAAACCGGAAGTCTCCCCAGCCTATTTCCTGTCATATTTTCTTGGCCATAATTTCAGCACATGTCCATATGTAAATCCATCCTTGGAAGAGGAAGGGAATTACCATGACTGGATTACACTATTCAGGGTTTATTCCTGTGGGTCCCTTAAGGACAGATACCTGAACAAAAATCAGGGATCTGTTGGCAAGGACCTGGGGTGGTGGAATGGATGTTGAATAGGCAATCACTGTCCTTCTGAAAATTTCCCATCCTCTGAATCAGAATGGGCTCCTCCAGTCACCATGCTGAATTCATTCCTTTGTCACAGCACTCAAAGTGTAGAGTGTGATGTGTTTGCTCAATGGCTTGATTTCCTGTTGACTGGGTACCAACAACACCCCTTTCTCTGCTAATTGTGAGCTACTGAGGGGGTCGGACCTGCTTTATTCATATTTGAAAGCTCCACACCCAGCCCAGTTCCTGCCATACCCAGAGCTCAGTAAAGATTTGTGGGACCGGATATACATTTATTGAAGCACTACTCAATTCACATCTTCTTTCCCGATTTATTCTTTCAGAGACTACACCTGTTGTTCTGGACTGCAGCTGGAGTTGGAAAGGAAATTTATTTCCACGAATGGAGAAGTGTCAGAGTGAGCGGGCACGTGGCAGTGGAAGCATGGGAATAGTCTCACGAGAATAACATCAGAGCACAATGATGGTCAGAGACTTTAGAAGATAAACCAACCAAGCAAACATATAGAAGTTACATGTGCTGTTAGTGCAGAAGCTTCCAGATGGATGCAAGAATCAAAGGCTTCCAGAAGCTCATGTAATTGGCACTTGGAATATGTCTATATTAATTTGCAGGGACCATAAAAGCAATCTTATCTAGAATCTTCCGTTTACAGCCCTTGTTATTTTCTCCCTTCATTTTCACCTCTTCTCTTCTGCCTGGCTTCCTAACTCCTGGGTATCTGTCTCTGGTACATCTGTAGCTTCTCAGCTAGGATGTTTATGGGGTGTCAGATGCCTACATATCAAGAACTCTTCCTGTCTCTGGGAATTAGATGTTAAGAGACAGAAAACAGGGCACAAGACCACGTACACCTTAGCTCTGAGTTAGATCATCTGAAAGCTATGTTCCTGGACCTTGTTATCTTGGCTTCCCACAGAAAAGCATCCAACAAATTAAGATTTAATATCATGTCTCCAGCTTTTATGGAGGGCAGCTGACACAGAAATGTACTTGTGTAGAACAAAGCTGGGTATTTTACAAAAGCATAGTGGTGGATTTTATCATGTCACCCAAAGTCCTTTTTATGAGAATCTGTAAGACTTTTGATTCTCTAAGTGAACATTATATTGACAGCGACGAGTATATCCCATACAATTACAAGGGACTCAGGGCTGAATTTGGCTTCCAATGGCAGCATCTGTCATATCCTGGTGACTGGTGGCATCCATTTATTTGTTCCTTTCAACCGATTTTGATTCCGTTTTTATTATTTATTTTTCTGTTGTATATTGTGGTTAATTTTCTAAGTTGCGTCCGATGTTTACAGATATGTGTGCATGTGTTTTTGCCTACTTATCTACCCATCTACCTACCTACCTATCTGTTTACTTACATACTACCTGTCATCCCAGCTATGTGTGTGGTACGTATCTCCATCAGCCTGGACTTCATTAAAGTAACTGAGTTGTTTTTCTTTTCTTTCTCTGGCCTGATTATTCAGGTTATTTCCTACAAATAATTTGGATGACACTGAGACAGATGTGCAACACAGCAGTGTGGGGTGGGAGGTCTGGGTCCTGTTCCAGCTTTGTCTCCTGTTAAATGTCTCACCCTGGGTAAGTCATTTATTCTCTAGGTGTTTCAGTTTGGTCATCTTTAAGATGGGATAACTGTATCCACTTCTGTTGAACAGAGTCAGAGTGAGGACATATGTATTTTGGTGTGTTCACATATATAAGGCTGGAGAGAAAGTGGTTAAGAGGAAGCCTTTGGCCAGTGGCCTGGGCAGTTCAGTTGGCATCTTCAGGTATAAATGGAGTTACTTGAAGGTCTTCCAAGTGTTTCCCTCCACAAACATAACCTTTCCACCTTTAGATTCTTTTTTCAGGATCCCATAGGAAATTTGTGTATTTCATGGGTTGTTGACCCAATGGAGTAAGATTTCTATTTCAATTTATCCCTGTTCCACTTATGCTAAAACTCAAGTTTAGATTGCTACTAGCTTAGATTCAGTTAGAATCTGTAAGTCAGAATGCCTTTTTGGAACATAATGTCATGGGTAGGAGTTTTCAGATGAGCACATCTTCTGTGATTGTACAGCATAGTCCACAGTTCACTGACCCACATCAGCACAGATTTGGTTACCTTTTGATGCTTCAGGGCATGTGGCCTTTTAGGAGAGAAATGAAGCGCTCAAGTGAGAGGTGTAGCATAAATAAGTTGTTGTGGAGAGTAGGGTGGGAGGGTGGGGGAGGTTTCTGGAGCACTTAGTATTCAGTATCAGGTCTGAAATGAGCTTTCTCCATAAAGAGTGTGGGAAACTGGTGAGAATTGGGCTTTTAGCATAAGAATAGGCTGAAACTGACCTGTGGAACTTGGGCCTCAAAGCTTTTTGCAAAATATTATTGTTTGCATGGCTTGGAGGAGACTCAAGAGTGACTTAGGGATTTCATGTGGATTCCCAAGCAGGAAGCCAGACCTTTCATTGCTTCCACAAAATTCCACCAACCTTCCATCAGGATCTTTGGCTTTGTGGGACAGATAGGTATGTATTACCACTACCATTTTATAGATAAGGAGATTGAGGAGCCAGAAAGGTTATGTGACTTGTTGAAAGTCACACAACTAGTGCCTGGCAGGGCTGGACCTGGGAGCCAGTGTTGGGAGAGAAAGTCCTCCATGGGCCACAAGTGCACCTGTCTAGTGGGCCAAGACTAGTCTTTCTCCCAGGATGTCTTCAGAGTCGTTCTGATGCCCTCGAGAAATGAGATAATGTCTCCCTACTCTCAGCACCTAAAAAGCAGACTTATTTACTGTTGCCTGTGAAAACAGTAGATTCCCCAAGTATTCCTGGGCCATGACACAAGCCCACTTTACCTGTCGTACTGATCTGGGCCCGGGGTCATGCCTGTGGACCTTTAGAGCAAGGAAGCTGGTGCCAACATGTTGATACTTGTTCCCCTGCTGTGTCATGAGTAATATAGTCCTTTGTTTCTGACCCAGGAGCTCATGTCTCTTGCCAGCATCCACAAATTAGAATTAGGCTAACTTGTTAGTGTGTAAGTGAGTAAAGTCACATCTTAGACCTGACATCTAGCTTCCTGAGTCCTGGGCAGATTTCCTTCCATGAGTGTGCTTTCTGTAGATAACTCAACCCAGGGGAAGGAACGGTGGTCACAAAACTCATCTGGTGATATGACTGGATCTGTGCCAAGTTCCTTCCTTTTGATTTTCTGGGCCTGGGCTTCTGTTAGCAGGCTTTCAGTAGGTCTCTGTGGTAGGTAGTTGACTGGTTCATTGGTAGAGATCCCTAGAAGCCAGCAGAGGCCAGCCAATGGAAGTGATAGGGAAAGAGCAAGGAGGAAGAGGGAGAGCGGAAAGGGAGAAGGAGGATCAATTGTCAAAGACATTTAGGGTCCCGTTACCATTTTCTGTACCTGTCATACTGTGCCAAAAAATATAAATAAATAAATAAAGAAAGAAAGAAAGAAAGGTGGGAAATTTGCTCTGCTGAGGCAGCAGCATCCTTGAGGATCTGGGGAATGGGAAGGGAGGCCAGGACTAGTGGCATGTTGGGGGCATGGTGTGAGGGAGGAGGGCTGCCTCTCCAAGACCTCACCTGGGGAGAGATCCCACTGTTTGGACTGGGGTAGAAGAGGGAAAGCAAGGCCATGGCAGTGTCACAATCTCACCCATAAAATATTGAGGTTAATTTTCACTTTGCTGACTAATTCTTTGCAAGAATCCTGAAGAAATCTTAGTGAGGAGAACTCTAACCAGGAGTGGGTTGTTCCAGGCCCTTTAAGCTTGACGAGCCTCCTCACGCACATGTCCACAGAAAGTGAGGCCAACTCTGCCCAAGACTTATCAACCACCAAAGAAGCCTGAAATGATAGGTGGTTTTCAAAATAACTTTCCCTTTATCCGCTGAAGTAGATAGGCCTCTGTCATAAAACCTTTAATTGTTCATCAAATATTTGACTAAAATTGAGTAGTTTTCTTTCAGGGGAAGTTAGCATTCTTAAATCACTAGCAAAGGAGAGGTTTGTAAAAGATTTACCAAAGCGCTCTTCGTGTGTATGCATAATGGTTAATGGTCAATAAATAGACACTTTTCTTTATTGCCTAGAGATTCTGTCTAATGTTTAATTTTTAAAAAGTGTACCACTTATATGAGGCATCTAATGTAATCAAACTCATAGAAATAGAAAGTAGAATGGTTGTTACCAGGGGTGCGAGGGGAGGGAAATGGTAGGTTTTTAAATGGGTGCAGGGTTTCAATTTTGCAAGATGGAAAATTTCTGGAGCTCTGTTGTCCAACCATGTGAATATACTTACCGCTAGTTTATGTTATGCGTTTTGTGTTTTTTATCATAATCAAAACAATGGTAGAAGCCATCGGTGTAGAGTGAGAATACAGCACTGATTTTATAGTTTTAACGTCCTTGGTTGATTCAAATTCAAGTGTTCATGCTGTGGGAAGAAGCAAAGTTTAGAAAAGGAAAGACTTCTTTTTCACTGCAGTTTAGAGAACTCCTCAGTCTATTGACAAGTAGCGATTCGTTGAATGTCTGCTCAATCTACGGAGGCATATATATATATAGCACACGCAAGTATGGAGTTTGAATACACTTCACGTTTCACTAAAAGTCATTGCGTGTTTTCTTGTGTGAAAGGGAATCATACCAATGCTTATTCAGTTTTCAGCCATTATAAAAGATCACTAATGAAGGAAAACACTTCCGGATTTACATTCAAAGGAATGAAAGCAGGGTCCTGAAGATATAGTTATTTCCATGTTCATAGCTGCATTGTTCACAACAGCAAAAGGTGTAAGCAACTCAAATGTCCCCCGACAGATGAATAGATAAGCAAAATGTGGTCTGTACACCTGTGGACTATTATTCAGCCTTAAAAAGGGAGGAAATTCTGATACATGTTAAAATATAGGTAAGCTTTGAAGACATTATGCTAAGTGAAATAAGCCAGTCACACACAGACAAATACTGCAGGACTCCATGTACATGAGATGCCTTTAGTGGTCAAATTCAGAGAGACAGGAGTAGAATGGTGCTTGCCAGGTACTTATGGAGGCAAAGAGTGGGGGGAATGGGGAGTCATTGTTTAACGGGTATATAATTTGTTTTGTAAGCTGTAAAGAGTTCTAGAGATGGACGGTGGTGATGGTTACCTAACAATGTGAATGGACTTATTGCCACTGAACTGCACACTCACAAATGGTTAAGTTGTAAATTTTATGTTCTGTGTATTTTACCAGAATTAAAAAAAAATAATGATAAATGATGCTAAAAAAAAAAAATCACAGATTAAGGGAGAACTTCATCAACGTTACCATTTATTTCTGGAAGCCACTGGCCCAAGCTTATAGGACGCTCTTCCTAGCACTTCACAGGCCAAACCAATAGGGTCTAACGTGATCGAAATATGTAAGTCTTTCTGACACCATGGTCTTCTTCTCTGAAGAGCTGGAAGGTGGTTGAGAGAAACAGGACCTGCCTCCTGCCCCATTTGGTATTCTTTCCGCATTCTGGAGGATTCACAGTTTTCCAGTGTGCACATGTGTCAGGAAGATTCTCTATTATCAAAGATACTTTCATCATTAAAGAAAGCCCTTGATTCAGCCATAGATAATCATCTCTGAATGAGATGATTTCTTCAAATGTTTCATTTGTAAAAATTGGTGTTTCTTAAGTGAGATTATCACCATATTGACCCAAGATGTCCGTTTGGTATTGTCCTTTGAGCCTCGCTAGGGTAAACATACCAACTGGACATTGGCCCACTCCCATCCAAGTGAGCGTGATCCCCACCACCAGTCTCTGTTGACAGATGATTGTGTGATGGGTAAGCTGTTCAATGAGAACACTTCCTTTCTCTTGCAACCACAGAATCCTGTGTTGCTTTGTATGCAAAATTCCTGCCCAGAAAAGAGAAGTTTGGGTGGTTAAGTCTACTGGCAAAGCCATGATGATTGGAGACGTGATTTAGTCCATATTAAAAAAAAACCCAAAACCCTGTGTTTCCCTGACCAACATTTACCCATCAGTATTTAGTTGACTTAAAGGAAGGAAATGATGAATTGAATCTAAGTATAAAAGAAATGAATATTAATCTAGAGCAGGGGCAGAGCATGGCATCATAGAAACAAGGCACTTTGTCAAGGCACTGCAGCCTTGAGTCCCCTCCTTGGTGTTCATATCTCAACTGATTTGTTAATTCTAAACGAATAGTTAACCTAATGTGGAAAAATCTGTGAATGTTAGGAGCTCTGTCTGTCTCTACATTGAGTTGTTTTGATCCCCTCAATTTTTGGCTTTTATTCTACGGTGATGCCCTATGCCCTATTTACCCTGTGGTGATGCAAGTCTTTCCTTCCTCTTGCTGCAAGGACGCGTTAGCACAATCCAAAGAGGAAGGTTCTATAATGATTATCAGCATCCCCATCTTACAGCTGAGGAAATAGAAACTTAAAGAAATAATTTGTTTCACGGAGGTAGACCTGGGACTTAGGCCAGGGAAAGAGATTCAATAGCTTGAAGCCTAGCCTGTGTGCTGAGTTACCTTATGTCATTGGAAAGCTGGCTATTTCCTCCAGCCTCACTCAACAAGGGCCATGTGGGGTTGCTTCCCAGAATAGGGAGCCCCTGTACTGCCCTCAGAGACCTGTGGGCACAGTGAGTGGTGTCTCCTGACTGGCTGAGAGAGGAGGAGTCCTGAGAGCCTCGGGGCTCAAGAGAGATGATCTGGATGTAGCTGAAACAAGGTCTCAGTTTGGCATTTTAGTCTCTTCTGCCTGAGGTACTAACAGACTTGCTGGCAACACTCCTCCTCTTGTTGACGTACACAGTCTCTTCCCAGGATGCAAGCTGGTTCTGGAACATGGAATCGAGTAGCCTTGGCCATGTGTCACAATTAGGATCTAGAACCCCAACTCTGTTCTCCCCACAACCTATGTGTCTTTGTGGGTTGGAAGGGTTTTCTCTTTCAACTCCTAAATGTGAGTGGGTAAGAGAACTGTCTGCCCACCTTAGGAGCAAAGGGAGCTCCTGAGCCCTCCCAGAAGAGTAGTGTTCTGGCCCCTCCCTACTAGAGCAGGACACACCCCCTCGCCCCACCCAGCAATTAGCAGGCACCCCTACACTTATACCGGATGAAAACAGTAATGACCAGATCACGACTTTGGCAACACAGCTTGCGTAGTGATCGAAGCAAATCCTTGCTAAAATGTTTCTGCTTCATTCCAGGCCTCCAGAATTACTTCCTTGCACTTTCCCTTTATCATTCGTGTCTAGTTTTAGGCTCACTAACCACATAGTCTTTGGATTACATTCTCTTGACCACTCTCAGAGGGCACTGTTTGCAGTGATGTCTCTCCGTTTCACATCTGTTATTTTTTTTTAATGTGTGCATTCTCTAGGTTCTGTTGTCTGCTACACTCTTTTCTCTAAAACATATGATCGCTATAAGAAAAGTGTTAAATGACAATCTACATAGGTCATTGTGTGATGTGCTACAATATTCCTTAGCTATTGTTCCAGGTGTTGAGTTGATGCTGTCCAATATCATCCCCTCCCTTCTCTGTCTTTTTCCCTGGGAGTTAGTTAGTATCCATCCGTCTCTGGGTCCTGAAATTTGAACAGATGCATTTCCTTCACAAATAGTCCATTTGGTCCTGACTCGAGTGTCGCCAACTGTACAGTTGACTCAGATAGTACCTTACTCACTGGAAGACTTGGACTTGTCTCCATCCACCAGGACCCTTTTCTTCTCCCAAGACAGTTGTCTTGAGTCTGTTCATTATCAATGCAGACACTTGGCTGAAATTTATCTTAATTTCTTTCCTTCTTTTTTTGAAGTTCTTATCCATTTTCTAATCGCTTTGGGCTTCCAACTGCAATTTCCCTTTCATGGGCTTCTTCAAACATAGTTCTCCAAACTTCAAGTGGTTTAGACTGAACTCAGCCAGAATGAGCTGGGACTCTGGAATGTGTGATGTTAGGATACCCAACACTTCCCACTGGCTTACAGTTGACTTGAACATTGAGTCCCAAATCCCCTAGACACACAAGTAGGACACTTCTGCCTCATACCTAGTTGTTTCTCTGACCACTCCCTCCTCCTTCCTGTTTGGTGTGCTTGCCACTGAGTTCTAACTGGGCCTCCGTGACTATGAGCCCGCATCTTCCGTGAGAGGGATGACAGGTGATTTGGGTGAGGGGGGAGTGGGAAGAGAATCAGAGAAGGAAAGTGGCTCATTTACGGCCACTGATTTCCTTCACAGATTTATGGCTGGTTCTCTCTCACACAAGGCCACTGCTGGAAAACACTGGAGGGAAGTATATGTGGATTAGAGCAATGCTAAGGTGTGAACACACCTGTGCAAATTGTATAGGGTATGACAGAGAGGACTGGAAGAGAAGAAGAGAGAATCCTAGGGTCGTGTCGTGGACAAGAAAAGAAGATACGAGGGGGGGGGTCCAGGATATTGCCAGTTCTGCACCTGTCTCACAGTTTTGTACAACTAGAGACATCAGCCATACCATGAAATTTGGGGCAGTTTTCTTACATTAGGAAGGAGGTAACGTCATGACAATTCCTAGCATAGGCGTTACAATGATCTGAATGCGTGTGTCCTCTTAAAATTCGCATGTTGAAATTCTAACCCCCAATGTGATGGCGTCGGGAGCTGGGGCCTTTGGGACGTGATTAGTCCGTGAGGGTGGAGCCTTCATGAATGGGATTAGTGCCTTTATAAAGAGACCCCAGAGAGCTCTCATGCCTTCTTGCTTGCCAAGAAGTAGGCGACCTGGAAGAGGCCGCTCACAAGAACTGGACCACACTGGCACCTTGCTTTTGGATTTCCAGCCTCCAGAACGATGAGAAATAAATTCTGTTGTTTTAAGCCACTTCATTACGGCCGCCCAAGCTGACTGAGACAGGCACTGTGATTTGCCAGGAGTCCTCAAGTTTGGGCAATGTTCTGAGTAGCCTTCCTTGAGTTGAAGGGGGAGGAGAAAAATGACTGAGTTTGGTTTTCTATTTCTGATAAATAGAAATTGAAACAGATCTGCGTCTTTGGCCCTCTAAAGTTAGCCTTCTAGTTCTGCAAGCAAAGTCATGGATACGAACAGCTCACACACACTCTTTGCAGTGAGGTGAGGGCTTGCTTTAAGTTCCTCTGCTCTGCCAACGACATGTGAAATTCTTTTTCTGCTCAGTGTTCACATATGGTAAGAAGTGTTCGCTCTTGGAACCAGAGTGTTCTCACCAGGAGCCCGGGGCCTGGAGCCAACGCCCTGGGTTTTAATCCAGGCCCCACTGCTTCCCAGTTGGGTGGCCTTGTGCAAGTTGCTCAGTATCTCTCTGCCTTAAGCGGGAGCAGCTACATCATGTGCTGGGCCCTGTGCTAAATGAGAACGCGGGGGCCCTTCCCCAAGATCGGTAAGAGAACATTCCATCAAGCATGGGGCCGTGAGGCCACACAGGTTGTCCTCCGTGGAGCACGCCCAGGTACTCAGTTCCGCATGTAGCTGAGGACACTGATAACAGCTCCCTCTGAGGTCACTGGGTGAATCCAGTGTGCTGCTACCAACAGAGAGTTTAGGGTGGGTGCTAGTGTCGCTCAGGGGTGTGACACGTGGGTTCAGAGAAAGAGCCCTGTTCTAGGGTCAGTCAACCGAGGGCTTAGCCAGGCTGTACCAGGCTTGTGGCGTCTCAGGTAAGTGTCTTCAGGCTTCTCGTGCGTCCCCTTGTGAAATGGATGCTCGCCCTGTGCCCCTCACAGAGTTGTTCAACGGCACTGCCGAGTGCCGATAGAGTGACCCAATCATGCACGTGAGCTGGGCTGCCTGGTACCCCGGCACTTGGTACTGAGCACCAGTACCCCGAGTCCTAGGAACTCCCTTTATCTGAGAAAACTGGGTGGCTGGTTGCTGCATCTGCTGAGTTTTGTCAGGTTCTTTTTAAAAAAAAATTTTTTTTTTAAATTAACGTTTATTTCTTTTTGAGACAGAGAGAGACAGAGCATGAATGGGGGAGGGGCAGAGAGAGAGGGAGACACAGGATCGGAAGCAGGCTCCAGGCTCCGAGCCGTCAGCCCAGAGCCCGACGCGGGGCTCGAACTCACGGACCGCGAGATGGTGACCTGAGCCAGAGTCGACGCTTAACCGACTGAGCCACCAAGGCGCCCCTGTCAGGTTCTTTACTAGGCCACCTACGCACCTTGTTTCATTTAATCTTCCCTGAATGTATGCACGAGGTGGAGAGCATCACCTCCATTTTGCAGATGTGAAAGCTGAGTCCTGAGAGGTCACTGGTGGTGGCTGTGGGGTTACAACTGGGGCCAGATTGTTTTACTTTTGCAAGCCCGTGCTTTCCTCGATGGGTGGTATGCATCTGAATCACTACACAGCCCACCCCAGGTGCATTTCTAGAAGAACGTGCATTCAAGAACGTGCATGTCTAACAAGTTCCTGGGGGATGCTCATGAAGTGGGTCGAGGGTTTACTCTGAGAACCGCTGCTCCGGACCAAGGTTCCCAGTCTCGTTATGCACACAGGAGTCACCTCGAGACCTTGAGAAACGTTGATGCCAGGGTCTGCACCCCCCCCAGAGATTCTGATGTTAATTGGTCTGAGGTGTAGTGAGGACATCAGGGTTTTAAAAAACTCCCCAGATGATTCCAGGGTGTGGCCAGTGTGGAGGCTACTGCACTGTACGACATTATCTCCCGATATTTGAAGATAAAATGAGGCAATGGGTGTCAAACAGCTTTGGGAACAAAAGCGGGTGCTATCTCTCCTACCTAGAGAGAAGCACCGACTCCAGAACTCCATCGGCTTAGAACCCAAACCAGGTAGTCAAATGCGTGCTTGCGTCCTTATACAAGATTGAGACAAAATCAAGATCAAAGAAAATGAATAACAGATGTCTGAAACACGTGGGGGCCTTAAAAGTGGTTTTTGTCTCTGACTTTGAGAAAAATGTTAGCTGGGATCGGATAAGAGACAACTCCCAAGGCCAGCTGGTGCCCTTGTCCTAAGGTGTCCGGCAGACGCAGAAGGAGGTATCGGGGGGCTTACAGACCTCCCATGTGCAGACTGGAAGCTCTCAGTTCATTCCTATGGCTTCCTGTAAGAAAATGCTAGCTAGCTGTGTGCCCATGTGATCGTGATGCTGGGAAGCAGACTGTGGGGAAGGTGTTTAAGGAGTGTTAGTCCTGCTGAGATAGGGATGCCTGGCATCTGGGAATAGAGTTGACAGATTTGGGGGAAAAACAACCCCCCACCCCAAACAAAACAAAGAAGAAACAAACAAAACTCCCCCAAACCAAATGCCCACATTTGAATTCCAGATAAATGAGGTAAAAGTTTTCGCTATCAGTTATGTCCCATGAAACATTTGAGATGTACTCATACTAAAATAGTATTTGTTGTTTATCCGAATTCCGATTTCTTTTTTTTTTATGCTTATTTATTTTTGAGAGAGAAAAGAGAGGGAGAGAGAGCAGGGGAGGGGCAGAGAGAATCCAAAGCAGGCTCCAGGCTCTGAGATGTCAGCACAGAGCCCGATGCGGGGCTCGAACTCACGAACTGCGAGACTGTGACCTGAGCCGAAGTTGGACGCTTAACTGACTGAGCCACCCGGGTGCCCCATCTGAATTCTGATTTCCGAGGGTATCTTGTGCTTCATCTGGTAGCCCTATTTGGGGAGGGCTTTATTTTATTTTATTTTTTTTCAATATATGAAGTTTATTGTCAAATTGGTTTCCATATAACACCCAGTGCTCATCCCAAAAGGTGCCCTCCTCAATACCCATCACCCACCCTCCCCTCCCTCCCACCCCCCATCAACCAGTTTTTAAGAGTCTCTTATGCTTTGGCTGTCTCCCACTCTAACCTCTTTTTTTTTTTTTTTTTTTTTTTTCCTTCCCGGGGAGGGCTTTATTTTTGCCAAGGTGTCCCCATGCTCCCGGGCACATTTCTTATATCACCCGTCTGACTAGTTAGAAAAGGTATTACTCACGAAGAAACACTCTGGGGAGCCAAGTTATCCGTTAGCAAGATGGAGAGACCAGGTTTAGAATGTAGTTTTGAGTTTTCTCCTCTTCATTACACTGAACCTCATAAAGAAAAACAATTCCAGGAGCCAAACTTGGCTGAATGGCGTGGAGTTGTGTGTCTTAGATTTACCTCCGTTCGGGGATTAGTGACGTCCTAAAGAGACTGCATACAGTTGGAATCAGATTTGCCATGCTTCTGAGGGGACCCGTGTGGGGAGTAGCCAACACCCCCTGTTGGAAGCCCTTCTTGTCCCCTCCAGGGATTCTGCTGTCAGCCACTTGGGGGCAGCAAAGGGCAGCAGATGTCCATGGGGTGGGGGGGCGGGCGGTGGGGAACCTCTGGGCAGAAGGGAGGTGGGTGCCCTCAGGATCAGAACAGCTCCATGGAGCAGACAGATCCACATGGTCGGGAGGCCTGGGCCCAGTGCTGTGAGGTTCAGCCTCAGAATGGCCCAGCAAGCCTGAAGTTAGTGAAAAGATGGCCCAGAAAGAGGGAGGGAGGGTCTCTGCTCTGATCAGACAGACCTTGGAGCAAAAGAGCTCCAAGGGGCAGTGCTATCCCGATGGGATGTTGTGGGAACATTGACTGTTCCGTTAATGCTCAGCCTGGGGCGGGTCATGTCTGGTAGGGGTTAGGAAGGCCAAGAGTTATTGTCACAGCTCAACCAGAGGAGAAATAAACTTCGATTTCTTCCTGTTTTAATCGGCTCCCGTTCTATACTTGACTATTCTTTCGTGCCCAGGGTTGCTCAACAGACACCAAGGCCGGGTTTGGTTCTGAGGGCCTGAGACCAAACATTAGTTTAGCCAGGGTGAGAAAGTGCCCTTTGCAGTATTGATTTTCAAGCAGTAAATCTGTGTACACGTGTGGGAAATCAGACCCCCTGGACCCAGCCGCCTGGATGGGCCTTCGGGGTTTGGGCCTGTTTAGGGGCCTGCAGACACATTTAATGCTGGGAAGCCCAGGGAACCTTGTGACTCACACCGATACCAACTTTCCAACCAGTTACTGAATGAGGAAAAAAGCATGGGTTCCAGGAATGTGTGTGTGTGTGTGTGTGTGTGTGTGTGTGTGAGGGATATACATATGTTTATGGCGTGTGGAGTTTCTTTAAAAACAATTTTTTTTAATGTTTATTTATTTTAGAGAGAGAGCACAGGCAGGGGAGGGGTGTAGAGAGAGGGAGACAGAGAATCCAAAGCAGGCTCCAGGCTCTGAGCTGTCAGCATGGAGCCTGATGCAGGGCTTGAACTCATACAACACGACATCGTGACCTGAGCTGAAGTCAGACACTCAACTGATGTAGCCACCCAGGCACCCCGTGTGTGCAGTTTCTAAATGGCGAGAAACTCCGGTAGAGTTTTGACTCTCATACCATCCAACAAACATTTTCTTTTTCATCCTGTCCTCTGATCATGAATTCAGTGGGGCAGATACGGGAGAGCCTCATCCGGTCCTTGGCCAGTTTTTGCTCCTGAGTCTTCCATGGGTTTCTTTTTGCCTGCGTCCGTCTATTAGACGGGCTCCTCAGAATATTCTCACATGCCTTGGGCTCTTCCATGGCCCAGCCATCTTCAGTGAGACCTCGGGGAGGAAACACCTTACCCTTCATGTCTTCTACTGCAGGCCTGAGACCCACACCCTCCTCAAACACAAAAGGCTAACGGTAGACAGAGGGTCAGGCTTTGAGTGGATGTGAGGCCTGCGCCCAGGTGCCATACAGCTGACAAACAGGCCCAAGAACCCACATTTGTATGGTGAGTTATGACTTACAGTTTTCCTCCATTACCTCATTTGATCTCAGAACCAGAACAACAAAGGTATGTGGTCCTGACACATTCCTCCACCAGGAGCCTGATAGAAAATGTCTTTGAGGTAGCTAGAATAATTTTGGCCATCTCATTTTCACACCTGAACTGAGATTTCTATCCCTGCTGCTGATGCCAAGCGGTGGGGGGATCAGCAGGCCTAATGAGCAGGTGTAGAGGAGTTTGGAACGTTCCTGGCTCTTTAGAAAAAAAAAAATAAGTAATTAAAAGTTATCCCTTTGGGTATGGCTATGTTCTTGTCTACACACATGGACAGTTTCTCTAAAAGGACGGTTTTCCTGTCCCTACTCCATCGGCCATTTGAATCCTAAATTTTCGTATCGTAAGGAAACAATGCACCTTGTGGCCGAACTAGGAGATCCATACAAACAAAGAAAAAATAAAAGGAAAGCTACGCACAGTTCCACTGTTCTGCCACGACCCCCATGGCCAGTTTGGTAGAATTCCTCTTAGACTTTTCTCTGGGCACACACAAACACACCTTCCGGTGTATTCCATTTTCCCCTTCAGTGATGCACGATAAGCATTTTGGCCTGTCGTGAAATATCCTTCTAAGCATCACTGTAACGATTGCGTACTATTCCACTGCAGACGCGCCGACTTACTTAACACCCTTGGGTGTTTCATATCTTGAACGTCCAGAATGGAAAATAGTCAGCCCCGTCCAGGAAGGGGCCGGATCTTTTATTCTGAGGAAGTGATTGACGCAAATTTCCGTGGGACCGCGCGGTGACACTCTCCATACGAGGGGGCCTGGGGAGAAAGAGCCCTCCATGTGAGTCCTCGGCCAAGTCTGCTCCCTTGGGACCCCAGGGTATCAGCTTTCTCCCATGGTGCTTGGCTCCGTGAAGCGTGTTTGCCTGAGTGTGACCTACAAGCTTAAGGTATTAATTCATGCCCCCCCCTCCCCCGCCCCGAACTCAGATTAATATCTGATGTGAAATTACTAGGGGGAAAAAGATGTGCTACTTACCCACAGAGCCCTGCACTGCAGGAGGATGTAGAAGTCAGAGGAAGAGATAAAGTTACATCCCTCGGGCATTAGCCGCTCGGCGGTTTGGAGCACATGCCTTTGATAATCGGCATTAGTATCTCTTTCATGTCACTGAACACAGAACGAGGCTGCATCAAAGGGGCTGTTTCAGAAGAGAAATTGTTCAACAGGCTTGACTGGGTGGAACAATGCTGGCCGGGGCAGGGGTGGAGGGTGGGTCAGCGCTCGGGGGCAAGCGGGGGAACGTGTTGCCTCGGTGGAGGCGTTGGTAGCTGTCCCCAAGCTGCCCCATCCGTGTGCTCGGTGACCATCAGCGTGGCCAGGAGGAAGTGCTCGGTGGCCAGGGGTTTGTTAGGCTGAGCCTAGGAACTGCTGCAGACCTCAGTTACACAGCCTCCTGGATTTTTTTTTCCTCTCCCTAATCCTGACTTTTTCTTAATGTTAATCTACTAGTAGATACTCGTCCTTTCACAGACACACTTGAGCGTCCAACAAAAACATGGGAAAGAACAGCTCTTTGTTCGCTTGCCTTCAGGAATCCGGCTCAGTGAGTGCCCCAGAAACCGAAGGGCTTTAGAATGATTCACAGTTTTCTTGGCTGGAGCCTCCCAGGGCCAAGTGACCTGCTGAGGTTCGATTTAGTGCACGTGCGACATGGTTTTACCCTTAGATCATCCAGGCAGACCTTGCCTCTAACCCCCGCCAAGGTCCTCCTGGCCTCTCGGCGTTGCTAGCGCTATTTGGTCTTAAATGAGCTTTGCTTTTCTTTCAATGTTTACATTTTAAACGATGTAAAGTGGAGAAAACGCTACTAAGAATTCCTGTATGAGAATGAGTACACATGTCGTGTTTTAAACTCTTGAGACCCCGAAGGAAGACGCCAGGCAGCACATTTGATTGTTTCCACCGAACGGGGTTAAACAGGATAGGTGGTCCCACTGAAAACCTCCTGACTGTTGTTTAGAAAGGAGCAAAAGCTTGGTTCGAAGCATCTGCGGTCGCTAATGAAAGGTTCAAAGCCATCTGGTGAAGTTTTATGAAGGCTGCGTGTTCTCCCTTCTGTCCCTCAAAGCTTTTCTTGTCCTCGTTTCTCTTCTGTCACAGTTCATTGGTCTCGTTCATTCTTTCACTACCTACCCCCCCCCCCCGATTTTATTATATATTGAATATGTTCCTTTTTTTTTTTTATTGTATGGCTGACACATAATTCGTTTCGAGGGTACAACACAGTGACTGAACATCTCTGTATGTTATGCTGTGCTCGCAAGTGTGGCTCCCATCTGTCACCACACAACGCTATGACGATACCACTGACTATATGCCCCACGCTGTGACTTTTATTCCCATGACTTATTCGCTCCATGACTGGAAGCCTGTATCTCCCACTCCCCTTCACCCATTTTGCCCATCCCCCGCCCTCCTCCCCCCCCCCCCCCCCCCCCGGTCTGACAATCACCAGTTTGTTTTTTGTAGTTACGGGTCTATTTCTGCTTTTATTTGTTCTGTTTTCTGGATTCCACATATAAGTGAAATCACGTGGTATTTGTCTTTCTGCGTCTGACTTATTTCGCTTAACATAATGCTCTCTAGGTCCCACCCCCACGTTGTCACAAATGGCAAGACCTCATTCTTTTTTATGGCAGAGTAGTGTTCTATTATTCCCTATATACGGAATATGGGGGTTAGAGGCAAGGTCTGCCTGGTTGATCTATCTATCTTATGTATCTCGCATCTTCTTGGTCCATTAATCTATTGTCGGACACTTGGCCTGCTTCCGTACCTTGGCTATTGTAAATAATTGGACTACAACACCTAGGCAGAAAGCTCAGTTGTAGAAAGGATCAGAGCTGCATTTCAGGTGTGGGGTGTGAGTAGGTACCAGGGGCAGGACAGCATATTGCAAGCTCTTTAGGACATGGACCGGCTTTAATAAGCAGTGTGGCCTGCCATGGTCTCGGTAGTGAGAAAGTCACCCCGGGGGAGGAAGGTGGGCTGGTCAATTTAGACATAACCAGATGGAATAGATGGGCACAGAGGGACAGTGTGGGACGTACATCTGAGGGGTGCAGAGAATTTTGTCTGTTTGGATTCGTCCTTTAGAATCATGGGTAACAAACATCTCAATGGGACACTGGACAAGTATAACCTGGGCCTCAGCCACCGTAGGGTGAACTATTTCACTGAGTAACTAATCTAGTCATAATTGTGGTGAGCAATCTCCGAGTAAGCACCCGAAGCTGGGGTGGTTTTGTCGTCCTCTGTAAGACGTCAGCCCTCGTTGAGTCCACATCCAGAGCTGGTCCTGGCACTTGTTTCCAGACTGGCCTGTCGCTCTTTCTCACACAGTCTGGCAGGTTCCTTGACGGGAACTGGCTCGTCTCCCTTGTGTTCTTGAGCCTTGTACGAAGCCTGTTGTATCATGAGCGAAGCCCGACCCTAGGGTTCTCTTCCTCCCGTCTCTCTCTCTCCCTTTTCTAAAATTTAATGTTTATTTTATTTTTGAGAGAGAGAGAGAGAGAGCGCGCGCAAGTGGAGGAGGGGCACAGAGAGAGAGGGAGAGGATCCCAAGCAAGCTCCATGCCGACAGCAGCGAGCCTGACGTGGGTCTCGAACTCACGAAGCATGAGATCATGACCTGAGCCGAAGTCGGAGGCTCAACCGACGGAGCCACCCAGACGCCCCTCTCCCATCTTTCTTGTTGCTCCTTCTCAGATGTTTCTTCCTCCTTCTCCCCTTTGTGCACATGTCTTTCTCCAGTACTTGTCCTTGTCTGCCTTTTTGTCTCCTTTTTTAATTTTTAATTTTTAAATTTTTAATTAAAAAAAATTTTTTTTTAATTTTAGAGAAGGGGTATTTGGAAACAGACACGCACAGGGAAAACACCATGTGAGGGCGTAGGCAGAGACGGCGTGATGCATCTACGGGCCAAGGAAGGCCAAGATGGCCAGGAACCATGGGAAGCCAGGAGAAGGGCCCGGAGGAGAGTCCCCCTCACAGCCCCCTGAAGGAACCATCCCCTGCCCACACCTTCGTCTCAGACTTCCAGCCTCCAGAGCTGTGAGACAACACCTTTCTGTTGTTTTCAGCCACCCG
Organism: Felis catus; assembly: GCF_018350175.1. Classification (NCBI taxonomy): domain Eukaryota; kingdom Metazoa; phylum Chordata; class Mammalia; order Carnivora; family Felidae; genus Felis; species Felis catus. The sequence goes on along the minus strand of NC_058379.1, from coordinate 34,487,919 downwards.
CCTGGGGTCCATAGTTACAGCAGCCCCAGGAAGCTAATATGGGGCCCGTGTTCATAACGGAAGAAAGTGCGAGATCACAGTTAGAGGCTCGTGAAAATAAGAACGTAGGGTTTTTTCCCTCAGTAGGTGTCGGACCCCAGGTCTGGTGCACAGGGTCCCACACAGCCCGTGGTGGACAGGCTCCCACACCTGAGCCAAGGACGGTCACGCCTCAGAGCTACCCCGGTGGCACCTGGAGGGGCGGATGGCACCGTGGAGCTGGAGGCACTGGGGGGACAGCCCCCACGCTGCCAGTCACTCTTGAGAAGGTGTGCGTGTGTGTCCCTCCCTGCTTCCCTCCGCTCCGGCTGGCTGGCCGGCTCACAGCCGAGCTGGGGCCTGGCAGTCAGGCTGGGGTCGAGCAGAGGGGGGCGTCTGTGAGCTGCACCCGTTTACCACTTTGGGGGATAAAATGTGCTTGTTTTGTTTTTGTTTTAAGAGAGAGAGAAAGAGCGCAAGCAGGATAGGGTCAGAGGGAGAGACAGAGAGAGAATCCCAAGCCGGCTTCGTGCTCCTTAGAGTCCAACATAGGGCTCGACTCCACAACCCTGAGATCCTGACCTGAGCCGAAATCAAGAGTTGGATGCTCAACCGACCGAGCCCCCCAGGTGTCCCTAAAATGTACTTTTTAATTGTATTTTTTAAAATTTTTAAAAAATGTTTATTTTTGAGAGACAGAGAGAGAGCGGGAGCAGGAGAAGGGCAGAGAGAGAGGGAGACACAGAATCTGAAGCAGGCTCAGCAGAAAACATGAATTAGACACTTCTCTAAAGAAGACATCCAGATGGCCAACAGGCACATGAAAAGATGCTCAACGTCGCTCCTCATCAGGGAAATACAAATCAAAACCACCCTCAGATATCACCTCACGCCAGTCAGAGTGGCCAAAATGAACAAATCAGGAGACTCTAGATGCTGGAGAGGATGTGGAGAAACGGGAACCCTCTTGCACTGTTGGTGGGAATGCAAACTGGTGCAGCCACTCTGGAAAACAGCATGGAGGTTCCTCAAAAAATTAAAAATAGACCTACCCTATGACCCAGCAATAGCACTGCTAGGAATTTACCCAAGGAATACAGGAGTGCTGATGCATAGGGGCACTGGTTCCCCAATGTTTATCAGCACTTTCAACAATAGCTAAATTATGGAAAGAGCCTAAATGTCCGTCAACTGATGAATGGATACAGAAATTGTGGTTTATATACACAATGGAGTACTACGTGGCAATGAGAAAGAATGAAATCTGGCCTTTTGTAGCAACGTGGACGGAACTGGAGAGTGTGATGCTAAGTGAAATAAGTCAGACAGAAAAAGACAGATACCATATAGTTTCACTCTTATGTGGATCCTGAGAAACTTAACAGAAGACCATGGGGGAGGGGAAGGAAAAAAAAAGAGGTTAGAGAGGGAGGGAGCCAAAACATAAGAGACTCTTAAAAAACTGAGAACAAACTGAGGGTTGAGGGGGGGGTGGGAGGCAGGGGATGGTGGGTGATGGGCATTGAGGAGGGCACCTGTTGGGATGAGCCCTGGGTGTTGTATGGAAACCAACGTGACAATAAATTTCATATTGAAAAAAAATTTAAAAGTACAATTAAAAAGGGGCGCCTGGGTGGCTCAGTCAGTTAAACATCTGACTTCAGTTCAGATTATGATCTCACGGTTTGTGAGTTCGAGCTCCGCTTCGGGCTCTGTGCTGACAGCTCGGAGCTTGAGCCTGCTTCAGATTCTGTCTCTTTTTTTATAACATTTAAAAAAAATATTTATTTATTTTTGAGAGAGAAAGAGACAGAGTGTGACTGGAGGAGGGGCAGCGAGAGAGGGAGACACAGAATCCGAAGCAGGTGCCAGGCTCTGAGCTGACAAAACAGAAACTGACACGGGGCTTGAACTCACAAAACGTGAGACCGTGACCTGAGCCGAAGTTGGACACTTAACCAACTGAGCCACCTAGGCGCCCCCCTCTCTCTCTCTTTTAAAAAAAATGTATCCTCCTGTCATTCCGGTGATTTCAACAATTTCCTTTATGCAAGCTTGCCCTGGAGGCACGTAGGGGAGGATCCACATTTTATTTCACGTTTGTAGCTCTATGGCCCTGGGTATAGGGCCTGGTATATACCTGGATAATGGTGGCATCAGAATGAAGCTGGCTGATATTGGAGCTCTATCTTGGCTAGTGGTTTTACCTAGAAGTGCTGTGAGCAGGGAAAGCTATGCCCAGGTAGAAGACGGCACAGAGCTCCCCACGTCCCCCGCGTCCAGCTGATGCTCCCTGGGACACCCGTACCCAGGTCTGAATGAGTATGCATGGCAGTGGCCTTTTGAATTCATACACTTCCGTTACAACTCTTTCCTTGGGAGGTGGAAATAAAACAGGGAGGTCCCACATAAGCCACGGGTATTCGAGGCCCTGTCATTTGGCTTCTCTGTACCAGTGACGTCAGACAGGGTACGTCAATTCCGAATGTAGCTGTATTAATCAACATGTGTCCGTCAAACGCACATCATACAATGCCTGACCCCTGGATGCAGGGCAATGACGTGATTAGTACTAAAAACACCAAACCAAACCAAAAAAACAAACAACAAAAAAAAGGAAGAACGACTTAAAAAAACCAAAGAAGTATAAAGACAGACTCCCCGATTACGTGATGGGGGGGAAGATTCGATTTTAAATCGTTTGACTGTTAGGTCCTTAAAAACACCACATCCCCTGTCCTGGAAATAGCCATCTTGGGTTGAGTTCAATAAATGTTTATCGAAAGCAGCACATGTATATGTAGGAAGTATGTAAACACAGGTCATTGAATGCAGGGTATGCATAAGGTTCTGTGCTAGGAGCTGCTTGGATAGAAAGGTAACCAAGGCGAATCTGTTTCTCCCGAGATGCTCAGTCTGGTTGGGGAGGCCAATATGGCAACGTGCAATTTACAGAATCGAGAGCAAAGTGCCTGCTCTTTGTGCTCAGGGGCATGGAATCATGGAGAAAGGACCCTGAGCTTCGCCTTGGTGACAGGGAAGGCTCCCTGGGGAAGAAGGTGTCCTAGGGTTTTACAAGAATGGTGTTTCTCTATGTCAGCATATCATTACTTATGTCCTTCCCTCTTAAAAGACGATGGAAAGGGAGCTCTGGTGGTCTTGGGCCAGAGCTGGTTTGGCAGGTTGAAATCTGGAATAGTAAGCCCACTTTTTCCTGGATTGTCTAACGTACTGGATGCCTTAGGACAAGCTTCTGACTCCTACTCACCCAGCTTTAGTTTACCTTTCTGGAAGTGCTGCTTGGCACGATGTGCCACCAGCTGGCATCGGGGAAGTCTGGGAGCCTGTGGCAGCCTCCGCTGGGTTTGCGCAAAAATCTCTGTGTTGCCCGCTGGCCAGAAGGGTGCATGTGCGTGCTGACACTCTGGGGTGCTCCAGCCTGCGTGGTGTGGCGTGGCAAGCTGGGCAGGGAATTGCCACGTCTCTCCGGGGCTAGAGATGGAGAGAGTTGTGAACTGATATCCGGAGTGAGCTGTGCTAATTAACTGAACACTTCGCTGAAATCAAATATTCATCATTTACTCAACCAGGAGTGGAACCAATGTTATTCAAAAGAACCCGGGGCGCCTGGGTGGCTCAGTAGGTTGAGCGTCTGACTTTGGCTCAGGTCATGATCTCATGGTTCATGGGTTCGAGCCCCACGTTGGGCTTTGTGCTGACAACTCGGAGCCTGCTTGAGATTCTCTCTCCCTCTCTCTCTGCCCCTCTCCCATACACACTTGTGCTCTCTCTCTCTCTCTCTCAAAAATAAATATTAAAAAAATCCAACCAATTAGGAGAAGAAAAATCTCTAACCGTAAGCCCCAATGTATTAGTTTGACACCAAAACTCTCTATTTTCAATTTATTGAACTAGAAAAAAATGAGGCACCAGCATCCATTTAATTCAGCCGCTCTCCGTTTTGCTTGGCTTCCTGACACCCGACTCCTGAAGGCAGGTGGAAGCGGTCCTTGCCTCCACTTCCTTCCCATTTTGGTGCTCAATTCTTTCATCTATAAAACGGAGATGATAATATGTGGCCTGCCTACTTAACAGTGTTCTTGTGATAGTCAACTTGGATCATGCTAATTATTCACTCTCCCATTTCTTCCCCCAGAAGCACAGAGACCAACATCCCAGTAAGACTAAAGATGATATTTGGTTTCTTGAAAAGCTTAACACAACGGGTACTTGTAGGTTTCAGGTCAAGGGCACCCACCATTCATTCCAGAGCTATTTTATGTGCATCCGTGATGTGCCAGGACTGTGCCGAATGCTGGGCGGACCTATGAACAGGGCAGGCATGGCCTTGTCCCCCACAAGCTTAGTAATTGCGACGTGATGTGAAAATGCTGTAGAAGGGGAGGGCCTGTTGCCATGTGAGTGTGTGGGGTGAGTGATGGCAGGCCCAGGAAATCTTCTCAGAAGCAAAGCTTCAGCCAGAATCTAAAGGAGACATGAATTAATTAACCAGATAAAGGAAGAGGGAGAGAATGGCATTGGGGGTCTCAGTGAAAACATCTACAGATTTTGTCAGCACAGTGCCAAACATTTAGATGGCTGGTGGCTCTGACACTTTAATCTGTTTTTTTTTTTTTTTTTAAAGTGCTGACACTTGGCTTTCCGTACACAAAATCGAGGAAGCCTCCCCGACGATCAACCATATAGACATCCAAGCGCAAGGCAGCGTTTAGCTGGTCAATTACCACACTAAGTGGTGACACTCCCAGGGTGAAACAGATGTCTGTCGACACCTGGGGTGGGATCCCCAGTCACGCAGAAGGGATGCCAATGCTGTCTGCACTGAGGGCTTCATGCACGTGTTGTTCACTTGCGGAGAAATGGAAGAACTCTCCTTCCCAGGGGCTGGTCGTGGCTATCGTTCCAGCTCCCGAGACAAGACCCTGAAGTTCTTGCCCCAAGCCCTGTCAGATAAAAGAGGGTTAGCAAAAGAGGATTTTCCTTCAGCAAAACGGGGGGGGGGGGGTCAAAGTGTGACAGTCTGTAACCAAAAGCTTAGTGAAGGCTGATACTTCTTTATTCCCAGCTGAATTCAGGGTGTTTTCTGCTATTTCCTCACGTTACTTGCAGATAGGGCGACCAACTGTCATGTCAGCCTGGGAACGAGGCTTCATGGGACATGGGGCTTTTAGTGCCCAAACTGCAGCGTTCCCACCTAACCTACTTATAGAGTTATCAGAGCAGGGGAGTCGTGTTTTCCAGGCGAGGAAAATACAAGACGTGTAAATAGTTCTGCTATGTTCCATTCTGCCAATGTTTTCAGGAAACAAAGGTCCATGTGTTTGGAGAGACACATTTGCTGCTCTCTGGCCGACAGGCTCCGTGCCCTTTGGGTCCGGTCTCAGAGGGCAAGGCAGAGATACGCTCAAAGTAAGCAAAGTGGCTTTAAAGTGAAACACGCCGGGAGAAGCAGAAATGATTCAAAATATGGGCATATCTCTTTCTAAGTTAAGAGGATGGGCCTAGGCATGCCCGGATGTTGGCCCGACTCTATACACTGTCATGCGGTCTTATGCGAGCTGCTGCACTCCTTTAAGTCTTCTCTGGGCAAAGTGGAGATATGACCCTTGACCTCATTGGGCCCTTGGGAAGATCAAAGAACAGAGTTTGAAAAACACAAAGTAGGGGCATGTGGGTGGCTCAGTCAGTTGAGCATCAGACTCTTGATTTTGGCTCAGGTCATGATCATGGGATTAAGCCCTACATTGGGCTCTGCTTTGAGTGTGGAGCCTGCTTAAGATTCTCTCTCTCTCTCTCTCTGTCTCTCTCTGTCTCTCTCTTTCTCCCTCTTCCCTTCCCCCCTGCTCACTCTCTCTCTCTAAAATACAATAAAAACTAAAAAAAAAAAAACACCACAACGCAGTTCTTCAATAACTGCAATTATTGATATTGTTGTTGTATTTATACTACATTTAGCTTAGAAAGCTGCATGTTGGCTAAATAATTAAATATGGAAAATAGTCTACTATTTAAAAAAATAATATCTATAGATCAATTGACACCAGTGCTATTGATGAGGACATGGGAGCCCTTAGGACTGGGTTCTTTTGGTGGCCCCATTTCACATCATAAATATATATGGAAAGATATCTGTATTTCTTATTATATTTCTGAAAAGTTTTAAAAGGTTTTCTATACGTTATAAATTTTTTTCATTTAAAGCAAGTTATCCATTTTGTTTTTCTGATTTTAAGTTTATTGTATTTGTATATACCTATATAAGAGTTGAGTTGACTTCCAATTGATTGATTTCACATTGTATTTTATTTTTTTTATTTAAAAAAAATTTTTTTTTAACGTTTAATTATTTTTGAGACAGAGAGAGACAGAGCATGAACGGGGGAGGGTCAGAGAGAGGGAGACACAGAATCTGAAACAGGCTCCAGGCTCTGAGCTGTCAGCACAGAGCCCGACGCGGGGCTCGAACTCACGGACCACGAGATCATGACCTGAGCTGAAGTCGGCCGCTTAACCGACTGAGCCACCCAGGCGCCCCCCCGCACATTGTGTTTTATAGACTTGTGCCATCCAATACAGTAGCCACTAATCCTGTGTGGCTATTTAAACCTAAATTAATTACAATTAAATAAAATAGGGTGACATCAGTGAAAATGGTGCAGTAAGGACCTCTGAAAATTCTTTCTGCCATAAAAGCAATGGAAACATTGGCAAAAATAGTAAGAATCAACTTTTTCAGAACTCTGGAAATGAACCAAAGGTTTGCGGCAACCCAAAGAGTGTTCAAGAAAAATAGCTGCATCTCCGTAAGAACAGTGAGTTTTATGATGTTTTGACTTGCACTATTCCTACAACCTTTCCCCAGGTACCCTGCCCTGGCTCCATAGTTGTCTTGAAAACAGATAGCCTGTGATTATGGTAAAAACCAGCAGTCTGGCAGCCACTAAAGGGGCCAGAATGGGGTTGGAGCTCCTTCAAAGTCCTGTTTCCAGAGTACTGCCGTTATTTGGCCCATCTGCTTGTTCCCTGGAAGACGCCATTCTCACGGCTGTCTTTATGTGACCTGCCAAGGAGCTTTCCAAGTGTGAACAGCCTTCTCCCCAGGGGTGTTTGTCAAAAACAATGAGAGGCAATTGTTGAACATCTCAGCTACCTGAGGCACTGGATAACAGTTGGGACTAATCAAAGGTTAACCAAAGAGCTTAAAAGGTAAATCTAAAGAGTGGAATGTCCATACGGAAATTTGAAAAGCTCCAGGGTATTCCTGGGACTACAAAAGGCCATGTGCACATTCCCAGGAAAGACTTGATAGGACCATAAAGTCTCATCTTTGACTGACTTTGTGGCTCTGTGCAGGTGGGAAGTGAAGGATAAGGCAAAGGTGTAAACTGTCTGACTGAGGCACACAGAGCTCCTGGCAAAGAACTGGAAGACTTATGGGTGCTAGGCACTTAAAGAAATCTCTTTCTAATCATTAGCTGACTACAGAGCTAACTAGCAAGGACATGAGAGGCCACACACAACAAAAACTATAGAATTCGTTCGGGAAAGTCGCTAAAAAACAACAATAAAAATGAACAGCAACAATGAAAATTCTGGGAATGGGGGAGAAATTGATGTTCTGAGCATTATATTTAAATATAATACAAGCATTATATTACATATAATTTCAACCAAAAACTGTAAGACAAGTAAAAAAAATGAAATATGACCTATAGAAAGGAAAAAAAGCAATCAATAGAAACTATCCCCAAGGAAGCCCATACACTGGACTTATTAGACAAACACTTTAGGTCAACTCTTTTAACTAGACACAAAGAGCTAAAGGAAACTGTGAGAATAATGTCTCACCAAATAGACATTATTCACAAAGAGATAGAGATGATAAGAAAGAACCAAATAAAAACTCTGGAGTTGAAAAGCACAATTGCTAAAATAAAACCCTCACTAGAAGGTTTCTGCGGGAGATTTGAGGGAACAGAAGGAAGAATTACTGAACACGAAGATAGGTCAATTGATATTATCCAGTCTGAAGAGCAGAAGGAAAAAAGAATGAAGAAAATGGACAGAGCCTAAGAGACTTGATGAAAACCACCAAATGGACCATCAAAGGCATACTAGAAGTCTCAGAAGGACAGGGTGGGGGGGGGAGGGTGAGAGGGAAGAGAATATCTGAGGGAATAATGACTGAAAACTCCCTAATTTGGATGCAAAACATTAATATCCAAGAAGCTCAATGAAGTCCAGTTAGTATACACTCAGAAAGCCACACCTGGACATAGCATATTAATACAGTTAAAAGCAAAATACAAGAGAGAATCTTCAAAGCACCAAGACAGAAGTAACTCATAACTACAAGAGTTACTTGAGATAAAGAGCTGTCACATAATTATCATTCTGGGGGGGGGGAGGTGGTGGTGGGAACAATTAAGTGGATGACGTATTTGAAGTGCTGAGAGCGAAACACTGTCAGCCAAGAATTCTATATCCGGTAAAACTATCCGTCACAAAAATGAAGAAGAAATCAAGACATTCCCAGATAAACAAAAACAGAGAGAATTTGTTACTAGCAGATGTTCCCTATAAAACATGAGAGGGAGTCCATCAGGCTGGAATAAAAGAACAGTAGATAGTAACTCAGTCCACACGAAGACAAAAAGCCCTGGAAAGGCAACCACCAAGGTAAATATAAGAGATAATGCAAATACACTTTTGTTTGTAAGTCCTTTTTCCTCTCCTACCTGATTTAAGAGACAAGTGCATAAAGCCATACTTATAAATCTGTATTTATGGGCGTGCAAAGGATGAAGATCTAATTTGCATGATAATAATGGCACAGCCGAGGGAAGAGGGGCAAGGGCTACCCAGGTGTAAAGTTTTGGTATGCTATTGAAATTAGGTTGGTATTAATCTGAGCCAGGTTGTCATACATTGAAATGTGAGTTGCACTCTCTGGGGCAACCACTAAGAAAATGACTTAAAAAAAAAAACCCCAAAACCAAAAACCAAACAAACAAAAAAAACAAACAGTGAAAGCAGTGACAAGGGAATTTAAATGGCACCATCCCTTGTGCCTGTTACTTAGCACAAAGCAGCTCCACAGAATTTTTCCGAACACCCACCCTGGTTTTGTGTCTTCCTTATCCTACGGAACAAGAAGCTGCTGCAAAACGGACTTTGAGTTGTGCGTAGTTTATTCTTTCCCAAGCCATATTCATTAATTATCTAACTAAACACCCACATCCATGCATTCACTTATGTAAATATGCTTAAAGATAACGTACACGTTTTAAATAATACATATACGTGCATAAGTTAAGTATTTTATTTTATTTATTTATTTTTTAATTTTTTTTTCAACGTTTATTTATTTTTGGGACAGAGAGAGACAGAGCATGAACGGGGGAGGGGCAGAGAGAGAGGGAGACACAGAATCAGAAACAGGCTCCAGGCTCTGAGCCATCAGCCCAGAGCCCGACGCGGGGCTCGAACTCACGGACCGCGAGATCGTGACCTGGCTGAAGTCGGACGCTTAACCGACTGCGCCACCCAGGCGCCCCAAGTATTTTATTTTAAGGAAGGTCAAAACTCCTCTACTCTCATCCTTATTTTCTGGAGTTTCTCTCCAAAGAGCGATAGCTCTTAACGATTTCTTGTTGATCCTTCTAAAGAATTTGAAGTCAAATATTTTCATCTAATGTATACTGTTTAAAAACGATGTGCACAAATGATATCATGTGATATGTTGGTGGGCATCTTGCTTCTCTCATTGAAGATTTCTGCATTATTTTTATTTTTTTTTAATTTTTTTTTCAACGTTTATTTATTTTTTTGGGAACAGAGAGAGACAGAGCATGAACGGGGGAGGGGCAGAGAGAGAGGGAGACACAGAATCGGAAACAGGCTCCAGGCTCTGAGCCATCAGCCCAGAGCCTGACGAGGGGCTCGAACTCCCGGACCGCGAGATCGTGACCTGGCTGAAGTCGGACGCTAAACCGACTGCGCCACCCAGGCGCCCCTCTGCATTATTTAAAAAAAAAATGTTTATTTATTTTGAGAGAGACAGGGGGAGAGTGAGCAAGCAAGAGAGCACGAGGGGGAAGGGGCAGAGAGAAAGGGAGAAAGAGAGTCCCAAGCAGGCTCCTTGCTGTCAGTGCAGAGCCCGAGGCGGGGCTGGAACCCATCAACCTTGAGATCATGACCTGAGCGGAAATCAAGAGTTGGATGCTTAACCGACTGAGCCACCCAGGTGCCCCATGAAGATTTATTGGTTATTTTGGATCCTTGGCCATGTAGGCTGACCTTAATCTCATTCTTTCTGTTGTGTACATGTTCTGTTGTGGGGCTGAATCATAATTTATTATATGTCTTCTGGTACATTTAAGATGTTGTTACTGTTTTTGTTATTACAAAGAATGCTGTAGTGACCATCCTTATACAGACATACTGGCATACTTTTGTGAGTGCATCTGTAGGCCAATTCCTAGCTGAGGGATTCCTGAGTCAAAGGCTATGTATATTCCGAATTCTGATAAATTTTGCTATATTGATCTCCTAAAAGGATATTCCAAATTACATTTCTGTCAATAATATAAGACAGTATCTATGTTTTACCCTCCCTAATACTTGGTATTATTAAGCTTTTAATTTTTTTATTTTTTTTTTAGAGAGAGAGAGAGGCAGAGGGAGAGAGAGAATCTTAAGCATGCTCCACACTCAGCACAGAGCCCGATGTGGGGCTTGATCCCACAACCCCAAGATCGTGACCTGTTAAACTTTAAAATTTATGTGAATAGATAAGTAGACAGTATTTCAGGTCATTTGCGTGTATTTAGTTTTGAATGAGATTGAGCATCTTTTTCGGGGTCCGTTTCTATTTTTGTTTCTGTGACCTGCCTGTTTGACTTTTTACAGAGGGTTTTCATCAACTGGTTATCTTTTTCTCATTTAGTTGTAAGAGAAGCCGGGTTTTTGAAGCTCAGTTACACATACTGAGTTTGGGAAAATTCTTAACCTGTACTGAGTTCTCTTGCCTTGTGTATGAAATGGGAGTAGATTGTTATGCCTCCTGGGGGTGTGGGAGGGAAATGCCTTGCACACCTCAATAAGCATTAGTCTCTCTCCATCTTCAAAGCAGTAAAGATGCATCTCCAATTCTCCTTCTGCTTGGAATCTCGCCATCAGTCCTCTTCTGCCATCAGCCAGAGAAAGCACTCTGCCCTTAAGGGCCACCTGGATAATCTCTCTAAGGGTCAAATGTGTCATAACAACATAATCTAATCATGGGAGTGGTAGCTCATCATACTCACACATTAGGCAAGGAGTCCTGGGATGGGGTCCTGCAATGTAGAATTCTGACTTCCACAGAAGTGGGACTTTTTCCTTCTTTTTGAATGCAAGCTTGGGCAGAGCTCAGCTAAAAGAGCAGGGAACACTGTGGGTAGAGACGGGGAGGGAGGGTTGGAGCTCCCCCACCAAGACCTCTACTGATGGCGTGCCCCAAACCTGGGATCATCATTTTGGAATGTACAAGTTGAAGGCATTAAGGCTGTTTCTAGAACTCAGATGCTATACTGCAAAGGGTAAAGCATCAACCAGCCATCAACCATAAACAGTTTATGGGGATAGGTTTTGTTGAAGTAGAGCGCTGACCAAATGAGCCACAGGACTAATTTTATTTTTTATTTTTTTTAAGGTTTATTCATTTTTGAGAGAGAGAGAGAGAGAGACAGAGAGTTGGGGGGGGGGGAGGGGTTGGCGCGGAGAGGCAGGGAGAGAGAGAGACACAGAATCCGAAGCAGGCTCCAAGCTCTGAGCTGTCAGCGCGGAGCCCGACACAGGGCTCGAACTCACGGACGGCGAGATCGTGACCTGAGCCAAAGTCAGACGCTCAACTGACTGATCTACCCAGGCGCCCCACGACTAATACATTTTGATAAAATAGGAGAAAAAGAAGCAGATCCAGGAGTAACTGAGCAGTTAGCTGACCTATACAAGATCATGCTGAGACGGGATTCAGATTCAGGTCCGCTGGATTCCAAAACCCAAAGGTTTTTCTTTATAAAATCCTAATACCACTGTTGCACATCAAGCCAGCCCAGGAGAGTAATCACCGTGAAAGAGCCTAGCCCTCTGGCTTCGCCTGTCCGTGCAACCACCAAGGGTAGCTCTGACTTTGGGAAATCCAACTACAGTGGTTTCCCAGCCTCATGCTGCAAAGTGATGAGCACAGGCCTTTGAATGAGTACACTCTTACATCTGTACTGAAAGACCCCAGAGCTTCCTACCATATTTCACAGCAGAATCTCACTTTTCTGAATACTGGGCCTTGGATGTCAAAAAAGCATTTTGGTACATGACTTTTATGAAAAAAAAATTTTTTTATTTTAGTTGAGAGAGAGAGACAGAAAAGAGAGAGAGAGAGAGAGAGCGGGGGGGGGGGGCAGAAAGAGAGGAGACATAGACTCTGAAGCAGGCTCCAGGCTCAGAGCTGTCAGCACAGAGCCTGACATGGGGCTCGAACCCACGAACCATGAGATCATGACCTGAGCTGAAAGCCAGAGTTAGACGCTTAACTGATTGAGCCACCCAGCCACCCTGAAAAGCTTTACTTTTTAATAAGTAGCTCAGGTACAAACAAGAATTTTACCTGTCCGGGTAACTGAGCTTGTCAGAAGAGGCACAGCCAGGTACATGCAGGGGGAGGAGCTCATAACTCTGTTTTAAAGGAAAACTATCTTGGAAGCCCCAAATGGAGAAATGGGTTGGTAAATTGTGGTGCACAAATATAATGGAGGATCGTGTGGGCCAATAAAAATGGCACACGTACATGCGTATTGGGAGCACAAGCGAAATGTGCGTTTGTGATGATGACAACAATGGGCACAGGTAACAAAAAAGCGATCGCAGAAATGGACACGGTTGTCTTTCATATTGTTTAACGTCGTCTATTCGATTATTTTGCGGAAGTGTTCACTGCGGGCTCCATATTAAAACCATCCATAAAGTTTGCATTTTGTTGAGATACTGGGCTCTGTAACACATGCTCAGGAGATGTAATTCTTATCGCAAGAAACTGTTGGCCAAGCGATGACAGAAACCCCAAGAGAAATCCTGAGAAAGATCGTAGGATTTTTGGCCAGAAAACGTGCGTTCGAGTTCCAGCGTTAATGACAAAGTCGGGCGTTGGCAGCTATCTTAACTTCCGCTTGAGCTGGTTTTCACACGATTAATACGAGAATAACAACAGCAACAATAACCATTTTTGCCTCAAGAGTTGTGCAAATGGTTATATGAGGGTAATGAAAATGAAAGTACTTGATAGACTGTAAAATGTCATGCAAATAGAAATTATTTTCTTTTTTTTAAAAAAAAAATTTTTTTTCAACGTTTATTTATTTTTGGGACAGAGAGAGACAGAGCATGAACGGGGAAGGGGCAGAGAGAGAGGGAGACACAGAATCGGAAACAGGCTCCAGGCTCTGAGCCATCAGCCCAGAGCCTGACGCGGGGCTCGAACTCTCGGAGCGCGAGATCGTGACCTGGCTGAAGTCGGAAGCTTAACCGACTGCGCCACCCAGGAGCCCCTAGAAATTATTTTCTTAAGCGGTATGCTAAGCGACATCGGGAAATGTCCACATTGAGAAATCTTACCCTGGGAGTTTTTTTTTTTTTTTTTTTTTGTCACCTATGAGCTTGGAAACTTCTCTTTGGTCTGTTTAAGAGCGAGTTCTTGTAACTAAGCATCTCTCAGGCTTGTGTGTGTGAGACAGCATCTCCTGACAGAGGATAGAATAGCCTCAGGAGTGCCCCTCAACCGAAACCATGTCCCCTGGCCTTGACCTTCAACAAGCCCCCTCTCTTCTTTTCTGTACAGGAAGATGTGAAAAGACCACCGGGACGGGATGCACATATCGCATGGAGTATCTGTTCCCTTCTTCCTCCCGACAGCTGTGCAGATTGTATGTCCAGCTCTGGTTGCAGACCTAAGGTGTCAGGTGGCCGTTCCCGTGTGCGCCGGCCAGCTCTTCCTCAGGCCTGACGGAATGCTTGTGCGGGTCACTGCCTTGACAGGTGTCTCATCCTGTCTTGCTGGAAAGACTCGGCCAAGTGCGGAGAAAGCAGCGGACTCTGTTGTTCTCATGAGAAGACAGCAAGCTAGTGCCGCCCTGGAAATGGAAGGGGAGAGTTAGCCAGATTCTTCCAGGAAAGCCAAGAAGTCCTAGCTAATTTCATGGTCATTTCCACACTGTTTATCAAAGAGTCTCTGCTCCAATGGAAAGCTCCCAAATATGGTGTTTTCACGAGCCTGGCTGGGATGTGGCCGACTGCCTGAGACATATAAATATTTACTAAATAAGCAAATGCACTTGGCAATGCGTTTCTGCCTTCGCATTAGCACGGTGGTCATTGACGTTAATTCTCAGAGCGGGACCATTTTATGGATTATTCCCAATAGGGGCTAAGAAAACATATCAACGTCCAGAGCTTTTGAGGTCCACAGAGCCCCTGGGGGGGGGACATCCACATTTTTCTGAGGGAAGGTGACTTTTTATGTGCAGAGGGGGCGGTAATGACTCCACTCTCTTGCGAAGCAGGGCAGGGCGGAGGAGAACGTGGCAAGCAGCGTTAGCCTGAGTCAGACTCAGGGTCAAGTCTCAGCTTTGGCACACTTCGTGACTTCCTGTAAATAACTCACCCTCTCTGAACTCCTGTTGTCTTATCTATAAACGAGGGGCAGCAGTCCACATTCCATGGGGTTTTGTGAGGATTAAGGGAGATGATGTACAGAAAGCATCTGGCCAATACCACGCACTCATGAAATACTAGTTTTCCTTTCTTTTGAATTATCGTGTTTTTTTTTTTTTTTTTTTATAGCTTCGGGTTCTCCCAAATCTCACATTTCTTCCCCAGGATGTTCTTCTGCAACCCTAGTGTATGTATGTAGTGAAATTGAATCCACATGCTCCTCGATGTGTATACTAAAAACATTAAGACGTTATTCCAGAAGATTTGTTTGATGTTCAAAAGTTCTATAGTGGCAGCATTGGGAGAGTTACATCAGTAATTGCTTTTTATGTTCTGTTCACTTAGACCAGTTTTGAAGATAACCACTGGCCTTATATGATCGTGAAGCCTGGCACGTGATTGCATTTCTTTTGTTACGAAGTCTGGTCACGAACATTTTCTCATTTAATCACGAAGACAACCCGGCGTGAGTGCGTGAGTATACGTGTGTGAGTCTGTGTAATAATTACAACGTTATCCAACTTTACAGATGAGTCAACTGAGTCTCAGAGGGATCAAGCGACCTATTCAAAGGCAAAAATCTGGTATTTGACAAAAGTGACTTTCAGATCATGTGTTCTGTCTCCGGATCTAGAGCGTGCCACAGTCCCCCGGGACTGAAAAATTAGAGGTTGTTAAATGTGATCCCTCTCTCCTTTTGGCTGTGTGTTTCTTGGTGTTCTTTGGGAATCCCCACAGAGGTTCAAGCATTTAGGCAGATCCCGTCACTCATGGTGCAGTGACCAAGTTATGAGGGGTTGGGCTCAGCGCAAATTTTGCAGGCTGAGCGATTACAGAAAAAAAATCTGGCAAGAATCACAGAATCGAGAGCCAAAGGGGACCTTTAGAGGTTGTTGCATTCCCGCAGATATTCATTACTTCATTCAGCAGCTTTTAGGAGGTCCTGCCGTGCCCCAGGCACCATGCAAGGTGCTGGAGATTCAATGTCAACCGTAATGGATATAGACCTTGCCTTTGGGGACAAAGCGGTGGTCTTCCGTTCACTTTTCTAAATTCACAGAAGAAGAAAACAGACATAGAGAAGGAAAACCACTTTGCTCCAGGCCAGATGGCTGGTTAGTCACTGGCAGGTTCCCCATTTTCCCACTCCCGACTTCTCCCCACTCCCACCATGGCCACCAACTTAGAACAGCTCTGAACCCCTGGATTTTTCTTCCTATTCCTCTGACATGGTTGATGGGGCCATCTGATGGATCCTTGCAGGAGGAAACCCAGAGCAGCTTCCATGGAGCTGCTTCTGGATCACAGATACTGATCTTGTCAAGTTGCTGATGCCACATCCCCCCAAAATGGGTGCTAAGAAAGCAGGTCAGGGCACGCTTCCCCTGGCCTCCTCTCTGTGCTTGGGATGGCCCAGCCCCGGTCTCTGAGTGGGGCTGCTACTTCCCAGGGGAGGAAGGCCAGCCTCAGAAGAGTTCAGATTCTTTTAAGTGGTGCCTCAGAAACCTAGAAAACAGAAGGAAATAACCCCAGATCACAGATGGGGGGCAAGTCCTAAGGCATCAGGCCCCGTTCCGCTTAAATCAAGACATCCGGTCACTTTGCTTCAGCAGGACAAAGAGTCTTTTCTTCCTAAGCCAGGACTTCATGTCTTTAATCTTTCCCAGCAGAAAAGAGTTCTCATTACGTCTACATCTTATCACATAACTGTATATCATAAAGATGCTGTTATCACCTCTGCCTTCTGATTAACTGGCCCTGAGTGATTCTAGCCCATGTTATGAGCTGTGCTCTAAAAACAATGACAGTCACTCAGCCATCAACAGAGGCCAGAGTCGCAGGCACTGTTGAGTAATCTTCAGGAATCTCTGCGGGCTCTTCGTAATAAACAATGACGAGAGAACAGTTCTTTGTCCAGACCATGGCTAAGAGAGCCTTTCTGTGCTGATATGGTTTGGCACCTGCAGCCAGAGCCTGAGAGCCTCCAGAAAACTCCATTCCAATATGTGGCCTCACTTGTTGGCTTTATTTCCTGTGTCAAAACAACAGAAGTGAATAGAGATACGGCACCTGGTGTCTTAGGTGGCCAAGTAGAAAATAGGTGATATCCCTTTGTAGGTCAAAAGCACGCTTCGGAAGGGAGCCTGGGGCTGAAGTTGGGCATGGCTTTCAACTTTGAATATGTGAAGATCCAGAGACAGGCATGGATATTTGAAAAGCGTGTCAAGGATTATCATGATTGAAATGGTAATGATGGTGATGATCACGTGATGGCGATGCCAGCAATTCCCAGTTTGTGATCAAGGTTATGGTGGTGAAATCACTCGCTCCTTGGGCAGCATGGGCTATGCCAATGTTCAGACCTGGCCCCCTGGCAGACTTCCCTGGCCCAAGCACACCCCAGGGAGGCGGATTTAATTGTTCCAGGGGAAGGTGAGCCTGGGCGTTGATGCAGTTTCTGTTCAAACTCTCCGGGAGATTTTCACGGGCAGCCAGAGTTGAGAACCTCTGCCTTTGATGAAAATCACCCGATCTGGTGGGATCTGGAAGGAATACACAAGTCCGTGACTTGTACATGATGTGAGGAGTGAGCAAGGGGACAAGGGAGGAAGATGGTCTAGGGAAAGGACCAGAACAGTGGGCACGGGGCCTGGAGGAACACACAGGCTTTTTTGGAGAGACAGGATGGTGGTGGGTCTGGCAGGAGCGCTGGGTGGGTGGTGAGAAGAAGTGACTTGAGGCTGAAGCTTCAGGTGGAGATCGTCTGTCACGGCTCTGTGAGCGACGCTGTGTGCATTAGACGCTCATCCAAAAAGCCGGCTAGGGAACTGGCTTTGAGCAGCGTAGACGACATCAGGTTAGATACATCTCGAATAATCAAAAGAGTGTGTGACTGCAATGCGGAGAGTGAATGGATGGGAGGGGGAGACAGCAGGTTTGAGGCCAGGGAGAGGCTGAGGCTCTAACCCAGATGAGGGCAACGGTGGCCTGAGCAGAGAGTATTGTCGTGGAAGGGGATTCACATTCTGTTGGAAGATGGAGTTGGCAGGGTTTGCCGATCGACTGCACACAGAAAGTAAGAGGACGAGTCCAGGATTCCCCAGAATCCTTCCCTGCTGCTCTCAGACTACATTCACCTGCCCTTCCTCTCGAGTCCAGTGGCTCCAGACTTCTCCTCCTGCCCACCTGCCCTCTCCTGGCACTGATGCCCTCCCCCCCCCCCCGCCCCCCTGCTTCTGGCCATCAGTCCCAGGAGCAGTGTGGCTTGTTCCTGAGAAGTGATCCTTCCTAAACTACTATGGCTGAGAGCGTCCGTGCTGTTCTCCAAGGATATGTGTGCATCTTAATCGGAGAGTTCCGTGATCGTCTCATTCATTTGGAGAGGGTCCCAGCACGCGGGGAGGAGGGACACTTCTGGAGTTTGCCTGAAGGCCTGGAGTGTTCTCGTTTCACGAGTGGGTGGGACTTTACCTCTTCCCAAACTTCAAGATGTCCCCCCATCCCATCCTGCCCCATCCAGTAGCTCTGCCTCCCGTTCCTCCAGACACCAGCGACATGGGGATCTTAGCCGAAGTCATGCTTGTAAAAGCACGCTTGTAACGGAAGGACCCATAATTCACAGGTCATACAAACGCCTGGTTAAATCCGATTGCTTGTCGGACACCAGGTTCTGAAAGTGTCGCTGTGGTGACACCGTTTCTAGGCCCGCGGTCCCTTCATCTGTGCGAGGGGTGATGGTCTACTGGTCGGCTCGCCGTGCAATCCCCGGGATTAACACCCCTTAGAGTTTACACCCTGTTGTTTTTGCAAAAATACCTTTGGTTTAGGAGAGGATAGGAGGATTCTGCCTCGGAGAAAGTTTGTCAAAGAGCTGCATTATCTGCGTCAAAAAAGTAAATTATGCCAGGGGAGAGGACGAGAGGGGGAGAGTGGCACATGACATCACAGGGGACGCAGGCTCCATACATCCGGTGAAGATCATACGAGAACGCCTGGAAGATCCAGCTTGTTTCTCTGATGTGCCCAAAGAAATGTTGCAGGCAAAACCTCAATTTCTCTAAGTCCGAGAGGGTGCTGGGGGCAGAGACAGCAGAGCTGACGATAGCTCTGCAGCCCAGGGGGCTGTCCACGGCCGCAGAGACAAGCTGACAGGATGGGGGCCACAAATCTGCTTCACTCCCTTTGGCTCAGGGACGAGGCGGAGACCAGAAATACTGGTTTGGTGACACAAAACGTATTCATCTAACCAGGAGCAAGGCGAGCGCAGCAGAAGGTACGGAGAAGTATTCGTGCATTGAAAATAGAAGGCACAGGGGCGCCTGGGTGGCGCAGTCGGTTAAGCGTCCGACTTCAGCCAGGTCACGATCTCGCGGTCCGGGAGTTCGAGCCCTGGGTCGGGCTCTGGGCTGATGGCTCAGAGCCTGGAGCCTGTTTCCGATTCTGTGTCTCCCTCTCTCTGCCCCTCCCCCATTCATGCTCTGTCTCTCTCTGTCCCAAAAATAAATAAACGTTGAAAAAAAAAAAAAGAAAATAGAAGGCACAGCCCCTTTGCTGCAAAGGCTTTGCAGGGAGCCTCAGCCTCTCGTCTTCCGTTTCATTCTGGAGTGGTTCCTGCGTCGGAGCTAATGCCTGGGACACGGGCGTGCCCGACGGTGCCCGATGCTCAGGGCCATGGTCGTGCTGATGCTTCTTCAGGGCCAATCAGTGTCTGTTAGCAAACTGCCCTGTGGAGGCCCCATGGGGCTGCTGTTCCGGGCACCTGCGGACCGTGGACCTCTCAGAAGAGCGCTTCAGCTTTTGGTCCCCCACTCCCACCCCCCACCAGGTATGTGTCAAAATGGCCTGAGCTGGGGCAGCATGAGTGACAGGCACTCGGCAGGCGCCCTTCCATGGGAGTCTGACCTGTTCCTCCTCAGCCACAGTTGTGTATGTACCTCAGCTCATTCGTCCCTTAGAGTGAGTTTTTCCCTCACTTTCCCCTGCAAGTCTGGCCCCCTCGGGCCCACCCCATCAGTCCTTCCTTACTGTGGGACCAAAGAAGCCCCGATCTCAGGAATAACACATTTCAGGCAGCTGGGTGGGATGCCCACCGCCCCAAAGGGTCCATAAACAGCATTCTGCAGAATTCGGATTCTCCGAGGAACAGAAGGATCCATATCAGACTTGTTGCGAGGCTAACGTGAGGCATGTCAAGGGCCTAAAGCAATGCCATTTACTGGCAGTTGTTCACTACACGGGGGATCCACGCCTACACAATGCTCACATTTTTTTTTTTTTTTTTTGTAATGTGCATTTATTCTCTAGAGAGAGGGAGACAGAGCACAAGCAGGGGAGGGGCAGAGAGAGGGAGACCCAGAACCTACAACAGGCTCCAGGCTCTGAGCTGTCAGCACAGAGCCCGACGCGGGGCTCGAACCCACAAACCGTAAGATCATGACATGAGCGGAAGTCGGACGCTTAACCGACTGAGCCACCCAGGCGCCCCACACAATGCTCACTTTGGGTCACAGTGTCGGAGGGGAGTGGGGTGGGGGGTTTCTGCATTCTGTGTGGCGTCGACCTCTCGTCACTTTGCAGGCTAAGCCTGCTGTCACTGTGGCTCAGTGAAAAGGATGCCAAGCTCACGGTCCGCTGGGGCAGCAGGGCTGGACGTTGCCTTGACCGGTCCGGCAGGACCTCTGGATGGCGCTCCGTGTCTGTAAGTTACGCCGCGCACGACTATGACATCCGAAAAAGTCACTTCCTGGGACCGTGTGAAAATGCGAGCTTTAAGTTGAGAATTGTTGTCCGTTCAATCATCACGTTTGCTGTGAGAAACAGCATGGAACCGCTTTACAGGGAAAATGTGTCTTTTTAGAGTAAATATCCACAGACAGAGAAATGTGAAGAAGCCAAGTGATAACTTTCAGCTGTTGCTTGGCCATCAGCCAATATTACTTTTTATTTCCTCCTTTTATTGGAGGTTGCTACTCCCTCTTCATAAAGGAGAACGCGGAGGCCCAGGGAGAGAATGGGAAGGAACATTCTTGTGGCTGGTGTGGTGAGGCCTGAGCCTGGCCTGAGAGGCAGGCTGCGTGGCTCCAGGACACGGCACGTGGTTGGGTTTGCCTTGGCTTCGGAGGGGTCGGGGGTGACAGGGACAGTTCTGTAAGTGCAAGTCTTTCCCAAAGCGCCTCTTGCCCCCTCTGCCACGGACTCTCAGTTGGGGGGTAAATTAAATTAACGGGTCCCCATGATGAAAATGGGAAGGAGAGAGTTCAGAGCGGAGTTTAACTTCCTTCCTGGAAAATAGCCCCGAGCTGTGATTTGAAATAAGAGATGCTCTTTAAGGATTAGTTGTATTTTCAAAAACCACATCAAATGGAAAACCCAGAAGCACAGAAACTCTGGGCTTGGCCTTGGGTTGGAAGACGTTGCAATGATGTGAACTAGCCGTGACCCAGCAGGAGGTGGCCGGGGCCTCACCTGAGCCCCCCCACCCCACCCCCAGGGAGTCCAGAGAGTAAACACCCCAAGAGCAAAAGGCTCAGCCCAGCTCCTGAGTCCACGAATCCCCCAAACTTAGAAGGGACTCACATGTGCCTCTTCGGAAGGTAGACTAGCACAAACATGGGACCAGAGACTTATAAACTGGCATGATTCATGGCACCTAAGGGCGCCTCAGAAGCCTTCATGGGTACTGATGAGATTTTAAGAGAGAGCTCTCGGTTATTTGGCTTTGTCTCATAATGTATCAGAAGGAAACGTGGCTTTGGAAGGGACAGGGCATTTCTATAGTCTGACGGTAAAATCCAAGGTGCTCGCCTCACCACAAGGAGGTTTGGGAAAGGGGGCTCCATCCGGTGCAACGCCCAGTAGCAGACCTGTGGGACGGGCTTAAAGGTTCACCACGTCCTAATGTAAACAAAGGGGCTCCAGGGGCTGTTCCTCAACCATCCTTGGGGATCGTGATCAGTCCACTCGCTCACAGTTGAGCCCGTGTGATCTTCGAAGCGTTTTGGCTTGCGGCCTCCCGAACCCTGAACACCCTGGGGAAAATGAAACAGCACAGCAACGGCGCTTCACATCCTACGGGAGGACGTTGGAGTGCTTGCTCGCTGCCCTCTGATCCCTGCGTGGGAAGGAGAGGTCTGTCTCTGCCTGCTCTGTTCTGCTTTGCTGGGTCGAGGGAGATGGAAACAGCCCGGACTGGCATGGCTCGGAGAAGGCGGGGAGTGGGGGGAGTGTAAGATCCACATCAGCGAGAGAGGAAGGAAGGAGGCGCAGCCAGAGCCGGCCGGCGGGAGGGAGTTTTCTTTGGCAGCTAAAGGGAGGGAAGGGATGTGGGTGGCATGGGGAGAGACACGGAGACATAGGCCAGAGAATCATAAAATCAGACTTTGCTCTGAGTCTTGAATGAGACCTCCCTTTGCCATCTTCCCAGAGATTGCCACGAAGATTTATTTTTTCAACGTTTTTTTTATTTTTTTTATTTTTTTTATTTTTGGGACAGAGAGAGCATGAACGGGGGAGGGGCAGAGAGAGAGGGAGACACAGAATCGGAAACAGGCTCCAGGCTCCGAGCCATCAGCCCAGAGCCCGACGCGGGGCTCGAACTCCCGGACCGCGAGATCGTGACCTGGCTGAAGTCGGACGCCTAACCGACTGCGCCACCCAGGCGCCCCTGCCACGAAGATTTAAATCGCCGTTGGAGCGCTTTCGGTTGCCAGCCTGGTGTTTCCGCTGAACGGGACGGCGAGCAGTGGCTGGCTCCAGGAGAGAGCAAGCAGGTGCCCCTGTGCGGCCTGCCTTTCGGCACTGGCCTGGGCAGGGGGTGACATTTCCGTACGGGACTCTCCCCTCCCCACTGCATTCTGCAAGGGACTGCTTACCTGGTGTGCCTGCTGTAGACACCTGGCCATGAACAAACCATGGCTAGCCGAGGCCACTTGGGCCATACAATAGGAAAAACGATAAAGGCTATTTAACCCAGGCCTGCTTCTTCTCGCTCGCTCTCTTTTAATGGTGGTAAAATACACAGAACCCCAAATTCACCCCCTTAGCCACCTTTAAGTGGACAGCCCAGTGGTATTAAATTGCATTCACGTGGTTGTGCAACCATCCGCTCCGTCCGTCTCCAGATCTCTTTTCATCTTGCAAAACCGAAACTGTGTACTCATTAGATAATACCTCCCCATTCCCTCCTCCCCTGGCCCCTGGCAGCCACCATTCTACTTTCCGTCTTCATGAATTTGGCTGCTCTAGGGACCGCATAGAAGTGGAAACATACCGTGTCTGTCTTTTGGGGACTGGCTTATTTCACTTAGTGTAGTAGCCTCGAGGTTCACCCATGTTCGCCGCAAATTCCTTCCTTTTTAAGGCGGAGTAATAATCCAGCCAGGTATAGACCACATTTTGTTTCTGCATTTGTCTTTTGATGGACACCTGGGCTGCTTCTACCCTTTGTTGTTGTTGTTGTTTAATTTTTTTATGTTTATTTATTTTTGAGAGAGACAGAGACAGAATGCGAGTGGGTTGGGGCAGAGAGAGAGGGAGACACAGAATCGGAAGCAGGCTCCAGGCTCTGAGCTGTCAGCCCAGAGCCCGACGCGGGGCTCGAACTCACAGGACCGCGAGGTCATGACCCGAGCCGAAGTCGGACGCCCAACCGACTGAGCCACCCAGGCGCCCCTAATTCTGTTACTTTTTTAATGGATTCCTCTGGGTTTTCCTGTGTATAATCATATTCTCTACAAATAATGACCATTTTGCCTTACATCTCCCTTCTTTCTCTCTAGTTTCCGGCACGATACCCGAGAGCTTCGCTGCTGGGGCAAGCTGATGTTGGCTTCTGCTCTGCAGTAGATATTTCGTCATGTCAAAGAAGTACCATCTGTCCCAATTTCACTTAGGACTTTTTGGTGAAAGTCAAGAGCCAAGGGTTAATGCTCTGAAATGCCTTTTTCAGCATCTGGTGGGTATTAGGTTTTCTGTTGGAATCCTTGATGCGGCAATCGTGCTAAGGACTTCCTAAAACTGGCCCGTTCGCTATCTTTACATTTGAACCCCGAAACGCTCCTGGGTGAGGTGCTGTGCCAAGGCCCTGCCCGACGTGCCTGGGAACTGGGCCTGCAGAGGCCGTGGCAGGCTTCCCAGGGAGGGCTCAGGATGGCTTATTGTTTCTGAATTAAACAAATGAAGAATGTGATTCAATTAGAGGCAGCATAATATAAACCAAGATGGATTTATATTTAGCCAGGCAGAGACATGTGGGAAAGAATGGAACTTCCTTCGGCACAGGCTTGGAAAGTTGGCTTTGAAGGGAAGGAGCTCCGTTCTTCCATGCTGTCTTCACCTCCCCCAGACTCGCCCCCAGATGTTTCCCTCCAGATATTTCAACGTCTTGGGAAAGCATCATGGTTTAGCGGAAAGCAAAGCTCTAAAATTCTCATCTAGGAGCCTCGCTGTCTCTGCTAGAGACGCCTGCAAGGACAGAAGCCATGTTGTCCCGGTTTTCCCTGTTTCCAGATGGGTGGATGGCACCTCCGAGTCAGCCAATGTGGCTTTTAAGAACAGATTAAAAAATGGCGAAGGTGTGAATGCATTGCATTTACATTTCCAAACCAATTCCTAGAGAGCATTAGACAGAGAAACAAAATCCTCTTTGTTATAAGTCTCCTTGGGTTTCCTTTTGGCAGGAAAACTAAGAGGGAGGAAAATTTTGTGAATTTTTCTTTGTTGGGAAGGGTGAATGAACGTGGAACCAACCACCGAATAAGGATCACCATCCTATGACTCTCTGCATCTTTACCAATGGGAGGGAGAGGGGCAGACTTGGTTCTTTCTCTTCCACACCTAATTCTTTGGGGTGGTACATAATGTCCTCTGTTTTGCTTGTGCAAGGGTCTGAAAGTACTTTGTGTTTATTCTAGGATAGAGCAAAGAAGTAAATATATTGTAGATAATGAGAACTACATTTCTCACTGTTGGAGAAAAGTTATAAATGAGCTAAGGGGGCAGGCTAGAATAAACCCTAGGATATTGGATTGGAATTGAAGGTCTCGGAAGGAACTCATGTCTTTAATATGCATATATGTCGACAGATCACATGGGTAGAAACTTTGTAAATGACAGATTTCATTGCACACAGTTGAGAAAAGGATGGGCTATGCCATCAAAGCAGCTGAGACAAATGGTTACCCTTAGGAAAACAAATAAAAAGGATGGCCTACCTCATAGCATAACAAAGCCCTATTCTAATTGGATTAAAAGCAAAGATGAGGGGCGCCTGGGTGGTGCAGTCGGTTAGGCGTCCGACTTCAGCCAGGTCACTATCTCGCGGTCCGCGAGTTCGAGCCCCGCGTCGGGCTCTGGGCTGATGGCTCAGAGCCTGGAGCCTGCTTCCGATTCTGTGTTTCCCTCTCTCTCTGCCCCTCCCCCATTCATGCTGTGTCTCTCTCTGTCTCAAAAATAAATAAACGTTAAAAAAAAATTAAAAAAAAAAGCAAAGATGAAATTAAAAGATGTTAAAACATCAGAAAACATTACAACAACATATCATTACGCCATTTGGGGGGAGAAGATTTTTTTTTTTTTAATGAAGACACAAAAAAGCACAAGCAATAAGTAAGAAATAATGATAGATTTGACTCCCATCAAAATTAAAAATTTGGCTCATCAAGAAAATATTGGCTCATTAAAAGAAAAAGTGAAGGGGCTCCTGAGTAGCTCAGTTGGTTCAACATCTGACTCTTGATCTCAGCTCAGGTCTTGATCTCAGGGTCGTGAGTTCAAAGCCCCGTGTCGGGCTTTGTGCCGGGTGTGAAACCTACTTTAGAAGAAAATGAAGATCAGGTCACAAACACTGGATGAGAATGACTGTAATACATGGAAGTCACGAAGGATTAGTACCTAAAATATGTAGAATCCACTGGGCCTGACCTTTCTGGAGAAGGCAGTCTGTTCCACAAACAGTTATTCGTCCAGTGGGAGTTGCTCTAAGGGAAAGGAATCAGGAGGGATTATTGACACAGAGCTGCAGGGGTGACTTTATTAAGCAAGAGGCACCTTGGGATTTATAGTAGCAGGAAAGCAAATGCAAGTTCAGGGCCTTGGTCGATTAAGAAAAAATGAAGAGTGTTTCATGCTTCTAGACTAACGGGAAGTGGCCAAGTGGTAACGTGAGGGTCTCCCTTTTTTTTTTTTTTAAGTTGATTTATTTACTTTGAGAGAGAGACCCAGCTGGGGAGGGGCAGAGAGAGAGGGAGAGGATCCCAGGCAGGCTCTGCGCTGTCGGCATGCAGCCTGATGTGGGGCTTGAACTCACGAACCATGAGCTCATGACCTGAGCTGAAATCTAGAGTCAGACGCTCGTGACTGAGCACCCAGGCGCCCCAAGGGTCTCCTTTTAAACAGGGGATGAGCAGCAGGGGAGAGGGATCCAGACCCATGAAGATGCCCTGAAACAACCTCTAAGGGAAGCCAAATACGGGGACCACCCTTCAGGTAAAAAGAAAGTTTTGGCCGAGCAGAAATAGTAAGTCTTCCTGGATAATAATTTGGACCTAGGACTCTGCATGTATGTGAGCATTATGTTGCTTCTGGAAAGAAAGAAGAAACTTGTTAAAATACGTATTGTTTTTCCTATTCATTATGCTTTTCTAAAAAAGGAAAACATCCTCACTTTGTTTCTATTTCCCCTCTGCTCCCCGCCTTCCTCCACCCACCTTCATCCCCTCTCTTCCAGAAGGCTCTCCCAGGAAGGCTCAGCTGCTTTGACCAGGGACCTGCTCTCACACAGGGCAGCTGGGTGAGAATACAGGTTGTCTCAGGGAGCTTCTGCAATCATCCTGTTTCGTGAAGATCAGGAAAAATGAAAAACTTCCTGAAAAAAAATTGGTACTAAGGCTTGTTTTCTTTTCTAGACCTCTGGAAAACATTCAGTGGTACTGTGTGAAGGAAAAACGAGTTAATAAAATTCTTCCTAGCTTGTTCTTATTTTTGTATCCAGGAGTGAGTGGAAAAATCAGACCTTTTCATGATCACTGACCCCGTGGCAGTTCGGGCGTGCTCTTGTCTGTGTATAGAAAGCATGTCAAGACTGATTAAATTATCTAATTAAAATAATGACCGCAAAGCGCCTGTTTATTTTGGCCTGAGAAAGGTCAGCTTAGCCAGCCCCTTCTCTGTCCCTCTGAGGAACCCCATCCCTGTCACAGGCTCACACAAGGCCCACACGGCTTGGATCCCAAAACCTGCTTCTGGAAAAGCGAGGGTGGGACCCATGTTCACCAACGGGGACAGGACTGACTCCAGCAGGGACAGAAGAACACTGGAGACAATTTCCTTGTCAGTATCTATTCAGTAAGGAGCCGGCAGACACGAACAATTCAGGCAATTCTTAATTTTTGTCTGTACAAAAATTGGCAACTGTTTGACTGACTGACTTGAGCTGACTGTAGTCTTGATTTGCATTATGAGGATAAAACTTACGAGCCACAAAGCACGTCCGCAAGTAACAAGTAAAGAAAAATGCCAGAGACACTTCTATTGTTGTTTGAGACTAGTAGGTAGCTGATTGGACTAATTTGTCATGAAATTGCTTGGCAGTCTTGACTCGTGCGGCACAGCCCAAGGAGAGGCACTACTGGAGTTTTTGTGGTCATTACTTTGGGTCCCAGTCTGCTACTGAAGACAGGGCATTAATGATGGCTTATTATATTCAAGCCAGTTCAATTGTTCTTTTTTTTTTTTTTTTTTTTTTTTTTGGTCAGGAGTAAAATTTGGGGCATAAAATATAAATATGCTATGCATGATTTATTTTAAATTTAAGCGCATCAGGAAATGCACTGAGCCTGTCCTTTGCTATAAACCTTGCACAAGGTGTAACAACATATGTGTGGACATCAGAAACATTCTGTTGGGGCGCCTGGGTGGCTCAGTCGGTTAAGCGTCCGACTTGGGCTCAGGTCAAGATCTCGCGGTCCGTGAGTTCTAGCCTCCGCGTCGGGCTCTGTGCTGACAGATCAGAGCCTGGAGCCTGTTTCAGATTCTGTGTCTCCCTCTCTCTCTGACCCTCCCCCATTCATGCTCTGTCTCTCTCTGTTTCAAAAATAAAATAAACATTAAAACAACAAAAAAAGAAACATTCTGTTAGCCTCGCAGTTATTGTCAAGGGCTTCCTTTGGGGGTGTTGGTCGACCAGCCTATAAATCCTTAGAATGGAGGCTACAACCTTTGAGAGCCAGAGTGCTAAGTTTCATTCTTATTTCCTTCTATCGCACCCAGGAGATGAGGGACTGGTGCGGGAGCACTTTGCAGAAGGAAAGCTGGGCCTTCTGCTGAGCTTGAAGGATATGGTAGTTCTCACAAGGAAAAGGGAGACGCTCACGTGATGAATGCAAATGGCCTCCAATACCACGATGGTGTTTCCTCCTTCTCCCTCCCCCACGTCTTGATCCATTTTTCTTCCTTCAGCCTTTAATAAGTATCTTCTATGACAGATCAGTGATGGCTCACTAAATACATATTGTTTTAATGCTCCATAATATTAGCTGGTTAATATTTTCATGAAATTTCTTAAAGATCTCTGTGCAGCCATCTTCCTTTGAGATACGGGAAGAGAAAAAAGGCCAAAATGTCAGCTCCTCTGGGGAAATTGTTTACAAAACATTATCATGAGTGTCTTTTAATTTTGGGTGTTCTTCATTCTTTTGTGCAGGGCTAGATTTCCATCTGGTATCATTTTTCTTCTGCCCAAAGGATTTCCTTTAACATTTCTTGCGATGCAGGTCTGCCGAGAATGAATTCATTCAACTTTTATATGTCTGAAAAAATCTATTTTGTCTTTATTTCTGAAAGGTTTTTTTTTTTCTTGGATATAGAGTTCTAGATTGACAGCTTTTTCCCCAGTGCTTTCATGATGCCGAACCAGTGACTTGCATGGTCTCTGCAGAGAAAATTGCTGTAATTTTTATATTTTTTCCTCTGTACGTAATGTGTCCTTTTTCTATGTTTTTAAGATTTTTCTTTTTACCACTGGTTTTAAGCAATTTGATGCTGATGTCCCTTGGGGTAGTTAGTTTTCTTCATTTTTCTTGCGTTTGGGATTTGTTAACCTTCTCAGATCTGTGGAAAAAAGTGTGGCCAGTATTTCGTTGATATTTTTTTCTGCCCCTACCATTGAGGATTCCAATTAAATATATATTAAGCCTATGAGTTTCACGACACAGTGATGTTTTGGTCGTTAATTCTTTAATCATTTTTTTCCGCCAATGGTCCATATTAGATTATATTGCTAGGGTTCAACTTTCCTGCATTCCTGCTGTTAATTTCATCCACTGTATTTTTCATTTCAGATATTATATGTTTCATCTCTCGGAGATTGATTTGAGTCTTTATTATATCTTCCATGTCTTTCCTTAACATGTTTATGCCTTCCTCCACCTTTTGGAACATACAGAATTATAATATGAAATTATGGTACTTGTTTTAATGTCCTTGCCTACTAATTCTATTTTTCGGTCATTTCTAAATCTGGGCATATTGATTGATTTTTCTTTTCATTATGAGTTCTATTTTCCTGCTAATTTGCACGGGTGGTAATTTTTGCTTGGATGCTAATTTTTGCTTGGATATTAGACATTTCACCTGGACAGTTTACCTTGTAGAGTGCTGGGATTTTTGGTATTCACTTCAGTAGTTTTGGGCTTTGTTCTGGGATATTATGTTACTTGAAAGTCACTTAACCCTAACGAGGATTGCTTTTGAACTTTGTTTGGTGAGATCAGAGTATTCCCTGGTCTAGGACTTATTTTTCCCTACTCCTGCCGTGCTATACCTGATGGTCTGTATGATGTGACATTGCTCACTCTGGCTGGTGGATATGCGAAGTAGTTCCAGGGGTGCCTCTGCTACTATGTCCCATGAACGCAACTGTCCTGGCTTCTCTGATTTCTCCGATCTCTCTTCTCAGTTTAGTGAGACCATAGGGCTCAATTCGGGCTTCCTCTCCCTGCCTTGCAGCCTGGAAACTCTCTCCAGGCAGTAAGCTAGGGCAACCATAGGGCTCATTAGTTTGTTTCCCTCTTCCCAGGGATCGTTATCTTGCGTTGTCTGTTGTCCAATGTCTATAAACCGTTATTTCTTCTATGTTGTCCAGTGTTTCAGTTTTTTAAGGTGAGAAGGTAAATCTGGTTCCTGTTATTCCATTGTAACAGGATGAGCATTATTTAAGCACTGGAATATAGGACACACTAAGATTGAATTGGCCTCTGTTCATATGGAACTTATAATGCAGAAGTACAAAGGAAGTTTTACGTATTAATTAATTAATTCGTTAATCAACTAATTCAACAAATTTCCTTGGTTCCCTACCATTCTAGGTTCTTACATTCCAGTGGGAGGAGAAAGCAAACGGATGTTAAGTATAATGAACTTTAAGGAAAGATAAAGGACGGTGATGAGGTGGGTGGATATTGATGTTTTAAATAAGGCAATAAAGGATAGCACCTCGGCGGAGGTGGAAATTGACTGGAGACTTGAATTAAGTGAGACTGCCGGCCAGAGGAAGAAGCTTGCAGGCAGAGAGAGAGGACCTCCTCAGGCAGGAATGTGCTTAGCTTATTTAAGAAACAGAGAGAAGGCCAGTGGCGGCTGGAACTAAGCGAGTGAATGGGTGAGTGAATGGTAGGATTTGAGGTCAAAGGGATTGTCAAGGGCTACATCTTGCAGGCTGTGTAGTTATGACAACCATGAGAGCATTGTGAAAGGGGACCAACCATGTAGTGGGCTCCTAGCTTTGTTTTTTTGCCAACTCTTGCTTCAGTGAACCACTTTTAAGGACAACTTAGGAAACTTAATTTATAACCCCCCGGCTCTGCTAATTAATTAATATTCTGCGATTTTTACTATTATTACTGTACTTTTCTATCCTTTATTCTGACAGAGACACTTGATAATCCTTACTTTGTTGAAAGTGTAGTTGGTTCATAGGGAGGGTATGTGGCATAAGGTCAAAGACCGAAGCAATTCGGCCTTTTAGAATTATAAATCAGAGCCCTCAAATTTCGGGAGGAGGCCCACGGGTAGAGTGAGAGTGGTATTTGAGCTGTTTTTCTTTGTGGTAGGATTTTTTTTTTATTATTAAAAATTTTTAAATGTTAAAAAATAGAACTAATATATTTTCATGGTAAAAAATACAAACTGAATGAAGTCCCATTCCCCAAAGATAACCGTTGTGAACAGTTTCTTGTTTATCCTTCCAAAAACTTTCATAGCTTTTAAAAGCACCGATTTGAGTCTCTATGCTTTTTTGTTAAACAAAAACAAGCTGATTTGTGCCCTGCATTATGTATTTTTTTTTCACAACACTTTTCCAGGGACCTTTGCATTTCAGTGCAGATGTAAAACAAATAATCCTAAAATTTGTACGGAAACTCAAAAGATCCTGAGTATCAAAAACAATCTGGAGAAAGAAGAACAAAGCTGGGGCATCCTTCTTCCTGATATTGATACTATAAAGCTATAATGACCAGAACAGTATGATACTGGCATAAAAATAGAGAGATCAATGGAACAGAACGGAAAGCCCAGAAATAAATCCACACATATATGCTCAATTAATCTATGACAAAGGAGGTAAGACTCTACAATGGGGAAGAGACAATCTCCAATAAATGGCATGGGGAAAACTGGACAGCCACATGCAAGAGAATGAAACTGGACCACTATCTTACACTGAACACGAAAATAGACTCAAAATGGACTGAAGACTTAAATTTTTTTTTTAATGTTTATTTTATTTTTGAGACAGAGAGAGACAGAGCATGAATGGGGGAGGGGCAGAGAGAGAGGGAGACACAGAATCGGAAGCAGGCTCCAGGCTCTGAGCCATCAGCCCAGAGCCTGACGCGGGGCTCGAACTCCCGAACCGCGAGATCGTGACCCGGGCTGAAGTCGGACGCTCAACCGACTGAGCCACCCAGGCGCCCCATGAAGACTTAAATATAAGACCTGAAATCATAGAAGGAGTTAGCATCCAAAATATAGAAAAGACTCATAAAACTCAGGATCAAAAAACCCAATAAGCCAATTAAAAAATGGGCAGCCAACTTGAACAGGCATTTTCCAAAGAACACATACAGGTGGCCAACAGACATCATTACCCATGAGAGAAATGCAGATGAAAACCACACAATGAGATATCACCTCACACCTGTCACAAAGGCTATTATCAAAAAGATAGGCTATAACAAATGTTGGTGAAGATGTGGAGAAAAGGGGACCCTTGTGCACTGTTGGTGGGAACGTAAATTGGTGCAGCCACTATGGAGAATAGGTTCCTCAAAGAATTAAAAAGAAAAAAAGAACAATTGTACAAGCCAGTAATTCAATTTGTAGGTATTTATCCCCCCCCCAAAATGAAATCACTGATTTGAAAAGACACATGCGCTCCTATGTTCACCGCTGCATTATTCACAATAGCCAAGATATGGAAGCCATCTAACTGTCCGTCGTTAGATGAGTGGATGAAGGAGATGTAGTGGATACATACCCAATGGAATATTACTCAGTCAGAAAAAAAGAATGAAGCTTGCCATGTGTGACAACATGGATAGATATAGAGGGTGTGACGCTAAGGGATACTTTAAAAATGAGCTGATTTTATTCCCCATCAGATCTTTTTCCTAACGCTGTTTTAAAGATCTTTGCATCTCCATGCGAAGGAGACTGTTCTTTCTTTCTAATGGCTCCAATATGTGTATTTACTATGTTTCATTCAACTAACCCACTATTGGTGGCGTTTTAGATATTTTTCTCAGCTGTTTCGTTGCAGCAGTATTCTTGTTGGTTTTTATCTTTATGTAGTGTGTTGCCTAAAGAGCTTCATCATTGCTTTGTGGGAATACACCTGCATTTACTACTTCCTTTTCTAGAGTGGAGTATTTCTCCAGCCTCATCCTTGGGTCACCCTGCCTTTCTTCTCGCCCACCCACTTCCTTCGCTCTATGCTCTGCTATGTGGAGATACAGTATCCTCTGTGTTCACTAAATGAATAAATGGGTGACGGAATGAATAGTGACCCAAGGAAAATGCGAGCATTTCTCACGGCAGCTCTTTTGCTCAGGCTCCTGTCCTCAGAATAAGGCGACCGGCTGAAGCAAGTACGTCTGCCATAAGGCTGAGTGGGCTTCAGTGAGGCCAAATCCCGAGCTGTCTTCCGTCACCTTTCAGTTTTTGCATTCAGTGGATGTCTTCTGAAGCACGAAGTCATTTTTAAGAGCCCTGGCATTGGGGTGCTAACCAGTTCTCCAGGGAGCCCTGGTTGGTCTTAGCATGGCACCTGCCGCTAAGAGGGGTGGGGGAAGGGAGCCGGAGAAGCCAACTATAGAAAGAGATACAATTCTAAGGAAAACCCTTCCCGCCTCGCATTGTCAGGCTCTGCCACGATAGCATATCATCATGCACTCCCAAAGGGGAACAAAGTCAACAGTGCAAGTGGAAAAATTGTGTCCGTTGTGACAAAGGAGTATCTGACACTTCAGACTTTTAATTCTGTGTGCTAGAGAGAAGCCTGGTGATGCTCTGTTGTCAGACCAAAGGACAAGCCATGGTCACCCTGCCTTTCTACCTCAGACTCCCCTCCTGCCTGGCCGTTTGTGGATAGAGCATGGGACACGAGTTAGAGCAGGGGCTCTGTCTTCTACACCGGCGGGCACTGCTGCAGAGCCTGGCTCCACACCGGGCACGTGGTCCACCCAAGGTCCTTGTGCAACCAACCCAGTGGCGGCTGGATAACTCAGCCTCCGATGGACTCAGGGGCTTAACGGAGTGCCAGGCAGTGGGAAGTTGGGAGAACGGAGACACCAGGCTTGCTGGTTGATCTCGTCAGTGCTTTTGATTTATTTTTGTTTATTTATTTATTCTGAGGCAGAGATAGCACAAGTGGGGGAGGGGCAGAGAGAGAGGGAGAGAGAGAATCCCAAGCAGGCTCTAAGCTGTCAGCGCAGAGCCCATTGCGGGGCCCCAACCCACAAAATCGCGAGATGGTGACCTGAGCCGAAACCAAGACTCGTAAACTTAACTGACTGAGGGGCCCTGCTCTTGTCAGTTTTTATTAGGATGCTGAGGTCATCTTGGTGCAGTTTGTATACGTAAAACACACATGCCCACACACACGTACACATTTTGTGTGGTGTGTGTGTGTGCGCACAAAGTGAAGCAATGTTTCTTGCCTAAAAGTAGATGTGAACAAACTAGCTTTCTTTGGTTTCTTAACCTCTACCTCCAATTCAACATCTACGATTCATTGTTCCATTTTGGCAAGGAGGAAAGATGACTTTCTTCTCTGTAGGCGAAGCACCTGTTTTGTTTTGTTTTTTTTTGGTTTATCTGCAGATGCCGCTAAACACTGTTTAACTGGGTGTTCGGCTGATGAGAGTGGCCAAGATGGTGGGCCAGTGGCATTAGTATTTGGGGTGGAAAGATAGAAAAGACAGGAACCCTGTCACAGAGGCTTCAGTGTGTTTGTGTATCTCGGGGCCATTCCGGGGCCATTCTCTCTCTTGGCATGGGTTTGGGTCGTCTGGGCCTCTGCTCTCGCCCCATCCTGTAGCTGACAGAGATCTAACTCAATTTACCCTGAGGTTCTTGTCATTGACATCGAGGGAGTGAACCTGGCCAGGCACCGTATGAGAAACCAAATTCTCTTTGACCCAGTATTCTTTAATCTTATCTGTCCTTAAAACTGCAACCCCCCTTATTTTTAACACAAAACATATCGACAGTCCATTGAACCCTGTGTCCTGAGTCAGGCTGCTCCGGAAAGATCCCTATTGCCCCAACGGCACCAGGACGTACTTTGCAGATGAAGGTTTTATTGCATAGCCTTTGGGAAGCCGTATCTTACACAGCAGATACTTGGAAAAGTTCACTCAGGGTGCTGGTGGCTTGTTCTTGTTTTTCATATTTCTGAGTAGTGTGTATGTAATACATACGATGTGATCACAGATTTCAATCACATAGCCTCCAAGATGAGTAAAGGCAGTTAGATATAAATATGTTTCAATGTTTGGTGTTTACTTGTTGTTACCCATATAAATGTTCTATCACTGATAGTTATTCTAAAAATTAGATTGGTGGTTAATTTCACTTGCCAATGACTTGAGGTGATTTTTATATAACATCCCTTAAAAAGTTAGAATTAGAGGGGTGTCTGGGTGGCTCAGTTGGGTAAGCATCTGCTCAGGTCATGATCTCGCGGTTTGTGAGTTCGAGCCCCGCGTCGGGCTCTGTGCTGACAGCTCAGCTCGGATTCTGTGTCTCCCTCTCTTTCTGCTCCTCCCCGGCTTGCACTCTCTCTGTCTGCCTGTCTCTCTCTTTCTCCAAAATAAATATGCATTTAAATTTTTTTTTTAAATGTTAGAATCAAAGAACAAAACCAACCGGACATACTTGATTCACTCGTTCACTCAGGTGGGTTGGTCTAAACGGCCTTCCAGATGATCAAGAACACGGAGCAGTATCTGTCTATTCAGTCTAAAATCACACAGACATTCATATTTTCTGTGGATCAAGAAATACAAATCCATGCCGTCTACAAATTCCGTAGAGGTTAAACGTCGCCTCATAAATAGAGGTAGGCTTTTAAAACGGACAATCAGACACTCCAGCTGCATGCTGATAAAACTGCCATTCCTCCCTACTTTTCTTAGAATCTAGCGGGCATTAAAAAAAAATAATGTTCTGCCTTCTTGAGCTATCAAGTCGGAAAGCCTGTCTCAGCTGGGTGAGGGTGAGGTGCCTCAACTCCAGGCATCCAGGCAGCAGCCTGTAAATCTTGCTGCCTTGCTCAGCCGGAGGTCCCACAGGAAACACAATCCTTTCTGCTGGCGTCCAAAGTAAGGGATATGGGACACCTGCAGAACAGGCACTATGGGCCCTTTCAGCCTGATGTCCTGGGACAGACACGGGGTGCTTTGGCCCCGTGGGGGGCTTCCCTCTGGGAGATCTTGATGCGGGGGGGGGGGGGTGGGGTACAAGGGTACCCTTGTACGAAGCCTTCGTACCCAGTACGAAGCCTGCTTGGGATTCTCTGGCTCCCTCTCTCTCTCTTCCTCCCCTGCTTGCACTCTGTCTCTGTCTCAAAATAAATAAATACACTTAAAAAAGAGAACAAAATCCCATATCAACGGAAGAAAGGAGATAATAAAGATTAGAGCAGAAATGAAAGACATAGAAACTAAAAAAACACCAAAAGAACAGATCAGTGAAACCAGGAGCTGGTTCTCTGAAAATATCAACAATGTCGATTGCGATAGTTACCATTTATTTCTCATGTGCTGTGAAATCAACCAACCCCAAAGCATCACAATCCTTCTTTTCCTTCAAAGCTCCCCATACATACTCTGTGCACTCCAGGCTGGGACCTGCCTCCCTGAACTCCAATTCCTGCACCCTTTTCACCGTCCCCCCCTCCTCCTGCACCCCTCCTCGTGCATCCTCCTCCTGCCCCCTTCCCACCTGCACTCCTCTTCCTATGCCCATCTTCCTGTACCCTTTCCACGTGCACCCCCCCTCCTGCACCCATCACAGACCCCTTACTCATGCAGCCCTTTCCAGTGAGATAGAGGTACTGCTTCGGGTTGTGCAGGGGGCAGCCAGTGAAGCAGAGGGCCCCCCTCCCCCACCGTGGGCATGATGGAGAGCGGGTGGAGAGGAGACAAGAGAGAGGAACCCAGGGTGCCTCGTCAGAAGGAATAGTGACATGGAGGAACATCTACAAGGGCTGGAGCGGGACTGGGCAAAACCCTGGTCTGCACTGGCTTTTCTGTTGATGGTTGAAGGTACTCTGTGCCTCTGAGGACCAGAAGTGCAAAGATCTGAGTCCTGGTCCCAGCTCTGTCACCATGTTCTAGGGGGATCTCAGGCTAATCACTTCCCTTCCCCCGGCTTCAGGCTCCTTCTCTGATGATGGAGCAGGCCAGATAACCTTGCAGGTTTCTGCTGCTTCTAGAACTCTGTGCATCCCATCCTCGCCCAGGGGCCCGAAGGCGAAGCCATCCTCGGTTTCCACCGAAACGTGATCTGCGAGGGCCGGCCCAGGCAGACGCTGATGGCTGCACAGGGGAACCAGAACAAGGGATCCTCGGCTCCAGAGAGAGTTAGTATGTGACCGAGGTGCAAGGCGGTCCCGCACCCCCAGCACCTCACACTGGTTATGAGAGGCCACGGGAGTGTGCTTTTGAGATGGCTTCATTCATGGGGCGCCTGGGTGGCGCAGTCGGTTAAGCGTCCGACTTCAGCCAGGTCACGATCTCGCGGTCCGTGAGTTCGAGCCCCGCGTCGGGCTCTGGGCTGATGGCTCGGAGCCTGGAGCCTGTTTCCGATTCTGTGTCTCCCTCTCTCTCTGCCCCTCCCCCGTTCATGCTCTATCTCTCTCTGTCCCAAAAATAAATAAACGTTGAAAAAAAAAATTTAGATGGCTTCATTCATAAACCCCGGCTCCCTTCCCATTCCTCCGATTGTGACTCATCTGGGCTGCGCACCTTCGTTCTGTCGGTGCGGGATTTCCCTTTGTTGGATATGCTTAAATCTTTTTTTAAGGGGTTGCCCTTCTCAATATTTTGGTTCTTAACTTCTGAAAGTGTTTCTGCTTTTAATAAGGTGGTTCCCTTTTTATTTGCTCGTCTCTTTTGCTGGGAAAGATCAGAGTAACGACCTGTGCTGGTGGAGTTTCAGATTTACCCCTGATAGTAAGAGCCACGGTAGTAGCTGGGGAAAAAATTACTGTGAAAAGTCCCATCTGCCCCGTTTCCCTGCCCCGTTTTTATAAACAGAGGGCACATGTTACAGTGGAAACCATAATACTGCCCAGGTAATAAAAACATCTGGGGTTTGACTCCTTTTTTTTTCTGTCTCCAGATGGCATTTATTACTGTCTTGGGATCCAACATACCTGTTTTTGCCAAGCAAATCGTGTGAGGGTAGTGAGAGAGGTCTTTACTACCCTTCTCCCTTCTCGAACTTCTGTTGAACCTCAGTCCGCATGAGTCAGGCCAACTAGGACTGGGTTAGCCTCCTCTGTTGGTTCTGAGTGCCTTGGATGTATTTTCCCCACTGGATTATCAGCTCCTGCGTATTTTCGGCCTCTCGCCTCCTGTGCAGTGTATGAACGTTGGGCACAGGACGTCTTCTTTATGTCCTTGTTTGATCTCCTGATGGTGGTGGAAAACCTCCCTGCATGTCACATGCCATTCTGGTAGGAATGTGTGCATGGTCTGCAGACTGTTCACGGGGACACTGTGGGTCACAAGCAGGACCACCAGATCACTTCGCAGAGCCTCTGTGTTCTCATTGATGAAATGGGAATATCCTTTTAGCGACCTCATGGGGCCGAGGCAGAGGCCAAGTGGAGAGCCGCCCTGACGCATTCGGAGAGTTCCCAATCAGTGATGGTGGTGCTTCCAGAAGGCGGAGCTGGGGCTCACGGGACTCGGTGTCCCTCTGCCGTCCTTGCCTCATGTCTCAAATTAAGGCTCAGGTAGAAAGTGCGAGGGCCCAGAACACGGCGCCTATCCCTCACCATCCTTGACAAGAAGAGGAAGGCACTGGCAAGGGTCTAGGCAGCTGATCGGTCTGGTTTGCAGCAACCATGGGATGTGGTCTTTGCAGGGTGGGTAGCTGGCTGCCGGACGCTCCCTTCCTTCCTGCCCGGTGGCTCCCCTGCCTCTCCCACGGCGCCTCCGTGCACTAGGAAGGGGGAATCTCATCACTGACCTGGGGTTCTTTAACTCAAGCTCTGCAGACCTCTGCTTCGGGGCCCTCCTTGCACAGAACAAACTAAATGAGAGTCGTCAGCCCAAATCCTTCCATGTTTCTATTTTACACATGACACGTTGCTAAGGCCATAAGGCTTTTTGCATTTCCTCGTGGCTATCGGGGATGGAAAGGCTTTAAAACTAAGTCAGTTTACATGCGAGGGAAATGAAGCCCAGAGACGTTGAAAGGCTTGCCTGCGGTCACACAGCTTGTTACTTGCAGAACGGGGACCAGAACTTA
Source organism: Felis catus (assembly GCF_018350175.1). NCBI lineage: Eukaryota > Metazoa > Chordata > Mammalia > Carnivora > Felidae > Felis > Felis catus. The sequence goes on along the minus strand of NC_058379.1, from coordinate 34,449,096 downwards.
GCTCTCCTGCCTCTCAGCCACCTCTCTCCTGCCCTTCTCGGTGCTTCTGCACGAAGTGATGTGCATGTGGACTATAACTTGGCATATAATGTATCCACGTGTGCACGCTTCTCGGTGTATAAAGGTCAATTTGCAAGCGTTGCTGTCGGAGGTCGAGTGCCCTGATGGAGGGAGGGCAAACACTCAGAGGTTCTGAGTTCTGGTCCCGCCTACACCAACTGGCCGGGCTCCTGGGCAAATCACTCTGCCCCTCAGGGGTCCCATTCTTCTCGCTTTAGAATAAAAAGTTTGGATTTCAAGTCCTTTCCCAGCTTTACAAGATGTTTTATAGGGACCCCCCGGGTGGCTCAGTCGGTTAAGCGGCCGACTCTTGGTTTCAGCTCCGGTCATGATCTCACGGTTTCATGAGTTTGAGTCCTGTGTCAGGCTCTGGGCAGATAATGTGAAGCCTGCTTGAGATTTTCTCTCTCTCTCTCTGCCCCTCCCCAACTTGCACTGTCTATTTCTCAAAATAAAGAAATAAGCTTAAAAAAAGTTTTATAATAAATACTGGATCTTTTTGAGAAAGGAGTAGTTACTCCTCAAGTTGCTGTTGTGATAATTTCAGATTTTCACAAGTCAGTCCTCTCGGAGATGAGCTGAAACGCTAATGGTGCACAGCTTTGACCTACACAAGTGAAGGGCTCTGGCAGAGTACGAACGAATGTCTATTCTATCTGCCGCCAGGCAGGATATCCCTGCTGGCCTCATCGAGGAGTCAGGTATGTGTCCTTTTGGACACCCGTCTTCCTGTACGTCCCTTCCATGCTGGGTGCCTCGGCAGAAAGACGTGGCCCTGGGGCCTGAAGGATCAATGACAGCAGTCACAGGTCCTACTGTGCTGTAAGGGGACTCAGCTTCAGTCTGGACCTTACCCACGTGTGCAGTGCCCTGGTTACTTCCCCACTAGACCCGCAGTGGCCCTTAGAGGCTGCACGGATGCTGACCTGTGCAAAGGCCCGAACGTGGTCAGTTCTGTTATTCATATTAACTAAGGGAGCTGCCTTATAAATAATTCAAAGTTGCTACAAATCCACAGATCTTTTTCACATTGTCTGCTTGCAGCTCTCCCTAAATGTTGACTGAATGACTGAATACATTAACATACAAATGAATATTTTGCAGTCGGTTTTAGTATTTGGATTTGCACATCTGCGTGTTGAACGTTCTGAGGATTTGCAGCAGCCGTCACCAAATGATGAGGCACACTATCAAAAGAGGCTCCACAGGCCAAGAAAACCAGGGCAGGCCAGAAAAACCGGGTGGCAGGGAATGGGCCCATCACCTCAGCGGAAGCCCGTCCAGCACAGAGCCTGCAGGCTCCCGCCCCACACCATGCTTGCCATGGGTAGTTAAACACCTCTTCTGGGTCTCTAATGAGCAGCGTGGCCTCGCAGAGATGTTCTCGCCCCAATTCTAAGACCGTGTGACCATGTGGTAGCAAAAGGACTTTGCAGATTTAATTACGGTTACGGACCTTACAGTAGGGAGATCACCGCGAATCGTCCGGATGGGCCCAATTCAATCACATCAGCTCTCGAAAGCAGAGAACTTTCTCTGGCTGGAGTCGGAGAAATGCAGCAGAAGGAGGAGTTGGAGGGCTTCAAACCAAGAGAAGGATTCCTTATGTCCTTGCTGGTTTAAGGGGGGAAGGGCAATGAGACAGGAATGCAGGCGGCCTCTGGATGACAACCTGGGAGGAAAGGGGGCCTCGGCCCTATAACCACTACGGCCTGAGTTCTGCTAACAAAGTCAATGCGCTTGGAAGAAGAATCTTCCCAGTGTCTAGAAAGGGCTGAAGCCCTGCTGACGTCTTGATTTTGGCCTGTGAGACCCTAAGCGGACAACCAGCTGAGCCCTCCCTCGCCCCAGCTTCTGACCCAGGGAAACTGAATAAGAAGTGGGTGTCAGTTGGTGGCATCGGATTTGTGGTAATTTGTTCCTATGGCAGCATGTGAATAGGGGAGCACTGCCTTCAGCTCTCGGGACCCCGTGTTCCTCTGCCGCAGTGGAAGGGGTTGGGCTAGGTCTCTAACACCTCTCCTGGCTCGCGAGTCATAGGATCCACGGTCAAAAATTAATTGGGTTGATAAAAACACAAGTATATCGTGAAGCAAGGTTGTGGACTCAACCGGACTGGGTTCCGAGATTGGCTTTTAACAAGCGGAAACCTCATTTACAACCTTTCTGTGTTTTGTTCCTTTTCCGTAAATAGGGAGAGCAACACTGGCCTCACCGGGTTTGAAGGATTAAACGGGAAAACGTGTGGACAGAACCTGGCTCATACTGCGTGTTATTTTAACGGTCTTCCATTGCAAGTTCGGCTGCCCAGAGAAATGCAAGGGCACATCTCAGCCACTTTCAAGGTTTCTGTCTTCCTTGTACTTTAGATGTGAGCCAGAGCTCTAGGGACAAGAAAATGGCCAGGACTTGTTATGGTTACGAGGAACCTGATCAGCCCATAGAGCTGCCAGAAACAGCCACATTTACTCTTTCCTTTCAGGTCCACCAGCTGGCGGAGAGCCTGGGCCAGTTTGCCTGCCACTGAGGGCAGCCCACAGAATGGGGCACTGCTGACCAGTCTGGGCCAGGAGCCCATCTCTTTCCTTCCTGGGTACTAGGAGTTCAGCTGGCCCAGTTTCATGGCCACTGTTGGCTTCATTTAGGAGGCTGGAATCATTTTTTTCTGACATTTGGGATAGTTCTAGAACTTTCCAGGCTCTCTGGGATGTATATTTCCTGGGATTTGTAATTCAGAAAGCTGACTGCGTCAGGGAGAGACATTTTTCGGGGGGGACTCTTTGATTTTCTGAAGCTGGAGTTTACCATATTTTACCTGTCTTGTTGACATCGCCTCTGGCAATAGGTCAGTCATTTCTTGGGGGTGACAGGAACCGGAGCACAGGGATGGAAAACACAATAGGCTCTCATAGACTTCCTGTTTCCACTGCTCTTGGCTCTCTCTGCAGAGATCACTAATGCCTGTGATGTCCTGCTTCCCTGGAACCTTCTGGAAGCAGCCAGAACCAGAACCCAACTAGTGAAGAAACCCATATTATTTTTTACGCTCTGGGAGAGATGTGATTAACGACCAACAAACACCACCAATTGTCCATCTGGACAGGCCCCGCTTTGGAAATGGTAGAAAGAAGCCCCTTATTTAAATGTAAGTTGGGGAACAACCAGCGCTTCTTCAGTAAAATCTTGACCTTCAAAATGGCATCTATATATCATTAGTGCGTATGTAGGAATTTTAGCTTTGGAATACCTGAGGGACTTTTCCTTAATTGTGTCAGTCGCTTCCCACTGGACCCAGTGGGGTTTAAAACCCCAGAACAGTCCAGAAAAGAGTTAAGTTGAAGTAAAACATAGGGGATTAGCAGGCACTCTGCGGACTCAGAGCCAAGCAGTCCAGTCAAATTCTGACACCTAATAGCTGTGTGACTCTGGGACAATTACTTAACCGTTCTGTGCCTCACTTTTGTCAGCTAGAAGAGCTGTTGTGAAGAGAAAAGCAATTTTCACTTTTGTAAATCTGTAGAGCTTTCAGAGCTTTGCCTGGCCCATGCAAGTATTAGCTGTTAGTGTGGAGTCTCTCATATTTTTTCCTGGGATTTGGAATTCAGAAAGCTGACTGCCCCAAGGAGAGACATCCCCCAGAGCTAATTCTCTTCATCCAAACACACCAGCATGACCCTAAGTGGGGATGCACTGGGATTAACCTCAGGTTATCCTTCTGGTCCCCGCCACTGTGGCCCAAAGAGTCTCTCTCTGTTGGAACTGGCTGGCGGTGGAATTCTGCAGACCAGGTGAGGCCACCGCCTTCTTTCTCATGTGCCAGGATTGCTATTCCAGATGGGCAAACTCAAAAAAAAAAAATACATTTCTAGTACTCCGTTAAAAAAAAAAAAAATTATGTCAATAAGTTTATTGGCTCAAGATCAGCAAAAAGAAAAAAGGGAAGAAAAAAAGCCCTGCCTTTCAACAGAGCAATCAAAAATGCTGAATATGCCTTCCACTCCCCCCCCCCCCCCCCCCGCAAGACTTATTTATGGCTTTCTTTTTAGAATTCCTTCCTTTGGTGGTTAAGACATGCACGATGTCTTTGAAGTGGGCTAGGCATGTTTTCTGCATGTGTGAGCAGCTGTGTGCCTCTTTGCGGCGCTGGTTCAGACGGACTGTTTTTCCTTACAATTTCCAGTTGTGGGTAGAGGGATCTTGCACGGGACTTTGCACATGATTCGGTCACGGTGGACAAATGAGGGGATTTCCCAGGTGGGATCCTTGGCTCCGCTGAGAGCAGTGGTCTTCAAATGCTCCTCGAAGGCAGCCTTTCCGCCAAGGCTTTGTAGGCCTGGGGGAAGGCGCTGCACTGGGACAGCTGACCCAGGATCTGTCCGTCCTTCTTCCTGCTCGCGCCTACACCGCTTCGGAGTCAGAAGCTGCATTGTCAGTTATACACGTGAGCAGGCAAAGCCCACCACGTGAAAGAGGATGTCAGTATAACCGGGACCCTTTCCTTTTTTGTTTTTAAAATTTTTTTTTTTTAACGTTTTTTATTTATTTTTGGGACAGAGAGAGACAGAGCATGAACGGGGGAGGGGCAGAGAGAGAGGGAGACACAGAATCAGAAACAGGCTCCAGGCTATCAGCCCAGAGCCCGACGCGGGGCTCGAACTCACGGACCGCGAGATCGTGACCTGGCTGAAGTCCGACGCCTAACCGACTGCGCCACCCAGGCGCCCCACCGGGACCCTTTTCTTGTCCGTCCTAAGGTCCAAATGTCCCCAGATCCCTCGGGGATTATGTCTTGATTCTGATGATGCCTCGGCTCCAGCTGTGACCTAACAACGCTCATTCTAGTCGCTGCTTTTCTTCTCAAAGCGACATCTACGAGTCTGTGATTAGATGTTGATGAAGTGTGATAACACATGAAGAAAGTATGACAAACAGAGTAAGCACTCAGTAGACCTTATTGTATGACTCTTGTTACCCCATGTCGCTTTAACCGGGATTCCAGAGAAAGAAGCTCTCAAAGATGGCCTCCGTGATCTGTCAGTACCACAAGTCTCACTCGGTACGGCTTCTTTCCCTGAGCCTGTCAATATTCCTAGCGCTCCTCTGTCTTATGGAAAAGAAAAAAATCCAAAGTTCTGTGGTTCTCCATTCACTGTGCCTCCTATCCGTTCTCTCTCCTTTCTTATAAAGTCAATAGCCAAGAAATGTACTCTGCCTATTGACATTTCCTCAGGTTCCCTTCATTCCTCGACCCTCCGTTCCCAGGCTGTGGCACCAAACCCACTCAAACCATTGCTTCTTTGCACTGCCTTGCGCGGTGGTCTCCGGCCCATTGTGTCCATTGGCGGCTCTGTGTCATTTGATTCTGTGGCCTGCACTGCCCGCGGCGGGGTCCAGAAGAGTGGCCAACTGGCCAGAGGGTTGTTATTTCAAGAACACGTGAAGCATGAAGCAACCGAATTGTTCATTTATTAATTATCTAAAATTCAAAATTAAAAGCAGATACTGGATTTGGCGATTGACAAACTTTTTTTTTTTTTTAATTTTTTTTTTTTCAACGTTTATTTATTTTTGGGACAGAGAGAGACAGAGCATGAACGGGGGAGGGGCAGAGAGAGAGGGAGACACAGAATCGGAAACAGGCTCCAGGCTCTGAGCCATCAGCCCAGAGCCTGACGCGGGGCTCGAACTCCCGGACCGCGAGATCGTGACCTGGCTGAAGTCGGACGCTTAACCGACTGCGCCACCCAGGCGCCCCTTGTCTTGCACTTTTTCTTAATCAGACGGCGCTGCCGTGGGTCATTTGCTCCTGGAAACTCTCTCCTCCTTCGGCTTCTGAGCCCCAGCCTCTCCTCTTCCCTCTGACATCTTTCCTGAGAGTGCTGATAGTCTCCGCAGCTGCTCCTCCATGTCGGTGCTTCCCAGAGTTCTGTCCCGGGTCCTGTTTTCTTGTCACACCATCTGTTCTTGCTGTGTGACTCCCCCCACGCCCCTTTGCTGGCATGTGCACAACCTATAACATTTGCAGAAGACTCTGCAGGACAACTCCGGGAGAATGTCCTCCAATATCTCAAACTCCACCTGGTCCCAGTTCCTGTTTCCCTCCTGCCTCTGAATCTTGACCTTCTCTTGGATGTCCCCTTCTGTGAGTCGTGCATTTACCATTTGTGCCAGAAACCAGGGCCAGGCCAGAGTCGTCCTTTTTCCTCATGGTCTGATTTATCAGATACTAAACGCACAGCTTCTTTTTACTGAACGGGCTTCCTCCCTCCTCTTCTGGCCTGTGCCTGGCCTGGTGGGGCTGTGGTCTCCCTGTCTTGGCTCCTTCCTCTTGTCCAGTCTCCAGATCTAGCCAGGACGAGGGACGAGGCATCTAAAACATAACCTGACAGCACTCCATGCTTGATATTCTCCACCAGTGCCAATTTATTAGAAAAATTCCTACTTTTTTTTTTTGGATCATGCTAATTCATTTTCTAAAATTAAGGTAAAATCGACATGTAACATTATATTACTTCCAGGTATGCAACATAATGATCTGAGATTTGCATATATTGCAAGATGATCACCACAGTAAGTCTGGTTAACATCTGTTACCATAGTTACAGATTTTTTTTTTTTTGTGATGAGATCTACTGTCTTAGATCTTAACAACTTTCAAGTATGTAATGCAGTGTGGTTAACTATAGTCATGCTGTACATTACATCAACAAGACTTACTTATTTTAAAAACGGAATTTTGTACCTTCTGACCACCTTTACCCAAAATGCTTTCTGATGTGCCAGCGACCTACCTAGCACAAAATCTGAAGAGGGACATAGGAGAATAGAGAAGCACAAGGTACAAGTCCAAATTTTTGTCCTAATTCCTCAGGGCAGCATGAAAGCCCTTAGTATATCTCTCCATCTGTATCTGCCAGACCCTCCTGCACCTGATTCTAGCTCTCTCTGTGCCAGCTGGTTTCTCTCAGTGCCAGGCTGTTCTGTGCTTTGCCCAGCAGGCTTCCTCTGCCCAGACACCCAAACCCACCCATCGACATGGTAAGACAGATGCTACCCTTCTCCAGTTTCTTTACTGATGTCCCCCCTCCTCCCGCCCCCCCCCCCCACCCCCCCGCCATAGGACTGAGCATTCTCTCTTTGGGCCTCTTTGAACTGCTGGAGACTTCTGTCATACTACCTAATTATTACCACGACTTACCAGTTTGGCTCCAAATGACCTCATATTAAGCTTAATATCCCGATTATGGCCAGATCACAACAGATCTGATCCAGAAACTCAATTGCCCCCAAAGTCCTTGTTGGTTCTCTGAGGGGTGGTCTTTGATTAGCTGGGACTCAGGTTTGCCCATGTTCTTGTCTCCTGCTCTGCTCTGTGAGGTGATTCTCTTGGCCCCCTGCCAATCAGGTGCCATTAAGGAGGGAGATGGCCTTGGAGCAGTGCAGGCAATAAGAGGTGCATGGTCGGTCTCCAGAGAATTTTAGAACATTGATGAAATTGACCAGAAGTCAATTTATTACCTCACACTAGCAACTCTAATCAATGGCAGAAATAGACTATTCCTTCCCGCCAGGGTGGTCCTCTCCCACTGTAGCCCCTCCCCTACTTAAAGCATTTGTCATTTCAACTTATCCCACTGTCTTGTCATTTCTGGTTTACTTCTCTACATCATCAGTTAGATCATATATATACATGTATATATACATGTATATATATGAGATCAGCATTCTTTTTTTGTCGTTGCCTAAAAAATTTTTTAATTCAAATATCATTCACATACAGTATTATATTATTTTCAAATGTTCAATATAATTGTTTAACAACTCTGTACATTACTCAGTGCTCATCACAGTGAGTAAACTCTTAATCCCCTCCACTACTTCATCCATCCCACCCACCTCCCCTCTGGCAACCATCAGTTGCTCTCTATATTTAAGACTCTGTTTTTTGTTTGTCTCTTTTTTTTCTTTGTTTTGTTCCTTAGATTCCACATATAAGTAAAGTCACAAGGTATTTGTATATCCCTGAATAACTTATTTCACTTAGCATTATACCCTCTAGGTCCATCCGTGTTGTTGCAAATGGCAAGATTTCATTCTTTTTTCTTTTTAATTAAAAAAAAATTTTTTTTAACATTTATTCATTTTTGAAAGACAGAGAGAGACAGAGCGCAAATGGGGGAGGGCCAGAGAGAGAGGGAGACACAGACTCCAAAGCAGGCTCCAGGCTCTGAGGTGTCAGCACAGTGCCTGACATGGGGCTTGAACTCATGGACCGCGAGATCATGATCTGAGCCGAAGTCGGCCACTTAACCAACTGAGCCACCCAGGAGCCCCAAGATTTCATTCTTTTTTACGGCTGAGTAACATTCCATTATATACCATATATATACTCTGTGGTGTATATGTATACCATATCTTCTTTATCTGTGTATCTACGGAGGGACACTTGGGTTGCTTCCATATCTTGGTTATTATAAATAATATTGCAATAAACATAGCATGCATATATCTTTTCAAATTGATGTTTTCATTTTCTTTGGGTAAATACTCCATAGTGAGATTACTAGATCATATGGTATTTCTATTTTTAAGTTTTTGAGGAACCTCCAGACTGTTTTCCACAGTGGCTGCACCAGTTTGCATTTCCACCAACAGTGCATGAAGCTTCCTTTGTCTTCACATCCTCGTTAACACTTGTTGTCTCTTGTTTTTTATTTTAGCCATTCTGACAGCTGTGAGGGGATATCTCCTTGTGGTCTTGATTTGCATTTCCCTGATGATTAGTGATGTTGAGCATCTCTTCATGTGTGTGTTGGCCATCCGTACGTCTCCTTTGGAAAAATGTCTGTTCATGTCTTCTGCCTATTTTTAATTAGATTATTTGCTTTTTTGGCGTTGAGTTGTATAACTTCTTTACATATTTTGGATATTAACCCCTTATCGAATATTTGATTCACAAATATCTTCTCCCATTTGGTGGGTTGTCTTTTTGTTTTGTTGATGGTTTCTTTCCCTGTGAAAAATCTTTTTATTTTGGTGTAGTCCCAAGAGTTTAATTTTGCTTTTGTTTCCCTTGCCAAGGGAGATGCATCTAGACAAATGTTTGCTACGGCTGATGCCAAAGAAATTACTGCCTATGTTTTCTTCTAGGAATTTTATGGTTTCAGGTATTGCACTTAGGACTTCAATTCATTTTGAGTTTATTTTTGGGTATGGTGTAAGAAAGTGATCTAGTTTCATTCTTTTGCTTGTAGTCGTCCAGGTTTCCTAGCACAATTTGTTGAAGAGACTGTCTTTTTCTGATTGTATATTCTTGTTTTTTTTATTATAGATTAACTGACCATATAAATGTGGGTTTATTTCTGGGCTTTCTGTTCTGCTCCATTGATCCACATGCCCATTTTTGTGCCAGTGCCATACTGTTTTGATTACTACAGCTTTGTAGTGTATCTTGATATCTAGACCGTATTTTTTCAGGATAAAGGCTGAATTCTATATTTACCTTTTTTTCAAAGCTAGCATAGAGTCTAACAAAGGCAATGAGAAAATTTTCTTGAATTGATAAATCAATGGATTTCCTCAATTTACCAGAATATCCTTTGGCAGGAAATCCTTTGTCCAAAAAGGAAGTGGTAAGAAGACAAATTCAGAGTGGGGATTTACTTCAAATAATCTTGTAATGTATATTCTAAGTTTATTAGAGATCCAGCCAATAATTTATACCTAGCTTTTGTTTTTGTGGTATTGAAAAGGAATTCTTGCATACAGAATATAAATTTGAAGCCCTTCGAAATCTTAGATCAACAATGGAAAACATTATTAATTATTTCATCCATGACTATTTATTGTTCAGCATGTGCTAGGCCTGTGTTATTAGAGTGAAACAGGAAAATAGACCAATGTATTTTATTAAAATTTTCACCAATGACAGTAAAATTGAGCTGGGGAATACTGAACTTACTCAGTTAACCAGACATGTGATTTTGCAAGGGTTTCCTGGGATAATGCGGCATAGTTCCCCAGAACAGTGAAGCTCCGACTCCATTCATCATCATGACTTGGACACTTCAATCAACTAATGGAAATAAAAACCACCACACTTCCAGGCAATCTATTGATTTCTGGGTCCTTTTGTTATTCATAACAGAGATCAGAAAGTTTTTGCACATCTGGACAGATTTTATTCATCAGTGTGTGTGTGTCATATGCAGGCCCAGAAGAAAGACTTGCCAGGTTTCATCAACCAGAGCCTTTAAGGACCACGTGAGATGTCTCATTTTCTTTTTAGGGGAAGCCTTGGTGTGTGCTGCCTTTGATCTGAGCCTGGGATGGCCTTGAATTAGGGCAGAGTGGGATGGACCACCATTCAAATTGCGTGGGTGAATATGGGGGCGGGGGGAGGTCAGTGGTTACTTTGGTTTAATAATTTAAAGCCACATTTTAGAATAGTAGAAGGTGATTTGCTTTGAAAAGCCTGTCCAGTTTGTAGATGAGTGACAAAATACGAATCTCAGTGTGTCAATAGTGTCAATGTATTTTGGGGCGAGCTTTGCTGCCTGAGCAAGCAATAAGGGTATCTCATGCATGGTCACGTCTCTAAAAAGTTCCATGAAAGTTTATGCGAAATAGGAAACGGTAGAAAATATTAGAGAAGCCTTTTCAAAATAGGCTTTAGCATACAGATTGGATCTTAACCTAAGTCAGTCTGGCGTCAGTCCTATTGAAATCAGGTTTTCCTTTTGGGTTCTAGCTAATGAGATGTGAACTGCAGAAAGACTAGTAAGTGTCCAAAGTCAAGTCAATCCACTTATAGGGGTAGATGGGGAAAAAACAAAAAAAAAATTAGACAGTCTGCCATAGGAGAAATTTGTATGGGACTTGGAAGGAGTGAGGTAGAGGCCATTGTCATGATCAGTGGGTCACCATTGCAGACAGAGCCCCAACTCCCTGACCTGCTGGCTGACCTTGTTGCGTGGGGCAGCAGTCAGATCTGAAGGGCTCTGGCTTCCCATGAACCTCTTCTTCTGTCTCCAATTTATCCTCCCTGTCACCCATGTCATCATGGCTGGAGGAAGCGGGGAGGGACAGATGCCATTCTCCTCTGTTCCTGGTCTCTGCCACTTCCACCCTGCTTCCCTTCCTCGGGGTTGGCCTGCTGACTTCTGGCCCATGGCGCACCAGGGGCAGAGGTAGCTGACTTGCACAGATGCCTTGTCTGGCTCTCACGACAGTGGAACGGCCATGCCCTGTAATAAAGCCTGTATTCCACGTCACTCAAGGCGGTGATCTACTGCTCTGATTGTACCCTGGCTGAAACATGTGTTTGTTCCCTGTCTCTGAGAAGAGAAGGACTTGGAGGAAGAAGGCAGCCACTCTCCTCTGTGTCAGAGATGACTGAACGGGAGTGTTGCTCTGGGACACAGTGAGATAATGGCATTAGCCCTAAGCTGCAGTCCCTGGGAGACTTTGGGAGTGTCGGCTTTGGAAAACTTTGGAAATAGGCAGAACTTGCTCTCTCTACAAGTGTCACATTGCTGGAAGGTGGAAGAATGAAACAGCTTCTCAGCAGCTCCTGATGGGAGATAGCTGTCAAAGAGCAGTGACTTACGAGGCAGGAGCCCCAGCCCCCCATCTACCATTGCGGGTGGTTAGACCTCTGGCAACTTGTCGAATCTCTCTACCACCCAGGGAGGGATCAAAATATTGGGGAAATAGCGATTCCTATGTTGTTGGCTGTTCAGATGGTTAAGCAGCCCGATTTTTGTTTAAATGCCACGCAATCCACAGTGTTACGCAAAAGTTATTTTTATTGATGTGTCCGTTAAAATAGTCAACTGGGTTCGTGTTTCTCTATCTCTAGCAATGCTGTGGAAGGAAAGAAATCAATGGGTTGGCAGTCAAATTGCCTTCAAAACAACTCATGAAAGCGATGACTTTGCCACCTGGTGAGTGGCCGTCTGGTACTCTGTCACAGGGATGGTAGGCCTCCCTCTGTCCCCCCTTCGTCAGGCCAGGCCCAGGTATCAGTTAGACTGTGTACCAACAGGAATCTGCAGGGATCAGGAGGCAGGGATGAACATAAATAGATCCTTGTGTCGGCAGGAGAGATCTTCACCACCTTAAAGCACCAGAAACGATTTTCTCACACTCTGGCCTCACTCCCCGGCAGAAAGAATGGGATTTGTTATTTTTACATCTCTTAAGAAATTTAAAGACCAAACTCACCGGGGCTCCTGCATGGAAACTTCGACCAGGACATATTTCTCAAAGACTCGTTCCCATTGCGTTACCATTTCAAAATAGCTGAGTTCATCAGCATCTACTGTGCAGTCTTGAACTCATCTCATTTTGGAGGTGTTCTGGGAAAAGTTTGACATTTAACGGGGAGAGCTGTGATCGGAAGCTTTTAGGTCAGCACCCTGGAGCACGGAGTTGTTTTGGTGACTGTTTTGCCGGCAAGATTTTGTAAAAAAAAAAAAAAAAAAAAAAAAAAAAATCACTCATGTTCTTAAAGGCCCATCTGTCTGGGGCAGGAGCATATTTCGCCTGTGAGGGTAGGCACGATGATGTCCCAGCTGGCGTGATAGTCACGGGATGAGCTGTTTTCCAAAATGCTGAGGGGGGGGTGGGGGGCACACAGGGTGAGGGCGATGGCTCCAAAGGCTTCAGGAGAGGTTGGGGAGAGGCCAGGGCCCTGGTGAGATGCCCCTGGAGGCGGGGTGGCGAGATGAGGGACCCATCCCGCGAGTTTGAGGTGGCACCCACCTTCTCCGAACCAGAGGGCTCAGATGTAGTTGTGGCCACTCCTCCATGGTGGCGAAGGGGTTCTGACAAGTGGGGGCTGGGGTGCTGGAGGGTCTTGAGGCCCTTGATTGGCTGGAGGAGGGGCGGCGGGGGATGTGGCCCTAGAGGAAGGACCATTTTCCCTTCCTGTCCAGAGCTGCCCTGCTGAGCACTTCCGCAGGGACATCTAAATCTAGGTGAGCCTGAGGCGGAAACTCTGAAGAGTTGTGTCCTCTACTTTGCTTGCGATAGGGTCGTAGTAAATATTTACCAATTGGATTTGTTTACTCTGGAATGAGGACGCTCCTATGTCACCCCCCACGCCATTGCAGGGGATTTTAGTTTACTTCTGATGACAGGAATGCAGCTGGCCACCAGGTTTCCTGATTATTTTCCATCACTCGAGACGCATTTCACTTTGCAATTTGAAAAAGCAGTTTGGTTTGGCAGGTGTGTTTCTCATCCTGAAATGCACAATAGAATGAAACAAGCTTGCTTCACCTGCTGAGGATGCACGTGGGCGGTCTGAGACGGTGAAAAGGAGCTGGAATATCTCACTTTTTCCCACCTGACCCCCCCCCCCACTGCTGACCCTCACCAGATGGTCCCATGGGGTGTGGGTGTAGGGGGGCGACGAAGGAGGGGGAGGGAGAGGAGGATAAAAATGAAGAAGAAAGGAAAGAGGCAGCAAAGGAGAGGGGAGGAAAAAATAGATGAGAACACAGAGGGGTGGGGGCGCGTGGGTGGGAAGGGGGCAGATACGGGTGAGTGTGACAGAGGCTACAGAGAGAAGGATTTTGAATGTTTCCAGCTCTGTAAAGAAATTTAGCACACCATACAACTCTTCTTTCTCCAAAAGCAATCAAATCAACAAACAAATACACAAGAGCGTGACTCCCCCTTAGCCACACATGGCCACTCCAAATGCAGAGCAGAGTGGCCCGTGGCTGGGGAAGATGAGGTAAGACAGGGCCCTGGGGCTGTGGAGGCTGTTGGCCCCTTTCCCGGGAACCTAAGACTCTCCCAGAGCCCACAGGGTGGCGGGACAGGGGACAAAAATTCCTATCCAGTCTCTGTGCATTGGAGCTGGGCGTTCTGCCAAGAACGAGTTATCTTCTCGGGCTGCTTCTTAAACAGAATTGGGTTCTGGGACTAGTGGCCCCGGGGGACGGGTGACCAGAACATAGACCGGCTCTTGAGGAGTCCTATGAGCAGATGCAGATTTGCTCAAAGTCATCAAGCACTTACCATGTGTCTGGCAGGGTCGCAAGCCCTCAGTGTGTTTTTATCTCTTTGGACCTCCTCACCCCCACTCCGGGGACCCTTTGGCAGTGGCTGCTGCCCCATGTTGAGCCCAAATGGAGCTGAGACTGTATTTGCCCGATTTGGACTCTCTTGGTCACCAAATGGACACCATGACCGCAGGGTTGCGGATCTGGAAGGCAGGCTTTGGGGCTGCCTGGGGCTTGTAGCGCTTGACGTATGCAGGTGAATCAGCAAAACGGTGTCCCGAGCAGGCTGCACACACGTTAAGAATCCTAACGCAGGAGTGAGCAGTCTTCTTGGCGTTGGTGCCTCACTTTGACCAGGGTTGGCCGTCAGATTCCTGGGAGGGCAAAATGTTATCAGGAGATCAATCAACACGTCCCCTCTGCTCTGGCCAAAGCAGCAATCCCCAGTTTTGCAACATCCTTGTTCCTTTTTCGCACGCAGGGGGAGAAGGCGGGAGCTTTGCTTAGTCTCACTCTGATGTGATGGGCTGTGACCGCTGGTGGTACCTGCCGTATAAGAAATGGCTGGGAATGGCCATGGAGCATTTTCTTGATGGTATGACACAAGCCAAAAGTCTGCCTTGGTCCACCGTCAGTCCGTTTCCGGGACACCGATGAGCCAGACTGGGAGTCTCCAAAGGCCCTGGTTCTGATGCTGGTTCCGTGGGCCACCTGCTCCTGATTACTGGATGCAGGGATTCTCTCCTGCGTTCGGCTATGAAGGCATCTGATAAAGCCCGGCTGCTTTACTGCCTGGCTGATGCTGATCTGCGGAGAGTTTTTATTGCTTTACACGTCGGTGCTTATCCCTCTGGGCGATAAGAAACCAACAAGACTGTCTTGGCAGGAGGGGCCCAGAGCCACCAGCATCGTTCTCCACCTAAACCACTGGGTGTGACATGGGACTTTGGGTCACAGTTGGGGTCCATGTGTTCTCTGCTTGGAGGCCATGACCTCCTGTCCCTGGAGATGGGGTCCTCCAGGGCAGAGGCGCATAGAGCATTCTGGGGCAGCTGGAAAGGGGAGGCCACTGTGTTTTTTGTCCCGGGTGTCACCCCGGTGGCTGCTGGAGAGGGGCCTTGGGGGCAAGGAGATGTGGGGCAGGTCCTGGCCAAGTGGGAAGAAGCAAATTCACCCCCGAGGGGCCAGCCTCACCTCTCAGCCCTTCTCCTCCCCACCTTTCCCCCCTCTCTTCCCTGCTCGTCTGGGTCTCCCTCCTCCTCCTCCTCCTTTTTTTCTGGCCTTTGTCCAACTTTCCAGACACGTGATTTCCGTGTGCTCCTCACCCTGTGATATGCCACCCTCTGTGATATCAGGGCCTGTTCCCCCCAGCTCCTGTGTTCTCAAGGGGCCCCTGGACCAGCCCCACGCCAGCTGCTCTCTCCTAGCCTGTGGGCAGGCCATTCATTAGCGGAGAAGGCCTTCCAAGGACCCATGGCTTCTTTGGAACTCACAACAAAACAGGTTCTGTAAGGATTAGTGAGGCACCAGCTTTTATGCAATAACAGCTAATCCCTTGTTTTCATAACAAGGTTGGGAGAATCTGTTTCTTGTTTCTCCAGCTTGTTTGTTGATTCTAAATAGCTGCAGTGCCCGTGGCAGGGATGGTTAAACTCCATCCATGACTCATTGGTACCTCTGTCTCTGCCTCACAGGTGTCACTGCTGTCCTTGGAGCTGGCCGTCCTCTGATCACTCATCTGTCCTCGGTCCTGGATGCATGTGGAAATCACCAGGAGCTTAAAAAATTACTGATGTCTGGTTCCGCCCCGAGGCTTCTGATTTAAGTGGTTTGGATGGTGGCCTGGGCATTGAGATTTTTTTAAATATCTCCTGGTACTTCTCATATGCAACCATGAAGAAAACCATTGCTTTCTGTGAATTCAGGAAAGACTGAAGGTTGGTCAGGGGCCTGGAACAGGGTGGGGGAACAGACCCTTTGCAGCGTTCTCAAATGGTTTCACAAGGGTCCTGTCTCTCTAGGAGACCAACATCCTGCACTTCTTGTTTATTCACTCAACAAACATGAGTTGAGACCTTAATAAGTGTTAAACTTTAGGGAGACCCATGGAGAGGACACGAGGTGGCTGTCACAGAGTTTACCAGCTCTGGGGAAAATGGAGTTGAAAAGAGATAATTGGGACACTCTGCCATAACTATTTAAAAATTTTTTTTTTCAACGTGTATTTATTTTTGGGACAGAGAGAGACAGAGCATGAACGGGGGAGGGGCAGAGAGAGAGGGAGACACAGAATCGGAAACAGGCTCCAGGCCCCGAGCCATCAGCCCAGAGCCCGACGTGGGGCTCGAACTCCCGGACCGCGAGATCGTGACCTGGCTGAAGTCGGACGCTTAACCGACTGCGCCACCCAGGGGCCCCTGCCATAACTATTTTAAAAGAGATTGTGTATGAGCTCAGGGGAAGGAGGGTTGGGTTGGGGGTAGGGTTATAGCATGCTTTTTAGAAGTTATAATCCTTATTTAGCAGAGAGAGAGAGAGAGAGAGACTGAGCAGTTTAGCACAAGTTGTGTGCTCTCAGTTACTCAAGGTCAAGGGAGAGACAAGGTGTTGATTCCCCCAAGGTCTGTCTTCAGATGTGTCTGATAGGCTTCTCCCTCCACAGCCAAGGAGATGACCTACCATTGCATTATGGGATATTGGATATTATCTGGAGAATTAAAATGTTTTTACCTACTGTCCCACGGATCTGATACTCAGTTCTTAGGAATGCACTATGGGTCATTGCTATTGGACATGTGGCCTGTAGACCAGCAGTGGCAGGGTCACCTGGGAGCTTGTTAGAAATGTAAATTCTCAGGCTCCCTCTCAGACCTACTGAATCTGGATCTCTGGTAGTGGGGCCAGGAATTTGTATTTGATGAGTGCTGGAGGCAATTCTTATGAGGGCCGGTGTCTGAGAAACTCTACCAGAGGTCATTGACTCGGTTCCCAATGGGGTGATGTGATAGGTTGCATTGTTATTCCCGATCTTTCACCCTCTTGGGATCCACACCTTTTCCATGCGACTCTGCAGTTCTTCCCACTGGAGTAGAAGTATATTCCCTTGCTCTGACGGTTGACAATCTTTGGCAATAGAAGGCATTACATGTTTTTGCTTGCCCCTCTGGGAGCTTCCAGCTTTCACATGGAAAAAATGCCATCAAGAAGCTGCTGCCTCTTCAGCCTAAGGCGGCATGACTGCATGGAGCAGAGCTTCCCCAGCTGGCCTGTAGACTGTAGCCCAAAGCGGAATTTCCCTAGCTGAACTGTAGATCTCTGACCCTGAGAATAAATGCATAGTATTGCTTGCCACTGAGTTCTGGGATGGTTTGTTATGCAGCAATAGCTGACTGATACAGCTGATTGACGTGGGTTTTATATATCCATGCGGACAAGATTCAGCACCCCAGAGGTGAAGCTATTGGTTCCAGGAAGTGAGGCCAGCGTCTGGGGTTGGGGGTCAGGGGAGGCTGTTTGTGTCCAGGGGCCCCGAGCTCTTTGCCTCATGCGTTCTCAGTGGCTGTCCCTGAGGTTCCCTGCTTCATTCTCCTGGTATTATCCGTTCAGATCCCTAAGAGAATTTGATGAACTATGCCATAGGCCACAGGAACCATCATTTATCACTCACCTGAATTATGTAATGACTTCCCAATGGATCTCCTTGCTTCTACATATTCTCCTTAGTGTCTCCTCTCAATGGAGCCACCAGACCTATCCTTTTAAAATCTAAGTCAGATAGTGCCACTCTTTGGCTCCACACCTTTAAGTGACTTCCCATTCTACTCAAAGCCAGAGCCCTTGCCGTGCCTACGTGAGCCTGTGTGTTATGGCTCCCTGTTCCCCAAGGATCTTCATTCCTATTATCATTCCTTTGTTCATCCTCTGGGCCCCTCTGGCTTCCTGCGGTTTCTTGACCAAACAAGCTTGCTCCACCTAAAGATTTTTGCAACCGTTGTTCCTCTCACAACCACACTTTCCCCTGGCTCTGGGAAATGCCCACACGGCCGTCTCCCTAATTTCTTCACTGTCTTGCTCAAATGTCACCTCACCAGAGAAACCTTTCCCTTGAGACATAGAAATGGCGATCCCTCCTTTGCCCCATATCACACTCTTTATCCTCCTTACCCTACTTTCATTTTCTGCTGAGTCTTTATATCCATCTGACGTGTTATCTATTTATCTGTTTTCAGACTTAGCAGCCACCTTCCAGCCTCCAGAATACAATATTCATGACAGCAGGGAGTTTGTTCACTGCTCCATCCCCAGTGCCCATAACAGGCACATAGTAGGTGCTTAACAAATACGTGTAGAGTGGATGAATGAAAAAATGAATGAGTCATAAGCTAGACTGTGGTTTGGGAACCCCGTGGTCAGAACATGGCTGCCTAAATTGGCCCATCAGCTGGGCCTATGGGCAGGGACATTTCCCCTACGAGGGGCTAGAATTATGCCAGAAGCCAGAGCTGATGATGTCTAATTATTTTTAATGGTTATTTTTTTTTCAACTTTTTAAATTTATTTTTGGGACAGAGAGAGACAGAGCATGAACGGGGGAGGGGCAGAGAGAGAGGGAGACACAGAATCGGAAACAGGCTCCAGGCTCCGAGCCATCAGCCCAGAGCCCGACGCGGGGCTCGAACTCACGGACCGCGAGATCGTGACCTGGCTGAAGTCGGACGCTTAACCAACTGCGCCACCCAGGCGCCCCTGATTATGTCTAATTATTAGACTCTGTCACAGGAATGTTTTTTTCCCTTTTTAAAAAAATGTTTATTTATTTTGAGAGAGAGAGAGAGAACGAGGTGGGGGGGTGGAGAGGGGAAGAGGGAGAGAAAGAATCCCAAGTAGGCTCCACATGGTCAGCACAGAGCCCTACGTGGAGCTCAATCCCACAGACTGTGAGATCACAACCTAAAGCTGCAACCAAGAGTAGGATGCTTAACTGACTGAGCCACTCAGGCACTCCTTTCACAGATGTGTTTTAACTCAAAATGCATCTCATGTGATATCCTCTCCCTGTCAATAAAACTGTATCAGATACCGAATCACAATTAGATTTTCGGTGAGCTGTGAATATGAACGAGGGACCCAGGATGAACTGGTAACTTAATAGTTTCAGGTAACTAGACAAGTTGACTGAATAATCGTATCAGTTTCTACCTCCTGGGAGACTTACCAGTGGGAGCCAGAAAAGCTCCCAGGACGAAGCTCCCCCACCTTCCAGGAAAGTGCTGGGTAGGGGCAGTGGCTGACAGTCTTGGGAACACTTATTATCTGCTTTTGGGAAGGGCCTGTTGAAGTCTCAGGATAAGGTAGGCTTTGCTGGAGTTATAAACCCTGACGTGTCAGTGGCTTAACACAAACAATTTGATTTCTTGCTCGCACCGCATCTGAGGTGATCCGACGTCTCTCTCAGAGGCCCTTCTCCAACTGGGACTCAGGGACCCACAGAGATTCTCACTGCGGCTCTGCCCCCTGGGAGTTCTCTGCTTCCAACTGTGCAGATGTCAGCGGTCGTGGAGAAGGTACACCTGTTCCCCACTGCCCTGGTCTTGCTGGGGCGTTACTGCTGCTCACAGGCTCGTGAGGAAGGCTCAGGCATGCGGGTCAAACCCAACTTTCAGGGAGGCTGAGAAAGGTGGCTTCCAGCATTCCTGGGCAACGGAGCTGGTGTGGGGAGCACACAGCGGTGTTTCTGTTATTCTTCTATGTACGTTAACATGTCTCTGCTGTAGGTCCATTGAATTATGTCATACTTTAGCTTTTACATGGCAGTCTTATTTCTAACAAGGCAAGTAGCAACCAGGAACTTACTCCCGAAATAAATCAATAAAACCTGAGCCACGTCGAGGAATGAGGAGTGAGCGCTGGACAGTTGCTTGCAGTGGCAAGTAAGCCCCTGGGAGGTGGGCATTGAGTGAAACATTCACAGATAGGTACAAACTTCCTGTTTGTGCAAATCTTTTGGATGCGTATGCAAGTCACTGAGATCTTTTTTTTTTTTTTTTTTTTTTTTTAATGAAATACGTGTTACCAATTCAGTTCAATGACTAGAACAGAGGTGACGTATTGCCAATTTTTGTTAGCCGTTTGCATTGCCTTAGCATTTCGGATCACTGGATCTTGAAGGATATGAGAGGTCACTAAATTGAATCCCTTGACTGTTAAATATGGGGTAACTGAGGCATGGGGATGGGAACGACACCCTCAAAATACAGCAGAGCTGGCCGGTTGACTGGATCACCTGAATCTTCCCGCTCCCACTCTGGGCTTCCTCTGGGACTTGGGTTCTTCGTCGGGTGCCAGGAGGGTTCCTGCCGAGGATGTCAAAGGGGATGTCAAAGGGATGTCAAAGGGATGTCAAAGGGATGTCAAAGGGATGTCAAAGGGATGTCAAAGGATGCCCCAGGGTATCGGTGAGCCTGAGGGGTTGTGCTTTCTTCTGATTTTTTTTAGCCATTGCCCCAAGGCAAACCTAGAGGGAGCGAGTGGCATTTGCACACACAATTTCCATGAGAGGGCAGAGACCTGTCTCCTCATCCTGTTGGGGCTCCCTTCCAGGTGGAACCGCAGGAAGCAGCAGGACCGCGTTCAATAGCCTTGGGGAAGAACACTGGGGCAAGATTTCTTTGTGTCCTTCTTGTAGCACTTGATTCACTTCCTTTGCTTTATATATAGTTTTCCAGGAATAGGAAGAGGTGCTTCTCACCGCAAAGATATTAATACCCCGAGCAGAGAATTCGAAAGAAGACAACCAGGGATGGAAACATCAAGTTGGATGGGAGCAGGGTGGAGAAGGAGAGAGAGAGATTGAGAGAGAGAGAGAGAGTGTTTCACTATTGTGGGGAAAAGTTCAAAGAGATAAGCCAAGGCCGCTTTCCTGTGTAATCAAATGATCTGTTTTAATAGGATGGTATCCTCACAAGAATTTTCTATAGCCTACTAGGTGATACAAAACATAGCTTATTATTATTATATTATATACAGTACATAATATTATGATTATATATTTTATTATCTGCTATTAAACATGTCAGAATTAGCTGACTTTGGAAGAGCATTGGGAATAATTAGCAGTCATCCGCCATTCACCAGGCAAGTTGGCCATACCTCCCTGCTGCTAAGTCACGGTAATGGCATTGAGAGAAGACACAATAATGAGCCCCAATAATAAGGCAGCCCAGAGTCAGAGCCGTCCTCCGGAGCCCAAGGCACCGTTTTAGGAGGACAATTTTGGGGCAACTCTATAATGGAAAATCCCCAGTTCCGTGAGCATTCAGGGTTGAAATAAATGCAGATTTATTTCATCTAGGAAGCTTAATTACTAAGTGAAAAACGTAGCCTTTCTTCTGCGATTGGAAAATTTAACTAACATGGAACAAAGGAGAATTTCTTTTTTTGAAGCTAGCAAGGAAAACTACCAGTGTTTTGGTTTAGAGAAACCAGTCTTTTTTTGTTTGTTTGTTTTTACTCTATTTCTGACAGAGAGAGAGAGAGACAGAGAGAGAGAGAGAGAGACACACAGAGTGTGAGTGGGGGAGGGGCAGACAGAGAGGGAGACACAGAATCCGAGGCAGGCTCCAGGCTCTGAGCTGTCAGCACAGAGCCCAATGTGGGGCTCGAGCCCACAGACTGAACCGTGAGATCATGACCTGAGCCGCAGTCGGATGCTTAAACGACTGAGCCACCCAGGCACCCCGGGTAGCTAGTCTTTGACTTCATCCTAAAATGAAACCTGTCAGACCATAGCCGTAGACACGCAAACACATTTTTGCGCATCTTCATGTAAGTCCATAGAGGTGGGCTAAGGGGATATGTATGTAAACCCTGGGGAAGGCAGGAATGTGGGGTTGCCGCATAGGGCTTTGCCAAAGGCAACTTAGGTACATGTGTGCATATCGGGAGAGAGGAAGATGGGCATCTGGGCTGGGCACCAGGATAGGAAAGAATACAGAGGGGGTCCGTCCCACCTCCAGGGACATCCTAACCTACAAGAGATGCTCCGTTGGGGGAGCATCAAGAGTAAGAGGGCCCGTGTTTTCTGAGGGTTTTGTGCACCTTGGAGGCATGGCGTGACGAGATGTCACTGAGAAGTGTTGTCACCTCCGGGAAACCTACCTCCTGGGGTGTTTTAGGGGACAGTGTAGATGCCCAAAGTAAAAATGGTGCAGTAGATCTGCGTGAGCAGTACTTGCTGTGTGTAGGACCTAACTCTGGCCATGTGGATACAATGTCCTGTGCTTGTTTGGATGGTGGTTGTAGATCTTGCAGAATCCCTGTGGGCTGGACAGTTGGTTGTCAGCAGTGATTGGGAGCCGGACTTGAGCAGGGCGTAGACCTTTGTTCTCTTTGGATCTAGGATGGCTGGGAAGTCACACACCATGTGGACCTCTGAGATACAGTCAGTAAAACCCACCTGGGGAGCTTTCAAAAGTGCATATACCTGGATTCCATTCTAGCAAGACTAACGCTGAGTCTCAGGAGGTAGAATTGGAATCTGGGCAACATGAGTCTGAAAGGAGCCTTCAAGGGTTTGCAAGGCCATTAGGGCTGAGAAATACTGTCAGAGGGCTTGGGGGATTGAAGCCTGTCCCCCCAGAATTCATGTTTACCCTGAACCAGAGGACGTGACCTTGTTTGGAATCAGGGGCCTTGCAGATGTAATTCGTTGAGTTCATGCTGGGGTAGGGAAGGCCCTGAGTCCAATGACTGGGGTTCTTAATAGGAAGAGGTGAGCACGGAGGTGCACATAGAAGAAAAGTTCAGGTGAAGGTGGGGAGGACATTGGCATGACACCATGAGCAGAGAATGCCTGAGGTCACCATAGGCCGGAGAGGCGAGGAAGGATCCTTACCCTAGAGCTTTCAGAGGGAGAACGGCCTGGCTGACATTTTGATTTCTAGCTTCTAGCCCCTAGGATTGTGAGAAAATAAATTTCTGTCATTTTAAGCCACCTAGGTTGCTGGTAATTCCAGCAGCCCTAGGAAATGAAGGAAATGAATACAGAGGGGATTTGTAATACCTGACTTTAGGGCCTTTCTTTTTCTTTCTTCTTCTTCTTCTTTTTTTAACCAAGGTGCTAACGGATTTATATGCAAAGAATCTCATTAGGGGCTCATGTTCCCCCAAGAGGGGAGCAGAGGCTAGGCAGCCTTTTTCTTTCTGGGTAGCTGCAGAGACTTAGTCTCCCCAATAAGCGACACCGTAGGGGTGAAAGACTGTCCAGACATGTAGTGGAAGATGCCCTTGGTGGATAAGAAGACATGTTTGGAGAAGAGTCCATCACTCTGAGGAGCGTGCCCACCATTTGGCTTCTCAGAGCAAATGGAGGTGTGGCTGTGACTGCTCATCGGCAGGGAGGTTGACCCTAAAGCACAGCCACAGGTGCATGCTGTAGCTGTCCTTGGCCTTTTCCAGAGGGACGTGCAGCCATTTTGCAGGTGACTGCATGTTGAGGAAGGGGAACGAGTGAGACTTTGAGAGAATTGTTAGATACTGGCTGTGAAATGATACTACCTCTTAGGGACTCAAAAGGCTATGGCCCATCAGCCGGAGCAGGGGATTGTTATGGTCAAGCGATTAACAGGATTTTGATTCAGGTCCATTTCACAGTGGGCCAAGTGTATCTCTGAACCCATTCTATGCTTATATCTCCAGTTCTGAGCTACATAATTGGAAAAGACATACTCAGTGACTGGCAGAATCCCCACATTGGTTTCCTGACCCATGGGATGACCTAAGGGCTGTTATGGTGGGAAAGGCCAAGTGGAAGATTCTAGAACTGCCACAGAAGCATTACGGCATTCCTGGAGGGACTGCAGGGGTTAGTGCTACTATTAAGGACTTGAAAGTCAAAGTTAGCAAATTCGACAGTGTTTTCATTTAACTTTCCTGTTTGGCTTACGCAGATGACAGACGGATTTTAGGAGCCAACGGTGGGTCATTGTGCATTCAGTCACGTGGTGACTCCAATGGCAATTGTTATTCCACATGTGTACATTTTTCACATCTTCTAGCATCTGACATGCAGCTACCAGGATTTTGCCGATGCCTCTTCCCCTTGATACGTGTTATTGAAGGTTATCAGAAGCAGCGTGCGCTTAGCTGGCAGGGCTAACAATGTACCTTCACTGAAACAAACTCGTCTCTAGTCCTCTGTCATAATCTAATCCACAGGGCTCTTGCTCGTCCCTCTATCCCATGGGACATCATACTGATCTATTATACTGATGGCCATTGACGATATGCTGATTGGACCTAGTGAGCGAGAAGTAAGTTGGGGGACACTGACCTAGACACTTCGGTGAGGCATATGTGTAACCGAGGGTGGAAATGGATCCCATAGAAATTTAGGAGCTTTAGCTCAGTGAGACTTTCTAGGCGCCAAAACACGCTGAAAGAGAATTCTCCATATCTTGCACTTCCTCCACTAAGGAGAAGACACAAGTCTAGTGGGTCTTTTTGGATGTTGAAGGCAGCATGCACTTCATTTGGTCATGTCATCTGCATCATTCATTGAAAGACTCCACAAGGTACCAGTTCTGAGTGGGTCCCCCAACAAAAGAAGGCTCTGTGGTAGATGGCTTGGCAAGCTGTGTTGCCAGGTTGACCTTGCGATAAAGGATATTTTATGACGCTTCATGTCTCTGACACATGGAGGCTATCCTGAGACTTTGGCAGCTCCTTGTGAATGAATCAGAGAGAAGCTCTTTAGGATTTTGGAGCATAGCCATGCCGTTCTGCAGATGGCTCTTCATTTGAAAAATAGATTTTGGCTCATTACAAGACTCAGTCTCTATGTCTTTATAGAGCAGAGACTGAACACTTAACCACGGAATCCATACTGTCCATCATGAACTGAATGTTTTCTGACAGACCAAGTCATAAAGTTGGGCAGGCACAGCTTTCTATCATCAGTTGGATGTAACATGTACAATATCAGTCTTGTGATAAGCCACATGTAAATTATACAAACAAATGGCTCAGATACTCATGGCTCCCAGTCCTGCTTTATTGCCTCTTCTTTCTCAGCATCCACATATGGCATCACTGGGGATTCGTTATGACCAGGTTAATGAGAGGAAAAAACTTCAGTCTTACCTTATAAAAGATTGCATGACGTGGTCCTCCAAAGATGGATGAAGTAACAAATAGGATTTTGTATGCTGCTTTAGGGAGAGACTTAGTCTGTCGTTGGTCATGTGATGGTAGTTGCATCATTTTGGGCGAAAACATAGTTTTGTTATCATCCTTACTTGGGAATTAAACATGATCTAAGGGGTGCCTGGTGGCTCAGTCTGGTAAGTGGCCAGCTCTTGATCTTGGCTCAGGTCAGGATCTCACGGTTTGTGAGACTGGGCCTCATGTTGGGCTCTGCACTGACAGCATGGAGCCTGCTTGACATTCTCTCTCTCCCCCTCTCTGTCCCTCCCTTTCTTGTGCACTCTCTCTCTCTGTCAAAATAAATAAGCTTAAGAAATGATTTCAAAAGGTATGTATGGATGTCTCATTGAAAAAGGGTGGCCTGTGGTGGTTTTGTGCGGTGTTAACTTGGCTAAACCGGAAATATGTTCCCAAGGGTCATTGTGTGGATGTGAGTTAGACACACTCAAAGAGAAATCGTGTGATGTTTGAAAGGTGGAAAGGAAGCAGCAGCCATTACTTTCTGAAGATAGTTGTGGTTAGATGTGTTGAGAGACAAATGTAGAGACACGAGTGGATTCCGGGCTGTTCTTTCCACTCCTCAGTGAGAGTCCGTCAGACCATTGCTGGTGGGGCCCACACTATCCTTGCTGTGCCCCACTCCACATCCAACTCACCTTCCTGACAGCTGGCCCTGCTGGCCACCAGTGAGCGAGACCTGCCTTCCACAGCCTTCTCCACGGGCTCTTCTCTTGGGAGATGGGCGTGCCTGGTCCCAGCAACTCTGGCAAGTACTGACTTGTCCATTGGTGCCAACCCTCTCCAGTTCCAGTTAAAGAATCCCTCTCTTGGAGCCTTATTTCCCTGGTTTTCCCCTACTTGTATGAGGTGTTGTTTCTCTAATAAATAAGAATTGTTGGTGCCTTGAGCTTGGAAGGGAAGGAGAAAGTCCCCAAATCCTTGAAGAAATGAGGACAAATCTGGCCATTGTCAGGGAAGCACAGCAGGAACCAGGTCATTGACCCGTCTGCCTTCGCCACCTTTGCTGCTCTGCAGGCACACACCGAAACACATCTCAGTAGAAGTCTTCAGCGTGAAGTTTCCACCTCAGTGACCTGAACCTTCAGTGTACACGTTTAGGCTGAGAGGCAACTGTGAATCCAGACATATTCACGGCTACACTTCAGAAGACAGTAGGAGCCCCATGCACCCGTCTTGGCAATCTGAGTTTGAGCTAAGTTATGTAATAGTGTCAACAGTAAAATCTTGTGTGTGGGATGGAGAGAGGAAGCTTCCAGAGTATGTCAGTGGGCGGGTTGTTGAGGTCTAAATCTCAAGCAGTCATATTAACTCACAGTTTAGCAGCAAGCAACATGTGAGTTGGGAGCCTCAGGGAAAACTGTCGAAACATGTGTCTGGAGTCTCCAAGTGCCACGAGGTAATCATTTGAAAACTTTTCACCCCCTAAAGAAACGCTCATGGAGCTGGGATCACAAAAGCAGACTTCCGAGATAAATTTGGAAATATTTCTTATCTAGACCCCCAAACAAACAAACAGCCAAACAAACACAAAGCCCAGGTGCACTATGGGATTCTAGAAGGACTTAGTTGCAGAGATCCTTAAACCTGGAACTGTTAGGAAATTAATTGAGCACCATTAAATGTGGCTATCTTTCCAGGGGGACTTTTTAATGTTTAAGTCATGGGGAGAGCTAGTTACTAAACCAGAAAGGTGGTGCTTTTTTAAGAACTCTGACAAAATCAGGAAATTTAAGTTCTCATCTGGGTGTTCCCAGAAGAGTCACTTATTCTCTTTAGGTCAAAGTTTATTCATCTGTAAAACAAACAGGTTGGGCTAGATCAGAGGATAGATTAATCTCCCGATTCAGCTCTAATCAACTGGAGACTTCAGGGCTGAGGGGAAGTGTTCTGGGAATGACGTCTGCCTTGGCCAGGCAGGAGCCTGTAATTGAATGAGAACCAAGCCTTTAGCCTGGGATCTTGGATGTTCAGCCTCACCACTTACCCAGCTTTGTGACTGAGCTTCAATTTCCTCACTTTCTGGTTCCCAAATGCCACTCTGCTCCGATGCCACAACCAACTGGGTGCATTGAAAAAATACTGATTTCTGAATTCCAAAATTGGAATTTCAACAGATACAGTTCTTTAGTTCAACAGATCCAGTTTGGAACGGGGATCTGTGTTTCTAGAAACCTTTTCAGGTAATAGTGACTGGTAGCCTTATTTCAAAATCCCTGCTCTAACCAACACACACACACACACACACACACACACACACACACTCAAGTTATTACTCTTACACACTCCATGTACGTAATGAAGTCCATTTAAACACAGAATTCTAATTTGAAAAAGAGAATTCCTTAGTCTCATATAAAATGAGTTTATTCACTTATGCCCCTATCTCTGCTAAAGGGTTTGAAGTGCAGAAAGTCTCAGTTAGAAGTTCTTCATCTAGGGACACCTGGGTGGCTCAGTCGGTTAAGCCTCTGACTTTGGCTCGGGTCATGATCTCGTGGCCCATGGGTTCGAGCCCCGTGTTGGGCTCTGTGCTGACAGCTCAGGGCCTAGAGCCTGCTTCTGATCCTGTGTCTCCCTTTCTCTCTGCTCCTCCCCCACTCACTGTCTGTCTCTCTTTCTCAAAAATAAATAAATGTTAAAAAAAAAAAACCAAAAAAAAAAAGAAAAGAAGTTCTTCATCTGACTTTCCAAAAGACTACAGGAAAGGCTCGCTTGGAGGAATACAGTGGAGACGTCCGGCATCTGGACATTCCTTCTGCGTGATGGCACACATCTGGCTCTTTGGAATGAGCAGGACGTTTCCTTTCCAGTTTCCCTCCAGATGTCTGAGGATGTGAAGATACAGCCCAAGAGGTGAGCAATTTATCAAGCGTCACTGACTAATTAAAAGCCAGGGCTCGGCAGAAACCTTGCCGGCTTCATTATCCTCATCATGTAAAAATGCCCAGGCTTTTTCACGCAGACACACGCTTCGGTCAATCAGACAGTGGACTTGTTTGCTCCCTTCGCTTCATCCATCCAGACCTAAGAGGCCCACAACTAAGTGAGAGATTGGTGTGCACGTGCAAACGGATGTCCTGGAACAGAGGGGTGAAGAGGGGCTCTACAGAGGGGCTTCTATAGAATCCAAATTAAGCTAATGCCATTCAAACTCCTGCCCAGCTATGTTGGGCCTCCTCAAGGTTGCCGAAATTGAATTCAAAAGCCAAAAACGTATGCTAGCCCGGCTCACAGAACAACTGCCGATTGCAAACACATGGTTTAGCAACGCGTAAGATGCTCTGGGGTGACACTTGGGGTTGTTGATTAAGTGGGATAATCAAAGAAACATCATTCCATACCCTTGCACTCCCGCTCACATCCAAAATAATTTTTTTTTTTTAGAAAAAGCACTAAGAAAAAAAATCACTAAGTGAAATAAAAATCTCTGATGAAAATACTTACTGGTCCCAAAGATGGAAATTAAACTTTGAATTTGATTTTTATAGATGTCCACGGAAATGCCACATAAAGCAAGATGCTGTGCACTTAGGGATTCTTGCAGTTTTGGGTGCCATGTCTGAAACGAAGGAGGTTAAGATCCTCGGCCATGAAGGATCCAGTACAGATATCTTTAGGGGACAGCAAAAGAAACAAACAAACAAATCACGCTGGAGACATGTCTGTTTCATCAGTCAAGGACGCCTGTGGACACTAGGCGAGGGCCAAACCAAATGCCTGCGCTCGGAAAATACCCACTGGGCTGAGGAGGGGCAAGGGAGGAGGTGGTCAAAGATAGCCTGTAGGCCCCCCTCCAAAACCCCAGCTTGGAAATGCTTTGTTACAGGCAAGTGTCGGTGGCTTAGGTTCGAGTGGGTGAAACCTGGACCAAGAAGGTGGTCCTGCCGAGTGGAGGAGATGAAAATGTGCAGCACAGAAAGCCTTATAAAGGGTGCTGGTGCTCAGGCAATTTCAGCGTTCTGGAGTATTTTCTTTTAGTGCGTGCTACTAGAAGAACTCCTGGCTGTAAGAGGCGGTGCAGATAGGCAGAGGGCACCCCGGCTCGGCTCTCCGGGTTTTGTGCTCAGCCTTGCTGTTAACTCCCTGCAACTTGGGGGACTCACTCCACCTTCCGAGTCTGAGTCTCCGTTTCTCCTTATCTTCTTCGGCAGATTCCCTTTGCAAGAGGAATTCCTGGCAGAGTTCTGCTTCTTTCCCCTCCTCCTTCTCCTTTGTCTGTAACCACGTTCCTGCTGAATAAATCCGTCCCCATATCCTCACGGACACAGGCCTGAAACCCTTCGAGATGTACGAACGGCAGGCAGCGTGTGTGTTTGGGGAGGGGGTGGCTGGGTAACGCTGCTGCGTGTGGATTGCAAGGGGGACAAAAAACCGTGCAGACAGATGCTTTTCTCTTTCTGTTCTTCTCTGGTGGAGGTTTCCCCCAGGCTTGGCCTGGTTGGAGCAGAGCTGAGCATCAGGACCTTCTGAGTTCAGAAGGCCAGAAAGAAAATGCAATCGGCAAGGATTTTCTCGTGCTCACACCCCGTCCTGAGTGCGGCCTGGTGGCGGGGACTGTGGTCTGAAGCAGCGCTTCCCAAAGTGTGCCCCATCCCCTCCACCTGGTTAGCAGCCAACATTGTCCAGATTCAGATTCAGGGAAGGAGTGTGGGTACAGCGGCAGCGGGGGTGGGGGGGGCAGGCTCAGTCTTGGTTCATTTCCCAGTGGATTCTTGCTGTGTTTCTCAATCACTTTTTTCATTATCACCTCCCTTAGGAGAAGAATTAGCTTCGATTAAAGTTCTGCCTATTGAAGGAAACGAAATAGTGAGGAGTAAGCTTTTGATGGGTAGCATTCACCTTTGGAAAGCCACAAACCGTGATAATATCTGTGGTTTTTGGCCCCCGAGAGTTAATTTGTGCCCCATTAGGGGTGATGTCTCCCACCTTGAGAGGGCACGCTTTGGAGGTCCAAGCAGGTGTTTCAACAAAATCGCCTGGTTTCCAGAGGCCATACCTGGCGTCTCCTTCTTCTTTTCCTGAGACAGATGGGAAGCTGTCCCAGGAAGAGAAACTCATTCCTAATTTGCTTGGGACCCGATCAGGTCTGTGATAGAGATAACAGATAGAAGAATTATTAGTGTATGGAGGGGATTTGGAATAGGTTTTAAGAGGAAGGGTTTACATTTTAGTTCTGCCAGGTGTTGGCTAGTTAACCTTAGGCAAGTTATGTAACCTCCCTGGGCTTCACTTTCTCAATCTGTAAATTGGAAATAGTATGACCCCACTGGGTTTTTGTGACTCTTTAATGATAAAGTACATGACATGTGCTTCAGAGAGTGCCTGGCACCTATTTACCTTTTATTGGAGTCCCCATTTGTTCATTTTCATGATTAATTTTTGATCTGATTACCTAATTTCAGGCATGTGAAGTGATAATAAGTAAGTGTTCCCAAATAACGCTTTTATGTTTTTGCTTGTTGGAGGGTGGAGTGGGTGGGGTGGTGCTGATTTCTCCTTTAAGGAATGATTAATGGCAAGAATTCTTGGCTCTTGACTTTGGTAAACAGGAGAGTAGCACTTTTCTACAGCCTCCCAGTTAGGTCATCTTGTAAGCCATGAAGTCATGAGGAACCCACGTTTTAAATCTTGGCTCTGTTGCTTGAAACCTGCGTGAGCCGAACAAGTTCCGAGACATTGCTGTGTCTCAGTTGCCTCTTCAGTGAAATGGGAGCAATCGTGCCTACCTCACACGCGGTGATTCGATGAGGTCATCCGTGCCGGATGGCGGAACTTGTTAGCAAGGGTGTCTGTCTAGTCTCGTTAGAAAACCGTCCAGGGAAGTCTACGTGTCTTAAGGGGTCTGACTTCACCCCTAATTGCAGTCCAAGCTGCTGTCGTCCGCAGGGCACTTCCCTGGGATGCGTGTAGGGAAGTGTGCTATCTCTTACCAGGTTCGAACAAAAACACCCATGACCCCCGTCGCGGCTGGCAGCCGCTCTCACAGCCGTGGGGCCACCCGCTTAGGATGAAGCCGGCCGGGTGGGCGTGGGACAGGGAGAATAGGAAAGGCTTGCATTGCTGGTGGCTGTGCTGAGTCACTTATCAACCAGCCCTGATACTCTCCCTCCCGCTGCACTTCCGGTTATGTGTCATAATAAGAGACAGCCTATTTCTTTATTGCGTGAGGAAGTCTGAGTGCAGGTTAAAAGCCCCCCAGTGAATACATCTAGTTTCCAAAAATCATTACAACTTTGGATTTTATTTAGCTCCTTTTTTATTTATCCACTCTTCTTTTTTTAATTTTTTTTTTATTTTATTTCTATTTGAGAGAGAGAGAGAGAGAGAGAGAGAGAGAGAGAGGAGAGAACATGAGCGGAGGGGGCAGAGACAGAGACAGAATCTGAAGCAAACTCCAGGCTTGGAGCTGCGGGCTGTCAGCACAGAGCCCAATGCAGGGCTTAGACTCTCAAGTGGTGACATCATGACCTGAGCTGAACGGAGTTGGATGCTTAACCGACCGAACCACCCAGGTGCCCCTATTCATATTCACTTTTCTATTCATGCATTTAATTATTTTTCCTGAGCCTTTGTGTGAATGGCACATGCCCCGCAGTGGGAAACACAAGAACTTAATGCTCTGCCTACCTCCCCAAGAAGCTTAGATTAGACACGTATCTTCCTGTGAGGAGGAAGGTCATGGATGGAGCCACTAGTTGAGAAGAGCCTTCAGGGAGGGGCTCCCATGAGACACGGCATCGAGGCAGGACCGCCTGGTTGAGTTTCTGGAGGACAATGGCCGGTCAGTTTGGTTGGAGAATTCATAGAAGACCGTTAAGACAAGAATCTAGGGAATCTAGAATTAGCATGGCATTAGCCTAAAGAGTTTGCGTTGTTTTTTAAATACCAATAAGAACTCACTGAAGACTTGAGGTCTAGAGTGATAGGATGCAAATAGCATTTTCGGAGGAGTAAGTGGAACCGAGATAAGGAGGTTGGAGGGAGGAGGGCCAGTTCGGAGGGTCTATTACCTAGGCCTCCCGCACCCCCGCCCCGCCACTCCTTTCAAAGTGACAGAGGTGTGCGGGACCCCCCAGGGGAACATTGGTTCTGTGTGTCTTGACCCCAGTCTTTCTGGAGACAGTCCCAGGTTATCAGTAAGACCCACTCTGGAGCCAAAGCTGGATACAAGGATGTGAGGTATTTTGTTTTGTAATGTGGGAGATTGGTGTTAATTTTATTTCATTTCTCCTTATGTCCAGTGCACGGAGTTGGGTTCATCACACTCCTCAGCTCATGGCCCCTGAGAGGATTGAAGGAAGGTTCTCAGTTTAATATTCTGAGGTAAACCAGCCCATAATTCAGATGGTTGGCCTCTCGATGGTCCTCATCTTTTCTGTTTTCGTCCGTATTCTTAAACATGTGAGATAGCCCAAAAGTATTTAGACTATTGGCTCTGCCTTTAGTGAGGTGGGCCCGAGTCAGAACAAGGTCTACTCTTCCAGATCATCAGATCTTCAAAGCCCTGAGTATCTAATAATCACCTTCTAGTGTACTTCGTGGTCTGATTCGCTGCATTCATTATAAGTATGGGCGACTTTACTGTCATATCACTAAATGGTGTTCATCTGGTTTGAAAAAAAAAAACTCGAGGCTTTTCTGTAACTAATTAGCGATTATAAATATGCCCATCTCCCACTCTTTTAAAAAAAATTTTTTAATGTTTATTTTTATTTTTTTTCTGAGAGAGAGAGAAAAACAGAGCATGGAGCAGGGGAGGGGCAGAGAGAGAGAGGGAGACACAGAATCTGAAGCAGGCTCCAGGCTCTGAGCTGTCAGCACGGAGCCGGATGTGGGGCTTGAACTCGTGAATTGAGAGATCATGCCCTGAGCCGAAGTTGAACGCTTAACAGACTGAGCCACCCAGGCACCCCTCCCACTCTTAATATAGATGGTCATATATTCAGCAGTGACAATAGTTCTACTTGCTTCTTTCCAGGTGTGTATTTATTCCCTCATTTACAGATGCAACAGACATTTGAGCGCCTACCGTGCGTCGTATCGTTTACCAAATGTGGCGGCCATTTGGAATCCACTGCATCCCTTCCCTTCCCTATTCAACATGTCTATAGTGCCTCCTGCTCCCCTGAGACTGCTCCCAGCTCTCAGACCCCGTGGCTTCCTTACCTTGCACCATGCCTCAGTGCTGCTGGGTTTTGTCGATCACCCCTCCCTGAACTGCTTCCCTTGACCGCTAATTTTTGCTATTCTTCTCTCCGATGACTTATCTCTTAGATGGAATTCTTCAGACTTCTGGCCTTGGTACTCTTTCTTTCTGAAGCCATATCCCTAGCTGGTTTGTCTCATCCTGTGTGTCCATGACTCTCACATCTGTCTCTCCAGGCTGACCTTTCCCTGGAGATCTGTCCTCTGCCTCCACTCTACCCCTGGGGGCCACTTCTCAGTCTTTATCTGAAAAACGAAAACGTCATCCTCCCCCAGCCCCCTCTTTTCCCATTTTTTGCCCTGGCTAATGGAGCTCGTCACTAAAGTCAGCCGATCCACGTGGGGTGCATCTACAAGACAGAGGCTGCGGAAGATTCTTGCACCTCTGGTAACTTGCTTCTATTGACTGAGGTGTGGGCCACAGAGTTGTTCAGAGTAAAATGCTGAACGTTGGTCTCTTCTTATACATAAGAATGATTGTTCCCAAAGAACATGTCTCCTTAGCTTGAGATCTTTCTGGATGGACAGAAAAAGGGGTGGGGCTAAGGCCGCTTTGTCAGCAGTCCATGGGCGGTTTGCTTCTTTGGGTGACCTCTGTCCTGGATGTCAAGGAAGAGGAATATTTGGGAACCAGTCCCATTGTGGCTGTTCCTGGGAGTTTAATCAGATTAAACACACTCAGAAGATGAAAACGGTGGGTTTTCAGGAGAGCTCTTGCCCCTGTGGCCTCATCTGTGGGTCCCCCAGAGGAGCCATTCCGAATAGGTTCTGGCAGCACAGTTACACGGGCTGGGCTGTGCTTTAGTGCCTTTGCACAAATTGGAGTCTCTGCTGACAACGGTCGTTCATTCATTGGTCCCTCAAATATAAATGGAGAGATGACTCAGCAGCCCCACTCCTAGGTATATACGTGAAATAATTGAAAGCAGGGACTCAAGACGATACTTCTACACCCATGTTCATAGGCGCCCTTTTCACAGCAGCCAAAAGATGGAAGCAGGCCAAGTGTCCACCGACAGACGAACGGACACACAAAATGGGGGCGGGGGGGGACGTACACACAAGGGGAAATTATTGAGTCTTAAAAAAGAATGAAAATCTGATATATACACAACATGGATGAACCTCGAAAGCCTTATGCTAAGTGAAATAAGCCAGACAAGAAAGGAAAAGTATTGTGCAATTCCAACTTACATGGGATATGTAGAATAGGCAAATTCAGAGAGACAGAAAGTGTGTAGAGGTTACCAGGGGCTGGGGGAGGGGAGGGGGGGGAGCTATTGCGTAATGGATACAGAGTTTCTGTGCAGGATGATGAAAAGTTTTGGACACAGTGGTGATGATTGCACAACACTGTGGATATAATTAATGCCCCTGAATAGAACACTTAAAAATGCTTAAAATGGCAAATTTTGTTATATATATTTTGCCACAGTAAGAAAATATATAAACGGAGACAGAGCATGTGCCAGGGTGCATTCACCAATGTGAATTTCTAGGGCAGGAACCTTGCCTGATCTGTGTCTCCTCTGAGCCCAGCACACAGGAAGCGCAACTAAGAAGGACCTTGAGGTTGGGTGTTGAAAAACTGAGAGATGAGAGAGGCAGTGGCACGTAAGTACATCTAATCTTTCTATTGTATTATCCTGGAACTTAGGTACTGTGCTGATTAGGTCCCTTTTTGCTCTAGAAATTGTCCCCTTCTGGGTGGCAGGGGCGGAGACAAGGATTGGCCACGGCTCGGTGAAGTGTCTGTCGTCTGGTGACCAGCTTTGGACAAACCTGGAGGATACAGGGCATGGTTTGTTGAGGGCACATGCGGGGACTGGATTTGGAAAGTCAAGTGAAGAGGGGTTGGGGATGTCTCGATTCTCAGCTCAGAGCTTTGAGGTAGAGAGGCCGAGGGCTCCTGGGCAGGGGAGTGTTATAGGAGAGTGTGGGTTGAGAGAGGTGACCTCTGGGGACCAGATGCACTCTTCCTGTGCAGGCTGGGCTCTTCCAGGCAGCCTCCAGCAGCCACACGTAGCCTTGTGGCTTCAGCGCGCAGCTAGGCACGGCCCGTGCAAAGGTTGTGATTATGTGGATCAGAACCGGCTTTTCCCTGGGAGGAGGGGAAGGATGTTTCCTCTTTTTCTTCTTCAGTTTTTCCTGAAAAAAAGAAAACAACAACAACAACAACAAAAACAACCAAACCCCCAAAACAAGGAAGTACTCCTCCCTGTGTCCTTCAAAGCGCTGTGGCATCTTCAGATCTGGGTACTTGAAAGCTAAAGCTGGTCATAATTTCCGATGGACATAATGTGCATTTGAAATTCTTTTCCACATCAAATTAAATCTGTCTTGGACTGATTTCCTGGAAGTGTTTTTCATTAGAATAATAGTCCTCAGCTGAGAGATCAGATACCGCAGAAGGGGAAACAGGAACAGGGGACCATCAAGTACATCCTTCAGGGAGATACCCAGTGGTTGCCTCTGGGGGACTATTCGGGAGAGACCATCCCTTCTCTAGGCCTGTACCAGGGAAGATGTCCCACCAGTTACTTCAGTGATACAATCTTTCTTTCTTTCTCTTTCTTTTCTTTTCTTTTTTCTTTTCTTTTCTTTTCTTTTCTTTTCTCTTTTCTTTTCTTTTTTCTTTTCTTTCTTCTTCCTTCCTTCCTTTCTTTCTTTCTTTCTTTCTTTCTTTCTTTCTTTCTTTCTTTCTTCTTTCTTTCTCTCTTTTCTTGAGACATAACCAGCAGGGGAGAGGGGCAGAAGGAGAGAGAGGGAGAATCCTAAACAGGCTCCACACTCAGCACAGACCCCAATGTAGGGCTCGATCCCACGACACTGGAATCATGACCTAAGCCGAAATCCAGAGTTGGACACTCACCCGACTGAGCCCCCTAGGCACCCCGTTTTTAACTTAAAGTGTAAACAAAAAAGGAATTGGGTTCAACTAGGAAGCCACCCACTAACCCCCACCCCCACGCCCCCCACCCCCCACCCCCAGCCAACTAAAATCCATTGCGTCCCTACTGGCTGCACATCCTTCTGTCGCCAGGAATATAATGGTTAGTAAGACAAAGTCCTTGAAAGAGAATAAAGCTCACAGGAGGAAACCCCAGGGACCAAGACAAAGCTCCGGGAGTATCTGATGACTCTTTTTTCTGGTCTGAAATGTATCCTTCTGTGGAAGGCAGATATGCATCCTCTGCCTTACCTACAGAAGGTTCCAGACTGATGGAGGAAATCCTTCTGAAATTCTTTCCTCCTCCTCCTCTCTGAAACATGACTTGTTTACTGCAGGCTGTTAACGGCCTTGAGAGTGTCTTTAATCCTCAGCCAGGGTCTTTAAATATAATACATCAATAACAGGTAATTATTCTCTTTGAACTTTTTGCTCCTTTCCCCTATACCCTGCGGGGTGAGCTTGGAACTTTTAAGCACTGTAACAGATTCTTCCTATCAAAGTGTCAAAACTCATAAGGCATATGTCAAAGAATTCGTTTGCTTACTTTAATCTGCCTCCCCTCCTCCCTCCTCGTACTTCTAAGTCTCACCACAAGCTTTGTGGATTGCTGTGCTGAGGGCCAGTCTTCAGCCTTGAAGCTTTTCTTTAAACCAGGACCACCTCGGACCCTGAAGAATTTGCCCCCACGCACCCAACCTCGTTGCCCTTAAGAACTTCATGCGGTTGAGTTTGTTGCTCCTGGCCTGTCACGTTATTCCTGTTTCGAACGTGTCCAGGAAAATCCTGTCAAATTCAAAACTTCCTTTTGCCCCAAACCCATCTTTGATCTGAGAGGCCTGGACACAACCGGCTCTGAGCAGCTCGCTCTGTGCACGCTGGGGCCCAGGAGCTCTTTTTGCAAGCATCTCAAGGAAACAAGAAATGGTTTATTTGTTCCGTTGGCCGGGGTGAGTGATGGATGGCCTGCTCCTTACCTCTTGTGAACTCCTGGACCAGCCCTGTCCTGAAGCCAGCTTTGTCACCAGGGAGCTCTTGTCATCTCCTTGAGTACTCTCTGTGGGCTGTGGATTGGTCTGCTCCATGGAAGCCACTGGCACAGTTTTCCACTTTTTTTTTTTTTTTTCTAACAGGTTGGAGTAGCCAAGTGACTGCTCTAACCTTATTGCTACCTCATTGTGTTAAGGGTGTCAGTTTGGTTCTCTGTTCAAATAAACTCTTTATTGCCCACCCAAGGCTCTCGTGTATGTGTGAAGGGGATTTCCAGACATCAGCTAAAGTGGTACACAAAGGAATATAAATGCTGTTCACTCAGAAATTGAATGCTTAGGTGTGCAGAGCAGATGGTCAAGGGGTTCCGTCAGAATTTCCTATCTCCGGCTCGCCCGAGGGAATGAAATCAATAGCAAACTAGGAACTCATTTTAGGTGTAAGGAATTAGCCAGATTTAACTAAAGAGAAACATCGAGGCTGTTACTTGACAGGGAGAAAGTTATCCACATTTCTATACCCCAAATAATCAAATTGGATAATTGAATTCTGCGATGTTACTCAGATGGTTTCCTTGCTTGCTAAGGATAGAAATTCACTTTGA
Organism: Felis catus; assembly: GCF_018350175.1. Taxonomy (NCBI): domain Eukaryota; kingdom Metazoa; phylum Chordata; class Mammalia; order Carnivora; family Felidae; genus Felis; species Felis catus. The sequence goes on along the minus strand of NC_058379.1, from coordinate 34,411,049 downwards.
ATGTAGACATAACAAGATCTAACAGGATGTTCTGGAGTCTCGCTGGGGAATAATGACTAACAAAGTGGAAACTTTCACTCTTAAATCTGATTTCATCCCTGACCTTGCTAGTGACCTTTGGCCTATGGCCTCCTCTTTCAATATCTGTTTCCCCATGATTATGATGGTTATACAGTATCAAAGGGGCCTTTACATGGCATGAAGAACTCATACGATAAGCAATATGTTTATAGTGAAGAACATCGAAGAATTTAGATTCTGTCTCTCCAGGATGTCAAAACGTCCTTATTTAAATCAATGTGGTTAAAAAAAAAAAAAAAAATCAGTGTCTGGATATCATGAAGATCAATGAACTAGCGAGCTGACTGTAGTTTTCCTTTATCCAACAGTTATTTTGGCAAAATGTGATAGAGCTTGAGTGCGCCATGTGCATAATTAACAATGGCTGAAAAACAAGGAAAACGTTGTGCTAGTAACCTTCAGGGAGGGGCCGGGTGTTTGCCCTTGAATGAGCTCAGCAGGGAGGGTGGGCTGGGAGCTCTGTAAGGAAAGGAGTCAGATTGAAAGCTCCCGTGTTTTTGAAACTTCAGTGAGCAGAGGGACATCTGGTAGAGAAGATATCAACAGTTTCCTGTTCTCGGCTTTGTTATTTTTTCCCCCATTCTGATTACAGGTTAGGCTTTCACGGGCTGGCCTGGCCAGGGGCTGGGAGACGGAGAGTTACGGGAGTGGGTAGTTGATCACTTTAATTACAGGCCCAAGGGTCTTTGAGGGTATTTCTTTCCTTGGGATAATCTTCAGCAGCTTTGTTAGCATCTCAGACCCATGGATTCTTGTCATCACCACACTGGATTCCCACAACTGGCTAGCTTTCGAGGGAGAGAACTGTCAAAAAATGTGTAATTCATCAGCATGAATTCCTAAACAAGTATGAAGAGTAGCCATAAATATTGATTGACTGGTAGTTTAGCGTCAAAATGAATTCCTTATCGCATTGGAATAATCAGACTATGGGCATTAAATCAAATAGAGAGTTTGATAAATTTTAATCATTCGAGTTGATTTGTGAATAGAAAGACAATTCAACATAAACAGAAGGTAGCAGCATCTTTTTTTGTTCAGTAAAAATTGAACGAAGCGGTTACTAATTGCTTCAGGATGAATGCTTTTGATGAATCTAACTAGAAATAAGTAAGTATACATATTTAAAAAAATCTTCAGCTCTACATAGTGAGTACGTTTAAAAGGCAAGAAAAACTGGTGCCAGCTTCATTGACATGAAGGAATTTTAGCAAATCATAGGCACACTCCATATTGTAGACCCGGGGCTCCTTAGCGTCCCACACATTTGTAGGACTCAATCCCAGGAACGATGTTCTGGGTGGGTCAGACTACTGTTTCCAACTCTAGGTGCCACGTTTCCAGATGGATAATATGAGCTGGAGCGCAACGAGAAGGCGCAAGATAGTGAGGAGGTCTTGAAATCATCTCAAATGAGGAAGAGGTTGATGTATTCTGTGCTGGAGAAGACTGTGGGCATATCACATATTTGCCTTCAAACAGTGAAAAGACTCTTGTAGAGAAAGGAGGAGGCCTTTTTCATAGGAGATTGACTAACATTTCAGAAAGCGACAATTCCCTTCAATATAGGAAATATCTGCCGAAGCACGCAGTTTCCCAACTTTGGAGCGGGCTGTCTTCTAACTAAGTTCCTGTTCCCTCATTACTTCTATAGGTAGGGATGATGGAGAAGAAGTATCATGTAGTGTGAGGGAGTGCGTATAACATGATTGAATCTATGTATGGGTTGGTGGTTCACTGTGTCTCCTTCTCCACTTGCTGGAAGGCCCCCATAAACCCTGCTCCCATCATTAATAGTACTATTCCAAAGATGAGATGAGTGTTAAAGGTTAAGTTTTAAAAGACAATCAAACCATGACTCCCATATAATTTCAAAATGAACATGTCTCAAATATTGCACTTAGCTCATAGACACACGTGAGATTCACCGGATGTTAGGACTGGTTCAAGGGGCACACATCTAGAATCAAATAAGGAGCAAAGAAACGAATTTACAAATGGATGCAAAGCTGGCAAAACTGGGCAATATCCACGGGGCTGTAATCAACGGCATTCCATTGGATACAATCTACATTTCTGTGGGTAGGAGTAAGTTGCGTTCCTCTCAGCTAATCTTCATCTCTACTGAGTTGTGAAACAGTCTAGTCAAAGTCAAACATCCTCAGAGGAGTGTCTGTTCTTCTAATGAAAAGGTGTTCAGCAATCTCTTCTGACTTCTTCAGTAATCTCAAAATCTTCCACAATGTTTTCCTACGTGAGTTAACATAGAAAAAGTTCTCCCTACATTGCCTGGAAAACGGTAAGCGTTCAATCAACATTACGTATTATTATCATCGCTGTTATTTTTACCCAAGTCCTGGGTAGATGAATCGCCTAGCGGTTGATGTGAAAAACTCTTTGACCAAGGTCTTGACCGCCATTTTTTTTCCCCCTTCCCTTTGGAGGTGACACACATCAGCTGCCACCTTTTGTCTCTCGCGAATCCACGCCTTTTGTGTTAGGAAATCTTTTTTCCACTGTGCATACCAAAAGCATCCTTATCCTTGATTCCTTCCAATTCCTAGCTACCTTTTGTAGGAAAATTTCTCTCTGACTCAAATGTGTAGTGAGGTGTAAGAAAAATTCTAATGACATTCCTAAGTCAGGGAAAGGACAGACAGTAGGGTTTTACTAAAGTTATAAATGATAAATTTTAGATTCAGTTGTCTCAGCAAACAGAAGCCAAATATCCATTGCTTAGGGTTGTTGAGTATTCAAACATAGACACAGGAATAATATAATTTAGACAATTTACACTTAGAGTTGGCCCTTGAACTCTGTGGGGGTTAGGAGTGCTATGCACCTACTCAGTCAGAAATCTTCGTATGACTTTTGTCTCCCCCAAAACTTAACTACTAGAAGCCCACTGTTGACCAGAGAAGCCCCACCGATAACATAAAGTTGATTAACACCTATTTTGTATGTGACATGTATTATATTGTTACAATATAATAAAGTATTCTTACAACAAAGTAAGCTAGAGAAAAGAAAATGTTAGGAAAGTCAAAGGAAGAGAAAATACATTTACAGGACTGTAGTATATTTATTGAAAATAAAGTCTGTGTTAAGTTGACCTGTGTAGTTCAAACCCATGTTGTTTAAAGGTCAACTACATATATGTATTATTTAACTTGCCTTTGTATGTATGTATGTATGTATGTATGTATGTATACATGTCTCTATCTCTATCTATCTATCTATCTATCTATCATCTATATCTATCTACCTATCTCTATTATCTATCTATCTATCTATCTATCTATCTATCTATCTAATCTATCTATTTCCTAAGGAGATCTATCTATCTATCTATCTATCTATCTATCTATCTATCTATCATCTATCTATCTAATCTATCTGTCATCTATCTATTTCCTAAGGATATCTATCTATCTATCTATCTATCTATCTATCTATCATCTATCTATCATCTATATCTATCTACCTATCTATCTCTATTATCTATCTATCTATCTATCTATCTATCTATCTATCTACCTATCCTATTTCCTAAGGAGATCTATCTATCTAGTCTATCTATTTCCTAAGGAGATCTGTCTATCTATCTATCTATCTATCTATCTATCTATCTATCTATCCTATTTCCTAAGGAGATCTATCTATCTAGTCTATCTATTTCCTAAGGAGATCTGTCTATCTATCTATCTATCTATCTATCATCTATCTAATCTATCTGTCATCTATCTCTTAAGGACATCTATCTATCTATCTATCTAATCAATTTACTAAGGAGATCTATCATCTATCTATCTATTTATCTATCTATCTATCTATCTATCTATCTATCATCTATATCTATCTACCTATCTATCTCTATTATCTATCTATCTATCTATCTATCTATCTATCTATCTATCTATCATCTTTCTGTCTTTCTATCTATCTGTCTATCTATCTATCATCACATGTACCCACACGAGTATTTAACTCATCTACAGGCAAGTACGTGTATATGACTTGTCACCTCCACCTGAGTCCTGTCATCCATGGTTCTGAACCATGTTTTGTGATTGGAAGCACTGTTGTTGCTCGTAACCATGGCTCACAGGAGATATGTGTCCAGTCTTTCTCAAAAATCCAGACCCAGGTCAGGGGAGGCAACAGTGGGGAGGACAGAGGGAGCTGGAGCCAGAGGAGAGTGATAGTATGAGAGAATGGATGCCACACAGAAACCATTGCTCTGGAAAGATCGCTACCAAGAAATTTGGACAATGTTTCCCATTATGTTGATTTATCCAGAAAGAAACTCCTGCTGACCCCCATGGAGATATGCCATTACTAGGAGAAGTAAAATGTCTATGGAGCAAAACAAAGTTGTGCGAGAGTTGACATGTGTGTGTGTGTGTGTCCACGTGGCAGGCAGACCAGCCAGGTGGCCTGAGGCAGTATTGACTGTTATCTTGCCCCAGAGAGCTTGTAGCTTCTGTTGGTCATCGTGATGAAAGTTGCAGCTTTTCATTGTTGCAAAACAATAGAATGAAAAAGTACATTCTATGATTTTTGTAACTTATATGCCTTTGATAATTCTATCCCATTCCTGACAATTATGCATGCTTTCCTTATCGGGCCGCTTGGAGGAAAGTACATCCCTGCTCCCCTGAGGCCCCATCTGTCACAGGTTTGTGTCCGATCTCATTGGTAGAGGCAGAGACCCTCCCTTGGGAACCTCAGGGATACATTGGAAAGATCCTAAAAATATCTGTAGGACTATGTAAGATCAGTATATAATTATGTGTTTTAGTGTTTAAAATGGAAGATGATTAAACTCTTAATCACCAACTTTTGGTATAGGACTTATCTCTCACTTGAAAATATTTTAGGGGCCCCCCCGGGTGCCTCAGTCCGTTAAAGCGTCCGACTTCGGCTCAGGTCATGATCTCACGGTTCATGAGTCTGAGCCCTGCATCAGGCTCTGTGCTGACAGCTTGGATCCTGGAGGCTGCTTCAGATTCTGTGTTTCCCCCCCCACCTCTGTCCCACCCCTGCTTGTGCTCTGTCTCTCTCTGTCTTTCAAAAATGAATAAACATTAAAAAAATTTTTTTTAAATAAAATATTTTAACAATGCTTTGTCTGTTGAAAATTTTCACAAAACATTTTCATTTGAAAACTTGCACATAAAATTTCCTGGGTCCAAGTCTAAATAGAAGCACTATGGCTACTCGTGTGTCAAATAAAGATCGGTTTATGTTCTTGTACTTTTCAGTGAGGACGTGTGTGTTTGGCTTGGGGGTTATTTTATATCACCCCCACTCCACTCAACTGCATATGAAAAATCACAGAATTAACCTCTGGGTGTGGATAAGGGCCAACTCAAAGGCCACTCCACCTATAAATCAGGGAACTGGAGGGCTTTATTTGATGTGCCCAAACCTCTCCCAGAGAGATGATGTGTGCCTGCACACAGAGCAGACACTGAATGCCAAAAATGCTTCCCAGAGTGCTTTGGGACTTGGCCATCTCCTGAAGAATTCTAGACATCTATGTATTCTTTATTGAGCTGTGTTTATTTACTTTTCCATGGCAGTGAAATCTCTTTCAAGACCTTTAATGGCCTCAGCACCCTCTGTCCGGTGAGCTTTACGTGTGATCCTGGCTGGGATCTGCTGAGCCCATAGCACCTGGGTCACATAACCGGTCCTGGTGCCAACACACGTTTTCTTTCACATCGCCATTAACTCAGCAGTAAAGAAGGGAGATTGGCTGGTGAAAGTGTCCTGGGTCCTTCAAGTTTTACTCAGGTTTCACAGTCCCTGTAATCTGAGCTCCCTGTACTGAGTGGTTTGGTGGTTATGGTAAGATGACTGCTTTATTCTGACCTGTCCACTAGACAGTCGTGTGTGTGTGTGTGTGTGTGTGTTTGCACAGCCTTATAATTGTTCTGACGGAGCTCAGAAAGGTCCCGTGGAGGATGCCTCTACGTGGATAGGCACACACAGCCAGAATCTCCACCTGACACATAGCCAGCTTGCCCGATGCCCAGGCCTCCTGGTCACCCCGACCCCCGGGCAAGAGAATGACGGATCAGTGCATCCACAGCAGAAGCAACGCGTAGGTGGGCCACTGCCTCTACCTGGTCTGAAAGCACCATAGCTATCTTAGGGACATTGCAAGAAGGGTGTCCGTGACAAATAGGGGAGTTAGAGACCTCCCCTCTCAAGGCCCGGTGGCTGTGGAAGACACAGAGTTGTTCTGAAGTTTATGGAGGCAGCTATCTTGCACCCCACGGGCCATGGGCTGGGGAGGAATCGGAATACATGGAGGGTTTCATGCTCCTTTTAAGTAGTGCGTATATGCACATTTTTGGTGTAGCTATTTATAAGTACATTTATGTCTCAGTCGCTGTGCTTATTAAAGACATAAATATTTTACCTCTTAGCAAAGAAGAAAATAGTTTTCACAGATTTCCTGGCAGGCAACACCACCACCTCGCCAGCCCTTTTCATCTGCAGATTTCAACCTAATAAAGTATTGATCTAGGGAACAGAGCTTGTCTCAGTGTCACCCTCCCGAAAAGTGCAAAACCAGGTTGATCAGGGCGCAGGGGGGGGCTTGCCTCCAGCTGATGATGTTTGAAAATGTTACTGGGGAGATGTCAAAACAGAAAGCAGAAGTCGAATAACAAAGCTTAAATTCTCCAAGGTGTGAGAGCGCTTGACTGACGGGAAAACATCTTTCTTGCAGGTCGTCCGGTTACTCGTGGTAATTAGGTATTCGCCGTGTGGCAAAATTCTTCTTCTGGCTCCAAGACCTCATAATGAGTTAGTTCTATACCCAAGCCTCAGAGTGAAAACCCTTTGGGTATTGTAGACACCTGCGGGCAACTGTGGGCAGTGGCTGGGTCTGAAGGCAGAAGACTGTCTTTAGGGGCACCTGGGTGGCTCAGTCAGTTAAGCGTCTGTTGATTTTTGGCTCAGGCCATGATCTCACGGTTCGTGAGTTCAAGACCTGTGTCGGGCTCTGTGCCGACGTGTGGAACCTGCTTGGGATTCTCTCTTTCCTGCTGTCTCTGCCCCTCCCCTGATCACATGATCTCTCTCTCTCTCTCTCTCTCTCTCTCTCTCTCTCAAAATAAATACATTATATATAAAAAAAAAGAATATTGTGTTTAAAGAAGGATTCTCCTGGGGGAGCTAGGGAAGGGACAGGGATGACAGGAAGAAAGCCTGGGGGTGGATGTGTTGAAGGAGATGGTTGGTTAGCCAGCTGGGACTTACGAAGAAGGCAGACTAAGGAGGGTACTTCAAGGAGCAAGAAAGATAATCATCACTCCCTTTTCTTGACTGGGTCCCAGCCACTATGCTGCTACGTTTTTGGTGCCTTCTCACCAAATCCTCTCCACGACCCATGAGTGCGGCCTGGCAGGTGCACGGCTGCCCTCCTGGCCCACCCTGGCTCCACCGTCCTGCGGCGACACGGTTCTCTTTCTCTCCCCTCCGAGGTGAGGCTGCTTCTTTTTCTTCTCTGGCTCCGCCCACACGGGAACTGGAACTCCCTCTTCCCAGGCCCTGCTGACACAGGGCATTGTGTGTAATAGGCTTTTATCACCGATTTGCCGATAGCAGCGGACAGAGATGCCGCACCCTTGCATAGCGCCCAGCCTCGGGTCGCCGACCGATGCTCCAGCTCTTAAAGCCTCCTGCCGCTTGTGCTTTTGCAGACTGGGCTCGGCTCCCTCTCATCCTTTGCTGACTCCTTGTCAACTCTCTCACCACAGCTTCCCTCCCTGAGTTAGAGAGAGAGAGAGACCTCCAGCCACACCAGCCCTTATCCCTAAAACCAGGGCCTGGGGCTTCACATAACCGAAAGCCCCCAATTCCCTCTACTCCTCCATGGGGTCGGGGGCCTCCGCTTCCCCACCAGGTTGTCTTTCTGGAAGCGACACTTTTCAGTGTGTCAGTGACAGCTTCCCCACCAAGTCCGGGGGGAGGGGGGGGGCAGGGCCCAGCAGGCTGCTGAAGAGGGACGTAGGACACATATGGCCCTGGACCCTAAGTCTCTAACTTGGATAATAGCCAATTTGGTTTCAGGGAACCGGGGTCGCCTCCCATTGTCTGTTCCTCACCAGGTCTCACCAGCTGAAGACCCAAACAAATTCACAGTGAAGTTCCCACCGCAGTAATTTGAGGTCATTAACCCGGGCATTCAGCTGTTCGCTTAAGAAACAGATGACGGAAAGTGGTGTAAGGGGGCCAATGCCATCATCCTGCGATGCCAGCAGATACAATTATTATTTTTTTGTTTTGTTTTGTTTTGTTTTGTTTTCCTGACCCATGCCTGTTGCAATTCAATCCAATTAGTGCTTCAATTACTAGAGAATGTAATTTTGCAACACACGCAGGGTAGGGCTACCCTCAAAAATCAAGGGCTTTCTGCCCCCCCACCCCCCCCACCCCCCACTGGTTACCCTACTTTCCTCAGCCTGAGTCTGTTTGCTGCCCCAGGACCTTATGTTGGTCTGCGTGTTAGTGACAGAGAAACTGGCTCATCACAAACCCAAACCCAAAAGCTCTGGGAAGAACCTGAGAGTGAGGGATTTCTGAATGTCCATTGCCCCGGGATAAGGGCCCAGCCGGGCTATGCGGTTGATCACGGATCCTGAGAAAGATGCAAATTTCCAGAGATTCCTCCTCTTGCAAGATAGCTTAGACTCACTGAAAACAAACTTCTTGTTTATTTTTTATTTATTTATTTTTTTTAACATTTATTTATTTTTTTGGGACAGAGAGAGACAGAGCACGAACAGGGGAGGGGCAGAGAGAGAGGGAGACACAGAATCGGAAACAGGCTCCAGGCTCCGAGCCATCAGCCCAGAGCCCGACGCGGGGCTCGAACTCCCGGACCGCGAGATCGTGACCTGGCGGAAGTCGGACGCTTAACCGACTGCGCCACCCAGGCGCCCCCAAACTTCTTGTTTAAATTGAAGAACGACACCCCCACGGAAAAGTGCATGTCTGTTGGGCGTACAACACAAGAACTTGTTACAACTGAACTTAACCTGTGTAACCAGCTCCAGGATCAGGGAACAGAACATTCCAGAAACTCCTAGAGTCTCCTTCCAGTCATTACTGCCTTCCCTCCACGTGGCCACTGTCTTCCTTCTCTCACGCCATGCTTTTGTGATTCACCTGCGCTGCTGAGGTACATCAAGGTTGCTGTTTGGTGTACAAGTTCACCGGTTTTCATTCATTTATAGGCAGAATTTCATTGTGTAGATATACTATAGACACCCTATTAATTCATTCTCTAGTTGCCGGGCGTTTTGATTGCTTCCTGTTCTGGAATGTTATGAATAAAGTTGCCTTGAACATGTCTGCGGTGGTCATGTACACGTATTTCTGTTGCCTATGTATCTGAGTGCAATTGCTTGGTCATAGGGGATGTGCATGTTGAACTTCACACAGCTTTCAAAGGTCAGTTCCAACATATACACTCACTCAGCAGGGTATGAGAGTTTCGTATGCTCCATATTCTTGCCAACCATTTGGCACTTGGCATGTCTGTCTTTAATTTTAGCCATTAAGTGGGGGTGTGCCCTTAGCACCTCCCTGATTACTACTAAAATTCAGTATTGTTTTATAGGTCTAGTGACCATTTGGATATATTTTTTTTCTGGTAGAGTGCCTGTTTAAGATTTTTGCCTATTTGCAAAATAATTGTACTATCTTCTTTTTTTTTTTATTTCCTTGTAGAAGTCCTTCCTGTATCCCAAATTTAAGAGTCCTTTGTCATATAGATGCATGAAAAATAGCTTCTCCCACTCAATGGCTTGACTCCTTCCTTATCGAAACATTGGTAAAATGATTATTTTCTATTAGGCAAACTATTATGAAATTCTTCTTTATCTCTGGGAATGTTTCTTGCCTTAAAGTCTGTAATATTAGGACAGATATACCAACTTTTCTTTAGTTATTGTTTGCAGGCTTAATCTTTCCCCTCCTTTCAATCTTTCTTTACTCATTTAAGGCATGGCTCTTGTAAGCATTAGTATTTTTTTTTCCCATTCCAGCCGATAATCTTTGTCTTTGAATTGAAATGTACATTTACATTTAGTGTAATTACTGATAAAATTGGCTAAAATCTACCCTTTTTCCTATTTGTTTTCCATTTGCCTTCCTGTTTATGTTCCTTCTTCTTTCTTTTGTTGCTTTTCTTTAGGTTAATATGTTTAAAAATTCAGCCCTCTCTCCTGTTAGTTAGTTACATGTTGCTTTAGTGTTCTTTTAGTGGTTATTATAGAAATGATAATACCCTTCCCTGACTCACTAAAGTCTAATATAAATGAATTCTTTACCCCTTTCTGAATGGAGTACAGTTAGGATACTTTAACTCCATTGTTGTATGGATCTTAGTCTATTAATAGTGGCACTCTTGGTTATGGATGCCCGAGGACCTCATCTGGGCCAGTACGTCTGGTGGTGAGCTCTCACAGACATTTCCCCAGCTGCAACCAACGTTGTGGCTGGGCTGGCCCTTGTGGTCCTTTTTAGGATTGCAAGATGCACCTCAGCAACAACCATCAGAAAACTTCGAAACATCAAGGTTTATTACTCACAAGTCCTGAAGGATGCACAACACGCCTAGGGCCACACAGTGAGGTCACTGGTGGGGAGGAAGAGGGAGAGAGGAGGGAAGTGAGAAATATAGAGCAGAACTGGGGCTCTGCCTTTATTGGGGTCAAGGGTAGGGTGCCTAGGGTTTTTCTTTTTTTCCATGTTATTTATTTTAGAGAGGGAGCACACGCACAAGTGAGGGAGAGAGGCGGAGGGGGAGACAGAATCTTAAGCAGACCCCATGCTCAGCATGGAGCCTGACGTGAGGCTTGATCCTATGACTCTGGATCATGACCTGAGCTGAAATCAAGAGTCAGATGCTCAACTGGGCTCAACCCAGGTGCCCCAGGGTGCCTAGGGTTTTGCAGGCTCACTCTGCATCTGGGAATTAGGCTAGGAGAATGGAAAAGCAAGATCACTCAAATGGTTGGTTATCTGGGTTTACCCAGGGCTTGTAAAAAGGACTTCCTTTTAAAGTTCTGGGTGCATCCTGGTTTCATACCTAGTTGATTTGCTAGTAGCTGTGTTATATGGCTGGCAGTATGTTTACTCCAGATAGATGTTTTTGAAATGGATGCCCAGGCAATCAAAAGCCTAACGTCAGGGACTTATATCACAATTAAAAAGCTTAATATCAGACACTTACACTGCATACACACACACACACACACACACACACACACACACCCATCTCTGTCCTCTTACGTTGTTGATGTGTGCTTTAATTTTACATGTTTAACCTCTTCAGGGCAAGATTATTGTATTATATAGTCAGTATTCATTTCTTCTGACCCCCTACACTCATCCCTCCTGCATTTTCGTGTTCCTACCTGGAACCATTTCTTTCCGCCTGAAGGATTTACTTTTGCTTCTGAGAGGCTGCTGAGCGTCTTGATCCAGTTGAGGACTGAGGTGATTCAGGGGCCAAGCTAGGTGGCAGTCCTTGTGAGGCTGGTCCATTCCTGGTTCCCTCTTGCTCCTCAAGTGTAGCCTGTGGCATTCAAATGGACAGCCCGAGTTGCTTCCCAGGGCCTGTTCTTTTTGCTGAGTGCAGGTTCTCTTTGCACCGTGAGTTTGCAAACACCTCTGCTCAACTTCTGAGCCACTGCCTTTGCTTATCTTATCATATAAGATCACGTTGCTGATCTGGGACCCCCGACTCTCAGTCGCTAACTCTTCCCCAAGGCCATGCCTTTTGCAATGTTTCTGATGCTGTGTGTGTAGGGGTGGAGAGAGGAGGGGCAGACTCTCAAGGAGGGAAGGAAGCAGGAGAAAGAACTGGAGGGGAGGAGGCCTTTGGGTAGCTCTGTGCCCGGGGGCCTGACCCCGTGCCGAAGTCACAGCCCAGGATGAGAAACCCTGCTTTGCGGTGTGGCGGTCTGCCCAGCAGGTGCCGGGAGCCTCCGCAGCTGGCCCCGCCTTTCGGCGTCGATCAAACTGAAAGCCAGTTGCAGATGGACGTGACATTCTCCCATCAGCTTTCTACTACTGAGTGTATCGACCAGAGGAATACTGACTATGGGACAGACCCTCATACTAGGTCTATACGCCTCTTAGAGGGAAAATGACAGGTGACAAACATCAAGTCAGTATTTTCACTTGGAATCGCAAATTCCCCAGGCCATCGGATTTTATTCCGTGGATGCTCATGTTTCTCAGGTTGAGGGTCTGGGCCTCTTTGGGGGGGGCAGCTATTCAGATTCCTGTTGTGTGCATCACCTGTGGTCGTCCGGGGCCACACACAGGTGCTGTTAGCCACACCCTCCGCATTGGATTATTTGTCACAAGGACTTCTCTTGGAGGAGAAAAAGGGAAATGATGACTCTTGGTCTCTGAGTGACACCACGTTTCATGTCACTTTCTCTCCAACCGTGAGAGTCACCTCTGATCCCCAGTGCAAGCTACTCTGCTTCCACAGTGCATCTCCCAAGAACCCAGCTCTACTCCAGCTCTGCCAGCTAATGGCTGTGTGAGCATGAGAAACTTACCTACCTCCATAGGCCTCAGTTTCCTCATCTGTTAAATGGGACAGGAATTTAGCATTACTGGAAAGTCTGATGAGGTAACAGTTGCAAAAGACCGACTACAGCGTCCCGCACAGAGTCCATGCTCAGTAAATAGTAGCTGCCGCTGTCGGCGTGGTAGTGTGAACCTCATTATCGACCTAAACTCAGATACTATTGCAGCCAAGCAAACGACTCTTTCCCCTTAAGTTTTGCACGAACACGTAAAAGTGTTTCAAGGCTGGCTCCTCTCCTCTTGTAACCTGCTCAGAACTTGTGAAAACAGGAGCCTGGGCTGCCTTCAAGTCTCCTCTCCTGATATCATCACTGGACGGCCAGTTCACATGCTCTCTCTTTGGAAACTTTCTTGGTAATTCGAGCGGACAGGCTCGTCCTCCCTCTTGAGTGCTAGCATGCTCATTTTCCACCCCATCACAGGGAGCTGACAGTTTATGGGTAGAGCTCTGTACAAGCAGACTATAGACTCCTCTCGGGCAATGGATTTCTCTGTAGGATGTTAGCGGGGTTGGGTTCCTTCAGAACAGGCATTTTCTTTTGTCTTTCCAACAAGATGATCGTTTAAAAGAGAGATCATGGTGGTTACAAATAGCTTTGATTGTTAAATGCATCTTAGATCATATTTATGTTCCGGAAACAGACCATTCTAGTGGTTGGGGTGGAAACTTCCCAGGGGGATGATGGTGGGCAAAGGGTTGGGGTTGAAGCGTGGAGTTGGGAGGGGGGAATCCTTAGGTCACCTGCTTCCTTTTGTAGGCCCGGAGTCAAGTCCTATCGTGTCAATTATTATGTCTTAAAAAAGTGAGCTTAGGGTGGCTCCGTCCTTGAGTGTCTGACTTGGGCTCAGGTTGCGATCTCCCAGTTTGTGAGTTCGAACCCCACGTCAGGCTTGCTGCTGTCAGCACAGAGCCCATTTCCGATTCCTCCGTCCTCCTCTCTCTCTGTCCTTCCTCTGCTCATGCCCTCTCTCTCCCAAAAAATAAATAAACATTAAAAAAAAAAAGGTGAGCATAATGGTTCCTACTTCTCAGTGGGATGCTGTGGGGATTGAACAATAACCTGCAGGGCTGGCCACAAAATAAGTGCTCAGTAAATAGTAACTAAAGTTAATAAGCATTGATTAATTAATTGCATTAACAAATTAATAGGGACACCTAACCTTTTGGGCATTTCCTTTTAGGGTTGGTAACCTAAATGGCAGCTTCCCTTTGACCAGATCCTATTCATCAAATGCCTAAGTGAGCACGTGTTTAGCTGAGTGTCATCCAAGAAGAACTCTGTAGACCGGGCCTTTCCCTGCAGCCTCACAGTCATTAAGCAAGTGCAAATGAATTAGCAAGGCACCCTTATGAAAAACAGACCGGCCAAGAGGGGCCTCTCATGTTTAATACATTGCAGACCCAGTGAACTGTAAAAATAAATTAAGACCCACAATGCTATTGTTTTTTGAAGCCCTTAATAAAATTCCTTCTCTTTTTACTAAGGGGCGAGGACATATGTTTTAAAACTACGTGATGCTTTAAACATCACAGCACCTTCTTACAGTTTTTCTGATCGCTTGCACCCATCTTGAGAGCATCACAGGCATTTTCTTTTGTCTTCCCAACAAGATGGTTGTTTAAAAGGGAGATCATGATGGTTATAAACAGCTTTAATTGTTAAATGCATCTGAGATCATCTTTATGTTCTGAAATGGAACATTCTAGTGGTCAGGGTGGAAACTTCCTGGGGAGGGGATGATGGTGGGCAAAGAGCTGGGGTTGCAGCATAGAGTTGGAAGGGGATTCCTTTGGCCAACTGCTTCCAGACTTTTCCTTTGGTGGCCTTGGACGTGGTGGTCTCAGTCTAGTCTGGCACTTCCCTTCAAGAGACAAGCTGCCCAAGATGGCTTGGCAATGCCAACAGGTTCCCAGACTTGGGACACAGTGATGAGGAGCTCAGTCTGCTTGCATGCAATAATAAAAGTCCCTAAGTGACGCTGCTTCTGAATTGGCCATCTTAAGTTTGTCTCATCCCACCTCCTTTCCTGCACAACCTGCCTATGGATCCTCACTGCCTGCCTCCAAATATATTGGTGCCGTATAATGACTAAACGAATCCCGGTTTTAGCCTCATTTAGACGTAGCCTGTGAGATGCACTTGCTATCAAATCACATGGGGAGATTTGCTCTGCCCCTGTGCTTCAGGTCTCAGGGGCTGCCTCCTCTTTCCCTCTTCATGCTTTCTTATCACTTCCGCTCTTCTCCATATCACTGGGCCAACATGAGCAGCATAAAGGATGATGGATTCGAGAATTGACCTTGAACAACAGGAGCGTGGACTGCGCGGGCCCACTTATACGTGGATTTTTCCCATAAATATAGTACATTGTTGTAAATGTATTTCTTCATGATTTCCTTAATGACATTTTCTTTTCTCTACCTTACTTACAGTAAGAATACAGTATAGAATACACATAACACACAAAATACCTGAGTCAACTGTTTCTGGTGTTAAGTAAGGCTTCTGATCAAGAGGAGGCTATTAAGGGGCGCCTGGGGGCGGGGGGGGGGGGCTCAGTCAATTAAGCGTTTGACTTCGGCTCAGGTCATGATCTCGCGGTCCGTGAGTTCGAGCCCCGCGTCGGGCTCTGTTCTGACAGCTCAGAGCCTGGAGCCTGCTTCGGATTCTGTCTCCCTCTCTCTGCCCCTCCCCTGCTCACACTCTGTCCTTCTCTCTCTCAAAAATAAACATTAAACCAAATTGAGTAAGCTATCAGTAGTTAAGTTTTGGGGGGAGCCAAAAGTTAGATGCCGATTTTTGAGCGGGAGGGGGTTTGTGCCCCCAACCCTTGCGTGGTTCAAGGGTTAAGTAGTTGGAATCCTCCAGGTTATGTTCATTCCCTGGACACTGGAAAAGTGAGTGATATGAGGGGGGAACTTCTTAAATTTCCTCTAGCCAAGTCTGGTCTCACTTTTGTGTCTTTATAGCTGTTTTCTAGAGATAGCTCTCTGCTTCTCCCTGTATTACTCTTTCAGACCCACTTCATACCCTATGTGTGCAATCTTGAGTGAACGCTATTCCTTCTCCATTCCATCCAGTTCAGCCCTGTCTAGTTCAATTAATCCCAAACCAAGTGCTGTCAGCCTTGGGAGCCAGCCACTGGGGCTATTTGGTCTCTGCCTTTGGGAGCTCAATTAACCATTGTAGCAATTTGTTAGTATGAATTTAACCCGTGTTGATTTAGAAAACCTGAAAGCTAGAGGAAAGCACACCAAAAAATGGAAATCAAAATCACTTTTAATCACATTCAGAGATGACACCATGATAATTTTACTTTATACAGATGGGCATGTATATAGCACATACACGCAAATTTGGATTCTGATGTTCTAATTACGTGTTCATTACACACGGCCTCGCATCATTTCCTCTTGCTTTATTCGTAAGAGTTCTGTCGGGACAAGGAGGCACAACACATTCTTCGCTTTTTGGAGGCTCAGTTTCTCCCAGGTCCAGGGCGTGTTGTGGGTCCACACAACCACGCAGGGGAGACTAATCATCTCCTACAGCCTGGCTTGCTGGGAGAACCATCCTGTTAACCAGATAAAGGGTTAACCAGAGCAGAGTGTCAAAGGGCTCTCAAAAATGCAGCCCCTTTGCAGAGGGGCCTCAAAGCCTCTTCCCGAAGGAGGGAAGGAGCCGGCAGTTAAGAGGAGCCTTATCTGTGAGAGCGATCATCAGGAAAAGTTGTACGTTTTCTGCACTACAAAGGCGCTGCTTTCTTCTCTTCGGCTCTGACTGGAGCTCTTGAGATTGAAGAAAACTGTTGGCCACAGTTCTAAAAACTCCAGATAAAGGCTTTGATTTGTTAATTAAATTTTTACTATCTGCATTTGATATCTCAGCCAAATTGTATCCGCCGCAGGAACAACAAGAAAGTCCCTCACTTCAAAGGGGCGCCCACTCGGTGACCTGTAATTATGGAATTTACTGCGGGGTGAAGCGTTGTCTGGGGTGCACCTGCCTTCCTAGAGCCCTCCACGCGGCCCCCCAGGGACAGCCGCTCTTTCTGGCCCTGGCTCCTAGCAAAGGCACAGGGGCGGAGCCAGCACACCTGCCCACGCTGGGCGGCGGGGGACCCTAGTGAGGAGCAGGTGTCAGCCGGGGGCCCACCCCGCCCAAACGCGTCTCGGCCCCGCCCACAGACAGCCCCCGCCCACCCTGAAAGCCTCCTGGACGCCTTGGTGAAACATGGCTTGTTTCATGAAAAAATTGAAAGGCCGGAGCCACGCTGGCTGCTGGTCCCAGGCAGTCTTTTCCTTTCCTGTGAGCTTGACCAGAATCTCCCTCTGCTTGGCAGGGGCCACACCACCGTCAGGCCCTTTCATTCCCTCTGTGGCGTGGATATTATTAAAGGATATTTAGAGGTCCCTATACAGGGCTGCTTCCGCAGACCTCTCCCCATTCAGCACTGGTCATTTCTTACACGCATATAATCGAAACCCACAGATTTCCTTTATAGGCGTCCCTCTCCGGTGCTTGGCATAAGCTTTGCCTTGGCCATAAGCAGAGTAGAGCCAAGTTTTGAGATACCTTAAACAATCCTGTAGGACTTTCTAGTGGACCACTTCCAACGCAAGCTTTGGTGTTACTAGTTTTTCCTATTGTCCTTCATTTTTGTTTTTAAAATTCAACGTTGGTACCATTGTGTTGGATACAAAGTGGCCTCCAACCCATTTACGAAAGATGCAGAAGTATATGGTAAAAAGTACAACGTTCAATTAAAACTGCTTGGGGTCCATACAATTTTCACACAGTGGGTTCGGATAGATTTTTTTTTTTCCCCCTCTCAGATGAAAGTCCTGGTTGTTTTGAATCAGGGTGGACCCAATCATGACTGCAGACTGATCTGTATAAGGGGGAATTTATGCCTACAGGAGGAAGGAAGGGGGAGGAAAGGACACTTTCTAGTGACCGTATGCTTTATCAAAGGGTGCGATCTAACCTGACATAAATAGACGTCGAGCTGTTGGCCTGAGTTTGAAAACGCAGGCTTGCTGATACTCAGACTCGTTCCAAGTCATCTTATCTCTCTTACCAACGGGTGCTTCTTACCAGCCTCCATTTGTTGCCTGGGCTCTCTTCGGAGGAGGAATCTGCTTTCGTTCGCTCCTGCTGGGCTCTTTCTGAACAGGGGCATCTGAGTATCACTGGAAACGTTTCACCAAAAAAGGATCTTAATGGTGTCGGCATATTCTAAGGTAGACCTTGCCACTCTGAGAACCTTCTAGAAACCACGAACTCTTTGTTATATCCTTGTCTGGAAGCCTAAAAGAGAACACACGGCACCACGTCAGGGAACCACAGAATTTAAGAATTTATCGCGAAGAAGAGAAACCAATGGCATAGATGGCAGCAGTAGGACTGGGAAAGGGTGTGTATGACATCATGACATTCAATGTCTTATAGACCAAAGCCAATAATAATCTTTTTCGGATCATTAAAATGGTGCTTTCACTTCTGATGTTTATTAACACTTATACATTGCAGGCTCCGTACTGAGTAAACTCCTCCTGTATATTACTCCATTTAATCCTGACAACAACTTTGTGAGCCAGGTGATATCATAGCCAAGGAACAAACAAAGGCTGGGAAAGGCCGACTTCTGACAAGGTCGCATGATGCCAAGGTTTGATCCCACGTATAGTCGGTACCTTTCTCTTCCATATTACACTATTCCCTAAAATGGACAGACTAGCCTTCATGGGAAATAAGGGTGTCTTTTGGACGCAATAAAATGTCAGAGGGTTGAGTTCCTCTTTGCTGAATGCTTTCTGAAGGGTTACAGAATGTAGGAGTAGCCAAGGTCACATTTGACCCAATATTGGAGGACACGTACTATTATTTTCTAACGAATTAACTTCATAAGCCCAGGAATTTCTGCTCTTCTCCCCCAGATAATAATGTTTATAATTTGTCTGTAACCTACGAGAGATTTCTTTTTGCCAAGGTCAAGAAATAATAGATAACTTCAGATCTACAACAACAAAAATCACAGAAGGACTACTTACAGGAATGAAGAGAGGAGAATACAACAGCCCCACATTCAAAGGCTCAAGAGAAAAATAAACATGTCTTTTTAAAAATGTGCATAGAGGTGAGAGGCCATAAGCTAGAGAAATGAAGATTATGCTATAACATTTAGTCTATTGGTGGTCCCCAAACATCTTCCTGTAATTATTGGAATGAAATCAAGAGTGCCTTCAAAACCACATATGGAAACAGATGTATCTGGTGTGCTTTGCATCGTGAATGTTTCTTGTGGCTCTGAGTCCAGAGGTGGGTTAACTAATTATGCCTGTTGTGAGCTAAATGTAAATATTAGAATTGCGTTCATCCAAAGCCTGCCCATATGCTCTTACACACCACCCTGCATGATTCAACAAGGATGCATGGCACGCAGGCAAGGTCAAGGACGCAGGGACTCCTGAGGTGAGGCTCTGTCTCCAAACCCCTGAGAAGAGACACTTTCTCTAGAGGATTTTTACCATATGACACCACCCAGTGAGGGGGACAGCTGGCTTTTCCTGGGTCCCTTTCCCTTCCATTTGTCCCTAAAACAAATATGGACAAAACAACTCATAACTGAAAATTGTCACGTCTTTGGGCAGGGGAGGTGCTTTATGCAAACTGACCCGGTCTCCTGTATTCTTTTGCGACCACCACGAGGGGAATTGGTCACATATTCATATTATTTCTAAGTTATGATCTTAGGTGACACTGTGGTTTAAGACGAATAAGAGATCAGAGCTGCTGCAGAGTTAAAGGATAATCGTAGCGATTATTCCCATTATCTATTTGTGATCCCCATATTCTACTTCTCACTCAACCCTGGGGGATTGAGGAGGTCTAAGAATCATGTGATTATCTCCTGCCCCATCAGAGAAAAATCTGCTTTAACTGCGGTCATTCATGCTTCACAAAACGTCACGAAAACTTTGGGGTTATTTGACATGAGTTCTGGTTTCTTACCGGTCTGGGGGCTCGGAGATCACAACAGACCACAGGTTAAGATTTGTATCCTCCATAAGTGCTAGAAAACAAAGTTAAAAGTCATTTGAAGTCTGTCTAGTCATCAGCTCTTGAATGGCCAGGATGACAAATTAAGACGGATACAGATGGTCCAGGATCGATGTCAACAGGGCTGATAACCTTCCTCCGCTCTCTGTGTCTCCAGGGTCTTTCATGAGGTGATCTGAATGTTCCAATAAAACGTGGCAGTGGACTGCTTCCAGATGCTGTTCTTCCCAGTTAAAGGCAAGCTGGAGGCTCTATCCTGCAGAGGATGTACCTAGCACAGGACTTCTTGCCTCTCTTTTTCATTCTAGGGAACAAGTTAATGAAAACCGCATATGTGTGTTTTGACAGATCCTTGCGATTCACATCAGTTTGGCATATGCGGACTAGAGGTGACTCAAAGCTCCTTTAACACGAGGCTTGGGGAACTCCCCATCTTCAGTCTTCATTCCTGATGACTGTAGAAAACAATTAGCCGATTGGACAGGAAATTCCTGGACAGACCATCTGAATGGGTCAGCGCAAATGGGAGGAACATGCAAACTTGGTTTGCTCATAAAAAAGAAAACAGATCACAGTGGAGGCATACGTGTGGGGAAGCCAGGGCAGTGCTGATGGGAGAAGGCGTGAGGTAGCACAGCTCTGAGCTTTCAAGGGAAGGAGGATGAGAGCATTAAGGCACAGAAGGTGAGCTAAGCAAGTTGTGCCTCCCTGGATCAGCAATGACGCAGCCCAGTGTCCTGGAGAAGCCAGGTACCCCCGGCACCCTCTGCCACACGTGTCTGGGTGGGAATCCCTACCCTGCCACTTAGGCAAGGTCATCAATGGACAGATTGAGTTATTTCCCTATCTGATAAACAGGGGCTGGTGGCAATGTCCACTGCATAGTGGTTATTAAGAGGATTAAATGAATTAGTATGTATATGTCCTGAGAAGACTTTCTGCTGTGTGCTTGTCGCTTTTATCTTCATTATTATTACCACATAAGAGACTGAATCTGTTTCTCGTGAACTTTTAATATCTCCTTAGCATGCCCTTCCATTGATTGGAGAATCGATAGGGTAAAAAGCAGACCTCTATGGCAATCTGCCAAACGCACCACCATTGTCCCATCTAGATTTGGAGGGAACGACACGAGACAGGTGCGCTGCGTGTTGAGCGAATACGGGGTATGGAGTGTCTCCACCAGAGGGTCTATGTGTGGACCCTGAGAGGCCATCAGGACACAGCCTTTGGCTCTCCCTGGAGCCAGTAAGGTGAAGAGCAGGAGTTCACATCTCAACTCTAGCTGTGTAACCTGGCACTTTACCAGCCAGTGCTCTAGGTTCCTCACCAGGAAAATAAGAGTAATAAATAGTGTTTCCCTCCGGGGGCACTTAGGGGGGTTATGGGAGTTCATACACGTAAAACACCTAGAATAGTACTTGACATACTGTGAGCACCATATGAATGTTAAGTATCCCTATTATTATTTTTATTAACGGCAAACAGGGACCCAGGTTCTTGGGGACATAGCCTCTGAACGCCAAGTGGGAGAGCTAGTATTCACTTATTGATCAGCCATTTAAAAATCTAACATTTAAAAGTACTTACTCCACCAGAGACTCTGCTGGGCTGTGCGTACAGAAGTTAATGGGACTCGGGCCTTTGAGTAGCACTGGAGATGGGGGAGAGGGTAGAGCTGGTGTCACCGAGGGGCTGATGAGCTGGTTCTTACACAATGGCAGGTGTGCACCAGGCAGGGAGGCTGAGAGAAAAGAGGTGAAAACGATAGAGTGCATTAGGGTTTGAGGAAAAACAATTGTTTGTTAGGGCCAAAGCATGGAGTGGATGATAAAAGGTGATGAGGATGGGGAAAGAGAAGAGCCAGCTCAGTGGAGCATCTTTTTTTTAAATTTTTTAAATTTTTTTAACGTTTTTTATTTATTTTTGAGACAGAGAGAGACAGAGCATGAACGGGGGAGGGGCAGAGACAGAGGGAGACACAGAATCGGAAGCAGGCTCCAGGTTCTGAGCCATCAGCCCAGAGCCCAACACGGGGCTCGAACTCACGGACCGCGAGATCGTGACCTGAGCTGAAGTCGGACGCTTAACCGACTGCGCCACCCAGGCGCCCCCAGTGGAGCATCTTTATGCCACATAGAGGTTGACCTTGTCCTGAGGCAATGGAAAGTCATCAAGGGCATTTAGAGGAGAGACATCACATGCTCAAGGTTCTGATTTGGAGTTGGTGCCGAAAATGAGGCTGGAAGCAGGGAGAAGCAATGAGTCTAGGAGAGAAGGCAGCTTGACTGGACCAAGGCAATTGCATCAGGGGAAGCGGGCAAATTCAAGAGATATTTACGAGAAAAGGGAGATGTGGTTTCATGAGTAAGAGGAATGAGAGAGAGACAGACAGAGACAGAGAGGGAGGGAGAAATCAAAAGTAAATTTCAGGTTTATAAAGAGGGATTACTGAGTTTGTTTATTTATTTATTTATTTGTTTGTTTGTTTATTTGTTTATTTGTTTGTTTGTTTATGTTTTTATGTTTTTACTGCGTGGTGGCATTGGGAATAATTCAGAGGCAGTAAACTTGCAGAATGCTGAGTCTGATTTAAAGTAGGCATTAACATCGGATCATCCTAGACTGGAGACTACTTTTCAGTTCTTGAGTCTCCAGTTCTTAGGGGAGCCATTCTCCTGCCCCCATGAAGTATGCATGGCCATATGACTTCTTCAGGTTAACAAAAGAACATTTTACCACCGGCGCTCTTGTGTGTTCCTTTCCCTCCCCCTGCCATGGGAATGATGAGAGCCAAGAAGATATGGAATGTCCTAAGATTGGGCAAAACATGGAGGGCAGCTGCCGTGGACAGTCACCTAGACCTGCAGAGGACTTTGCATCAGTGAGAAATAAACTCTTGTTTTGTTGAGCCATTGAATGGGAAGGAGGGAGAAGATTTTTACTGCGGACTTAGAGCTGGCCCGGAGTCACGGGGTTCTTTTTCTCTCTGTGTGGAATCAGTGGGATTTCATAAGTTTGCTGATAAAGTTATAGTATTTTAAAAATCCTCAGGACTGAAGTTTTTACCCCTAGGAACAGCAGCCAGGTGGTAGAAAAATCTGGAACACAGCAGGTTCTCAACAAACGTTCCCCCCGCTCCCTTTTTTTTCCAAGTTCCAACTAATACTTATCTGTTCTGACCAGAGAGAAGTACCTTTCCTCCCTTTGCCCAGACGTAACAAGTGCTGGTTATATAGTCTTTATTTGTATGTTTCCATATATTTACTGTTTACTATCTCTGGCCTTCCATCTGGGAATATTTCCTTCTGCCGGAAGAGAGCCTCTCAGTATTTCATTTAGTGTGGGTCTACTTGCCACTTGCATACTTGGGCATCTGTTGGCATAAAAGTGTCTTTATTTAACTTTTACTCTTAACGAACATTTTCCCCAGGTGCAGTGTGCTACTTCCTCTCGCTTTTTGTATATATCGTTCTGCCTTCCATTGTTTTTGTCAAAAATCAGACGTGAGTCTAGTTACTGCTTGTCAAAAATTATTTCGCCTTTTTTCCTCTGGCCGTTGGTCAGATTTCCTTTTTGTCTTTCTCGTGTTCTGTAGTCTTAGGGTTCATAAATAATCACTAATTAAGCAATTCATCATTCTCTTACTTAAGCAATATTTACCGAGCACATCCCCCACAGCTTGGCATCTAGCGGGGAGAAAAGACCAGACAGTCGGCAAGCTTAGTGTGGAGGATCACCGCGACCCTGGGGGCAAGCCCGGGTGCTTTGGGAAGATATGCTTCCGGGGTTGTGTTTTCGCCAAGCTCTGAAGGACCCAGTAGGGGATCAGCAGGTAATAATCAGTAAGGGATGAGCAGAAGCTAGAGAGAGAGAGAGAGAGAGACAGACAGAGAGAGAGAGAGAGAGAGAGAGAGAGAGAGAGACAGTGGTTCTGAATGTAGGGTCTGGATGCAAGGCTCCAAAAGAAGAGGGCCCGAGGGGCTTCGTGAAATTACAAGTAGGTTGGAGTGCCGACACAGCAAGAGGGTGTGGGCCATGAAGAAGGGTGGCCAGGCACGAGGCTTGCTTATCAAATGCCCCCCTCTGGCTGCAGTGTCTGTTTTTAGCTTTAGACAGATGTTTACTTTCTACGTGACATCTCTCCTAGGATGATTCAAACCCTCTCGAGCTCAGCTTATCCAAGGATCTGGCTGGTATTTCCCCAACCTCAACCTCACCTGGAATGCCAGCCATGTTGGTTCAGTTGCGCGCAATGGAGAAGAGGGCATCGTTCTCCGTGTGGCCCGGTGGCCCGGTGTGATTTTGGCCCTCCTCATCGCTGTGGTCTTAGCTCACACCGAACATCATCTTGTCCTCTCCACTCCAGCTGTGGGGGCCTTGTTTTCAGTTTCTCAAGCGCATGCTCCCTCCTAATCAGATAGATCTTATAATTGGTGTTCCCGCTTTCTGGAAAGCTCCTCCCTCCACCTCATCACTTCCTTGGGGAAGCCATGCAGCCCTCCCCCCACCCCCATGACTCATTCTCATTCTGTATCACATTTCCTGTCACAGTGCACGCACAGCTTGGGATTGGGCGTTGACGGGTGTGGCTCTGTGTGTGGTGCTGAATCCCCCCGCTAGCCGAGTTTCAGGAGGGCAGAGACCACATGTGCCCTGTTTATTCTCAGGACCTGGCACGGAGAACCTACTCGATAAATCCTTGTTGAATGAGTGCCCCGTAGCTCTATTAAGGAGTCTGTGTGTTATCTGTAGGGCATGGAGGAACCACCAGTGTTGCAAAAGGGAGGATGATTTCATGAGAGGTTTTGCACTGAGAAACCCACTTTTGACTACCCAGTGGACCAAGCATTGGACTGGGCCAAACCAAAAGGGAAAGAGCCTTAAGGGTTGTGATACGGGTACCTGTCTGAGAGACAGTAGCAGTGGCTGTAGAGAGGAGGCTGGCAGGTGTGAGAAGTCCTAGCAAGCCCCACATGATGAGATCTGGGGACAGAATGGAGGGGACAGGATGATAGCTGTCTCTGGCTTGAATCCATGGGCCAATGGTGGTTCCATTTATAAAACAGAGAGCAAAGGGCAGAAGGAAGAGGAGTAGGAAAGGAATGGCTTATTGACTTCTTGAATCAGAATGTAGGTGCTTAGGAGGCCGCTGATCTTAGTCTTGGGTGAGAAACTGACCTTGAAGGTATGGGGTTGGGATTTGTTATAAAATCCATCATAGGATGCTTCATTTACAGTCTGCCTTAGCTCTGAATAGCTGACTAACCCCAAGGACTTACTCAAGAGTCACTTTATAAATCCTGACAATCAAAATATATTTCTTGGGGTGTTTTTTTCATTTTTATAAGGAAATAACAGCTAAGATAAGTCAGAGGTCAGTCTTTTTTTTTTTTAATTTTTTTTTTCAACGTTTATTTATTTTTGGGAGAGAGAGAGAGACAGAGCATGAACGGGGGAGGAGCAGAGAGAGAGGGAGACACAGAATCGGAAACAGGCTCCAGGCTCTGAGCCATCAGCCCAGAGCCTGACGCGGGGCTCGAACTCCCGGACCGCGAGATCGTGACCTGGCTGAAGTCGGACGCTTAACCGACTGCGCCACCCAGGCGCCCCCAGAGGTCAGTCTTAATGTAAAACTTCCTGAAGTGATTTGAGCCTGGGAGCTCATTTGCCTTTGACTGATTCTGTCAGTTGAATATAGACTTTTCACCAAAGCTGGAGTGGGGCTGACAGTGGAGGTCAGAGAAAACTGGACTGGCCAAGTTGGCAAACACCATTCTCACCCAGTGGGACCCCAACCCCCTGCCGAGAACCGTCTACTTAGGCCACTCCATTTTGCAAATAATTGCTGTTTGGTTTTCAGCTTTCGAGATGAAAGCACCCGAAAGATCAGTCATAGGGCAGATTCAACAAGGGAAACATTAACTAGATATCGACCTGGATCCCCTTCATGTTTGATGAGTAACGTATTGAATGGTCAAGCAGAGTTGTAACCAACCCAGAAAGTCGATATTGACTTTTGGGGGCGCTAATCAATGAGAAACGGAGACGTCCTAAAGGGGAAGTGTTTTCACGCAGGTGGGTGAGTCAACTGTTCTGAGTACCATAGCTAATATGGCCAACGGACATGGTGACACCCACCCTGATTGGTTTGCATCAAGCAAGGCGAAGGGTACAGAGGCGTTCGTTTGGAAACAGCCGAATTCTCTTCCAGGTGCTGCTGCTGCTTAACATCCAGAGTTCTTGCTCTGTGAGAGCTCAGAGTATTCGGCTGGGGTTTGAGTTAAAGGGAGAGATTTCATATCTTGCAGGGCGGCGGGCGCCCAGACGGAATTCTCACTGAGGAGGCACAGCACCCGCACGGGCACCAGCCACTCTCCTGGGAAACCAGGGGGTCCCGTCGATTTCACAGAGTTGGATTTATCAGAGAAAAGTCATGCTAAGGAATCCTTTGCACATTCCTGGAGTCTCCCGAGACTTGGCTCTCCTCCTTGGGGTTTTTTTTCTACTCAGTCCCTCCGGAGGCCACCAACACGCACCTACTCTGACTTTCCCACCTCGTGACATTGCAAGAGGTATCAGCATCTTGAGTCTGCGTATTGAGCACGTAAAAGGTTCCACTTTTTTTCTCATAAACCTTCCGAAAGTCACAAACTGATTTCATGACAAGATTCTCTTCTCTACTGTACTTTCTTTAGTTCCCAATTCTTCACTTTTATTGCTAGGGTCCGATAAATAATTCAGATTAGCAGCAACCGTCGTATTTGGGCAGCTCAGAGAATTCTCACTTTCTTTTTTTTTTTTTTTAATGTTTTTTTTCAACGTTTATTTATTTTTTTTTGGGACAGAGAGAGACAGAGCATGAATGGGGGAGGGGCAGAGAGAGAGGGAGACACAGAATCGGAAACAGGCTCCAGGCTCTGAGCCATCAGCCCAGAGCCTGACACGGGGCTCGAACTCACGGACTGCGAGATCGTGACCTGGCTGAAGTCGGACGCTTAACCGACTGCGCCACCCAGGCGCCCCAAGAATTCTCACTTTCAAACCGCTTACAAGCATTGCCTGCTTGTGGTGAAGGAAAACCCTCAGAGCCCAACGTGATTGACACGTTGGTATTTTTCAGGTAGTGACATGGATGCAAATAGCCAAGTCTTCCCATTGCTCTGAGCCTCTCCCTGACAGACAATGCTGTCATAAAGGCTATTATGGTTTCATTGCTCAATATTGGAACATTATTCACCATCAAACTCACTTGGCTCTTGATTGCGTTATTGAGAAATTTGAAAACAAGTTGCAATTAAAATTTATTTATCTATTGTCATCTATCTACTATCTATCTATCTATCATCTATCTATCTATCTATGAAAGAGCTCTGGGTCATTAGATTTAAAAAGAACAACGAATCTGAGTTCCGACTTTTCCTTGTTTCACGGGACTAGTCACGTAAGCACCTGGCTTCAGTTTCTATGAAATGTAAAACAAAAATTGAGCATGTGATTTTCAGGGTGATTTCCAGCTTCTTCCGCCCCTCCCCAGTTTTGTGATTCTCAAACATTCCTGCTGCCTAGCCCTTGCCTCACCCCGTTCTCAAGCCCTCATCCTGCATTGGCCCAGCCTTTAAGGTTGTGCTTTGCCTGGCTGCCCTTCCTTGGGGTCTGCCCATTCAGACCCCATGGGTCCCTTTCCCCTTTATAACATGGGCACTTTCTCCTGAGACCACACTCCTGGCTGAGGCCCAGTCACAGTGTTCCCATCACCCCTACTTTTGCAATTGCTGTCTGCACTTCTCCACTCAGCCAGCATAGGAAAAACACTTCGAGTAAGCCAAGTTTGTGTTCCACACCCCTGCCCCTGCATCTCCCCTGGTATGTTCCCTTTCCCGCCACCTCCAGCCTATCTTCCAAGCCCTGAGCCAGTGATCTTAATCTGCACAGACCCTCTTGTGAAAGAAGAAAGTCATGTGATGATCAAATTCACATGGACATTCTAACAACAGTGCTATTTCCTCCTTGGGAGGATCTCACATCTATTGTGCATCTCATGAGCACCAGGCTCGCCTAACCACGTGATGGGGTCAGTATTCTGGTCATAGCTCATGTGATTGAAGCCCTGGGCAGCCCCCTCAGGACTGTTGTGGGACTCAACCAGCAATGATTGGACAGTGCTTTAAGATAAACCGTGGACTAATGTTTATGCAAGGTGTTCCTGGAGTGGTCCTTTGACACTTGGAGTCATGTAGTCTTAATATTAACATGACACAGAGGTGGCTTTCCTAGTTCTCTTTCAGCCTCTACCATTTAGTTCAGTCCTTGAGAGACCAGGTTCCCTGTAGCGTCTTGGGGGCCAGCTGGCTTCGCAGCTTCCTCCAAGATCCCTGGACGGGTCTCACGTAGCACAGGACCTGCTCCCCACAGTCAATCAGTCTCTTTCTGGTATGGCGAGTCCCTCACATGATTTTTAGTGTCTTTAGCTTTGCTAAGGTTCATTATGTTAATATCATAACTCGCTTCTGTAAAGCGAAGAAGAAAAGCATTCAGATGCCAAACATTTATTAGGTTCCTACAATGACACCTAAATATTCACTGCAGAATCTAAAAATGTGCAAATCCAAAATGGCAGCCTACCAAACCAAGTGCGTTTGTTGGACTGTTGCTTGTCAAGCCAAGAGTGGATTCTGAGGCATCAGTTTGAAGCCGTCTCTCTCCTTGTATTCGGATCTGGGCCGGGGCTGGTGCAAGCTTCCCTTTGGATAGCTACATTTTTGTGGGAAAGTGTCCTTAACTCAGAAGGGGGCACTGCTTTTCCAAGGGTGAGAGAGATCTTCACCACTGTCATCCTTTGCCAGATGGGTTGGTTTTGCCTGGTTTTCGACAGAGAAGATGAAATCGTGTCTGGGCATCTTAAAATCTACCCGGCGTGAAAAACAATTATTTACTTTGTTTTATGCCAGTTTTTAGTGAGGAGTTGCTATTTGAACTAACAGCTCGGGCTTGAGCAATGTGTTTGAGGGAAACAATAAGTAATTTGGGGAATGTGGGAAAGTTAGACATTTTCATGTTACAGGAGGACCACCTGTCTTACTGGGGAGGCACAGAGAGTTTCTCCTTTAACCCAGTGTTTGAAATGAAAAATGAGATTAAATATGTCTGTTCGGGGCATTTTGAAATGAGTCTTATCAAAATAAGGGAGGTAACAGGAATGGAAGGGAGAGAGGAAAAAAATTTCTTGATTTTCTGTATCTCGGTAGGAACTGACATGCACTCAAATTAGTTGGGTCACAATGTTAGATGCCTTCGTGGTTGTTCACATCAGAAGGAGACACTGCCGTGTGTGACACTAACCACATGCAAGTAACGTGTGATCCGATATATCCCAGGCCACAGACCGTCTGAAAGCTTCTGACTCATTTTGTTAGTTAACCTCTTGGAAGGCAATTTGGAAGCTACATTTGATTACAAAAAGCCCTTCTCTACTTAGGTACTTCAGTGGGGATTTGAAATTCTTTTGGTTTACTTCCATTTTCATGATTAACTCTTGATACTCGGGCGGTCGCCTTGTCCCAGCCACATGCACAGGTGCATTGAGCGCCAATTGGCGAGGCACCGCTTAGAAATTGGGCAAGGGACAGAGGTGAAATAGAGGGAGGCCAGTGGTCCCAGGAGACGTGAAGTCCTGAGCCCCAGCCTGTAGTGATGCTCAGAGGCAAGCATCTGGGCGCTTAGGACATGTGCAGTAGTCAAATCTGGTGTAAGTATCTACCAGCCTTGAAAAGGAAAGGTGCCGTCCCAAGTGTGCACAGCGGTCGTGTAGATGTCCCTCCTGAGTTCTGACTGTGATGGCCACTGTCCTAACTGTTGGTCATCTGCTCAGACGCAGGCCTGGCCTCGTAAGGGCAGAGGTGGGGAGAGGACATTTCAGTAAGGAGGCTGTCAGGTCAAAGTGAGAATCTTTCATTTGGGGTATGATCCAAAGGGCTCTCCCAGTCCCCGAGGCCAAGCTCCGGGGACACACTACCAGCACATGCTGACATTTAAAAGCAACAGACAGCTTGAATTAATTACACATGAATGAAATCACAGCAGGCCTCAGAGTTGATACCTGAGCTCTCCTTTGGCAACTGAAGTCATAAAAAGCACACTGAAGAGGGGCCAAAGAGAGTGTTAAAAAACCTAAAAGGAACCAGAAAATGTTTTGAAGAGGAGTTTTTTGAAAAGATGCCTTGACAAGGATGGCTGGATAATGGATAATCCAGTTGGCCCCTTACGTATCGTGCAAATGCAGGTCGCGAGCAAATCTGCTTGTAGTTAGCGCTATCCCTGGGGAGAGCAGATCGGGAGTGATTGCGACAGGCTAGTGCTTCTCAACCTTTCTGACTATGACTTTCGCATCTTATCCTGATACGCACACACACACACACACACACACACACAGTCTCTGTGTTAAACACACGCGGCCTCAAAAAGAATTTCATGAAACAATACTTGCCCTTCCTATACACACTGACATTTTCTAGTCTAGTCTAGTCCTTTAGTCTTATCTCTTCGTGAAATCATTCAACAACTGCTGTGCAGCATTTTATCAAATTCATTTCCAGTGTATTTCACTGTCTGTTAATGTTTTGAAACCTTCCTTTGAAAATTAGAGTCTTGAGCGCTCAGACTCACGCACCCTGGGTTTACATCTTCTCCCACGGAAACGATCACTGGAAGAGCTGGAGGGATCGGCAGACTAAGGTCCAGGGCGACAATCTGCCCCGTGGGCCGTGTGAGTTTCACGGGCACACAGCCACGCCGTGGCTTCACCTGTTGTCTGCGGCCGCTTGTGTGCGACAGCTATGGTTGAATAGTTACAACAGAGCCCGTGTGACCTGCAAAGCCGAAAATATTTACTGTCTGGTCCTTCACAGAAAAAAAATTTGCTCGCCCCCATCAGTGCCTCAGAACGTCTGCCTCGAAACCACTCAGCTTAGCCCTTCTACAACTGTATCTCAGGCTGCAGGCTGACCTTTTGTGTTCCGTCTCCCTTTCCGGCCTTGAGGATAAGTTACCTTTTTTTTTTTTAGTGTTTATTTTTGAGAGACAGAGACAGCGGGGGAGGGGCAGAGAGAGAGGGAGACAGAGGATCTGAAGCGGGCTCTGTGCCGGCAGCAGCGAGCCCGATGTGGGGCTCAAACTCAGGAACTGTGAGATCATGACCTGAACCAAAGTCAGGCACTTAACCGACTGAGCCAGTAAGACGCGCCAGTCAAATTGAACACAACTTTGGGGTCAGTGAGGGACACCGAAGACAGAATTCCCCTCCCTGCTTCCCATACTCCTGCTAGGTGGCTACTGGTGTAATAGTTGGCCATGGGAAATCCAGTGACCGTGTTGCTGTTGGGTGATCGGGAAGCCGATGCTGAGGAGGAGTCTGGGGTGCAGGAGTAACATCTGTGGAAAGAAAGGCAAAGAAACAGGCGGGCAGAAGGAGTTGTTGAAATGCAGGGTAGGCCTGACGAAGCCTCAGCCAACCTGCCAGGGAATGCAGGAGGCAGAGTTGTCCTCGGGCGGGCGGGATGCTCATTTCCACTCCTGCTTTGTCTGTTCCATGACTGGTGACCTCCGAATGGGCATGACCTCAGGTGAGGCCTGCTGACCTTGTGCATGGGAGCCCTTCTGGAAGGGCGATCGGGGCTGTGCATCTGTTGTTTCTCTGTCTACCTCCGTGCCACTCGATGGACCTGCCCACACTCTTGGGGGGCAACTCCTCCACAATTCGGGGCTCCTCTCTTTCTCAGGCGAAACAGAGCAAGGAGGCTCATGGGACATATTACAGCACCCACTGCCGCATTCCTTCATTTTCTGGAGTCTCAGCCACCACCTCTGTAGTCTTTGTGTCTCACCTGGGGGCTTGACTTAGAGACTCATTCCCGAGGTCCCGGTCACTACCTCTGTCTCCAGCCGGATTTGCTATCCTCGTCCACGTCCAGTCACACACTGAGGGGCCAGCCTACTCTTCTCGTCACCACTGTATACCAGCAACCTCACCTCTGCCTATGATCAGGCCCGGATGGTGACTCCTCTCCTTGACTACGATTCACGGAGACTGTGTCCAAGTAAAAGCGTGCTCCCTGGAAGACCAAGACCCGTTGCCGCGCAGAGCCCAGTGTTTTGGGCATGGGAGACAAAACCTCCCCTCGTGGGTCATTGGGGGTGATGGCGGGTGGGGCCACTCTTGCTATTATCCCTTGATTCCTGGACCCATATATTCACCCTTTTAGGGGTGCAGTGCAATATTAAGGTCTTTGATTCTGTGTGTATCCTGTGTGCCGGGGGTATGGCATGAGCCTTCGTGAGTGTTGCTTCTGAGCTGGCCCTTCAGCTATGCCTTCAGCAGGCTGACCTCTGGGAGGGGAGATACGGGATGTGGACGCGGATCTCAAGGTCACGGGCCCAGTCCCACACCTTCTTTGCTGCAATGTGGGTCTCCTGGCCTGAAGCAATGGTGGATTAAATCTTGCATAAACTCTGGCACAGTGGTCTGGCTGAGGCCCTGAAGGGCAAAGCTAAACTCAGAATACTGGTTTATTCTTGTGAGAACGAGGTCGCTCAGCCCTGGTACTATTCTATTGGCTTCTTTGGCTGGCTCATTCCTTGCTGTGTGCTGTTATGGATCGAATGTTTTCATTGCCCCAAATTCATATGTAGAAGTCCTCACCCTTGATGTCATGGTATTTGGATATGGGCATTTGGGGGGTGGCTAGGGCTGGATGAGTTCATGAGGATGGGGTTCTCATGATGGGATTAGCGGCCTCACAAGAAGAGACATTAAAGAAGTTGTTCTCAGGGCGCCTGGGTGGCTCAGCTGGTTGAGCTCCCAACTTCAGCTCAGGTCATGATCTTGCGGATCGTGGGTTTGGGCCCCGTATCAGGTCCGGTGCTGACAGCTCGGAGCCTGGAGCCTGCTTTAGATTCTGTCTCTGTCTCTCTTTGCTCCTCCCCTGCTCACACTCTGTGTCTCTCTGTCTCTCAAAAATGAACCAAACCTTTAAAAATTTTTTTAAAAAAGGATTTTTAAAAAAAAAATTTTTTTTTCAACGTTTATTTATTTTTGGGACAGAGAGAGACAGCATGAACGGGGGAGGGGCAGAGAGAGAGGGAGACACAGAATCGGAAACAGGCTCCAGCCTCTGAGCCATCAGCCCAGAGCCTGACGCGGGGCTCAAACTCCCGGACTGCGAGATTGTGACCTGGCTGAAGTTGGACGCTTAACCGACTGTGCCACCCAGGCGCCCCTAAAAAAGGATTTTTAAAGAGGTGTCCTCTCTTTCTGTCTACCCCCTGCCCTCTCTCTCTGAACCATGTGAGGACAAAGTGAGAAAGCAGCTGTCTGCAAGCCAGAAAGAGACCTCTCGCCGCAAACCAAACCTTGCGGTCCCTTGATCTTGGACTTTTCAGCCTCCAGAGCTCTGAGAAAATAAATTTCCGTTGTTGAAGCCCCACAGTCTGGGGATTTGTTATAGCAGCCTGGGCTAACACAATGTGCATTATTGGATGTTTGGCAACATCTTTGGTTTCTACCTACTGGATGCTGGTGGCGTCCTCCAATGGTGATGATTAAAAATGTCTCTGGACACTGCCAAATATCTCTGGGGACAAAATTGCCTCCAGTTGAGAACTACTGGGGTGCAGCCCAGGACTGCGCCTCTCACTTGTGTTCTTTAGCCTCTATGAGTTTGGGATTGGCAGATTGGGGATGAGCGGAAGGGGGGATTCATTCTGGAATCTGGCTCTCACTTGGTCGCTTCTGGAGTCTCATTCTGTGACTCTGTGATAGCCTGCAGGCAGCTGAA
Source organism: Felis catus (assembly GCF_018350175.1). NCBI lineage: Eukaryota > Metazoa > Chordata > Mammalia > Carnivora > Felidae > Felis > Felis catus. The sequence goes on along the minus strand of NC_058379.1, from coordinate 34,377,442 downwards.
GAAGAAATGTCTGGGAGGAGAACAGGAACTACAATGAAACTGGTCAGGCCGGCACTGGCCCTTGGAAGGCACCTTTGCAGCTCTACACCACTTTGGAGGGACAGAGCCCTATGGTCCACCCTGGTCCTTTAACCCCTGCCTTCCTGAGTGTATTGCCACACTGGCTGGCAGAGAAACAAAGCTCAGTATCATTAATGACCTGGTTTCTGCCCAAACTTTCATAAACGTTGTCTTGATTTGGCCATCGTTACCTGGAAACTTCTGACAAATGGATTTTGGAAAAGCTCTTTTTTTTTCTTTTCTTTCTTTCTTTTTTTTTTTAGACAAGCTTGGATGAGACAAGCTTTCAGATTTGGACTAAAATCAGAGAGAAGACTCTGGTTAATTGCCCTTACCTTACCTGGGACTGTTGAGATGCTGAAGACAGAAAATATTCCATAGCCATATACTGAGAAATCGTTTCCATCTGAGGTGGTTTGGATGAACCATCTTTCCAAGAAAGGGATGATGTGTCTGTTTCCAATGGTGCTTTCCCCCCAAATGGACACAGCAATTGCAATAGTTCATAACTTCCCTCTAGATATTAGTTTTAAGCATGCCCCTGATCTTCTCCAGGCATTTGTGGAGCCATTAGAAACACAAAGTCACATTCAGAGTTTATGGATGGGAAGGCACCACACAACACGTGTGGATTGTTACATGGAGACAGGTGTCTCCATGTACATAGTCCATGTACATAGTGACAGGTGTCACTACAAGGTGACAGGTACCTGAGTGCAGACCCCACCCCCTCACAGCCACTGTGAATATACCCGTGGGACCCAGGGCTGTGCGGATCTCCCTGTGCCAAGTTTCTTCATGGTCTTTATGGCAGATGTGATGGGTGGGAAGTGGACGGGAATCTTGTTCCACTGTCTTTCCTCTCCGCCTCCCTGGCTCTACGGAGCCATCAGCTCTTTACTTTTCTCAATAACTGTGTCTTGTCTGAGTTATTCTCGACCACAGCCACACATACGGGGAGCTTGCATTGATGGGTTGCACCTTGTCTCTTGTGTTTGTCATTGTTGTTTGCTACTGATCTTTATTGCATCCTTCCTGGGTCCTCCGAAGACTGTCCCAGATTCCTCCAGCCCATCTACAGTGCTGTGTTGTCCCATCCCGATATACAGGCAGATGCTTTGGCGAGTGGCCCAACACGTCATGACCATCAGCCACCATGCTTCCAGTACCTTCCTGATTTCTATTCTTTGACCTTTTCCTGCTCCACGGCCTCAGCTCTCATGTGTTCTGGGCATGTTTGCTCTCCACGGGCTACTGCTTTGACTTGCCCCACTTCCTTTTCCTCCAAGACTTTCTCCTCGGTCGTGTCACTGAGTCTGGCCAGCGTGGGCAAAAGTGAGGCCTTCCCAAATGTGATCCAAGCTCTCTCCTTCTGTCTTTTGCTGACCAGACACAGGGAACCCTGGGGAAGACTCTAAGAGGTGAAGAGGGAGATGAAAGATGGAGGAAGGGAGGGACTCTGTGAGTCCAACGACTCAGACCATGCCTGCCTCCTCCACTGACCCACATGGGCAGAATATAAATGTCTGTTGGGCTGAGCCTCCAAGATCTGCTGGTTGTGTGTTACAATAATTAGTCTACCCTGTTTCATGCCCCTTCATTCCCAGTCACCTGAAGCCACTGGTTGCCTTTTCTTACCCGTGGGCCCTGGACTAGCTTCCTGGGGTTCCCGGACACTGAGGGAGTTCTGTCCTCTGTGAGTTCATATCCATGGCAGCTTGGGTTCTATATTGGTATTTGCCCATTTCGTCAATGCCCAGAAGCAAGATCTCTCCTTCCACCACTTTTCTCTTTCTTCTTCTTCTTCTTCTTCTTCTTCTTCTTCTTCTTCTTCTTCTATCTTTTTCTTCTTCTCTTTTTTTTTTCTTTTTTTGCTTTATACCATTTGCATTGGTAGCATGCACATAGATTCCAGTATTATCCCCCTAATCCAGAGCCTGCCTCCCTCGTTCCAAATGTCTATTGTGGCTCCAGGCTGCCTGCGTGACTCTCCAGTTGTAGAATGTTGGAGGCTCCTGGACGCCCCGCCACCTGCTGGCCTCCTGGGAGCCTTGACATCAGCCTGCCGTTGCCATGAGCTGAACACCTCACAGTCCAGCGCTGTGCCCCAGTGCCCCAGCACTGTCACTGTCTGATCTACTTCCTGTAATACTTGGCTTTCATAATGGCATTCACTCTCCAAGATCAATCCTTGCCCCTCACAGGGGAACCCTAAGAGGAAGGGGGGAGACTTCTCTGGAAGGGCTGAATCACTCTGCATGGAAGGTCTGGCATCTGTGTGGTGGTGTCTCTGGGTTTGTGGTTGTGGAGGTGTGCCCTTGGTGTGTTTGTGTCTGTGGGGAGGTACCTCTGTCCATGTGGAGGCGTCTCTGAGCATGCTGGGGGCCTTCACAGCCACTCTCCCTCCTGGGCTCTCTCCTCCCCCATCGGCTATGAACTGCCACTTTCATAGTACCCCAGATTCATTACAAGTCTGAGTCTTTAAAGACATTTCCTTTTGGCCCATAATCCGATGAAATCATTTTTTATGTTAAATCTTGCTGTGTTGTAAGTGTTGTGCCTGGTGTGGGAGAAATCAGATGAGAAAGCCCTAGGCCCTGTCTTTGAGGAGTTCACTACCTAGTGGAAGGGGAAGAGACACGCACACTAGCAACCTTTATGTAATGGGGCTTGTAGAAAAGTCAGCACGAAAACCAGAAACCAAAATACCATAGGAAAAAGCACAGTCAGATAGATAGGGTCTAGATGCACTTTTGGATTTTTGGCTGCATTCCTTTTGAGAGCTATCTGACCGCTCTCTCCTGGATCACGGTGGATGGTGTGGGTTTTTTGTCGTCCTTCACTGTGGTCTGGCCTTGCTCTTCAATGCACTCTTTGCGTTTCTCTCTACACCTAGGCTCTGCTTTCTTAGGCTTCGCTGGAGTAAATGCTTTGGTGAAACCATGCTTCGTCAGCAAGCAACTGGGCCTGTGCATTCCAGTCCTCCTGGGGATGTAAACTTGCTCACCTGCCTTTGATCCTGTCACCTGCTCTCCAACACACTCAGCTCGGCTGCCTTCAGTGTCTGTGCCTGCTCAGATCTGTGTGTGGACATCTGTTCCCCAGGCGAAACCCAACACTGGCTGCGGTGGTGAGATGTGGGATTGGACAGGCACCCAGAAAAGCGTAGAAATCATGTCAGTAGTAACCATAATAATAATTAATAGTCTGGATAATAATCATCTAGCTGCATGGGCAATGCACTTGAAAGAATATTCTTTGGGTGTTGTTTTTTTTTAAATGTCCCAGATGGGACAGGAGAATTGGGCTTTCGAAGATACAAAAGAAACTCAAAAAGGACCAGTCTGGGATCTATGTTGATTTCACTCATGTTAATGACTATTTGGTTTCCAAACTTGGAGCCATTGAACTTTCTGCATTTTTTTTTTTTTTTCTGAGATGGTTGAAAAGTACAACTGTGGAAAATGGAGTGATGAGGACAGACTGTGGGGCCCAGCTTTACTCACAGACTCCACCATGTCTTTCCTTCGAGATGGGGGGCACATGGCCTCTGTTGGCTCTGCCCTCCTGAGTTTTCAGATACACACAGAAGATTTTAAGAAAATGTCAGTCGTGGGGCACCTGGGTGGCTCAGTCGGTTAAGCGTCCGACTTCGGCTCAGGTCATGATCTCGCGGTCCATGAGTTCGAGCCCCGCGTCAGGCTCTGGGCTGACAGCTCAGAGCCTGGAGCCTGTTTCAGATTCTGTGTCTCCCTCTCTCTGCCCTTCCCCCATTCATGCTCTGTCTCTCCCTGTCTCAAAAATAAATAAACATTAAAAAAAAATTAAAAAAAAAAAAAGAAAATGTCAGTTGTGAACTTTGGGTATGTGCCTGTCTGACTCCAGATTTGGGCTTCCCTCCTCCTAACCCAGCTGTCTTCCTTGCTGCTGGAACCAGCTTCCGCTTTTCAGGAGTATCGGATCAAATAGGTGTCTGTGTTTCCCTCTGCATTCCTCTATTCTCGAAACCCTAACATTTATTCCAGTCTCTCCAGCATGGAAAGCTTGCCCGTTTTCCTGCAGTCATGAGTTTATCCGAGCCTCCAGCCCATGATTCCAGAGAGGGGCCCAGCCACCTGCGGACTGACTCCCAGGCTGATGGCGCTCCGCCCCGCCTGGCTTTCCACTTGCCCTGTTCCACCCATCTGATGGGACAAAGTCAGGACAAGAATGGATGCTTGGGTTAGCCCCTGTTGACTGTGACTTCATTCTCTAGGTGTTTGTCTGGTTTTTCAACTTCTCAGCTTCTGCAGTTAAGCCTAGGTGACGGTCTGTGGGTTGGCTCCAGGCTTTATACATTCCCCACTTTCTATAGTGATAGAAAAGCCCCAGTTTCTGATGGAACATGGCCAGAATAAAGACATTTCCTAGCCTCCTTTGAAGCTCTCATAGGTGCAGAAGTAATACGGGAGACCTTCAGATAGTGCTCTAGACCGGGAGCTAGCAAGCTTTTCTTTTAAGGGGCTAGATAGTAAATATTTTAAGATCTGCAGGCCATACGGTCTCTGTCGCAGCTACTCACCTCTGCCACTCTCGTGAGAAAGCAGTCAGAGAGAATAAGAATACATAAATGAATGAGTATAGCTGCGTGGCAATACAACTTTATTTACAAAAACGAGTTGCGGGCCAGATCTGGCTCATGGGCTTATGGTTTGCTAATCCTCACGAGTACACCAGGCAAGATAGAGCAACAAGATAGAAGGGGTTTCGTTCTCCGACACCTTCAAGTTCCACATCCTGGAGTGCTTCCACGGAGACTTCTATGAGAAAGAAAGAAATGTTTATCTTCCTCAAGCTACTGTTTTCATTCTCTGTAGTGCATTGAAGAGGGCTCCATATTCGTTGCTGCTCCTCCCATTGAGAAGTGGGGTCTAATTCCGTTCCTCTCCAGTCTGCCCACGTGACTTGTTTGACAAGTTGAGACTCTCTCTCTCGGATCCCTGAGCTATCACGAAGGAAGTCTGACCACCCTGATACTGCCATGCTGGTGGGCTTTAATGGGAGCTTAGGTGGGCCAGCTGAGCCAGCCTTCCACTGACCCTGCCCGAAGCCAATTTGTTCCCTCCAGACCAGCCCATCCACCCCTGAATGACCTCTGTTGATGCCCCGTTGAAAGGAAAAGAACACCCAAGCCCTGCTCGAATTCCTGACTCACAAAATCATGAGATATATAACAAAATGGTTTGTTTGAAGCTATCTGAAACTTTCCTCTAACTTTTAGAGTAGTGACGTCAATGCCTCCCCTATCCTAGTTGGGCTGATCTTACCTTCTATTTCATCCTTTATGTTTCTTTTGCTTCTATTCCTCTTTTGCCACACCTAGATACTTAAGAAGCTAGAGAAATGATTTGCTGTTTAAAATGCCGAGGGATGGAGCGCCTGGGTGGCGCAGTCGGTTAAGCGTCCGACTTCAGCCAGGTCACGATCTCGCGGTCTGTGAGTTCGAGCCCCGCGTCGGGCTCTGGGCTGATGGCTCAGAGCCTGGAGCCTGTTTCCGATTCTGTGTTTCCCTCTCTCTCTGCCCCTCCCCCATTCATGCTCTGTCTCTCTCTGTCCCAAAAATAAAAAAAAAATAAAAAAAAAAAACGTTGAAAAAAATAAAATGCCGAGGGAAATGATGGTTCAATTGGGTCCTAATTATACAGAAGATGAAATTAGACATCTTCTAGAGGAAGTAACAATAGAGCCATAAAGCACGATACCAGTGCTTACTAAATAGTGCGTCAATGTCTGATTTGTTCTTTTAACTCTAAATTTCCATATGGGAAAAAGTAGAAAAACATGGGCTTTGGAGTTAGGCATAGTTTTGAATTCTGTCTAAATCACTCATGAACCACATAGTCCTGGGTCTCTTATTAGACTACTCCAGAACTTAGTGCCCTAGTTTTAAAAATGGGGATAACGTGGGGTGCCTGGGTGGCTTAGTCAGTGAAGCGTCCAACTTTGGCTCAGGTCACGATCTCACAGGTCATGGGTTCGAGCCCCATGTCGGGTTCTGTGCTGACAGCTCAGAGCCTGGAGCCTGCTTCATATTCTGTCTCTCTCTCTCTCTCTCTCTCTCTCTCTCTCTGCCCCTCCCCTGCTCATGCTCTGTCTCTCAAAAATGAATAAACATTAAAAAAAATTAAATTAAATTAAAAAAATGGAGACAACGTTATTTATCTCATAGTAGTGTTATGAGAATTAAGTATGCCAATTTATGCAAATGTCTGGCAAGCCAGTGGTCAATGAACATAATTTTCTCTACATCGCATTTCTGTGCTGTCCACCAGCCACATGTGGCTACTGAGCATTTGAAATGCAGCTAGTTGGAATTACAGTGTGCTAGCAAGGCAGAATGCATACTGGATTTTGAAGACTTTGTACAAAGAAAGGAAAATATTTAATTTTAAAATATATTGATTGCATAATAAAATAATATTTTGAGTATATTGGGGTAAATACAATATATTCTTTTTAAAATTTATTTATTTATTTTGAGAGAGAGAGAGAGAGCAGGGGAGGGGCAGAGAGAGAGAGGGAGAGAGAGAAGCCCAACAGGTTCCACACCGCCAGCATGGAGCCCAATGCAGGGCTCGAACTCACAAACTGTGAGATCATGACCTGAGCTGAAATCAAGAGCTGGATGCTTAACCAACTGAGCAACCCATGTGCCCCTTCAATATATTCTCAAAATTAATCTTATTAGTTCCTTCTTACATTTTTCATATGGCTATATAGAAAGTTTAAAAGTACATACATGACTCACATCGATAGCTTGCGTTATATTTGTCTTGAACAGTGCTGTTCTCGATGACTGGAAATCTAAGCTAGTTTTAGACACTTTTTGAGTGAGGGTGTGATGATCTCATTTATACGCAATTTTATTATTTATATGTGGCAGATTTCCGGGGACCTTACATATCTTTTTCTCCTCCTATCCCCAACACACAGGAAGACGACAATTCTATGCAGTGACATTCAATTGACTGTGACTTTTGTATCCCTTGCAGAGTTAGCGACAGAAGTGTCGTCTCTCAGCCTGGAGTATTGAGCCACTGCGTGAAGGTAGATGCTCTGAAGAGTTGCCTGGATCTGGAGTAGAATTTTCATGAATGAAAAATAAACCATTGTCTTGTTAAGTCATTGAAGTTTGGGGGTATTTGTAGCCATAGCATAACCCAACGTTTTCTAATAACGTGTGTTTTCTGATGAACAAATTCAAATGGTCAACTTGCTTTATTTCTAATTTACCTTGTGCACATAGATTCAAAGCGAATTTTGGAAAAGCAAAGAGAATTTTTTGAAAAAGTGGATTAAAAATTATTTTGTAGTGTAGTTGACATCTGACATTATATTAGTTTCAGGTGTACAACATAGTGAAAAAGTTGATTTTTGATGAGTAATATTTTATGGGGAGAAAGCTTGGCTGGGACTTCGAAATCTATGGAAAAAAAATAGAGCAAAGGGTGAGAAGCATTGTTGTCTAACCAAAGAAGAGTGTTTAGCTCAAGTCCATCTTGTCTCGTTTTTATTTTTATTTATTTATTTATTTATTTATTTTTTAAATTTTTTTTTCAACGTTTATTTATTTTTGGGACAGAGAGAGACAGAGCATGAACGGGGGAGGGGCAGAGAGAGAGGGAGACACAGAATCGGAAACAGGCTCCAGGCTCCGAGCCATCAGCCCAGAGCCCAACGCGGGGCTCGAACTCACGGACCGCGAGATCGTGACCTGGCTGAAGTCGGACGCTTAACCGACTGCGCCACCCAGGCGCCCCTCTACTCCGGTTCCTTACCGTATCTCCTTCCGAAGGAGAATGCAGGCCCTGGGAGCTCTTCAAAGAGTGGGGGCGGGGGTGAGGATGTTATTCCTGTTGCTTCGGGGTGGAGTCAAGAGGGCTGACCGTTCTGGATGTAAAATGAATGCAGTTAAGTCTCCCTGCTGATGACAACTGTGCAGAGCTTGGATAATATGTAAGCCAGAGTTCAATCATTTGTAAACACAAATCCCTGAAAGCACAAGAATGATGTAATCAAGGCAGTTATCAAATGAAGTTATACATACTCCTGTTATTTTTAAGACGCAAAAGGCCGAGCAGGATGTTCCCAATGGAGAAATGTGAAAGACACCATCGAGCAATCGCAGTTTGTCCACAGGGTCCTTTTTGAGAGAAAGGAGTGCCGTCCTCCATCTGATGAATGTTCATTTCTGGTCTTGTGAGAAACATCAGCAGAGCCAGTCTATAGGAAGTCATGTGGCTTTAGGACCATTAACATGAGGGTAAATATTGCCTTTCTTAAAAAGGAACCACAAAAATGATGGAGTCCTTCCTAGTAATTCACATGGTAGCAGGGACGTTAGAGTCTAAAAATGCAAATATTTTGTAATGTTTATTTATTTTGAGAGAGAGAGAGAGTGTGTGTGTGTGTGTGTGTGAATGCGTGAATGAGGGGGGGGGGGCAGAGAGAGAGGGAGAAAGAGAATCCCAAGCAGACTCCATGCTGCCAAGGCAGAACCCAATGTGGGCCTTGAACTCATGAAACCGTGAGCAAAATCAAGAATTGGATGCTTAACTGACTGAATCACCCAAGTGCCTCTTGTCGATAATTTTTTTTTTTAACGTTTATTTATCTTTGAGACAGAGAGAGACAGAGCATGAACGGGAGGGGCAGAGAGAGAGGGAGACACAGAATCAGAAACAGGCTCCAGGCTCCGAGCTGTCAGCACAGAGCCCGACTCGGGGCTCGAACTCAACGGACCGTGAGATCATGACCTGAGCCGAAGTCGGACGCTTAACCGACCAAGCCACCCAGGCGCCCCTTGTCGATAATTTTTAAAGTCCATACATTTCTTTTTGGTATTGGAACAGTTTGATTCAGTGAGTTTACTCTTGTGTATTTTTTTATTGTTGTAAAAGTAATATTTTAAATATTTAAAACAACAAAAAGTTAAGATTTTTAAAATGTTTTTGTGTTCTGTTCTAGTATTTGTTCATTTGCATACTTATTTCTAGATGATTGTACAAAAACGTTTGTATTTTTTCTTCACACTTATCATAAAGATTCTCCAGGGTTCCTTAATCTTTATAATTATAATTACAGTTTTCGATGGCTAGACAGCAATGGTAAAGTACATTTACCGCAATTTATGTAACTGTCGTAGACACTTAAATTGTTTCGCATGTTGTGCTGGATAGGAAACTTCAATAAACATCTCACAGATGACTAAAATTTGTTTAACATTCTCTAAGCTCAACTCCCCATGGACCCCATATACTGACTTATCCACCATAAATTACTGTGGGAATAGGCCACATCTAACTACTGTCTCCCCATCAAAGTGGACTATTCCTATGCTCTTTTTCTTTGGTCCCGTTTTTGACAAGAGCCTTAAGACAACGTGGATGGACCTAGAGGGTATTATGCTAGATGAAATAAACCAGACAGACAGAGAAATATTGTGTGCTTTCACTTATACGTGGAATTAAAAACAAAGAAAGAAACAAAGAACAACGGAGAGAGAAACAGACTCATAAACACGGAGAACAGGCTGGTGGTGCCCAGAGCGGTGGAGGGTGGGAGGATGGGTGAAATGGGCGAAGGGGATTAAGAGGTACAGACTTCCAGTTATACAATAAATAAGTCACGGGAATGAAAAGTACAGCCTAGGAAATATATTCAATAATACCCTGATACACTTATCGTGGTGAGTGTTTCATAATGTATATAATTGTTCAATCACTATGTTATACACTTGAAACTACTGTAATATTATATGTCAGCTCTGCTTCAATTTTTAAAGCAGAGCCTTCCTATACTAGTTTGAGCTAAGATACCTATGTTAGTCAGCCTCTCCTAGGCAAGCTGTTCTAACAAGTAAGCCCCAAACCTCAGGGGCCTTCAGCAACAAAAGTTCACTTTCGCTTATCTTCCTTTTGATGAGGTAATAGATTTAGTCTCTCTCTCTTTTTTTTTTTTTTACAAAAAGACCAGAGAAGGAGTGTGCACTAAGAGAAAGAATGTTGCTTCTCTGCTCCTCAAAGAAACGATCTTACCTGGTTTGTGTCTCAGGACTGTGTACAAAAAGATGAAAAGTACTATTGTTAGGTGATTTGGACAAATGGGGTCGCCTGCCCTTTGTGTTCTTTGAGGAGCAAGAAGAGTATGGCGATCCCTTCTTTCCTCTTTTTGCCTCCATACCGAGGTGACCTCAGGGGTCCAACAGCCCTGGCCATGCTCCAGACCCACTGTGGAATCCTACCCCAGGGGAGGATACTGGTATGAATGAGCTCAACTTGTATCAGTGGAATAATATGAGCTATCTCGGAGCCCACTTACAGCGCTTAATATTTTTTTTCCATTTTCCCGACTTAGAATATAAACAGGAATACGATATACAATAATGGGAAAATTTTGTCAAGAGTTGGATAAAGCTGGCATCACATAGCACAATAACCAGGGGAATAGGAACTATTTTCATAGTTTACATGTTACAGCCACACAAAGGTATTGACAGCCTTATCAACAATTCGAGGGATTACTTACAAGACAACCGACTATCCCCGTGTAGATTTCTTGTCTGTCTGTCTCTCTTTCCTCCATTTGTTTTGTGAGCGTTAAGGAAAAAAAAGAACAACAACAACACCACAGGTGCCTTTTCTTCTCTGTTGCCCCAGGCCTCCTGGAAAAGCCTATCATTGACTCCCTGGGACAGAAGCACCATATCTAGAAGCCGCCTGCCCAATTGGAGGTGCTGATGAGCAGCCGTGGACACGAGCAGCCCTGTCTGCTGGGCTTGGTCTGCATGGTGTTGACTGTGAACTGGGGGGTTTGAGGCCCTAAGGGAGGGTGAGCACCTGGGGAAGTGAGCCGAAGCTCTCAGACCTTGGCCCGTGCACTGAAGGAGGCTGAATGTAGCAGTGATGCTGTTGGCTCCAACTGTTGGGGCTTTCCCGGGGAAAGACTGCACCTGACATCTCTTTTCTCCAGTTCGCAGGTCGTAGACTTGCGCAGCGTTTGCACGCCACGAATCATTTAGGCAACTGAAAAGAAAAGATAGCCATCACAAACCACACACCAAAAACAAGGTTGGGGCGCCTGGGTGGCTCAGTCAGTTAAGTGTCTGACTTCGGCTCAGGTCATGATCTCACGGTTCCTAAGCTCTAGCCCTGTGTTGGGCTCTGGGCTGACAGCTCAGAGCCTGGAGCCTGCTTTGGATTCTGTGTCTCCCTCTCTGCGCCTCTCTCTCTCTGTCTCTCTCTCTCTCTCTCTCTCCGTCTCTCTCTCTCTCAAAAATAAACATTTAAACAAATTAAACGAAAACAAAAACAACATATTCTGATTACAAGATTTCCTTATCGTCCAACACATTTTAATGAATTAGAACATGTTCAACGTAGATAGCTTCCAGATCTGAAAACAGTGAATAAAAGGAACCTGGGTCTCCCACTGCCCTTGCTGGCCAGGGATATGTAGGCAACAGCTTCTACATTCTTTCGAGATGGATTTCAAGCCATCCTTGGATTCCTGCGTCAAGTGCAACACCTTTATGATTTCATCTGCTTGTTCATACTGTGAACTTAGTTTGCCAATGCTTTGAGCTCTGTGCTTTCATAAATGTGACTGGGCTGTAAATGTTTTGCACTGTACTCCCCTGGAAAGCCACTGGGGTCTGGTGTCTTTTGGGTGTGAGACTTGATTTCTAGATCAGTTTCTGAAATGGTTATGTGATCACTTGGGTTTTCTATTTCTTCTTGAATAAAATTTTCATTCATATTTACATTTGATTTAGATGTACGTGTAACTTTATATTTTTCTGGGAAGTTGGCCATTTCTTCCAAGTTTTTCAAGTTGGAAGTATGAAAGTATAAAAAGTATTCATTGTTTCTTACTGGAATTTTAAAAATCTTTATAGTACCCACTGTTGTATTACTAATCTTAGTAATTTTGGTTTTTTTCCTCTTCGTTTAGGTAAGTCTGGTTGGATGTTTGTCCTACTTAGTTTTTTCAAAGGGTAGCTTTGGCTTCTGTTGATCTCTATTATATATTTGTTTCCTATTTCATCAATTCCTGCTCTTATCTTTTTATTTTATTTTATTAAAAGGTTTTTTTTACTGTTTATTTATTTTTGAGAGAGAGAGAGAGAGAGAGAGAGAGAGAGAGCAGGGGAAGGGCAGAGAATCTGAAGCAGGCTCCAGGTTCTGAGCTGTCAGCACAGAGCCCAATGCAGGGCTTGAACCCATGAACTATGAGATCATGACCTGAGCTGAAGTCAGACACATAACCAACTGAGCCACCCAGGCTCCCCTCCTGCTCTTATCTTTATTGTTTACATCTCATGACTTCTTCAAGTTTTTGAATTGAGCAATTAGTCCACTGACATGGATTCATTTTTTTTAAAATTTTTTAATATCTACTTCAAGGCAATAAATATTCCTTTATGCATCACTTTTAATACACACTGAAATACTTTCACTTCCATCCTAAATATGTTATAATTTCTATTAAGACTTCTCTTAACTTGGAGTTACATAAGAGTGCAATTTTAGTGTTTTCAAATATATCTATTTAAACGACCTTTCAGTGTGGGTTTCTAAAATAATTGCCAATTTGTCAGAAAAAATTCTCTTCCATTTATTAACACTTCTTTTGAACTTAATATGTGTGTGTGTGTGTGTGTGTGTGTGTTTGTGTGTGTGTATTTTCCAAATCTTTGATGTGTACTTGAAAAGAATTTATTCGTTGGGTAAACAATAATTATATTTATTTATCATATTCAACCAACCTCTTAGATTTTATTACTATATCATATGTAAATAGCCCACTTAACTTTTGTTGATTTATTTATTAATTTCTCAGACAGGCATGCCATGTATCCTGCTATAATTACACATTTGTCCATTTCTCTTAAAACTTCCGGACACTTTGCTTTGGAGGAGGGCGGCTATGTTGGCTCATGATTGCTGTATCTTTCTGACGGATCATACTTTATATTTTACAGATATGCATGCTGTCATTGTCAGAAACGACTTATCTTTCAAACACTGCATTTCAATTTCAGTGTCGTCTCAGAGCCTGGATGAGAAGGTCAACCCCATTTATTCACGGTGTTCAGCAGATACATATGGTGGCGGATGCCAGCAGAAGGGGGGGGGCGGCATTTCTTCACGCCACACTGGGTCCCGTAGACGTTTTCCCGGAGCGTCCCAGACAGCAGAGCTTGAGGCAGGTGCTGTCACTGAGCGACTTCCCTCTCGACGTGTGTGTGTCTCACTATAAACGCAGAGGCTCCAATAGGTTTCTGAAACAAATCAAACGTTGAGCAGCAGGCGACCCCAAGACCTTCCGGGATCAGAGCAGCCACACCGTGAGGGCGGGCTCCTCGCAGGACCGCACCTTGGTTGATCCTCACAAGTACTATCGGTGGAACCAGAAAATAGCAGGTTTGGGTTTCCTTGCTAATCCCTCCAACCAGTGTTACTGTTACCATGCTTGGCCTGGTGACGCACGGAGCACTTTCCCAGGAGCCGATGAGATTCATTTTGTGAGCCCGTCCCCTTCACTCCGGGGAGAAAGGAAAGCAAGTCGGCTGGAGGCTGCTTTGGCGCCAGCTGCTGTGTTTGCTAGAGCAGGGTCTGGGACAGAGGTCCCTTGGGAACTCGGTAATGGCCATCCGCAAGCCCAACGGGGAATGGTCCGGGATTTGTTGCTTCCAGTACTTACACGTGGAACATCTCTCAGCTGATCGGTGACCACTCAGCAAGCACCTTGGAGACCTGGTCCCAACAGGTGCCCTCCTCAATGCCCATCACCCACCCTTCTCTCCCTCCCACCCCCCATCAACCCTCAGTGTATTCTCAGTTTTTAAGAGTCTCTTATGGTTTGGCTCCCTCCTTCTCTAACTATTTTTTTTCCTCCCCCTCCCTCATGGTCTTTTGTTAAGTTTCTCAGGATCCACATAAGACTGAAAACGTATGGTAAAGTTTCTATGGAACCACGAAAGACCCCGAATAGCCAAAGTCATGTTGAAGAAGAAGACCAAGGCGGGAGGCGTCACAATCCCAGACTTTAGCCTCTACTACAAAGCTGTAATCATCAAGACAGCACGGCATTGGCACAGAAACAGACACATAGACCAACGGGATAGAACAGAGACTCCAGAATTGGAAGTCAGCTGGACGTGTGCTGAATGCAGCCAAAGGGCCCCGAGGGCTCTGTGCTTGTGGCCATCCGGGCTCGGGCTCAGGAGACCTGTGGAAACACCCCATGATGGACACAGCAGGCACCCAAAGATTGCTTCCATATCTCTTTTCTTCTCTGAAGAAGTGTCTCTCTAAAGGCCGGGTTTTCGTACCCTGGTATAGGGCTACGTCTGTTAAATTCTGCCCAGTCCACATTACCAAGGACCGGTCCGCACATCCTCTGTGCTTCCTGTGTAAGCCCCACGGATGAATGTGCTGCAGAGCCTGTGGCCAGAAGATGAGGGTCTAGGGCAGGGTCTGGGGGGGACCAGGAGGCAGCTACGGTGCAGAGTTTCCACCGAGAATGCACAACACTGAGGGGACAGCCGAGCGGGGAAGCCATAAAGACAGAGGTGTTCTAGTGGTTGGAATGGCGTGAGCAAAAAAACAAAAACAAAAACAAAAACAAAAACGGCAGAGGCAGGAGAGTGCCGAGCGTGCAGAGAGAACTATATGCCAGTTGTCCAGAACACACGGAGGGGCGTCAGGGGTGGTCTGCAGCAAGAGGGTAGATGGGTGGTCAGGAACCTGGCCTGGCCTCGCTGCTGAAGGCTCATGGGCGGACTTACATGTAAGAAAGATGATTCGGGGCTGCGTTGTGCAGACAGAGTGGAGGGCAAGGCAATCCTATCCAGTCAGGCCGTCACTCCTGACGTGTGGGCGGGGGTGGGGGTGGCGGAGGGGTCTCACCGAACTCTCTAGTCCTGGCTGAAGTCTAAGCTTTGCAAATGTGCTCCTTGGAGCCTAGGTCCAACGGCCGGTGTTCCAGCCTGAGCCCCACAGCTTAGGGGCCCCCACTCTTGTTGTTCTTCTTGCTGGGCCCCTCTCACGGTGGGGAGGGGCTTGAAACGCCACGGAGACGTGCCCACCCAGAGCCTGTGCCCCGTCCTCTAGACCATGTCTCTGGTCCCCAGGGCTGCAAGCTGACCCCAAAGGCAGGGGCTGTTCACAGGCCAGTGTGCCCGCAGACATGTGTGCACTTCTCCGGGAGGGCCAGGATGGACGGAGGTGGGAAGAACAGGCCTCCATTGTACCCTTGCCCCAGCCTTGCCCACGGGGTGGGTGGGCCTGCCTCAGGCCTGGGGTGGGGGGGCAGGATCCTGTGAGCACCCGGGTTCCAGTCCCACTTGCCTGTTTCCAACCATGGCTGTACCACTTTGCACCTGTTCTATCCCCAGGCCTTGGGCTAAGACGTAGCCTGAATAACCACTCCGAGGCGGGGCAAAATGCATTTGCAAAACCACTGGCCGAAATAAACTTCCCTGGCTTGTCCAAGTAGAAAATCCAATTTGATAAGGTTTAGGCGAGAGCTGAATCGGAAATGTCATCAAAGCATCTGCCACCCCTGCATTTCTCCAGCCACGGCGGGATCTTTATCAACAAAGTGAGGCTTTGTCTCCTCCACATTTCTGCAAGATTTTGAGGAAGCTTTTGATCTCGTGGTCGCCACGTCTCACTCCGATTTCTTGTCCCCTTGAATTCTCGATGGCTTTCAGGATTTGCCTTCTGTGGAGATTCTCTGGGTTTTGGGTTTTTTTTTTTTTCCTCAGTGTTGACTTCAAGTTGGGACAAAGCCCTTTTCCTTCTAGTCCCCAGGCAACTGCAACCCAGGCTGTTGTGTGGGTGAAGATCGGGGTGACGTGGGGGCACAGTGAGCCCATGGCAGGTGCAGGTGTTCTTTGGTCACTGGATCACCCCAGACAGGATTACGCGCTGGCTGACGTCCTCTTCAGGGTCCTGACTGCTGCCACGGTGCTCAGAACCCCATCTGCCCCAAACCCCTCACATCTCCCGCCTTCTTCCTATTTGTTGGTTTCTTTCTTGTCCTTTTACAAATTTTCTTTAGCTTGAGAGATAGGCTTCAAAGCCTGATAGGTGAATTTCAGCCCCTACCAGAACCTCTGCAGGAAAGTTCCCTAGAAGGAATCACAAATCCGATGTACAAAACGCTAGGACAGCTACAGTTCCTCTTTTGGCCTTTTCCAAAATCTCTTCTACCTATCATCTGTCCCATAAAACCTCTCTGTTCCCTCTTCCTTCCAGGGAACGATGTCTCTGTACTCGTTCATGCTCATTCACACTGACACACGTTTGCTGTGTGTGCGTCCCAAGTGTCACCCGACAGCCATCCAGTGTGTGAGCACCAGCCCGTGGGTCCCCATTCTCTGAAGCTCACGCCTGAGACCCCTGGAGCCACTCTGCACATCACAGTGCTGGCCCGAGGGACGGTCCTGTCCCCAGGGAGCTCTGCCACTGCATCCTGAGCCTGAGCACCAGGGCAGCCTCTGGGGGCTTAGCAAAATGCACTCCTCATAAAGCCCCTGACTTGTTGATTCTTCCTTGCCTCCTGGGAACGTGTTTGTTTCAACACTGCACAGGAAGCCACAAAAGCATGGAGCCTGGGGTGGAGAGAGAGAGAGGGGGCAGGGTACTCTCAGGGTCGCTGAGTGAACCCAAAGGCCAGCGGCGGGGGGGGTGGGGGGTGGTGGGGGTTGGTGACACCCACATCACTCCCACGTCGAAGGCCTCCCTGCTTGGCTCTTATGCCCTGGCTCTAATGAATGACTATAAGCCCGCTTTCTCCCCAGGCTCTGCTTCCCACACAGCTCCCGGAATTGGTAGCTGGAGCACTCCTTTGCTTCCTGTGCCTAAGCATTGGCCCTGGGAACATGCCTGAGGCCATGTCCTTGGACTAACATTCCATTCCGTTCTCTCTTTGTTCCCTTTGACCCCTTTTCCAAGACAATTTTGATGCTACCCTAACTGATTATTCTGGCTCCAAGGTTTCTCCTCCCCAGTCCCTGGATGGTAAAGCTCCCACTGACCAGCGACTAGCGACTCTTCCTAATACACACCTCAGATCACAGACTTGTATCAACAGGTGTTTCAAAACAGAATAAACCTAGACATTTTGAGCCTACCTTTCTCTGGCTCAGAAATCTTCAGTGTTTTCCCCTAGTCAACCAACAAAGACCCTATAAATCAAACAAGCCTCCAGCGGTATGGTGTCAATGTAACTTTCCCTCTTTGTGAAGTTTCCTCGTAATTAACTTGGTGGTGGAACACTTTCTGCAGAAAACTGGATGTGGAAAGGATCCAGAACAGTGCCTGACCTGAGTAACAGCCAACTAAGTGTTAACACAGGTCCACAATCCCTTATTTGAAAGCCCCAGGGCCCAGTGTGTTTCAGAATACAGAATTTTCATACTTTGGAGAGGGAATATGGTGAATATGCCACGTATTATATAAATCTTACAACAGGGCCTGGGGCTGCGCCCCATACTTGAGCATGTTAATATTTCTGCAGAGAGATGTACGGCTATTCATACTAAGTAGGATGAACAAAGATTAAAAATAGCCTCGTGTTGATTCAGGTCAGGTTTTGCTGCTAAATGAAGTATGAAAAACCTTTGTTGTTTCAGTGCTTTGTGAATTTCAGACTAGTGGCGCAAGCACCCTGAGTGCGTTCCGTTACTATTGCTGTGAGCTGGGGTGGCCGAGGCAGGGCGGCCTCAGAGCGGGGCATCGGTTGGGGCTTGAGGGGTGGCGGGCCCCAGATCATGGAGGTGGGGGTCAGAGGATATTCTGGGCAGGGACCCTGGAGGAGTAGAGGGCAGAGGCAGGGCAGCCGCTCATTGGGCGAGAGCCATATGCCGGGGACCAGGAAGGCACGCCAGAAGGCACATTGTCTTGGGTTACCAGGGTTACTCTGGGAAGTATAAACATTCGGCACCGCCAGGCCCTGCTGGGAGATGCCTGCTGTGTCAGAGACGGGTTGCTCTTCAGAGCCAGAATCTTGGAGAGTCACTTGGCCATTTACCCTTTGATTAATTCACAGAATGGTTGGAACCTTCCATTTACATGAAGAGGACTGGGCAGAGGGTGAAGTCACTCACCGGCAAGACACGACGAGGCCACAGACGGAGCTGCTGGTGACAGGTCTGGGAAAGCCTCATCTTGCCAATGGCCAGACCCTCCCTCCCTGGGCGTCTGACGCCGTCTGCATCTGCTGAGTTTTATGGATGCCCACACCGACTTTTCTTCAGTCCCAGGTCACGTGGCCCGCGCTCTATCGTTTTAGTTATTAGGGGATACGTCATTTTGAAATATGACATTATAAATTAAAGTCAGTCTTTTTATTTGGACTTCAGGTTTACCTTATTCCCAAATTGTCTTTACGTCTATTTTCATATCTCATTCTGGCAGCAAGTTCTAAAGAACAGCTTGCCCTCACCCCCACCCCTCCTTCCGCTCAAAGAGAGGCAAAAAGCCTTTTGTGTTCATACGAGTCTGGCCAGGCACCGGGGCTCCCTTGAGGGCCCACGAGGGGGGCGCGGAACCCCAGAGCTTCTGTTTGCAGGGGACTCACACATCTGGAAGGGGGGTAGGCTGGGGAGGGGGGTGCTGGTCACGACCAACAGACGGTGCATTTTGGTGGCGGTACAATTTGGTCTCTAGCTCTCCCATCTTATCTGGGTACTTCACCTGGCATTTCACAAAACGCCTATGCTGCTTCTCATTAGCAGCAGAGCGAGTAATGCAAATACGTGGGTTGCTGACAAAAGCCACTAGCGTTCCCAACTTTCAGACTAATAACAACCTTAGTACATGAGCGCACCTGAACTCTCAGCAACAATTACAGCAAATGCATGAAAAGAGAAGTCAGGCAGCCGGAGCACATTCATCTTCAGGTTACCACGTTCTGAATGATACGGCGTCACGGCCCATCGGGGACCTCCTGGAAGTGGGGGGGGGGGGGGAGAAGGGACAGAGTTCGAACTTGGGGTGCTGGCTGCATGTTGGAATCACCCAGAGACAAAGAGCGGCAATAACAACACAACATCAAGCCAAATGCGGGTGACTGGGCGCTACCTTCCAAAGACTGTCATTTAGTAATGAATAATAATTATATTGCGATTTAATCATCGCTGTGGGGCGCGTCCCCCAAATGGAAAAATGTAAGCACTTTCTAGGTAGTTCTAACACGCCACCAATGTAGAAAACGCATTCTTAATTCTATTTCCTTGTTCGACAAAGTGAAGTCCAGATGTGGTTGGTTAACGAGGGGCACCTGGGTGGCTCCGTCGGCTGAACGTCCGACCTCGGCTCAGGTCACGATCTCACGGTTTGTTGAGTTCGAGCCCCGCGTCGGGCTCTGTGCTGACAGGTCGGAGCCTGGAGCCTGATAAGGATTCTGTGTCTCCCTCTCTCTCTGCCCCTCCCCAACTCACACTCTGTGTCTCTTAAAAATAAATAACCATTAAAAAAAATATAAAAGGTTAACGAACTACTAACCTGGGCTTGAAGGGAAGGTTTGGAGTAAATGAGAGATTAAAACTCAAGGTCTGATTTGCCAGCACTATTAGAGGGCACCGGGCCAGCTGTGTGGGACTGGGGGGCTTTCTAGGACTCGAGACCTTCAGTTTTAAAATGAGGCCCCCTACCAGATCTCCTTGAACAAGAATGATAACCTTATAAGCCCACCGGGTTGTACGGCTGCCACTGAGAGCAACCTCCCTTTGTGTGTGTGGCATCTCTTGGTTCATGAACGTGCACGAATCTACTTGAACTTGTTGGATCCTTGCTACCTCCCCGCCAGATGCGTCGATTCCTAGGGCGGGTAACACCGGACTCATTTTATAAACGAGGATACTGCCGTTAAGTGACTCTGCCAAGACGGATAGATGAACAGTAGACCCAGGTCTCTTGATTTAGACAGCCTTTTCTTTCTACTGACTCATGGCCTCCGAGACTCTGTACCCCTAGCAGTCTGCTCTTAAGTCATGAAGCATCAAATGTCAGATTCAAGCCATCCCCCCAAATGGAAAAACCAACCACGAGCTTCCTTTTTACCTAGAGCTGTAACCCTGTAGGACTCTAATGAAAGCTATTGCATTTGGAGGTGCGGAGGCGTGTTGGAAACGTGGATATGCTTTGCGGGAAGAAGTCGTGTCTGACCCTCTCAGGCAGAGGAGGGACACCTGTTATGAAAGAAGCATCTTCAAGTTGTCCCAGTTGTAAAATTTGTTCCGCTGGTTACTTGTCCTCTTCTCCCTCTAGAATATCAGCTTCTTGAGGGTGGAATCTGGCTTGCTTATGGCTGAATTCTCAGTGCACAGAGTGTAGGGTGATGCGAGGTCGCGTTGGCAGTATCTTTTTTTTTTTTTTTTAATTTTTTTTAACGTTTATTTATTTTTGGGACAGAGAGAGACAGAGCATGAACGGGGGAGGGGCAGAGAGAGAGGGAGACACAGAATCGGAAACAGGCCCCAGGCTCCGAGCCATCAGCCCAGAGCCCGACGCGGGGCTCGAACTCACGGACCGCGAGATTGTGACCTGGCTGAAGTCGGACGCTTAACCGACTGCGCCACCCAGGCGCCCCCCCCCCCAGGCAGTATCTTTTAATAGCACTCAGCTCAGACCACGTCTGGCAGGGTCTCCAATGCCATGTCCGTAGTCCTACTGGGGCAGAAGCCTCAGGCCCTTCCAGAATGTTCCTTTTGTCCGGGGTAATCCAGTGAGACTGATGAGGTCACAGGTTATTTACATGAAGATGCTCTTGATATTCTTGGGAGAATGATTCTCAGTCCTTGGTTCCACCTTAGACACACCATTTCTCAAATACCATTTACGTTACCTTAAAATGGGGTCCTTCCCCCAGAGCGGGGAGAGACTCTCTGTCCATCTCTCAGTGGAATCTGCCATCCAGATAGCACAGCATCCCGATGCCAAGCTGTTAGCCTAGGTGGCCTTTGTCTCTGTCTCTGTCGGCTTTCTTCCTCTTGCTCCTTATAGACATCACAGTACGCTCAGGGAATATTTTCCTGAGACACTTATATGGCCAAAGATTTTATAACGAGAAGTTCCTGCTGACATTTTTGAGGGTAAATGAGATGGTGTGCGTCTCTTCATGCAAAAGATATGTTTCTGGAAATGTGTCTGTAGAACTTTAAATGTGTATCGTTTCCCCAGCAGCTGATCATTTCTGAACTCCCCTTGGGCCCCCCCCAGTGTCTGTAAAAGAGACACGGGAGAAGTCCGCCACAGAAGGAGCCTTGAAAGGGAAGGGTGCTAAGGCATGCTAAGCCTCAGCTGCGCAGTGCCCCTGGCGGGCAACCGTCCAGACAACGAGGTTGAGTTGCCACCCCGTGTTGCTCCCCTGGCTCATCCCCAGAGGGCGGTGGGGAGTCTTTGGGCATTCATGTCTCGTGGGGCTGATAGAATTTGCTCAGACCGGTCCTTGGGGGAAAGACAGCAGAGGCCACGGAGGGAAGGGACTCCAAGGAGCTGCGACAACGAAGAACCAGGAGAGGGGCCTACACCCTGCTCCCTGAACATCCTGGCCTGCCCTCGGCCATGGACCTCTCGTTATGTGCTCTCTGCTTGCCGGGCACACCCTCTCTGCATGCTGGGTGCTTCGTCCCAGACCCCCGCAGCTCCAGTTCCAGGATCGGACTGGTCAAGTGCCCATGCCTCACGCTCTGTGTCTGAATTACACAACCCAAGTGACCAGATGGGAGAAACAGCAGCGGGTGGAGAAGGTGCTTCTGCCACCATCACGTTAGCGCAAAGCTTGGATCACAGTGTGCAGGCAGGCAGTGCCATCGAGGCCTGTGTAACCTTCAAGCCCTAACACTGCAGGAATTGAGGGTGGAGGCATTTTTTCCCCCTGGGAATGATTACTGTCTCCCCAGGCTACTGAAAACCAGGAGAAGACAGAGTTCTGGGATCCTAGAGAAGGAATGGGGATGAGGCTAATAAGTAAAGAGAAGGAGGGGGGTATAGAGAGAACAGGGTGGAGGAAAGAGTTATAAAGAACATTGGAAGAGAGAGGAGAGAAAACACACAGAAGACTGTGGACGGACTCATACGTTTCCTGAAATTCCTGCTGTTTAGGTCTCTGAAATTTTCTGCCAGGCCACCCTGTCAGATGGCAGAGTGAGTCTGGGGACTCCCTCATCCCTCCTGACAGAGGTGTGGGGGCTTGGGAAAGCCATCAACAGCCTCAGCCACCTGGGGGATAGTATTTCCTTCTGAACAAGCAGGAAGACGTGGGCAAAATAATCCCCAGGCTGAGACCCTCTCTCTTCCACATTCAGGGTCCCTGGAGGTAACATTCAACGGACCATGTCTCCTGGGGCACCTAGCTCATTTGTTAGAAGGCTTGCAACATTCTGTCTACTCTGCCTGTGGACTAGGTCCAAGCCCCGAGGTATCTGAGGAGCTCATTCCAGAGAGGAGAGACTGAAACTTCTGAAGAGGTGAGTACCCAACAGAACTGAGGGAGCTGGTGTTTGCATCTTGCAGTGGCCCCTGGACATTAGCCTCGGAGGCGATCATTGATGTTATAGATAATGGTAGCCCAGCAGCACCATTCTTTGGAGAATTGTGAATGTTCTTGCCATGCGAAAGAGGGAGGAAGAGAAAGGGGAGAAGCAGGAGGAGCGCAGGGGGAGAGGGAAAAGAGGAGGAGAAAAAGAGGGAGTAAAAAAAATAACAATAAAAGGCAGCCAGCAGGTGTGAGATCCCGTGTCTATGTGTCTATGTGTGCATCCCCCCGGAACTTGGCCCAATGTGGGGTAGCCGATAGGCAATGTAGCAAAGCCCCTCGTAGGGTGTTTCTATGCATAGCTGTCCCTCCCCAGAATTTAAATAATCAGTCTAATGGAACTGAGAGGCTAACGATAAACTGTATTTCTGAAATAATGAAGTTCTGGGTTTTAATCTCTCATTGCAGCCATCATGATGCCAAATAGGTACCTTCAAAATTGTACAGACCGTTTATTTTTCAGTTCACGCTATACCGTTCAGGATATTTCCATGACATTGTTTTTACATGTGCTCGAATAAAAAAAAAAAATTGCTTCTTACCGGATTACCAAAAAATAGAAAGGTTTTAGCATAATGTAGTGTCACAATTGTTTGAATTTTCTAGGGCACCGTCATGTTCTAGCTTCACGTTTTCTATGAATCTGGAGGACAGGGAAGGATGATGAACTGATTGTCCAGTTCCCTGTGGAAAAATGAGTTCTTTACAATGGAAGATGAAAAGCCCAATTAGGTCATTTTGTCCGATGTGGGAGAGAGCGCTCCTGGACGTTTGCGGACACTTTGTCTGGTTCCATTCAAAATGACTCAGCTAATGAGCTTTCCATGACCCGCCTT
Organism: Felis catus; assembly: GCF_018350175.1. Classification (NCBI taxonomy): domain Eukaryota; kingdom Metazoa; phylum Chordata; class Mammalia; order Carnivora; family Felidae; genus Felis; species Felis catus. The sequence goes on along the minus strand of NC_058379.1, from coordinate 34,353,956 downwards.
TGGAAAAGCGTCCACAAACCTACAGGGCCTCTTGATTAGGAAAAACTTCTCCTATTTCAATGAATTTTCTTGTGTTTCTGTGTCATTAACTGAAGTTCCTTTTCATTGTGTCATCATAGTCAGACCCTCAAAATATGACATTCTAAAAACTTTTCATTCTCTGACGTTGCCCTGTTATAACTTTTTAAGGATTTTCATGGACACCTCAGAACTCCTTTTGATGTTCGAATTGTTTCTCCTTTTCCAGAGGGCTTAGGGTTAGAGTCAGAATTTTAGGAGACTTTAGCTAAAGTTCAGGGCCCAGTTCTGCTACCCAAATTTGAACAAGACTTATGTAACTGTTGGTATATCCTGGTGACAAAGGATCTAGGCACCGAAGGTCCTGTGGTCAAAGCCTCGTCTGCCTCTTATGCACATGACCTTGAGCAAGTCACATGACCTTTCTTTCCAAGCCTCGGTTTCCTCATCTGCAAAATAGAGATAATCGTAAGCAAAGGGTTGCCCATAAGTTGCTACTGGGATAAATATAGAAAGCATTTAGTACTGGGTCCGATGTTAGCTTCCACTATTATTGGAAATATAAGTCTAGATCTTTAGAAGTCTTGTAGGTATTTAAAATAGTTGCAGTTTGATGTCCCACTTCGGCTCACGTCATAAGCTCACGGTTTGTGAGTTCAAGCCCCACGTCAGGCTCTGTGCCGACAGCTCAGAGCCTGGAGCCTGCTTCAGATTCTGTGTCTCCCTCTCTCTCTGCCCCTCCCTCTTTCACACTCTGTCTCTCTCTCAAAAAACAAATAAACAGGGGCGCCTGGGTGGCTCAGTTGGTTGGGTGACCAACTTCAGCTCAGGTCATGATCTCGCAGTTTGTGAGTTCGAGCCCCGCGTCGGGCTCTGCACTGACAGCTCGGAGCCTGGAGCCTGCTCCGGATTCTGTGTCTCCTCCTCTCTCTGCCCCCCTCCTGCTCACATTCTGTGTCTCTCTGTCTCTCAATAATAAATAAACATTAAAAAAAAATTAAAAACAAAAAAACCCCAAATAGACATGAACAATTTTTTTTTTTTTTTAAGTTGGCATTTGGGGCTTTGGCCATCTTACTTGCCCTTCCCCTCCTTCTAGTTCCTGTCCGTCTCTTGTGCAGAATGGTCTTGCTTCTGAAATAGTCATTACTCCAGGCTGGCCTGGAGCACTTGGTTAAGGTTGGGACTCCTAATGCTGGACCTTCTAACCAGCTGCAAAGAACATGCCACTTTCCCAGTATCATCTCAGCTTATCTCCTCCGTGGCTTCCGGGTGAGTCACCTGCCTGAGTCACTGCTGAGGTTGTCCCCTGCTCGGCAGGTCTGCACAGTCTACTCAAGACAATCCCTGTTGTCTCCAAGGACCGGAACATGCCTCCCCGTTGTCTCTGCAGGGAGCCTGTCAGCCCGTCCTCCCCTCTGATTTAGTGGCTCCCATGCCACCGTGGTTAGGACAGTTGTCCTCTCCTCTCCTCTCTGTTACCAGCCATGCTGCCCGCTGACCTCAGTGCTGAGTGAATCCCACTGCCAAAGCTCCGTGCCAAGCATCTCTCATGTGCCTCTGCTGTAGGATGCCGGCTCCACTCCAAAGGGGATTGACTGGCATCCCAGGGCACTGAGTGGGCTCCCACCTCAACCAGACACTTGCCCTCTCATATCAGGAAAGACCCCTTCTTACCCAGTACAAGGTCGGGAAGAACAAGGACTCATCTTGACCTCAGCAGCTAAGTGTTCTTAGACCTGGAGGCCTGGGCCAGCCTCAGAGTGTCAGCCACTGATCTTTAACGTGGGGTTCCTGGGTGCCTCCTGTCAACGCCAGCCATGCTTGGGTGAGTCCGCATTTGCAGAAAGGTCACTGCTTCTCGGGCCACTGGGTCTACAGCTTTCACCTTACAAGGGAAAAGTTGCTCTCACCCTGTCACGTTCAGGTGCTTGTATCAAGGGAGTTGCCCTCCATCTGCTGGGACAGATTTTTAGATTTTTCTGGTTGTGATGCAAATTAGACGGGCAAGAAATGCCTGGGTCCTGGTGTAGCCATTCGTCACGTCCGGTCAAGATCACCATGACTGCCAGGCCTTCCTGGGCCAGGCTACTGATTGCAATCACTGATTATGTTATCGGTGTTCCATTGGAGCTGCTCCTGATGCTATCACCAGAGTCAATGAAATCTTACACTGTTATTAATGGCATTGGGCTGTGTTAGGCTAAATCTGCCAGCATTTTCTGTGTCATAAAGCAGCTTGGTTTTGGTTCCATTATGATCTTATGGTCTTCCCCATTTCTCATGTTCATTCTTGCAAAAGGAATCATGGTGACACCTTGGTCATGTGACCTGGCCAATGTCCAATTCCTAGTGGAAATATATTAGGAGTACCCTTTTTGCCTTTGAAAAAGCAAACAAATGTCAGCTTTCTCATAGTAACGTCTCAAGGGACCAACATTCCTCTCTGAAGGAACAAAGCCCTCAAAATAGTCTCAAATGTAGAAAGGACCTCTAAGGTATTTCTATTTTAGAGGCTCATCTGCCCATCTGTCACATGGAGGGCAGTCATCTTGACACAAATACCCGAGTGTGACAAGTGTCACAGAGTAAGAGTGGGTTTTCCCTTGAATGGTGAAGGCAGATCTTTCTTCTGGAAAAATAGACGTGTCCGAGAAGCTAGGAGGCTGCAGGAGGCGCTCAAAGGAGTCCTGAGAAGATGGGAGACAAGAAGCCTTCTCCTCCCCGCACCCCCTTTAGTCAAGGCAGGTCAGCTCTTATCTAATCTATATATGTATGTACCTGTGTGTATGTGTCCATATGTATATATTTGTATGTATGTGTATATGTATAGGTGCACGTGTGAATATGCATATATGTGTATGTCTGCATACAGTTTAAAGAAAGTTTGTCGGGCTCTGTGCTGACAGCTCAGGGCCTGGAGCCTGCTTGGGATTCTGTGTCTCCCTCTCTCTCTGCCCCGCCCCCACTCAAGCTCTGTCTCTCTCTCCTTCCAAAATAAATAAACATTAAAAAAAAATTTCAGAGTCGTTATGAAGCTTCAGTGAAAATGACGGTGGCCGCAGGGGGATGAGTTTCGGTACATACTACCTTCCTTTGGAGGCTGAAAATGATATTCTCACACTACATTTCAAATGTATGTGGATACTGTTGTAATTGGTAAATACAAATCTATTTACAAATTACTGACTCACGACAGGTTTCTGTCATGACTGTCCTCTTACATGTTTCCAATCAGTGAATCCTAGAGATACAACTGTCACCACATAGAACGCACAAAGGTATTTGTTGTTCAGGTGCGACCTTCAAGCTTGGAGAGATGGGGAACTCCTGCCTTCTCTTGGTTAACTCTCACCCCTCTCAAATGAGCAGTAATAGCTGTCCCACTGAACAGCCCTTTGTCATTATTTTGTTCCGATATTCAAGTGGGATAACTCAGCATCAGCCATTCACTGGCTACACCAGAATAGCCTCGCCTGCTGGCCTACGAGGTGTCTATATTTGGTGAACAAATATTCCCTGGACTCTGCGTGAGGGCTCTTGACCAAGCCTCCCTTACATCTGACAGGCACTTAAACGGATCCAAAATAAAACAGACGCAGGTCATTTTTCCCCTCCCTGGTCCCGGTTGCCATCCTGGGCCTCCTGGGAGAAGTGGAAGGGCGTTCCCAGAAGCCCACGCCTCATGCAGAATTAGATCCGCTTCCTCCCCTCCCTTGGCCTTGGAGTCAGCTGGAATGTGGGCGGGAAGAGTTAATACACTCTCCCCCAAGGCTGCTTCGCTGATCGCAGAACCTCAGGCAAGTGGGCACTTGGCTAATTTCAGAAGTGAACCCATTTCCCTGGGCCGCTCTTGAGCATTTTTATAGATAGCAAATGGATCCTTACATGTGACCTTCACAGTGTCACAGTTAGGCTCTGAGACCACTGCTCGTTCTAAGTTTACTTCTGTTTCCACGATACGATAAAGGGACTTCCTGACTGTCATTCTTAGCTGGTTCTGGGCTATCTCATGGCTAATTCTCCTTGCTGTGTGGTTGAGAGGACACAGATTCTCCGTTGAAAAGAAGTCCAAGTCTGTGAAACAGTGTGTGGGCAGGAAGGAAAAACATGAAGCACCATATCCGTCATTTTATATTTTTCTGAAGGAGACGGAAGGGTAAGATATGTAGAGTAAGAACAATATGAGATATCTGACTTCAGCAAATCAGTGGAAATACCATGTTCCCAAATTTCCTTCAGAGGCAGCCATTTTGTCTTCTTCCATAAAGCAAGGCATAGAGGGGTGAAGTCCACCATAGTTCCAGGTAGGTTTTTATTTCTAATAATTTCCAATGAAACAGCTTCCAGCTGCAAACCCCGATTCATGTCATGTTCCCCGACAGGGCTTTCTATTGGGGTTTTTTGAAGAAGTGAAACACGTTCCATGTAGATCCCAGGTCGTTCTGGTTTAACATGTATTGTGGGTACTCGGTCTTTAAATATCTCCAGAAAGATATTTTATCTGCCAGTAAATATCAGTAACATCAGAGTGATTTGGATCTCATTAGGCAGTTTATTCTAAGGAGTGATGGAATTCAGGCCCAGAAGAAAGAATCTGAGTGAGCCCATTCATGAATATTCAGAGTCTTTTTTTTTTTATTTATTTTTTTATTTTTTTATTTTTTTTATTTAAAAAAAAATTTTTTTTTCAACGTTTATTTATTTTTGGGACAGAGAGAGACAGAGCATGAACGGGGGAGGGACAGAGAGAGAGGGAGACAGAATCGGAAACAGGCTCCAGGCTCTGAGCCATCAGCCCAGAGCGCGACGCGGGGCTCGAACTCATGGACCTCGAGATCCTGACCTGGCTGAAGTCAGACGCTTAACCCAGGCGCCCCATGAATATTCAGAGTCTTAATGAAGCTTCAGAGAGAACGACTTGGAACCAAGGAAAACAAAGGAAGGCGGAGTGAGCTTTGAACACGGGAGTTAGGGGAGTTAGGCAGTTACCCTCCCAAATACTGGAAAACCCTTGGCCTAGAACAACCTCCCCAGCCTCCTGGTGAAAGAGGCCTCTGTGTAGGTGAAGGGAAGGGCATGGCATTTCAGTCAGTCGTCCTCAGTGGCGAAAAGCTTATTTATTCCGGAATTATGTTTACGCGGAGAACTCAGGAATGGAACAACATTCTCCTGGAGAATACAGAGGAGGATTGAACCCACAGCCGGGTGAAGGGTTCACATGATGATGGCTTCAGCAAGTCCCGGGGTGCTTTCTTGGACCATAAGCAGGCAAACAGCTGAAGGTCCCAAGTGTTGAGAATTTGTAGTTCACGGCCCCCCACACCACCACACGATTGTGTCAAATAAACCGTGGGAGCCAGCCTTCCCATCTGAAGGAGCCGCTGGTGATGGGTACTGCTCTCCGAGGTCACCTTTAGGAGGAAGAAAAACTTGAAGCACAGCTCACAGGGACACAAAGAAGAAACCGGTTTGCTCGGCTTGAGCGATGGGCACTGAGTGAGCTCTGCCCTGACTTTGGGGGTCCTGGACACCCCTCAGCAGGCTGCACCGCTGAGTGAGGGAGCTTGTGGACCGAGATGTTCCCGGGGGAGGCGGGGCCCCCACCTCACTTTTTCTGGGAAAGTCGCTGTCATTTTCACGAGGCTGGAGACTTCTGGCCTTTCAAGACCCTCGGCCCCGGGTTCCAGCGAGCGGAAGGAACGCGGCCAGGTGGGCCGTGGGGTCGCAGGGGGAGCCAGCTGAAGGGGGGTGGCAGCTGCTGCTGTCACCTTCAGCCTGCCCCTCCTTGTACTGTTTCCTTCACCTTGGGAGTTGATACCGTCACCTCTTTGCAAGTCCTCCTATCAAAATGATTCTTTTTAAAAAATATATTTATTTATTTATTTTGAGAGAGAAAGAGCACAAGTGGGGAAGGGGCAGAGAGCGAGGGGAAGAGGATCCCAAGCAGGCTGTGCCCTGTCAGTGCGGAGTCTGACGCGGGGCTCAAACTCACGGACCTTGAGATCATGACCTGAGCCGAAATCAAGAATTGGACGCTTAACCAACTGAACCAGCCAGGAGCCCCGAGAGAGACAGATAGAGAGAGAGAGAGAGAGAGAGAGAGATTGAAAGAGACAGAGAGAGAGAGAGAGAGAGAATTTTAAGCAGGCTCCACACTCAGCACGGAACCCCACATGGGGCTAGAACTCATGAACCATGCATGAGATCATGACCTGAACCTAAATCAAGAATCAGACGTTTAACCAGCTGAGCCACTCAGGCGTCCCTCCTATCATAAAGATTCTTAAAACTGCTCTCACACATCATCTACACCTGATGCAAATATAAATGCGTTCCCAGCACTAGGCATTTAGGGCTTCGGGCATGGGAAAGGGTGTCCGGGTCGGGGACAGTTTTGGAGAGGGACAGTTTCAACATCTCAGAATCCTCAGAGAGCAAGGAGAGGCTTAGTTGTCTGGGCAGGTGACATAAGGACCCTGGGTTCATCGGCATGGGCCCGTGCCTGACCGAGACCTCCATAGAACTCACTCTTCCCCAGGATGGGCTCCAGCCTTGACTCAGGCTGGCTGTGGACCCCTTGACTTGTTCTGTTGGATTCACATGTCCAAGGTGGCCCCGGACCTACATAGAGGAAAGGCACGCAGGGGGTCTGCGGCCTTGCCAGCTGAGAACAGCAAGACATAACCCCCCCGGAGGAGGGTGTCAGGCCCCATGGCCGTGAAAGCAGAGAGGCCCTGGTTGAGGGGCGGGGGGAGGCGGGGGAATGGTTTTGCCATCTCCAGTTTCCTCTTCCACATTCCAACACCCTTGGCTCAGTTGGTCCTTTCCAGGGAAACCGAAGAATAAATGGAGCTACTACCTACTCACTTCAAAAGGAAAAAGTTTCTTTTATCTTCTGTGGTAAGATTAGGAGGCCAGGCACATTTACTTGTGTCTGAATACTTGAAACACACTCTTGGGAAAACATAAACAGGATTTATATGAAATGCTTTAATCCCCCCGAAGAGCAGTGAACTCTTTTGAAAGGGCACCAGCCATTCTGGAGTTGGGTGGGATAATACTTGCCCACGCCTGTTTCTCACCTATGACTTGGCAGTGGCCGAAGTTCAACTGCAAACATCTCCAGGATACCTCCTGGATGCAGGTGCCGGACTGCGGAAAGTGGTCTGGGACTGTGACGAGCCCAAGATCCCACATTTAAAGACAAACCTCAACTTTTAATTTTTTTAAAAAAATATTTATTTGTTTTCGAGAGAGATGGTGAGAGCGGGGGAGGGGCAGAGACAGAGGGGGCCTGAGGATCCACAGCAGGCTCCGTGCTGACAGCCGCGAGCCAGACGCGGGGCTCAAACCCGTGAACCGTGAGATCATGACCTGAGCCGAAGCTGGACACCCAACTGACTGAGCCACCCAGGCGCCCTTGTATTTTTAAGTTTTAATTGACCTGACTTTCTTATCCGGTGAGTCTGATTCTCAGTAAGTTCCTCAGGAGGTTACTGCAAACCACATGTTCCTAACAATGGAAGTGTGGATGAAGTTTTGGCAAGTTGAGTCACTGATCCGTATGAGCGCTGGGGTGTCGTCTCTGTCTCCCGAAATACGATTGGCGAAAGGTCTTCCTGTGTAAAGAAAGGAGCCCTTCCCATATCGGTCCAGAAAATCAGGACTTTCTCAGCCTCACAGAACTTACTGGGAGAGTAGATTTCAAGATTGTGTCCCGCAATGGGCTTGCGTGATGGAGGCGGAAACTGGGGCCCAGATAGGTTCAAGTCCTACCCGATGTCACACAGCCAGGCAGTGTTTAAAACAGAGCGTGTTTGCACACTGAGACCCAACAGTGTGCACTGTGACTGCACATTGGACTTGCCACACCATTTCAAGGGCCTAACTAAGGCCAGCATTTACAAACTTTGTGGTAGGAGAAAAGATACACGCACTCTCACAGACGCACATACACTCGCTCACATGTGCACGCACACTTTTGTTTTTACAGAAGAAAGGACACTTGGGAAAAGGAGTGCTCCCTCCAACGTTTACATCCTAAGAAGAGAGGGCAAGTACTCCATTGACTTCAAGTATCTGAAGTACTAATTTTACTTTCTTAAAATTACACAAGTTCATGGGCGCCTGGGTGGCTCGGTCGGTTAAGCGTCCGACTTCGGCTCAGGTCATGATCTCACGGTCTGTGAGTTCGAGCCCCGCGTCGGGCTCTGGGCTGACAGCTCGGAGCCTGTTTCGGATTCTGTGTCTCCCTCTCTCTGCCCCTCCCCCGTTCATGCTCTGTCTCTCTCTGTCTCAAAAATAAATAAACGTTAAAAAAAATTTTTTTTTACTTACGCAAGTTCTTAAAATAAAGTGGGGATCAGTGTGAAAGTCAGGGGGGACAGGAGAGGAAATGGCCTAACTATCTCTTTTCCTCCTTATGAATTAATGTCTCTGTTGTCTGGGCTCTATTATGTCTTTGGAAATAATAACTGGAGGTTTATTTTCGTTTTATTTATTTATCAGTTTATTTGTTGGCTGTGCCGTCTGGCTGCCCGTGGCCGCGTTCACAGTGGGGCCCCGGGACTGGGCCTGTCCGGAAGAACTTCGGGGAGAGTGTTGTTTGCTTTCTGCATCTGAATGAACATCTGCCAGAAACTCACAGCCCAGCATCCTCTATTTGTTTTTAGAGTGCGGTCACTATTTTTTCGGACAATGCACCTAAGCCTGAGAGATTTGGGCCCCCTTGTGGGTGGAAAATGATCCAGGGCACCCCCAAGTAGCATTTTCTTCTTTTGCTCATGGAGCTAGCTGTTCCTGAGGGCCCAGTGGTGGCTGGCCGGAAGTTAGTGCCACCCTGGCTCCCAGTGACGGAAAGGAAGTCGGAGGACCCTACCTCCCAGAGACGCGGTTCCTTTGGCCGTGTCCCCTGCGTTAACACGTACATCACAACATGGTGAGTAATGCGAGAGGGCAGGCCTCGGGAAAGGCTGACGGTAGGGTGCTAGTGTGGCTGAGCCCCTCCAAGTGGGAAGGGCTTATCTGCCTTAGTCCTGGCCTCTGTGTCACTTCAAATGGGACTTAAAAGCAATTCTCTAAGTGGATTAGGTCTAGAGATTAAGTTGAGTATCCTGTGTTGAAAGGCCTGGATTTCACTCTCTCCCGAGACCAGTCTTTCCAATACTTGGGCAGCAGCTGCCGGGCGGGCGACCCCACTGATGAGAGACGGGGAGAGGGGAGTAAGACACCATCTTTTCACCCTGGCTTGTCCACTCACCTCCCTTTCTTCCAGACCTGCACCAGGGCACCACGCACGACACCTCCCAGGGCCTTCGAGCCCCACCCCCACCTTTAAGGGTCGAGATGTCTCCTAGACGGTCACTGGGAAGACCGGTTGTCATGAAGGTGTCAGAAGGCTCTTCTTCAGGAAATGTTCAGGGCTCCCAGAGTCACTTGGTAAAAAGGCTGGAAGGATTCGTTGGACATCAGAAGTCATAACCAAATGTGGAGTTGTACAAGAACCTGAGATTCACAGGCTGCTGCTGGTCACTCTGGCAGTGATGAGCAAGAGGAGGGAAGAGTAGCAGCGAGAGGGATCTAGGGGTGAGGCTTCCTAGGCTTCCTCAGGGTCTCTCTGTCCTGACAAAGCTCAGAAGAGGAAGGAAGGGGGACTCGTCTCTGCCCGGGAGTTGGGCACATCGTCACCCTCAGATGCCGAGGGGATAGATGTTTTTCACCAAGATGGAAGTTGCTTGCTAGACATCCTGATGTAGAAGGGGCCTTTGTTAATTGTATATTGTTTTCAAATTTTCTACTGGAAGGGCAAGGAATTGGAAAGTGTGCAAACATTCAAGTACCCACTGTGATTTAGTCGTATAGGGATTTTCCATGAAGTTCATTCGTACGCCCTATGACAGCACTTGAGCTAAAGAAAGTTGATTCCACGGTGCAGATATCAGTTGAGAGAGCCTTGGGAAACTGCTTCGGATCAAGTCCCTAAGAGGTGACAGGGCAAGGAATCGAACCCAGGACGTTCAAGTTATCCAGGACCGACTGATGTTATGATGCCCACGCCGTGCGCTTATCAGACGGAGGATGTGGATTTTCCACATCGGTTGTGGAATCCACGTTTGGCTCAGGGGACAGACCGGCACCCTCCCCCATACTTGCCTTTGCACATGGTGGCCAGCTGTGGCTCCCGCCCGGGGTAGAGATGGAACAGAGCCAAGACTGAACATCAAAGGCTAGCAGGGAAGTGCGCCTGCTTCTTCCTGGCTCTGGCCTCAATTGCATGCTCTCTGGGCCGTATGAAATTAACCATGGCAAAAGGATTGGGGGAATCCTGTTGTGGAGGACAAACACTGTTTTCCCAGCTTTGTCCAATCCAATTACAACTGTCGATTGGTAGGCAGGTAGTGGATGGTGAAAAAAGCTCCAGGGGTTTCTTTATAAGGAAGCGCTTATGACTTTCCCTGGGAAGTGAAAGAATCCTTGACCACACAGTTGAAACTGCTTAAAATAAAAAAGCAGAGATCAAAGCAGTGCAAATTCTTAGTCACTTAGCAGTGCCATGGAAGGAGGCGATCTTACCAGTTTTTCAAGGAATTGGAACAATATAAAATATCCTTCACAAAATTCTGTGGAACGTAATAATTCCGAAACAGAGATCTACTAAGCCCTCATACTGTGCTTTGCGTAAAGTTGCACAAGACCCCAGAGAGCTTCTAGCCCAGTGGGAAGACACACATTTGAACATTCAGAGTCCCAAACAATCAGGACCGTAGCTGAGGTGAGCACAAAATGCTTTAGAAACAGGGAGAAGAACATGGATGGCTTTATTTGGGGGAGTGAAGAAGACCTCGGAGTCTTCCCAAGATTAAAGTATTTTAGCTGAAGGCTGAAGCCTGCTTGAGCAAAGGGAGAAAGGCATTTAGAGCTGAGAGAGCCACGTACGCAAACATGCGAACACGACAGGGGGGCTGATGTGTTTGGGACCTGGCTTTTGGACCATGATTCGTAACATAAATAAATGATCATTGTTGTCTACTGCAAGTGGAGAGTGTTGAATTTCAGTTTATTAGGCAATAAAACAAATTTTACTATATGGTATCGGGATGCACAGGCTTTGGGTTTAAGAAGACTGGGTTAGAATCTTGGTTCTGCCACACTATTTGTTCATTCATTCATTCATTCATTCAAATACATCATCAGGCAATATGCTTGGTTCTGGACATAAAAAAGTGTGCGGGGACATAGTAGCTGCTCTTTAAAGATCTGGCAAGTGTAGAGGTAAAGTGACATGTAGAAGGATACAGAATGGGTGCTTTTCTCAAGTCCCTGTGAGGGCAGGGGGTAGAATCAATGATAAGGGTGGGGGGAGTCTTCTTGGAGGAAATGACCTTTGATCTGAATTTTATCTTATTTTATTGTTATTTTTTTTAATATATGAAATTTATTGTCAAATTGGTTTCCATACAACACCCAGTGCTCATCCCAAAAGATGCCCTCTTCAACAGGATCTGAATTTTAAATCTGAATGAAAGTTAGGAGGTCACAGAAAGGTGGGACAAAGGGAGAGGAGAGAGCATTCTGGGCAGAAAGGAAAGGGATAAGGAATCCCTTGTGTGTGGGAGGATCTAGAAGCAAGCCTGTGTTCCTGGAGTGTGAAACGTGAACAGGGGTGGGTAGCAAGGGCAGGGTCGATGACATCTTCAGGGCCAGGTGATGGTGGGATCTGTAGAGCGTGAACTCGGTGTTTCACTCCGGTTGAGTATTAGAATCACCATGGGGTGCTTTAAAAAGGTAAAATGCGGGGTGCCTGGGTGGCGCAGTCGGTTAAGCGTCCGACTTCAGCCAGGTCACGATCTCGCGGTCCGGGAGTTCGAGCCCCGCGTCAGGCTCTGGGCTGATGGCTCAGAGCCTGGAGCCTGTTTCCGATTCTGTGTCTCCCTCTCTCTCTCTGCCCCTCCCCCGTTCATGCTCTGTCTCTCTCTGTCCCAAAAAATAAAATAAAACGTTGAAAAAAAAATAAATAAAAAGGTAAAATGCTCAGCCCCGGTACAAAAGGTCTATTTAATTGGACTGGGTCTGGCTGTGTTGCTGTTTGTTTGTTTTTCAAACTGGGTGACTGACGTGCACTTAGGGCTGAGACCTGCTCCTGTGGGGGTCGGGAAGCTTTTGAAGAGACTCAGTAAAGACATGGGCTAGTCAACTGTGTAACAGAGAAGGGTCTTTCTGATTAAAGTCTGGAGGAACTAGCAACATAAGCAACAGGGAAAACATTTTGGAAGTGAACATCCATACTGGGGATGATGAGGGCTCGGAGGGGGCAGCGGTTATAGGAATAAAGACAGATGGGAGGAGGTGATTCTGAGCAGCATTCAGGAGGTAAAATCAGCAGGGGTCAATTGATGGTATCGAGGTGAGGATGTGGGAGGGCATAACGATGGATCCCACACTCACTGCTGGCTATCCAGTAGGATGGCCAGTTCACACAGAAGACACCCAGTTAGATTTGCATTTCAGATAAGCAATGAAGTTTTTTAAAGCAAATATACTCCGTGCAAGATTTGAAACAATATACATATATATATATATATATATATATATATTCCCCACTCCCACCCCCCAAATCTGACAATCTTAGTCCCCGGGCTAAGGTAGAGACATCAATTAAACGGAGAATGTATGGGAATTGGACAAACTCTGGAGTTGTGTTGACAATGAATCCAGATCTGGACTTGGAAACTTTGCAGTGTGCAGGTAGAAATCTCTAGTTGGCAGTTGGATATATATGTCTGAAGTCTGCAGAGCTATCCAGGCTGAAATCATCAGTGTAATTTTTTAAATATTTATGTATTTTTTTGAAAGAGAGAGAGAGAGAGAGAGAGAGAGAGAGAGAGAGAGCATGAGCGGGGGAGTGGCAGAGAGAGTGGGAGACAGAGGGTCCGAAGTGGGCTCTGTGCTGACACTAGCATGCCCGATGTGGGGCTGAAGTCATGAGTGAGATTATGACCTGAGCTGAAGTCAGACGCTCAACCGATTGAGCCACCCAGGTATCCCATCATCAGTGTATTTGTGTAGAAGTCAAAAACATGCAATGGGGATGAGTTTTCTTGGGCACACCAGATGGAGTGGGAGAAGTGGCAGCCCACGATGGAACCCTGCTTTCTAGGTCACTTTGAGCAAGTCACGTAACTTCTCTGAACTTCAACTCCCCCCAGAGAATAATAAAGCAGAGAATAATAAAACCTGTGTCATAGGCTTGTCATATACGTGTATAATGCCATGTAAGAGGCCCTGGGGACCTTGCCTGGTTCCTCCCATCAACATTTTCCTTGCCATTATCAGCATTGTTTAAATAGATCACATAAACCAATGAGCAAAGACAAACTGGTGTCTATGAAGACAAATACGTCAAAATATTAGCAAAATAATATTATTAAGACATAAAGACAAACAACAAAAATAACAAAGTCCCAAACTATAAATTATTTTATGAAGCTCAAATAGTAGGAGAACTCAGAAGGGTAATTCCTCTGTTACAATAATATCAATTTTTATCAATTTTATTCTCCAGAGGATGGAGTAAAGGAAGATAATTTGCATCCCCCGAAGGCACCCTACCAATGGTGTCTGTAGTAAAGGTTTATTTGCTTTTTCTTTAGCCTTTCTGGGAAATAAATGTTTAAAGATAAAAATAATACTCATTTTCTATAGCAGGAGAAAGAATGTTAATTGTCTGAATTGGCCCACAAATATATACACATTGGGTGTGCACTTGTGCACACACGTGCACGCACACACATGCACGCGCATGCACACACGCACACACGCACACCCCCCCCCCCCCCGATCTCTCTTCAAATTTTGTCTGGACACGTTAGCCACACAATGAGTCACTGTTTGTTCTGTACATACAGAAAGAAGCAGGACCACCAGGGCTTTCTAATCTTGTACCAAAGGTGGGAAACGAATGCCTTGATGGAAAGAGAAGGGAACATAGAAATGTTTGGAAAAGACTCAAAAACACTAATTCCACAAAGGACTCCATTTAGCTCGTCTTGCATACTGTAAACGCTTTGAAAGAAACCTATATTCGTGTAGGTGGAATAAGTGTTTATTTCAAGCTTCTATTTGATATGCACTTTCTGTTTGTATTCCGGTGGGTAACAGAGTAGTACCCTTGCGCATTCCATCTGACCATGAAATTGCCAAAATTCTTGAGATGATCTCATGATGCCTTGCTCTGTTGTAATAAATTACAATTAGGAAATAAGGAAGAAATGCAGGACTCACCCTTAGTCTCTGAGCTTCTGGAAGAAAGGGGCTGATTTAAATATATGAATACAGTTTCAAGAAACCCCAAAGGAGCAGGTAGCGGCAGCTTTGTTTATTTGCTCATTCATTTCATACCAGTAGGCATTAAAGACCAACCAGGGGTTTGGTCTTGTGAGGCAGGAATGGGGGTAGACGGGCAGATAACCAGCTTCCTATTATTACACAATGTGATAGGGCTGCACTTAATGAGAAGAACAAAGTGCTAAGAGAGAAGACCCTTGGATTAATTCTGCCTGGGTGGGTACCAGAAGGCTTAGCCTGAGTTTTCCAGCTGGTTGGTTGCTCATACAGTCTTAAATTTAGAGGATTAAAAAAAAAAAAAAACACAAAAAAAAACCATTGCCTGATTTGTTATGGTTCAATACTCTCCTGGAAGAATTAGTCTCTGCCTCCCCTAGGCAACCCCCACACTTATTTCATGCCTCCACGATGGCTAGATTCCTTTGTATGTGTCTACATGGCTACCGCCCAAAGCATGGGCTTGGGCTTCGTTCACATGCACCTTACCAGCACCCAGGTGCGAGCTGCTCAGTAGGTGTTTCTCGCACATTTGCTGTTTATATGAATGAATGCCTGTGTGGAGCCCTACTAGAAAACAAGAGTCTTCTGGAGAAGGAGTTTTCTCACCCTTCTCTCACCCACATCTCTTTGCTAAAAGAAGGGCAATGCAGACATCTAGAAGTGTCGTGAGTCAGAATATTTGATGCTGTTAGCTTCCATTTCTGTGTCTTTGCTGGGGAGATGTCACCCTTGTGACAGGACAGTAGGACGGATTCCAAAAGTGGTAAACAAAATGGTGGGACTGGTGAACTCATCCAGTGAATTAGGATTGCCGGGAGACTTCCTATTATCTATCTCAAACTGTCGCAAACCACTGACTGGCCCATTAAGAAAAATTCAACCCAACTGACTGATTCTCAGTCTGGGAGCAGGATGAAGAAGAAACCACTGTTGTTGTCAGCCCAAGAAGCCATTCGGTTGCTTTTCTGCCCCCCCCCCCCACTTTTTTTAAGTTTATTTTATTTTGAGAGAGAGAGAGAATGAGGGAGGGGCAGAGAGAGGGGAGAGAGAGAGAATCCAAAGCAGGCTCTGTGCTGTCAGCACAGAGTCCAACGTGGAGCTCGATCCCATGAACTGTGACATCATGACCTGAGCCAAAATCAAGAGTCAGACACTCAACTGACTGAGACACCCAGGCAACCCTGCCCTTATTCTTTTGTCTCATTCTATTCAGAGCTCTAAGTGTTCTTTGGAAATAAACAGAAAACCGTAATAAAGTATGTAGCATTCAGTAAGGGCACATAGAAAATTTAAAAACCAGCCAACCAACTGGATTTCCTTTCATACATATTGGTTTAAAAATGTTCAGTCTGAGAAATCCTTTGGGAATTATAATCATGACGGCAATCATTTCACTTGGCTTAGCCAAGAAACAACACACATAGTCTTTCAGTTTGACTGATTAAGGCACATGGAAGAAAACAGGGAAGAGAGAAAGGGTGATAGGAGAGCCCAGACCACACTGTACTTCAGATCCTTCTGCACAGATGTCCAACTTCTCCAGCTTATCTGATGGAGTCACGACAACTCTATATGGAACCCACAAAAGGTTTCCAAATATCTTCTAGATCCAAGGTTGATTCTGAAGTCTAGATATCATCATCTTTTATGCCCTGTGCTTTTTTCATCAGAGAACTAAACTGGAGTCTGGCACTTTCCACACCTGTAGACACAACCCATGGATGTGAGGAGAGGAAGGGGTTGGGATCTCCTCTGGGGCCAATCTTCCCAGGCTCACCAGTGAAGATACAGTTTTCATTTTGGGCCAGGATCTCAGCTTCAAACTCTTATTCCCATCCCACCACATTAAAAAAGAGAAAGAAAGAAAAGAAGGAAAGAAAGAAAGAAAGAAAGAAAGAAAGAAAGAAAGAAGAAAGAAAGAAAAGAGAAAGGAAGAAAGAAAAAAGAAAGAAAGAAAGAAAAAAGAAAGAAAAAAGAAAGAAAGAAAGAAAAGAAAGAAAGAAAGAAAGAAAGAAAGAAAAGAAAGAAAAGAGAACACTCAAAATACTGAAATCAATTTTACAGCTGGGAAGAGGCACCATGGAGAGGCTCTTCCTACCATACTTATTTTTTAAGTTTATTTATTTATTTTGAGAGACAGAGCAAGAGCAGGGGAGGGGCAGAGAGAGAGAAAGCAAATCCCAAGCAGGCTCTGCATTGTCAGCACAGAGCCCAGCAGGGGGCTTGAACTCACAAACTAGGAGCTCATGACCTGAGCCCAAACCAAGAGTCAGCTGCTTAACTGACTGAGCCACCCACGTGCCACTTTACCATATTTGTTTTACTGTCCTGCCTCCAGTCCTCCCTCAAGCTGCCCTCCACGTATCGCCGCCAGCACAGACACGTGTGGGTCTCAGTGTCACTGACCCAAAGGCGAGCCCACTTGTTTTGGGGGAGACCCGACTCCCAGACATGGCATCCGGACCACTCTGCACGCTGGCTTGATTCAATGTGTCCTTCTCTCATATTAAATCCCTTTCTACCTTCTGTTCTGTCTTGTCCCAACAGCTTCTCCTTGCTCTTCTCTCATGATCATTTTTTCTGGACCGTGTTACTGGGTTTCCTGAAGTCTGTCCTTCCACCTCTGTCCCTAAGGTGCAGCAGCTGAGAGATTAAAACAACCCTCTTCAGGTGAACCAGGGAGGAAGTAGTGCCCCAGGATTTCCTTTTGCAAGGTCAGCTGGTGTCTTCTTTCTCCGGGTGTCTGTATTAAAACTGCCTTGATGGTCCTTGTTAAACTGAGACTTAATTAAGAAAACCAAGATGCTTATTATTCACGAAGAGTTGAATGAATGAATGAGTCGTGACTTCGTGATGAAAGCAGACTCACTTCAAACTCTCTCTGCAAGTTTTCTAAGAAATATATACATTTAATTCAGAATTGAGAACACGTTTTGCCATCGCTGATAAGAGCATTTCTTAAAGATCAGAGGAAACATGAATTTATATAACCTCTACATGTATGTATATATCATATACATACGTATTTTAAATGTGTGTATTTCTTCTTTTGGAAAATAGAAAACCATGATTTTCAGATACCTTTTAAACTTTTTTACTCTTAGGACTTACAAAAATTCTCCAAACCAAAATTTAGTAGCCACCAGATATAGTCAAATTATTTACAAAGATCCTGATTAAACAAAATGTACTAGCCTGGAAACAATTATTCCATACTTACAGCAGCAAAATGCGGTTCAATTACAGTAATTCTTTCAGATCCAACTCTTCAGAACGAGATTTCTATTTTTATGTTTCAGTGAAAGGTTTTGAAGATTTTAACTGACCAGTGATTTTTTTTTTTTTTTTTTTTTTAGAGTACGGTGGAGTATTCATCCAGGTAAAATCTTATTGCAATGGGTGATTCTTTATCAAAGGTTTCTATGGACTATTTTGACATATACTCCAGGAATTCTACAATAACGGATGTATTTTGTGGTTGTTCTTTACAATGACTAGTTGAGCTTCGTCAGTTTCTATATCCTTCAGAAATCACGGGAGATTATGTGATGACTGATAGAGCCAAGAAAGGTCCTGAACTGAGTTATTTGGGGTGTATGTTTGCTCTAACGTAAAACTACGCTTCCAGTTCTCAAATATAGCAGCCAACCCCACCTATCACCCGTCAGGTGAATAATCATTGTAATACAAGGAGGTTGGAGAAAAAACAGTGTGGTTGTTCTGTGGAGTTCCTTCAACTGGAGTTGGCCCTCAACACATGGGAAGTAACAGAAGAATGACACCGTCTCAAGGATGGAGACAAAAACTGTCTTGATTAATCAAAAAAATGTCATCTCTCCTCCTCCTCAAAAAAGTAGCTGTGGGGACACCTGGGCTCAGGTCATGATCTCACGGTTTGTGAGTTCAAGCCCCGCCTGGGGCTGTCTGCTGTTAGAGCAGAGCCCGCTTTGGATCCTCTGTCCCCCTCTTTCTCTGCCCCTCCTCTGCTCATTTTCTCTCTTTCTCTCTCTCAAAAATAGATAAATAAACTTTAAAAAAGTAGCTGTAGAAAAACTTAAAATAATAATAATTTTTTTTTCTTTTTTTTTTTTTTTTTTTTTTTTTTTTTTTTTTTTGGGACAGAGAGAGACAGAGCATGAACGGGGGAGGGCCAGAGAGAGAGGGAGACACAGAATCGGAAACAGGCTCCAGGCTCCGAGCCATCAGCCCAGAGCCCGACGCGGGGCTCGAACTCACGGACCGTGAGATCATGACCTGGCCGAAGTCGGACGCTTAACCGACTGCGCCACCCAGGTGCCCCAAAATAATAATTAAAATACGCTCAGAAAGCTTGAGATAAGGTTGGGTCTAGAAAATTCTGTGTACTCTTACATGTATATAAAGGCTATGGATGTCTTTCTGATTTTCTTTCCGAGATAAATAGATTAGTGGTTATCAGCACCTGTTAATTCAATTAGCAGCTATATATTCAATAGAATCAATTCCCTTTTACTGGAGTGGAATCTTTCAAAAATCTTTCAAAATCTTTCAAAAAATCTTTCAAAAATCTTTCAAAAATCTTTCAAACAATTTTTGATGGCTCTTCACAAAAATCAAAATGGTTTTGATTTTTCAAAAAATCTTTTGATCTTTTGATCTTTCAAAAAATCTTTCAAAAATCTTTCAAAAATCTTTCAAACAATTGTTGATGGCTCTTCACAAAAATCAAAATGGTTTTTCATATTAGTTTAGTATCCTTTTCCTGCTTTATGATTTTCCTTCATAGATGTTTTTTTTAAGGCATTTTTTAAGCTCTAAGACACTTTCCTGTAATTTTGCATTTATAATATCTGAGAGGTTTCAGTTTTTGACACAGAGCACCTGTTGTAATCATTTTCATCAAACAAATGTTACAGCTAAAGTCCAACTCAATTAAAAATGCTCTCGTAGGGGCGCCTGGGTGACTCAGCCGGTTAAGCATCCGACTTTGGCTCAGGTCATGGTCTCACAGTTTGTGAGTTCAAGCCCCGCGTCGGACTCTGTGCTGACAGCTCAGAGCCTGGAGCCTGTTTCAGATTCTGTGTCTCCCACTCTCTCTGTCCCTCCCCTGCTTGCACTCTGTCTTGCCGTCTCTCTCAAAAATAAATAAACATTTTAAAAAAGTACTCACGGAGAAGGTATGTCCTAAACTGCTGTGAAAAGTCTCGGGACTATTGAAAGTTTCAAGTGTAAACTTGATAGTTACAAGATGGCCAGTGGAAATCACATGAGGTCTCAGAAATAGACCAGCAAAACATCATTTTTCAGGAGATAGAGATGGTGTTGACTTAGCCTGGTGTTTATTTTCCGAACACCAGAAGAAACTCAGGAGAACACTTTAGAAAAGGAAGGAAAAGAAATGCAATGTCACGGCCCAGGGGAGATGACCCCCCAGAACGACTTGAGCTTGGAATGAAGTAAGGTCCTCAGATCTTGTTGTCCTGACTCGTACTAGGATGTGACCCTGGCGAGTCACTGAACTTTCCAGTAAATGAGACAGCTGGATTCCTTGCTGCTGCAAAATTCTATTACCCCGTGACTCTGAAGCTGGGTCCAGGTGAGAGAGTGTGGCTGTGCAATCCTAGGCCAGAGTTGCTCCGGGTTGGCGTGAACCCGCAAAAAGGAGACTGGTGCTTGTTGGATGCTGGAGAAGTGAATGCCTGTCAGGATGAAGACCCTGGCTTTGGGACAGCTGGGTCCCAGCCCCTTCAAGGCCAGGGATCTGATCTGAGAGTACGGCACTCTGTGTTTCTGCTGCCCGGTCTGTAACATGGGGTCAATAGAGCCTCCACCTTCAGGTTGTGATGACCGAACAACACAACTCAGGAAGAACCTGGGTCAGAGTGCTTGGCCTAAGAACAATTTGCCAGGTCGAAGGAGCTTCTCGGCTTTGCCATGCAGGCCACCTACTCTGACCTGGGCTCCCTGGCTTCTTGTCACTTCATCTCTGTTTCCTGGACACTGGACGTGCCACAGGCCCCTGACCCTCTGTGTTAAGATGGCCATTCCAGTTACCCCTTGGATTTATAGATGGAGACAACAGGGGTAAGGTGATGTGGACCTGGGTTCCAGAAGGTCCGGAAGGTTCCAAATGGCGGACGAATGTGGTCGTGTTTTAAGGAGTTAACTGAAGTATATGGGGACAGTGACTCTGGAAGGAGCTGTCGTCCAAGTATAGGGGCGTAGCTTCAGGGACAGGGAGGGGGAGATTAGAGAGAGCTGTTTGTCTGCATGTAGTTTAGGAATGAGGAAGGAAAGAGGAAGGAGGCTCGAGCTGCCTCTCCCTCTTCCTAATCCCTCCCTCCTTCAATCCACACTGTCACTAGTGATGTCTGTCACCTCCCTGTTTACAAAGCATCTACAACTCCCCACTGCCCACAGGATGAGGATCAAGCACCTCACTATGGCAGGAGCTAGGCTCAGCCGGCCGTTCTAGCCATCCTCCGTTACTCAGCCCTTATGTGCATCATCTCTTGGACCTGGTTGTTAGCCACTTCCAGAACGTAGACTTTCTCTGAGCTTCCCTCATGCCTGCTTCCTCTACTGGGGGCCCTTCTTACCTGGTAAGATACTACTCATTGTACAGAATGCAGTGCAAACAAAGTTCACCTTCCCATGCCTCCTGGCTCCCACCACTTTGCTGGCCAGCACGAACGGATTTGTTCTTCCATACCTGATTCACAGAAGTTGTTGAGTTCACGGGTACCATGGTGGCTTCTCCTCATCTGACCATGAGGTCTTTAAGGACGGGGCCATGATCTCATCCTCTTGTGCATCTTCCACACAGAGCCAGAACTTGAGAAAGTTGGTGGCAGGGGAGGAACGGAGGCCAGGCACTAGCGGTCAGGCCTTGATGGGGCAGGTGGATGATGGGATGCCACCTTTCCCTCGAGGACCAGGCATGTGTGTGGCAGAGGAGAGGCCAGGCCAGGAGGGGAGCAGATAGGAATGCGTGGCAGTGGAAAAGGTCAGATGGAATCCCGGCTGCTGCAGGTGTCACTGGACCCTAAGGCAGAGACAGACCTGGGGGTGGGGTTATTTGTGGGCAGAAAAGAAGAGGAAGAAGCACTTGCAGAGGCTGTTACTGTGGAAGATGTCTTGGGTCTCCAAGGACCCTATAGATGAAAGATGTCCCAAGGATGTTCCCTAGTTAGCTCAGGCTACTGTAAGAGACTTCCATGGACTGGGCAACTTATAAACAGCAGACATTTATTCTCACCGTTCCGGAGACCGGAAGTCTGACATCAGGGGGCCAGCGTGATTGGGCTCTGGTGAGGACCCCCTTCCAGGTTGCAGATGCTGACTTCTCATTGTGTCCTTACTGGGTGGAGAGCAGACACAGGAAGCTCACGGTCCTGTGTCCCTTCCAAGGGCACTAATCCTATCATGAGTGCTCTACCCTCTAACCTTGAGTCACTTTCCAAATCTATGCCATTGAGGAGTAAGGTTTTGGTATAGGAATTTTGGGGAGGGGACACAAACAGTCAGCCCTTAGGAGTCCGGGAATGACAGCACTAACTTTCCTTATTAGGATGAAACTTTACACGAACCAGCTATGCCAATGATGATAATCCAGGGCATTTGCCGTCCAACTTCTACTGTAGAAGTCGACTTCTACAGAAAACATCAAAATTGGTCTTTCCAAAGTGCCTAACTTCTATTTTTTTGTTTTTGTTTTTGAGAGACAAAGCTCAAGCATGGGAGGGGCTGAGAGAGAGGGAGACAGAATCTGAAGCAGGCTCCAGGCACTGAGCCATCAGCACAGAGCCCGATACAGGGCTCAAACCCACAAACTGTGAGATCATGACCTGAGCCGAAGTCGGACACCCAACCGACTGAGCCACCTAGGCGCCCCCTTAATTTTGATTAAAAAAAATTATTTTTGAGAGACCGAGTGCCAGCAGGGGAGGGGCAGAGAGAGAGGGAGACAGAGAATCTGAAGCAGGCTCCAGGCTCCAAGCTGTAAGCACAGAGCCTGGTGGAGCTCAAACTCACAAACCGTGAGATCATGAGCTGAGTCAGACACTTAACCGACTGAGCCACCCAGGCTCAATGCCCAATTTCAATTAAAAAAAATTTTTTTTAATGTTTATTTATTTTTGAGAGAGAGACAGAATGCAAGTGGGTTAGGGGCAGAGAGAGAGGGAGACGCAGAATCCGAAGCAGGCTCCAGGCTCTGAGCCATCAGCACAGAGCCCCATGCGGGGCTCGATCCCACAGAGCTGTGAGATCATGACCTGAGCCGAAGTCAGGCGCTCAACCGACCGAGCCACCCAGGCGCCCCGCCCAATTTCAATTTTAATTGTACATCTGTATCCCTGGAGGCTCCCCTCTTTCACTGTTGTTTACTGAAGTGGGTTACAAGTAGTATCTATATCAACAACCTGCTAGGAACAATGGTTCATAACCTTGCCTCTTTAATTTTCTTGCACATCAGATTGCAATGGCTCCACACCCACGGTCCCCACGGGCTCCAACTGCTTGTTCCTGTCGGCAACCATCAAGGTTAGGATTGTACTCAAAACGATAACTTTCTTTCTTTTGGGTGGCTGGGAGGAACCAAACGATTAAAGTTGTAGAACATTGAGATAATTTTCTTTTTTTTTTTTTTTTGGTCAGAACGTGTGGCACCACGTCGTGAGCTGTTACTACGTTTGAGGACGTGCTGGCAACCCGGTCCCTTTGCTGAGACGGTCGCCTGAGAAAAAGGCCCGAGGAGGCCACAGCTGGGCGCTTTCCCTCTGGGCACGATACATTCGTCGGCCCAGACTCGAGGCTTGTCCGGATGCTGGGTGGTGGCCGGAAAACACTTTTTACTGTTCTTTGGACACATCAGCTGGCGCTTGGACGCCTCACGTGCCGTTTTCTCTTTGTCACAGAGAGACTTGGTCCCCGGGGGATGGATTGCACGTGCCAGAACCCCTCCCCCAGCTTATCTGGCCGAAAGACTTGGGAAACGGGAGAGAAGAGAAGACAGCAATGGGTCCAGAGCTCTGCTGTGCACACCTACCGTCTCCGCTGTCCTAACAGAGCCAAGTTCACTCCCTGCCATCTCCGATCCCCCTATGAAAGGAAAAGCAAAGCAGGCACTGTCAGAAGAACGACATCCCTTCCCTGACTTACCGCGTGGCACCTTGCTGTGGACTCTGGCCCCATCAGGTCGAAGGTGGTTGCTGTTGAACTCCTGCCACGGCTTCTCTGTGGCCAGGCCGTTTTGTGGGTCGGGGTGGCCTTCTTGCCTCACCCTGGGCTCTCATCACACCAGACTGACATCCTTCTTGCACCACGCCTGGCACCTCCAACCCCCGAGACCCGCTTACCTAGTGTTTCCGACCTGGAGGGACCCGGCTGACCCCTCATTTGTTGGAACCGGAATATCTTTACGGTTCCGATCCAGGGTTGCCCCACTACGGACTTCCCCCCACCCCCCCCAACATCGTAGAAATTCATGCCTGAACTTCGTTCCTGTCCTGAGCACCAAGCACCCTGCCTGGGGTGAGTCATCATGAAAGGTTACTTGTTCCTCCTTACCCCAGAATGGTCTATTTTCTTAATTAGCCGATTGTGAGCAGAACTGATTTTGTATGCCGGGTATTGATACAAACAGCGAAGGGCTTACAATTACCCGTGAAATATATTAGTTGGGGCTGACGTTTCCTGCACTCGCTTTCCACATCTCCCAGGCTAAGGATTTCAAGATCGACCACGGAACTGAACAACCAAAGCAAAGATTTGCTCTGGGTGGACCGTCTCACGTGTCCCACAGCAAGACGTCAGGTCTTGACTGACTGTGATGGGGTAGACGTGCCGACGAGCCCCCCACGCCCCTTCGCGCTCACCAATGACAGCAAAAAGCTCTAGGCAACCCGCAAAAACAACTATCTAGCGGTTTGAAAAGTAAACAGGAGCAGGCAGCAGTGGAGAAGAGGCAAACTTGGAGAAATAATGCCACACGAGAGCAGGTCCCAGTCATGGATATACTTTAATATAAAGCTGAATACTTTATTTTTTTTTCAACTTTTTTTTTTATTTTTTTATTTTTGGGACAGAGAGAGACAGAGCATGAACGGGGGAGGGGCAGAGAGAGAGGGAGACACAGAATCGGAAACAGGCTCCAGGCTCTGAGCCATCAGCCCAGAGCCCGACGTGGGGCTCGAACTCACGGACCGCGAGATCGTGACCTGGCTGAAGTCGGACGCATAACCGACTGTGCCACCCAGGCACCCCAAAGCTGAATACTTTAATAGAAACTCTATCTTTGTTGCCAGAGGAGCTAGGAAAAGGGAGCTCAGGCGATGAAAAAAGGGTAAGATAATCCCAGAGGGGGAAACCAAGTCAGAGGTTCTGCTAATTCTGTGTATAAATCCACACACATCTCATCCTAACCCCCGAGCCACCCCTGCCAAGGGCAGACTGAAACCAGCCTAACAGGTGGATCAGTTTCCTGAGGCTGCTCTAAAAATCACCACAACCCTGGTGGCCTAAACCAACAGAAATCTGCCACACACTTCTGGAGGCCAGAAGTCTGAGATCAGTTGTACCTTTTGTTAATTGCATTTCATTAAAATTATTTTTCCCCCCAAAGATACCATAAGAACGCGAAAGAGCAGGCCTCAGGCCAGGAGGAAATATCGACAAAGGATTTGTGTAGAGAATACATTTAGAACTCGTACAGCTCAGTTACAAACAACCCAAGGAAAAAGTGGGCAAGAGAGTGGGACGCTTCCAAAAGAAGACACACGAATGTCTAGTGAGCACAGGAAGCTGTGTTCAACATGATTTGTATCAGGGAAAGAAAAATGAAATGTATAACAGAATATCCACTTGCTCTCTTTGGCTTGGTGACAGTTAAAAATATAGAAGCTGCCGGGGCACCTGGGTGGCTCAGTCGGTTAAGTGTCCGACTTCGGCCCAGGTCATGATCTCGTGGTTCATGAGTTCAAGCCCCGCGTCAGGCTCTGTGCTGATGGCTCAGAGCCTGGAGCCTGTTTCCGATTCTGTGTCTTCCTCTCTCTCTGACCCTCCCCCGTTCATGCTCTGTCTCTCTCTGTCTCAAAAATAAATAAAACGTTAAAAAAAAAATTAAAAAAAAATACAGAAGCTGCCAAGTGTTGGTAAGGCCATGGAGCAACTGGAACTTCCGTAGGCTGCTGGAGGCCATGTAAAATGGTGCAGCCTCTTTGGAAAACCTATTGGCAGTTTCTTTCAAGTTAAACATAAGCCCACTGTATAGCCCCTCCCAGCCTTTCCATTTGTAGTGAGTCTTTACCCAAGAGAAACAGAGACATAAATCCCATAAGTGAATGTTCATGGTGACTGTATTTGAAATAACCCAAACAGGATACAACCCAAACGTTCATTGTAAGGATAAATGAAAATGATTTTCTCCTTTTGATTAAGGGCAAAGAGACCATGTTCCCTTTCTGTTCTTTTTAGAGTGTTTTCTTAGAGACGTAGCAAATCTGAGTCCTTGCTCTGTTTGGAATAGAGGTACATGTTTCGAGAGAGTGAGCCCCGTCTCCAGCGTTGCAACGTAAAGGTATTTCTCTGGCCTGGCCAAGCAGACGGCCCTCAGGAATTAGCTCAAGACTCTCTCACAGGAAATGTGGTAATGAGCAGTGGTTTAGTCTTTGGAAGATAAGAGACATTTTTGTTTTTCATTTTCTTTTGCTGCCTGTAATGTGTCAGATTTCCCCCCAAACTTTGCAGTCGGTTTTTGGCTACATGCATATAAACTTATTAAAGCTGACTCAGTAATAAAGTGTGTTTTCTGTTATTGGTATGGTGGGGTCTTTTGGGAGAATCTGATTGCTTTATGCCCCCAATGCCACTCACAGCTGAATGGGTTCACGTATTGTTATCTAGTTATATGATGGAGTATTGATCAGCAACAGAAGAGAATGAATTATTGTATTCATGCAACAACATGAACGAATTTCAACATAATTATACTGTAGCCCCAAAGTGAGCCAGGTCTCTCCTCCCCATCCTCTGGGCTTTTATTTTGGCCTCAGTGTTTTGGTATTTCCCAGTGCAGAGCTCTTGGACCAGAAAGAACCATACATTTCCTTCGGTTCTTTATCTTATCTCAGGATAATTTTTCACAGCCAAAGTGGAATTCATAATTGGAGAGGGTTGGACCTCAGTTTCATCATTTTTAAAAACATCTATAAAAATATGCAGGGCCGTCACCCCACCAAGTGCCAGAGGTTCTGGGAGCAGTTTCAACGTCTGGATTTGCAAACAGGTGCTGACCGCAGAACTGCCTCCCATCACCTGGGGGACTTTCTTAAAAATAGCTTTCTGGCCACCTCTGGGAATTGTGGTTTAATAGATCTGAGGTGGTGGTGGGAATCTATATTTTTTTGAAGGGTCTCAGGTTAGTCTAATAAGCAGCAAAGTGTGGGTACCTTACATGCATATATAAGGGGGCTGCGTGGGTAACTTCATTGACCACAAAACCCCATCTTTTTCTGCCCCTCCCCCCTTTGCTTTCATCAGCTGGCTGATGCCTGAAAAGCCCCTGAAGGAGCTTGCAACAGCCTGCAGCCCAAGTGCCAAAGGCTACCCGCAAGCTGTTCCCACTATCCTTGCACTTGGTTTTTATTCTTTTTAACAAAGTCTCTGAAGTCCTTCAAAATGCAAAATCATTTAGGCAGATGTAGCGAATTAGGGATGGCTAAACATCCCTGGCCATTCTTCCCACTATGAGGTCGATGTCCCCACTGCCTTGGATTTTGGAGAAAGAGAATATGGCAGGAGCTGTGCTGTGCCAGTTTCCGGGACCAGACCTTAGGAAATTGGCAGCTTCCACTTCCTGCCTCTCAAACACTTGCATTTGGAATCGGCAGCCATGTTGTGAGAAAGACCAAGAAGCACCGTGGAGAGGCCCGGGAGAAGAGGAACCGAGGCTGGGCGGCCAGCCCATAGCAAGCACTGGAAGTGATCCTCTAGCTCGGGACACTCACCCCAACCAACGCCTCGCAGATTAGAGCAAGCTGTCCCTGCCAGGCCCAGACGGATGGCAGATTCATCAGGGAAATAAATGATTGCTGTTGTTCCGCGGTTGTTTGTTATGCAGAGAGGGGTAGCTGGAAGGGAGACCGATCAAAATTTTTGGTTATTTCGTATAACCTCTCTCTTGTCCCTGTCCTGCTCCTAAGCACCTATGTGACGGTGGCCCAGCGGCTGATCTTTACCAACCTCAATTTTCTGTATTGTACCTTTGGGTAACATCGGACTAAACAGTCAAGATAACTTGATTTGATAATTAAGATTTGATAATGTGAGAGTTGGTGATTTTTATCTTCGTCTGAATGAAAGTGTTGGTGAATAGGTTTGAATAGGGCACAGAGAGAGGGACAAAGCTTTCATTCTTTTGGGGAAGTCTTCCTCAACACTGCCTCCCACCACCTTTGGGACAAGTGCAGGTCTTGGTTCTTACCCAGCACGCACCTTACCAGGGAATTGGCTACAGTCTAATAAAATTGTCTCTGTTTATCTTCCCCGCAAGCAAGGATCATGATTTATTCCACTTCATCTGTCTAACGCCCAGAACCCAGCTTAGTGGACAATAAGTGCTTAATAAGTATTTGCTGATTGAATAAACGGATAGAGTGTAGATGGGTGGATGTTGAAAACAGATAGATGAAGTGAAAACCGTTAATAAGAAAAAGGCTAGAAATTCAAGCACAGAGGTTCTCAAGGAGGGCGAGTCAGAGAGTGTCTAACAGCTCCTCTGGGTTTTTGTTTTGATATTTAATAAACCTTAAAGAAGTGTATGAAATATTGAATCATTTATAGGCAGCATGTGTTAAAAAGAAGTTGGGGCACAATGTGTTCTAGCTACTTCGCTTCTGCCTGAGGCTGGCCCATAATTGCTACCCAGGCAGGGGTAGCCATTCTGCCACTCAGAGACCACCGTGTTACCCCTGATAAGAATTTCAAGACATCTGGGAGCAAGCCTAGAGCAGTTCATCCCATTTACCAACCTGCCTTGACCTCTCCCAGATAGACAATGTGGGGCTTGGCCTGGAAAAGGTTTAATTCTTTTATTTAGTGCCATGGAGGGTGTCGGAGGGGGTGTCCCCCTGGCCTCTAACCACGGAGAAACATATAATAAGGCTTTGGGTTCAGGTGCTGCTACCGTTGCCCCAGAAATGAAGTCGGGTCCGTGCAACCTGGAGAGAGCATCCAGGAAGGCTCTCATTCGGTGTGGGGAGGTCGAATGCAGGTAATAGTTGGGGGATTTCCTCTCCCGCGAGTAAAAAGGTGTAGCCACGCCAAGTATAAACACTTACCGTCAGATGCTTTTCAGAATTTATCCATAACACCAACATGTGGTTTGTGTCCTACTGGGAATTTAAGGTGGGATTGCATTAAGAGGGAGGGTGAGTGCTTTTTTCCCCCTTCTGAAATTTGTCGCTTGCCTTTAAGCTGTACGGTCAGGAAGGACTGACTTGCAGAATAAATGCTGAGATGCCACTCTGCTCTCTGGTTTTTTTTCTCCCTCATATATTGAGGAATTCAAGGTTTCAAGGCCACAGGGAGTTTGCCAGTTTCTTTCTAATTTGTCCAAGAGGTGTGTCTATTCGTACATGGACTTGTAGTTCAGACTTATTAAGGCTATAGAAACATCCCTTCTCTTCTGATTTCTTTTTTTTTTTTTAATTTTTTTTCCACGTTTATTTACTTTTGAGACAGAGAGAGAGACAGAGCATGAACAGGGGAGGGTCAGAGAGAGAGAGGGAGACACAGAATCTGAAACAGGCTCCAGGCTCTGAGCTGTCAGCACAGAGCCCGACGCGGGGCTCGAACTCACGGACCGCGAGATCATGACCTGAGCCGAAGTCGGCCGCTTAACCCACTGAGCCACCCAGGCGCCCCCCTTCTCTTCTGATTTCTGAGATGAGCAAATACACATTCTTTCTCTGTCTTTTATTTT
The DNA here is from genome assembly GCF_018350175.1 of Felis catus. Lineage (NCBI taxonomy): Eukaryota > Metazoa > Chordata > Mammalia > Carnivora > Felidae > Felis > Felis catus. The sequence goes on along the minus strand of NC_058379.1, from coordinate 34,324,630 downwards.
AGGTTTAAAGCATTTCAGGCCCGTGGGCTTAAAAAGTATTTTTCTTATGTCTGTTGCATATTCTCTCTTTAAATTATGTTCTTCCATCTTTGCTGAAAATAAAAGCCAATCTGTTTGTGTTAGCTATAAACATATATCCTAAAGGAAAAAATAAAAGGAACCCAGGTGATTTACAGGGGCAGAGAAAAAACAGGATAGTAGATGGAGATGTGTTGGTAAAATGATGAAACCAGAGTTGAGACACAGAGACTTAGGACTGAGCGAGACAAAACGAGGAATATGTATCAGTCAGGACGGATGAGGTTACGCCGTAATAACAAAGATCTCCTTGATCAGGGCCTTCGAGCTATAAAGGCTCATTTATCGTGTGTAAAATTCCCCTGTGGTGTGGGTAACAGTAGAAAGCAATCATCCTGTATGTCACGTTTTGTCAGAAAACATAAGACCAAGGCCTAATTTCAACATGTGAAGACATATGTCTTCCTGTGTGCCAGAAGCAGAGGGGAATCAAGTATCAGCGAAGAAAAGTAATGACTACTGCAGAAGAGAAAGAGGGGGAGTCTTGAGAAGTGAAGACAGAGTGCAGACCACAGTGGAGACGCATTCAGGGGCACTCCGGGGCACAGAGTCAAGACTTCTGGGTATCAGGACTTAGGGAGGGCCTTTGTGGGAGTCTAATGAATGTCAGCCTTAATCCCACCCAGTTGAGAAATGAGGCATGGGAGTCTTCTGATGGCATGCTGCAAGGTCATCTTTGGTTTTGACGAGGCTGATTCGGAGGACTGCCTTAGTGTGCCTGTGTTCTGTACCCCCTTCCAGGAGGTATGGTGGCCTGGCTCAGGCAACATTGTGGGGAGAAGTGACAGAGCCAGCCTCTGAGCGGGAGAAGACGTGAGGCTGCTACACCCACCCACCCTCTTAGGCCATTCTTTTCCCACGGGGAGGGGCAGGCGTGGAAGTAACACTAACAGAGATGCCTTCAAATGAAGGAACATCAAGAGGGCATGAGAAGCATCCCTTCTCCCCAACTGAGACATGGGGAAGAAGCAGCCAGTTCTCATGGAGGCAGTTCTGCCTAAATGCAGGGGTGGCCATGGGCCATGTTTTCTCAAACACAGTGCAGCTGAGAGAGAGAAGGCGAGGGAGACAGAGGCAGATAGAGACAGAGAAGAACCCATACGGAGGAAGAAATACTCAAGAAAAGATAAAGACCCAGAGATACTTTCGAGACAGGAAGAGGGAGAATAAAAGGGGACTCAATGAAAAGCAGACAGGGAGGGAGAGCAAGAGATCACATTAGAGTTCCGAGGGCAACCAGGGCAATAAATACAAATACTCTTGTCCTGTGTGGGTTAGGAGGAATTAGAGGGGGCTGGAAGGCAGACTGAAGGTGGCTGTAGTTGGGCTGCACACCTGGTTCGTCCTCCAAGATTCTTCGTCCTGTAGCTCTCGTCCTCCCAAGCTCTCAGTATGATGCTGTTGGTGATTCATCGCTTAGAAGATAATGTAGGGCCATCTCAAGACAGATCTCGTAGGTCACCAGTGAACCCTTCCTTGCTCCCTAGAGCCCAGCTCTGGAGGATGGGAATGGGATGGGACTGGGGGGAGCGGTGGGCCACTGAGATTTCACCATCGCTTCATCCCTAGGCAACTTGGTTGTGAGGGGTGATTCTTTGGATTTCTCTTCCATCCATTTTGACAACCATCTAAAAACGTTGCTAAAATTTAGCCTGATTAAAGCAGCATCCGTTTGCAGCTGTGCATTTTTAAGGGTTCCCATTTGCTTGTTTGTTTGTTTGCCTACCCAAATCACACAGCACACCTTTGCGTTCATTTTCCCGTCTGATTTTTAAACTCAGAATGTTAAAAAAAAGGGGAGGTGGGATGGGAAGTGGAAATGGTTTTCTCACAGGAGACACTGAAAAACCACTGAATGGTTTTCTCACAGGAGACACATTCCAGTTTCTAATGTTTGATACTAGTCAACGTTATTGTCTCGTCTGTGTGTATTCTTGTTTCAAAAAAATTCATTTATTTATTTTGAGAGGTGGGGGAGTGGTAGAGAGAGAGAGAGCGAGAGAGAGCAAGAGAAGGAATACCATGCAGGCTCCATGCTGGTAGCATAGAGCCCAACACGGGGCTCGATCCCACAACCGTGAGATCATGACCTGAGCCGAAATCAAGAGTCAGGTGCTTAGCCAATGGAACCACCCAGGTGCCCCTGTCTGTGTATATTCTTTTTGGCTGGTAGCAAAAATCACTCTCCAGGCCTGAGATGATACACGGATGTACATCATCTTGGTGAGGTTCCCAAGCTGAGTCGTTTACACGATTGTGTATACACACCCCCATAGAGAGCTTTCTTCAAAATGCTTGCTCACATTTGGCATTTAGAGAATATCTGAAGTCGTTTACTTCCTTTTTGGCCTTGACAGAACCCATAATACATTTTCCCAAGCACTTTGCCCCTTTGCTTTTAAAGTGATCTATTTTCTCAGGGAAATGCAATCCGTATGTCTCTGACTCATTTACACTTAAGTCATCAGACTGCTGTCCGGTAAAGGCTATTGGTGTTCAAGGCACCCTAGGAGATTGTCACAGAGCTTTACAGGGTATGGGACACACAGTGGCCATCCCCTCCTGAGTCAGACCAATACTCCTCCCCTCAGTGTTTCAATCCAGAACTTAAGTGATTTGGGCCAACCTAAATGTGTGTCTCCTTTCCCAGAATGTGTGATTGATGTCTATAACCTTCATAAGGACTTAATAAGAAAAACATGGGCTGATTTCCCACCTCCCACATCTCCACTTCCCCTTTCCTTAGAAAGTGCTCGGCGTTACAAATAAATTTGGGCAGACAGATGACTTTAAGGCGTTCTGACTGCAGTCTGATTATAAAGGTCTAGCCTGGTCTTGGGTTCAGCTGAAATTGGGCTTCTGCCATTGACACAACTTTCCTTCTACTTGGGGAAGACTCGTGTGCATCGTAAACAAAGAATAAACAAAACTTGGATTAACTAGGAGCCAACCTTCCACTGGGAACGCAGCCAACCCTTACACATAGTTCCCAACCTGCTTTGATAAGTAAAAGGCAAACCCTAGTAAAGTGCTCTGATATCAGAGATTTATTTAAAACAAACAACCGACTAGCTTGGAGGGGTTGATGCCTATCCTTGGGTCTGCACGACTTCCCACATCTGTATCTAAGTGCTGAACAATGAGAAGCCTTCGCTCTCAGAACGATTGCCCGGGGCACAGCCAGATCCTTAATCATCACAGAAAAATTCAATTGTGTTCAGTTCTGTGGCAGGAAAATAAGTGCACGCATATGTTTTAGAAACGCCTTCCACATGGAGGATGGAAACAACTAGAATTTTCTGGTTAAAACAAACTTAACCTCCCAAATTCAAGCAACCATAATACACCCCTGCCTCTAGTATTTTTAAAAAATGATGATAAAAGTCACCATTTATTGCTGGCTTGCTATGAACTAGGAGCTCTATGTGCATTATCCTTAAGTCTCATCATCCAATCCCTTTCTTTTTTTTTTTTTTTTTAATTTTTTTTTTTCAACGTTTATTTATTTTTGGGACAGAGAGAGACAGAGCATGAACAGGGGAGGGGCAGAGAGAGAGGGAGACACAGAATCGGAAACAGGCTCCAGGCTCCGAGCCATCAGCCCAGAGCCCGACGCGGGGCTCGAACTCCCGGACGGCGAGATCGTGACCTGGCTGAAGTCGGACGCTTAACCGACTGCGCCACCCAGGCGCCCCCATTGAATCCCTTTCAAGAACCGATGTCTCCTCCATTATATCGATGGTGCCAGGTGGTTTCCAATGAGTGGTGATCCAGAGCCCAAGATCTTTTCCTGAGACCCAAGCTACTTCTCCCAAGGTGTTTTCGTAGAGGCTTGCGTTTCTTCATTCTGTGGAAATTCTGCTCCTGTTGGAAGAGGGGTTCCAAGGTTTCTTCCAAAATAGCCATATTTCAGCCTTCCTCCCCGGGTTAACCCGGGATTAAATCAGGTACCATCAGAGGAATCAAAGCTGTACTCTCTTTTTGGTAGATGTAAGGAGAAATCATGGAGCCGTAGACATCACATTGGGAGGAGTTTGGAATTTCCCTCATACTTCCGTGAAAAATGATTTTGGAGGGGCAAGAGCGTCACAAAGCAGGGCTGCCCAATTTGGGGGGCTGGGTGTGTGAAGGATGAAGCACACACCTGTCCAATAGAGGAGGTCACTGGGTTTTACAGGCAGCCTCCAGCCTAGGGTTCATTGGTCCATCTATGGTTGGGAAATAACCATGCCTAGATCCCTCAGCTACACTAAAGGGTAAACGAGAGAGCATACGAAATGTTTTATTATAGTGTCTGCTCATGACCACAGGCCCTGTATTAGGTAAATCAGAATCTCCGAGCAGTTTATGTTTGACCAAGGGAATGTTTTCCCCATCGTGGAATGACCACTTTGGTTTTCTAATATGGCAATCAAAGCTCTAATCATGGCGGATCTGTGGACTGGCTTTTGGACAAGATAATTTTTTTCCTCCTTTTGTTTTCCTGGGCTTGATGGATATCAGCAATGGGATTTTACCGGGTTTAAACACATCCCACTGCATATGGTCTGAAACTGGTCTGCAAAATCAAAGTGGATATACATCTAGAGGATGGTTCTCAGACTCCCTGCCACCGGCCAATCCATAAATCCTAGACAGAAGTCCTGTCCATTCCACTTCTAAGGCCATTAGAGAAACAGATGTTCAGATACCTGAGTTCCAAAATGCGGACCAAAAGAACATCTTTCTCAACATTTTTCAGTCCCCTAAAAACGTGTGTGCGTTTTAAAAGTAGGTGAAGAGCTGGTTTTAATCTTGGCTAAACTAAGAGAAACTGTTAAGGCTATTTACCAACCCAATTAGTTATCAGTAGTAAGATAGCTCCGAGAAAAATTCATGGCCAGTGTAATGGCCATGGAGATTGGCCTGGAGCTGGCTAGGTAAATGCCGACTTTGTAGTCACGTTTTGAAACAAGCTTCTCTTCCTCAACACAGTGCAGGGCCCGAGACCTTGCACGTTCTGTTTCCCATGTATGGGTGACAGATTCTGTTGGCTACTTGGAGTTGGACGTAGTCAACCAAGTGGGAAAGATGAAATATCAGTTGGATTTTTGACATTCTGTTCTAATTGGGAGAGGCTGAGTCAGCTGTAGTGTGTGTGTGTGTGTGTGTGTGTGTGTGAGAGAGAGAGAGAGAGAGAGCGAAAGAGACGGAGGGAGAGACAGAGAGAGGCAGAGACAGAGAGGAGAGATCGATTCTGCCATCCCCGTACATCAGGGATGTATGTATCCCTGAACATACATGCTTGAGCATATGTCTCAGAGAAAATTTGTGGCTTCCCTTGCCCTACAGTCTTTCAGATGAGACCCAGGTGACAAAAGCAAGCATGCCTTGAATCTTCGCGAAAAGCAATGCAACCCGCTCACTTGAGTGAAGAAATGAAATGGGAATGAGAATCCCCAGAACCTACGACCTTGCTTGATCAGCGGGAAAGCCCCAACTCAACCCCGACTTTCAAATATACATTTGTCGGTGTTCATTTAACGGGGCTCCGTGCACTGCTTTGATCTTCCTACATGAGAAGAGTAACTTTAAATTATAAAAGATTACTTCTGATGACAGGAATAAAATTGATCTCCTTCCACCATGCTGGGCTTTGCATCCCCTGTCACATTCCTGAGCATTGAGCTTTCCAACTGAGTATTCGAGAGCTGACAACTCTGGGGAGAGACATGTGTAGGAAACAAGGCCTGGGCGATGGGAGGCAGACAGCAAACCTTCCCAGTTATTTTTGTCTTCGTTTTGAGCAAGCGTACGGGAAATGCGTGGCCTTGTTCTTTCCAGCCACACGTACTGATGTCGAGCACACACAGTACCCTGCCACCGTGCGCTGGGGTGAGAAGAGTCCGCGGCCGAGATGAGGAGAAGCGTGAAGGGAGGTGGGGAGGAGGTTAAAACACATTAACTTCTAAGGCTCCTTTCAATTGTACCATCTTGAGCAAAGAAAAGGCTGAATTATGTAAAAGCTGGCCAGGTGCCCACATCTGGCAATGGTCAGAGTGTTTTGTAAGCAGGCAGTTTCCACACAGCATGCAGAGCTGGGTCCACTCTGGAAAGAATGATGAGGCTGTGAAGAAGTCCGTGGGACCTGGCCCCCAGACGGATACCCCTGGGGTGAGGGGAGCGTTTGATCTCCCAGGGCAGCCAGGTGAGGTGAGTTATGTCCTCTGGGCTAGGACTTCATCGGGACTGTGTGAATTCCTGCTTGAGTCGAAAACCATCCGTCCGTTCTGGTGTCGGACTTTGAAATCAAATTTTCTCCAAGTCTTCCAAAGATCTTGGAGGAAATAGGACCCTCTCCTGTGTCTGGAACTTTAGTCTTTCTGAGTAGACCACTCCCCTGCATTCCCTTGCCCACCCCCAACCCCCCACCCCAGATGGCAATCGGTCATTCCCGGAAGCCTCACCACCCCTGTGGCCCATTTGTTAGCTTCCTTCTATTTGCTGCTGTTAGGCCCGGGTCCTGCCGAGGCTCCCGGAGCCCTGGACCAGGGATCTGAGAGCGCAGCCAAGCGGCATCCACGTGGGTTTTGTATGTTGGGGGCATATGTTGTAAACAAGTCCCTACCTGGCCCAGTTTCTGTAGTTTGGACCCACCAAACCAGCTGAAGTAAATGCAGACATTAAGATGTGTATTCCTTTCTTGGAGGAACAAAAGAAGAAAATGTGTCAAGTGCGCACTTGGGGACCCATTTAGCCCAAGCCCCCAGCCTAGCGTTGCGCTCTAGGAGACAGACCAGAGGCATTCACAGAGGGGAACGCACCCCCTGCAGCCAGGCTTGAGTGTGTAGAAAGAAGCACATGGCTCTCTGTAAGGGCAAAGGGTCCTGGAGCCTCTTTTTATTTTTATTTTTTTTTTTTTAATTTTTTTTTCAACGTTTATTTATTTTTGGGACAGAGAGAGACAGAGCATGAACAGGGGAGGGGCAGAGAGAGAGGGAGACACAGAATGGGAAACAGGCTCCAGGCTCCGAGCCATCAGCCCAGAGCCCGACGCGGGGCTCGAACTCCCGGACCGCGAGATCGTGACCTGGCTGAAGTCGGACGCTTAACCGACTGCGCCACTCAGGCGCCCCTGGAGCCTCTTTTTAAAACCGGCCCCTGAAGTATGTGATATGATTTAGATATGTTCATACAAACAGCCCGGTCGGTTTCTGTTAAGTCAATGGCATTTGAATTGCTTCTCGGATATTTAGCTCTTGCAGGGTCCTTTATGACACGGCTGTGTGCAACGCTGCATTTCACAAAGTCTGGCAGGCTCTGCTATTTTCTTCTTTACCCAGAGGGAGTGGAGACAGAGAGGAGTTGAGAGCGTACCTTCTAAACCCTGTTTTTCACTGCTAATCTCACACTTTGATGCCGAATGACTTAGCTACTATTTTACAAGAGTTGGATGCTTAGCTGACAGAGCCACCCAGGCGCCCCGAACCTTCAGGTCATCTTAATAAAGCCCGTGCCAGACCCTCCAGTGTGGCTGTGCAGGGAGGGGCGGCTGTAGCTCAGAGGTCACGTCTCCAAGGTTCACCTGTCCTTGGATAGCTCATTGCCCCGACTACATTATGGGTCTAGAGATGTTGGCATCCTCTTGATCTCCCAAGCTGCCCAACTTTCCTCTGGGAGCTTCTTCAGTCCATACAAAAGGCATTGCTCGCCTGGAGGAATTAGACAAAAAAAAAAAAAAAAGTTCGAAAATTTTGCTTTCAGCTGCGATGTAAAAATCATTAGGTACAGTCTGGATCAGGATTCCAGAGACAAAGTCATAGTGAGCAGAATTGTCTCACTTCTGTCAGAGAGGAGGGAAAACCAAGTTCAAGCCACTGCCCGATTCTCATGCATCTGCGAGAGAGCTTTTATTCTTTGGCTTCTAGAGCCACAGAGATCTACTTCAATGAGTAAGTTTGAAGAATGCCCCACAATTACTAGCAGTATTTTTTCATGCAAGGAGAACATAACTTTCGTTACTTTTTTTCCCGGCGTTACTTCGTTCAGTCACCGGCCAGTCGTATGGAACCAGATTGCTGGATTTTTATCACGCTTCAGTGTTTTTGAACACGTCCACGTGAACCTTTTCTTCGGTCTTCATGTTAGCCCCATGAGGTGGACCGGGCAGGTTGTATTTCATAGAGGAGAAAGCATGGCAGCGCCGGTGAGTCACTCGCCAGTGACAGAGTGTGGATGGCTTGTGACCGGAGCCTGCTGTTTGTCTCCTTAGCTCAGGTCTTCTTCAGTTAGTTCCGCAAGCAGGCCAGCTGGGAGCTTCCCGTTCACAAACATTCCCTGAGCTGGGATAGGATCCTTCAGGTCACTGTAGTCTGGTGTCTTTTTGTATCTCACAATTCCATAGGAACTCTTAGTTGTCCAGGTGTTTAAAAACATCACTTTATTTTTTTTTTTAAATGTTTATTTATTTTTGACAGAGAGAGAAACAGAGCATGAGCAGGGGAGGGGCAGAGAGAGAGGGACACACAGAATCCGAAGCAGGCTCCAAGGCTCCGAGCTGTCCGCACCGATCCCGATGCGGGGCTCGAACTCACAGACTGCGAGATCACGACCTGAGCCGAAGTCATATGCTCAACCGACTGAGCCACTCAGGCGCCCCTAAAAACATCACTTTAAAAAGTCCTCTGAAACCTTTTCCTTTGATCGTTCTGGGGTCACCCCTCCCTCTGGACAAATGCATTCACAGGGCACAGGACAGAATAAGAGAACTCACCAGATTAGAGAAGCTGACCTGACTGGAGTTTACTGGTTGGTGCCCCTGGAGTCTGCTGTTTAATTTGTGTTGGCTTGTTTACCGCTCAGAGAAATTGCCAAACGTGCTTTTCCTGAAAAGATGTTTCTTTTCCTGTTAATTACACTGACATCCCATCCAATCAACTCCGTTGAATCTGTGTCGTGTGTTCAAATTCCCGAAACTCTCATCTGGCTGCGGACACATCCGTGCAAAGATAGTTCTGGGGCCTCGGGCTTGCAAGGCTGACACTTCCCTTCCGGGGCCTGGTTCTTCTGGCTGCTTCCATGGGACATCTGGGGAGCATTACAGGCCACACTGAAGGGTTCAGGGAGGAGGTTATCCAAGAAGGGCAGGTCTGACCTGATGGGGACATTGGGTGAGTTTCCTATAGGCTGCGGTGCCTGCCGTTCAGACGCATTTGTTAAACACACACCGTGTGCAGAAGGCGTTAGGGTCCTCATACTCTACCTGGAGACACCCACAGGGGCACTGTCACCATGCTGCAAATATTACGGCCGGAATGGAAAATACAACAGCCAACAACAGCTGCGGTGAGAGGTGTGGCCCAGGGGGAGAGCGCCTGCACGGAGGCCTGGGAAAGTCAGGCGCCAGGGCCACTTGTCCCTTTGACGTCAGACTGCATTTCCTTGTCTGTAAGGTGGAAAAGCTGGCCTGGGTGAGTTCTGAGATCCTTCCAGCTCAAGTGGTCTCTAATGGCACCATTCCACTGGGAAAACACAAGGTAAGAAAAGCCCTTTGGTCCCGCCACCAAAGTTAAAACATTCTTTTCTCCAAATAGAAGTTGTTAGTCTAAATACAGAGGCAGCTCCGACCGGGGAATGGAGAACACGGCCGAAAGCAGGTGGTTGGGTAAAAGTCGTTTTGGGTTCATGCCACACTCCTGAGGAGAATGGCTTTGCAAAGGATATGCCAGCCCCCCACTCCCTGCACACAGCCTGGTGGCTGGTGCCCCCTACTCTGGTTCCTCCCTCTTCCTGGCCAAATCCTTCTCCTGACTCCCAGCTTTTCCCGGGTGAGACTGTAGCCTTACCCAAGAGGCCTGTCATTCACGCACAGGTTGGTGAAGGAGTTCATCCAACAAGCCACGAAGTGAGGGGGTCTCACAGGGCTGGAGGGCGCCCCTGACAAGAAGGACACAGGGGGGTGGCCCCAGGGGGCTGAGAGGGGGGAGCCTGCAGGGAGGGTCTGCCCAGGGCTGCCTGCTTCGAATTCAAGGAGGGGCTGGCTTGGCCAGGGCGCAAAGAACAGGCCCAGGGCTCTGTTCACCCAGAAGACCCATGTGGTTCCATTCAGATCGCTTTGGGATAATAATGCAGTTTTCTTTTGTTGTTTGGCTTGTTTGTTTGTTTTTTAAGAGTTCACATTTCCTGTGCCCAGGGTTTTCCAAACACCCCCATGCACTGGCCTTTCCAGATGGAAAGGCCTTTGAAGGAGTGACTCCCTCCGCCCCACCGCCCTCGCTTCCCCGTCTCCCGCCCCGAGCAGAAGCTCCCGGGCAGCCTAACAATGGGTTTTATTTTGGAGCATTTTCTGTTTTTCAGAACCGGAAGCACTGGAGAATTTTCTCCTGGTGGAAGTGCAGTTGCTTGAAGGAACTTTTGTTTTGAAAGGGAAAAACCAACCAAGGGAAAAAGAACCAGTGACATTTAGAGGCCTCAACGATGCCAAATGAGAAAGAAGAGGCCTTCGGGAAGGGCGATGTGGAGAACCGCGAGCTTCTGGCTGGCCCTAGGACATCTGGGGAGGGCCCGGCCTTGCCTGCATCCCAGCCACCCTCTCCGCACGGAGAGGATCTCTCTTCATGAAGTGGTCCCTCCACCTGCCTGTATTTGTTACACGGGTTAGCTGCTGGGTAACAGATCTAAAGAAAGAAGGTAGTGCTGTCAGGGATGAAGCAGTAGGATGTTATCTTACACTCCCCTGCCTATTTTATGGGGAACCTTGTCAGCATGCCCCCTCCTTCTGGCAGTTTCCGAGGATGAGCACTACCTGGGCCGGAGCCCTTCTCCCAGACCTGCGACATCCTCGTGGCCCGTCTCAGAGACTCCACGCATGCACTTCAGCTTCCATCTTTGTTCACTTCAGAGCTGGGGGATGCTTCGGGGGAGAAATGAGGAAGACACTGGGGGGAAAGACAGAAAGAAAGGGTGGGGGAAGGAACCCCAGGCAACAAGTGCCACTTGTGCAGGAGGGGACCATATCCTAATGACAGCTTCTGGCATCCACACCCTTCCTGAACACGCAACCCTAGGGGTTCCCATATCTATTTGAGGGAGCTAAAGGCTCTCTTCGTAAGAAGGGTCCTTGTGCCGTCATCCTCGGCCAAAGAGGAGAACAATAGTAAACAGACCGCCACGAGTAGAAGAAGGACCATCCTGTCCCCCTCCCTGCATTCCTGCTCGCACACAAGATGAGAATTCTGTCTTTTCCAAGGTAGGATGCAGAGCCTAGGTGTCTCTGTCTCTCTGTCTCTCTCTCGTCTTGAACCTACCTCTGGCTACAAGCTTTCTCCCATCACCTCTGCTTCCAGGTGCTAAACAAACCTGGGCACTGCCTGAACCACTGCGCTCTGTCCTGGGCTCCTGGGCGCACTTTCCTCGGCAAGTCATTGGTCCATGTGTCTGGTGGGCAATGACCTCTAGGCAGCCCCAACTCTCCCCTTGAGTGTATCCCAAAGTCTCAGCCTAACAAGACAGGAGTGGGAAACTGCTTTGATCTCCATCCCAGCTTTCCCTGAAAATCATCTGGTGTTTGGATCTTTGATTCCTGTGCATAATTCTCATTTGGTTCAGAATCTACAGAAAGACTGCAATTAATAACGGCTAAGAGTGGGGCGCCTGGGTGGCGCAGTCGGTTAAGCGTCCGACTTCAGCCAGGTCACGATCTCGCGGTCCGTGAGTTTGAGCCCCGCGTCGGGCTCTGGGCTGATGGCTCGGAGCCTGGAGCCTGTTTCCGATTCTGTGTCTCCCTCTCTCTCTGCCCCTCCCCCGTTCATGCTCTGTCTCTCTCTGTCCCAAAAATAAATAAAAAATGTTGAAAAAAAAAATAACGGCTAAGAGTTACTGAGGATTGAGTCTGTACCAAGAAAGCACAGGTTTAGAGGATTTCGGTAAAATGTACCAAGTCACTGGCCAGTTGATGGTGGGGCCTGCATGACCCTTAAGCTCGTGCTTTCAAGAATTCCATGTGACATTCAATAGAAGCAAGAAATGAACAAGTGGGACCACATCACACTAAAACGCTTATGCACCGCAAAGGAAATCATCAACAAAATGAAAAGGCCACCTACCGAATGGGAGAAGATATTTGTGAATCATGGCTGGTAAGGGGTTAATATACAAAACAGAAATGATAAAACTTAAAACCAAAAAACAAACCCAAAAAGAACAAAAACAATCTGACTAAAAAACAGTCAAGATCTGAATAGACATTTTCCCAAGGAAGACGTACAGATGGCTAACAGGTACAGGAAAGGGGGCTCATCATCAGTAACCATCAGGGAAATGCAAATCAAAACCACAATGAGATATCGCCTCACACCTGTCAAAATAGCTATTATCAAACAGACGAGAAATATATGTTGGCAAGGACGTGAAGAAAAAAAGGAGCTCTTGTGCACTGTTGGTGGGAACGTAAATTGGAACAGCCACTCTGGAAAACAGTATGGAGGTTCCTCAAAAAAACTAAAAGTAGAGCTAGCACATGATCCAGCAATCCCACTTCTAGTTATCTATCCACAGCCAATGGAAACTCTCACTTGAAAAGATAGATGTACCCCATATTCACTGAAAGATTATGTACAATAGTCGAGATATGAGAGCAACCCAAGTGTCCATGATGGATGGATAGATAAAGAAGATGTGGCATATGTGCACAATGGAATATTACTCAGCCACAAAGAGGAGTAAACCTTGCCATTTGAAACAACATGGGTAAACCTTGAAGGCATCATGCTAAGTGAAATAAGTCAGACTGAGAAAGATAAATACTGTTACGATCTCACTCTTACGTGGAATCTTTAAAAAAAACTCCAAAAAACTGAGCTCATAGACACAGAGAACAGATTTTGGGGTGGGTAGAAATGGATAAAGGGAGTCAAAAGGTACTAACTTCCAGTCATAAAAGAAATAAGCCACGGGGATGTAATGTATGGCATAGTGACTACAGCTAATAATACTGTATCGCATATTTGAAAGTTGCTAAGAGAGTAGATCTTAAAAGTTCTCATCCTAAGAAAAACTTTCGTAACTCTGTGTGGTGATGGATGTTAAAGGGACTTATGGTGGTGATCGCTTCACGACAGATACACATATTACGTCACGTTGCGCACCTGAAACTAACATAATGTTGAATGTCAATTATAACTCAATTTAAAAAAACAGAGTTGAGCAATTTAACTTGGGAAAGAAAAAGAATTCTATGGGACAAAGAATCTGGGGAAAGTCAAAGGCAGGAAGCTGGAGAGAGACCCGCAGACGGTCTGAGGGAAGGCATCCCTGGGGCCCTTGGGACAAGTATAAGTACAGTTCCTGTCCCCATGCCCTTGCTGACCCATGCCAGCTCTCATGTGACAAGAAGCAGGGATTTATTAGGCCATATGGCTTGGATTTTCCGGGGTATCCCTGATTTCAAATACTCTTTCTCGTCCCCAGATAGTTCCAAAGGGGTTCTAAAAATAGAGTTGACGTGAGTGTAGAGATTTTTGGAAGCTTGAGCCCTCTGCCCAAACTTTGAAAACATCATTGTTCAAGGATAGAAATTCATAAGTGCCATTTCAGAAAATGAATCTTCCCTCTCTCTCTCACTTATCCTTTCTCGGTGTGTATGGTAAGTGGAATTAGAGAGAAAAAATAAGTTTCAAAATTAAAAAAAAAAATTCACCAAAGCATTTCAAATACGGTGTTCATTTTATAGTCCCAGCCTCTATGGAGTTGAAAGGCAAGGCCAGCAGCCCCCCTACCAGCCCATCATAAGCCCTCTTGGTGGGGTCCTTCCTGCAGCCTGGAGGGTATGAAGCTGAGAGGCTGGCTTTAGAGTGGCTGTGGGAGAGCCCTGGGGTCACCGCGCCCGCAGGTGGCAAGGGGCATCTCCTGCCTTTGGCGTGTGAGGGTGTTTCTGACTTTGCTGACCTGGGAGCCCCAGAGGGATATGAGACTTTGTGAAACTCTGCCTGGAAAATTCTCGTCGTCTGGGAGGCGTGGCTTCTCTACTCGGAGCCCCTTGGTCCGAAATGCTTGTGAGATCTTTGCTGTCTCAAGTGAAACTTCCCAGACAGTCCCATTAAGGCTTCCATTTGCAGAAAGGAACTTAATCTCTATAGCTTCCAGTATTGCTGATGTCCACCTTTTGGGGGCTCCTGTCTTGCTGAACTGGAGGGAATATTTTGGGCAATGTGCAATGGGAGGACTCTGGAAAGGGGATGAAGCCAGGCTCTTTGAGTTTCAGGCCAGGACTGTCTTCTGGCTCTGTGTCTCCCAGGGACTCGCTCGGGAAGGCTGTACTGGCTTCCTCCCCCCCCCCCCCCCCCCCCCCAGTAAGGTCTCCTGCGGGACTGAGCCTGACCAGGTGGGGCTGACTCAGTCCTCCTGAATGGCCTTGATGGCTTGTGGGCCTTTTGAGCAGGCAGAGTCCTTAAAATTTGCTGTGTCCTTTTAGGCAGAACCCCATGACTTCACAGATCTCTCATCCCTTGACAACTCTCCACTTTCCAAAAGGCTCCTTAGCTTTCCTTACAGGCTTGCCATGGCCAACAGCTGCTTGGGTCCCTTTTCCTCTAGTCTTCCTCTTGCCCTTACAGCTGAGTCAAAAATTTAGGCAGAATGGAAAAGAAGGAGGAGGGCCCAGAATAGAGCATTTCTCCTTCCCATTCATTCTTCTGCAATCACAGAGCCTCTGTGGATTTTCCCACCTGCACATCCAGGAGGTCCAGGTCCAAGTTTAAGAAGTGCTGGAGTGGGTTAGTGGTATTCTACCAGGTTTGCAAACTAAAGTAAGCGGGCTACACATGAAATTTCTACCCACAGAAAGCGTTAGGACAGCCTCTTTGGAAGCATTCTTTGAGGGGTATGTCACTTACTAGGAAGCTCATTCTGGATAACGCCATAAAAAGGCTTACCTTAGCTCATATGCCAAATCTTTAATCAAATAACAGTGTATAGCAGGAGCCTGCCAAGACTCGCTGGATGAAAGCCACTGTGATTTCTCCCTACAGAGCTATACGTAGATGGAATCCGATGGATTCCACACAGTATGAATGAATAACAGATCAGAGAAAGCTCTTGGCGGATCTGCTACAACTACCTTAGATGAAAAAAAGATTGTTTCTTCATGTTAATATTTACGTGTCATGGGGTCATTGCCATTTGGTTGGGCTTGCTGCTTGAATGAACAAATGATGACATTCTGACCTGAAATGCTGCTGCTTTTAAGAAAGCCCATGCACAGACTCTCCAGACCAGTCACAGACTAGTCATAAATGATGCTCAGCAGACAATGTTTACGGACTGGAAAAGCTAGGCAAAATACCCACGACCATTCCAGAGGGAAGAAAAAAATTGACGAAAAACTGTGCTTGCTGTGAAAATCTCACCTCAAACTTAAGAAGTTGATAAAATCTAACTGACCTAAATTTCAAATTAGACTTTTCAGATCTTCTAAGAGGAAAAGGAAAATGTTGCATGACATCTTCCGTTATTTGATTTTTTTTTCCAATAGCTCCTATGTATGAGAAAATGGTCTGTATGCCTTTGCCTGCACAGTATACATTTTTCAATATGGTTTCCCTGCAGTGTTGGTTGAGGAGCACAGTTGACCATTTGGAGGGCCACCTTGTCTGAATTCCAAACTCCTGAAGCATAGTCTCCAGAGACCCACAAAGATTCTGAGGTTTCCAGGGTTCTGAGAAGTAGGTGTAGAGGCTACAGAAGATGAGCATCTATCCAACCAACATGTCAACATCCAATTATTTATTTATTCATCAAGACAGGGTGTTGAGGGATGTCTCTGAATTGGCCTTAGAAAAATGTGTTCCATAGGAAGTTAGAAATTACTTCCTTGCTGACAGGAAATAGATATGACATATTCATGAAAAAGATGGACTTCAGCGAATTAGGACAAAGAATTCCTGACCCAACATGACATCTCAGTGCACGAGTCCCATGTTGAACATGAAGTCAGAAGCTATCTTGAATGTGAAAAAGGCTTATGATGTGTAAGCCACTTGAGCGCCCCAAGAAAGCATCAAAGAGACTGACCTGCCATGGTTTCCCATGGGAATGCCATGGGATCATGAAGAAGGCACGTGGCCGAGGGACAAAGGGACTTATTGTCTCATTTTGGCCATTGCTTCAGGGGTGAAGGACACTCAAAGGATCAGGAATTTGGCAACTGGGGAAAGGGGAGCTTTTCAGGTAAATATACCAACTTCTTGTCAACGTTGACGTATATTGTTTCATGTTAATGAAATAATAATATCCTGTGCCAAAAGTCTTTATGAGAGATGGCACACAGGGAAAGAAATAACTATCTGATTCAATTTAGTATTTAATACAAGTCAAATATGTAGCAAACAAGATAGATTATTCATAAAATAATGAATCGTACATAGCCTTTCATGTATCCAAGAGTTGGCATGAAGGTCATTCATTCATTCAGCAAATGTTTACTCATAGAAGGGTTTTTTTTTTCCTGTGCTGCGTGGGACACCTCATGTTTCTTCATCAATGGCTAATTTCATGTGGGAAATGGCCAGTGGTTTCTGTGTCTGCTCTGGAGCATGGAAAGAAACATCGATTCATGCCAGACTGAAGAAGTCACCCCCAAGACTACTGTCCTCAATCATTCTCTAGATAAGTTATGGTATGATGTTAGCCACTGTGACCTACAGAGCTATCATGCCAGTGACTCAAAAGAATGGTGGTTTCTTGCCTCTCATGTAATAGTTTCCAACGGGTTTTCCCTGTCAGTGAACAGCTCTTCTCCAAGTAAGGATGCAAGTCCCAGTTCTTTTTCCTCTTGTGGCACTGTCATTTTCAACTCGTGGCTTTCAGGTTCTCCTCCCTCATTTGCATAAAGCCAGAGGTGGAAGAGCATGAAGGCAAGTGTGTAGGAAGTTTTAAGGGCTAGATCTGCCATCACACATCACTTCCTCCCATGGATCAGAACTCAGTCAATACCACCTGCCAAGCCACAGGAGATGCTGGAACAGTCTAGCTGTGTGCCGGTGAGGAATACAGCAGACTCTGCCACAAAATACATGGCGGGCCAAGTGCTGGGCTGAGTGTCACAGGTTTGAATGGTATGCACATGTCACATGGAACTCAAGTCACTTGTCAGGTTCACAGCTGACATACAAGTGGCAGAACTGAGACTGGACCCAGGTAATGGGACTTCAGAACACACACTCTTCACCACTATGCAGTCTGCTGTGCTCTATGCTCCAGTCACACCCCCATCCCAGAAACTTGGTGGGGGGTGCTTCTCTGAGCACAGCCTCCTGCCCCTGTCCACGAAGGTGCTGAAGGAGTGGTCGCAGCCTCCACAGTCAGTATGTGGTGTGTGTATTGGAGGGACCATACAGGTGCCTTAGGTGAGGTTTTTCTCAAATTGCAGAAATATGTTAAATGAAACATAATTTAGGAAGAACTACAGGAGACAAAATAAAATCTCCTTTTAAAGACCTCCAGGGGTGCTTTGGTGACTCAGTCCATTAAACAACCGACTCTTGATTTTGGCTCAGGTCATGATCGCCAAGTTCATGTGATTGAGCCCCACACTGGGCTCCACACTGTCAGCGTGGAGTCTGCTTGGGATCCTCTCTCTCTCTCTCTCTCTCTCTGCCCCTCCCCTGCTTGTGCACTCTCTCTTTCTCTCTCTCTTTCAAAAAAATAAACTTAAAAAAAAAATAAAGACCTCCAGTGAAGGCAACATCACAGCTTTCTGATGATGTCTTCATCTATAACCAGATTAGGAGTTTCCTCTTTTTATCTTATGCTTCATGTTATGGCATAAATTCTAGCTCCCTCTTCACTAAAGATTGAGAACAGCTGTCTCTTTTCCAATTTATTAGACATAAGATTCACTTGTATTAAATTTCTTCTTCTTCCCCTCTCCAGTCTACAAGTATTTCACTTCCTTGCCTCATCTCTCCCCACTGGATCTCCAGTTTAGGGCTAACAGCATGTTGAGGATGGTCTTGGAGTTCATCTTCCATTGTGCCATGGGACCTAGGAATGAACACAGAGCAGTGAGCTAGGGTCCTGGTGCCATAACTGCAGAGCTGCTTCTGCCCCTAACTGTGTGACCCTTGGCATGTGACAGAAACTCTCTGCACTTGAGTGCCCCCATCTGAAAGAGAAATGGGCAAGATAATTTATCTCTAAATTTCTTCAACTCTGAAGCTGCTTTGAGTAAATCTTAACAGCTCTATTCCAGTTTTTAAATCTTGACAGAGAGCATACCAGTTCCAAAAAAGAAAAAAAAAATCTTTGTTAAAAGTTCCAAATCACTTGATTTTGCACTTTCTGGCTGCCAGAATCTTGACCCTAATCATCAAGTAAAACTTGTCCAGTTTAGACATCTATATTTGATCATCCAGTGTGTGTGTGTGTGTGTGTGTGTGTGTGTGTGTGTGTGTAACTCAGCTGATTCAAAGTCAGATACAAACGACATGATTCAGGGGCACCTGGGTGGCTCAGTCGGTTAAGCATCCAACTTCAGCTCAGGTCATGATCTCACAGTTCATGGGTTCCAGCCCTGTGTTGGGCTCTGTGCTGCCAGTTCGGAGCCTGGAGCCTGCTTTGGATTCTGTGTCTTCCTCTCTCTCTGCTCCTCCCCTGCTTGTGCTCTCTCTCTCTCTCTCTCTCTCAAAAATAAATAAACATTAAAAAAGAAAAAGAAAAAGGAATAAAATACATGATTCAAAAGTCAAATATAAAAAAGTATAGATTGAGGATTCTGACTCCCACATCTTCCCTTCCACCCTGTTCTCTATCACCTCATTATTTCCTCCCCATAATCTCTGCTTCCCATATATTATTCTACTAGTTCTTTATGGAAATATGAGCAAATGTGTTCCTCTCATCCACCAATTCTTATTATATTATCTGTACCTTTCCTTTATTTATTTAAATGTTTAGTTTTGAGAGAGAGTGTGTGAGTGGGGGGGGGGGCAGGTAGAAAGAGGTCAACAGAGGATCCAAAGTGGGCTTTGAGCTGACGGCAGCAAGCCCAATGCAGGGATCAAACTCACGAACTGAGAAGTCAAGACCTGAGCTGAAGTCGGACACTCAACCGAGTCAACCGGGTGCCCCATCTTTTATTTTTTTATTTGAGAGAGAGAGACAGAGACAGAGACAGAGACAGAGACAGAGACAGAGAGATAGCTTGAGCAGGGGAGAGGGACTGAGGGAGAAAGAATCTTAAGCAGTATCCATGAGTAATGCAGAGCTCAATGTGGGGCTCCATCCCATGACCCTGCGATCATGACCTGAGGTGAAATCAAGATTTGGACGCTCAACCAACTGAACCACGCAGGTTCCCCTGCACCTCTCCTTTTTTGAATTTAGTTTTGACTTTTTATTGAGATATAATTGACATGTTTTATCAGTCTCACGTGTACAACATAATGATTCCATATACAATCTAAGGATCACCATGATAAGTCTAATTGACATCCATGATCACACATAGTTACAATATTTTTCTTGAAATGAGAACTTCTAAGATCTACTTTCTTCACAACTTTCAAATAAACAATACAGAATTGTTACCTGTCTGTCACCCTTTTGTACATTATATCCCATGACTTATTTACTATATAACTGGGGGGGGGGAGTTGTACCTTTTCACCACTTTCATCCACGCCCAGTCCCCTGCACTTTTCCCTTTTCACTAGGCTCTGACATCTTTCCACGTTTCTCTTTAGACGGTGTCCTCACTGTTTTCTCATAGCTGCATCGTATTCCTTTGTCTAGAGGTATCATGATTTAGTCAGCTTGTCTCCTGTAGATGGATGCTTGGCTCATTTCCAGTCTTTTGTTATTACAAACAATGCTACGATGGATAGCTTTGCAAATATGTGTGCAAATCCTTCTGTAGGATAAATTCCCAGAAGCAGTATTATGAGGTCAAAGAGTAAATGCACTTGAAGGTCCACTAGATCTTGCCAAAGTGTCCTCCATGGGGCTTTATGGTTCTTACATTTCCATCCTCGATACAGGAGAGTCTCGTTTTTCCACAACCTCCCCGTTGGGTGGATTGTCAAATCTTTGGACTTTTGCCAGTCTGATAAGTGAGAAATGGTAACTGAGGATGGTTTGGATTTTATTTGCTCTTATTAAGAACAAGTAACTCAGAGCCCTTTGAAAGCAACAAACAGATTTGTTGAAAATGATGGAGTCACATCAT
This sequence comes from Felis catus, assembly GCF_018350175.1. Classification (NCBI taxonomy): domain Eukaryota; kingdom Metazoa; phylum Chordata; class Mammalia; order Carnivora; family Felidae; genus Felis; species Felis catus. Next base: position 34,304,352 of record NC_058379.1, on the reverse strand, counting down.
GGTAGGAACTGTATTTGACTTATTACTTATGCTCTAAATCAGAGTTTCTTCACCTGGCTGCACAGCAGAATCACCTTTTCACAAATGTGGGAGCCTGGGTCCCACCTTAGCCAATGAAAGGAGAGACCTTGGAGACAGAGCTTTAGCTCGTTGTCCCTCAAGCTGAAGTTCTCTGTGTTATGAATCTGTTTCTCTTTTTCTAGCTGTGTTCTCTGGGTGGCCTCTGGGGCCAGCTTCTGTATTCTCTTTTTCCTTAGCTGCAGAGGAACATTCTAAGTCTTTTCTGCAGCAAGCATGGCTTCTTGCGTGGGAACAAAGCTGCGAATAGACCCCATTGAATGGCATGTCCCAACAAGCTGCGTGTAGCATGGGAAGCGGCCACCATGGAGCATCGGCTGTTCAGCCCTTCCTGCCCAGTGCCTGCAGCCTCCACCAACCCTTAGGACCACAGGTTTGTCTCTCTCTTTCTCTCTCTCTTTCAGAAGGAAACATTAAAAAAAGGAACAACAGGATTCTAAGGCTGCCTCATGTTCACAGTTACGCTTCTGTCCTCCTAGAACATTTCCAACTTAGCTAGTGGAGGACTGCTCTGAATTTTCAGGACATATTCCAAATGCAAATCATCTGTCTTACCAATACGTACATATGGGTGTAAATACACGGATACTCATCTATATCATAGAAATAAAATTGTGAGGTTCTGCACAATTTCAAAATCATGTCCTACAGCTGAGAACTATGGCTTAGGAACTTAGCAAAGTGGTGAAAAACCTTGGCTTCATCTCTAATACACCTTCCAGAACTGTGGTGACTGGAGAGGCTAGGATCCTCCTCTTTGGATGCCAAGGGAACCTCAAGATTTGCTCCAAGTGGCACACGGACTGCAGGTGGTAAAACGCTGTTGCCCTTCTCCTTCTTGCTCTGCAGGAAAATCAGTTCACTTCATTGCCCTTCAAGTAGGGAAGACAACTGGTCCCAGTGAGGGAGGTCCTAGTGGGGGAGTGGGAGAGAAAGGGGATGTGCTTTGTCTTTCAGGGCAGGAGGGAGCTGTCCTACAGTCTTGGGGCTGGCCGGGGGCTGGCATAGACTCCAAATAACCTGCAGAATTGCCTGCAGTGAGTATGGAGGCAGAAGCCCAGCAGCAGCACCCTCTTCCTGCTCCAGAGAGTTTACAGAGGCACCTCATAACCCAACAGACTTGATTCCATCCAACTTCAGCCACTCACAGGATCAGCAATAATCCGTTCACTTGGTAACACCCTCTGAAGGGCATCTGAGGCAAGTAAACCAAGAATAGTAGCATTTATTGAACGAATTTGGGGCTAGTAAATGGGAACTGTATCTATAAGTAACATCATTTTCCATTCTGTTTCTAATGTAGTTATTTCTGACTACTTCTATGGCTTGGAAAGGTGGTGTTAAGAGTTTGAAAATGAGCAAAACTATCACTCTTACTGTCTTCAAGGTCCTAGACTTCATCTCCCCCAAGAACAGGGATAAGTTCATTCCCACGAAGAGAATAGTTCCTTCCTCTCCTTCAGCTCTGGTCCAAAAAGAATGGTCCTCACTTTTGTGGATGCCACTGAGGAAGGTCAAACAAATGTGTGGAGAGACATAGAAGGCCAGTGGACAGGGATACTTGTTGTGCTGTGATTCTTTGGAGCAGCTGTGGAGGTCCCTGGGGACACCTTGCCCAGTGTAGAGCCCTGACCTGGGCATCTCAGCAAGATTAGTTTCCCCTGGACCCCAAACACCCATGAATGGAGACCACAAATTTCGGTTGGCTGTGCTGTGAATTCAGAAATTTCTTTTTTTTTTAGTTTATTTTTATCTATTTTGAGAGAGAGAGATAGAGAGCCAGTGGTGAGGGGCAGAGGGGGGCGGGGAGGAAAGAGAGAATCCCAAGCAGGCTCTGTGCTGTCAGCACAGAGCTCATTTGGGGGCTCGAACTCACAAACTATGAGATCATGACCTGAGCCAAAACCAGTAGTCAGATGCTTTAACCGACTGAGCCACCCGGGCACCCCCAGAAATTTCTCTAAGAACAGGGAGTATGTGAAGTTGTATCTGGTAATCAAACAATAAAGGGGGGACTGGGGTGCCTGGGTGGCTCAGTCAGTTAAGCATCTGACTTCAGCTAACGATCTCATGGTTCACAGGTTCCAGCCCTGCGTCAGGCTCTGTGCTGACAGTTCAGAGCCTAGAGCCTGCTTCAGATTAAACATTAAAAAATTAAAAAAAAAAAAAAAGGGAGGACAGATTTTTGAAATCGGCAGTTTTTGAAGCACTCAATGGGGGCACAATTTACTTGCCTCCACGAAAAGTCTCTGAAAACATTCTATCTCCATGGTGCAGAGTAGACCTTCATTCTTTGCGAAGTTTCCAAGCAGGAGCAGATACCAGACAAGCTAGCTGTTCGGCATCACAAATTCAAAATAGTTATATTAGCTGTATTTAAAATGTTTTACCTGGTTACTTGGGCACCCACAAAGCCCAACCCAACACGCCTGATTTTCTTCTGGTAGCATCTAGAAAAGTTGATTTTTTTTTTTTTCTGTTTGGCCGCCCTCTTCTTGACCTCCCTTTTCTCCCCAGTGCTACTTATAAGATGGCCAGCCTCTCATTCCAAATAATTACTTAGTAGTACCAGACGCTGCTTTTTCCCACAGTGTGTCTCCCCCTTCTCCATGATTATAAGACAAAGGCAAGCGACGTTTCTCAGAAAAGAGCTGGAAAATTGGAACCCAGAGAAGTGTGTGCTGCTCGGTGACCCAAGAGTCCCCCAGGGGTACCAGATCCACTTCCCACCTCCAGGGTTTCCCTTTCACAGTCCCCAGAGAAATGCCACCAGTGCAATTTTCTGCATCTCATTCCAAACTCACGAAGGTTCTCATTATATTTTCAACATGAAACCTCAGCACTCAAAACGAATCATTTAGGATGACAAGGAAAAGATACGAAAGCCTCTGGTAACTGGAATAATTAGAGGAACGGAATCCCCAACTGCACCGACTTGTCCCTTCCATTTTGAGTATGAGGACGGGCCAGAGAGCTGGGTTCACACCCAGAACCTTCCCCTGGCTCTCTGTGAGGCCTTGGGCAAATGACCTTCTTGGCATCCTGGAGAGCTTCATCTTTCTTTTCAGTAGTCCTGTTGGGAAAGGCAGGGGTTGAGAAACTTCTGCAGGAAGCTGGCCAATGCTTAGGCTTTTCAAGCTTATCTGGTGTCCTCGGCTTGTCCCAGGAGGGAGCATAAGTAGTATTGCCTTTCGAATGTGACCTATAGCTCAGCCGTGTCACTCTCCAGGATTCTGAATTTATGCCTGCCAGAGAAGTTTGTCCGGCGTTTAAATTAGGTAGAATTTCACAGAACCAGCACACCAGCAGACTTTTACATAGAATGTCTTCCCAGAGACAGTTGTCCATACCCATGGGGAAATGCACTGAGCTTTTCCAGGGAGGAGCTGGCCCGATACCCAGCCTAGTAGAATCCCAGCTGAGTCTTGTGCAGAGGTTAAGGCCAGCTTTCCGGGGAACACAGTAAGTTCGGGAATTGAATAGTGGCCAGACAGGTGTTATTCGGTCCAGAATTATCACAGTCTTTGTTATTTGCATCATGAATGTGCACCCAACCTCATTTACTTTTAGTCATTAGAAACCTCCTTCCCTGCGGGATCCATTAGTGGGAAAGAGAGGCTGATTTCAGATACGGGAACTGTAGGAGGTAACTGATCGCCTGGCCTACCTGGCCCAGGTGGAGGCCAACCGGGAGGCTGTGGGGACTCAGCCTGTGTGGGAAGAGTGGGGGGCTCCAGGGACACAGGCTGGAATGCACCATGGACCTACAAAAAGCAGGGCAGAGTGACAACCTAGTGAGGCCAGCACCGGGGTCGGGGGTACTCACCATGTTGGATGTATAGTTTGCAATCCACAGAGGGTGGAGACGTGAAGGTCCTTAATGATATTGTGGTTGGAGGTCGAGAATTTGGATTTATTTTCTATCACCACTGTTAAAGGCGCAGCAGTTATAATTTATGAAGTGAAATTCATCAACACACTGAGAGTAAAAAAGAAAGAGAGAGAGAGAGCAAAGCATAAATAAACTATTCTCCAGGAGGTCATGGGGTGGAGTTAAAGTTTTTTGAAGCATGGGTTTGGAGCCAATGAATCATTGTGTTTCACTCTTAGCCCTGCCTCTTAGTGATGGTGAGACTTGAGCTCTGAGTCTCAGTTTGCTTGTCTACTGATGAGAGAGCTGTGGGTGTTACATATGAAGCTATCTATCACTTCATGGTTTCTGAAATTTTAAATCCCCACCCCCTCTCCTTCCAATGAATGGAGCACTTTAAAATTCAGTTTTCTGCTTAACTAAGTCAAATCTCCTTTGGTTCAGTCCTTGTTATAACGCCTTTCTGAAAGGCATTAGTTAATTAATTCTGACTTTCGCCGATTCACTCAAAAATCCAATCCAAATTCACTCAAATTAGTCCTGTATTATGAATATTCATTCATATTGTGCTTTGTTGTGAGTTATTAGAGAGGCAGGAGACTGGGATGGACATGAGCTGTAAGGAACTGTAGATGTTTTAAAATTCTGTTCCCAGGTTGCTCATTTATTTATTTTTCCGGAAAATGAGTAGCATAAATAAAAATGTAATTATTTAAGAGTTTTGATTAGTTGAGTTTTTGCCATATATAACCACTCGTTATCTGCCTGTCTGTCTAATATTTATATACACCTAATCCATCAATGGTATGAGGTCATGCTTTGGGCACAATTTGATTATGCATCTCTAAGTTATTTCATGACATTTGTGAAGTTGATTTGTACATCATTAATAGGGTGGAATGATTTAAAGTCCACAGAGAGTGGCACCCGGGTGGCTCAGTCGGTTAAGCGCATCTGGCTCTTGATTTTGGCTCAGGTCATGATCTCAGGGCTGTGAGATCGAGGCTCGTGTCAGGCTCTGTGCTGATAGCGCAGAGCCTGCTTGGGAATCTCTCTCCTCTTTCTCTGCCCTTCCTCTGCTCTCTCTCTCTCTCTGTCTCGCTCAAAATGAATGAACATTAAAAAAGATAAAATCCACAAAGAAACGAGGAGTAGACTGGTTCCTCATTCTGTCCATCAGCATTTGCTGAGTCATACTGAGCACTCTGCTCCAAGCACTGTCTGAAAGTGGTAATGGTTACGGGAAGGGAAAATCAAGGGAGATCTCAGACCATCAACTGAGTCCAACCAGGAGCATATGTGGGGTGTGGCAGTGCCTCCTTCTGGGGTTCCTAAAAGGAGGGGGGCCGTGTAGGAAGCCCATGCTGGAAGTAGCAATGGGAAAAAGTGTGCATCCCGTTATCTGTCAGATCCGTTCGCTGCTCGGGTCTGGCTTAGAAGATGGCGTCCAAGAGGGGTGAACTGAGCATGTGCAGTCTTCTCATACTTAGGGTTTCCCCCTACCGGTCATGACCATTTGTGGGTAATAAAAACATGCACTAGCATTTACAAAAGTGAACAATGAGAATAGGAGGTGTCTGAGTGGCTCTTGGGTAGTGAGGCTAAGTATTATTTTGTGAAACCTGTATTTCGGTTGTGTGTATGGGTGTATGCCTGTGTCCTGTGTTGTGACATAAAATGTGGTTCTTATCATGGGTCAAGGTTAAACAAGATTGAAATGTCACCATGTTGACAATGGGTTCCCCAGTGGAAGTAGTTAGAATGGACTTCAATCTCCTAGAAATCATGAGTGCCAACATTTAAAAGTATCCAACAAATGATATGCTTATCTTATACAACATTCCTTCATATGCTCCTTGAGCAAAAATAGAAAGATTATGATAGTCAGAACTCTACTGTCCAGGAAAACAGAAGAAGCTAACACTTTAGAGCAGGAACCAAGCTCTACCTATATGGGAAAGCCTTCTTTTGTGCAGGAGGGGACAGGAATAATACTTTGTGTTCTTAAGGTCAGTATTACTATTGATCAGCTTGATGGATCATCTGCTTTCCAACATCTCCTTGAATGCATTGCTCCAAATGACAGAATGTCCAAAATTTCTTGAAACTGTTTTTAAACCTACACCTTTTAATTTAATGTTAGCATGTCCAACAAAATCCTGGAATCATTTCAGTTTCCATTCTAGACATCAATATATATAATTCTTCATTCCAGACTCAAGCTAATCAGCATAGCATGGAAATTGTTTAGTCCTGGAAGTCCTGGATGGGAGGTAAGGGAAGACCAGAGTTTTCACCTATCCACCCCTCCCCTGCGTCATTCGCTGGTTATCTCCCCTCCTCCGACCTCCTGTTCTAAGCCACAAACTGAGAAGGTGGGTCCACTTTGGCCCATCTCTGAAGCTCCTCTCAACCTCCATCCTTCCCTTCTCTATTCAAGTTAATTGTTCTTTTTATGTCTAGGAACAGTAGACCCCACCCACTTCCTTTCTCTCTCACATTTTCTGCTGGAGTGTGGCTAAAAACACAGGCTTACTCCTGTCTCCAGGGCAAGATAAGCTTCTGACGGCTGGTAGTAATACATATCTAATTGGCGCACATCAGGGCCATATGGACTGCTTTGGAGGTTGAATAAATGCCAAGGTTGATTTAACTGGGTTATTTGGAATGGGGGAGGTTGCCTGTATTTACAAATTATTTAGTACTGGTAAAGTATATTTTCTCCCAGAAATATAAACCATTTTTTCAAGCTACCCTTCCATGCTCTCTAAATTCACTTAATCCCATTCAGTGTAGAACAACTCCATGGCTCTTGACTCCAAGGCATAAGAAGAAAGGAACCTAATAAAAGCCATAAAATGTTAGGCTAGTGATCCCCCCTATCAGTTTATCTCTGTCCTGGGTGCTGGGAGATGTGTGCTGAGTGAGTTTTGCACTTTTCCTATATGAAGTTGATCTCCAAATATTAGTGATGCCTACAGAATATTCCCAAATTTCTCTTAAGATCCTGTTAATTAGGCCTAGTATGCATGAATTATCTGAATCTATCTTGAATCTATTTATAATTTTCCCTGACATCCTCAGCATAATTTGTTCCATATGTTTACAGCTTGCGTAGTAAACAATGTTTCCTTCTATTTGTCACCAAGACAACCTCCCTCAAACTTTAAGGAGTCTCTGTTGTTTAGCTTAGTGCTTTTGACTGAGCTGGGCTTTCCCCTGGCATCATCATCCCATTGACTCACAGCCTCTGTTCCCAGGCATCAGAAGTCCATCCCCATGGTGGAAGACAACCCATCCATGTCCCTCTGGACTTTTTGTGGAATGTTCTTCCTGATGCTTGTGGGCAGAATTAGCCACAGCATTCTAGAGATAAGCCTTGATGTTGAGATTCACACTTTCAAAAGAATAACTTCTCGTGCTTTCTGAACCGGGTTTCTTTGACATAAAGACCCAGAATAATGTCTGGGTTATCAATTAACAACTTATGTGAATTATACATTGTCCAAAATAGACCTCATGCTTGAACAGTAAGGCCCCTAGCTTACCCACTGTAGCAAAATAACTCATTGAAGACCTATTGTAAATGTACTCCAAGAGCATTCTATACTTGTAACAATCTCATATTCTGGTTGGAGAAACTGTCTCATACACACACACATGTGAACATCATGAAGGACTCCGGGTTTTAACTAGGTTTTAAAAGATATGGTAGAATAAAAATCAACAATAAAAAAAGATTAAAGAAAAAAAACTGTTGGATGTCCCTTAGTCTTCATTGCCACAACTGGAGGCAGGAATGACCATTTTCATTGGTCAAGATGCAGAAACTGACTCAGAGAGATTGAGAGTCTGTCCAGGGCAGATCACTGCCGTACTTTTTGGTCAAGATCATTGGATCCTATTCTCCGAGGCCCTCATGGCGATCAGAGAATTCAATGGGAACCCTTTGCCCTGACTTGCCTTGCACTGTGCTTCCTGAATATTCTCTGATCTTCCTGGCTTCTGACATCCTGAACTGCTTTCCCAGTTTTGGTCTTGGTGCCCTTGCGACCTAGACTTGGTTCTGTGCCCCAAGTGTGCAGTCTCTGTGTTCCTTCCCTGTCATACCATGGACTGTATCTGTGGCCACTGGGTCAGGCTGCCCAGATCCCACTCATCCCAATCCTACTTTGGGGACCCGGCTTCCATTACAGAAATGGAACTCTGACCTATTGGATTTTAAAGTTTCTGCTTTCCCCCTCAATCCACATCACCTCCAAGGGAAGAATGACAGGGCGTTTCAGATGGCTGAGAACACTCAATGCATGATGTCATTGAGGCCCATTACTAGCCTTCCCAGCTCTAACCCTTAGGAACATGTTGGCTGCCCCTCATTGCTTTCGCAAGACAGAGAAACATAACATGCAAGTTGCCCAAGAGCAGTTGAAGTGGAAAAAAATCCTTGATTTCTTTATTTTTCTAAATCAAATAAAATCCGACTTAATTTCTTACTCAGAAAGCTTAGAAAAAATTAACTATCAGTCTCTTTTCAGGGCTTTCCTTGCCTCTAACTGCCCCTCCCCTGCTCCTGCTCTACCTTTGGATTGTACAAGACACTGGAGAGGACCCACCCTGTGGCCTCTGCTCTGCTGTGGTGCTTGCCCTGAGCTCACTGATGCACCTTAGGTGGGCAGTTCTTGGGTCACTCCTAGTCAGGCCAGGAAGACCCCTTGACAGCTCCTGAGAGAGATGAGATACAGTAACTCACCAATTCCACTTTCTCCCCTGGCACACATATATCTCACCTTGTATAGCAGTGAGGTTGAGGTTAAAAGACTGTTTCTCGCCAACGCGATATGGCAGAAGTGATGTACATCACCTCCCAGAGTGACCCCAGAGCCCATGTGACTCCCTACACCAGATCTATCTGACGGAATTTTCTGCCATGATGGAAACTTTCCATACCCGCACTGATCACTATGATAGCCACTAGCCTTACGGCACTGAAGATCTGAATTTTTAATTTTAGTTAATTTTTATTAATTTAAACTCAAATAACCTCATGGGTCTAGTAGCCACCATAGTGGGCATACAGATCTACCCTCTCATCCCCCTTCTGCAATGACCTTGGAAGTCACGTGTTCTAGAAGGCATAGCCACAAGATAGAAGCGGCCCAGGTTCTCAGGTCACCACATGAAAGGCAACTGCCCGGGAAAGTTGCTAACTTAGAGCAGCTTGACTCACTTCATGCGCTGTGTGGAGCCACAGAGTCTTCAGGTGTATTTGTTAATACAGAGTGACCTGACCTGTGCTGACTATGGCGGCTCCTGGGGCCTCACAGGTGCCCACGTTGCCATCCCATCAGGGTCAACTCCAGCCCCGCCCACCAGCCAGCTCTGACCCCTGCCCTAGGAAGCCCATTTCCCTGCCCCTGCCCTGTTCCTTTCCCATTGCTTTGCTGGTCAATCCCTTCCCTCTTCAGCCTTCCATCGGCCAGACTTTATCCACCCCTACTCTGGGTCAACCTGGCTTGCTTATCCTCAGTAGGCCTAGACCATGAGGATTAAAAAAAAAGTCTTATATTGTTGTTTTTTTTTATCCTAGGCCCTGCCTAGTGACCTCTCTTTTTTTCAGCTCTATTCTTCCCTAGAGTCTGCCACCGAGAAAAACAAAGTACAAAATTTCTCAATAAGTACTATACTGCATTAAATTATTAATAAATCATCTAGTGTTAACTACAATTGCAGAGCTCTGGGAGTAGAGATAAGGGAAGAAATTATTTTCCTTTATTCGTGCCAAGTTGGCACTTTTGTCAAAGGCCTGAGATCCTGGCATGGGAAGTTCCACAGAAACAATTTATTTAAAAGTATAACCCAGCTGGGCAGGCCACAGAGAGCTCAGCTCTCACCCCACACCCACCCCGGTCCAAAATCAGCATCCCACAGAACGAACGCCATCCCCACAGGGTCTTAGGAAGAAAGGCATATGTTACTGAAATTTTCAGTAAAATTTCTTGAAGAGACAGAGAAGGAAAGTCACAGCCCATACTTCAGGGTAAATGGAACTCCCCATCAAACATTTCTTTTATTCCCCACCCCTCAAGTTTCTCCCCCTTGCCAGCTGTTTCTCTTCTTACTCATCCCTCTCCTGGCCTCTCAAATTCCCTCCTAACACCCCGAACAATTTCCTTTCTCCCTCAACTTGTGTTACTCGCTCTGCAAAACAACATCTCCCAGAGCTGGTCAAACAGGGAGGACATTTCCTCACACATGTCCTTTGCGAGGGGGAGCTCACCCGCCACCCACTGCCCCCCCAAAGCAGTTCAACAAAAACAAATAATACAACCTCGCTATTGTTAGAGAGGGATGTAACCATCGTAAGCAAAGCCTAACCATCTGCTTTTTTCTTCCTTTCAGATGGTCTCATGCCACCATTTGCGTGAGGGGATACCTTTCCCGGGAGCCACTGTGGCTGAAGTCCTGGGATCTGGTCCTTTGAAGAGGATCTTACTCAACCTGCACTGTTTGTCCTCGGGCAGCTACAACACAGCACAGACCAGTTCCCTGCCCCAGAGAACCTGCAGCTTTGACTGCAGCTGGTGGAAGGAAGCTTGCTCTCCCAATGCCGCTGTTTCCGCTGCAACCCTCATTGTTCCTAGACTTAGTTACCACATGAGTGGTTCAAAGCAATAATCTTCTTTTGCTCTCAGTTTGGAGTCCTGTGTTTTCCCCATCCGCCTCTATTATCCCGAGAGCCTTATTTTTCCTCTTGATCCAAACCAAACACTGTTTATCAGTCATAGGAAGGGCTTTGCAGGGTTCCTGCCCACAGTGCGGAGTGATACACAGAGCTTCCTGTGCAAGCCTGGCCCTGTTCCAACAACAGTGGAACGGGCTGCAGGGCAGATCGGCGTCATAAGCTGGAATGGTCTGTGCCAGGGCCAGGGAGTCACATCTGTCCTTTCCCTGCCTGTCACCGTGGGCCAGAGAGGGCCTCAGACACAAATGTCAGAGCCTGAGTGCCTGGACCTCTCTTAGGGAGGACCTGGTGTGCCTTGAGGGTAGTTCCGATAAAGAACGAGAAGAGTGATACTATGGAGCACTGTGTGTCTTAGAAATGTTTATATGCTTCCAAAGCTGCTTTAAACATGACGACACACACAGAGAAGTTCCATTTTTAGAGTTCACTGGAACCTAACGGGGTTGGGGAGGGTCATCTTGAGCACTGCCCTTAGAAGGGGTAGTGCTATGAAGGGCTCCTGCATGATTGACGAGGAGAAAGGAGACCGCCTTCCCACCCAGTGCTCCCATTTACCCGGCATGTGACCCTGTGAAGTTCCCTCATTTGCCAGGGTCTCAGTTTCCCTATCTGTAAGTTGAGAGAACTGGACTCAAGGTTCACCACTCTGTGAACTCTCCATATTGTGAGCCTGCTGTGGAGTACTTACTAGAAAGGCTTGGCTCACAGGTTAAATGGTGGCCACCTATTGAATCACTCAGTAGGGACAACAATGGGCATTGGGAATACGAGGGCAGCTAAGATACGGTCTTTAGCCTTGAGATGATCACAGTCCAGTATAGGAGATACACAAGTGGACAGAGAGTCATGATTCCATATGTAAGTGGCATAGTACATAGAGGTAAGTACAAGGTGCTTATAGAAGCATAGAGGAGGGGTGTACTGCTGCCTGAAGAAGTTAGGGTGGTTTTCTAGAAAAGTATGATCTCCCTTTTGAAGAAGAACACATTGCCAGGCAGAGAAGGGGCTGAAGGAGGCAGGGGAGGTGTGTTTCAGGAAGAGGAAACCACCTGAGAGAATTGTTCTTGGAAAATGACCATCATCTCCCCACCCACCTATGGGGGCCACTTCCCACATCTGTGCCATAGGAGTCCAGCCCCCGGTCACACTGAGCGGACCAGGGATAGATATCTGATTTCAAAGCAGCTGGTTTATAACTGGGACAGGGCTCTATGACTTGCAGCCTGGATGGAGAAGCTTCAGGCAGCAGCTAGCATTGTTGTCTCTATTGAGTGACCAAATTGGGAACCAAAGATCGCTGTGCTTATCTGGGGAACTGAGAGAATGAGTTTGCATGAATAGTGGTGCTGAGGGAGTTGAGGTTGAGCCTGGGTGTACAAAGTCATGAGGGAAAATGAGCCATGGGAGAATGGAGTAAGAAGGAGAGACCATGTAGGAGAGGCCATACAGAGGAAGCAGAGCTCTCATGCATCATCTTCCATTCCCTCATTCTGGGAGACCCCAAGAGGAGACTAGCCTCCAGCTCCTGGAACCTTCTCATTTCTGTTCTCAGGAGCCCTGTCATTGTGTCGAAATTCTTTTCTTTCTTTTGGATTTAATCTTATAAAGTTAAAAAAAAGTGTATAGACAAAATTTTAACATACCCACATAGCTATTACCCAGAATTAGCAAATGTTAAATATTTGCTATGTTTTTTTTCTAGATATATACATTATAAAACAGAAGAAATTACAACTTAAATTTAATGTTGAATATTCTCTGTTTTTCTTCCCTGGTCACTCACTCTTTTCACAAGAGGAGCCAATTAGAAATTTGGCCCATATAGGGGCGCCTGGGTGACTCAGTCAGTTAAGGGTCAGACTTCAGCTCAGGTCATGATCTGACAGTCTGTGAGTTCAAGCCCCGCATTGGGCTCTCTGACAGCTCAGAGTCTGGAGTCTGCTTCAGATTCTGTGTCTCCCTGTCTCTCTGCCCCACTCCTCCCACTCATGCTTTGTCTCACTCTGTCTCTCAAAAATGAATAAATGTGTAAAAAAAAATTTTTAAAGAAATTTGGGCTGTATCCATGAAGATTCTATAAAGGGGCAATGCCTATATCAGAAAAGAAAGACTTTCCAGAGGTGGGAGCTTCCATCCATGTCTCACTGACTAGAATCTTGTCACGTGGCCACTCCAGCATAAGGGGGGAGCTAAAACCAAGTGTGTTTTTTGACTGCTGTTGTTTGCTTAATCTGATGCACTGCTTGGAACAAAAAATGATTATGTTAAGATGGAAAGAGAGAATGAATTTGGGGTGGCAACAAGCTGATTTTACCCGTGAGGTGTATTTATCAATTTGTAGCTGGGGCTCTGGCAGTTCTTAAGATTTTCTCGTTGTCTTTAGTGTTTGTTCCACAGTCACAGGACTGTGAGCCTGTGACTCCATTTATTTGTATGGATTCTGCTAAAGATCCAGGACATTCTTTCACATCTGAAAACTTCTGTCTCCAGCTTTGGAAGACTCACTGTCTTCTCCACCACCATTTGCTTTTTCTGAAACATCTTATTCCAACCTCTCAGCCTCTGATTTTTTTTTTTAATGTTTTCCATCTTTTTGCCTCTTGCCCTATATTCTAGGTGATTTATTCAGAGGCATTTTCTAGTTTAAGTATCTATTGAGTTGTGTCTACATTTCTATTCAATTATCCATCTAGTTAGTGTTTTTTTTGAAACTAATGATATAACCTATTTTTCTACACTTTTAATATGTTGTTTTTCATTTTGATTTCTCATATTTTGTAGGGTTCCATTCTTGCCTCATGGAATCCTTTTTTTCCCCTTTATTTGTGAACTTGAAAAAAATATTTACTTTATGAAGCAAGATTGACAATGAATTTATAATTGTTGGAACTGTGTGATGGGCGCATAGAGCTTCTTTATTTTCTGCAATGCATGTGTTTGAAATTTTCCATTTAAAAGTTTTAATGATGAATCTGGGGTTATAAGCCAATAAGAACATTATTTTTCAAAGTTTACTAAGGTGCTGTTTGCCTGGTATGAGGCTGTTCTCTGATGTGTAAAGAGAAGATTGATTGAGGCCCCTTTCTTTTTCTTTTTTTTTTTTTTTAATGTTTTCTAATGTTTATTTATTCTTGAGACAGAGACAGAGCGTGAACAGGGGAGGGGCAGAGAGAGAGGGAGACACAGAATCGGAAACAGGCTCCAGGCTCTGAGCTGTCCACACAGAGCCCGACGCGGGGCATAAACCCACGAACTGTGAGATCATGACCTGAGCCGAAGTCGGACGCTCAACCGACTGAGCCACCCAGGCAGAGGCCCCTTTCACTCCTCAAATAAATATTAATTCAGTGCCTTGCTCTTCAGTGCAAGATAGCAGTGAACTATCCTCAGAGCACTTACGTTCTAGAGGGGTGACACAAATAATAAATAAAAAGACAAATTTGAGGTGATTAATAGTTACATATATATATATGAAGTTTTAATGATAATAGTCATTTATTTGGGATTTTGGTTTTTCCCCTAGTTCTAGGGGCACCAGGTATCTCACTTGTGGCTCCTGGGACTCCTTTCCCTGTGTCATGGTCATTATGCCTTGAGAGTGCTTCTCTCGGGGCACCTGGGTGGCTCAGTCGGTTGAGCGTCCGACTTCGGCTCAGGTCACGATCTCACCATCTCGCGGTCCGTGAGTTCGAGCCCCGCATCGGGCTCTGGGCTGATGGCTCAGAGCCTGGAGCCTGCTTCCGATTCTGTGTCTCCCTCTCTCTCTGCTCCTCCCCCGTTCATGCTCTGTCTCTCTCTCTGTCTCAAAAAATAAATAAACGTTAAAAAAAAAATTAAAAAAAAAAAAAAGAGAGAGAGTGCTTCTCTGGCACGTGCTGCTTTCTCTGGGACATGCAAATGAGCCAGGCTTCAAGAGCCACTGCACAGTAAGGCTTAGGTTTTGCTTCTGCCTGGCCTGGAGGGTTTCACTACTTCGTTTCTTTTCTTGAGCTCCCGGCATCATGTAGAAAGCCCAAGTTTGAGCTCTGTGCACAGGCATGGCACAATCCTGGGCTCTGACTTCCACCAGACAATCCCTTTTCCAAACATAACTTTCGTGAATGGCAAGTTTTTCTGGCTCTTACCCAGGCCAATGGGCAGAATTTTTGCCATTGTTTTCTCAGCCCTTCTTGACTTTATGCAGGGACCTTATGCAGTAGATAGGATCCAGCTTCTCTTGCGCTGGTCTGCTTCTCTTGATCCCACACGCATCCTGCAGGCAGCAGAGCCATGGAAATCTATGTGGGTTTCATCTCCTACTAACTACTTTGAATCTGAGTTCCTTATTCCTGGCACCTGGGGATTACTCTCTTAGTTTTAAACATTCATAAAGAGCAAAAAAAGTTATTTTATTACATTTTACTAGATTCCATATTTTGGGGCCAGAAGGAGGGGAGTGGGCTTGGCAGTCTGCTTAGGTCTGGACCTGGTCCAATGTCATTGCCTTTCCAAGAGCTCTTGGCACCCTTGCACTAAACTTCCCCTTCTCTTAAGCTAGTTTGAGTGAGTATCTGTACCTTACAATCGAAAGAGCTCTAACTAGAACAGACATGATGTGGTCAGGGAAAGATGAGATGATAGAAGATAGATAGATGATGAGCAGTCTTATCTCTGGGAGTTAAGCAAAAGTTTTCAGCTGGGGAGTGATGTGACCGATTTGTGTGTGAGAAAGGCACAGAATGCAGCACTTGGAAAATCAGACTGCTTGGGGTGGAGGGCAGGGAAGAGAAGAGAGGCAGAAGGACTCTGTCTATGGCCATCTCAATAATGCAGGTGAGAGGTGATGAAGTCCTGAGCTAAGAAGGCAGTGGGAATGTGGTTTTTTTTTAGGGAGAAAAAAAAAGATTAAAATTGGTGAGTATCTGCTCTGCCTACACTAGACATTTTTCATGCATTTTCTCATTTACTGTTTGCAACACTGTGGAGAGTTCCATATCTGAATATTATCCCTATTTACAGATAAGAAATTACAAGCTCAGAGAGATTAAGTAAGTCGATCCAAGTCCTATAACTGGTAAGTGGCTGAGTCAAAATTTGAATGTAAGTCTCTAACATCAAAGTCCATCCACATTCTTTTCTTTACATAAAGGACCTTTTAATAGGAATTGGTATAAATTGCATGTGGAGGATAAGGAAGAGGGAAGAGTCGACAAGGACCCTTGAGGTTACTAGCTTGGGAAGCTAACAATCGGAGAGACCACTAATTGAGATAAGGGCACAGGAGGCAAAGCACGCTTGGGGAGGAAGGAAATTAGTTTATTTTGTGCAGTGGCTGGAAGTCATCGAGGTAGAGATTTCTAGTGGAGGATTGGAAATCAGGGGCAGGAGCCAAGGAGAGACTTCAGCTGGAGCTATAACCCTTGAGTCTTTGGCTTAGTGCTGGTTACAGAAACCAGATGAGAAGATGAGAAGTCTTCAGTGAGTTGGTGGAGTGAGAACCTAGGGTAGACCATGGGAGGCATCAAGATCTGAGGAGAGAGCATAGGTGGAGCCAGGGAAGTTGTTGGGAAATATGGTTAAAAAAAGAAAAGAAAAGAAAAGAAAAGAAAAGAAAAGAAAAGAAAAGAAAAGAAAAGGTAGTCGCAGGATCCATGGCAAGTAGAATCTTAAAGACGAAGGGAAGAGAGATTTTTTTAAAGAGGGTATTTTCAATACTAACAAATGCTAAAGAGGTCAAACAGGATATAGACTGAAAACAAGACATTGGATGTGCCAATTAGGAAGTCATCTATGACCTTTGCAAGGACAGAGAAAAGGAGTGATTAATCTTGCCTGGGGCAAGCGAAAGCTAGAGAAAGGCTTTACAGAAGACTTGACATTTGAGTTGGGCCCTGAAACATGGTGGGATTGTGCCAGGCAGAGAAGAGGGTGAAAGGCACTTCGGGCAAAGGGAACAACATGAGAGGAAAACAAAACCCCAGGCAAAGGCACCATTTGGAACTTAGAGCTCTTTGGATTTTCACAGGCAACGTCAAGTTGGCGGCGCAAGTGTATTAGGCCATGTTTTGTTTTCTACATTTCAGAGAATCTTATGGTTTCTCTTTCCACTGTAGACATAATAATGGAGATTGGGAAATACGGTTGGTGTCTTCCAAAGGAACACAGGGTTCAATCCTTTACGAAGGCAGGGTTCTAATCAAGCAGAGCGAGTGGGGAGACTCGACAGGTACATCTCACAGAGCACGTCATGATTTAGAAGGGCAATAAAGGCTAGCTGCTGGTACAAGTAACCCAAAGCTTTCTGCAGTCGGACACAATCAAGGTCTCATTCTCATGTACAGAATCTGACAGTATCCAGCAGCACTTCTGGGAAGCTCTCTTCCACGTGGTGACTTGGACATCTGTGTCTCTTCCATGTGTGCTCTGCCATCCCGGACCCTTACCCTCTCAGCAGAGGGATGGGAAAAAACCTGTAGAGAAATCATTCTAGACACTTGGTCAGCCCAGGTAGAAGGGATACCTCACTGCCACTCACATTCGTATGCCATATTTGGTCACACAGCCAACCTAAAGGCAAAAAGCCTGGGACATGTGTGCAAGCACACTGATATTGTGAGCACTAACTGTATATTCCATTGATTGATGTTCAAATATTGATTATTAAAGCACTTTTGTTTCTCTTGGAAAATGTAAAAGGCTTTAGGCATTGTCCATTGTCTATGTTGAGGTAAGCCTGGTCATCTGATTCATTGCAGTCTGTTTCTCAGAATAATCTTTCATGTTTTTCATGGGAAAGTAAATGGGTGCAGCCACTGTGGAGACTAGTTGGAGGATCCTCAAATAATTAAAAACAGAACTACCCTACAGCAATTCCACTTCTGGGTATTTCACCCCCATGTTTGGTGCAACATTATTTACGATAGCCAAAACATCGAAATAATGTAAGTTTCTATCAATGGGTGAATGGACAAAGAAGATGTCACACACACACACACACACACACACACACACACACGCACACTGGAATATTATTCAAACAGGAAAAAAGAAAGGAAATCGTACCATTTGTGACTATAGGGATGGACCTTGGGGGTCTTTTGCTAAGTGAAGTCAGTCACCCAGAGAGAGACGAACACTGTGTGATATCACTTACATGTGAAATCTAAGAAACAAAAACTGACCTCATTTCACAGATACAGAGAAGAGATTGGCGGTTGCCAGAGGGGTTAGAAGGTGTGCAAAATGGGTGAAAGGTAGTCAAAAGGCACAAACTCCCAATTCTAAGGTGAATAAGTCCTGGGCGTGTCATAGAACATGGTGACTATAGTCGTTAAGAGTGTAAATCATAAAAGCTCTCATCACAAGAAAACACTGGTTTTTAAGTACACCTGGTGACGGATATTAACTGAACTTCTGCTGTTGTACGTGTATCAAGTCATTATGTTGCAAATCTAAAAGTAATAACATGTTATGTGTCAATTGTGTCTCAATGAAAACAAATAAGACAAGAACAAAAATCGCGTATTAGTGGAATTCTTCCCTCACACTGTGAGCAACTCTCCTACAGGGTTAAAGACCGTACAGTTGTGCTTATTGGTGTTTGCCAAGGTGAACCCAATTCTCAAGGCAGAATCAATTTGATGGATTCATGGTGCCTCACTGTTGTGGTTGGCAGCGTAGAGAACACCACAGCACAGACGACTCCTTTCAAGAAACATCTATGTCAACTCTGCAGGCTGAGCACGAAGGAGGATTTATTGCCTATCATGATGGTGCAATACTTTTTGTATGTTTAGTCAAGGACATCTTAATTTCTGTGTGTGGATAATATAAAAATATTAACACCAATCCTAAGAAAGAAAAACTCCACACATCATTTTTAAAATTTGTCTTATGTTTCCTTTGATTTTTTTTTAATTTTAAATGTTTATTGTTAAGAGAGAGCATGTATGTGAGTGGGAGAGGGTCAGAGCTAGAGGGGGTGCACAGAAGATCCCAAGTGGGCTATGAGCTGATGGTATCGAGTCTGATGTGGAGCTCACACTCACATACTGTGAGATCATGACCTGAGCTGAAGTCGGATGCTTAAGCGACTGAGCCACAATCCTTTCAATTTGTTTTAATAGGCATGTGAAGTCCTCATAGAGTTGTGTAAATAGCATGGCTTGTCCTTAAGCTTTGCCACATCACATCATCTGCCTCTGTGACTCGACTTTCTGCCACTCTCATTTTTTTTTTAATTTTTTTTTCAACGTTTATTTATTTTTGGGACAGAGAGAGACAGAGCATGAACGGGGGAGGGGAAGAGAGAGAGGGAGACACAGAATCGGAAACAGGCTCCAGGCTCAGAGCCATCAGCCAAGAGCCTGACGCGGGGCTCGAACTCCCGGACCGCGGGATCGTGACCTGGCTGAAGTCGGACGCTTAACCGACTGCGCCACCCAGGCGCCCCTCTGCCACTCTCATTTTGTTGTCTACATCCTGGTCATGCTGGTCTACCCTGTTTTTGACCAGCGTCCTTCTACCTCAAGATGTCTGTTTGGCATTCTCGCAGATGGTCTTGCCCAAGCTTTTCACATGACTGGTTTGTTCTCATAAACTGGTCTCCACTCAAATGCCACCCCCTTAGAGAGGATTTCCCTGAGCACCCCGTGAAAAGCACCCTCCTTCTTCCCTATCATGGCAGATCACCATACTTACATCATGGCATTTTCCACAACGGGTACGCTTTTCTTTCTTTCTTTAAGTTTTTGTTTATCTATTTCACTAGAATGTGAGCTTCTATAATGAATATGTAAATTTTCTTCTTTTTCAAATTTTTCCTATCGGCTCTTTTCCTGAATAAATTCTCAGGAGAGAGGTTATTGAATCAAACCTTGTAAATATTGTTATGTTTCTTGAAATGTAGTTGCCACATTGCTTTCCAAAGGCTGTACCATTGCCTACTGGGAAGTGGTTTGTGCCATTTCACTTCATTATTGTTAATACACGGTTATATTATATATGTACGTTGAATACATTTAGCCAAATTGCCAAATGACATATATATGTGTATATATGTATATACACACAAAAATACATATACATATACGTGTATATATACACACATGTATGTGAAAGTTAACAAATTGACTAAGCATATTCAAGTATTATTTATGAATTACTAGAGACTAATTAATACCTGAGCATGAGATAAAATCCCATATTTTATCCATATTCTCCTCAAGCCAAACTGAAGGACACAGTCTCCTTTATTAGTGCCCCTTCCCCGCTTTCTGAAGTTCTTTATGCCTCATGCAATAAAGAATCTTCTCTAAGTGCACCAAGACAGAAAGGGGTACAGCATTCCTAAGAAACACATCCCATCTCTCTGCATTTACTTGTCTACGACCTCAATTACCAGAACAACAAGTCTGCGAATGCCTTTAAATGCTGAGACCATTCGGGTGAAGGAAAGTCTAGCTTTACTAAGCTTTTGCACCGTCAAAATAAACAGATTGGATTTATCAAAAATTATCAGGATCTCTGCGGCTCTAAGCAGAGCACACAATAAAATTGTTGCAATATTTGGAAGGGCCAGAAACTTGTTACTTAACAACTAATAAGAAGTAAAGTTGCCTTGCCCCGGCAGGGTCCTAGTTCCCCAGGAAAAGAAGGACTGAGGAAAGGATGAATAAAGAAACAAACACAATCAGGGCACCTTGCACAGAGAGTGATAAAGTGATAGTGATAAAGTGCTGTGACCTGGAAGGTGTGTTTAACATACTCTCTGCACCTGGGGCCCAAGACAAGGGACAAAGCAAAAAAAGAAGGCAACCCGGAGGCCAAGGCCACCCCTTCGACTTTTGTCGATTTAACAAACGTTTATTACTCACACGTGGTGTGCAAGGGAGGCTGAAGCTATTAAGATACGGCCAGAGCCCTTGAGGGGTCTTTTTGCTTCCCTGGATTTCTACACACTCGTGTTTAATGAAGGCTTAGAAACAGCCTGGCTTCCAGCTCTCAGGAGCTGACAGAGAGATTTAAGGCCATTTTATTGAAACACCAGAGTATCTGGCTACTCTGAGCCAGCGAGTTGCCGCTGGAGGGACGGGAGTGGTAGGGTCATGGGGTGCAGAGGAAGGGCTGGAAGATGCCGCTTCTCCACCAGGCTCTGCCCCTGCCTTGCTGTGTGACCGTGGGGAACCCTCTTCGCTCCCCTGCGACCTCAGCTACCTCCTTTGGGAGATATGGAGGTTGGACTATGTCACTGGGTTCTCAACCGCCTCTGATAAGTCCCAGGGTTTGGATAAGCGTTTTCTTTTTTTTTATTTATTTTTTTTATTTTTTTTTCAACATTTATTTATTTTTGGGACAGAGAGAGACAGAGCATGAACGGGGGAGGGGCAGAGAGAGAGGGAGACACAGAATCGGAAACAGGCTCCAGGCTCTGAGCCATCAGCCCAGAGCCCCACGCGGGGCTCGAACTCGCGGACCGCGAGATTGTGACCTGGCTGAAGTCGGACATTTAACCGACTGCGCCACCCAGGCGCCCCTGGATAAGCGTTTTCTAAACACCGAACATTTGAATTGCCTGAAGAAAGCTTTAATTCTGTCTTGATCTTTCTATAATTTCACTTTTAAAAAGATTTTTGGCTTGTTCGTTTCTCATTCAAAAAAAAAAAAGTGGTAAGCCATTGATTGCACTGGGACATCTCCAGCAGTCCCCCTATCTAGCTTTTTTGAGTGTTAGAAATATTCCAGTTCCTGCTCAGGTGATTGCAAAGCCCAGCCGACTAGGTTAGTCCTCCTCAATCCCTTGATCTCCTCTCAATTTGAGCTAAGCCTGCTTTTCTTTTTTTTTTTTTTTTATTATTTTTTTTAATGTTTATTTATTTTTGAGACAGAGAGAGACAGAGCATGAACGGCGGAGGGTCAGAGAGGGAGACACAGAATCTGAAACAGGCTCCAGGCTCTGAGCTGTCAGCCCAGAGCCCGACGCGGGGCTCGAACTCACAGACAGCGAGATCATGACCTGAGCCGAAGTCGGACGATTAACCGACTGAGCCACCCAGGCGCCCCGAGCTAAGCCTGCTTTGAGGCTGGGCGTGAGCAGCCTATACGCTGTTACTGACGGATGGCTTTGAACGCAGGCACGCACGGAGGTCTGTGAGAACTTGGGGGTCTCCCTTAAGGAAGAGACAAGTAACATTTGTGCGTACTTCAAGTCGGCCTGTGACAATGAGTCTTGCCCTTGACCAGAGCATCAAAAGTAAATTCTGGGGGGAGCCCAATGTAATTTTCACACTTCCAGGCCACTCCATCTCAGTTCAACAGTGGACTTCAGTGAAAAATCCACGCTGGCTCACAAACTCTACTTGGGCAGAGGCCTAAGCTGCAGGTCTCAACACCGGTCTCAGAAGGACAGTTGGGGGCCAGGTACTGACACTGATAAACACAGATGGAACTGGTGAAAATTTTCAGAAGACTTACCGAAACAAAACAAAACAAAACAAAACAAAACCAGAAGACTTTTCCCAGCATTCTGCATTGGCTCTTGAGTTAATTGACTGCATTGCCCAAGCCACTGTGTAAAGGAAAGAATGCCCAGAAACATGTGGAGAGCATCTCAATTAAAAACATGCACTGTAGGAGGCGTGTGTGCTAAGGTTATCGTAAATCCGAGGGCCGCGGGACCTTACTGTGGATGGACGCCCTCCATAAGCCGGGGAGAGCTGACCGCATCTGGGACATGGGGGACTGAAACACCTCTGGCAAACACCTGGTGCTCTGCGTTCTGACCTCCTCGGATTTTCCCCTTCTTTCAAGGCAGGCTGATTTGCCACCATGGCCTGTATTTCAGGAGGGATTTTGGAATCCTGAAGGGGACGGTGATAATGAAACTTGGATTTGTTGTTCTCCTGCACAAAATGCTTAGGTGAAAATTCTGAAGACAGATCTGCTTCCAGCCGGATGAAAATCGTCTACGGCCTCAGAGATTCCTTTTGAGCCAAAGTCCTAAGGGGGGTGTCCAGGCGTCCACTTGGGGTCCTCGATCTCCGCCCAGCCAAAGGAACAGCTTTGCCCATCAGTCATCACCAAATCAATGTTAGATCATGAGATTTTAAGAGGTGAATCTCCCATTCCACATGCTATTGATGTACTATCGATGTTTCTCTACTGGAGAGTTTACGTCAGTTACCGGTTGGCATTTTGGAGTGCCCGTGATATTTGAAAGATCAAATCTTACGCTAGGTGAGAATCTCTTTTCCCTGGATCTTAACCCCAAAACACCATGATGGTCAAGTATTATTTGTAGTATCAAAATGCTGTTGAAATAGTTTGACCTCTTTATGATTTTGATAAGGTGACATATGAACCTTGTCAAATGTAAATCCTGTTAATGTGAGCTTTGAACTTTTCCACACTTCTGTTCTCCCTTCTTCTTGGAATGGATTGCTTAACCCAAAGAGAAATTGCTAGAAAGTCATTTTTATCAAAAGAATCCTTTTTCTTTGTTTTCTTATAGAGTTCCCTGTTGCTGGTGAGGTCTTAGCAGCTGTAGCAGATATTCTCTGCCACTCGTGGACTTATTTTAGGTTTTCAGCGTCTTAATCAGGATCATTATAATTCTGTAATTTTCGAAGTGTCTTTGGGATTGTGGATGATATAGGGTTCTAACCCTTCATGCTGGTATGGGCCGGCAGTACCCTCGAAGGAATAAAAGTCCTGTTCTTCGACACACCTTCTGATAGTTGGAATCAGCCTGAAAACTCCAGCAATTTCCCCCAAACACTGCTGAACCCAAAGTCATGGTCTATGCCAGGATGGCCAGAGGGACAGGCCCCAGACTGCAGTGCCTGGAAGTGAGGGCTGTGTGTCCTCACCAGCCGAGCCCGGGATGGGACTTTCAGTTTCAATAAATGCATTTGCTGCTCATATAAACCAGTGGGTTTCTGTACTTAAAATGAATAAACCTGATGAGGCACTGTCTCATTTAATTAATGTACTTTTGCATGCTTTTTTTCTTTTGCATGCTTCCCATCAAGTCTGTGAATTGAGGATGTTGCTTCTTTCGTAGACTGTGGACCCAACATTTCTTCCCCTTCACTGGTGTGTTGGACTGTTTGCAGTTAATTACTACCAGAAACTAGTTGTTCGTGTTTTTTTTTTTTTTTAATTTTTTTTTTTTTTTCTCAACGTTTTATTTATTTTTGGGACAGAGAGAGACAGAGCATGAACGGGGGAGGGGCAGAGAGAGAGGGAGACACAGAATCGGAAACAGGCTCCAGGCTCTGAGCCATCAGCCCAGAGCCCGACGCGGGGCTCGAACCCACGGACCACGAGATCGTGACCTGGCTAAAGTCGGACGCTTAGCCGACTGCGCCACCCAGGCGCCCCTAGTTGTTCGTGTTTTAAGAGAGACTATTATGGCCCATAGAACTCAGCTTTGGGCCCTCGAGCACCCCAGAGGCCCTCTGCTCTCCATCCACACTCCATTCACACAGTTAAGGCCTTCTTAGCTGACACGGGAGTGTCGCTCAGATTCGGTCATAGCAGATTTTCATGTTACCTGTTCTTCGAAGAGCCATTGAGCTGTGCGAACAGGCAGGTGATCAGTCTGGCAATTCTTGTGATGTGGCATCCGGCAACCACATATTATGTATTCCGATTCGGCCACTAATATTTTCATTTCCTTGAGTTAACGAAGAGGCTGGGTGGAGAATTTTGAAGTAATTCAAAACAGATTAAAAATCCTTCTATGTGCTCTTAGGGATCTCGCTGGGTTTACCAGGAAGACAAAGAAATTTACAAAAAATAGAGCGTTCCTATATCTAATGAAAAGTTAAATAATTTTCTCAGTCTCGAGGGTTTGACTCTAGCTTCTAGGCTATCACAGAACAGGCTGGGTTTTTGGTGTTTTTTTTTTTTGTTTTTTTTTTTTTAACCTTTAGTGAATTTACATACAGTAATCAGGACAGAAATGTGAACCTGGTCACACTCCTCGGGGCATGAACCGGGAGATATGGACAGCCCTCGCAATGTAGCTCAAACAACTCACTTGCATTCGGAAGAACGGGGGGGGGGGGGGGGGGGGGGCTGTTGGAATAAGAGCCTCTAAGAGACTTGAAAGCAAAGCGGGGTTTTCACGTCGCCTTTATGTTTTATGAGTGTTAGGAAAATGTTGGCTGTTTACTAATTATCAAAGCTGTTTTTATGACTTCCCCAAAGGAAAACAAAAAAGGAAAGGATCCAAGTGCATATTCCTTTCGGCCTGGGATAAAAGCTTGACCTTTAGCGCTCTTGGGGGAACTACATGGTTTGTAGCGTTGGAAAATAAAACTCGGAATGCATGTTCAGGAAAGCAGGAAGCTTTGAAGTTGGAAGCCAAACAGGAACAGCAACAGCTGGAGTGATTGGGGCAGTGCACGCGCTGGCCTGCGCGACAGAGCCCTTCATGCACGATCCCCATGGCAGAGTGGATGCCCTTCTCTTTGCACGGGGGCTTCTGCTGGTGTCCCAGGGACACTCAACTCTGATCAAAACAGGACACGATAAATAAGCCCAAAGATCCCAGGGCATCTCTGTGTTTGCCGAGAGGAAGTATCACGGCCATGTGGTCCACACAACCAGTCTTGCATGGAAGCCTCAGACACAAGGAAAATAGGACAGAGAACACGCCATCACCACTGAAAATTTAATTATAATGATTTAAGACTACCAAGCGAGTTTGACAGGAACAAAAACACTTCTGCCTTTTTAAGTTTCTGGGGCCTTGGAACTGGCACCAAGCAGAAAAGTCTTTTCTTCACGGAAATTTTTATTTTCTCATTGGGATCTGCATATTAGGTTAAATGCCATCCATCACCGTTCAAAAATTAGCATAAAATATTCTTTTCCCCAGAGAGGATGTGAAAATCTCTGAGCTTGTCAGTTACCATAACCACTGGGTTCCAGTATTTATTTGCATTCTTAGTTTGGTCTCTTTTCAATGGACAGGCCCTTTACGGCTTCCTTCCTGTTTCTATCAGCGGAAATTGAACAGTAAAAATGGTAAATAACTTCGCTCTATCAGTTCCCAAGATTTAGATTCTTTCTTTTATATTCTCTTAAAAATCAATTCAGTTATACCACTTTCTAAAAATAAAATTTAGGGTTGCATTTATTGTTCTCCTCGTGTCGTGTTAACCTGTTTGATGAATTTATGACAACGTGCCATTTCCGTTGGGTTGACATTCCCAAATGCTTGCGGATTTGGGTTTGCAGCACAGATCAGTTATGATTTGAAATTTACAATTTACTACAAGTGCTCTCCAAATGTACATCTATTAACAACCTTCCCCCAAATGTAAATTTGGATTGGGCACCATATTTTTCTTCACCCCATCTGTGGGGTGTTGGAGGAAGGTGAGACCAAAGACCAGAAACACTAAACATGGAAGCCCTTGTCAGAAGAATACAACAACAACCGCAACCACACAACAAAACCCGCAACAACGAGGCTAGTGTTGACAAGGTTTGACACCCGTTATAGAAACCATCTTGCACAAACGATTCCTACCAAGTCTCATCTCTTCCTCTGGCAAATGTGGTCGTCCTTTTTGAAAAAAGTGAAGGTTTGCATGTACACAGTAGAAGAAACCGAGAGCACTGTGAGGCTTTTAATGAGAAAGAGTTCCTTGCTCTGCCCAGTCCCTCTCCCAATGCCCAATTCCTGCTCTCCGGTGGCAACTTCGCTCAACTGAATTGCCTGCTTCTTTGGGCTTCAAACTCTATGTGTCCAAATGTCTACAGACCTCTGCGGCCACTTTTAGTTTACCACTTCAGGAGGAATCCTTGAGGAAGAGTTTGCTTTCTTACAACTTGCCATCCCGCCCCCCTTCTCCCTTAGCTGTGTGCTCCCCTCATCCTGTTCTGCCGGCATTGCTATGTGGCCATTTTTGGCGAAATCAACATTCCTCATTTATGTTTTTGGGGCCCCATTACTTTGATTTATAGTTGAGGCATATAACATAGCATGATTGCTTTTCCTTTTGTGCAAGATTCTCCTCTTTGAAATAATGGCTGTCTCATTTTCTTTTTGTTTGCTTGGCTTTCTAAATATCTAGCGCTCATTCATTCCCCAAATCTTCTACAGAAATGAGAATATTTTTTGCATACTCCTGAGCTTATTGTATGTTTCATTAGTTTCGTACAATATATTGTCATTATTGTTACCATCACTGCTATATCTGGGGATGTCTCTGCCTTTGGCTATCCTACTTCAGTTGGGTCCAGGCTATTACAAATTAAACTGAGTTCTAGAAAAAAGTAAGAAGTAATGTTTCTTGCACATCTAAAAATATGAAAAAAATTTTTCACTTGCTTTGAAATAAAATATACTTCTGTCTTTTTCCTCCATAAACTTTTTAAAACAATTTTTTAATGCTTATTTATTTTTGAGAGAGAGAGAGAGGGGGGGAGACAGAGTGCAAGTGGGGGAGGTGCAGAGAGAGAGGGAGACACAGAATCGGAAGCAGGCTCCAGGCTCTGAGCCGTCAGCACAGAGCCTCACATGGGATTCAAACCCACAAAGCCATGAGATCATGACCTGAGCTGAAGCTGGATGCTTAACCAATTGAGCCACCCAGGTGCCCGTTTCCTCTAAAAACTTCTTAAGGGCAAGAAGTGTGTCTTATTTAGTTTTGAGGTACCTACAGTCTAATTCAGAGCCTGACTTATTATAGAGGCAAGTTGTACAATGTTTCTTGAATTGAACCAACAAGGGAGGAGATATATAAATCCCTTCCAAAGAGGGTGTAAAGGCTTCTGGTTTCTGGAATCACATTTGCTTGGCATATTTGGTTTATGAGCTCATGGGGCTCATCTAATTGCCTGGCCTTTCCTCCCTGCTGGATGGGCTGGATGTCCAGGGGCAGGCTGGGGACAGGTCACTCTGCTCTCACCAGGCTCCCCTCTGGGGCAGGACCTCATGCCCCTAGCCCAGGTTGGGTACGATGGGGACCGTCGGCACTGGGCACACAGAGACCAGGGATGACAGTGCTTCTACTCTCCAGCTAGGTCTCTCACACGACCCTCATCTTCACTGGAGCATCACTAACTGGGAGGCAGAGTATTCAGCAGCCCCAGCACCTGACGTGGTGCCTGACGCAGAGCAAGGTATTTACAAATATTTGTTGGATTAATTAATCATTTAATTAACCAACAGAATCCAAATTATTCCTCCCAAGGAAACTGGTAGCGGTCAGCGGGCAATCTAACATTTCCATGCCGCAAAGTCTTCTGAGAACAAGCCCACAGAGCAGGAAAGGACCAAGGAAGAAGGGTGTGCCTGGGGAAGGCTGGTGGAAGGAAAGTAGTCATATTTATGCCCAGTAACGAGCCCCTTCCTTCCCCCCACTCTCTAACCAGCAGATTCCATATGTTGGATCACCATCTTTCCCTTGACATCAATGGACATCACCAGATCCTCTGCCTGCTGGTTCTTAGCAGCTCGGGCCCCCTGCCCAGAATGGAATAGCCCATAGCCAGGGCAGCTCTGATGCAGGACTTCCCAAAGGACAGCCCTGGGCCAGGCCCACACCAGCTGTCACCCTTTAGCTCTGAAGGGACATTTTAGTGGGTGGATGTGATGCAATGGTTAGTTTGGTTGTTTCTCATACATTAATTTCACTGACCAATGACTTCACATTTCCACACCATGTCATTGGCTTTCTTCAGGGTAGAATTGAAAAGGGATTGATTGGTCATTCCTGAAACAAAGTGTTAAATTGCATAGTACCACCCTCTGGCACTCCCAGGAATAACGGGACAGGCTTAGCATGTGGAGACCAAAGTAGAATCTGGCTCTTGTCCCCGATCCTATTTGGTGACCCGGGTGCAGATGGCTATCATCTGGAGGGGTCCCAGGGGACAGGTGGCCAACTGGCTGAACTGACCACTACACTCTATCTAGACTCCTCTGGACAAAACACCACTGACACTGGCTTCCCTGAGCCGGCAAACTACACGTTCCACTCCAGTGGGAGGTTTGGAACCTGGGAATCTGAATAATCCCTCTGAACTTCAGGTCAGCCTGGAGATTCTGTGGGAACACACAACTGGTGTGGCAAGAACTAATCTGATGGAGGGACTTTCATCCTGCCCGTGGCCAAAGTCACCTTGCAAATGCCATGATACCAGGTGGGAAACACCTTTATCAATATTTTGAGGGACTAGAAAAGATTTACAATTTTTTTTTCATAAATTTCTAGGAACCTGTATCCTCTTAGGCTTTTAAGATTCTTCTTTGCCTTCAGTGAAATTGTCTTGAGAAGTTGGAGGTTATGCTTTTAGTAGCACTGCAGTGGACTCTCTGTCGTCTTGTGGCATTGGGATCAGATCCCCCAGAAGTACTCAACAACAGACCCTGATGGGACCAGCCATAGCCCCAGTCAGAGGGGCAAAGGGAGGGCACCCACCTGGCCACATTCTGCAAGGTAGGGGCTGACCTTGCATTCCTTGTGCTGTGAGGAAAGGGCTGCTTCCTGGCTCAGGGGGAGGGCCAGCTTTTGAAGATACAGAGCCCATCACTGGCTTTCCAGAACAATGCCCTTGCTGACTTCATGCATAAGTGAATCAGCACAGACGCAGCTGAACTTTTCCTGGAAACAAAAATGTGTGTTTAAACATTCAGCTAAGGGGAGCCTGGCTAAATGTGTATGAACTTTTACAGTGCTCAAGGAGAGGCTCTTGGAAACCTAGGGCCTCTTTCTGACCTCCACCCTGCTGAGGAGAACACAAGCCAGCACTGACCGGTCATCGGGAGGGCACAGCTTGCTTTGTTTAGATGTAGCCTGGGCAGGGCCCCAAGCCAGATTCTTCTCTTGTGTGGTTTTTATAGGAGTTCTCTTAGAGCAACAGACTAAATACAAATATGCTCTATAACCCCCAAACCGTTGCTTTAATGGGTTTATCATAAGGTTCCCACTGTCCTTATCTGTGGTGAGGTTCCTCTGGGAGCTTCTCTGAAGCTCCCCTCACCTCTGCCCCACCCCTACCTTTCCTGTGACGAGGTGTGATGGGAAAGCCCCAGCCAACACCCAGGGAGCCGGCCTGGTGAATTTGGGAAGGGCATTTCATTTTCTTAAGTTTCAAATGTCCTCATCTATAAGATAG
The DNA here is from genome assembly GCF_018350175.1 of Felis catus. Classification (NCBI taxonomy): domain Eukaryota; kingdom Metazoa; phylum Chordata; class Mammalia; order Carnivora; family Felidae; genus Felis; species Felis catus. Next base: position 34,274,545 of record NC_058379.1, on the reverse strand, counting down.
AGATGAGGGGCGCCTGGGTGGTGCAGTCGGTTAAGCGTCAGACTTCAGCCAGGTCATGATCTCGCGGTCCCTGAGTTCGAGCGCCGCGTCAGGCTCTGGGCTGATGGCTCAGAGCCTGGAGCCTGTTTCCGATTCTGTGTCTCCCTCTCTCTCTGCCCCTCCCCCGTTCATGCTCTGTCTCTCTCTGTCCCAAAAATAAATAAACACTGAAAAAAAAATAAGATAGAGATGATAAATTATCCGCCCTCCCCCCCCCCCGCACTCAAATGGCCTAAACTAATCTCTTAGTATTGTACCTGCATATGTTATGGGAACCGTCAATTTCAGTCGGGAGGGAGGCAAACCACAAGAGACTCAAATACGGAGAACAAACAAAGGGTGGATGGGGGGGGTGGGGGAGAGGGAAAATGGGTGATGGACATTGAGGAGGACACTTGCCGGGATGAGCACTGGGTGTTGTATGTAAGCTAATTTGACAGTGAATTATATTCATAATAAAATAAAATAAAATAAAATAAAATAAAATAAAATAAAACTGATAGTTGCCTGTGAAATAAATAAATAAATAAATAAATAAATAAAGGAACTGGCCTATGGGTATATTTGAGTAGCCGCACACCCGCTAATGGAGTTTATGTTCTTCAAATGTTTGGGGGAGCTCCCTGGGGTGAAACTCCTGCTGTAGATTATGCAAAAAGGATCCCATTGCTATCAGATGGACAGCGGCCCTTTGAGAGGGGAGGCTCTAGACAGACCAATGCATGGGCTGTGAGCACATGAGGGCAGGAAGGGTTCTTCCGTTTGAGTCTCCCAACCTCTCACTGAATCTGAGACTTATTTCCAATTCCATTTAGCAGATACGCAATGTAACTGAAGATTTTCTTGATAGGGAGGAATGTATACATGGGGAAGATGCTACAGAACCAAGCAAATGATACTTGCTTGAGAATAGCTATGTGCCAGGTGTTATAGTTAGTGCTCATCCTGTGTTACCTCAGTCCTTGTGGTTGGAGAAGGGGGTCTTCCGCCACAAGAAATACCCGCCTCCTCTCAAGTGGTCTTGCTATAATGCCACAACTGTTAGTTATGGCTTTGAAATTAATTACTTCTTTGAATTGAGTTATTGTAGACGTTTAGCCAAATGCAAATTTTATCTGGAAAAAAAAAAAAGCTTCAGGTGCAATTTTCATCCATTGAGACTAACATGAGACTATCTGTCCACCCACAGAATAGCGAAGGAATGGACCCTGGCGAATTTTCACATGAAGCAGAACTCCAGAAAGTGCAGGACTAAGGAACAAGTGTGCACACGATAGTGATGGAATTTTCCTTCCTTCTTCTCTCCTCTCTTCCTTTCTTCCCTTTCTGCCTTCCTCCCTTCTTCCCTCCCTCCCTTCCTCTCTCCCTCCCCTCCTCTTTCTCTCTTTTCTTCTTTCCTTACTCCCTCCCTCTCTCCCCCCTTCCTTCCTTCCTCCCTTCCTTCCTCTCTTCCTTCCTTCCTTCCTCCCTTCCTTCCTTCCTTCCTTCCTCCCTTCCTTCCTTCCTTCCTTCCTTCCTTCCTCCCTTCCTCCCTTCCTTCCTTCCTTCCTTCCTTCCTTCCTCGATGGAGGAAATTGATACTGCTGCCATCCCTTCCTGTAGCCAAGGGAGAACGCTTTAGATTAGGAAGGAGTGATTAGGAAAAACGTCTTTGTTAGTTGATGGAAGAGAGCTTTGTAATGAAATCCAGGCAGGGAGCATGATAAGGCTAGAATATTAGTTCACAAGAAGTAGAGTCAAAGCTAGTTTTATTGGAGGAACAGAAATGCTTTGTTTAGACTGGATGGGGGGTGGGTTCAGAAGGAAATAATTATTTGAAGCAGAAGCTCTCTTTGACTCTAGATACTCTGGGAAGAAAGAAGCCACGATCTGGAGCAGGAGACTCTGAGCTTCTGCCTCACACCAAGGATGGAACTCCTTTCATCCTCCTCCTGGGGCCAGTTCACACTGCAGGAAACCAGTGTTTACACTGCAGGGCACACAGCTGCAGAACTGCTGCAGAGGGAGAAAAGTCACCCTGATGGTGTAGAGGCTGCAAATTCTCCAGAGGCTCCAGGGCTCCCCACTGTTGTCAGGAGAGGCAGAGCTCCTGAGAAAATGGGAAATCTTCATGGAAGCCGTGGAACTTGAACAAGCTTAATCTAGTTGATAGAGACCAGGTGGCAGAGGGGCCTCTATGAGCAGAGTCCCAAACAGGAACCAGCATGACACTTTGGGGAAATCCCAGGAGGCCAGTATACTGCAAACACAGAATTCTGAGGTAAGGCTTGGGGCTCAGCTTGAGAACCAATTTGCACAGGTTGTGATTTGCGTGGTGTTTCTTCAGCAGTTCAGGTGCAGAGGTAGAGGAGAAGAGGTAAGTGGATGCAGAAGTGTGTTTGCAGGGCATTTGGGTGGGAGAACATGGGAAGAAGGATGCTGAGGCTGTTGGCAAGAAAGGGCTGAGAGGATCCTCTGTGAGTTTCAGTCTGGGTAAGGAAGGAAGGGAGCCTTGGAGCACTGAGCCAGGGGCTCTGGACGCACTGCTTTAGTGAGCAAATGGAATTATCACAGAAGCTTGGATGTCAGGGTTAGGAGTTGAGCGGGGTGGGGTTCTGATGGTGTCTGAGGCACACACAGGAGTGGATAACCAAAGGGAGTGTGAAGGAAGATTGCAGGGATGGAGATGGTCCAGAAACTAAGACTAGGCTCTTTTATTAAGCAGCTTTATCGAGATGTAATTCACATACCATGTAATTCACACATTTAAAGTGTGCAATTCAATGGTTTCTAGCATATTCAGGAACATGGGGCCATCAGTGTGCAACCTAATTCCAGACATGTTTATCACCCCCAAAGAAACCCGTACCCATTATCAGTTACCTTCCTTTCTCCCCTCCTGCCAGCTCCAGGCAGCCTTTGATCCCTTGATGTACTTTCTGCTCCTAGAACTTGCCCGAGGCTAGACTTGGGATTGATCATCTGCATGGACATTGAATTTATTCTGATGCTGGGCTCCAGGATGGGGAGAAACTCTCAGATTCTCCTCCCCTCTTTTTCCCCAGTGCATAGAAGAGTTCCTGTAAATGGACACTTGCTGAATGATGACCAGAACTGGACTGTGACTTGAGCTACCGACTCCCAGGAGATGAGAAGGAATGGCAATGCGCTATGAGAAGATTTAGACTTTTTGCTGCCTAAGTATGGTTTTGCACTTTACTGAGTTGCAAACTTCATGCTGCTGAGCCAGTCCAGATAAGTCCATGTTCACTTGTGTGCAACAAAACGGGTGTCAGTGAGCTCAGCTTCATGAAAGGGATTTGTTCTGAGGATAATTGTGGGACCCTGGGTAACACACTCCCCTTGATAATCAGGAGAGAAAGGTCCATTATCGATTTATAGTAGTTGTAGGAGCCATACTCAGAAATTTCTGAGTGCGATGGTCTACCCCACGGCCCTTCCTTCCTCAATTCTTTTACATCTCAAGGACAAGATCCGCTTTTAGAATAATTTTTTGTGCATAAGCAAAGCCACACAAGTGCCAGCACATGTCCCTTTCCTGTCTCTCGAATATGACTACTTTTCTTTTTTATTATTTTTTTTAACGTTTTATTTATTTTTGAGACAGAGAGAGACAGAGCATGAACGGGGGAGGGGCAGAGAGAGAGGGAGACACAGAACCGGAAACAGGCTCCAGGCTCTGAGCCATCAGCCCAGAGCCCGACGCGGGGCTCGAACTCACGGACCGCGAGATCGTGACCTGAGCCGAAGCCGGACGCTTAACCGACTGAGCCACCCAGGCGCCCCGACTACTTTTCTATATGGTCAGTGCGCAGACTTGTTTTTCTCAAGGTCTCTGGGCTGTGAGGGCAACACTGGGTAAAACTGCCGACCCCACTGACCACTGTGCAAACGTGACTTATCCACCCATGTAATCTACCCACCTTGCTTGCCCTCAAGAGAGCATGGAAATCTGAGGGCAGCAGGATGTTGGGAAGAGGGCCCGAAGAAATAGTCAGCTCTGCTCCCTCCCCAAGGTTGGCTGTGAGAGTCCCACTCCTGAGTCTTCTAACCAAGCTATCCAGCTGTCTTTTTCTTCCGTGAGTCTGTATGTGGTTTGTTTAGTCCCTTGTTCATGAAATTTAAGTTTGCGGTAATCTCATGACAGCCATGGCGATAGGCGCAAATGCTCGAGCCACGCTAGGGTGGAAATGGTAACTGTCGCTTGGCGTGAAGCCGGAAGCTTCAGCAGGCAGGAAGCAACAAACGTTCTGAGTCTCGTGTGCAGTTGTAAGGCAGGAAAGTGTTTGAGAGTCTTCTTATCCAAAGTGGAGAGTCATAGAAGGTTCCAAAGCAAAAAGGGAACGTGGGTCCACCTGCTTAAGGAAGACAATTCTGGTGGAGAGGGAAAGCTCAGAGGCTCTGCAGGATGTGTGTGTTTGTGGAAGGAATTAACTTCTCTTAAAGGGGCTGTGTTAGAGCGTGCTGGTGAACCTCTTAAAGACACTTTCCACTTCTCCCAGGGTTCTAGACATTCTGGCCGGAGCCATGGGTTCTCAACATAAAACTGCGTTTTGCAGTCTCCTTTGAAGATGAAGCCATCAGACTGCGTTCTAGTCAATAGGACTCAAAGAGAGACGTCTTGGGGAAGCTTTAGGGTGTTTTTCTTAAGAGATAACTGGTACATGCCCTTTGCCCCATTTTCCATGCCCTCCCTCTCTTGGTGCTAACACCCTGAAAATTGCCATAGTGACCTCTGAAGATGAGAACCATCTCAGGGATGGCTGAAAGGCACCCAGGTTTCCAAGAACTCATGGGGCTCTGGAATGCCCTCCTCTGGACTTGTGTGTGAGACACTCACCTCCCTGAATTTTAAGTCACTGTTACTTGGGTATTTTCTGGTATTTGCTCCAGAGACCTAATTCTAATAAACAGGCTATTCGAACCCGAATCAGCCCTGCTTCCCTTCTGGAGCCCTTTTAGGAGTCATGGTGCCCCCAAAATGCACTGAGCTCTCCACACATCTGAGGCCACTCCCTGGGCTGGTTCCTGGTTCCATCTCCCAGTTGTGAGTCCGTCCCAAAGCTACACATATGGCTTTTCCACCACGTGTGTCTTCATCATCCACGTGAATGGTGAAGGAAAACGCTCTTCCCGGGAGCAACAGGGATCCCGTTGAGGTCATGAAGTGATGCTGGCTCTGGCACTTGGCTCTGTCACAGCTCCTGGGTCAGTCCCATTCCTGGAGGTGACCTGTGCGGTCCCTGCAGTGCCAGTCAGCACCCACACCTGTGATCACAGAAGGGCAGTTGTGGAAAGCCATAGCCGTAGCGGGCATTGGTGTCTGTCGCCCAACTCAGCCCAGGGTGTCAGGGACATGGGAGCATTACGACCACCGGGTAGTCCTTGCAGAACAAAGATGCTACTGAGACCAGCTGGTAGGCGTCTGGTACCTCCCCACTCCCACCCCGTCTCTTCAAGTCTTTCTCTGTTTTAATCTAAATGGCTTCAGGCAGTCATTCCATGGGTGTCGGAGGGAAGACAAAAGTGAAAAATTTCTGTTAAAAGGTCGAAAATGAAAGGAAGGGCAGAGCCTAGCAGTCTGGCTGAGATGGCCCATCTCTCCTGCCACCTTCCTTCTCCTTCTAGAACCTGATTCAGGAGGCTCTTGGACACCGGGTCCCACTCAGTCAACTTTGGCAGTGGCTAAGCTCCAGACTCTTTTTTTTAAGTTTTTTTTTTAATGTTTATTTTTGAGAAAGAGAGAAAGAGAGAGAGAGAGCAAGCAGGGGAGGGGCAGACAGAGAAGGAGACACAGAATCTGAAGCAGGCTCCAGGCTCTGAGCTGTCAGCACAGAGCCCGATGAGAGGCCCAAACCCATGAAGCCATGAGATCGTGACCTGAGATGAAGTGTGATGCTTAACTGACGGAGCCACCCAGGCGCCCCAGCTCCAGACTTTTCATTTCCGTCATTGCCACAGATCTTTGAGGGGAAAGCAGCCTCCTGTGCTCCCTAGTTAAATTGCACCATCGTTTCTAATAAACGTTCCACTACAACAATATGCTCTGTCAGAGAGCAGGGCCCTGGAAGCCGTGAAGGGCTGTCTACGAGGGGCCGCTTCCTGTGAGACTACATATGGCTCCATGGTCCAGTCCTTCATGAGACAGATGGGCGGGCCTCCCTTCATGGGGCTCACTGGGCTGTTTCTGCAGTCCACCACGTCCTGCTGTGACCTGCCCAACAGTCTGAGGTGGACCATCGGAGTACGTATCCGGAACCTGTATTCTTCCCGTCGGGGGACTATTCCTGCCCTTGGAGTGAATAATCCCCCAGTGGAAATTCTTCGTGCCTAGTTCCACTGAGCATACATTCAGCTCATTAGCACACCTACCCACTAAGGAAGGAACCAGAATCAGTGGCTCTGCTACTTGCCTTCTACTGGGCAGTGCAGAGGCCCCGAGGCCTGGCCACCCGCCCCCATTCTCTTGAGCTCCAGAATATTACACTTGGAAGAAGTGTCCAAAGAGTGCTCCAAAGAATGCAAAATGTCTTAGGAAATTAAGACTTTGCAGCTACATCTACATATTGAACCCGTCGAGAGGATATTGACAGCATTGATGAAAAAGGTCTGTTCATGGTGTATCGCTCATTCGTGGCGTTGCCCTAAGACACGGCAACAGCAGTACCTGGGTGCTGGCTCCGGGTGGTCGCTCGGGTCGGTTCACTTCTCCAGGGCAGGGTGAGAATGCAGAGCGTGGGCCCCTGCACGGATAGGATTAGAGTGACAATGCTCAATGTGGCTTTTGGAGGCAGATGCCTGCATTTGGGATGGGACCCCTCCTCTTGGGGCTGTAGTTTGCTTCTCTGTGCTCCACTTTTCATCACTCTGTGCCCCGCTTACTATCTGCAGGATGGGGATGATGATCCCAGCTGCCCCTGGGTGTCTTTTACTAAAGATAATGAGATAAGTCTGTGCCTACGTGGCTGATGAAGCCCCAGGAATGGGCATGTTTGCCTTGACACAGCCAGACAAGGATCTTAACGCTGCAGCTTTGGAGGCCTTGGATTGGGCCTCGTAGCTCCAACCCTGGGGGTAAATCATGTGTACTTTACCAGGCTGTGAATGAAGTCTTGCCCATAACATCGGTTGGCGATGTTTAGACGGACTCAATCCCATTAGTTTCTGATCCTCTTCTGTTTATGGATGTGGTTCACCAAAGCACCGGTTCTAGTCCTGATCCTGGAATCAGTTCTAGAAGATTAATTCACATACAAAGTTTCCCCTGGACCCTGTCGGCCCCTGGTCCTGTCTTTGTATCTCAGGTCACTTATTTTCTTGGCTTCGAACACCCTTATCTGTCCTTCCCAATCTACCCCCAGGCCCCCATGCGGGCACCGCGGCCCCTCAAGACCACGCTAATTCTTTCTGTTCCAACCAGTGGTGGCCTTAGAGCCTCTGCAGCAATCAAAATCGATGGGACACGCACATACACGTATGCACCTACACACATGCAGAAACATACAACACATACACACACACACACACACACATATATATATATATATATATATATACTGTATATACATGAAAGACTAATAGAAATATACAACTCTATATTGTATCATACCTCTCTGATAAGCTTGGAAGCAAGTTGAGATCAGGGACGATTTCTCAGACGTTGGTATATATTCGTGTCATGAATTGACATATTTCTTTTTTTTTAATTTTTTAAATGTTTATTTGTTTTTCGCGCGCGCGAGAGAGAGACAGAGTGTGAGCAGGAGAGGGGCTGAGAGAGAGGGAGACACAGGATCCGAAGCAGGCTCCAGGCTCTGAGGTGTCAGCACACAGCCCGACATGGGGCTCGAACCCACGAACCATGAAATCATGACCTGAGCCATAGTCAGACGCTTAACTGAGTGAACCACCCAGGCGCCCCATGACTTGACGTATTTCTAACGCATATTTCCTCTTCAATGTTCCAAGGAGAAAACCTTCACCTCCTGTACGAAACAAGAAATATCAGATAAGAAAGAAGAGAAAATAGAATTTCTGGAATTTCCTACTTAAAAATACTGGGACAGTTTCAACAACACACACGATCTCATACAACCTCAGTTGTTTCTAAACGAGATGATTTTCCAAACATATTACCAAATGGTAATCTGGAGTTTGAACTTTAGTCTTGAACCCAATAGAACCGAGCTTGCCGGAAGGAGGAATGTGAGTCCTTTGGGGACGGGGGTGGGAAGGGAGAGCACTGGTGAAAATTATTGCCACTTTTATTTTTAAGAAAGGAGGACATCTGCTCGAATGGCCTGAAGTATGCAAGCAATGAAGTGGGAACAGTGTTATTGGTGCTGTGTGTTTGCCAGGCAGCTGCTATATCCGCCAAGGAAGACATGCTGGAAAGCGTGGTCTAGCCACGTGTCAGAGCCTCACGTGCCCACCACGTGAGCTCTGCAGCTCCTCCCGCAACTTTCTGGAATCACTCCTTCGGCCTGGGGGTGAGTTGTGGTTTATAAGCCACACTGCTGTTCCTCAGGAAGGGTGTATCTACACCATGGGGCAGGGACTTTGGTGGTGTTTTCTCTTGTTGGTTCATAGAACGTGCCAGCATTTGTTGGGCCAAAAAGTAGTGGGCAAAGCACAGAAGCAAGAGTTTTAGAAATGGCCTCTGATCTTACCTCTGTCGCTGCGTGTCCCTGGGCAGATTGATCAACTTCTCTGGGCTTCAGTTTTCCTTCCTGTAAAACACGGAGATTAAAGATTAAACTTGACTCGTAACTTAAAAAAGAATTTCTCCCTAATCGGTGGAATTCTTCCTTAAAGTACAAGCATAAATAGAAAACCTTTGTTTATGTAGCACACCAAAACAAGGCTGCTGGAATTGTAGGCCGTACCTCGGGTTCACTCTGTTTGCTCCTTTACCCTTGAGGAGGCCCATGAGGTACTCAAGGGTTTAGGAGAGTTTGAGAACCTGTGAAATGTGCATAATCATATCTGCATAGCATTCGCCTCTGGGGCCCCAATGGTTCATATTTGCCATAATCCTGAGAGGTAGGTGGCTGGGCCGGGGCTGTTCTACCTGTTCCACAGGTGAGGAGAGGGAAGCTTGGAGTTGATGGTGACCCAACCAGTTTGCACACAGCTACCTGGTAGGTTTTTTTTTGCTGGAATCAAGATCTAGATTTTGTCAAATCTTATGATTCTAAAATCTAGCATGTGCCTATGAAACAAGAAACTATCCATGGCTGAGATAAAACATTGGAAACACTGTAAGTGTCTTGTGTTTTTCCAGATCATTATGGGTGGGAACCATGTGGCCACAATGAGCAGCCCCCTGGGCTCATTAGGGTGAGAAAGGAAGCCCAGTAGATGGTTATAAATGGCTGAGATGACCTTGAGGGATCGTCTGTAGCTTAGAAATGGGCCAACTGTTTGGATATGGCTGCTAATTTTGTGTACTACACGTGTTGTCCTTTCGTACATTAGTGGTCTGGCCTTCAACTGCCTCCTTTCCATGAGTTCTCCACCTGCCTTCTTTACACCTCCTCATGCTTTGGGACCTTGGTGAGACCCTTCTGGATTATTCTCTACCCTCCCCAGTCCATGGAGGCCTCCTTTCACTTTGTGGAGTCTCTGTGACTCTGCAAGTCTCTACTCCTTTTGCACTTGCCATGCGTTGCCTTACTTTTGAGAGTGAGAGAGAGCTAGGGGAGAAGCAGAGAGAGAGAGAGAGAGAGAGAGAGAGAGAGAGAGAATCTTAAGCAGGCCTGCACTATCAGTGCAGAGCATGATGTGGAACTTGATCTCATGAACTGTGAGATCATGACCTGAGCTGAGATCAAGAGTTAGATGCTTAACCGACTGAGATACCCAGGTGCCTCTCATTTATTGACTTCTTAGTGAATTCACACCTCATTTTCCCACCCCAACTATGGGCCCCATGGGTACAAAGTAAGATCTTTGAGGACCCAACTGTCACTTGTGCAGTGCCTTCTGGAGTAAAACAGTCACAGTCCCATTTGGTCCTCATCAGGGATGGTCAGGATCGGGACCACTGACCTCACTTGCAGAAGATGATCTGAGGCCCTGTTGGCTCGTGCCTTTAGTCATCTTTGCGACACTGAGCTGAGCATACTGTGTGACGCAAAAATGACATCTCATGGGAAAATAATATGGCTTTTGTTTAATAAAAACACAAAAGATACTCAGAAGCCCCAGTGCCCCGTCAGTCATTCAGGTCTCATCCTAACTGGAAGCACAGAAAGAGGCAGACGGTGGCAGCGGTTGGGGAAGCAGGTGTGAGGCTGGAAAGCCCGAGTCACAGGCGGAGCTTGGGCAGACAGGACCGCCCTGCATAGAACCTCCTTCCTCTCCCACCTCTACCCTTCCCCCTGTGATTCCACGATGTGGTACCTTCTCAGAACAGCTCCCTTCTGACTAAATCCTACCCCTCCCATTAAAAGCATATTTAAACCTCCCTTTCTGAAAACAGGCAAATATACAAACTTTACTGATGGGACTTTCCCTTCAAGCTGAAGGCAGATCTCCTGCCCCTACCGTGTTTCTCCCACTGGGCTATAGCATTCCGTGCTTTACCTTTCAAGGACGCCTGGGCAAATATCATCAACATTTCTACTTTATATCCTAGAAACCTGAGTCTCAGAGAGGTTGAACAAATTGTCCAAGGTCACATGCTTATGGCAGTTTCAGGGTCAAGACGCAAACCTAGGTGGGTCTTATTCTAAACTCAGGCTCTTCTCTAAATCCCAGGGCTGCATTTATGCCAGATGCCGATGACCCCTCATAGGCTTCGCTCTAACCAGTCATGCTCTAGATCCCAGGTCAAACTAGCCAATTTCATACCTGTTTTTAGAGACAGATTTTCCTAGTTGGCCCCATCTTTTCCTGAGTAACTTCTACCAAATCATTGTGGCTCCTCCCCTCGGAGAGTAACATAACTACATAGTAGAGCATAGCTCATATCTCCAAATTCTCTAGATTCAAAGTCTGAGAACTTGGATTCTAGCAGGTTTTAGGGCAGTTCAGGATCATTTACAGCTAGAATAGAAAAGGATGATGGAGATCTGGGCTTCCTCATTGTTTAAGTTGCAGATTTTTTTTTTTAGTTTATTTATTTATTTTGAGAGAGAGAGAGAGAGAGAGAAAACACATGAGTCGGGGAGGGGCAGAGAGGGAGGGAGAAAGAATCCTAAGCAGGTTCTGCACTGTGATCCTGAAGCCCAACTCGGGGCTGGATCCCACAAAGTGTGAGATGATGACCTAAGCTGAAACCAAGAGCCAGACACTTAACTGACTGAGTCACCCAAGTCACCCAGGTGCCCCAGGTTTCAGATCTTTGTTACAGGGAAGGAAAGAGACTTGGCCCAGGTCACACACACATGAACCAGCGGAGAGTCATGGCCAAAACTCAAGCCTCCCCATTGTCTGCACTGCTCAGACTGCCCTTTGGAAAGTTAACTGAAAAGAGAAAGGCCAGTTTTCAGGAGCCCTGTGGCTTGGCTGGGAATGCAAATAGCTTCAGAGAGGAAATGAAGACTAGTCTATGTTTGAGACACAAGTCCCAAAGGGAAGTTCAAGTCCCGAAGCTGGAGTTTCTTAAGATCTTCAAATTCACAGAGCAGGCCCAGTCATGTGGTGTCTATGACCTTGGGGTAACAATTCATAAATGTGAACTTGACCAAGGCACTTTATGCCATCTGCCTCTAGGGAGCTCAACACACAAGGGAAAGCTCCAAGTGAAGCCACTGGGCCTTCTGGGCCCAGTCCCCGCACCTTGAAATCTTTGTGTGTGGGACCTCAGATGCCAAAGTAGAGAGGGATAAGGGCCTTTGGTCCTGAGAGCTGGTGCTCATGACACATTCCCGCGACACATGGTCCGTGACTAATTTGGCAACGCACATGAAAGGGGCTAATTTTGCAACATTTGATTTCTTGTGTGCTTAGTGTCTTCTGAATGGTCAGCCATTTCACTTCATGTGACCGTGTTGCATAAGGAACATCTGGCTGGGCACATACACTCACTTTTCCACATGGAGACCAGGCGGCCCCGCATCCTGCTGGGGCGCCTGTCCTGCCACGCACTGAGGGGTTGCTTGGGCACACAGTGAATGTGTCAGGAACAAGACATTCCCCTGTCTAGCAAGGATGGGGAAAGTACCTGTGTTGTGAACTTGGAGGACTGTAAACAAAAATTTATTTATTCGTCTAAAAACATGTGTACGTACCCTGCTTCACACAGAGTGAGGGACGAGGCACGTGTGCGCCCTGCCTTCTTGGCACTTGTAACTTTGCAGGGAGACTAGGAAAAGCTTGATTCTGGCCTTGTATTTTGAGCATGTGCAACACCAGCTGGCCGGTCAGAACTATCTGTCCTCAAGGTCACTGGCCCTTTAGCCTCTTGTGCTCTCAGACCTTGAAGTCTTGATTTTTCCGCATGACTACTGTACTCAGAATTCTCTTGAGCTTCTCCACATTGCACTGGTGCCTCCTTGCTAGAAAAGTTACCTCCTTTGAAAATCAAAGGTAACAGCCTACCTGCTTTTTTTTTTTTTAAGTAAATTTTATGGAGGTATAACAAAGTGAACAAATCATAAATGTACAATCCGAGGGGGTTTTGCATTGTAAAAACACCCATGAAACTGACCCCAAACTAAGACACTATTTCCAGAACCCCTGGAGCCCCTCATTCTCCTTCCCTGATGCAAATATGCTCCCCACCAGGGTACTGTTTTTTCAAGTCCCTTGTATGCCAGGACACATGGGGATGTCTCTAAAGTGACTTTGACACTTTTAATCTCCCTTCAGCAGAGAGAAAAGACTTCGGCTCAGGCTGTCAGCAAGTTCAGCTACGGTTAAGTAACTAGCTCCCTCCATCCTTCCTTCCTTGCTTCCTTCCTTCCTTCCTTCCTTTTTCTCTCCCCCCCTTCCTTCTTTTCATGTTGCTAATGGCAGTAATGAAATATAATTTTCATACCATAAAATCCACCCTTTTAAAGTGTGCACATCTATGTCTTTTAGATGAGACTGAATGCATTCAGTGTGGTAAAGCTGTAGACCTTTTTTAGGATACTCACAGAGTTCTGCGACCATCCACTATCTTTTTTTTTTCATGTGTTATTATTTATTTTTAAAAGTGTGAGAGACAGAGCACACGTGGGGAAGGGGCAGGGAGAGAGAGAGAGAGAGAGGGAGACATAGAATCCAAAGCAGGCTCCTGGCTCTGAGCTGTCAGCACAGAGCCCGATGTGGGGCTCAAACTCACTACCCATGAGATCATGAGCTGAGCCCAAGTTGGATTAACCGACTTAGCCACCCAAGCACCCCGACCACTCACTATATTATTCTAGAACACTTTTATCATCCCCCAAAGAAAGCCAGTACTCCTCAGCAGTCACCTCATATTCCCACCTTCCTCATTCATGGGCAACCACTAATCTACTTTCTGTGTTTATGAATTTGCATATTCTGGACATTTCACATAAGTGGAACCATACATGTGACTTTTATAGTAGGCTCCTTTCACTTGACATAGTGCTTCAAAGTTCATCCATGTGACAATATGTATAGGTGCTTCATTTCTTTTTATGACTGGATAATATTCCATTGTTATGGATATGCAATATTTTGTTTATCAATTTGTCAGTTGATGGACATTTGGATTGTTTCCGGATTTTGGATATCATGCATAATGCTGCTATAAACACTCATGGGCAGGTTTTTGTGTCGACGTGTGTTTTTAACTCTCTGGGGCATTAATAGATCATATCATAATTTTACGTTTAACATTTTGCAGAACTGCCAGTTTTTTTTTTTAATTTTTTTTTCAACGTTTATTTATTTTTTTTGGGACAGAGAGAGACAGAGCATGAACGGGGGAGGGGCAGAGAGAGAGGGAGACACAGAATCGGAAACAGGCTCCAGGCTCCGAGCCATCAGCCCAGAGCCCGACGCGGCGCTCGAACTCCCGGACCGCGAGATCGTGACCTGGCTGAAGTCGGACGCTTAACCGACTGCGCCACCCAGGCGCCCCCTGCCAGTTTTTTTTAAAAGGGGCTGCATCATTTCACAATCAAACTGGCAATGTAGAAGAGTTCCAGTATTTCCACATCTTTATCAATGTTTGTTATTATTCGTTTTTTTTTTTTTTTAATTTTATAGTAGGCATGAGGTGGTAACTCATTGTGTCTTGCATTTCTTTAAGGACTAATGATTATAAATGTCTTTTCAGGTGTTAATTAGCCACTTATACTTTATTTATTTATTTATTTATTTAATGTTTATTTATTTTTGAGACAGAGAGAGAGAGAGAGCGTGAGCAGGGGAGGGGCAGAGAGAGAGGGAGACACCGAATCCGAAGCAGGCTCCGGGCTCTGAGCTGTCAGCACAGAGCCCAACGCGGGGCTCGAACCCACAGACCACGAGATCATAAACTGAGCCAAAGTCTCAGCAGTGCCCCTGACACTTATACTTTAGACGATGTGTACAGAAGTGTCTATTTAAGTTGTTTAGCTGTTTTTTAATGGGTTATTCTCTTTTTCTTTTTGAACTGTAAAAGCTTTTTATATATTTTGGATTGTAGACCCATAAGAGATATATGATTTGCAATTATTTTCTCCCAACCTTTAGACTGCTTTTCCTTTTTTACATTGGGTCTTTTGAAGCACAAATGTTTTTAGTTTTGAAAAAATTCAATTTATTTTTTCTTTTGTTGCTTGTGCTTTTGGTGTCATATCCAAGGAACATTACCTGATCAAAAAACTCTGAAATTGATTCCTATGTTTCCTTCTATGGGTTTTTATATTTTAACTCTTAAATTTAGGTCTGTGATGCCTTTTGAGTTAATTTTCGTGTATGGTGTACAGTGGGAGTCCAACTTCACTACATTGCATGTAGAGATTCAGTTGTCCCAGCACCATTTGTCATAAAGACTGTTCTTTTCCCAGTGAATTGTATTGGCACTATTCTCAAAAATCGATTGACTATAAATGCAAGAATATATTTCTTGACTCTCAATTCTATTTCTTTGATCTATATGTCCATTCTGTAAGTCTATGTATATGTCTATCCAATATGACAAGTCTTGGATTACTGGTGCTTTGGAGTGAGTTTTGAAATCAAGGGTGTGATTCCTCTAACTTTGTTCTTTTTTTTTTTTCTTTAAGATTATCTTGGTTATTCTAGGTACTTTGCATTTTCACATAAATTTTAGGATTAGTTTGTCAATTTCTGCCAAAAAAAAAAAAAGGCAACTGGTATTTTGATAGAGATTGTGTTAAATTTCTAGCTCACTTGGGGCCCTTGGGTGGCTCAGTCAAACATCCAACTTCAGCTCAGGTCATGATCTCGCAGTTCATGAATTCAAACCCCGCCTTGGGCTCTGGGCTGACAGCTCAAAGCCTGGAGCCTGCTTTGGATTCTGTGTCTCCCTCTCTTCTGACCCTCTCCCAGTTGCATTCTGTCTCTCTCTCTCTCTCTCTCTCTCTCTCTCTCTCTCTCTCAAAAATTAACATTAGGAGCACCTTGGTGGCTCAGTGGGTTGAGCGTCCGACTTCAGCTCAGGTCATGATCTCATGGTTCGTGAGTTCAAGCCCCACATCAGGCTCTGTGCTGACAGCTCAGAGCCTGGAGCCTGCTTTGGATTCTGTGTCTTCCTCTCTCTCTCCCTCTCCCCTGCTCTCACTTTGTCTCTCTCTCTGTCTCTCTCTTGAAAATGAATAAACATTTAAAAAATTTTAAAAAATAAACGTTAAAAAATATTTAAAAAAAGATCTGTAGCTCACTTTGTTGACCACTGCTATCTTACCAATATGAATAGTTCCAATCCATGAACATGGGATGTTCCACTTATTTAGGTCTTTAATTTCTTTCAGCGCTGGTTTGTACTTTTTGGTGTATACATCTTGTACTTCCTTTGTTATACTTATTCTGAACTGTTTTAGCCTGTCTTCTTGAGCACCTGCCTCAGGTTCTTAGCTTTTCCTTCAGTGTCTAGTGCAAGAAGTGAAAGCCAGGCACTATTTTCCGTGCTACGAGTCTTTGTGGCTTCAAATGTTTAGTGCCCTCTCCTAAATTTAAACAGGGCATCCTTAGCAGTCCACAATTCTGTTCCATAGTCAATCTAGGTGAACAAACAACTGCCACTGTGACAGGTAACTGGCATGTCAAAGCTAGACTACTTTGGCCTGTCGTTTTAGAAGACTGGCAGCTTAACTTAGTGGACAAGATGGAAAGCTGTAAACATGGTTACGAAGCTCAGGCCCTACTTTGCTACGGCCTTGTTGGTTAACATATTTGTTCATATGATAATCCATTTGCCAAAAGTGTAAGTGTCCGCATGAAGGTTATTACTAATGCACCAAATTCAGCATGTCGAAATGCATGAAGTGAATGTCGGAGAATCGCATCCAAATACAGTATCTGAGAGTTCATCTTGTGGAATTTAAAAATTATCCTAGCTGTGTGAATAAGTGCACTCTCTTCATTATGTACTGCTAGGTCGTTCGATGTTTTTTTAATTTTTTTTTTTTACATTTATTTATTATTGAGAGACAGAGAGACACAGAGCATGAGCAGGGGAGGGGCCAAGAGATGGAGAGACACAGAATCTGAAGCAGGCTCCGGGCTCTGAGCTGTCAGCACAGAGCCCGACACGGGGCTCGAACTCACAAACCGCGAGATCATGACCTGAGCCAAAGTCGGACGCTCAACCGACTGAGCCACCCAGGTGCCCCCTATTCGATGTTTTTAACGAGCACCTCTTATGTACTAATCCTCTGTACTAGGTACCGAGGACACAAAGATGAAGAAGACAGAATTTGCCTTCAAGAGGTGTAAAATATAATAATTAAAAAAAGACATCTGCACAAAATTGTGATATGAGATATAAAACAATAGATAAAATGTAACCCGAAGGCAGAAGGCTGAGAGACTTATTTATATATTTTTTTTATTTTTAATTTTTTTTCAACGTTTTTTATTTATTTTTGGGACAGAGAGAGACAGAGCATGAACGGGAGAGGGGCAGAGAGAGAGGGAGACACAGAATCGGAAACAGGCTCCAGGCTCCGAGCCATCAGCCCAGAGCCTGACGCGGGGCTCGAACTCCCGGACCGCGAGATCGTGACCTGGCTGAAGTCGGATGCTTAACCGACTGCACCACCCAGGCGCCCCGAGACTTATTTATATTAATGTGGCCAAAAAAGACGTCCTGGTAGTGGAGGCATTTGAATTGCATCTCGAAGAATGAGATGAATTTAGCCAACAGACCTGAGGTTAGGAGCGGAGAAGGCATCACCAACAGAAGAAGTGGATGAAGGAAGGAAGAGGCACAAGACCACAGTGTGTATTTTGCAAAGACATCAGAGTGACCCAGTGTGTGGCTGGAGCATAGGGTGAGGGATGGGACAGAAAGCAACTGGCCGCTCTCCAGAAAACATGCTGCACAGTAAGTTCACCCCAAAATGCACACTGATCCCAGGACTTCTGTGTGGTCAGGAATGTCTCCTTTAAATAAATTTGTAGTTAAAAGGCTGAGTCTCAGTAATCAGACATCTACCTAAAATCCTACCATATAATCTCACCGGTGGATGGGGTATTTTTCTGTCCAAGATATTAAATTATATTGTTTACTGCTAAAATTATGCACTTCCCAGCCTCCCTCATGGCTAGATGCAGCCCCATAACCAAGATTTGGATGATGATATGTAGGAGGAGGTATTGTGCGGGACTTCCAGAAAATCTTTTCAAAAGGAGGTGTTTGCTTTTCTTTTCTTTTTTTTTTTTTTTTTTCCCTGTTTCTTCCATTGCACAGCCTGGAATATGGATATTACAGCTGGAGCTCTTGCAGCCATCTTATGCCCTTAAGATGAAGGTCAGGCACTAGAGAGTGTGATGCAGAGGTTAGTAAGGGACCTGGGTGGTAATTAACTGTGGAGTCCTGAAATACCTTCCTTTCGGGTTTCTCTCTGAAAGAAAAATAAACTCCTTTCGTGTTTATGCCTTTAAAGCTTTTAAAGCTTTTCTGTTATGGGTAGCTGGACTTGATCCTACTTGATAATCGTGACGTAAGCAAGATTTAAGCCAGGTATTTCGATGTCAAAGTCCTCGAGTCCACCCACCACTCTGAGGAATTTTAACACGTGTGTGCATAACATTTTCTGTATGCAAACTGTGTTTTAATTTTTTTTCAACGTTTTTTATTTATTTTGGGACAGAGAGAGACAGAGCATGAATGGGGGAGGGGCAGAGAGAGAGGGAGACACAAAATCGGAAACAGGCTCCAGGCTCCGAGCCATCAGCCCAGAGCCTGACACGGGGCTCGAACTCACGGACCGCGAGATCGTGACCTGGCTGAAGTCGGACGCTTAACCGACTGCGCCACCCAGGCGCCCCTGTAAACTGTGTTTTAATAATTCACTGGATATGTAAGAAATCGACTCCTCTAAAGTTGGATAAAATATAGTGCTTTTAAAAAATCACAATCATAACCTTTTGAGGAAGTACTTATGTCTCTGGGTAAGAGGGTATATATGAGTATGTTTGGCTGAATATCTCTTGTAAAAACGGGATAAAATGTAAGGTGATACTTTCATGCAATCACATTAAAAAAAATACTGTCTAGGCAGTTAAATTCTAACTGCTGAGCCCAGTGGACTCACAATAAAGTTTATTTAACATGCACTATATTTTCTGTCTATAACAAAATCAAACATAAGGCATAAATCACACTAATGTCAAAATTATTAAAGAGCTTAGATCTTTTTCTTTTTCTTTTTTCAACGTTTATTTATTTTTGGGACAGAGAGAGACAGAGCATGAACGGGGGAGGGGCAGAGAGAGAGGGAGACACAGAATCGGAAACAGGCGCCGGCTCTGAGCCATCAGCCCAGAGCCTGACGTGGGGCTCGAACTCACGGACCGCGAGATCGTGACCTGGCTGAAGTCGGACGCTTGACCGATTGCGCCACCCAGGCGTCCCACTTAGATCTTTTTCTGAAGGTTGTTGACCTGGAGGAGTTTGGGTATAATCAGATAACCAGGTTGCCAACTTGAAAGTCACTTAATATTATGCCATGGCTTTGAGACCCACGTCACTGACACCAAAGACAGACAGACTTGAGCTCTGTTGGTCATTTGCTAGTTGGATGACTATAATGAATTAATAACAACAATGACATGGCTCCAAGATCACATCTCCCTCCATTTCCCCCCCAATGTTTTTGTCCTTAAACTATAAAAGCAATATATGAACTTTGTAAAACTTTGTTAAAAAAAAAAAAAAAAGCAAACATTAGCCATTGATACAGGGCTACTATTGAAGTGGATATTGAGCATGATCGGACAAAGTAGAAATTCTCTTAGGTACTTTTACTGAGAAGGGGGCGTGCCTATTTCATGATGTTTCAAAGGAAGGCCCTATGCTGTATAGTTTGGGGTTGGGGTGAAGTCACTTCAAGTGACCATTGTATGCTAATGGCACATGAAGTGTACTAATTGTGGTAGAATGAGTATTAGGCCAAGAGAATGGACACAGAACTCTCTGTTAAAAAGTTACAAAGCTACTAGGAATTTCTCCAAAGGATACAAAAATGCCATTTCGAAGGGGCGCACGCACCTCAATGTTTATAGCAACACTCTCAACAATAGCCAAATTATGGAAAGAGCCCAAATGTCCATCAATTGATGAATGGATAAAGAAGATGTGGTATATATATATATATATATATATATATATATATACACAATGGAATACTACTTGGTGATGAAAAAGAATGAAATCTTGCCATTTGCCACAACACGAGTGGAACCACAGGGTATTAATGCTAAGTGAAATAAGTTAGTCAGAGAAAGACAGATATCATGTGATTTCACTCATACGTAGAATTTGAGAAACTCAACAGATGAACATAGAGGAAGGGAAGGAAAAATAAGATAAACACAGAGAGACAGGCAAACCACAAGGGACTCTTAAATACAGAGAATAAACGGAAGGTTGCTGGAGGGAGTGGGTTAAATGGGCCATGGGCACGAAGGAGGGCACTTTTTGGGATGAGCACTGGGTGTCATATGTAAGAATCACTGGGTTCTACTCCGGAAGCCAAGACTACACTGTATGTTAACTAACTTGAAAATACATTTTTTTAAAAAAAAAGTTACAAAGCTGCGGCAGCACGCAGGTGTTCGCATAACCAGCATTCAAAGGACCACCATTCCCATTCATTTAGACATTTGCTTTATTCTATTTGTTTGAGCTTAGGTGGAAACACAGTGGTAAACAAGACACAGAGACGATTGGAGGGAAATCATTCCTGTCATGAAAATTCTTTACCAAGCATTTCGTTCCTAAAGATTGTGTTTTTTTTGCGAGTCCATACCTGACCACTGGCTTGCTATGGTTAATAGTAGGGATCCTAGAGCAGGAAGCAGGTATCTTAGCATTTTGTGTAGAGTAACAATGAATTGCTGAGATACAGACATATAAGAAAAAGTCCTCTGGACCTGGGAGAAAAGCTGGGTTAGTAAAGAGGGTCAGGGTTTGGGCCCAGACTCAGACTCCATGAGCTAAACGCTGCATGTTATATTCTACATTTATTTATTTTTGGGACAGAGAGAGACAGAGCATGAACGGGGGAGGGGCAGAGAGAGAGGGAGACACAGAATCGGAAACAGGCTCCAGGCTCTGAGCCATCAGCCCAGAGCCCGACGCAGGGCTTGAACCCACGGGCCGTGAGATCGTGACCTGGCTGAAGTCGGATGCTTAACCGACTGTGCCACCCAGGCGCCCCAGCATGCTATATTCTTAGCCTCCTCAGATTGTTCTACTTTGAACCAAATTGGGTAAATCCTATCGACCCTTCAGAGCAAGATCCTATAGAATAGAGAAAAAAACCCAGGGACGTATGATCCTTTAGAGAATGTGGACCCTGTGGCTCATTTTTGTCTGAGAATGTTACAGGTAACAAGGATATTGACTCAACTGGTTTGACCATCTCTGCCTGTTATCTATCGCTCTTTCATAATTTAATTTGAAATACAGTATTTAAAGACAACCAAACAATACACAGAGCTGGAATGGAGATTTTCCACAATGAGGGCTAAAAACAGAAAGTTGCATACAGGCACCGCCGTGTTTCTAAAGACCTGTCTTATTCTTAGCCTCACAGAAGTATTTAGATGAAAGTGGCAGGGGGAGGAATGAAATGTGCATTCTGGAGGTTTAGACACAAAGGAACCTCCCAGGAAGATATACTGAGGACTCTGGTAAGTTCCATTGTTGTCCTCCCTGGCAACCGGGAGCTTTGGACTCTCCCATCATGAGTGAGTGTGAAAGGACGCTTCCCCACCCGTGAAAGGGGGTGTCCCTAAGACTGGCTGCTGAGGGGCTGCCCAGCACACACTCGGCATTGATCGTACTGGGCCTTACCACACTCTCTAGGGCATGGAACCTCACGCCCAGGCCAGAGAGCTTTCAGTCAAACACATGCTGATGTTTATGGTAAGGCCAAATCATGAAAATCCACGTTAATGAATTTGTTCGGAGAAATATCACATCCTCCCCGTCCTCGCCCCAGTTAAGTGGTCTGTTCTTCATA
The DNA here is from genome assembly GCF_018350175.1 of Felis catus. Classification (NCBI taxonomy): domain Eukaryota; kingdom Metazoa; phylum Chordata; class Mammalia; order Carnivora; family Felidae; genus Felis; species Felis catus. The sequence continues at coordinate 34,252,904 of NC_058379.1, read as the reverse complement.
AACCCGGGTTCCTTGCAAGGGTCACCATCTCTCGGGCAGTCTCCAACAGCAAGAACTTAACAGAAAGGGGTCCTTCGGTCCATAGCTACACCTACAATAGAGAATCAGGGTGGGGATGTTTGATTCCCAGCCCGAAGGGACACAATTTTATCATTTAAAAGCTACAAATATGAAAAATATTGAAAATCAGGCGAATGTTCAATTGAGTAGATTGCGACACCCAGTTCGACAGAGTTTGGGCAAACAATAGAGCCATTGATTCATTGTCCAGAGACATTGCTGAATTCTCGTCTCATCTTGGCCACCTTTTACCCACATACACACACTCACGCAACACCCGCATGTAGGCACACGCACAGGCACACGCACATGCACATTTGCACACACGTACGCACGTGAGGTCGACTGCCTCTTATGCCTCCGTGCTCAGTACAGGTGGATGTGCTAAAATGCACTGAACAATCACTATGTGCCTGAGCCTTGGCTGAACGTGTCGTATTCATGATGCCACTCAGTCCTCGTGACCACGCTTTGATCTGGTAGTATCATCCACTGCACTATAACTGGACCCCCAAGACAGGGATTTTTGCAAAGCTCAGTTTATGCTCCAACCCGGGTCCGCTCTGGACCATCTCCAAAGGCCTCAACCACTTTCCTTGCCTCCTGCTGGGAGTGGGAGGAGCAAGTGGCCCCAGTAATGGTTTACCCCCTCCTGTGGTCATGACACCCAGCCACTGTTGCCACTTCTGGCACTGACAGAAGACTCTAGTGTCCTCAGAGACTTCACTGTCAGGTGCATCTGTAGAGGCTCTGGCCTGAAAATACAGCAAAATGCCGATTCTTCCCAGGACAGTTTTGTCAGTGGGTTTTGATAATAGCCATTAAAGTCTTTCTTTTTTTTTTTTTTAATTTTTTTTTCAACGTTTATTTATTTTTGGGACAGAGAGAGACAGAGCATGAACGGGGGAGGGGCAGAGAGAGAGGGAGACACAGAATCGGAAACAGGCTCCAGGTTCTGAGCCATCAGCCCAGAGCCCGACGCGGGGCTCGAACCCACGGACCGCGAGATCGTGACCTGGCTGAAGTCGGACGCTTAACCGACTGCGCCACCCAGGCGCCCCTAAAGTCTTTCAAAGAAAATGGTCTCCTTTTCCTTTTTTTCTTTTTGGTGCCCAGGTTTTAGGGGCCCTACGGGTGGCCTTCCCTGACTAGACCCACCAGCACCTCTAAGGGAGGCACCTCGGTGAGTGCCAGCAGCCTCAGAACCCTGCTACCCCTGAGACCCGTGACACAATCTTCCCTCACCCTCTGCCTTCTCCCCTCTTTGGCTCTTAGGAATGACAGGAAGAACCTTCTCTCTCCAGCCGCCAGGCCTGTCTGCACTCACAGTCTGTTATTAGCTGTACATCTGTATACCGTGCTTACCAGCAGAAAGCCCCGATCTACGACTTCCATAACCCCTCCTGCCCCTTGCAGTCATGTTGGGAAAGAGGAGTTCGGAGTAAATACACAGGCGGGCCGCATCCCAGCCAACACTCGGCCCGCTGCTGTTTCAGCCAAGTCACAACCCGCCACGGGGAGAGCAAGAAGTCGGAGCGTGCGGGCGGCCCGGTTGGATGTCAGAGCTCCCCGTCTGGTCTCCCAAAGTCAGACATCTGAGCCGCCAGACCCTCCTACTGCCTTTGATGCCCAGCCTGCTGGGTCATCCCCTCCGGCCTATCAAGCAGCTCCGGTAACTATTGACCCCTCTGACCGTGTCTTTTTTTCTTCCCCATTAAAGTTGCTCCTTTAAGGAGGATGGGATAGTGGTCATTTTCACATCGGTGTGAAATCGGCAGCGAGGTGTTTTGACTCCTATGACATCCGTGTGTTAGGCAAGTCTTGGAAAAAAGAACCGTCCCCATTCAGTCCAATTTTAGATAATAAAGTGCACTTAGCGCGCGTTAGTTCCTGTTGTGCTTCACACACACACACACACACACACACACACACACATAAACGTAGGCTAATGAAAAAAGGAAACCATAGCCAAGACCAGAAGAGAAACCTAATGGCCAAAGGCAAAATCTTAAAAGCTTACTGAGATAAAAGGGGACTTTCAAAGGAACGGCAGAAGCACTGAGGATTGAACTTCTCAGAAAGCCGGAAGAGAAAATGTTAAGAAAGAAAAGCAAACAGCTCGAGTAAATATGCTACCACTCAAGAGTGACAAAGAAAATTGTCATTTTGCAGAAGAAATCCCTTAGGCAACCTGCCCTTTGAAGGTCAAGAGCAGCCATCTTTTTGTATGTAAATCATGCAGCAATGTGACCTGGCATTGAAACCAAAGGTTATTTTGTACACAGGGAGTATGAAATAGAGAAGTATATGTTCCTAGTATCTGTCCAGTGAGAAATGAGTGCTCGCCAATGAACAAAAGATATATTTTTTTTAAATATTCTTTTTTTTCCCAACGTTTATTTATTTTTTGGGGGGGACAGAGAGAGAGCATGAATGGGGGAAGGGCAGAGAGAGAGGGAGACACAGAATCGGAAACAGGCTCCAGGCTCTGAGACATCAGCCCAGAGCCTGACGCGGGGCTCGAACTCCCGGACCGCGAGATCGTGACCTGGCTGAAGTCGGCCGCTTAACCGACTGCGCCACCCAGGCGCCCCTAACAAAAGATAATTTAAATGGTAACAAAAAATTCTGTCTTGGTGAACTGGGAAAGAATTTCTTCTTTCCTAGAGTTATATTTCAGAGAAACCAGTTATCTCTGACCTAAGAGAGGAACACGGAGGGCATTCGGGAGACATCACAACTGCATTCAAAGGGCCAAAAGGGGGACATCGGTGCAAATGGCTGAATTTCCAATGAGCCAGTGATTTGGTTAATATATTGTGCCAATGCTAAGCTCTGTTCTTCATAGTTCTCCCATGGTTAGCTAAGATCTGAACATCATCGAAAGGGAGTGAGGAGTTTGGTTTTTTTTTTTATGTTTATTTATTTATTTTTGAGAGAGAGGGAGAGGGAGAACACGCACACAGGAGGAGCAGAGAGGGAGGGGGAGAGAATCCCAAGCAGGCTCCTCGCTGACAGTGCAGAGCCAGACATGGGGCTCGAACTCACAAACCAGGAGATCATGACCTGAACCGAAATCAAGAGTCTGAGGCTTAACTGAGCCACCCAGGCGCCCCAGAGAGTGAGGAGTTATAAACACACACTTTGACCTATATTTGCACTTCTTCTGTCCATCTAAAATGAGCCCATAACAAGGTTCTGTGGTCTGGGGTTTTTTAGAGGTACATCTAAGGATGGCCGTTCCCTCCTCATATGGCATCCTTCTTAATGTCCCCAGCATTTGTACCGTCTCAAGCAACAACCAGACACGCTCGCTTTAGCAAAACAAAAACATCACACACAGAACAACACAGCAGAAACAGAAACACAGTGCACAAGGTCCAGGATGCTGGGCCCATGCTGACAGCCAGTCCTCCATACCCAGGCAGTTCCCCAGGCTGCTGGCCTCTAGGGGTGGGAAGCAGGCAAACGCATTTGTGGCCTCTCTGTTGGGGACACGCAAGACTCCTCAAAGGGCTCCGGGCCTCCCCACGCTCCTGTCCTGCCACGGAGGGGCTTTAAGCCAGAGCCACCTTCCTCTTTCCTGTCTCCCTTACTGGTAGCTGGCAGGGGACAGCCAGGTGCTCTCCCTCCTGCCTCTCTTTGCCCACGGAGGCACCCACAAGCAGCAGTGCCTGCGTGCGTCTCAAAACTGCCTCCGCAGTTCTGTCTTCTTGGCAAAGGCGGTCCTTATATGAAAATCAAATGGTCAATTTCAGGACCAACCCATCTGCTCCTTTGGCGGTGGGTCATGCGACCTGCGTATGTTCTATTGGGTGGTTTGGGCGGGGACGTGACCCTTAAGGAAGAGGAAGGGCAGAGGCTGCAAGTTGCAACATCTGTGGCAAAAGAAGTGAATTATCCTCAGGAATCCCACACGTCGGGGTCTCCATCTTCTCTGGCACAGACATTAATGATCCAGGCCACTCTCAGAGTTTTAGGTTTAGCCCCCAGTGTGTCCACCATTCCTGAGTTATAAAGTGAAGGCACTATTGAAAACTCCGCGTCCAAGTCTGCTCATCTAGTTGTCAGCCTGCCTCCCATACCTCCTCCCAACGTAGCGCACCATGCCATGGAGTTGTGCACATCAACCAACCTTGGGGCTTATTCTGGGAACATGGTTGCCCCTCCTCCCCCACTGACAGCTCCTCGCAACGTGATACCCCGTGTTAGGGAGAGAAGATAACAGCAGACCCATGGCAACTACTCTCAGATTCTTCTGGTCTGTGTAAAATGAAGTCATACCCCCTCCCCTCCACATGCCCAGGGCTCACTCTTGCATCAAGGAATCGGTTACCACCAGAGCTCTGTGGTAGGGCTCAGGTGGCCAGACAAGGCTGCGGGTAGGGGCAGTCAGACAAAGCTGAATTCCCACATGTCTAGATTGGGGGAGAAGATGCCCTCAAAGACAGAACCTTAGGATGTGCCCTCCACAGGGTAGAAAAGGCCAAATTTCTGGTTTAGCTGACGTCAAACGTGTGGATATGAGTTCTGGAGATTTGGGAAGAATATCTCGAGGCCCTACACAGTGATGAAAACAAACAAACAAATCTGATATTTTGGTGAATCCGAGAATGAGACCAGAGGGTCAGAGCTTTCTGGAGTCTAGAGACTCTCTCTTCCTCTTTTTCACTGTGCGTGTGCCATTTCTCCGAAACACCGGAGTGAATGGGAGGGGGGGAGTGGGCCCCGAGCTAAGAGTTGCAATGTAATTTGGTTGAATGAATGACAAGAAGCAGTTACAAGATTCAACATACATCTTCTGCCCCCTCCTACCCATTTCTCTTTTCTGCCGAACCACACTGCCCTCAGTGGCAATGATTAGTAGGTTGATGTAACTTGTAGACCTGACTAGCTGCAGCAGTGAGAGTTCTTTTTGTTTCTTTTTAAGAAACAGCCCTGCTATATATAGAAAAATATCTAGTTCCTCTCTGGCGCTTCCTGAGCTCCATTTCTCATCTCTTTAAAAAAAGGCATTTGAGGGGCGCCTGGGTGGCGCAGTCGGTTAAGTGGCCGACTTCAGCCAGGTCACGATCTCGCGGTCCGGGAGTTCGAGCCCCGCGTCAGGCTCTGGGCTGATGGCTCAGAGCCTGGAGCCTGTTTCCGATTCTGTGTCTCCCTCTCGCTCTGCCCCTCCCCCGTTCATGCTCTGTCTCTCTCTGTCCCAAAAATAAATAAACGTTGAAAAAAAAAATTTAAAAAAGGCATTTGACTAAGAGGGCTCTTTACAGGCCTCTTCCAGTTCGAATATTCAGGTGTTAAGGCTGTCGTTTCGGGGTGTAGTCGAGCATCACCTAGCTTATGAAAATAAATTTTCCGTACTAGAGTTTGGTCCTAGAAAGGACACGGCTCTTGGAATTCAAGACACTTGATTTTTGGTTCCAGCACGACTGCCTCCTCATTCCGTGGCCACCGAGGAGCTCACTGAAGGAAAATAACACCAACTTCCCAGAGTCGCAGTGAGAGTTAAGCTGGACACAGCACGTGCAAGGCTCCTTGCACAGAGCCTGGAACATTCAAAGTGCTAACCCAGGCGCCCCCTGCCCTGGCCCATTTCCTACACAGTGGGGGCCATTCTTTGTAGTTGGTATTTACAGAAGCAGAAGAACGTGTAGTACAGCTAAGCGGATGATGAAGAAGAAAAACAACTTAAAAGATGACAAGTTTGTTTAATAATGCCCACAAAGGGATATGTGGAAAATGCAAGTTTAAACCGAGTAAGGATGTTGGCTTTTTTTGTATCACTATGATGATTGCTATTTTTTGCTAATTTTTTTATAAGATTCTTTTCCTATGAGATTTTGCTCTGGTGCTAGCCAATGGGATCAAAATATCGTTGCCCATCAATCCTAGATGCAGCATCTAGACAATTTCTGCGTAATTAAAACAGTGCTGGGCAATACGGGAGTTCACTAGTCCTCATTCTCCTTTCTTCTCGATGCCTACAGGAGACCACACTTCACCGCTTCCTTGCAGTTAGATGGAGCCACACGCCTAGATCTGGACAATGAAATGGAAGCACAGGAGGCTTGCGTCACTTCTGAGCTGAGGCAGAGAGCGAGGCAGCCCCAGCAGGAGCCTGCAGTCTCTTCCTCCTTCTCCTTGAATCGGAGATATCCCAGATGACAGAGCCTCTGCCAGCCTCGATCCCCGCGTGCCCCTGTGGACGGGACACCCCCTGCACCCGGTTGGACGTGAGCAAGAAATTGCATGCGACATCGCTGCAATTTCATGGTTCGTTGGTTACTGCAGTCTAACCTAGCCTGCCCTGAAGAGTACAAAACAACTCGTGAAGAGCAACCGATTAAAAAAAAGGAAGAAAGGTCATCACCAAATCACTTTGCAGCAGTTGTGGCCACCGGTTCCTGCTAATCAACAAAGAAAGAATCAGAAAGTAGTGAGAACGCTAACACACCATAAAACAACTTACCAACAATGAGCACTTCTCCAAAATCCCTCTCACTTAAAGGTTTCCACGGTTGCCTGCTGCTGACTTATCCAACTTGTCGAAACGAAAACAACTATAGGTTATTTATTCCTTCAGCAAATGTTTGTGCACCAGATTTACCACGATGTGATAGGAAACAGGCAGCCGATAGGACAAATACACAAAATCTATTCTATGAAAGGTGGTGATAATGGCTGTGCTAAAAAGGAAAGTATGAGGGAAGAGGGTAGAGAGTGTTGGGTGGGGATGCCGTTTTACATAGGGTTGCAGAGAATATCTCACTTAAAAAGTGAGACAGTGAGATGTGCCGATACCTGAAGGGAAAGTGATCCAAGCAGAAGGGACAGGGAGTGCAAATGGCCTGAGGTAGACGTCTGGCGTGTTTGAGGAAGAGCAAGGAGGCCCGAGTGGCCGAAAGGAGCAGGTGAGAGGAGGGGGTAGTGGGAGATGAAGACAGTCATCTTTAGATGAGGGATGGAACAAATTATGTGGGGCTCTGCGGGTACTGTAGGTAAGACTGATTTTACTGAGTGCGCGTGTGGGGAAGCCAGAGGAGGGTTTGAGCAAAAGAGTGCTGTGCTCTAGCCTTGCTGAGAAAAGTCGGAAGGAGCAAGGCAAGGGCAGAAGAATGGAAACCAATTAGGAAACCATTGCAACAGCCCAGGAGAAGAAAGACAGCCTTCGACCAGGGTGGGGTAGAGGTGAAGGTGAAGTGCGAGAACATAGGTAGAACTGTGGAAATTGTAAGGTGTGAGAGTCAAGAGTGCGGTAAGGGTGTGGGCCTGAGGGACCACATATTGAGCACCTCACCTGGAATTGTTACATCCACGTATCAGTAGAGGCACCACTGAAAAGGTACTTGGAGAAATGCAAACCAGAGAGGCGGAATCTCCAAGATCACCAATATGGTGGTCCAAGATGAGAACACCCACCCATCTGATCCCCACACCCATGCTCCCAGTCATTCCTCATGGCCCAGCTCCTTGTGGAGAGCATTAGAAACAGAATGGACGGGTGCCCGGATGGCTCAGGCGGTTAAGTGCCTGACTCGTGAGTTTGGCTAAGACCTCGTGATCTCACAGTCTGTGAGATTGAGCCCCGTGTCAGTCTCCGTGTGAGGACAGCAAGGAGGCTGCTGGGGATTCTCTCTCTCCTTCTCTTTCTGACCCTCCACCACTCATGCTGCACCCTCTCTCTCTCTCTCAAAAATAAACAAATAAACTTAAAAAAAGAAAGAAACAGAATGGAATAGAAAGCGAGAAATTTAGACAGAACGTAGTAACCAAGAGAAATCCGTGTCAGAGGTCTCCCCTCGCCCTTTCTTTTATAATTGTTTTTAACGTTTATTGATTTTTGAGACAGAGAGAGACAGAGCATGAACGGGGGAGGAGCAGAGAGAGAGGGAGACACAGAATCGGAAGCAGGCTCCAGGCTCTGAGGCATCAGCCCAGAGCCCGACGCGGGGCTCGAACTCACGGACTGCGAGATCGTGACCTGAGCCGAAGTCGGACGCTCAACCGACTGAGCCCCCCAGGCGCCCCATCCCCTTGCCCTTTCTTAAAGCACACATGCCACCCAAGTGGTTTCTGAATTACGGAGGATCTAAAAGGAGTGTTTCCTTTTGTCACTTGCCAAAGAAAAAGGGGTCACTTCCAAAGGTTTTCTCGGTATATCCTCTTACCATCCACCACGGCTTTGTGTTTTAGCGTGAGGCCCAACGTATCGGAGGCCCTTCTGGGAGCTGCTCTCGGGAAGAATGCTCGCTGTGTAACCATGGACATCCGTTACTGCAGTCAGTTCTTGACAAACGTCAGCGTGTTTCCTGACCACCCTGAAAGGAGAGGGCAGCAGCTGAACTTGGCCTACGTACCTTATTTCAGCTCTGAGACACATGCAGCGGCTACACGGGGCTCTGGGAGGGGTCGGCACACAGGAGAGAACCATTTTGCTCTTTGACGTTTTGTTAAAATGCCTACCTAATCTTTCCTCACATCCTTTATGATATTTTCTTGGGTAAAAAGGCACCATTTTCCTTCATGCAGGAGAGAAAAGTTTTTCCCAAAGTTTGAGCTTGGCAAGCATAAGTCTCAAAATGAACGAAGATTCTGGAACCCCACCCCAGGTACACTGAAGAAATATTTGGGGTGAAGCCTGAAACACCTGTTTTGAATAACAGTGTTTCTAATAAGCTCTCCAGATTGTTTTGATGCACTCTAACTCTGAGCTAACTATGGGCTAGAGTAAGAACCAACAAAACTGAAATTCTAGCCTTGAGAGAGACTCACTATTTGCTATATGACCTTGGGCATGTCACTTTTGTCCCCTTGAGCCCTTGTCTCCTCTGCAAGAAAATGAGGAAAATGAGTACGGTGCTCACTGAATCTCCTTCTAGCTCTAATATTTTATGAATATTCACGTCCTTCCTGGAACGCCGACCGGCTCTTTGACGTCACACGTTTGTTACTCCTCTGAAGGAAGGATGCAGCCACTTCATCGACCCAACACCATTTCTCAGACAGCAGACCCTCCAGAAGTCAACCTGTCCCACCTTCTCCACTTCCAGTGTCTGCCCTTTCCAGCAGGGATGGCAGAGCTTCGGGGCCAGGCTGCCCTACAGGCTTCTCATAAATGTCCTGTCACAGCCTGGCAGCAAGTGTCTGGGCTCAGAAGTCGGCGCGGGCTTCCCCAGCCTGGGTACGCAGCAGTGATGGATGGCCCCGCGGGGACAGGCAGTGATTCTCTGTCCTGACTCAGCTCCCCTTCTCAGGCTAACTGAGGCCTTTCTCAGGGCTGCAGCGAGCCCAGAGCAGAGGACAGTTGTCACATCAACTGACTCAGAAGGACTTGGCTTCCAAGTGAACACAAGGCACTCTTCTGACCAAGGGTTAGGGCATGGGACTGAACTTTGAAGAAGAGCACTCACCTTCCCCTTAGTCTAAACACATGCTTTAATCTTCTCCCCTCCGGCCTAGGGCCCGGACCCCTTTCTTGACCCCATCAGCTCACACTGCTCTCTCTTTCTCGGGGCACTCACCATTGCCATCGGCCCCATCTTCTTTTTTTTTTTTTTTAAATATTTTTTTTTCAACATTTATTTATTTTTGGGACAGAGAAAGACAGAGCATGAACGGGGGAGGGGCAGAGAGAGAGGGAGACACAGAATCGGAAACAGGCTCCAGGCTCTGAGCCATCAGCCCAGAGCCCGACGCGGGGCTCGAACTCACGGACCTCACGGACCGTGAGATCGTGACCTGGCTGAAGTCGGACGCTTAACCGACTGCGCCACCCAGGCGCCCCCGGCCCCATCTTCTTATCCTGGCTTGCCTTTTTCACAGCTGGTTTCTGTGGGTCGATGTGGTGCCGTGGACATGCTGCAGACCTGGGGCCCACAGGTGGGGTGTGAGCTTCAGCTGTGCGGGGAAGTGTCTACCTCTGAGACTCAGGTCTCATCTGCTCCACGGCGAAGAGCCCACATGGTGCAATACAAGGAGACAATGAGATAACAGACGGAAACTCCTGGCACCTGATGAGAATCGTCTGTGTCTTGCAAAATCTTCATGAGTTTAGGCTCTAAGTAGACACAACCCTTCTTTTCCACTTCCAGAAGGTTTGACAGTGGCTGACGTTTCCTGAGTGCTTGCTACCTGCCAGGCACTGTGCTAAATTCTTCCATGCGTGAGTCATTCAAACATCACAGCCACTCTGTCGGGTAGGTCCTATCATCCCCATTTTAAAGACAGCTATACACAGTGGGGTCAGGGACCAAACCCAGATCTATCTGGTTCCAAGGCCCACCAGCCACTAGTCTCCAACCACGACTCGGTTGACATGTATGGTGTGACCCTAGGTTTCTGGATGTTTTTATGTCCCTGTATACTCTAGCAAAGCAACTGACTTCTTACTGTTTTACTGTACTCGTTCCATCATTTTTAAAAAAACTTAACATCTATTAATTTTTGAGAGACAAAGTGTGAGTGGGGGAGGGGCAGGGGGAGAGGGACGCACAGAATCCGAAGCAGGCTCCAGGCTCTGAGCTGTCACCACAGAGCCCATGCGGGGCTCAAACTCATGGACCGTGAGGTCATGACCTGAGCCAAAGTTGGACGCTTAAGCGACTGAGCCACCCAGGCGCCCCCTCTCCTTCATCCTTTTAATCCCACAACTATCCTAGAAATTCCCACCGTTCACCTCTGAACCTAAATTATTTTCCTTCTGAAGTAATAATAACAATAGTGCCGATGCTAATAACGAATGGCTTTGAATGTATTTTTTCTTTACTTTTGTTTCATTTTAGCAAATAAATGTGAGAGCGAAGGAATAGCTGACGAAGCCGGGAGCACCTGTGGCTGCTACCCCACAGCATGCCGTCTGTCGGTGATGTCCGTCCTGCCAACCGTCGGGAGCACTGTGGTTCTGGAAGGGCCGAAGTTTTGGACCCGCTCCTCAGGTAGGGGAGAGGAAAAGATTCCAATCATGGCAACCAAGTTGAAGCCTCGGGTATGTCATTATTGGCTTTGTGACTGAAACATTCATAAGCGCTTCTGTTTTTCAACACAGGCTAACACCACCTGCCTCGTAGGGTTCTCGGAGAATAAAAGGAAACAGCGCCCGAACCCAAGCTTGCTCACAAGCCAGAAGTGTTAGTAGATAGTTCTGAATTGAAGAGGTGCTTAGTAAGTGTTCACCCTTTGGGTTTAATTTGAAGTAACTTTTTAATCTTAGGCTACTGACTTTTACACACTTTCAGAAGGCAATCCCTTAATTCGTAGCATTTCATGCTCACGTGGACAAAGTAAGAAAGGCGATCGGCAACGAGATGTAGTGGTCACTGCAGAAGACAAATATGGACACAACCACACTCATCGCAGACTCGAAGGCAGCCATATTTTCCAGCGGTCTTCCAACAACCGGTTCGTACAAACTTCACGTTCAGTTAGCACGGCATTCCTTGGGTGAGGACACGGAGGAAAATCGATCCATTTCATATAAGCTCGAATGGTATTTGTCCCACCCAAAACGGGAGAGCGTTAACATCTGTACCTGCTATGTTCCAGAAGCTCATTTCGTTCCCATCTCTTCCATCTCGAGGAACTGGGTAGCAACACCTTGCTATTCATTCTGCTCTTTTCTTGGATGGATAAGTGTGATAACATAATTGCTAACTCTGTTAACCAGTAATTGTGAAGACAGGAGAAGGAATTGTTTTACTAGTTGTAAATTTGTAAGAGCGAAGCATTGAAAATTGATTTGCACTGTATCCAAAACTATGCCCTTTAAAACACTTATCTTAACTTTTTGGTAATTGTGTTAAGAATTTTTACGATCAGGGTATAAAAATTGATCTCTTTTATAGACTAAAAATCACTGTACTGTTTAGTTGCATCTGTGTCTTAGCCTAACGCAAATGCACAGAATTTACATTTACTTGCATTTGACTTTTGAACCTATTTTAAAATATCAGTGGTAACTGCAAATTGGTGCAGCCACTCTGGAAAACAATATGGAGGTTCCTCAAAAAATTAAAAATAGAGGGGCGCCTGGGTGGCACAGTCGGTTAAGTGTCCGACTCCAGCCAGGTCACGATCTCGCGGTCCAGGAGTTCGAGCCCCGCGTCAGGCTCTGGGCTGATGGCTCAGAGCCTGGAGCCTGTTTCCGATTCTGTGTCTCCCTCTCTCTCTGCCCCTCCCCCGTTCATGCTCTGTCTCTCTCTGTCCCAAAAATAAATAAACGTTGAAAAAAAAATTGAAAAAAAAAATTAAAGATAGAACTAGCCTACGACTCAGCAATTGTACTACAGGTATTTATCTAAAGGATACAAAAATGGTGATTCAGAGGGACAAATGCACCCCAATGCTTAGAGCAGCACTGTCAACAATAGCCAAATTATGGAAAGAGCCCAAATGCCCATTGACTGATTAATGGATAAAGAAGATGTGGAATATATATATTATATGTAGTGTGTGTGTGTGTGTGTGTGTGTGTGTGTGTGTGTATAATGGAACACTACTCAGCGTTGAAAAAGAATGGAATCTTGCCATTTGCAAGAACATGGATGGAAATAGAGTGTATTATGCTAAGCAAAATAAGTCCATCAGAGAAAGACAAATATTTAATTTCATTCATATGTGGAACTTGAGAAGCACAACAGAAGAACATAGGGGAAAGGAAGGAAAAATAAGACAAAAACAGAGAGGGAGGCAAACCATAAAAGGCTCTTGAATACAGAGAACAAAGAGAGTTGCTGAGGGAGAAATGGGTGCGGGAGTGGGCTAAATGGGTGGTGGGCATTAAAGAGGGTACTTGTTAGGATGGGCACTGGATGTCATATGTAAGAGATGAATCACTGGGTTCTACTCCTGAAACCAAGACTACACTGCATGTTAACTAACTTGAATTTAAATAAATACATTTAAAAAATAGATTGGGGGTGACATAACCCTTAGCAGATAGTATGGTGTGTTTCAACACAAATTCAGTTATGAACGAGTGGACTATCTAAATTCTCTCCTGTAAGCTTTTACATATTTTTAAAAAAATTTTTTTAGCGTTTATTTTTATTTATTTTTGAGACAGAGACAGACAGAGCATGAACAGGGGAGGGGCAGAGAGAGAGGGAGACACAGAATCCGAAACAGGCTCCAGGCTCTGAGCTGTCAGCAGCGGGGCTCGAACTCACGGACCATGAGATCATGACCTGAGCCGAAGTCAGACGCTTAACCGGCCAAGCCACCGAGGCGCCCCAGCTTTTACATGTTTTACTGTTGCAATAAATGCAAAAGAGAGAAAACAGTGAAATATTGTAAATCTATAAATTATGCTAAATAAACAAAAATTTCAAAAATCAAAGAAAATTCAAACATTTTAATGAATTTTGTCAATAAAATAAAAATAAGTGTATATTAATGGTGTATATTTAACATTATGAAAATGGTATGCAAAAGATGTATAATACTGAGCAGTGTTAAAATAAGATAAATAATATGATTAATGTTCATTCTGGCTCATAAATCTTGGTAAGTGTGTGACTGTAGCATGCATTTCCCAATTCGGGTAGCATTAATTTCTTGGATTTAACTTGCAAGGAAAACTCTATTATTTTAAACAAGTTAAAAATTAGTATAATACTGCATCTATTGATAATTCTTAAAGTGTTTTCCTTCAATGATTATGCAGTTATTGCTTTGTGGACCACAAATGGATTAGTAATTGTCAGATTTCTAAAACATCAGCCTTCTGGTGAAATAGTCGTTGAAAAACTACTTTGAAGCATTCAGGAAAAAATTCCCATGCTGTATTTTTTTTTTTTTTTTTAATTTTAGTTTTGGGACAGAGAGAGACAGAGCATGAACGGGGGAGGGGCAGAGAGAGAGGGAGACACAGAATCGGAAACAGGCTCCGCGAGATCGTGACCTGGCTGAAGTCGGACGCTTAACCGACTGCGCCACCCAGGCGCCCCTCCCATGCTGTATTTTTATTCAAGCCCAATGAGATTGGCAATTTGAAAAATGAGGGAGGGAGACACTTCATAGTTAACCTTTAACGCACATTTCAAAAACATTTAAACCTTCTAAATATGTCAATTTTATTACAAAAATGGAAGACATGTCAGTGCGTTTGAAGACTTAGCTCATTTATAAGTAAAATATACATCCATGAAAGTTTTGGGCTTCATTCTTCTAAGAATACTTAACCGAACTTTTATTTTTAAAAGAATTCTTGATGTGATTGAACAATCTCTTGAACTTCTGCTTTCCAAGTAAGCCACCCTTATTAGACATTAAGTAACAAAGGCTTTCTCGTCCTCTTTATTGAAAGAGAAGTGTTATAAAATAACAAATGCTTTCTCGTCCTCTTTATTCAAAGAGAAGTGTTATATATGTGATGTCATGCATTGCCCTTAGTAAAATATACAGTTTGCACAGATTATGCAAGAATTTCAATTAAGCATGAAAGTGCTTGCAGGGGATGAGGGGCACAGAAAAATGTTGGTAATGGCAAAGCTAATGTGCACACATCGGTTCACTTTTGTCGGTTTCTGTAATTTTCTTTCTTTTTTTTTAACTTTTTTTTTTTTGAGACAGAGAGAGACAGAGCATGAACGGGGGAGGGTCAGAGAGAGGGAGACACAGAATCTGAAACAGGCTCCAGGCTCTGAGCTGTCAGCACAGAGCCCGGCGCGGGGCTCGAACTCACGGACCGCGAGATCATGACCTGAGCCAAAATCGGATGCTTAACCGACTGAGCCACCCAGGCGCCCCTGTAATTTTATTTCTTATGTGAGGTTATCTACCAATCACATGTTCTGGCCCACTTTAAGACAGTCCAATACATTTTCTAAGGCAGAGATGTTTGCAACAGCCATACACAATTATGTAAATATTTCAGAAGAGATATTTGAGAAGTGATTCAAAAGCCTCAGTTAATCCCCCGCTTTCATATGATAATTATCAACAAGGCATTGCGAGAATTTAAAGATTATATTTAAGATTCCAGGGAACGTATCATCTAAAAGATAAGCCATTTTTATGTTACAGTATTTTTTTATTTTTTTATTTTTTTATTTTTTATTTTTTTTTTTTTAATTTTTTTCTCAACATTTATTTATTTTTGGGACAGAGATCGCTTCTCGGCCTTTTGGCTAAGATCAAGTGTATTTTTGAGACAGAGAGACAGAGCATGAACGGGGGAGGGGCAGAGAGAGAGGGAGACACAGAATTGGAAACAGGCTCCAGGCTCTGAGCTGTCAGCCCAGAGCCCGACGCGGGGCTCGAACTCACGGACCGCGAGATCGTGACCTGGCTGAAGTCGGACGCTTAACCGACTGCGCCACCCAGGCGCCCCTACAGTATTTTTGTAATGTTTATTTATTTTGAGGAGAGAGAGCACACGCGGAGGAGGGGCGGAGAGAGGAAGAGAGAGGATTCCGGAATCCCGAGAGAATTCCACTCCCAGCACAGATCCTGACAGGGGGCTTGAACTCATGAACCATGAGATCATGACCTGAGCCCAAATCAAGAGTCGGACGCTTAACCGACTGAGCCACCCAGATGCCCCTATATTGCAGTATTTTTGAATTGATGGAGAATAGCGGTGAAGAGTGGCAAGAAGCTTGGTTTTGAATTCTGGTAGATAAGCTTCTGTCTCCTGTAAAGTGAGGGTAATAACGTACCTAGTTCATGAAGATGGTGAGAGGATCACACGACACAATGTGTGTAAAGTGCTTGTCATAGTTCGCGTGTAATAAACGGTAGCTGTTTTTGGTTTGTGATTGTCTTAGTCTTCTAGAGCTGCCGTAACAAAGTTCCGCAGACTGTATGGCTTGAACAACAGAAATTAATTTCCTCACATTTCTGGAGGCTGGAAGTCCAAGGTCAAGGCATCAGAAAGGTTGGTTTCTTCTCTCTCCTTGGCTTTTGGATGGCCACCTCCTCCCTGTGTCTTCGCATGGTCTTCCCTCTGTGTGTGTGTCTGTTCTTCATCGTTCCTTGCAAGGACACCTGTCATATAGGACTAGGGGCCATCCATAGGGCTTCACCATACCTCAATTACCTCTTTGAAGACTCTATTTCCAAATGTAGTCACATTCTGAGGTAGTGAGGGTTGCCAGGACTTCAACATATGAATTCAGTGGGGGTAGGGGGTGGGGGGGGGACAAAATTTGGCCCTTAACAATGGTCAGCAATCAAGTTTGGTAGACTGCTGTGATTCAGCCATAGGCAATTATTGATCTAATTCCACACCCCATTCTGTACAGGATCTAGCTGAGAACTGAGAAGTCAAGTGTTTAGCCTAATTATTTATGTGTGTCTGAACTAAGAATTTAAGCCTTAAAAATCTGGTCTTCTTTCAGAAACATTTAAAGCATCAACTAATTAGTAGTCACCTTACTTGACTCTTTTGTATTGTATTTTTCTGAAAATCTACTGAAAACATTTATTATTTTTCAACTTTAAAAGTCCTTTGAGAGGCGCCTGGGTGGCGCAGTCGGTTAAGCGTCCGACTTCAGCCAGGTCACGATCTCGCGGTCCGTGAGTTCGAGCCCCGCTTCGGGCTCTGGGCTGATGGCTCGGAGCCTGGAGCCTGTTTCCGATTCTGTGTCTCCCTCTCTCTCTGCCCCTCCCCTGTTCATGCTCTGTCTCTCTCTGTCCCAAAAATAAATAAAAAAAAAAAAGTTGGAAAAAATTAAAAAAAAAAAAAAAGTCCTTTGATTACTTTTCTAGTAAAAGGAAAGGCCAATTCGATGAAAATCTTTGCTTACTTAATTTCGCTTAATTTTTATGTCCTAATGACTATGAACTTGTGAATCATCTAGGTCCTGATGGTGTTTGCACGTTCTCTGATGCAGTGTAATGTCACATAGTACAGTTAAGTACAGTATTGGCCCAATAAAACTTGTAGGCTCCGTAGCAGACTAGCTGTGTGCTTTGGGCAAGTACCTTCAGCTTTGCGGACCTCAGTCTATTCATCTACAAAATGGGAGAGTAAAGTTCTACAATGTTATGAAAAGCTATTACATTTAAATGATCACCTGAATCAATTTGTGCTTTGACATAAGGACCACACCCCCAACCCTGTTTCAGCATGCAGTCATCACTTCTATTTTCTACCCAGTGGCTTGGAGCTCTAAGTATTGTTCCCATTGCTTTTATCTGGAAAGCCAGGCCACGCTCAGGCTGTTAAAATTCTTTCTCCATGACCACAGACAATGCTGGAGTTCAGATTTTCTGACTTTAATCAGCATTAGCTTTATTCATTTTGGTTTAACTTCTTTTCAATTTTTTCCATGGATTTTTAGTGTGTATTAGGAATGGGGATGAACTTATTATATTCACTTAAAAAACTCCAGTCTTTTAGCTGGAAGCAAGGTTTTGTCAGCCACATTCACAGTCTTCTGAGAAATAAACTACTGGAAATCGTATAATCTTAAAGAGACAATGACCATCAAAAGTATTTTAACGTTCAGTGAAGAAACATGGCACATTAAGCTACAATATATGCCTAAAGGGTAAACCAGCTGCTGTACAAGGGGGGCAGACATAAGGAATAAATAACAATTAAAACCCTAAGTCACTTTTAAAGAGCTTGTCTTTCATGGCAGAAGATTAATTGAGAACATTCGGGAGTCTATTTATCCATGTTGACTGTTCTCTTGGTTATTCCATGTTTATCTCTAAGGTGGTAATAAGACAGTGACCTCACTGACTCCTACAACTTCCTAGCCAATTACTCATAAAAGCATACAATGAAAGGCAAAACCCTAACCATGCTGCAAATTGGGGCTATCTGTAAATATTAGAGGATTTGACCTATCACGTTGGCAGGATGTCTGGATACATTTCTTCTCAATCAAGATGGGGAGAAAGAAGGTCAATGAGATGCGTGAAGCTGGTGACACTCAAGAGTGAAGGAAGGGCATTTCAGGGCGAATATTTTGCTATGAGAAATACTAGGAAGTTTTAGAAAGTACTTGATGTGTTCTCAGTAAATCTCGACAAAAGGTGACCTTCGTGAACAAAGAGAGAAAGGCTGAAACCCAAGATGAGATGAAAAGCACACTGGCAGCAGTAACTAAATAGATGGTGGGAAAAATTTAGAAAACTCACAAGGGGCTCAGGTTTAAGGTGAAGCCTGGGCATATATGTACCTCTCCGTCCAGCTCAAATTCTATGGCAACAAAGTGAGACTTTTTCAGAAGAGAATAAATCCATAGTAGAAACGCAAAACAAGAGTCATGCTCGTAGATTTCCTTGACGATGATGTCTCAAGGCAGGAGAGGTGGAATTGACGGAGAAACCAATCTCTGCCTTGGCCTCAGCCTTCTGACCTCAGAGAAAGCAGGGACCACCAGCAAGAGAACTCTGATGTTCCCAACTAAGAGAAGGATGCTGAGGGTCTGTCTCCAGGGGAGGGACCACGGCTGGGGAAAGACTCTTAATTAATCATTGATACCGATATGGCAAGTCTTAGTGTTAGAGAAAGACCCAAAGGACTTCCTATACTACCTTCTGGTTGCCCTAGCAGAGACTTCGGGGAATAGAATGACCACTGTCATGGCTCTTAACGACGACAGACACAAAACCATGCAGGCAACTCTGCACAGCAGGGAAGCCACGGAACCCCTCCCACTAATCTCTCCTGGGCGGCCCACCTCTTGCCCCCACTGCAGGCCCCTAGAGACCAAACTAAGCAGCCTGGCTGCTCTCAGTCTCAAGCCTGGGTCCCGGGTGAGGAGCGTGGACACATTCCCTGCTGACATAAAATTTTAGGGGAACGTCAATAATCAAGATAGCTCATATTCTAATGCTTATTTTGAAAAGTCAAAAAATTAATGCAAAAAATGCCATGATGGATAGAATATCAAAAATTTTTTTAGATGTTTATTTATTGGGGGGGGGGGCACACAGAGAGAGGGAGGCAGAAAATCCCAAGCAGCCTCTGCCGATCAGCACAGAGCCTCGATCTCATGAACCGCAAGGTCATGACCTGAGCTGAAACCAAGAGTCAGAGGCTCAACCAACTGAGCTACCTAGGAGCCCCTACTTGGGCTCTTAGAAAGACCCTACAGCACGTTCTTTGGGGGATCTGGGACCCTGTGGGACTTAAGAACGAGCAGTTCAGAAGTAGGAGCCACATGATGTTGTGAGCGTTGACTATTTGGATAGAGAGAAGGGAATGGGGGCATTATATGTGTGTATCCACAATACAGCAAACTGACTTCAAGTGAAACCTGAAGAAATCAAGGAGACATTCACTGGGGACGCCACACACGCACAGTGGTCGTCTTGACAGGTACAAGGGCCCATGTCCTGACCTTGAGGGGTTTCCGGCTGGAAGAGACAAACCACCCCAGCGAGGAGAGTCTGGGGATCTGTGACAGCAGCAGGTGTGGGGCTCACAGGTGGGGGTGCAGGGACAGACGCCGTGTGTCCTGCCAGGGGTGACGATTTGAAAAAGCTCTGTAGACCACGGAGGACTGGTAAACACATTTAAACCCAGTCCTCCTCATCAGCTGAGACTTCCAGCAAGCTGTCTGCATTGCTTAGCTTTACTACATACGAGAAATATGCGCGGACGCTTTCATCCCGTTGCTCCCCGGTCTGTCCTCTTGCCTCTATGGCCACGCCCCCCAGAAGCCTCCCATTCTTCTGTGTCCCCGGGCTTCCAGAAATCAAACCTCAGGTTCCAGAGAGAAGAATACTCACCTTACCACAGGCTGAGTCGGGAGCTGGCTGAGCCAATGGGTGCTCCGGGAGGCCCACACCCAGAAGCCAGTCTGGATATTTTAGCATAGGTTTGCGGGGATCGGAAGTGCCTGTCACAGATATCGAGCAAGGATTTGGCTAATCGATGCATGAATAGCGCAGTCCATTCCGCGTATACTATTTCTGCTACTCAGAAGGGTCGGTGCGAGGACAGCGAAAACAAATCAGGGAAAACAGAAATAGTTGCAGTTGAGGCGGTGAGACCGAGGGTACTCACCTCCGCTCTCGTCTGTGACCTTCCTGGCCTGGCGCTTGCGACAATTATGTGGCGGATCCGTGCGGCCCTCCAGCGTCCCGGGGCTGACTGCAGCAAGGCCACAGGCGGCCCCTTTCTGTGCCTCTTTGGTCTCTCACCCCGGAAAGAGGAATGAATGATTCTGCCAAACGACCTTCCCACTGCGTTATGCGCCTTGGGCGTGGAGCCTGTGTGTGCTTCATCCTCCAGCACAGGCCCAGTACTTAACAGAGAGCCTCAGCGGAAAGTGTGCATGAAATAGTCATTAAAAGCCTGAGTTTCCGTTTCAAAAAACAGTCTTTCATCGTACGTGTTTGGCAGCAAAAATGTGAACGCCGTCATTTGTAAGTTTCCTCGTTAGGACCCCCTCTCTTTTTGTACTTGTTCCCCAGTTATGCTCACAGAGCCATGGAGAGGGACCCAGGACTCTCCATGAGCCTTTAACTTTGCAGAGTTTATAGACTTTTTTCCCAATGTTTACTTATTTATTTTTGAGAGGGAGAGAGAGAGAGCGAGCATATGCATGTGCAAGTGGGGGATGGGTAGAGAGGGAGGGAAACAGAGAATCCGAAGCAGGCTCCAGGCTCGAGCTGTCAGCACAGAGCCCGACGTGGGGCTCAAACTCACGACTTGTGAGATCGGTGACCTAAGCCCAAACAGACATGTAACACAGAGCCACGCAGGCTCCCCTAAGTTTGCGGAGTTTACATGTATTGCTCAATCACAAAAGAAAGAGCAGTCTCCTCCCTGTACTATTCGCTTCTCTGTTGCTTTTTCATTAGGCAGACTCTTTAGGGATATTCCACGGATTCACCTCACAGAAAAGACAGCAGGCATAACGTCACCCCTATCTGAACACAGTTCTTCAAGAGGGTTTTTGTTTCTGGCCTTATCTCTGGCACAGATTGGTCTTTCCGGTTTTTTCTCTTCCCTTGGCATCTGCTCTGGAGTTCAGTCTCCTTATCTGAGAAAGGAAAGCCTTGGGCCGGCTTCTTGAGGCTGGGCAGGGCGGAGGGCAGTGAGGAAGGGCAGGGGAGAAGGAGGCAGCCGCAGCCAATAGAATCCTACCGTCGCTCCCAGGCAAAGCTGCTCCCCGCCCCTGCTGTCCATGTTGAACTTGCGCCTCGGGAGGAAAGGTGATTCTGCTAAAATTTTTTGAAAATCACTTCACTGAATAACTGTCAAAGTCTTTTTATTTGCTTATGTATGTATGTATGTATATATTTGGCTTGTATGTACTTTGACTCAACCCACTTCTATTTTGGAAGCTTCTATGTGTTTTCTTAATGGCTTCAAAAGTATGATCAGAAGGACAGGATGTCAAGATGCAGATAAATAGCAGTCATGAAGGAATGAAACTTATATCACATTTCAGTCTGATTACTTAAGCGTCTGTGTCCTCTTTTAAATTGTGAGTTCCTCCGGGGCCGTGACCGTGTCTTCTTAATAACTTTTTCTTCGCAGTGAGTGGCCACCTGATATTTAGCAAGTGCTCCATACATGTCTGAGAATACCGAGCGAAGACATGGGGTAACGTGTATTAATTATAGCTCTTGAGGTAGCTGTGTAGTGTCTGTTTTGGTAGTCTCGTCCTAGGAGAAGAAAACTTTGATGAGGAGAGCTTCATGGGATATGTTTATTGAACACACGGGTGCAAGGATTAGAAGACACCTGATCAGGGAGATAAACCTCATTAGTGATTCTGGGCACAGCTTGGAGAGCAGTGTGGAAGGAAGCTCAAAACACCCACCTTCTTCTCAGTGTCCCAGGGAAGGAACCAGAAACCGAATATAAGAATTACCACGAGGCGGGTGAGAAGTTTAGCCAGGGAAAGGACATGTTTCAACGCATTGTACTAGCTATTTTCAGATGTTCGGATGGAAATCATGTAAGCAGTAGGGTAGATTTGTTGTAAATTTCTCCGTCTGGCAGAGCAAAGACCAGTAGATTTAGGTATAATGTGAGGAAGAACTTTTAAAAACTCTTTTGTCTTGCAGTAAAGCAGTTTGCCTCTAAAGCACACTGTTCTGCCCATGACCGGGACGGTCCTTGCCTGTGGCAGAGGGCCGTCTGTGGCAGTGGGGGGAGGGGGGGGGCGGGGCTGGGGGGGAGGATGGAGCTGATACCCCACCCTATACAGCTAGTTAGACCAGACACGCTTTCACCCCTTCTAGTGTTCAGGATTTCTGTCCCGACCATTTGGGAGAAGACAAATACTGAGCAAAGATAACCCACATAAGAAGGTATCTTTGGGATTTTTGTTACCTACAAATGATATTAAATCTCCATTCCTCTAATGCTACACTTTGCTTTGTTGCTGAAGATAGAATCGATCCATGAATAAGACTTTGTCATAAAAGGAACGTTCTACTTCCTAAGCTTATTTGAGCCCTGCCCCTCACTCCATGGGATGCCTTGTCATTGTATCTCTTTTTATTGCCAACTGGAGGAGTCAGAATTAATAACGGGGGAGTATCCCTTTCTGGCCCATTTTCAATTATCAGAAGATTTAGCAGGCTTTTGGGGGGACCCTGCTCATCTCTGCTGCCCTGCGACCTCCTGAGTTAGCCCCTTTTATCTCTCTCGGGTTGTGGGACATCCCAGCATGCCACACCGCCCTGGCTAAATAAACCCGTAAATCTAGCTTTTGTGTCCCACTAATCCTTTTATTTCCTAAATCTCAGTTAATCCAAAAGGCTTACTTTCATCTCTTTCACTGTCCACGGGGTCACCCTCGCCTCCTACCAGCAGTCCTTGCAAGCCCCGATAGAGTTGAAAGGCTTCCCAGAGTCTCCCCGATTCTCATTAGATCCCCGGCAGATCGGGCAACACCTGCCAAGTGGCATATTGGAGAAAGGCCCCAGTGGGCAGTGCCTGAGTGCTGGGTGACAGCCCGGTGCGACCCTGCCCGGAGGAAGCCAGCCGCTCCCCTCTGAGTCACTCCCGGCCACTGCAGCCCACACTCTGACCTCAGAAACGGGCCACCACAGGCCAGTGACAAAACCAAATTGGACTCAAGGAAACCCGGGGGGGGGGGGGGGGCGATGCATGCTAAATAAATTTTATTCTTGTCTAATTTAAATGAAGATGTTTGGGTTTCAGGAAAAGGAACAGTAATTCAGACATTACTGGTTGAAGGAAGCCAACAGGCCGCTCCATACTCCATCCAAAACCAACATTTCCATGTCAGTTCCTTCTGGATGCTCATTGGGATCATTAAAATGCCAGCAGCCGCATTTATAATTTTTCTCATCGAAGTGTCTTTGCTGACCTTTGTTTTATGGTTTTACCCTCCTGCTCATGTCCCCAACCTTCCCGGTGCGGATCTCCCGCGCTGTTCGACATTGGCACTCACTGGCCTCTTCGTGTGCTGTCTGGATTTATTAACTCTGTTCTCATGAAGTAGTTGGAAATCCCTGAACTCAGGGTTAGGAGTGTTGGAAGTTTTACCTAACTTTAACTTAAGCTCTTACCACCGGCTACCCTGGGGTAATTTCCAGCGCTCCCGTTTTCTCAAAGGCAAACCAGCAAAATTCTATTGACATGACAGAATTGGGCAAGAGTCAGAGGAGAAACGCAAAGCAATCGAAGAGAGTGACACACAGTAGGTTACAAGCAGTTGTTAGTTTCCACTGTCTACAAAGAATTTTGAGAATTCACGAGATAAGGCGTGTGCAGGAGATCCGTACTCCG
This sequence comes from Felis catus, assembly GCF_018350175.1. Taxonomy (NCBI): domain Eukaryota; kingdom Metazoa; phylum Chordata; class Mammalia; order Carnivora; family Felidae; genus Felis; species Felis catus. Next base: position 34,229,167 of record NC_058379.1, on the reverse strand, counting down.
TACAGGCAATAGGAGTCTAAGTGATGTTTCCATTTATGTTTGAGCAGCAGCTGGATTCCAGTTTAATGAATCCACATGTGGTCCAATCTAAAGAAAGACTCTCTGAGCACCCGGGTGGCTGTGTCAGTTAAGCCACCAATTCTTGGTTTCTGCTCAGGTCATGATCCCACAGTTCATGAAATCAAGCCTGGAGTCGGGCTCTGTGCTGATAGCATGGAACCTGCTTGGGATTCTCTCTCTCTCTCTCTCTCTCTCTCTCTCTCTCTCTCTCTCTCTCCCCAAGTCTCTCTGCTCCTCCCCTGCTCATGCTGTGTCTCACTCTCTCTCAAAATAACACACTTTTTTTTTTTTTAAAGACTCTCCTATCAGATGAGTCAATGGGGTGGAGAAAGTGGGAAAGACGGAGAGCAGGGGGGCACCAGTGGCCCCGCTCTCCAGCAATGGAAATGCAGCCTCCAGAGGACGCAAGCTCTCTGACGAACAGCAGCAGACTTTCATCCTGTTCCGCCGTCAACAGGTTGCAATATGCTTCAGGACGATCTACTCCTTTTTTTAAACCTGGTGTCACCAAGCAACCTTCCGATCACCCATTCTGTCTCCCAGGCGCCTTGGAAGGTGCACCCTGGAAGACAGGCCAATCCGTGGTGAATTCTTCCTCACGGTGGATTAATACTTTGCTGGTCCGGGCCACACAACGGCCTCTCTAGAGGTGGGTCAGTGTGAGTCCACCGTGAAGATTCTGACCTCGGCCCGGGGGTGCTGTCAGCTGCTGTGTGTATGGCTGCCCACCGAGGAGCAGACCCCAGATGGCTGAAGCTCACCACGGTGCCACCACAGAGGCAGTCCTTTGCCAATGCCAGCCCTGGTCTGGGGCATGCTCCTTTGACTTCAGTCCAAGAACTTAGAGAATCGAGACCTTGTTTAGGTCTCTTCGTGTGCAGCCCAGTGCCCTACACACAGCAGGAGCTCAAAAATTCGTGACGTGGAGGTGGAGGAGAGCCGCTGCTATTTAATGTTTTCAGAGCACCTTCCGGATGGTCGTGCTGTCCTGAAGCCTGGACCTCGGCTGGGTAACTTCTTGAGTAATGACTCTCCCGGGGTCATGCATTGGCCCATCTGCACTCGGCATGGTGCTGTGGTTGCTGTGTGTGGCACTCACAGGTCCCCCCCAGACATCATTTCTCATTGTTTATGTTCCTAAAACATCATGATGTTACCGCTCGTGTAGGACTCATTTTGTACTTTATTTCCTTGTGACCCACTTTTTAAAAATACACTTGTAGGGGCGCCTGGGTGGCTCAGTCGGTTAAGCATCCGACTTCGGCTCAGGTCATGACCTCACGGTCCATGGGTTCGAGCCCCGAGTCAGGCTCTGTGCTGATAGCCCGGAGCCTGGAGCCCGTTTCGGATTCTGTGTCTCCTTCTCTCTCTGACCCTCCCCCGTTCATGCTCTGTCTCTCTCTGTCTCAAAAATAAATAAACGTTAAAAAAATTTAAAGATAAATAAAAATAAAAATAAAAAAATAAAAAATAAAAATACACTTGTATTTCCCCTAGGTTATCAACTTCTTGATAAGGCCCGTGTTATATTCCATCTTAGAAATTCTTTGTGCAAAACTGCAGACACACATTGAGAGTTCAAGATGTGTTTAAAAAAAAAAAATGACGCCCCATCTTGAATGTGGCTCCCTCGGATCTCTGTAGCCTTAGTGTTCTCTTATCGAACATGAAAGCCGGTTCTAATCTGTTTGGTGGGATGTCAACCTAAATCTAAGACGGGGGGTTGGGAAACCATATTTTTAACCTATAGAATTCCATGAGAAATACGTGAAGTGTACTTGAAGGTAAAAAAAATTTCACGAATAGGAACCAGTACAGAGAGTTCTGTTATTTCCAATTAAAAAATTATCTAGGACTTGGTAGCAGGTTGAGAAGGATGATGATAGAGTGATAAGAATGGCAATCTCTGGGGTTTCTTTCACATTTCAACCTTAGGAAAATATTAAGAATAGGAGGTTTCTCCAGGTATCTGCCTATCTTATGGGAACAGTCCCTTAAACTACGTGTGTGACTGAGCGAGTTGTTATTTCTTTTCTTTTCTTCTTTCTTTCTTTCTTTCTTTCTTTCTTTCTTCTTTCTTTCTTTCTTTTTCTAGAAAGAACCCCAAGCAGGCTCCATGTTCACACTCAGCATGGAGCCCAACACCAGGCTTGATCTCATGACCTTGAGATCATGACCTGAGCCAAAATCAATAGTCGGATACCTAACTCACTGAGGCTCAAATTGTTATTTCTAAGGAGCTTTTGAATATCCAAATTAAAAAAAAAAAATGTTTATTTATTCTTGAGAGAGAGAGAGAGAGTGCTCGCACGTGCATGAGCAAAGGAGGGGCAGAGCGAGAGAAGGAGACACAGGATCTGTGTCTGAGGCTCTGAGGTGTCGGCACAGAGCCCTACATAGGACTCGAACTCACAAACTGCGAGACGATGACCTGAGCCCAAGTTGGACCCTTAACTGACTGAGCCACCCAGGAGCCCTGAGTATCCAAATTTTTAAAACTGGAGTTTTTCATGATTTTTTCCCCCTAAGAAATGAGTTGTTTTTGCTTACTAGTATATCCAGCCAACATTTAACTCTCATGACATGAAGTTTGTTACCAATTAAAAAAAAAAAAAAACAAATGAGACCGCTCTTTAAGGAGCTAACTGCCTCAAAAAGAAAAAAAAGGTGTAAATACAAATAAAATGTATGAAAACATAATGACAGTAACCTGAAAGCACATACCCAAATATAATAGCTTAGGAGAGATGGTCACATAAGTGTCAAGAAGTTTTCTCAAGGGTTTTGAAAAATTGGAAACTTTTCCCAAATCCCCAGAACACATTCATTTGAGCAAATCAACCCTTCCAGTCTGGCAAAAGGGGAAGCCAGATGTGGTGTGGGAACCAGTTAGAGAGAAGACTCTGTCCTTGAGTGTCCTCTCCCATGACCTAATAAAAGGTCCCCGCTTTGGTCTCTACACCCTGGGTGTTGACTTACGAGCTCTGGGCCCAAGGGACCCACCTGGAGCTCTCTTGTTGGCACGTGCCACACCAATGTGCGCGCGCGCACGCGCACGTCACATGCCTGGAGGGCGAGAATGTGGGTGTGCAGAGGGCTCAAAGACTGTGCAAGTCTCCCCAGCCCAAATTCCCAGCAGATACTCCTTGAGTGGCTTCCAAACACCAAGCAAAAATAGGGTCGAGGCTTTAAGAGCAAAGCATTTCCATCACCCGTGCTATCCAGTCTTGCTAAAGCCTACTAGCTCAATGCTTAAATGTGAATCATACACGGACCGTCCTCGGAGGGAAAAAACATTCCTTTGCATCCCCAGAGTTGACTTAAACCTATTTTGTTACAGAGGCGCTTAAATACCTACAAACACTAAATTACCTATAGAGACCTTCCGCTGGTAATCAATGCTCCACTCGGGAGGCGACCAGATTACGGTTTCTAGCATTAGGCAGAATGAGAGCTCAAGAGAAAAGATGTGTGCAGTTTTAGAGATACCAGGTTGCCTTTCGGCACATGGGTTTATGTGATTCTGAGAAGTATATTCAGTATGTTGAATACATATGTGTTCAAAACATATATTCAATATATTCAAATATATACACACCTTTAAAATTTAAAATGATTTCAGGTGCCAACCATCGTGGTAGCAGTGGTTAGGAAACAAACAGATGGAAATTAAAGCATGGAAATTTGCTTTGATGGCAATTAAAGCATTTTTGTCCGCAGAGAAATTATTGGTGGAAATAAGACATTTCCCTTACACTCTCTGGGTTTCTCAAGCGAGGGAACCATTCCCAGGCTGAATATTGCTGTTCTGTGAGAAATTTTTACAGGTCTGTTCTCATTTCAGTGTTAATCTAGAAAACTTACTTGTATTAGACTTAAAAAGAATCTGATATCTCCATATAAAAAATGAAGGACAGAGCCTTCTAGGAGTAGGAACAGGAGAAGCCACTCCTCCAAACCACCTCAGTGAATCTGGGTTTGAAGAATCTTCAGAGGGAACCACCAGGCTGAATACCATGGCCCTCTGCCTGGCCTGGCTGATGCCCAGTGGGAAGATGTACAGAACCCACCTCCAGGGACCATGGGGCTCTGATGGGGGAGCCTCAGGAAAGGCACAGCTGCCTTGAGGCTCATGAAGCTTCATCCTTCTAGGGTGGGGATTTTGTTTTGTTTTGTTAATATGCAGACCAATGAAAAAAGCTTGAATTTGGAAACAAAGGTTTGTATTTCTTTTTACCATATCTATCACTCCAAAGCCCTGAAGAAGCCCCCTGTTACTGTCAAACTAGATGCCCCAACTAAGGACATTCTATCTGTAAGGTACCAGGCGGACTCCATGACACAGAATGGAACAGAATGAAGAATATAGCTTAAAGAATAGATGAACAAAACAATAAACAAACCAACAAATATTTATGTGTGAAGTGTGATAAATGGACAGGGTGCTATAATGGGAAAGATAAAGATAGTGTCCCTCAAAATAGCCTATTTAAGGATGTTTTGAGGGCAAAGACTTTTTCTTTTAGGGAACGTATTGGCCTTATATATTTCTTGATTGTGTGATTGTAACCCATAGGATCTGAGGGGTGTCAAAAAGGGTTCCTCTCACTCCAAAATATTTCCTTAATTTCTAGGATCTCCAGATCAGATATTTCAGTTTGGTCCTCCCCACTGGGGTCACAAGGCCAGGAGGGAGCTCCCGGAGACAAGGCCACAATCCACAGAGAGATGGCAGCTGCTTTACCCCCTGCACACAAGCACAGTAGGACCCATGGGCATATGGGGTCAGGCACAGGGTTTAGGGAAAGTAGCAGGTGGAAATCCCAGTGGTGGGTGGTCAGGTAGTTATCTCACTGAGGCCTGGATTCGGTGAGCAGCAGTGAGGATGTGAAGAAAGAAGCTGATGTGTACTGGGAAGGGTAGAATCCATAAGACTAGTATCTCTTTGACATCCTGCTCCATGACATTTCTCTGAAGTGTGTAGTCCGTGGAAACTTGTGCCATACCGAAATCGTCGACAGATAAATCGTAAGCTCATTTTTCCTAGATCTGTTTCCCACCATTTATGTCTGGGCCTAAGCTTGCCCTGATAGAGCAGGAAAAAATATCAGAGTTCAAGTCCATTGTTGCTACTATGCCTTTAGGAGATTCCTGCTTCTTTCTCCCACTCAGTCTTTCCTCAGCAGGTGGCTGTTTGACTAATGGTAGCGGCAGCAGGAAATGGGAGGTGATGGAGTGCAGGACTTCTGTACTGATAACATCCTGGGGATGGGCTTCCTTCTGGTTATTCTGGTGTGGTTATTCCTCAGAAAGCAATGTGAAGGGACAGGAGATCACAAACTCTTAGACTGAACTGGGTCCAACTCCCGGCTTCGTTTCGTGGGCAAAATATTAACTCTCTCCTAACTTCAATATCCGCACGTATCTAGTGGAGCTCGTAGGACTGATATGAGGCTCCATGTTCCCTGGCACGAGGTAGGCTCCCGACAAATGCCATTTTCAACTCCCAGATTAATTTTTTTCTGTTGGATGATCAGAAGGGCTTAGGTTCCTGGAAGGGTATTGAGGAAGCATAGCCGTTCCACACCAGGTCTCCTTGGCCTTGCCACCTAGGTGGTCAACGGCATTGTCACATCGCGTGTGCCAGCACTGATGTGAGAAGAGTATTGTTGGGGACCGGACCAGCTGGCCTGCAAGGGCCACGCCCCCGAATTAGTTGACACTGGAGACCATGGACACAGCAGGATGGGACCCACAAGCAAAGGCCAGGCATCGAGGAGCAGGACAGAGAGAAGGCATGTGACGAGGAAGAACGAGCGTATGTGCAGGTGGCCTGTGTTAGGCGAGGCGTCTGTCATCCCACTTGGATACTGCCATGCTCACGATTTATGGGGCACGTGTGGATTCCCACTGTGACAGTCGATGTCCAAGAAAGCCAAGCGTCCTGGGCACGTATCAGAAGGCAAGCACCTTGTATACATGGTCACTGGGCCTCACGATACCCCTGAAAGCTTTTCTCAGATGTGGACACTCGAGACTTCAGTGACATGCCAGGGCGGCACAGCCAGGAGGTAGCAGATGGCCGATTTGAGACCAGGGCTGTGACAGCCAAGCTGCTGCTCGCGCCCCAACCGGCCACCGTCTCTTGGCACGACAGACCGTTTCATCTCTCTTCCTTAGTTGAGAAGTTTCTCGTTCCTCCTCGTCTTTCTAGCTGCCCTGTCCCTGTCCCTGTCTGCCCAGGAGGCTGTTAGGGAAGAGTTAAGGCGGACACTGAGCAGGGGAGAGGACCTGTCCAAAGTGAGCCCCTTGGGGACTGGTTACTACCGTGGGTGTGCACGCCGGAGGAACCCTTCGCGTCTCGGGATCTGTCATGGCACAGAACTGGCCTGCCTGCCATTGGAGAAGCCTTCGCAAAACGCCTCGCCACAAACTCAATGGATAGATAATGGAAGTGAAGTTCAAGGGAAAGGGAGTGAGGGCCTTTCGGGAAAAGAGGATTATTTTTTTTTTCAGCTCGGCAGCCCAGGAGCTGGCTGTTTGCTGCGTGACCTGGATCCAAGGCCCTTCCCCTCTCCTCCCTCAGGTGGTGACAGGGGCAGCTCCTCTGGTCACCTGGTACAGAGGACGTGACCCCGTCCGCCCTCGTGAGGAAGCCCAGCCCGGCTCCCAGCCCTCGGATGGGAACAAGGAGGAAGAAATAATAAAGAAAATGCCAAGAAAATCAGCCGTGTCAGCCAGGAAGCCTGGGGCCTTCGCTCAAAGGCCACAACAGAACAGTGCCACGTATTTGGAAAGACCCGGAAGGCCCAGAAAGGCAGGACAGCGAGGCGGCCGTGAAGCTGCTGAGAAATGCCTTCCTCACGTGGGGAGATTTCTCAGCGCCTCCTCCATGGGCATCTTGGGCGTGGAAGGAAAAACACACAGTGACAGCAACATAGCTCAGTGACAAGGTTCCGGAGCGAGGAGCCTGTCACCGGGGAGGACCTCTCTCCCCACTCACCCGGCACCCCCGGGGAACATGCCAGCCCCCAGATAACACACTGACACAGGACGGGAGGCTTCCCAGCAGTGAATGGGGGACAATTACAAAGAGGGAATGGGCAGGAGTCACCCGGAAGCAGAGGCACCTGGACGGGGGCTGCAGGGGGTGTCTGGACCTGAGTCCCAGGCACAGAGGAAAACACTTGGTCACCTCCTTGTCTGATCTGTTGTCCTAAATCTTTCCTTTCTCGGCTTTGCCAGGACTGCAGCTTGCCCCTCCGGAGCTGCCTTTCCCCCTTCCTCCCCTGCACAGGCCTGGCCCATCCCTGCTCCCTTCCGCTGCTCACCGACCCTGGGAACCCAGGGCATCCGCGGTCCCCAGTGTGGCTCCCGTGTAAATCTCTTGGCTTCAGCTGCCATTTGTACGTTTCAAAGTCCTAAACTCCTCACCCCAGCCCAGACCCATCTCTTGAACCAGCTCTCCATTCCCAGCAGCCACAGCTGCACCCTCCCGGGGGGGGGGGGGCAGGCATCCTCGAGGTGCGCGGTGCGCGGCCACATAGAACTGGTTGCCTCTCCTCCCAAATGCCTCTTTTTATCTCCCCTCTCGGCAGATGCCACGATCACACACACCCTCAGTTGTCCCAACAAGTCTGCGGAGTCATGTTGTTTCCTGCCTTTCCTGCACCAACCCCCCCCCCCCCCATCCACATCCCTGGAGTGAGCAAGCTTCCCTCTCTGTGCCTCCCACAACTTGTCCCCACCCCCACCCTTGCTCTCACCTTTTCCTGATGAACTATCCCCAGGGCTTGCTTCTGGGGCCTCTGCAGAATACATTCTCTCGGTATCTTCAGTCATTGTGGGAGGCCTAACTCCTGACTCCCAACCCGCACCAGCCTCCCGTGCCCCACTCTGGACCCAGACGTTGAAAACCGTGGGCTGTAACCGTCCGTTTACATAGCTGCCTCCCCAGGGGCTGGAAACCCCTCCCGAGCCAGGGTCAGGCCCTGCGCAGCCAGCCAGGCAAGTGTAGCTAGCGTTCAATAGGTATTTGTTGGCGAAGAGCAGCCGAATGCGTAAATGGGTGATTTTCTGAGCTGGAGAACACGAGAGCTCTCACACCAAGCTAGTTTTTATAACTAGGAGTCTTACAGTTCCCCGTTCATCCAGGGCCGTTTTGAGTGCTTCAGTTCTGCCAGGTGCTTTTCCAGGCACTGCTGCTCCAGCGAGGAGCCAAACAGACAGCAAGAAATCCTAAGCCCTTGGTGGGACTTACGTTTTAGTGGCAAAACTCTGCGGAATAAGGGGGAGGGCTGAGGGGGGCGGGGCGGGGGAGCCCAGAAGGTTGGCAGCAGGGAGGTGGCGAGGGGGACGGCCCAACCAGGAGGGAAAGAAAGCAGAGCCCCAGAGGGTCCCCGGGAGGCGCCTTCCAGGCAAAGAACTCATGCGTGTGAGATCTTGAGGGCCTGGGGTCTTCCGGGAGCAGCAAGTTCTAGAAGAAGGGCCACTTGTCGTTGACAAGGGGTAAAATGGAGGCAAAAATGAACCCATTCAACCTGGTTCTCGGAAAAAGAAAATGTTTGGGGTGGGGGAGGGAACGGTGAGGGAAAGACAGGGAGACAGTAACTCCCGGGAGGGACCTCTGGGGAGCTGCAATTTCCCTGCTCTTATCCTCATTACCGGCTGTGGCGGCATCCCTGGGGTTGGGGCGACCACATCACTGGGGATTTCGCGGGAGCCTGACCTCCTCTTTCCAACCAGGCTGGCCGGGCCAGGGCCCAGCGGGCGAGGCGCTGCTCAATCGCTGTCTGTGTGCATCCGCAGGGGCCTGGACAAGGGGGCTTTAGAGAAGGAGTTGGCCACTAGCCCCGCTGTGGCAAAAAGAATTTGAAGAGGGAGGGGGGATCGTTTGCAGGAAGAGAAAGCAGCGGCTGAAATAGTGAGTGCACGGGGGCGGGGAGCCTGGCCTCTGGGAGGTGTCTGATGCAGGGATGAGCCTGGCTCTGGGGCCCTACCTCTGCCCTCCGGAGCCCTGGCCTCCGGGGTATGAACAGTGGGCATCAGCTAGTCCCAGTGCTCAGGGAAGCGCAGCCCCGGAGGCAAGTTCTCAGACTTGCTTCACACACGTGGTCAGGAAACAGCTACAACAGTGGACAGAGACGGGGGGTCCCTGCTGAGCCCCTGGCACCCGAGATCACCACCCCCCACCCCCCCACCCCAACCCCGAGCCCCACCAAATCCCATTTAGAGCAAACCCACCCTTTTGTGTTCGGCTCACTCTCTGCTCCTGGCTGCCCACTTCCGACTCTTTTAAAATGGTAATAACTGCCTGAGACTTGGGAGTAAACTCCCCAAAGTCCATCTGTTCCCCCACAGTGTAGCATGAATTCATTTAATCAGATTCTTTCCTCAGGGACCCCCTGTCCTGAGGCAGTGGGATGTTTTACAGAGAGGAGGAAAGGGAAATGTTTGAGCTGGGGAGGCTGGGACCTCTGGGACCTTAGCAGGATTCTTGCAGATGGGATGTGTGCTTTCTGAGACCACACATTTTTCTAGACAGGGAACAGCAGTGTGGGCTCTGGGGGCGGGGTGGGGGGGTGTTCTTGGGGGGGCTCTGTCGGGTTGGCAACTCCGCCCCACCCCTGGAGGAATGACAACAGGGCCATCACATGCTAATATTTTATATTTGAAGACAATGAAAACATGCTGTCATTTAAAACTAATATGGCAAGGTTGGGGCGCCTGGCTGGCGCAGTCGGTTAAGCATCCGACTTCAGCCAGGTCACGATCTCGCGGTCCGTGAGTTCGAGCCCCGCGTCAGGCTCTGGGCTGATGGCTCAGAGCCTGGAGCCTGTTTCCGATTCTGTGTCTCCCTCTCTCTCTGCCCCTCCCCTGTTCATGCTCTGTCTCTCTCTGTCCCAAAGATAAATAAAAAACGTTGAAAAAAAATTAAAAAAAAAATAAAACTAATACGGCAAGGTTAAGAGGTTTGCATCCTGAATTCAGGGATGTCAAAGTGTCGGGAGGGAGGGTGTGTTTAAGAGTGAAATCAATACACTGTATCCTTTGTCTAAGTTAGATACCATCCATGCCACATTTAACAGTAGGGACAGGCACAAAAGTTTTGAAAATGCATAACACACTTAAATGAATGTTTCCTCCATTAAATTTTTCTGTGAATGTGAGGACTTCTCTCTCAAGTTTTATTGACAGCCGTGGGAGTAGCACAATTGCCTGGGAACAGGCAGTTTCTCCCAGGAATAAACAACAGGGGCTCCCGAGGTCACCTGTGGTGTTTCGTCCTGGGTGAGAGTCCATGTGACTGGAAGGGACAGTGACGATGAGACCTTCAGAGATGAGGCAGGGCTTGGGGCTCCAGAGGCCTCTGGGATCGAGGTGTCCTTAGCTCCTGCTGGTGTAAGCTGAGCGAGGGGGACCCTATCTGCGGACACCAGGCACACGACTGGGTAAACTCAGGCGCGATGTGAGTCAGCAACCAGCTGGTGGAAAACCCTGGAATCCTTTGTTTCCTAGACCTTAGTAATTGCAGGAGCACACACACACCACACCAACTCCCACACTCATACATGCGCAAAGAGCCACACATACTCACACACACACTTACACACACCCACAAATCATCCACATACACACAACTCGCTTACACACACTCAAGGGCCCGTCTTTACTGTTACCCCAGAACACAATGGTCCATTTGAACAGGAGAAAGGTGTTTTCTGAAGATGGGAAAGTCTCCTAGGAAAGAATCATCGTGAAGCTTCTTTGTTTTCTGTAATTCAAGCAGAACAAATTCTGGGGGTGTTTTTTCCTATAAAAAAAGAAAGAAAACGCTGTTGATAGTCTTAAGTTGTTGATGGGTTGTGGAAAGTAGGGGAGCTAGAAAGAATCTTTGGAATTACACACCACTCTCTTACACACATACAATTCACTCACGTATCCGCAATCTGAGAGTGCCTTCAGATTTCTTTCTCTCGATAAAGAAGCAGTTGTTGTTTTCTGGATGCATAAACCTGGAAGCAGGATGGATGTTAGCAAAGGATCAATTCCAGTTCAAGATATTTTCCCCGTATCTGTAATGTTACAAGAAAACTCACAGTGAAATGGAACCCATATTTTAAGGAATGCCCATGCTCACATTCTTCATGTTAGCAAACAACTTATGTTTACCTGTTTTCTGTGTTTGCACCCGGGGATAAAATATTTCTTTCCAAGACCAAGCTGGAGACAAGTTAAGTCCTTGAGACTGTGCTCCTGGTAAGACCTCATCTGTGGGTAGAAAGGCCCCAGAATGACCCGGGTGAGAGCCAACCTTGTACAGAGGAAGGCCATTCTGGAAAAATAAACCTCAAGGAGAAAGTAAACCCGGCCTTAGAATAGCCATGCTTAGGAAAAGTGCAAGAAAGTAGGTTTGCAGGCTCGTGGTGAGGACACTAGGTTCCTATACATAAATGTTATCTACCCATGTTAATAAAATCTCAGGACCCGGGTCCCCCCCAAATCTTTGGAATTGAGCTTATGGTTGGGCAATGGTGAGGCCCTGGCTGAGGGGCAGGGCAGCCTTTCAGACAATAGTTTCTGGACTATTCTGACTGCAGTTTGGCAATCACCTAGTCAACCTGCAACTTGTCTAAGAAAGGAGGGTGCTATTGGGAATGTGGCTGGCTGGGTCATGTGTCTTTAGGGGGGTAATGGTGTCACCACTGCTTCCATTCTGGGATCAGAACTTCTGGGTACCCTTGAAGCATCTCAGGGAGAGAAGATAAATCCCTAGGCATTGCCTCAAGAGCTTTTGCTTCAGTAAGTGTCACAGTTTTAATAAACACCATACATAATTCTGATATAGTTGGTCTAACTTTCCAATTTGAAACCTTTCTCTACACATTAGGAACGCCTCAAAGGAAAAAGAAAAGAAAGTGGAGAGAACCCAGATCAGTCAACATTTCTCCTTATTAGCACATCTGGGAAGGCAGGTTAATATACCTTACTACAGCTTTCCACTTCTAATGATTTTCCTCCCCCATCCACCTCTAGCTGATGCATCTGTATTAAATTCATCCTTTTTCATGTTGTTTACCTATATGGCTCTATTGGGTCTCATTCCAGAAGGAATTTTAAAAGTCCCTTGCAAAATGCATCACATATAAGCTGAGATAAAATTTACGATAAAGGACTGGAAAAATACAGACCGAAAGGCAAAGCTACTAAAGTTGAACACAGAAATGTTCATCATTAAGTAGAAACAATTCCACCTACCTAATATTTCTTTACTTCATAAAAATGGAGATCATAGGTACCCTTCACAATCATTTCATAGCATCGTCAATACGATTTCAATGTTCTAAAAACTTCTAAAGTTAACACCCACCCACCTCACTTTTGATGGAGAACTAACACATTCTCAGTGCACAAAGTTGGAAAATAAAGGTAAGTATAAGTGATTGAAGGTGATTAACTTTAATACTTAAGTGTGCTTCCTTCAATTTGGAGAGATATAGGAATATGCATATGCATATCCATCAGGACAGATTAGTTATGTCATAATTGAAACCATACTACAATACTTTTTTTTTCAATTCTGCTTTATATGAAATGTGCAGACAAGGCACATTTATAGAGAGAGAAAGTAGATTAGTGGTCGGGGAGTGGGGAGGTGAGGGGGGAGGGGATGGGAAGTGCCTAATAATAGGTAAAAAGTTCCTTGCTAGAATGATAAGGTTGTTTCCAAATTATTGTAGTAATTGAGCAGCACTGTAAAATTATTCAAAAGCCATTGAATTGTATACTTTAATTGGGTGAACTCGATAGTGTGTGAATTATATATTAATAAAGCTGTTAAAATATTGCAGTTGGCTATACACTACATACACCCAGATTTCACAACACAAAATCCATTTTTTTGTTTGCAATTTTCTTCCATCACCTTCTGTTAAAATGAATATCAGTTTTGGGGCACCAGGATGGCTCAGACGGTTAAGCTTCTGACTTTGGCTCAGGTCATGATCTCACAGTTCATGAGTTCGAGCCCTGCATCGGGCCCTGTGCTGACAGCTCAAAGCCTGGAGCCTGCTTTAGATTCTGTGTCTCCCTCTCTCTCTCTGCCCCTCCTCTGCTCACACTCTGTCTCTCTCTGTCTCCCAAAAATAAGTGAATGTTAAAAATTAAAAAAAAAAAAGAATATCAGTTTGTATTACTTTGTTACATAGATAGTGACTTTGTAAGGGTGATCACTTCACTCCAGACTGAAAACTTTACAAAGCATTTTAATGAAATGTTATGTGTCCTTCAGGAAAAAAAGCAAATTAATATACATAGTATACATAATATATGTATTATGACTCAATATACGTAGTAACGATAGATATAGAAATATCCATCCATCCATCCATCCATCCATCCATCCATGTATCCATCCACCCATGTGTCCATACATCCATGCATCCATCCATCCATCTATCCATCCATCCTTCCATCCATCCATCCATCCATCCATCCATCCATGTATCCATCCACCCATGTGTCCATACATCCATGCATCCATCCATCCATCTATCCATCCATCCATCCATCCATCCATCCATCCATGCATGCATCCATGCATCCATCCATGCATCCATCCATGTGTCCATCCATCCATCTGTCCATCCATCCATCTGTCTATCCATCCATCCATCCACCCATCCATCCATCCATCCTTCCTTCCATCCATCCATCCATGCATCCATCCATCCACCCATCCATGCATCCATGTATCCGTCCATGCATCCATCCATCCATCCATCCATCCATCCATCCATCCATGTATCCATCCACCCATGTGTCCATGCATCCATGCATCCATCCATTCATCCATCCATCCATTCACTCAGTAGCCATTGTGTGCCTGCCATTCACCATCCCATTCAGCCACTGAAAATCCAGTGGTGAACAGAGGAGGCTATGGTCCTACTCTCACCACATCATTCTCTCGCCCGCAATAGCCCACATATCACACATGAGGCACACACGCCTGTTCCTTGAGCTCCTTTTCTTCCACCAACCATTAACGTAATTTGTTAAATAAAATACAAAAGGCGTGTTTGAAAGGAAATGCCAGAGGCAGGTACAAACTCATAGAATTTCAAAACTTAAAAGGTCCATAGCAATGTTATGGACCTGGGAATTCACCCATGGGAGTTCAATGATTTGATAGAGGGGGTAAGTATGCAGCAAAATGAAAACATCTAAACCCCACAAACTCATGTCGACAGCACGAGAAAAATAAATATATATATATATATATTTTTTTCTCTCTTGAGGCATGTTTATAAGGCAGATTTTCTGGGAGAGTCCCAATTATAGGTACTTTTATTCTTTTTCAAAGGCCATTTAAAATGTTTAAGTCTATAGATTTATTTTTATTCTTTTGTTAAGGCTTATAAAAAATAAATTCCTAAGTCAAAAGTGGTGTTTTTTTTTTAAAGCATGTTTTTGATTCCTTTGTCAGGCCGTATTTTTGGTTTATAAAATACAGTCGCCATAGCCACATTCTTCTCAAAAAGAGTAGTTGGTTGTGGCTTTGGAGTTCCCTGTCCTCTGCGCCTGCCAATATCATTAACTCGCTAAACCTGAATTTCTGCTTGACTCAAGATCTTTAATTACTCCCCGCGTCTCTCAACCCCTTCATTATTACAAGCAATTAAATTGCAGAAGTAACATCATCTTTTTGACATCTGGAAGATATTACCACTCATCTCTTTTCTCTCCAACCAAGTCCCCCTCCAAGGCTGAGCAGGAAACCCCCGCAAATGTCCATGAGGGGACGATGCCCAGGCAGGGGTCAACACAGTGAGCGGGCCAGCCTGGATCTGCCGGGTCACACGACTGAGAATGGCCACCCAGGCTCAGGGCCTCAAGCCCTTACCCGTGAAATGGGAGATGCTGCTGTATCTGTATTTCTGAGTCCCAGAAATTCAACCTTGGAGGCATGTGAAGACACAAAGGAATACGTCGAATATTCTTCCTGGAAAGTCATTATTCGATGGAAACAGAAAAACATTATTATTTCATTAAAGCAGTCAGATTTACAAAAGAACAGAATATCACATTTACAAAAGTATTAAAGCTGACGTATGAGTTCTCAAAAAAAAAAAAAAAGTGTCTTACATTCAGCAGAATCTTCTGGTTAAATGCAGAACCTCCTGGCACCCAGGGCCCCTGGGTGGATGGCTGGGAGAGCACAGTGATGGCTTGAGTTCTGTTCAGCTCTAAAGCCCGAAGATTCCATAAAGAAAGCATAAGCCTTGTCCAGAGGCGCTAAACAAGGTCTTCATTTCATTACAGAACAACCCACCCCAGAGAGCCTAACACGCATTAGTAGCCCTTTTATTAAAATGAAGGCTGGGTTTCCATCCAAGGGAGAAGCCCCTCCCGGCCAAGGGTGAGTACCACCTCCCTGACCCCAGGCCCCTCTCCTGTCCTGCAACTTTGGGCTCCAGGGTCCTCTGTTCCCAGCTGTGCCTCCTCACAAGCAGAGTCTCCAGGAGGCTGGAGGGCCCTGGAGAGGCCTGGGGGACACCGTGGGCACCCGCGCCTGGGCATTCCCTTGGGCCCGTGGCTCTGGGCTTGAGCTGCACGGTGTGGGCGGTCGGCCAGGGGCCGCTGAGGTGGACACAGGGGGAGTTCTATCAGAGGGAAGAGCAGAGCTGCAGCCACAGCGGACCCCGCCAACCTCAAAGCTGACTGTTGTCTGTTGTCGGAGGCAGGGTGATGGAGAAAAGGTGAGAGAGGACTCGGAGGGAAGTGGGGAATTAGGGAAAAGTGTGGAGAGCAGGCCCCGCCCCCTGGCACCCTAGCCAGTCCACGGGGGGGGGGGGGGGGGGGGGGGGGGGAGAAGATGAAGGTGTGACCACATCTGCGAGGAAGCCTCCAAGGGGAGGTGTCAAAGCCGCCTCTGCCCTGGACCACTGCCTGGTGCCCATAAATCCCGGGAGCGCCTGCGAGGTCCCGCTCCAACCTCTTCCTCTCATATTCGCTTTTATCCTTCAATTTTGCGGTCCAGTGCTGTGTGCGGTTTGTTTGCTTTGAACCTCTGCGGTGAGAATAGTGCAGGTCATTGTTCCCTTTTTCTTCATGAGCCTTTTTGAATATCGACGGCGAATGTCCTGTGAATAGTATTTTCAGTCACCGCATCATGTGCTGTCACGGGTTGGGGAGATTTTTTTTTTGAAGATATTCGCAACAATTTCTCTTGGGCTTCTTTGCAGTGAGACTTTTTCGACGGGGGGGGGGGTGTCTTTTTTTCTTTTTCCCTATTTCCTTTGAATTTGGACTGTCTTGTGAGGTGCCCAGTGAAAAGAATGTGGTGGATGTGATGTTGTAAGTCCCCCGGGGCTGGGCCTCAAGATGCCCTATAATTTCTGTCCACTTCTCCCCCTTGGCAGGTCCTGAGAGGGTGGCATGGGGAGGTTGAGCCTCCCGAGGGTGGCAGCAGAGGTACCCCACCCAGAAGCGAGTCCTGACTGCCAGGCACTTGAGGGGGGTTGCCTTGGACCTTCCAGCTCATCTAACCCTCCAGCTGAATAGATCCCACACCCCACGCAATGGTGAGAAATCCTGAATAGCTGTTGTTTTAAGTTACCAGTTTTGGGGTGCTTTGGAGTGCAGAAAAGGCTAATCGAATCTAAGGTGGGAATTGTGAATTTGACCAATTTTTACCTTTCTGTTTTTAATGTTTATTTTATTTTGAGAGAGAGAGAGGGGGGGAGAAAGTGTGCAAGCGGGACCGGGGCAGAGAGAGGGGCGGGGGACAGAGGATCTGAAGCGAGCTCCGTGCTGATGGCAGAGAACCCGACGCAGGGCTCAAACTCATGAACCGTGAGATCAGGACCTCAGCTGAAAGCGGAGGCTTAACCGACTGAGTCACCCCAAATTCAAGGCACCCCTCGAATTTGACCAATTTCTAACCCCACCCTCCCAAACCCTAGGAAGCATTTGCCTCTAATGTTCAGCTGGGCCCAGGGATTAGTCCAATCATGGCCAGTGGGCGACAGGGCTTAGCAGGGAGAGAAGACTGAGAGATGAGCTCTCACGGCAGAGACAGAACATGATTGCCTCATTGCAAAATGGGCAATCTGACACTCGCACCTGTTAAACGATATAGATAATGTTCAAGAGCACACGCATTGCCATCAGGCAGACATGACTTCGACTCCTCCCTTGTCACTTATTTAGCTAGCTAGGGGACCTCTTCATCTCTCAATTTGCTTGTGTGTAAGATAGAGACAACGCTATCAAACTCTAGTGTTGCTCTGAGGGTTAAATGCAGGAGTGTGTATGAAATACCTCGCCTGGTTCCGGGCACATAACAGTCACTCTATAAATGGCAGCTGCTAAGCGCCCTGCCAGGTCACGTGGTACAAAGTGGGGAGCTGGCATCACCCAGTCTGACTCCGAAGTTCGTGCTCTTTCTACCGTATTTCACTTTTTATCCCTGACGTTCCTCCCCACAATCCGTGACGAACAGATTTTATTTCAGGTGTCAGCTCATATCCATTGATCTGCCAGATTTTAATTGAGGGCCTACTATGCTCCAGGTATCAAGCTCTGCTCCAGGGCAATGAGACAAGGCAATGTGTCAGCAAGGTCTGTTGGGGGAGACAGATGATAACAACACAGATGAATCCGTGACTGTAAAGCATGGAAAATGCTGGGAAGGACAAGACTGCGTCCCAGGAAGGTGAGGAGCAGGGAGCTTTGATCTGGAGTAGGCACAGGGCTGCTCCAGGGAAGGTTCCTGAAGAAGCGACATCTGAGCTGAGACATCAAGAGTCAAGGGCAGTTCATGAGGTAAAGAGGGTGTGTTGGGACCAGAAAAGACTGCTCTCATCAGAGGGGCAGCAAGTTTGAAGACCCCAAAGCCAAAAGGAAGATAGGACTTTGTGGGGGGTTAGAGGACAGAGGGCAAATGTGAGGCTGGTCCCAGGGGAGGAGTCGAGAGGACGCAGGGGCACGTCATGTAGGGCTGTGGGGGCCACGTTATAGACTTTGATCTTCAATCAGAGTGAGGAAATCCATGAAGCATTCTAAGTAAGGAAGTGACATAAAAAAAAAACCAGACAGCATCTGGGATGGCTGCCTACATCTTGGTTCTTCAAGAAACAGCAGAGCGATCTCTTAGCAATGTGGGCCAAGATCTCGGGAGGCGATGTCGTTTGGTTCCACCACATAGTAGGCACGGAGTAAGAACCAGCTGAACAAATGTGGGGCGCCTGGGTGGCTCAGTCAGTTAAGCGTCTGACTCTTGATTTGAGCTCACTTTGTGAGTCCGAGCCCCACGTTGGGCTCTGCGCTGACCTTGCGGAGCCTGCTTGGGATTCTCTCCCTCTCTGCCCCTCCTCCACTTGCTTTCTCTCAAACATAAATAAACATTAGGAAAAAAAAAAAAAGAACCCGCTGATCAAATGAAGGAACACATGAATAATTTACAGAAGGCTCGGTGTGTCAGAGGCAGTAAGAGAAACAGCTGTATCTTGTGGCCAGAGTCCCCTAGACACTACAAAGATGCATGGGAACTCTTCTTTAAAAAAAGAAAAAAGAGGGGCGCCTGGGTGGCGCAGTCGGTTAAGCGTCCGACTTCAGCCAGGTCACGATCTCGCGGTCCGTGAGTTCGAGCCCCGCGTCAGGCTCTGGGCTGATGGCTCAGAGCCTGCAGCCTACTTTGAATTCTGTGTCTCCCTCTCTCTCTGCCCCTCCCCCGTTCATGCTCTGTCTCTCTCTGTCCCAAAAATAAATAAACGTTGAAAAAAATAAAATAAAGTAAAATAAAATAAAATAAAATAAGAAAAAAGAAAAAAAATCTCTGCCTTCCTCTAGTCTCCCTATTTTGTAAACTGTATGTTAAGCCTTCTTTGAACATCTGTTTATAAGGTGCTTAGAAATTCTGTGAGGAAAATCATCTCGGAGACTCCGTATGCTGTTGCTTCTCCCCTTTGTTTGACGTACTCTCTTGCACTTTCTGTCCAGCCATTGCCCGATCATCTCTAGTGGGGATCACTGTCATTTAAAAGAGCCACTTACTGCTTGAAAAATAGAGTCGCACCATCTTGTATGGGTGGCAGTTCTGCTCAATGGAAGCCACTGCTGGAAATGAGGGAAGAGAAAGTTTGCAAACATCTTTCGCAGGTTCTCCTTCGGGAAGCCCACTCTTCCTCGCTTCCCAGATGTGATCAAGGGTACAAGGAGGGAGACGTGCAGATAGACATTATGGGGAGAAACCCACTAAAAATAAACACAGCCCGGTCTAGTATATATTTTTAAAGATTCATCCATGTAATTCAAGATCAGTCATTTAGAAGCAGCCCCACGCAATGCCACATAGCATTAAAACCCAGCCACTATGAAGTGAGTCATCCTATAAGAGCAGGTTGGACTGAAGGCTGTGTCACAAGACATTTACATTCCTTCTCTGAAATCCATTCTTTTGATAATGAAAGGGGTGAAGAGTTTAAAGTCACCACTTACGATGTTCCGGAATGTTTTCTTAAAAGAGAAAAGACCCTCCGGAAATGCACCCAGGGGTTCAAAGACATAAGTGTGGGTTCAGGAGGACTAAGGAATTGCCTCTTCTAGGATAGCAAGGAGCTGAGCACATTCTCCTTCACTTGGTAACTCAACCTAAAAGGAAAAAAAAAAAACAGGGGAAAAAAAAAGCTTTATTTCAGCGTTAGGCATATGGTTGGCATTCGCCAAGTGTTTATTAATAATAATGACTTAAGGATGCCAAACCCCTTCTAGAGCAAATTGTCCCAGATCCAAATTCCACAACGCACCAAAGGATTTCAGTGTCCTGGCAGGAGGCTTGAAGGATTGGAACAATTCACACATAGCACAACTCCTGCTCACACCACAATGCATTTTCTCCTGCCCACTTCCCACGTCGACTCCCCCCACATCAGTGGGGTGGCCCATTGGATACCCTCCGCCACATGTCTCTAGTTAATCAAGGGTTGTTTCTTTTTCTCACCTATACCAGGCTTTCCACATTTCCTTCACAAGATAAGCAGGTTCAAACTTAGTTCTTCCTCCGGAGAGGGTGAACAAAGACAGCCTTCGTGAAAGGGAAAGACCCAGAAGTGATGGAACCAGTGGCAAGACGGTGATAGGCATGCTATGCTACTTCTCTGCATCCATTCACCTCTGCAAGGGCACCCACGACCCCCTCATCAGGTCATTACCCATTGTTCTTCTCTGAAACAAACATAAAATTCACCTGCGTCCAGCCCTGATTATCTTGGTAAGTGTCCAGCACTTTGGGATAACCTAGCCGCCCATTTTTCCAAGTTTGTAGATGAGCAAACGAAGGCCACAGGTTGCTCCGCCTTTCTGTCTCTCAAAGATAAATACAAGATAATGAGCACCTGGCTTGGTAAGGATGAGCCATATTCACCATGGCTAGAACTTCGTACTGAGTTTGTTCGAGCTCAAACTCCTCCCCACTCTTCCCCTGAACGGCAAGACTCATCTTCTCGTCCAAAAGGAGCGGAATAAGATTCTTATCGTCCCTTGGCTTGCCAGACAATAATGGATTGTGCCAACCTCGGTGCGTTTTCCTCCCCAAACACATCTGCCCTCACGAATACACACAGCTAGCTATTCACACGGTCCTGACTCTCAGCCATTTTAGTTGCCCACAGTTGCCAGAGTGGGAGGGGCCATGACAGTTGTGTTCATAGGTACAATAGAGAGAACGAGTTTGTGTTGTTTTTGAATTTACTTTCACTTATAAGAATTTCATTGCGCTCTGTTGCATATTAACATACATGGGAGAAATATATTAGTAACAGCCAAAGAGAAAGGAATTTCATTTTTTACAGATACGATTCAACTTCTTTCCAATAAGAGCATGGCTCCATCTCCTTAATATAAGTTACAAAACTTATTTCATACGTTATGTCCCTTACTTGGGTCAGGCACTCTGCCGTAACTCTGGAGACACAAAAATGAGCAAGAGAGATGTGCCCTGTCCTCACTGAGCTCACCATCAGCTTAACAGCAGAGAGAGACGAGTAAAATATGATTCAAATGTAGCTTCAGTGTTCTGTTTCTTGATCTGGGCGTTGGCGACACAAATGTGTTCAGTTAGTGAAAATTCAATGAATTGCGCACTTTTCTCTCTCTGTGTGTGCATGTATACATGTATAAATATATGTACCTTCATCAAAAAGCTAAAAAAAACCTCTTTAAGAATCTATTGGCTACATCCAACATATGACTGTATACAAGGGAAACAACAGCTTTTCCATGTTCTGAAAACATTCCCCTAATACAAGCTGCCATCTTGGGTGGGACCTGCTGAACAAACAGAAAAGAGAAAATGGACAAGATCAGGAGCCTGATGTAGAAAACCACGAAGGCTGAGATTTCCTATGTCATGTTTTCAGGTGCTTCAGAAATTCTAGTCACTTGAACGGCCTTAAAAGGAGTGTGTCTGGACCCCATCCATTCTGGACCATCAGAGTTCCGCCCGCCCACCAAGAGAAAAGGTTGGGGGCCTTTTAATCTGGTGCAGAGCTGGCCTGGACCAGGTGAGCCCAAGCAAGGCACAGAAATCCTGCCACGATTCAGGGAAGGATCAGAGACCCAGGGTTCGGGCAAAGGCCCAAACAGTCTGGTGATAAGTTCTCGAGTGGGTCAGGAAATGGGTGCTACAGTGTTGTTGGCAAGAGGGCTTCAGGTTAAGCAGGTTAAGGTTAAGAGGTTTCAGGGTAAGCAGGAATGTCTGGCTGCCCAGGACCAGGGACAGAAAGGAGTGATGGGGGATACAAAAATCTAAGTCAAGGGGCTGAGGAAGGGAGAGAGGGGGGTGGAGGCAAAGCAAACAGGCAGTTCAGGAATGGTGTTCAACCCAAAAACTCACTCTGGGAAGCTGAGATTTCTACTAGCCAAGATCGGGTAGCAGGGCTGGGATCTATACTCCCACCAAAAAAAAAAAAAAAAAAAGCTAAAACATTGGGCAAAAGATTTGAAATCACGGTGTTCAGACTGAGAAGTGAAAGGTGAAATATACAAACAGACCATGGCCAGACTACATCTAAAAATAGCGGTCTGACCATAGCCTGTGGCACTCAGCCTGCGAGGGTGACCCACTCTGCAGGAACCAGCCCAGGAGGGTGACCCACACTCTGCAGGAAGTCAGACAATGAGCCCTGTGACAATCAGCCCCCCAATCAGGACTTGATCAACAACTGATAGCTTACCTAATTTTGGCCTCTATCTCCAACTTAGGACCAACTGCAGAAAGGCAAATATGTATCCTTAACCAATCAGACAGAATGCCTGCATTCTAGTTAGCCTGCCTACAGCCTTCCACACCCGCATCCTCCAGGCAGGGGCATTTGCTTGTCCTCACTTGAGTGGCCTTCATTTGTTTCCACTAAGGGGAACAATGCGGTGAGTTCCACGGCCACTGCCCAGGCCACAGCACAAGGAGGGCACCCGAGTGGAACCAGGAGGTGTCCCAGAGCGGGGCAGGCAAAGTGAGAGTCTGGTGGGGGGGGGCAGGCTGGCTCGAGGTAACGAAGCAGAATCTTGCTGAGCAGAGAGATGTACGGAGACCAAGCCCGGGTGCAGGATCAGCCAGGGAGCCCTGGGGGCAAGTGGAGCTCAGTCCCCTGGGGATCTTTGGGGGGGTGGGGGGTGTAGAGCATACCTCAGAGGTACCCTGGCCAGAAAGGGGAGGAAGCTCAAGAATTTATCCTTCCTCTCCCCCTCCACGAGGCCGGGGGGGGGGGGTGGGAAGGGGGGCGGCTGCAAAGAAGCCAGAGGGAGAGTCACAGTTGAGATGGGTGTGAGGCACTGACGATGACTACATCACCTTTCCATTCCTGGTTCGTTAAGAGTTACTATTTTTTTTTTTTCTCATGAACTGCCAATGAACTTTATAAAATGTGTTTCACACATCTTTCGGTGTGATCACAACTCTCCTCTTTTTTTCGGGTGATGTCGTGAATTACACCGATTTATTTTCAAATGTTGAACAAACGCTGCTTCACTGAATAAGCCCGACCTGTTTCTGATAGAGGATCATTTTTCTATATTGCTGACACTCACTGTAGACTTCAAAGTGTACTATATTCCAGAAAGTATACATGATGTAAAGTGTTCACTAACACCTTATTCAGGGCTTTACTTCTCTGCTGATGATGGCGACTGGTCTGGTGTGTTTCTTTCTACTGTCCTTATCAGGTTTTGTGGTTAGTTATTCTGGACCCATAAAATGAGCTAGGCAGTAGCCCCTTCCTTTTTATTTTCTGGAAAAGTTTACGTATGATTGGTAAAAAGAATCTGCCAGCAAATTCTTCTGGGCCTGGAGATTGGGGAATGTGTTTAATTACAAATTTGATTTCTTTCCTAAAAATAGTGCTCTGGTTTTTTACTTCTAGACTCTGCTTTTAGCGAGTTGTATTTTTCAAGTAATTTTATCTAAATTGAAAAATATGTGTAGAGTGAAGGCTGGCAGAGTATCAAAGATAACTGAATTTAATCATTACTGCATATGGCCGAGGGAAATGTTGATGGCTGGTGATGTTTGGGAGAGCAAAACAGTAAAGATCCATGTAATTAATAACTTATTATATCTTTATTTGTGAAATTTATTTTCTTCCTTTCAATAGTTGTGCTTTCATAATTCAAATTTTTACAGGATTGACATTCTGTTGTTACTACTGTTGAACGAAGCGAGCTTTCTTGAGTCCTTGTAGTTATTACATTGAACTTAATTCACTTGAATTTGGAGAAACTGTTCTGCCAAAGGAATACCAACTGGAATGTCACCGAAACTATTAAAAGAATTCTTGTTTTCGGAAAGAAATTACAAATTTGACACATCATGACGCATATATCATAATGGGTTATTTGTGGTAAACTATTTTCATCACAGAAAATCTTATGAAACATTTTCATTTTATCATATAAACTTAATCCTATATATTTATAATCATAAATTTAAATTTAGCGTATCACTGATACTGTGATTTTCACCATCTGTATCCACACAGTATTCCTGTTTTTCTTCTTCCAAATCTGTAAATTTGCGGTTATTATAAAAATAGTGGGAGGTGGCAGTTACATCACGCAATTTATTTAAATCTCTCTCTTTTTGCTTTTGTCTATATATTTTTATTATTTTTTGTTACTTTCTTCTAATATGTTTTTCATTGCTTTTTGTGGAAATCACTTCTCTTTATTATTTTTTATTAATTTTAAAAAATCCCAGTTCGTTAACCTACTGTGTGATATTAGTTACAGGTGTACAACATAGTGATTCAACACTTCTGGATAACACCCGGGGTCCATCATGACAAGTGCACTCCTCAATGCCCATCTCCTGTTTCACCCATCCCCCCCTCCCCTCCCGTCTGGTAACCATCAGTTTGTTCTCTGTAGTTAAGAGACTGTCTCTTGATTTTCCTCTCTCTCCTTGGTTCTTTTGTTTTATTTCTTAAATTCAACCCATGGGTGAAATCATACGGCGTTTGTCTTTTTCTGACTGGCTTATTTTGCTTAGCATTACACCCTCTGGCTCCGTCTCTGTTGTTGCAAATGGCAAGATTTCATTCTTTTTTATGGCCGAATAGTATTCCATTGTATATCTATACCACACATTCTTTATCCATTCATCTATTGATGGACACTTGGGCTGCTTCCATTGTTTGGAAATTTTATTTGTAAATAATGCTGCAATAAACATAAGATTGCATGTGTCCCTTTGAATTAACGTTTTTGTATTTCGGGGATAAATACCCAGTAGCGCAATTACTGGACCATAAGGTAGTTTCATTTTTAACTTTTTGAGAAAACTCCAAAAGGCTATACCAGTTTGCTGAGTGGCTGTACCAGTCTGCATTCCCACCAACAGTGCATGAGGGCCCCTATTTCTCCACACCCTCCTCAACACTTGTTTTTTCCTGTGTTTTTTATTTTACCCATTCTGACAGGTGTGAGGTGATACCTCATTATAGATTGGATTTGCATTTCCCTGATGATGTGTGATGTTGGGCATCTTTTCATGTGTCTGTTGGCCATCTGGATGTCTTCTTTTTATTAAGATTATATCGTAGCTGGGTCTTTAATGACCCCAAACTAGTCTCTGCGTAGAAATGAGTTTTGGGATCCTTTACATATGAATCTTTTCCTTTATATATGAGTCTGTTCCTCACATGAACATTTTCATTTAAAAACTCTCTGTTGGTTTATTGGAATGTTACTTCTTGTAAATTTCACATGCAATTTCTTTTTTGTCGCCAACATGTTATCACAAATATTTTCAGAGCCAGCAAATTTGAAAGATGTTTCAGTTGTCACCTACATACCCACCACTAATTTCTACCTTTAGCATTTTACTACGGGTGTTTTATCACCTATCTATCTATTCATTCATCACCTTACACATCCACCAATTCGTCTTATTTTGAGATGCCTTATAAAGTAAATTGCAGATATTAAAATACTTCTGCTCAACTCTTTGTACCATGAAATGTTCTTTGATTTTAAGAACATATTTTCTCCACAGATTAATAGTTTTCACTTCTTTAAGTTTATTTTTATTTATTGTGAGAGAGAGAGAGAGAGAGAGAGAGAGAGAGAGAGAGAGAGAGTTGGGGAGGGGTGGAGAGAGGGAGAGAGAGAATTCCAAGTAGGCTCTGTGCCGTCAGAGCAGAGCCTGACACAGGGCTCGATCCCGTGAACTGTGAGATCATGACCTGAGGTGAAATCAAAAGTCAGATGCTTCGGGGCGCCTGGGTGGCTCAGTCGGTTAAGCGTCCGACTTCAGCTCAGGTCACGATCTCACGGTCCGTGAGTTCGAGTCCCGTGTCAGGCTCTGGGCTGATGGCTCGGAGTCTGGAGCCTGCTTCCGATTCTGTGTCTCCCTCTCTCTCTGCCCCTCCCCCGTTCATGCTCTGTCTCTCTCTGTCTCAAAAATAAAAATAAATGTAAAAAAAAAAATTAAAAAAAAAAAGTCAGATGCTTAACCGACTGAGCCACCCGGGCACCCCGGTATTTTGTAACCTAAAAAAGGTTTTAATACTTTTGAAAGCAAAATAACTAAAGTTAAATCTATTAATATAATATTACATTAATTGTAAAGCAAAGGTTCGAGCTCATTGTAATTGTGAATAGAGCAATTTTAAGTTAAATTTATTTTACTTAAAGGCCACAATAGAGCTTTGTATTTCATGATATTCTATTGTTTTTCTTCATTCTTTTGGTGCATGTTGTATCTTTTCTAAATTAAACTCGATTTTTAAAGCATTTCATTGGCTTTCCCATCATGTATTCAATATGACCATAAAGCCATATTTTCTGTGTTTCATAGAGATGTTCCTTTGGGGCAAATGCAAAGAAATATCACAAATAATCACTGAGAGGTTCTGAAAAACGTCGTCGACACCCACATATCTCTTTGTTAATTAATTCAAACTAGACATTGTATATCACGCAAGAATACTTTCAGATTTCTAGCCAAAATTCTGGCAGCAACTTTTTCTTTGCTAACCTGTGGCTCTATACATTCACAGCTCCCCTAGAAAGACTTTCGAATCAGTTCTTCATGCTAAAATTTACTTTTGCAGTTCTTGATGTAAGTCACACCTGTGTTTATAACAGGTGTAAGACCAGGCGCTACTCATAAATCCCAGCTTCCTTGTTTTTGTTCTGCTTGTAGTTCAACATATGTAATAAATATTAGTTGTTCAACATGACTTTTTTTCCCTGCTATAATCTAGTTAAAATAAATAATACTTAAGTTTTTAAATGTTATGCATGATTTTTCTTTCCCTTTATCACTCCTTAAAATACTAATCTTGAGTTCTCCATCCTAGAGATTAGTATTTGCTATATTTATTTTATCTGGCTTTTGTGCTTACCATTCTAGAATCAAATTATGAAATTATTTCTAGTAAACTTATAAATGCTCCATTATATTCTTTAAATTAAAAAAAAATTTAATGTATGTTTATTTTTGAAAGAGAGACACAGAGTGTGAGTTGGGGAGGGGCAGATAGGGAGACACACAAAGAATCTAAAGCAGGCTCCAGGTCTGAGCTGTCAGCACAGAGCCCGGCAAGAGGTTGGAACCCACGGACCGGGAGATCACGACCTGAGCCGAAGTTGGATGCTTAACCAACTGGGCCACCCAGGCACCCTTCCATTATATTCTTTAAATCTTGTGCTGTTGATGCCTTAAAAAGCAATGTTATGCTTAGTGAAATACTGGACACATTACTTCATAAGAATATCACGCTAATGTTTTCTATTAGCATTTACTTGTCACTGTTGAACACCATCTGTTGTTTACTCTTTAATCGGCTTTATTTAAAAATTATACGTACAGCATATGCAACTTCTTGGGTTATACAAATGACATATCGTGCTATTTTAATCAAGAAAATAAGTTTTTCCAGTTACAAATGGGATCATTAACCTGAAAACACATTGTAAAACATTTTCACAAGAGTAACAAAATGCTTTCTTTGAACCTAGCATACAAAAGGTACATTTTTCTCCCTCCATTGAAAAGATTTTAGTATAAAATAAAATCTCAAAATTTCAACTAATGGAAGACTATATTAAATTTTAATGCATTGTGTTTTGCCGGGAAACATTCTCACACCGTCACATGGATGCGATGGCCACTTCCCGGGGTCATCATTCAATGAACATCACTCAGATTTAATTTTTCCATTGTAACTTGCCAATTTTATCCCCCATGGAGAGGTTAGAGTTGTAATTAGAGTATTCAGGTCGACTTTTTCTGTCATTTTCAAAATCAGTAATCCAATCTTCATTTAGTAAAGATGATGAAATTTTAGGGATTTCTTATGACCTTATCAACTTGTGAATTTGATGAAGATAATTTACTGCTCATATTTTTTTTCTAATAAAGGATTAAATATTTATAAATAAAGTGTCTAACATTTTGTTTATATTTTGTAAGTCATCTTTAACTAAAATCTGCTTAATTTTTTTTCAGTTTTTAAGCATTTAAGAAGACCATATTTTGGAAAATGTTGTTGATTCTTTTTTTTCCAAGGTCTACTTTTGCATTTTTATTTCATTTTGACCTTTATTTGTATTCCTTTTCTTTTACCTAATATGAAGTGTTAAAATCTAATTATTTTAAATATGGGTATATCTTCCTCAATCTACGTGTACCCATAAATTAAGGTAAATGAAAAACAAGACATTTAAGATTATTGCGTGTTTTCCAAAAATTATTTTTTTTCTAAAGTACTTAAGATTATCCATTAAAATCCAAAAGCAAAGTACAAATCGCAATGAATTATAATTAATAATATTAACATTCTAAATCAAAATGTATTGTTCTAATTAATTTAAATGGTTTTATAAATCTAGCATTTAACATTATCTACGTGCTAACCTTGTGTTTAGATCAACATATTTATAAGGTTAAGAGTAATGTCAATAATTTTTGTACTACAAAATGTGCCTTGATTTTTACCAACATATACTCATTTGTGATAACCTCTGGAACTACAAATTAGAAAACCAAGAGCGTCAGACAAAAATAATTGACCCTCCACACTGCTGGGTAATGCTGTTTCATCATGCGAGTGTCTATTGCCCTCTGCTCTCTGAGAGGAAAGATTTGACAGAACTAATCCTTTTTTGTTTTTTCTTACCTATGTTCTTCCACTGCTGAAATCCTTCCCAGTACTCCAAAGCAATGTCCTTGTCCAAGGTCAGCAGCAACACAACCCACAAGCCTACAATGACATTTTGAAATAGTTGCCTTTGACATCAAGGGCCTAATGCAAGAGACCCGGACAAGTATTCTCCCGAGGCCTGAACAGAGTTAGTCATGAATGAAGGCTGGGGTTGGTAATGTCACTTTTGTGCGTTTGTGACACACAGGGGCCTCAAATGTTTGGGCTCTAGGATAGAATCCTTTGAAAGGTCTGATGGTTGTACTGGTCAGGAAAATACTACTTAATGATACAGTTGAAATAGATAGAGTACCAACCAACAGGACCAAAGCAGGAAATACATAGCTCAACTCTTGCAATTGGAGTTGTTGATACACTTCATTTAGATCAAGTAGATTAAGTATCATAAAAGATACAGAAAATATGAATAATACAGTTAATAATTTCAACCCAATAGCTATATATCAAACTTGATCCTGACCAATAAAATACACATTTATTTTTGAGCACACATGGAACATCTCCCAACATAATTCATAACATAGGCCACAATATGCTACATTATCCAGATTATACTTTCTGAAAATAATGTAATGAAAACAGAAATCAGCAATGACAGGCTGGCTAATATGATCCTGTATAATGACTAAAAAGTAAATTTAAAAAGTTACTAGATAATCCAGGTTAAAAGGGAAACTATAAGAGTTATAAAATAGCCAAAATCTGTGGGATCAGCTGAGAAATTAATAGTTATGAATATGTATGTCTGAAACCAAGAAAAATTCAAAATAAATGAGCTAAGGAGTCAACTCAAGTTACTGTAAAAAAAAATAACAGAGTACACCCAAAGAAACCTTAATGGAAGAAATACAGCAGCAGAAATTTATAAAACCAAGAATAACAACAACAACAACAGCAAAAACACAGGGTAAAGTAACAAAATCTGGTTCTTTGAAAAGCTAATAAGTTAGGTCTCTGGAAAACAATGATCACAAAGAAAAAGAAAAAAACACAAATAAGCCAAATTAAAAAGGACTGTGGGGAAATAAGCTTAGATATAAATAAATGGTTTTTTAAATTAGGAATGAATATTATAAACAAACATATTCCAATATATCTGAAAACCTAGATACAACGAATTTCTGGAAAAATGCAAGAAGGGAAATAGAAACCCCAAGTAGGTCAATAACCATTAAATTAATTAAAATGGTGAACAAACATCTGTTTAACCTTATCTAGATAAATAAAATTCAAGAAGTGCCTGATATGGCTTTACAAATAAAGTCTATCAAACATTCAAGGAGTTGACGTTCCCCATGCAAACCTAAAAGATGCTGCTCCTGAAGATAGGAAATTAATTTTACAAAGTATTTACCACAATCCAACAAAGACCACAAATAAAAGAAAATTAGAGGCTAACTTTATTTATGAACCTAGATGAAATAATCACCAGTGAAATATAATGTAGCAGTTCAAATTGCACATAATCCCTGAGCATCAGGCAGATTGAATGAGAAAAGGCATACCCCTTGGCATATCATACTCTGAGGAAAAATGGAAAATATGATGGCTTTCAGATATAAGGAAAAATTTATGTATAAAGCAAAAAGAATCAGAAGTGCAACAGAGATTTTCTTGTATAGCACCAGAATACTGGAAAATGGTGGAATACTATCTATAGACTAGAAAGAATAAATATTGCAACTGAAGAATTCTATGTTATAAATATCTCATTCATTTGTCAGGTTGAAAGAAAATATCTGAAAATATTAAAAGATTCAGAGACTGTACCACCCTTGTATACCGATTAGGAAAATAATTTAAAAAAAATTTTTTTAATGTTTTTATTTATTTTTGAGACAGAGAAAGACAGATCATGAACGGGGAAGGGGCAGAGAGAGAGGGAGACACAGAATGGGAAGCAGGCTCCAGACTCCGAGCCATCAGCCCAGAGCCTGACGCGGGGCTCGAACCCACGGACTGCGAGATTGTGACCTGAGCTGAAGTCGGATGCCTAACCGACTGAGCCACCCAGGTGCCCCAGGAAAATAATTTTTAAAGAGCTCTAAACAAAGAACAAGTGAATCAAAAAGGGAAAGGTGAAAAGGAGAAGAGAAATAACGAGCAATGAAACTTGAAATAAGTGACTAGATAGATATATATAGATAATCCAACAGTTAAAGATAACCTTCCTAAGAATATGCAATATGAATTCAACATAAGAATACTTAAAACATGGGGCACCTGGATGGCTCAGTCAGTTAAGTGTCCAGTTTCAGCTCAGGTCATGATCTCGTAGTTCACGAGTTTGAGCCCCACGTCGGACTCTGTGCTGACAGCTCAATGCCTGGAGTCCGCTTCAAATTCTGTGTCTCCCTGTCTCTCTGCCCCTCACCCACTGATGCCCTCTCTCTCTCAAAAATAAGTAAACATTTAAAAACATTAAAAAAAAAAACAGACAACAACTACAAGTGGGTTTTGATAAATTGAGTGCAATATATATCTCAGCATAACCTAGATGTTGAGGTGGGGGGATAAAGACGAAAGAAAGGAAATGAAAAAAGACATAACATCTTGTCTGGGAATGAGTGAGGAGTTGAGAGAGAATACTGGGGCCCTGAAAGTATCTAAAGCTCATGAACATCAGGGAAGACAAAAAAACCTTTAAGAGAAGGAAAAGGGACAGTAAATGAAACCTGATCATATAAACAAAAATGAGAAAAAGACGAAGTAGGTAGGAGAAATAATATTCATAAATTAACATATAAGGAATAAAAATTACTACAATAAACATGAAGAAGGCTGTTTTCCTATTGCAAACCAGACCTTTTCAGATTGTACTAAGACAAAAAAGTCCAGCTAAATGCTGAAGGTTAGAAAGTCACTTAAAGTAACAAGACGGATTTAAAATAAAAATATAAGCAAGGAGATAATGTGAATACAAAGAAAATGAGAGCAGTGGTGGCACTATTCCTTGTAGGGTCTTGAACAACTTTATAAGTACTGTTTTAAAGTCCTGTTTGCTAATTTCATGTTAGTTTATCCTGGAGTCTGTATTTATTGATTTTTTTTCTCTTGGCTAGGGTCACTTGTGTTATTTCTCAGCATGTCTAGTAAATTTTTATTGTATCATGAATATTGTGAATGATACGTGTAGAGACTCTGGATTTAGTTATGTTCCTCTGAGAAGTGTCAAGTTCTATTCAGGCAGATCTCCAAATAGTATCTCCTGTGGTGTTCAGCAGGTGAAATCTCTCAGTTCTTTTAGCTCCCAGCTGCTTTGTTTGCCAGGCCTCTTGAAGTCTCCCAAGTACACCCTTGGTTCAATAGCTAGAAGATTTTATTATTCAGGAAGAATTTATATGCAGAGTTATGGGCTCATTCTCTCTGTAGTTTCTTTCCTTATGGAATTCTCTTAATCTTCCAGTCATCCTGTCAGACGTGAAGTCTGACTTCTGA
Organism: Felis catus; assembly: GCF_018350175.1. Taxonomy (NCBI): domain Eukaryota; kingdom Metazoa; phylum Chordata; class Mammalia; order Carnivora; family Felidae; genus Felis; species Felis catus. Next base: position 34,196,942 of record NC_058379.1, on the reverse strand, counting down.
TTCCTTAAACTTGTATAAGACTGTCGAGGCTTGCAGTGCAAATTGGGGGAGTGCCATCGAGCATTTAAATTTTACTGTGGTAGGTAGAGTTCTGAGGTGGTCCCCAGGATTTCCACCACTAGTGGACATGCCTTGCATAATCTCCTCCCCTAGGTGTGGGGGAGAGTTGTGAATAGGATGGGATTTCACTCATGTGATTAGGTTAACTATGTGGAAAAGGTGAAGGGATTTTTCAGACATAATTAAACTTTCCAATCAGTTGACAGTGAATTAACCAAAGGGAAGATTATCCTAGGTGGGCCTGACCTAATCATGTGAACCCTTAAAAGAAAGAGAGCCAAGAGCAGCAGATGCTATCCTATTGACCTTAAAGAGGCAACCTCCATGTACTGGGGAAGACCATATGGCAGGGCACGGTGAGCAACCTCTAGGACCCGAACACTTCAGTTCCACAGCAGAAAGCAACTGACTTCTTCCAATAATCTGTGAGCTGCAAAAGACTCCACAATTTAGACAAAACTGCAGCCCTAGCTGTCCCCTTGATTGTGGCCCGGTAAGACCCTGACGGAGGATCCCTCTAAAATGTCCCCAGACGTCTCACCTACAGAAACTACGAGAAAATACATGTGTACTGTTTCAAGCCACTAAATTTGCAGTGATTCATCATTGCGGCAATAGAAAACTCATACATTTTTTCCCAGTTTAGTTTTCATCGTTCAAGGCCAACTTTCCTTCAGTTTCTGCTTGCTTTTGGGAGCTGTCTAGTGCTACTTGTGTGTGTGTGTGTGTGTGTGTGTGTGTGTGTGTGTGTGTATTTTGTGCATTTATAAATGCAATCTGGTGGCGCAATTCTGGTGGCCAAACTTCTAGTCATTACTAGAAGACAAAACCCTCTGACTTTCAATGAGTTCATATTTACCTGGTCTCCAGAATGAATTTCTTTTTCAATAGACCAAGAACAGTCCTCACTGAAAATAAAGTAAACTGAAGGGTTTGCTTTTAAACTTACTGACCTTGCCTGTATAAGAGAATTAGGGCTCCAAGTGGCATACCTCAGAAAAGAACAGAGAGACGAGTCCCAGAGAACTTGACCCACATCCCAATTCTTCTGCCTGAAGGCCGACCCTGGACATTTGATTTTGCCCCAAGATTACAAACAGTTCACTTTGGTGTGAGCTGCAATCCACTCAGCTGAGACTTTCCTCCTTACCATTTTTCTCCTGCTTCCCATAAACGCTCCCCTCAGAACCGTTTCGCAGGGACGTCCCACAGAGTGTTCTATGAAATGGCCGCAGCTTGGTTACTGAAGCACGGAGGAAACTGGGTTCCCCAGCAACCTGTTAGGGATAAACAAGCCCAACGTAATTTTTATTTGTGCTATCCCATTGTTCTGCGGGCGAGAAATCATACTTTGCCCATGTTTTAACTGGTTAAAAGAACACATAAGACTGTGGCACACAGATCGGCCCTCAGGGGTTTTCTGGGCACACACAGGCACCATATGGCAAGATACCTGAGCGAATGTGCAGCGGGAGGAGAGTCCACAGGAAGCAGGCGGAAGATTCCCGAAGACTTGTCGGTGTTTGGCTTCGTGTTATGATGCGTGCAGTAGTACTGCTCCCTGGCATCTGCTTCTCCCTCAGTCTCTTCCAATCGTGCAGAATTGAATGAGTTTTCAAAGGGAAAATGACTTCCATTTCGGCATGTGGGGCATTTGTTTATAGCTGGGTTTGCAAAAAAGAATCTGGAATTCTTTATTGGTAATTTGCACGTTACTAAATAACAGATGGTCTGCAAAAGTGGTTGGATTTCAAAATGCCTAATGTGGAAGGAGTCCCATGTTTTATAAAAAGTTCAAGGGACACCAAACGGCCAAGGCCAGCCAAATACCTTGAGGAGCGCGAAGAGCTATCTGAAAACCCAAGACCCTCTCTCGGAGACCGGGGGTGCTCCCTCCTTGCGCACTGCTGCTTGTGGGGCGGCCTGTGCCAGCCTCCCGGCTGCCAGATAAGCCCAGGGCCACGCTGGCGAGGCCCTCAGGCTGGCACTCATCACTGCGTTCCTGCAAAACACCCGAATAACAATAATCATAACAGTTACGTTTTAATTCTGCGGATGTGCTGCACCTAACGTCCTAACACACCAGAAGGGGAAGGGACGGTGGGGGAGAGAAAGGGAAGGGGGAGGAAGAGGGAGCGGAAGAGAAGAGAACAAAACAAAACAGAACGGAACAGGCCGACCCTGTTTTGTTTTCCCTTGAATAGCTCCCTAAACTCTCCCGTGGAAGTGTTACTTCCGACAAGGTTTATGTGCAGATGTTGTTAGATGGAGCAGTGCTCGCTCAGGAAGCCCGGATGTGCTGTAGGGGCATCTGCCTCCTCCCTTAGGAGGAAGCACGAGGGTACGGGGATTCCAGGCCACAGGCCATTTGCACCTGTGCCCCTGGAGCACGGGGCTCTGAGAGGGGGTTACTGAGAAGATTACAGACCAACTGGAGGAGGTGCCTCAACACCAACGGGGTAGCCGGGAGATAGAGGAGGGGTGCTGCCTACAGCACCTCCACTGGCCTGAGACGCGGCCAGAGGCCCTCCCTTTCTCCAGCCAGGGGCACGTTCTCTGCCTCAGCAGCTGTGGGGAGTGGGCAGTGCTGTCTTCCTCCTCCGGCCTCCGCCCCTGGCTCTCTCCCACCGAGTGGGGCAGAGGAGGGGGCAGATCATCCAGGGGGACTGGGAGAGAGCTGGGCGCGTTTTCTGTCCTCAGAGTGAGGATAACTGAGCAGGGTAGGGTGAGTTGACTTCTTGCACTAGGAACTCTTTAAGGGCTTAGCAATTAACTAGTAGGCTGCATTTTTGGTTCTTTCCAAGGAGAAAGACAGGGGCAATACTGACTTAAGAGCTTAAAACTATTGACAGCTGGCAAGAGGCCCACTGAGGCTCCTTTTTAGGCTAAATCATTTCAGATACCGAAAGGAAAAGAACTTGGGGTGGTTATAAATGTCCGTCTGGGGCTGTGCAGGGCTTCTACTTTCTAGAGGGAATTTGTATGAAAATTAGGCCCGTTGAGACTACGTGGAATTTGAGGCTCAACCTGACCTTTGTACCTCCTGTGGCCCCAGAAGATTTCCACTTCTTTAAATAACAACTCACCGACTCACGTTGGTAGAGTATTAGTGCGTGAAAGACTTTCCTATCCACTGTTTCAATGTATTTACATCATTTCATCTTTTAAAATTTTTTCCAGAACACATTTATAAAATTATTACCAAATGGAAAAGGGTTGAAAAGCACCAGAATATCAATAGGGGACTGCTGGAAGTTTCTTCCAGAGTCACTTCCAAAAAGAAAAAAAAAAAAAAAAAAAAACAGAGGGAGGGAAGGAGGAAGGAAGGAAGGAAGGAAGGGACTTCCAAAAAGAGAAGAAAAAAGAAAAGAAAAAAAATGGAGGGGGAGGGAAGAAGGAAAGGAAGGGAGGAGAAAGAAAGAAAGAAGGAAAGAAAATCCTTAAGATGTATTCTCAGAGTTTGTTCATTAAACAGAAAGGACAAGTTGCTCTAGTCCACATCAGCCGTGTGAGCTGAAGAGAGATGGCTAATTTTATTCCCATTTAAAAATTTTTTTTTCAACATTTATTTATTTTTGGGACAGAGAGAGACACAGCATGAACGGGGGAGGGGCAGAGAGAGAGGGAGACACAGAATCGGAAACAGGCTCCAGGCTCTGAGCCATCAGCCCAGAGCCCGACGCGGGGCTCGAACTCCCGGACCGCGAGATCGTGACCTGGCTGAAGTCGGACGCTTAACCGACTGCGCCACCCAGGCGCCCCAATTTTATTCCCATTTTATAGATGAAGCAAAAGAAACAGAGCAGAAAACAGTGCCATATCTGAGGTCACCAAGCTCCTTAGTGACACAGCTGGGCCACAGCCCAGACCCGCAGACCTGGAGCTCTTTTGCGAAGTGCCCCCAGGCGAAATGACCTGAGAAGATCAGAAAAGGCAAGTGAAGTCATCTCACAAGGGGGGTTGACCGGGGAAAGGGCATCTTGGGACCGGGGCCCTGAGAGGCTCCATGTCTGGAGACGTGAAGAAAGCCATTCGCTGCTGTGAGTGGAATTGGGGCTATGGTTTCAGACTCCGTGAAAATGCAGTGACACGTCCAGTAGACTTTTAGTCGGGGGCTGGCTATGTCATTGCCAATCCTGTGGTCTTAACCTACTGGGTGTCCGAGAGGGGAAGGGCAGGAGAGAGTTCTGCCTCAACACTACGCTGCTTCCAGATCGTTCATGTTCTCAGCTTCTTCCCCCTTCTTTGCTGTCATTCATGCCTTGCTTGGTGGCTCCTGACTGGATTGGGCTCCACCGGTCGGTCCCATCTCACAATTAAGATAGCTAGAGCACCCCCCCCCCCCATGAGGCCCCTCACTGCCCTGCTGGCTGTGCTCCACACCTGCCCCCCCAGCACAGCTGGCTTTGGGCAACTCCTCCTCAGGCTACCCTGTGGCCAGTGGCGCTGCGGGTGGGGACAGGCAGTCCTCTTTCTTCGCCCTCCCCCCACCCCGAGGTGGGGCTCAGGCAGATGCGCCCACATTAAGGATTACCTCAGCCCATTCCCTGCTTCCATCCACACGCAGGGGAAGGAGGTTAAAATGAGATTGGTTTATTTTGTCCCTCATTATCAAGTCTGGTAAACAAAGAAAGGCTTGACTTGGCATCGAAGGAATTTAAACTATTAGCTCAAATGGAGGTTTGGGGATTATCTGTGGATTTCCTTTATTTGTTCTCTTTCCTCTTTTGCCATGGCTAATCCAAATTTGATGGGAAGCGAGGCATAAGCTATTCCAGAAACCTCCCAGAACCCTTTGTGATGTGGGATCCCAGCCTGCTCACAGGTTTATTTTTGTCACTTCTTGCCTTCGCATCTCGAGCCCGGGCCCCCGCGTCTCTGCGTGTCATGCTGTGTACTGTTTCTTGAAGCCAACAGCCTCGGCCTCAGGGTGTGCCTCCCGGGCCTCCGGGAGCAGGACGTAGGTGCTACCCTGATTCCAGGTGTGTACCCTTTTGTGTGCGGGTGAGCTCCGGGGGTAAAGCCTGTTCGTCCGACAGACCTCTGCTGCTCACCCACTCACGTTTCTGTTGGTCCCCGAGGAAGGAAAAGTAATTCCAGGGTTCACGTCCTCTCGCTGGGATGGAGGCCTGCCATCCTGGGGAGTGGGGGATCTTGCCCACCAGCAGTCCTGGGGCTCCCCGTAACGCGCTGCGCCGTGCCCTGCATGAGACAGCCACAAAATCTTTACAAGTCCAGTTGAAAGCCACAGCAACCTTAGAAAAATGCGTGGTAGCCAAAGATAAAGCCCACTTACGTATTTTTCTTAAACTGTTAAAATCCTGAAGGTTGGTCTGACTGTTTTGAGCATGATTCCGACAAGGCTTCGATCAGGAGTGAATATCAAAGTATTTGCAGCAAGGACTTTTTCCTTTGGAATGGGTCTTAGAGTCCTTTAGGCTCCAGGCGGACTGTTACTATTTATGAGATTTGAATGTGTCTTTAAATTAGCAGGGCGTCAAAGGCAAGGCTTTAATAAAGATATTTTATTAGAAATTAGAAAGTTGGAGCTGTGTCTTTAAGAATTAAAACTCTGTGCCTGCACTAATCCCGTGATATATTTGAGGGCTGATTTCATTGAGTTAGCCAAAGAAAGACAGGTGAAAAAGAACAATTCCTGTCCTAATACGTGAAAATCAGCTATGGATAAAATAAGCCTGACAATCAGTTAAAACTCTAGAATTCTCTGGTTCAGGCATGAGGGAGAGAAGGCACTGAGCCCGTGGTGTGTCCCTCCCCAAGCGAGGAAGGATCTAGGCTCCAGGCAACTTAAAAAACTTGGGGGCTCTCAAATTCTAAGAACGAAAGTTCAGTTACACGATTGACATTTGAAACTAACTCTTCAGAACTTAAAAAAAAAAAAAGTGTTAAGGAAAGCCGTGAGATTTTTCAATTCCGGTTATGAACTTGTCCTCAAACATTTGCGATTCAAGATCCCATTCATGGATTGGTAACAATTTCAGCCTGTGTGAGTATGCCTGTGATGTATATGAGATACAACGAATACAGGCACGTCAGATCTGTAGTTCACTCCGTTCCCTTCAGAAATAAATACGCTTTAAGTGATCCTTCAGTACATAGCTTTTCTTTATTTTTGGAGCAATAAGGAGTAAAGTTATCTGAGAAATAGTTTAGGCAGCCGCAAAGATTCTAGCAGCCAGTGAAGAATTTGCAGTAAAATATCATCATAACATGTTGCTTACTCCAGGTTATGAACTCACCTCCCCCGTGCTGAAATGGTTCTTAACCTGCTGGCCGTGCATGTTGAGTTCAACACCTTGGCTAACTCCCACTCATCCTGCAGAGACCATTTTAAGCCATTTAAAGAAGGAACATGAATAGATTTTAAATCCTGACCAAACAAGGTGCATCAGCATGGCACGTAAACGGACCTTTCGAGGATTTTGTTCATGCGACACTTTGCGCTGATCGCCAATGGTGTTTGGACAGGGGATGCTTTACGTGTCATAGCTAAGTCCCAACTTCTTCATACAAGACCCCAAGGAAGGACCCAGCACATTTTCCGTAACTTGTAGAAACAAATGAAATCACCGTTTATTACTTCCTGCCTCCTTTCCCGCAAATGCCAGGACATGGGGCCATTTAATTCAGCACTAGGAAAACTGTTGCATTGCTTGAGGGGATGGGCACCGGACCACATAGTTAAAGAGGAAATCCAGTTCATTGCCATTCTTCTGAATGGAAAATGAGAACTGGCATCGAGATTTCGGCCAACATTAGCAGTCATTTGAGCTGAGTCTGGTTCCTAGACCTGATCGATCCTGGTTTCACATATGCTACCCCAATTTTAACTGCCCTCCAATTTGGCAGAAAGCAAAATAGAAATGCATTCTCAGGGGCGCCTGGGTGGCTCAGTCGGTTAAGCGGCCGACTTCGGCTCAGGTCATGATCTCGCGGTCCGTGAGTTTGAGCCCCGCGTCGGGCTCTGTGCTGACAGCTCAGAGCCCGGAGCCTGTTTCAGATTCTGTCTCTCCCTCTCTCTGACCTTCCCCCGTTCATGCTCTGTCTCTCTCTGTCTCAAAAATAAATAAACGTTAAAAAAAAAAAAAAAGAAATGCATTCTCAATAATGTTAAATTGGAACATAACTTGGCTAGGAAAGGAAGATGGTGATTAGAAATTTGGGGGGACAGAGATATCTAGAACTTTCATCTTAAGTTTCTTTCTTGGCCTTATGCATCAGCCACCACCCATCATAGCCTTAGAGAATCTCAGAGTGAACAAGAACACAGAGATAATTTATTCTCAAGTGAAACTAAAGTCACAAAGCTTCAGTTGTCTTCTGGATGGCAAATTCCAACAGACACGTTTTGGTCCTTACTTTTTAACAATCTTCTACAGTATTTGACACTCCTGGGCATCCTTAATTTGACAGTCCGATTTCCCTGGACGCCCAGGGAACTGCTCTTGCTTGAGTCCTGTCCGTCCCTGCTTGCAGCTCCCCAGCCCCCTTCCTATGTCCACATCATAAATGTTAGAATTCATTATGGCTTCCTCTGCCGCCTTATTTTCACATGCCACCCAATCCCCCTAGGTGATTCCGTTCAACTCCATGGCTTCCGCAACCACCTGAGAGCTGGTACTCTGTCTGACGTGCATTATCCAGTGTTTACTGGGTGCCTGTTCCTGGATGTCTCCAGAGCTCTTCAAACCAACATGTCAAAAATTGAACACACCCTCTTCCTCCACAAATGGCTTCCCATTCATTTTCCCTCCTATGGATACCATCACTGCAGTCCCCCATTTACCTAATCTTGACCTGGGAGTTTTCTCTCTCGTTTGCCCTCTTCATCGAACTGATCTGTAAGTGCCATCAACTGGTTTTCCCTAAGTGATCATAAAATCAACTCCCCCTTCTCCAGTTCCACTGTCTTGGTTTAAACAGTCATCTTTCTTCTGCTGGATTATTTAAGTAACTTTCTAACCGATCTTCCTGACTTGATCATTCCCCTCAAACCATCACTAGTCCACTGCCTGATTAATCTTTCTAAGATGCAAAGAAATTAACAACCCCGGGCATTAAGCCTACCAACAACCCATCATGACTTATTTTTTTTTTTAATGTTTATTTATTTTCTTAGAGAGAGAGAGACAGAGTGCAAGCAGGGGAGGGGCAGAGAGGGAGGGAGACACAGAATCCGAAGGAGGCTCCAGGCTCTGAGCTGTCAGCACACAGCCCGACGTGGGGCTCGAACCCACAAACCGTGAGATCACGACCTGAGCCAAAGTCTGGCGCTTTAACCAACTGAGCCACCCAGGCGCCCCAACCCTCCATGACTTTTAAGATCATTTCTGAGGGTAAGATTTTTCAGTATCTGATCACATCCCATTGGACCAGTCTTGACACCTTGACCAGCACGTTGAGAAGATTCCGTCGGTAATGCTTCTGTTTTGTATGGCTAGCACTGTGCTACAGGTGCTGTGTAGCATGCATAAACGTCATAGGGCAATAGTGTGGCTGCCAGAACCTAGAGAGAAAAAAAGATCCAATAGGAAAGATAAACATGGGGGTGCCTGGGTGGCTCAATCGGTTACGCGCCTAACCCTTGATCTCGGCTCAGGTCGTGATCTCGTGGTTTGCGGGCTCCAGCCCCGCATCGGACCTGGCTGCTGACAGCGCAGAGACTGCTTGGGGTTTCTGGTCTCTCTGCCCCTCCCCCGCTTGCCCTCTCTCTGTCTCTCTCAAAAATAAATAAGTAAACTTAAAAAAAAAGAGAAAAGGTAGACCCGCATGTCGTTGTTGCTTTATTGGTTGAGATGAAATCATACCTGTTTTATGATAAGGAAACATTTTTGAAAGACACGGAGCAAACGTGCATGGTTTCTTGCATCTCGTTTGTTGATTGCATTTTAAAACTCTCGTATTTTAAATCGTATTTTAAAACTCGTATTTTAAAACTCTCCCTGCTTTTTGCTTTCAGTAGGTTAGGAAGAGTCAGTAACGTAGAATCCGATTGTGAAGAGGTGGTGGCTGCAGATTTTAAAATGTCCGTGTATCAGCGTTGAAAGATTTGGATAACAAAATGATTGAGAGCAGCGGCGTGTCTGCAGGGGATGCTGGGACCCTAGCAGGGATGCTGCTGGGCTGGTGGACGTTCCTACCCCGGAACTGGAGAGCCAGCCCAGCGAGCTTTGTAACTTTCCTGCGATCAGATGCAGTAAATGCCTCCCTGACTGATGAGTGCTGTTGTAATCTGAGCTACTGACCCTCTGTGGGCAAAATGTAATTTTTGCTTATCTACCAGTGGGCCTTCAGAGTTTTTAAAATGTTCTCACAATAGTGATTACTAATACTCATGCTACGGAGAAGGGGGTCAAGTCTCAGAAATTGAAATGTCTTGTCCAAATTCACAAGGCCAACAAACCGATGCATGGGGAAATGGAGACCAGGGTTTGCAAATCCTACTTTATATAACACGTGCAGGGGTCCACTGTCACTGTGTAACATGGGAGAGAAGAATCTAGAAAATGAACAGTGCTTTATGCCTTGTTCATGGGAAGTCAAGGGCCAAGGGGAGGACAGTCACTGAGACTACCAGTCCAGGACTGGTGACGCGGGGATGGGCAGGACGGAGTGGCCCAGAGGAGAGGAGCACTCTCTCCAGGTGAAGCACCCCTGTGAACAAGCCAGGTGGGAGACACCAGGGCTTTTATTCTGAAGGGAAGGCAGCAGGTATGTCATCCAGAGTCAGGAAGGGCAGCTGGCTAGCCCCATGGGTGAAACTCTGGCGATGGGATGTGCCGGCACATGAAATAACAGCTCTCGACCTGCTTCTTTTACATCATCACTGATCGGGAATGACGTGAGACCCCACCATGCATCAGAACTTCACAAACCCGGCCCAGAGGCCCGCGGAAGGGACAGTCTTCTAACAGCGCTTTCCACTCGTGATTGTAAACAGTCCACGCGGGTCCTTTTAATCTTGTGACTATTTATTTTCCTGTTTGTTGTGGTGGGGGAGCCTAAGGCCGAGTGTGATCCAGAGGGAGCTGGTGGCAGGCAAGGGCTTCACGGGACAGCCAGGGCCAGAGGGGACTGTCTCTTCCCGGGAGAGTGAGGGGCTCAAGTCGGTGGCTAAGGCACTGATTCTGGAGCCGAGCCACATGGTGTTTGAATTTTGGCTCCCCTTATGGAATAAATTAGAACAAGTGGCTTATCCTCTCTGAGCCTCAGTTTCCCCATCTACAATGCAGAGGCAATAATAGTACCATGTACCTATGTTATATGTATATTACCTTTCATTGTGTGCCATTACTTCACTAAAAGTCTGTCTTTAGCACATATTCACATGCCAACGCACATGCACACGCACACAGGAATGCACACACATGAACTGCACACTCATGTGCACGAGAACATGCATACACATGCACACGCACATCCCGAGTCAATCTACTTGATCCTAAGACATACTGCGAATAAAGGGTCAGAAGTTTGGCATGCTTGTCTCATATATTCCAAAGTGAGTTGGCCATTTTCCTGATCTCTGTTTCAATATGAAATTTATTGTCACATTGGCTTCCATACAACACCCAGTGCTCATCCCAACAGGTGCCCTCCTCGATGCCCATCACCCGCTTTTCCCTCCCTCCCGCCCCCCATCAACCCTCAGTTTATTCTCAGTTTTTAAGAGTCTCCTACGGTTTGCCTCCTTCCCTCTCTGTAACCTTTTTTCCCCCTTCCCCTCCCCCATGGTCTTCTGTTAAGTGTCTCAGGATCCACATAAGAGTGAAAACATATGGTATCTGTCTTTCTCTGCCTGATTTATTTCACTTAGCATCACACTCCCCAGTTCCATCCACGTTGCTGCAAATGGCCAGATTTTATTCTTTCTCATCGCCAAGTAGTATTCCGCTGTATATATAAACCACATCTTCTTTATCCACCCATCAGTTGATGGACATGTAGGCTCTTTCCATAATTTGGTGATTGTTGAAAGCGCTGCTATAAACATTGGGGAACAAGTGCCCCTCTGCATCAGCACTCCTGTATCCCTTGGGTAAATTCCTAGCAGTGCGATTGCTGGGTCATAGGGTAGGTCTCTTTTTAATTTTTTGAGGAGCCTCCACACTGTTTGATACAGGAGGGTATTAAGTAATGGAGGCCACACGACCTAAGAAACATCCACATTCCTCCACAAAGACTTTCTGGCTTCCCAACCAGTTGCCGAATTTTATAGCTTTGCATCTCAACCCTGACATTTCCACCAGGGGTTGGTGAGCTCTGGCCCTATTTGGTGGCTGCCTATTTTTGTATAGCTCGTGAGCTAAGAAGAATATCGTTTGTGACGTGGGAAAATTGCATGGGCTTCAGTTTCACGTTCATAACCCCATGTATGCTGGTGCCCACTCATTCTTCTGTGGGTCGTCTTCCGACCGCTTTCACGCTGCGACCGCAGAGCTGAGTTGTGACAGAGGGTACCCTCGGCCCGCAAAATCTGGACTGTTCGCTGCCTGCCGACAGGTTACTTGAACTCTCTATGTCTCAGTCTTCTCATCTGTGGGGTGGGGAAGATGATTCCCAACTCACAGGACCGTGGAAGGATTGGATGCGGTAATGCGTAAGGTGCGGCACAGTCACTGACTCACGGTAGCCACGAAATGAACCTTGGTCCCTCCTTCCACCCCCTCTAATGAAGACAGGGCATCACAGACCCATATTTGGGGGAGAACATACCAGTCTTCCCCCACCGTGAAGGGCAGGCTGACTGTGGCGTTACGATCACGTTTATGTGTTCTGCTGTCTTCTGGTGGCCCAAAGGCAGAGGCAGGCCCCTGTGTTTGTAATTGTGAGAGATACAAACTTGGCTTTGGTACTTCTCAGTCTTCTCTATCCTGGGCCCTTTCTTCTCCAGCGTATCAGCTACCCATCATCACAACAACACCACACAACAAAAGACCCCAGCATGTGGATGGCACACAATATACATTTATTTAGTCTCTGAGCCTAAGGCCTTCCACTGATCTGGGTTGTTCCCTCACACAGGCCCCTTGGGACTTGACTGGCTTTTGGCTGCCCTAGGGTGACCTTGGCTGGTGCCCTGCGGCTTTGATGCCAGTGTCTTTGAACTTCCCCCAGGCTAACTCAGGCAGTTCTCAGGACAACACAAATGTTCAGGAGCCATCAAGCCCAATCACCCAAGCGCCTTCCAAGCCTTTCATCTATCCCATTGGCCAAGACGAGACCTGAGGCCAAGCTCAGAGTCCACTTTTACAAATACACTCTCCCTCGCTATGGGAGAAGCTCCAGAATCACATGGGAAGGAGCCGGCACGTGAAAAAGGCTGTTGCGTGACCATCACCCTTGAGAGCTCCTTAACCAGGGCATTTCTGCTCTCCTCCCTTTCCCCAGCCCGTCCCTGTTTTGAAAACAGGTGCTAAAGCCCATTCAGAAGCAGAAATCAATTTGAAAGGAGTAACAAAAGTGTAAGATCCCGCCTTTGTTGGTAGTATTTGTATTTTAACTGGCTGCAAACTGTGCGTTAGGGCGTGTCACTAGGCGGAATTTCAGGGAGCAAGAGACAGCGGTTGGTAGGCAACCTATGGAAGAGAACCTGCTTCCCCATTTCTTTGGGGGGCATGCAACCTAGGTGGTCCCCCACTTGGCCAGCTGGCAGCCAGAGTGGAAATGGGAGGTATTGACTCAGGGAACTCTGACCACACGACTATTAAAATCCCTTGGAAACCCTGACAGCGCTCCACTCGCTACCATTAAAATGGCTCGGGCTCCCTTGCCAGCTGGTGGGCCGGGGAGTGAACCTCTTTTCCTACCTCTTCCCACTGCAGAATTCTGCCAAAAAATACATTTGTTCTCCAATTGTCATAGACCTCACTGAACTTAGAAGACTCTCCAGACATTCAATTCACCCACTCTTTCAGAGCCAATCTCTTTGTGTGGCTGAACCGGCATGCAAGCTAAAACTTGTTTATCCGTAACGTCTCTTCCTCTGTGTATGTTCCGCATCCATTTGGGTAATAGTGCCACTTTTTTGCACATTCACGTCCAGTAGTGGGAATGGCAATCATTGGTTATAGGAACTCTGTGCATATGACCGGGAAATCATGTGCACATTGTTAAATAATTTTTCTTACTCGCGTGGCAGAGAATAGTTCCCCTGGAACTATTCGTGTGCGTTTTCGATCCCACCCTGAGCATTCACTCATTTGCTTTTTTGTTCATTAAAATTAAACACACTTGATTGTGCAACTAGCATGGCTGGCCTGTTCTGCGCTGTTGATCCAGGGGCAGAGCAAGGCACGGATTTGTTTTCTAGAACATTTAGCCCACTGAGCACAGCCAACAGAAGAGAAGTTTTTAGACCACCTTTTTCCCTACGTGGCCCATAGCTCTCCACCTTTCTGGTGTTGGGAGACGCTTACTCAAGCGAAACCATAGCCTTGGCTCAGTTAAGACCATAAGAAAACCAGCAAGGTGGTCCATTTCTTTTCCTCTCTTCCTGGGGAAAATGGAGGCTTTTGACTGTCACAGACCGCTCCCCCCTCCCCCTCCCCCACAAATCTCTCTCTCCTTGTCCATCTAGTTCTCTTCGCGGCTTCTTTGACAGCATTAAAAACCACTCCTGTGTCCAAACTCAGCCAGAGTGCAGCCTCCATCCGGCAAGTGAATGCTCACTGCACGAGGTGCTGGGTCCAGATGCACAAGACACGGCCTCCATTGTCACAAAGATCAGAATCCATGGGGGAGACCTGGTGTCCTTCAGTAAGTTCCGTGCTACATGTGTGCATAAAGTCCCGTGTAAGAACATAGATGCGGCAGGGATCGGCGCAGGTGAATTAAGAACTTTGCAAAGTTGCACAAAGCCTTTGGAGCCAGCTCTGATTGTTTCCTTTAGTGAAATGCCCTCAAACATGCAAGCATTTATATAAACATCAGTGTTTCTCTCTGCGATTCTGTGGGATTTCTGAAATGTGCATCTATTTAGTCTAAGATGAAATGCTCGTTATAAGATGAAAAAAATTAAACATGCATTCCTCAGTGCTTGGACCTCAACCGCAAACTGAACTCCCAAAAAGAGTCATTAAATCACAATGTGTGCTTAAAATAACAAATTTGAAAGAAAAATGTTCCAAGACATTAAACTTCAAAATGATCTCTGACTGCAATTCCTTCTGCTTGTGAGTCTGGACATTATTTAGGCCCGCTTAAAACATCAAGGGAGAGATGTTTTAAGGCAGGGGGTCCTGGGAGGGAACGCAGGATGGCCGTGCTGAGTGGGAGCATAAGTAGTTGGGTGCCTGGTGTTCCCATGGGGCGCAGCATTCCTAACAGTTTGTGAGTGGACATCGGGGTCCGGAATCAGCTTCAAAATCCACAGAAAACTTTTTTTTTCCCTGAAAATTCTGAGAAAGTGGTTCAGTGGATATAAGTGGGTTATTTAAGTGGGTCACTCGGCCAGTGAGAAGGATTCCTCCGTGGAACCCCCGAGGGACAAATCAGGTGCCTTTCTTCCAAGGGCGGAATAGTCCTTGGGTCAGGAGTCCTCAAAGCCGGAAAGGGACATGTGCATATTGAGGTCACTCGGCAGCCTCCTGTGAACGTCTTCTCGCCTCCATATCCCCCTGAAGAAATGGGCTTTCTGGCTTTCCTTCACCTCACGTCACTTCACCTCAGCCCTAGGTGAATGCCAGCTGAGCCCATCCACACTACCTTTGCAGGAGAAGGAGAAGCGATAGCAACTAAATCATGTAGGATTTCAGAACATACATCTCTACCAACTATTGATTGATCAGAGCCAGAAGATCAGATCAGATACATTTTCATAACCTGCTAGTGATAATATTAGGTTCAAAAGCAATTATTTCCTGACTCTAATCAGTGGCTAGGTACTTGCAACCTAGAAGGAATTCAAGGTGAAGGGGTGCCCTTGACTCTGGACCGGGCCAACCCCAAGGGCTTCCCCCGGATTGTGCAAGAACTAGGAAGCATGTCTTAGAAAAAAATACGTAAAGAACTAAATGTTTACTGGAGACAAAACACAAAGGGTCGATGGCAGAGCTTCCTTCGAATGTTTGAAGTACTATTGTCTGGAGGAGGAAAAAACTTTGTTTTGGTTGTGGCTCCAGATGATGGAATTGGAACAGATAGGAAGAGGTTATAAGGATCCAGGCTTTGCATCAATGTGAAAAGAACATTCTAGAAGAATTGTTTACAAAAGCAACGCTCTTCTCTGAGGAGGAAGGGATTCCGTCTTTGAACTTGTTCAGGAAGAGCTAGAGAAGCACCTGTCAAGGATGCTGGAAGAGACACCTCCGATTTGGGATGGCCAGGGCTCCTGGTAAGAGGCAAATTCAACGTTTACAAATTTCCCCCACAGAGCCACTTTCCATGCTAATACACAGGGGGAGGGTAAGAGAAGTTTGATTCATCTGTTTGTCTGCAGGGTAAGTCCTTTCTGAGTTGGCAAATGGGGATGCTGTAAACATTTTCCTATTCTGTTCCATGTTTGTACAAACAAATGTGTTTTTACTGAAACTAATGTAAGTATGTGCTTACTAATGAAGGCACTCGCCCCAAGCACTGACTAACCAAACAGACCTCTTTGTTCAACCCAAATATCTAGGCCCAGTTGTTTTAAACATTAACCAATTACAAAAACAGAGTCCAGATTTGTCTTAATTCTTTAGCTATGGAAATTGCTGTTAACAAATGCAAAGCCATAGAACCTTCCAGGTGCGCCGGAAGGTGGATATCGTCGGAAGAGTAAAGATGTCTCGTGAACATACAATAAAAACGAAGTCCAGCTTTAATGGAGAACTCCCACTGGCACAGTCCCACAGCATAAACTTGGATGGCTCAGCCCTCAAAGAAGCACAGAAATGCTCAAAGGTCTAGGTCATTGTTAATCCTCTAGGTACACCGGTCACCAGGGAGCCCAAAGTGTCATAAGGGTCATTTTTACCAAATGACACCTCCGTCCCCCGAAGAAAACAGAGACCATTTACTCAATAGCGTAAACACCAGAAACATCCACACGCCAGAACCATTCTATGAGAATTAAAAAAATGGACAGCTGTTAAAAATTTGCACTACCATTGGGGCACCTGGGTGGCTCAGTCAGCTGAGCGTTCAACTTAGGCTCGGGTTTTGATCTCACGGTTCATGGGTTCAAGCCCCACATCAGCCTTTGAGCGGACAGCACAGCTTTGGATTCTCTGTCTCCCTCTCTCTCTGCCCCTTTTCCATTCGTGCTCTCTCTCTCTCAAAAATAAATATGCATTTATAAAAAAAAAAAGATTTGCACTACCACAGTGATGGTAGTGTGCCAAGGTTTGTGACCCATGGTGACGGCATAATCCATATGTTGCAAATGACTGGTCACTGATGCCTGGATAAATCTGTCTAAGCACGGTAAGAGAGACCTGGTAAGGTGCCTCACAACGGACCAAAAGTGACCCCGTCAAAGACAGCTTCACGTGCTGAGAATTTCATGCACTGCACCCAGCAATGATCATTTCCTACGGAGCAGACAAGACTCTGAATTCATATAGCGAAATAGAAATTTGAAATGGGAAGTTGTAGCAAAGCAAGCAGATGAATCGGCAGGTCTTTTCTAAAAAGAACTTTGACCATTTCCCACAACCATTTCATAACAGCTCCCGCTGTTAAGTGATTTGCCAAATCCTTCCCTGCTCCTCACAAAGATAGCCCAGTAAATGATATTTCCGTGCCTCTTTTGTTATTGCGTGATGTTTTAGGGCCCCTTTTCAGGAAATAAGCGAGGGTTGCGAATTTTGATTTGCAGCATAGAAAGCCACAAATTAACCTTGTTTGTTGACTTGGCATGAGAGAGAAAGTGTGGACGCCAGTCCAGAAAGTACTCTGGACTGGAAGGTCATCAACGCGGGTTCAAGTTTAGGTTCCCCAATGTCGCCTCGTCAAATTCCTCACCCGTTAAGAGGAGAGTAACATCTCACCTGCCTACATCTGCAGAGTTGCATGAAACAGTACTGCGTGTTAACATGAAAGCACACATGAGAAATAGGGAGTATGAAATCAAAGTGCTGAGCAAAATGGAACCACAATGACCCAGGCTGGAATCCTGCCGCTCACCACTTACTCACTCCTGGTACTCTTTAATGAGCTCTGGGATTGCAGTTTGAAACACGAAGATTATAATCTCTAACTCTTTGGGTGGTTACGAGTGCATTAAATAAGGTAATTTTTAGCTGCTCCCAGCAGGGTGACTTGAAGATGGAGGGTCCGGAACACCAACGGTACGTTAGCTAACGTTGACTAAGTGCTTAATATATTCCAAGTACTATGCTAAGTGCTTTTCACATTCGGTCATTTAAGCTTCAACCTTGTGAGTAGGTAATATTAGTAACTCCACCTCATATACGAAGACATTGGGTATGAGAATAGCTTTACAGCTCATTAAATGTTATTTCCCATTTTAAGGAAACACACCGGGAGTTCTCCAGCTGAGGATAGCTACCTTAGGAGTCGGTGAAGGTATTTTAATAGGTTACCTCGGTTCTTCTTTGGGGAATATCATTAATGCTGGGATATTAACAACACGCCCACAGATCTGTCTTACAACTTTATACTTATTTCTTTTTTATTTTGTTTTTGTTTTTTGCCAAAAAATGTTATCACTCAGATATTCCCCTTACCTTTATCACCTAGACCCTGCTCAAAAGGATTTTATTTTGGGGGCGCCTGGGTGCCTCAGTTGGTTAAGTGTCTGACTCTTGATTTTGGCTCAGGCCATGATCCCAGGGTCATGGAATCGAGCCCCACCACAAGCTCTGTGCTGAGCGTGGAGCCTGCTTAAGATTCTCTCTCTCTCTCTCTCTCTCTCTCTCTCTCTCTCCCTTTGCCTCTCTCCCTCACTTTTGCACTCTCTCTCTCTAAAAAAAAGAAAAAAAAGATTTTATTTTATACCACAAATCTAGACACCAGAAAGAAAGGTTTGTCATCACTTTAGGTTTTCGGCAGAACCTACATCAGGGTCTAAAGATTTCTCGACAAAAGTTTTGAGCAATGGAAACATGACTAGAGTAAGGATTAGGGTGATTTTGGTTCCAAAAATCTGATTTACTTTCTTAATATCACACATTAAAATTTTCAGCATTAGGGCCTCCTGTTTTCTCTGCACGATGCTCTCAGTGACTCCTCCTTCCTCTGGGGACTGGGTGTCTTGTCTCCCCTTCCATTTGTGGCTCTTGGCAGGAATCATTTCAAACCCTGACGTGAAGCTTTCAACCCGAGCAGGATGGGCGTTCTTGAGTTAACTAGTGCACTTTCCCTAGTCTGTTCCACTGCTTGGTCACTTTCTCTTAGATTCCTATTGGATGGTGTTCATATTTCCCTTCGGGGTGTCTGTTCTCAGCCATCCTAAATTTCAGTATTGCTTCCACGTGCTTATACCCCCTTAGACACTCGCTCATTATTTTATTCACCTATTTCCACTGTCAATCTCTTATCATTTCAATTTTGAGTCACACAGGCCACCTCATCATAATTCCAAGGGAGAGCAAATATTTAGCTTCAAGGAAACTCACTCCTGAAGTTAGCTATAACTATCTTCATTTGTCCAGCTGGAGGCTTGAGTCTCAGACAGGTTAAGTGATCACCCCGGGGTCACACAGCTTCCAATTGCAGAATCAGAGTAAACCGCTTCCAAGGCCTGAGGAAGAGCCCTAGAAATCTGGTAGTCATCATTTTGTATTCTTCTCCGTTCGCAAGTCTCCCAGACTTGGAATGCGCCTTCAGCAGATGCTCGTCTGTTTTCCTTTATTTCTACCCGGAGCTGAGTACTTCCAGCCGCCCAGGACGTGTGCAAATTCATCACATGCTGGAGAGCTAGGATGCGTCCATACACCACAGTTGCACCTCCTCTTTGCACGGGGGTTTTGGTTCGCAAAACTCTTTTGGTAGCATTGCCTCATTTCGTCCTCTCACCAATTCTGCAAAGTAGATGTAACAGACATCAGAATCACAGGAGAGTTTTAGGGGAGATCAAGCGGTTCACTGTTGAAGAGCCAGGCTTGGAATTATTGAGACAACTGTGGGTGCCTCATCTTGCTTGACCTCCCTTCCATCTCTGAGCTTTACTATTTTTGTGAAGAAAATAGAGATGTCAGTGGCACTGAGTGCAGGGTTTGCGTGGATTCATCGAGATAGCCGTCCAGAGAGGCAGAGAGGCAGAGTAAATTTTGGGGGGCATCCAGCTGATGACTGGCAATTCTTTTTTTTTTCTTAATGTTTATTTATTTTGAGAGAGAGAGAGAGAGAGAGAGCAAGCAGGGGAGGGGCAGAGAGAGAGAGAGAAAGAGAAAGAGAATCTCAAGCAGGGTCCACGCCATCAGGGCAGATCCTGACATGGGGCTCGAACCCATGAACTGTGAGATCATGACCTGAGCCCAAATCAAGAGTTGGACACCTGACCAACTGAGCCACCCGGGCACCCCGACTGGCAATTCTTTTGGCTAAGAGCTGGTGCCCTGCCACAGCGTCCTGTTCTCTCTTCTGGCACGCCTACTTCTTTTAGGGATGAGGAAGTGAAGGAAGATACAGGCGGAGGAAGTAACTTGCACAGGTCAGAAGCAGGCATGGAGACATATGCCCCAACACCCACACACGAGAGGTGGCATTAAGTGGTGATGTCCTGCACAGCTTCCTCATATGGGTACAATAAAAAGACTCACCCCACAGGATTATTAGGAGCATTAAGTGAGTTATGGCTCGTTTAGGACAACTTTGAGAGGACAATTACAACAGTATCTGGCATAGAGCACCCGGTCCATGTTAGCTATTAGTGCTGATCACGGTTTCACCTACGCCTGGGGCCACTGTCTACTGACTCTATGGGATGGCTCTTACTACCCAAGGACCCAAGTTCTGCCCACAAGGAGCTTTTATCTGAATCTGCCTCCATGCCACCCCCCCTTTTTCTTTTAATGGCAACCACTTTAGGATCCTCCAGAATCTCGGGGACAGAAAGTCAGGAGACCCAACACCCAGTGTCTTTGGAAGAAAAGACTGATACACAGACCCACCTTCCCTGACTTGCCTGTCACGTTCTTGGACACTCTTTTCTAATAACTATATCTTTTTAGATTTGTTCCCCCTTTTCTCTCCAAGGAACCCTCCATCTATAATCATCACTTTCTGAAGTATCCAAATAATTAGCCTCCTGTGCAATTTCTTTGGTCTCTCTCCATTTCATCTGTGTTGTCTGAAGTACAACAATCTGAAACCCATATTGTAATCAGGCCATTCCTAGGAACTGTTCTACTCCTGAGTTACTCATCAGGGGTCAGGACCCTTGTCCTTTTTAAAACGTTTTCATTTAAATTCTGGTTAGTTAACATACAGTGCAATATTGGTTTCAGTAGAATGCAGTAATTCATCACTTACATACAACACCTAGTGCTCATCGTAACAACTGCCCTGCTTAATACCCATCACGCATCTAGCCCATCCCCCACCCACCTCCCTCTATCAGCCCTCAGTTCATTCTCCATTGTTAAGTGTCACTCTCTCTCTTTCTTCCCTCTTCCCATATGTCCATCTGTTTTGTTTCTTAAATTCCATATATGAGTGAAGTCATATGGTTTTGGGGGGCGTCTAGGTGGCCCCGTTGGTTGAGCATCCAACAGTTGATTTTGGCTCAGATCATGATCTCACGGTTTGTGAGTTTGAGCCCCGTCTTGGGCTCTGTGCTGACAGTGCAGAGCCTGCTTAGGATTCTCTCTCTCCCTCTCTCTCTGCCCCTCCCCTGCTCTCTCTCTCTCTCTTTTAAAAAGCTCTCTTTTGAAAGCTTAATAAATAAGCTTTCAAAATTATGTGGTATTTGTCTTTCTCTGATTTATTTCACTTAACATAATACACTCCAGCTCTATCCATGTTGTTACAAATGGCAAAATTTCATTCTTTCTGTCGGCTGAGTAATATTCCATCACACACACACACACACACACACACACACCACATCTTATCCATTCATTAGTTGATGGACATCTAGGCTCTTTCTATAGTTTGCCTATTGTTGATAATGTTGCTATAAACATCAGGGTGCACGTACCCCTTCAAATCTGTATTTTTTTATCCTTTGGGTAAATACTCAGTAGTATAACTGCTGGATCATAGGGTAGTTAGTTCTATTTTTAATTTCTTGGGGAACCTACATACTGTTTTCCACAGTGGCTGTACCAGTTTGCATTCCCATCAGCAGCGCAAGAGGGTTCCCCTTTCTCCACATCTTCGCCAACCCTTGTTGTTTCTTGTGTTGTTAATTTTAGCCATCCGACAGGTGTGAGGTGATAGCTCATTGCCGTTTTGATCTGTATTTCCCTGATGATGTGATGTTGAGCATCTTTTCATGTGTCTGTTAGCCATCTGAATGTTTTCTTTAGAAAAGTGTCTATTCACGTCTTCTGTCCATGTCTTCACTGGATTATTTGTTTCTGGGGGGTTGAGTTTGATATGTTCTTTATGGATTTTGGATACTAACCCTTTATCAGATATGTGATTTGCAAATATCTTCTCCCATTCTGTAGGCTGCCTTTTAGTTTTGTTGATTATTTCCTTTGCCGTGCAGAAGCCTTTTATCTTGATGAAGTCCCAATTTTTGCTTTTGTTTCCCTTGCCTCCAGCAACACGTCTAGTAAGAAGTTGCTCAGGCTGAGGTTAAAGAGGTTGCTGCCTATGTTCTCCTTTAGGATGTTGATGGTTTCCTATCTCTTCACCAAACTGTGTTGGGAAAACCGGACAGCTACATGCAGAAGAATGAAACTGGACCACTTTCTTATACCATACACAAAAATAAGTTGAAAATGGATGGAAGAGCTAAATGTGAGACAGAACCACTGTCTTTTGTAATGGCATGACCAAAAATTTCCAGCCAGCGGGTTTCAACCAATGAGCTCTTCCAAAGCAAATCATAATTGGCTCCTTGCTAAACATTCAAAGTCACACTATAATCCTTAACACCTGAATCATGGCATAAATACCCACCATGTAATATCCAATATCTGTAACTGTGGCTCTCCCCAGGTAATCTCCTATAAGGTGTAGCTGAGGTCCCTTCTGAAGCTGAGCCTGATGAGCTTTATACCAGGTGACCAGAGCTGATTGTCAAATATGAAGAAATTTTGCAAGTTGGTTGTTAATTGTTGGTAGTTTGAAATTGGCTGTGGTGGGAGTATTGATAGCTTGGGAGCCAGCAAATGCTATAAAAGTGGGCCTTTTTTCCCCTTTGTTTTGCCAGTATAGCACTGGAGTCATCTACTTAATCACTCTTTCTCCTGTGATCCATACTGCTACCTTATCATATAGTCCGTTCCCAGGTATAGAGGGATCTGAGTGCTCTATGCCATTTTATCAGCCTTTTATTTTTTCTTGACCAGAGCCACACTGATTTTAGTACTGTGTCTTTGAAGCATATGTTCATAGCTTGTAGAGCGAGATCCCACTTCTGTGCTCCTCTTTTTCGAAGTTGACTTAAGTCTTCATACACCATTAAATATTAGAATATTATGCCACGTATATTTTAGAATAAGTTTACCATATGCCTTAAATATATATATCTGGCATTTGACCGAGGTAGTTTTGATATTACAGAACACTGTTGGGAGAATTAATATCCTCAAAAAATTAGTCATTCCAAGAACATGATTAATTGTCCATATATTCAGATTATATTTCTTTCACAAAATTTAATTAAATTGTAACATTTTTCTAAACAGCTTTTTTTCATGATTTGTTATTTTCTGATGCTTTACCAATATTGTCACATGGTTGAATTTCTTTTTTTCTATTATTTTCTAGTTGATTGTCGATCAGCTTGAAAAATGGTTTTGATTTCTGAAATGTAACCTTACTGAACTCTCTTATTGTTTTTATTGGGTTCATTGCATTTTTTATGATCATAATGTCTGAAATAATGACAGGTTTATTTCTTCCTTTTCAATTATCAGGCTGTTTTTTCCCCTTTCCTTTCTTTTTAATTTTTTTTTTTTAACATTTATTTATTTTTGAGACAGAGAGAGACAGAGCATGAACAGGGGAGGGACAGAGAGAGAGGGAGACACAGAATCTGAAACAGGCTCCAGGCTCTGAGCGGTCAGCACAGAGCCCGACGCGGGACTCGAACTCACGGACTGCGAGATCGTGACCTGAGCCGAAGTCGGACGTTTAACCGACCGAGCCACCCAGGCGCCCCTCCCCTTTCCTTTCTTGATAATGATAACCAGCACCTACAGTACCAGATTAAGCAATAGCAAGGATAATAAGCAGTCAACAGAACTAGACCCAAAAATGTCTGAGATATGGGAATTATAGGGCAGATGTTAAATATTTAAATAAATATTTAGGGGCGCCTGGGTGGCTTAGTCGTTTGAGCACCGACTTCAGCTCAGGTCATGATCTCACAGTTTGTGAGTTCAAGTCCCGCAAGGGGTTCTGTGCTGACAACTCAGAGCCTGGATCCTGCTTCAGATTCTGTGTGTCTCTCTCTGTCCTTTCCCCTGCTCACATTCTGTCTCTCTTGCTCTCTCAAAAATACATAAACATTTAAAAATTGTAAATAAATAAATATTTAATTAAATAAATATTTAAATAAGGATTTTAAATATGTTGCTAAATCTAGTACAGTAGGTGAACAACATGCATGAACAGATGGGGATTTGGGCACAGAGATATAAACCAAAAACAGAGTCAAATGGAAATGTTAGTAATAAGACACATGATACCAGAGATGAAGAAATCCTTCAATGGGCTTATCAGAAAACTGGACATAGCAGGATTAAAAAAAGAAAAACCTTGAAAACATATAGGTAAATAGAAATTAAAGCAAAAACACACATACACACACACACACACAAACAAAAAATAAAAAGAATAAAACATATAAATTGTGTAGGACAATATCAAATACATAGCAGACAGAGAGTGAATGGGCAGAAGAAATATTTGAAGAGACGAAGGCTGAGAACTATTTAAATTTGTAAGTCAGTATATAAAAATCTCAGGAAACTGAAGCAAGATTTAAAAAAGAAAACAAAAACAGAACAGGAATGCCTGGGTGGCTCAGTCATGAACTTCTGACTCTTGATGTCAGCTCAGATCATGATCTCATAGTTTGTGGGTTGGAGCCCCGCATGGGGCTCTGCATTGACAGCATGGAGACTGCTTGGGATTCTCTCTCCTTCTCTCTCTGCCCCTCCCCTGGTTTTTTTTTTTTTAAACAAAAAACCTAAGTGCATCACAATCAAACTGTACAAATATAGATAAAAGAGAAAATCTTGAAGGCAGCCTGAGAATAAAGAAAACTTACACGGGGCGGGGGGGGGGGGGAGGACTAAAAGTTAGAGTGAATTTCTCATCAGAAATTTATCAAGCCTAAAGAAGATTGAGAGACATTTTAAAGTATTGAAAGAAAAATCAATCAACCCAGCGTTCTGTGTCCAGAGAAAATATCTTACAGAAATAAAGCAGAACAAACACTTTTTAGACAAACAAAAGCTGAAATAATTCACTGCCAACCAATACTGAAGAAAGTTTTTCAGGAAGAAAAAGTAGGATAGTAGATGAAAATTTGGATGTACACAAAGAAAAGAAGGGTGATGGATATAATAAAAATGATATTAAATGTAACAGACACATTTCTTTTAATATCTTTAAAAATAACTGAATATCTAATGCAAAAATATTAACAATGTGGGACTTACATGTATAAATAAACTGAATGACAACAATAACATCACACACAGACACGTGCACGCACACACACACACACACACACACACACACATGTTTGCTATAACAGAAGGCTTAAATAAGATCCAGAATCTTACAATACCCAAAATATCCAGGATATGGTTGAAAAGCACTCATCATACCATGAACACAGAAAATCTCAGTTTGTATAAGAAAAGATAATTAACAGAGGCCAACACTGAGGTGACACAGATGTTGAAATTATTTAAGGATTTTATAGCAGCCATCATAAAAATGCTTCATTGGGCAATTATGAACATATCTGAAACAAATAAAAAACACAGTTTCAGCAAAGAAATAGAAGAAATACCAAGAAGTAAAAAGGAAACAAACGGAAATTTTAGAACTTAAGTATATAATAACTGAAATTAAAAAGTCTATGGATAGGTTCAGCAGAAGAATAGAGAGGACAAATAAGGCAATCAATGACCTTAAAGATAGAACAATGCAAATTATCCTATTCTAACAAAAGACAAAAACCTTTTGTTTTGAAAAAACAAAATAAACAGGGCTTCAGGGATTTGTGGTACAGTGACAAAAAACCAAATACTTGTGTCATGAAAGTCTCAGAAGAAGAGAATAAAGAGAGGAGGACTGAAAGGCACTCAAAGAAATAATTGCTAGAATTTTCCAAATTTGGCAAAAGACACGAACCTAAAGATTCGAGAAGCAGAGTGAACTCCAAACAATAAAAATACAAAGAAATGCATGCAAGACACAATATAATCAAATTTCTAAAACACTAAAAACCAAGAGAATATTTTGAAATCAGTAAAAGAGAAATAACACGTTAGTTATAAGGAAAACAAATTGAATGACAATGGATTTCTTATCAGAAGCTGTGGAGGCCAGAAGGAAGGGTCACAAGATTTCTGAAGTGCTAAAAGAAAAGACTATCAACCCAGAATCCCATATTCAACAAAAATATCCTTTAGGAATGAAGGGGAAACCACCACATTTTCAAATAAAGGAAAACTAAGAGAATTTGTCACCATTAGACCTATCTGAAGTAATGGCTAATGAAAGTTCTTGAAACTGAGAGGAAATGATAAAAAAAAGGAATCTGAGGAATATTAGGAAAGATGAAAGATGAAAAGCAAATAAATTTAGATAATAGACTTTCCTTTTCCTTGAGTTTTCTAAATTATGTTTGATTTTGAAGCAGAAATTGTAACATTTTCTGTCATGGTTCTCAACATATGTAGAAGAAATATTTAAGTCAATTCTATTATAATAGAAGATGGTAAAAGAAGTTCAAGGGAGTAAGGTTTCTACATGTCACTCAAATTGATAAAATGTCAACATCAATAGACTGCAGTTAAGTTATACATGTATAATACTTAGAAGAACCACTAAAAATCTATACAAAGAGATACACTTAAAAACACTATAGACAAGTCAAAATGGAATTTTTTAAAAGTTCAAGTAACTGGGGCGCCTGGGTGGCGCAGTCGGTTAAGCATCCGACTTCAGCCAGGTCACGATCTCGCGGTCCGTGAGTTCGAGCCCCGCGTCAGGCTCTGGGCTGATGGCTCGGAGCCTGGAGCCTGTTTCCGATTCTGTGTCTCCCTCTCTCTCTGCCCCTACCCCGTTCATGCTCTGTCTCTCTCTGTCCCAAAAATAAAAAATTAAAAAAAAAAAAATTCAAGTAACAAACAGGTAGACAAGAAAAAGAAAAAAGGGGAAAAAAAACACCACAGGAAACAATGAAAAAACAAAATAGAAAATAGCAGACCTAAACCTTAACAAATCAATAATTACACTAAATTTAAATGGTTTAGACATGCCAATTACCATACAGAGATTGGCAAAGTAGATTAAAAAAAAAAAAAAAGAACCATGTCCCAACTATACATATATAAACACACACACACACACACACACACACACACACACATTATCTAAAAGAATTCTCTTCAAATACAGTAGAGGTAGGTTAAAAATAAAAGCATGGAACACCTATCTCAACAACTGCTAGAACACCTAGACAGAAAAATCAGAAAAGATATAGAATACTCAGCAATGCCATTAATCAACAGGATATAATCAACATTTATAGAATACTTCACCCAAAGACAGCAGAAGACATATTCTTTTCAAGTGTTCACAAAGCATTTACCAAGACAAATCGTATCCTGGCTTATAAAACAAACCTCAACAAATATTAAAGAGCTGAAACCACAGACAGTGTGTTCTCTGACCACAAAGGGATCAAGGTAGAAACCAATAATAGAAAAACAGGAAAATCTTGAAACACTTGGGAACTAGACCACATACTTCTAAATAACCCATGGGTCAAGAAAGAAGACTCAAGGAAAATACTTTTAAAAATACATTGAGCTGAATAAAAATAAAAATAAAACATACCAAAAGCGTGGGACACAGCTAAAGCAGTGCTGAGAGGGAAACTAACAGCACTAAATGTTTATATCAGAAAATAACAATCAATAAATAGTTCTAGAAAAATCTTCCAAAAATGAGCACATGTTGATATTTCAAGCTTGTGCAATTCTCATTCTTCCAAGCCCCACACACTCAAGATATATTATTGTATCAAATGATCCTGCTCAATAATTTCTTTGTTTAGAGAGTTTTTTCTCTTGGGATTTATCAAAGTTGACCAAGCAATAGGTTGGCCTTACCAGAATGATCTGGATCATAAGCAAACAAAGATAGAATGATTTGCTATGATTTGGTTTCTACTTGATGATTTGTTTAGACATTTAACGAGTAATCAGCTCAGAGTATCATCTCCACTATTGCACTGTGCCATTGATAAGAATGTGAAGTGATTAATTCAAGAAGAATTTATCACAGTAACAGGATGAGCATGAACTGAGAGTGAGACATCTTTATCATGGTGTCTCTATTCTCCGAGGGATGACAGTTTTAAGGGCATTCACAGTCTCATAGGCCAGAGATTCTCATTGTGGTCGTATATTTGTTTTTATTTTCCATCAAAACTGAGAAGGAAGAAATGAGAAATCTCACTTGAGATGACACACTCTTAGCCCAGCTGAGAAGGTTGACTGTCAGCCTGAGAATCTCTGACTTTTGCTCTATTTTGCAGTTGTTTCAGAAGCTGGTGTTTACCAAGGTACAGCAGTCTCAGAGCATCTGGGTGGCTCAGTCACTTGAGTGTCCAACTTTGGCTCAGGTCATGATCTCACAGTTCGTGGGTTCTAGCCCCTCGTTGGGCTCTGTGCTGACAGCTCAGAGACTGGAGCCTGCTAATGAAAGTTTCCTTCGTTACATCTCCTTCTCTCTCGGCCTTTCCCCCGCGCATGCTCTGTCTCTGTCTCTCAAAAATAAACATTAAAAAAAATTTTTTAGGGGCACCTGGGTGGCTCAGTTGGTTGAGCGTCTGACTCTCAGTTTTAGCTCAGGTCATGATCTTACGTTTTGTGAGTTCAAGCCCCACATCAGGGCTCTGAGCTGACACCACAGAGTCTGCTTGGATTTCTCTCTCCTTCTCTCTCTGCCCCTCCCCCACTTGGGCTGTCTCTGTCTCTCTCAAAATAAGTAAGTAAATTTTTTAAAATTTTGTAAAAATGTTTTAATATAGGAGTCTCTCAACAAATAACAGCTATTTTAATAATACTGCTATGATTAATGGTGTTATCAAAGATGATTGGGATGTGGGAAAAACGTCTGGCCATATAACTGCCAACTGGATGAGGAAAATAAGGGAGGGAGGGAGAAACTTGCCCAGGATCACACATGAGTTGGGGTTTCAAGATGATGGTAAAAATATGCCTAGAATAGTTGCTGCAAGGATGAAATGAAAATATGCATAGGGACGTGCTTTAAAAAATTTTTAAATTCCAGCATAGTTAACGTACCTGTGTTATATTAGTTTCAGTATAGTGACTCAACAATTCTACACATTACTTAGTGATCATCATAAGTGCGTTCTTAATCCCCATAACCTATTTCACCCAACCCCATCCAACTCCCCTCCAGTAACCATCAGTTTGTTCTCTATAATTAAGAGTCTGTTTTTTTGGTTTGTCTCTTTTTTCCTTTGTTCATTTGGTTTTTTTTTTCTTCTTAAGTTCCACAAATGAGTGAAATCATATGGTATTTGTCTTTCTCTGACTGACCTATTTCATTTAACATTATACCCTCTAGATCCATCCATGTTTGTTTCAAATGTCAAGATTTATTCTTGTTTATGGTTGAGTAACATTCCATTATATATTCTTTATCCATTCACTGTCTATGGCCCCTTGGGCTGCTTCCATAATTTAGCTATTGTCAATAATGTTGCTATAAACATAGGGGTACATATATCTTTTGAATTAGTGTTTTCATACTCTTTGGGTAAATGCTGAGTAGTGGAAATCCTGGGTCATATGGTAGTTCGATTAGCAATGTTGAGCATCTTTTCATGGGGTGCACTTTTAATTAATTTATGGCTTTAAACAAGTGTAATGAATAAAAGTTAGAACATATCTCAGCAAAAGCACGGTGAATGGAAAACATACATACAATTGCAGAAATAAGTACAAATGTACCCAGTAATCACAGAAACTATAACTTAATTTAACTCACATGTTAAAATACAGAGGATTGAATTTTAAAATTCAGCAACATGCTGATTACGTAAATGAAAATAGAGTTCAAAAACGTGATGTTGAGTTTAAATAATTAAATTGTTTTCTAAGATGATACCGCTTATGTATAATTTTAAAACACAGAGAAGAGTACTACATATTGTTTATGAGGCTATATGTAATTAAGATATAGACGATAGAGAGGCACACGGGTGGCTCAGTTAAACATCCTATGCTTGATCTCAGCTCAGGTCTTGATCTCAGGGTCATGAGTCCAAGCCCTGCATTGGACTCCATGCTGGGCGTGAAGCCTATTTAAGAAAAATCTAAGAGATAGAAACTAGGGGAACACTCACTCAGGTTCTCTGAGGAAGAGGTAAGCAGGTTTGTACCTGGGTGTCAAAGCCAGATGCAACTTTATCACTTTCTACACATTCCATTTTAATAAAATCCAGAGCAAAAAAAAAAAAAAAAAAAAAAAATGACTGTTAACATTTGTTGTCTTTTAAAGTGAGTAGTCGGCAAGTATGGATCCCTCTATTTCTCTGCCATGTTGGCCCCTCCAATAGCACTGCTAGGAATTTACCCCAGGGATACAGGTGTGTGGATGCAGAGGGGCACGTGTACCCCAACGTTTACAGCAGCACTTTCAACAATCACCAAATTATGGAAAAAGCCTAAATGTCCATCAACTGACGAATGGATAAAGAAGATGTGGTTTATATATACAATGGAATACTACTTGGCAATGAGAAAGAATGAAATCTGGCCCTTTGCAGCAACGTGGTTGGAACTGGAGGGTATTACGCTAAGTGAAATAAGTCAGTCAAAGAAAGACAGATACCGTATGTTTCCACTCATATGTGGATCTTGAGAAACTTAACAGAAGACCGTGGGGGAAGGGAAGGGGGAAAAAATTTACAGACAGGGAGGGATGCAAACCATAAGAGACTCTTAAATACAGAGAACAAACTGAGGGGTGATGGGGGGTGGGGGAGAGGGGAAAATGGGCGATGGGCACTGAGGAGGGCACTCGTTGGGATGAGCACTGGGTGTTGTACAGAAACCAATTTGACAATAAATTATATTTAAAAAAAAAACAAACACGACCAACAAAAATAAAAACAATTTTGTTGCAGAGAACAAATAAATGAATAAAGTGAGTATTTGGGTGTTTGCGTATTCTGCTTTAAAAAAAAATCAACAAGGGAGGAAGAAGACCTCAAGCAGGCAGGTCCTTGTGTACTGCCGGCAGACATGTGTCCCCTCCAATGGGACAGTGATCGCAGTAATGCTGAGAATTGGGAAGATGGCCTTCTAGAATCTCACCTACAAAGTGGGCATAAGTTTGGCCTTGTAGTGCTCCAGACATTGATACAACTGTGTACCGTGTACAAAAGAGCACTGTGCTCCCTAGGAATAAAATTTATGCCAGAGAAATGGACAGTCAGGGTCCTGTGTAGTTTAAAATTTCATATCAAGGTGTAACCCACACATTACAGTAAAGATCCTGTGATTCAGACAAAAGGCCCTCACCACTGTGGAACCTTGGGAAACTCAGGAACCATTCCAAGATAGTTTCACCATCTGAAAAACAGTCACCTCAATAGTTTGTAGGGTTACATGAGGATCGGGCGACATATCTGCGGGGTTTTCTTCATTTTATAAATTAACTTCTGTGTCAGTTGGCAGTCAGACGCTGATTACTAAGGGTTAAGGAGAACACGGTGATGGAATAGCCAATTCCCTGATTTCACTGATTTTACTCTGGGCTGATAATTTGAGATTATGACCTTGAAGAAAGTTATAAAGCGTAGGAAGACTGGTATTCGTTTGGTTGGTAAGGAGTGTCATTTATTAATAAGGGAATCGTTTTTAATTCAATTACTGAGCAGAGCAAGCCACTGGTATTTCTGTGTCCCTGAGAAAATTAGTTGGAAAACCATATGTAAATGAGAACTCAGGGAAAACTGCTTCTCACATCGGAGCCAACTTTTCCTGGTTGAACGACTTTTTAGAATCACATTAAAGCCTATTCATTATTTTGATATTGAAGGCCAACCTCTCACAGACTTCGTCCACCCTGGGAGTCCTCCCCATCAGCTGCGAGAGCTGGAAGGACCGGGAGGTATGAGAATTGCTGAGAGTTGGTATAATTATCTCTGGCAAAGCATGAGGGTGGACGCCATCTGTCTCTTTAGGGCACGAAATGTAACGAGGAATGCCAAGTGAGGATGTGTCCTGAGATGACAGAGCAACTGAGCGGCCAGCTTCTGCTCTGTGGCTCTCCAGACACACATGCGCGCACTCACACACACTCACGCCCACACCTGCTCACGCACTTCAGAATGTCCCAGTGTGAGGCAGAATCGTCCAGATTGTCTTGTGTGTCTGTGCTTGCACATTTGTTGTAATAATTGGGCTAAATAGCAGCAGCTTCTATGACCCTAGACTCTTAATAAATGCAACCCATTCATTTTCACAAACAGGTTTGAATGTCACAAAGCCTGTATTTTACACGAAAAAGTCAAGCTCCTAAGATATCTTCACACGCATCCTCGGAAACAGGGACCAGAGGTCTCTTCCCCTCTGTTGGAGGCACAATGAATGAATGTGTGGGCTTCAGAAGGGATTAAAGGACCTCCTCCCATCCCCCCTGCCCTGTGCAGGGGAGGAAGTCAGTGTGCCTTTCTCACCTCGGGCTGGTCATGCTAGTAAGGAACACACAACATAGAAATCACTCAGAGAAGGAGCCAAGTCAAAAACAATTTGCATTTAGGTATGACATAAAAGGATATTCATCCCATTTCTTAGTGACATGCTCTGTGTATCTATGGAAACAGGATATATCAATGGCTGCTCGACTTCAACTTTGTAAGAATGTTCAGGAAATGAAAATCTTGAGATCTGCAAAGGCCTCGCTTTTCTCGGCTTCACTTGACCTAATTTCTCTTTCTCCTCTCCTTATCCACTAACCTGGTGAATCTGTTCCAGGAAGAATGTGCCTTAGGGTCAACCTCTCCACCCTCTGACTGCTTCCACAGTGGGGTGGGGGCGGTTTCCATCTCCCCTTTCCAGTCTCAATTCCCAAAAGCGTTATCTCTGAGACTGTATTGGGAGTGGAGGTAGGATCTCTGACACAGGATCAAAGCCAATGCCTCGGAGGGCTGCTAAGATAACCAGCTACTGGACGACAACACTCTGAGCTACCGTAAATCGCCCACAATCTGTGACTCTCCAGGATTTTCTGCGACTTATGTTATTTTTAGTGACTGACTTTTTAATATGTTCTGCTTGATAATATAAATTCGTATGTTATATCCAGGACAAAGCAGTGAACACCGCATTAGCGGTTAGGGGCAACCAAGATACTGATTTTTGTTCAGTAACTTGCTGTTGTTACGCAAGCACCAAAACTCCTTGCCCTGGCATTCAAGGCCCTCCATAATCTGGCTCCATCCTGGCTGACTAGTACCATGTGACGCTTCACGGGACCTGTGGTCCTATCCTATGGACAGGACAGGCCATGGACCAGCAACGTTTTGTGTCTTTGCTTGGCCGTTCCTTCAGCTGAAAATGCCATTCCCTCCCTCTGTCTATGGGACTCATGCTCACTCGTGACCCACACTACTAAGTACTCCAGTCTTGGGAACAACAGGAGAGATGCATGTACCCCTCATGTCAATTTGGGACCCCCCAAAAATCCTACTTCTCTTGAGCAGTACATTACCCATCATTCTAATGAGTTAAAAAGGCAGCGGTAGGGCATAGCAAGGAATTAAAAATGCATCTTAAACATAGGAAGAAACACTCAATCTCACTCATAGAAAGAGAAATGTTAAACAAAACCCTATTAAGATGCCATTTCTAACCTCGCAGTTGGCAAAAATGAAGTTTGATAGAACAACTATGTTAAGGCTGTGGCATAAAGGGCATTTTCACGTAGAGTTGCGGGTATAAAAATATGCACGATGACCAGGAATGGCTATTTGAAAATATCTGGTAAATGACACATGCATCCATTCTCGACCCAGAAATTTCACTTCCAGGAATGTATCCTACATATATGCTGTTGGTACACGTGTGTGTGTGTGTGTGTGTGTGTGTGTATACATGCATATATTGTGTGTGTGTGTGTGTGTATAGTCTGTATACACACACACACACACACACACACACACACATGAAGTTATGTGATACATCATTGTAACTGCAAAAGAAACCAAATGTCCATTAGTAGGGGGTGGGTGCATTCACCAATTATATCAAATATATTACGGTACATACGTTCAATGCAAAGAATAAGGGAGCTCTATATGTGTTGGTAGGGAAAAGCCTGTGAGATATATTGTTATATTAGGTACAGATAATAGGGCACATTTCAAAAGGGGTGAAGAAAATCTCTAAGAGGATATACAAGAAGCCAATAATTATGGTTACTTGGTGCTTTGTTCTGATTTGGTAAAGGAGAAAACTGGGTAGATGCGGAATGTGCTGGGAAGAAGGTGTTGGCCATACTTTTTAATATTTTCTGATTGTAAAACATGTGAATGTGTTACCTAATCAAAAATTTAAAAAACAAATTTTCAATTATGAAAGTGGATTTGCCACTTTAGAGGCTAACTCCAAACACTGGAAAGAGCTGTCTGAAGGGAGGGGAGGAGAGGGCAGGGGAGGGAAGAGAGGGGAAAGTAGGGGAGGTGAAAGAAGGTAGGAGAGGCGAGGAAACAGGATGGGAGGGGAGGAGGGGAGGAGGGGAGGAGGGGAGGAGACATAGCATTTGCTTTCCTGATAAAGGCTTCTTATAGGCTGAAATGGCTCTTGGAATAATAAATTAGATAAATTTATTACCATCGGTTTTTCCTTTTATCTCAACAAAACTGACCCATTTCTTAGGATACAATGCTATTACTTAATCATACTGTTCTGTCATTTGAGAAACGAATACCCATCAATCGGTTTAATTCACAGTTGTAATAACAAAACCAATAAACCGAAGGAAGAATGCTGGATTCGAATTCTGGCACAGCTCGGGCAAGCGTCTGTCGTGTTGGAAGTCACTTAAACCATCTGAGTCTTCAGTCTTTTATGAAAAATGAAGTCAAGCCATGTCGATCTCATTCTTCCTCCCAGGATGTTGTCAGATTCCAGTGTAGAGCAGCCGGTCAAGAACACCGTAACCTTGGTCCCCCCCACCCCCCCGCAAACCAGAAATGCCTTCCATGCCCTGGCATGGACCTGCCCTCCTCCTTTCCTCGGGACCCCTCTGGTGTGGTACCCAGACCTGTGCGTGCCGCAGACAGACGCAGTCCTCCCAAGGGGCGCTGTTCCCAGCTTCATGTTCTTCCCGACCGTGGTCAGCTTTCAGTCTGTCTTCCTTAGGACAGCAGAACAATGGGCCGATGACTTTCAGAAGCACATCTACAGTCATTTGTAAGGCCAGGAGCTCAGAGCTTAGAAGGAAACTATTCCCCAAAGTCATCCCTGTAGACTTTGCACACAAAGACACATTGGCCCTGTCCTCTGGGTTTTAGGGGTGGCCCTTAGATCAGCCTTGGTCTTTCCAGCAGACATATGCTCATAAGTAGGAGCGGCCATTACACAGCCTTTAAAACCAAACTTCTAAACACCCATGATCTGACACATGAGTTTTGTACACCCTTGTTGTGTTACTTCACGGGGATGGTGGTCTTCGGGACTTCACGGGTGACAAAGCACAAACAAGAGGTGCGTCCTTGTATCCCGATCACTAAGAGGCATAGACATTAAAGCAAGGGATATCTCCCAAGAAGTTCAAGGCTCTCTGAACGCCTCCCTGTAGTAAACGCCATCGGTAGATTTAACATCTTCCTGACATTCAAAGCTGTGTTCTTATCTATATGAACAAAAGGGAGTAGTAGCAATCAAATCCTAGCCAACAAGTTAGCAAAAAAAATTTACACTTGGCTTTGTGTGTGTCTCATAGACACATTACATGTATTTTATTATTCCTCCTAGTTGTACTTTGACATGTTGGCCTTCCCAGAGGATAAGCCCTTGAGTTAAAAAAAAAAAAAAAAAACTGGCCAGGAGTGAACCGGTGAATAAAGTGAACCCCTTGCACATTCTTCAAAGGAACCAATGCATCTGGAGAGAATGGCCAGTCCCACCTGGCGCACCAGGCATCCTTTGTTCCTCTAAGACCAACAAACTCCCCCTTCCCTGTGGCATCCCCGGCGGAGGGCAGCAGTCCATGACTCCTCTCGTTGAGATCCAACGATCTGGCAGGATCCTGAGGGATGTCATCTTGCAGCCTGAGTTCTGAAGGGGCCAGTGCAATGTCAGAAGCTCTCCAGTGATATTTCCGTACTGAGAAAGTTGTGCCATCAAGAGAAAGGAAACGTCCCTTCGTTCCAGCATCACGCCCTCCTCTGGTGGTGAGGTCACTGGGTGCACAATTCGGATTTTCAGATTGAAAGGTCCTGATGCTTTTGTGACCGGCTGGATAATCCTTTGCCACACAGATGCATTGTCCCACTTGAACTCGCCACAAATGGAGAGTAAGCTGCTTCCATGAGCTCCTTAATTTCCGCAGAGGCTGAAAAAAACTCCCTGGCAACTCCCGGGCGCGAGCTTTGCATCCATGCAGGGGGATTTGCGCGGCCGGCCCCACCCCCACCCCATCCCCTGCGCACAAAAAGGCTTCTATTTTTTTCAGGGATTACATGGAGGGCAGAGAAAAGAGCAGCCGAAACACGTGACAAGGGGTGTAGTGTGAATAGCTGGGCCGAAGCTGGCACTTTGAGTCTGTGGCTAATTTACTGCATGGGTTTCCTTTCCTGAGGCTTTGAAGGGCTTGGATGCACTCCACCCATCAAAATCATAATAACGCTACGTATCCTTGAATGCTCAGAGTGCCTTTCACGCAAGGAACTCAAAAGCACTTTGACTTATTCGGAATAAAATGAAAGGGATCCTCAGAGGAACCCTTATCCCTAAAGCCCACTGTGTCAAGCTAAAGTTTCAGACACGTCCTTTAAAAATACCATCTTATTCTCGAGGTGCCTGGGCGGCTCAGTCAGTCAAGTGTCCGAGTTTGGTTCGGGGCATGATCTCACGGTTTGTGGGTTCGAGCCCCTGCTTCGGATTCTGTGTCTCCCTCCTCCTCTGCCCCTCCCCTGCTCATGCTCTGTCTCTCTCTCAAAAGTGAATAAACATAAAAAGATGTTTTTCAATTAAAAAATCATCTTATTCTAGCCCTTGGAGTGGCTTGCACACTCATGCTTTGGCCCTGCACTCAGCTACCCCGGGCTGGTCTGGCTCATCCATTGGAGGGACCGGCCTGATTCACTCATGCGGGGGGTGGGAAGTTGCAACCTGAATCTGTCTGCCCCCAGCATGTGCCCCAAAGTCCACTGGCACCACTCCATGCCTTTTTGCTGAGCATGGAGTCCCGAGCGGGATGATGGGTCCAATCTGGTCTTCCCAGCAGTTGATGCGATCAGAGCCAAATCCTTCCTATTCTCAGAGGTTCAGGGCAACTCAAGAGAATGGGAGCCTAAGAGGATTAAATGCCCACTGAGGAGAGACGCCGAAAACAAACGGCAGGAGGATGGAGAGAGGGCAACAGCTCGGGGGACTCACACATTTTAAAGGCTGTAAGTTCTTGTGATATGGTCTCACCTCCAATTCTAGTGGCAAATATGGAGGATAGAGGTGATGAGTTGTTAAGTAGTGCTGACGTCGTGCATGGGGACCGGAGTCCCTAACCCCTCCTTCTGCTCACAAACGTAATAACTAGGAAAAATGGCTCAAAAACGTGCCAGGCTTCCAGAGTACTTTGGGATATATTTCTTTGCAGGTGTCACCGATTTTCGTATTGACACATTTATGACATGAAGCAAAGTCAAACGAAATACTATTGCGTCAAGAGTTCCAATCAAGATTAGTTAGGACCAGTCAAACAAAGACGCCTGTACCTGAGATCTGTGGTCACTCCACGCTGTCCTCCAGCTCGGAAATGAGTTTCAAGTATTACACGATTTATCATTTATTAAAGAAATGTGAATTCGGAAGCTGAAGGTGACTGAATCTGATATTAACGGCCACGTAGTGATCATTGTGTGCTATTTCGTTCCATTCTTCACAGCTGCGAACAATCCAGCATCCGTCAGTTCCGGGATTATAATTCTGGTGAAAATGAAGCTTCCAGCAGCGTGATAGGAATGGGGCATGGTGTCTGTTCGTTTGTTTGTTTTTAACCAGGAGATAAAATCTGACAGCATGGTGGTAGAACTTCACCAACACTGGTGATCATTCACCTCATTTCTGCCTCATCCCAGGCTTCGACTGTGGATTCTGGAAAAGAAAGAGTGGCCTCAGAGTCCTGGTTATGTGAGTAATCGGGTTCCAGGGCCTCCAGCCTCACTCAGTTCTCCTGACAACTGCCTGCATCTGGAAAACATTAAATAGCCTCATCCTTTGCGCGGATCCATTATGTTCTATCAAATTCATCATCAATTATCAAACGGTGGTGAAGAATGTTTGAAATCAGAACGAAGAGGAAATACTTAAGGATGAAGAAAGGGATCTAAAATGAAAGCTGAGTTCTCCCAGTGGTAGGACAAGGAGATCAGTGCTGTATGTTCCCTTAAATGCAATGGCTTTTGATATACTTTTTAAACCAGAAGGTAAGAAAGTTGGCTTTACTTACGTGAGAAGAAGCAAAGCCAGGGTCTAAGTTGATATATACCTTAATGCTCAGAAGGCTTATGTCATGGCCACAAAGCCAGGTTTTGGGTATATTGGCATCTGCCATGGGAAAAGTTGAAATAAGAACCACCCCTCCCAAAACAGTGGGGGCTCTCAAGGAAAATCGTTCCCACAGCCACCGCCCATGGTACCCAACCTAGCCTTAGAGACTGAGTAATCTAAGGACTGAGAGTCCGTCAACCTGGGGTGGATACAGACCTTCACAAGATGGCTGTTCTTGTGCGAATCCACATCTGACTTCTGAAAACCTTAGCAATCGGCATTCAGGATGTGTAGTCCTACATTGGGCAGGGAGACCGGTTTCTGGGCTAGGGGGACTGCCACTCCCCCAACACTAGCCCAGCAACAAAACCGGAAGACCCATGCATTGAAAGGTGCTAGCCTGGAGATTTCAGACCCTCTACCCATGTTAACAGGTATGCATGTGATCAGATGTGGGCACCGGGGGTGGGCAAGGGGGACCAGCACGTTCCCCTTTTGAGCTGGTCAGGAAGGCAAAACTAAAGTGCTTGCCCCTTTCATAGCCCAGAATGCAAATTCTCAGAGAGAGAGAGAGAGAGAGAGATTTCAGAGAGAGAGAAAGAGGGGGAGGGAGACACTGCAGGGTGGGAGAGAGAGAGAGAGAGCGCGCTGAGCTCATTATCAAGTGGTCTTTCTTTTTCAGCCAGCTTCAGAGAACCATCTGTTGATGTGGCCAGGAAATGCTGGCTGGGAGCTCCACGAAGGAGCCGAGAGGTGCTGGCAGCCTGGCACCTGTGTAAATGTCTGTCGCAGCAAGAGTGACCCCATAATCACCTCGAGCTTCTTTGAGCAGAAGTTCCCCATCACCCTGAGCCTGATTTTAGCGCAGTCCTCCAGGCCCCCTCCCTGGGAGGAAGCCGGCCCCACAGCCCCTCCATGGAAGTTTCAGCTCCTCCCCGAGGTGGGGGAGGACACTCCACTCAGGCCTGACATCAAGGACATGACTGGAAATACCCCAGCTGGGGGCT
The DNA here is from genome assembly GCF_018350175.1 of Felis catus. NCBI lineage: Eukaryota > Metazoa > Chordata > Mammalia > Carnivora > Felidae > Felis > Felis catus. The sequence continues at coordinate 34,157,782 of NC_058379.1, read as the reverse complement.
TTCTTCTGATCCATCAGCACTTTCAGCCAGGATGCTCAAGAGATCCACTGTTTGTAAATTCAGAATCCAAGTTTACACAGCAGAGCGAAGCACCTCTGGACTCCAGGCGGTTCTCAAAACCTCCCATTTCAATACTCCCACCTGCCCTGCCTCCCCTTTCCTGTTTCGTCAATCCTCGGTGACATGATGTGTCATTTTCAACTTATATGAGAAAGAGTTGTTGTGCACCGAACTTAGGCTAGAAGCCACTTTCATTAAGTCAGTCGAGTATCAGGCATATATAAGTGTTCACAAACATCACATAATGCCAGGGTTACCTCTTGGGTTTTAGCTTTCCTGTAGCCCAAAGCCCAAAACTCTGTTTAGGCATAACATAACCTATACAGAGATAAGGGGCATACTGCCATACAGGGTCACATTTCTAGTTGAAAGTTCTGTAATGTTATTTACATAGGCACACAAAGAAAGGATTTCAAAAAGTAAAATCATCCCTCTACAAGTGCACACTAACCATATCACTAACCATCTAGGAAATGCCACCTTCAGCAACTCTAGGGTATCATTACCATCATTATAGACCTAACAAAAAAATCTGAGAAACGTAAAACCTAGCGTTGATAGGAGAGTGAGGAAACCATTCAGTGTTTTGTGACAATGCGAATTGCTCCAATATTTCGGCGTCGTATGTATGAAGTCCGCTCACTGTTCAGACTTAGCCCTTTTTATTCCAACTATCAGCACCCCCCACTTCCAGCAATCATCTAAGACAAAGCTTCCTCCACTTGCGAAAAAGTGGAGGAAAATGAAAATCAACCTAAATGCATTCCAGACCATTTTTGTACGAAATAGTTTGCATTCTCCAAACTGTTTGAACGAAGGTGGTGTCTTGGAGCTTTCAAAGTAACGAGCGTGGGCAGATTCAAGCTTGAGGACGTGGTTGAACAGTGGTGTGTCCGGATGACATAATGAGCCGAAGTGAGAAGCATCTCTTTGCAAAAGGAGCTGGGCCTTCCCCAGCCAGGCCCCTCAAGCTGTTGGAAGTAACGCCTAACCTGCCGTGCCCTGACGTGTGAGGGACTCATCCGCCGGCGAGAATCGACAAGACAGTAAGGGCAGGGGTTCAGGGCACACACTTGAATCTGGGCTGCACTTGCTGGCTGTGTGATTGCGGGCAGGGACCTACCTTCTTTGTGCCTCAGTGTTTCTCACCTGTAAAACAGATACTAATAGATTGCTAATAGATTATTAGCAATGATAATCCTGCCTACCTCGTAATATCTTGTGTGGATTAAATGAGTTAATAGCCGTGAAGCCCCTCAAAAATTTCCCAGCTTCTATTGTAAGCTTGTTAAAAAAAAGTTCACATAATAAATATGCACTATTTTTAGAGTTTTTTAATGTTTATTCATTTTTTTTAGAGAAAGAGAGAGACAGAGCAAGCGTGGGGAAGAGGCAGAGAGAGAGTGAGTGAGAGAGAGAGAGAGAGAGAGAGAGAGAGAGAGAGAGAAAGAGTGGCAGAGGAAGAGGGAGACAGAATCTGAAGCAGGCTTCAGGCTCTGAGCTGTCCGCAGAGAGCCTGTCGCGGGGCTTGAACCTACAAATGGCGAGATCATGACCTGAGCCAAAGTCAGGCGCTTAACTGACTGAGCCACCCTGGCGCCCCAAGAAATCAGCACTATTAAGAGACAAGCTGGACTTTTCCAAGTCTCCTGCAAAAGGCCAGGAACTGTGGGCAGCAGTTAGGAGCTGGGAGTAGTCTCCAATCAATAGCTAGTCACAAAATAGGCACCTCAGTCCTACAACAGTAGGAACTGGATTCCGCCATCAGTCTGCATGAGCTTGGACGATGACCCCTGAGCTCCAGACGAGAACTGTGTGGTTTCCTGGCACCCTGACTGCAGCCTTGTGAGATCCTGAGCAAAGCATCCAATCAAGGCAGGCCCTGACTACTGTGTATAGAAATGCAAGACAATAAATGGGATTTGCTTTAAGCAACCAAGTTAGTGGTAATTTGCTACACAGTTGTAGATGACTAATACGAAGAAGAAAAGAAGTCTCCATAAACAGATAGGATCTTTTGAGTTCCCTCAAGGGGTATTGATTTTTCTTTTCCGTACAGGGTAAAAGTAGGCAGCTTTAGTGACTGAATACGCTCCATGATAAGACACACACTTAACTATTTTCTTTCTTGGAAATGCAATTTACCAGTATGAAGATATAAGGACTTTGGCTGATTCGAGTTCCCCAATAATAGATGGATTTTGCAAATGGCACATCAATTCCTATTTCTTCTTCCCACAGAATATGAGGAAAAGAGAAAAACAAGAAAATCCAGGGAAGCTAATCAGTAAAGCAGAACCATTTTGTCAGCCAGGTCTGTAAGATAAAAGTTTCCATACAAACATTTATTTAAGATGGACGTACATCAACTCTAACAGGAACTAAGGGCTAATCATCATTGAATTCTATTTTCATCAATTCCATTTGCCTCTTAATTTTATCAATGCCCAATCATGTGTTATAGCTGACTGCAAATTGGCCACATACTGTATGTAAAGTTTGCCTCTCTGATTAATGTTAGTTCACATGCATACGCTATTCCATATCTCATTACAATCCATCGAGGTTTGACAAAAGAACATGGATTCTGGGTCATAAAACTTGGCTTCACGGATGCTTCTTAATGGTCGTGATCTTTTTAAGCGGATAACTTAACAGCTCCAAACTCCCTTTTCCTGAGAAATAAATGGGAGCCTCCGTAATACCCACTCAGAGGCGAGAACGCCAAGCCAAAAGTGGCCATAACGTATCTCCTGCTTTGTGAACTGGTAACAGGTCTTCAAAGTTCAATTCCAACTCCCCTTTCTCTCGCAGGCTTGCAAGTACACTCAAACAGGACCAGGATAAGCTCAGCCAACTACTGTGGCCTCCAGACAGCTTTGTATACGTTCTGCACAGTTTGAAGAGTGAAGAGAGTGACTGGCCCACCCCACTGAGAGCTGGGGACACTGAATTCCTGGGACAGGGCCATGGGGCTGTAGGGGGCATCCAGTGCTGAGGGCCAACTGGGTACAGCTGGTATGGCAGCCTCTGGAGATAGGGCAGGGAGCCCATGCTCTTCAGCAATGTAGGGACTGCCTTCCAATTCAGGACCAAGTCAACTCCACCATTCTGGCCAACAAAAAAGCTCCCAGTCCCTAGAGGAATTCCCCTTCTCCTCCCCAGAGGGTCCATAAGGTGAAGGAGAGAACGCCGATTCTGGTGAAGGAAATAGGCAGGGCTGCAAGTCTCAATCCTGCCCCTCTGTGACCGTGCCCTGACCTGCTCTGGTCCCTAACACCCATCAAATACTTTCCATGTGCCATGCACCCACTGGCTCCTGCCCCGCCCCTCCCCCTCAACCGAGTAAGGGAGGATACAGGGTCTAGGGGGTAACCATGACATCACTCTAACTGATTTTCAGAAATACATAACTTGTAAAGTTTCATGAAATCCAGCTTTGAGATCAGATTCCGAAGGTTCAGTTGCCAGCTTCCCGCCCCTGGTCACCTGTGTTGGGTAAATTGCTTACCCTTTTTACCGTCTCCATTTCCTCCACAGTAAGCAGGGAAAATGATGGTACTGGCCTCATAGCGTCCTTGTGAATGTTCATCAGAACATAGATATAAAGCGTTCACAGGTCTGGAGTAAAGTGAGTGCTTTGTAAGTATCACCCACCATTAGTAGCAAGAATAGTGTGAACAAGGGAGTTTCGACCCACTGCGTGTCTCTGAGCTCTGGTTCAGATGCTGTTCTGAAAAGCATCAGTGGAAGAGAACCTCTTTCCCAGTGGAATAGTCTAGTCTACCCTCATCCTACAGCGCTTGGACAATATCCTGTCTCAGCCACCCCTCTTCCTCAGATCCACGTGTAGGTCCAAGAACTGCACAGTCTCAGAGCTGAGGGATGGCTTAATGGCCGTGCCAGTCCTCAGGCCTCAAGATGCATATGACAAAGCCCAGGACAGAGGACAGGACTACCCCTTGTCTCAGCTCTCTGTCTGCTACTGAAGCTTACATTAAACAAGCAGCTGAAGGAGGCTGAGAAGGTTTCAGATGATGGTTTGCACCAGGAAAAAAGAGAAACCCGAACTCCTAGTCAGTGCACCCCTCCTAGCTAAGGGAAGCACCCCCCCCCCGCCCCGTGACTTAACAACAAATCTCTCCCATGACATTGATAATGGGCTAACCTTGACAGCATCACTAGCAAGGCTGAACGTCTGTCATCATCTTAGCTCTCGGATGGCTTGAAGGTCCACGCCCAGGCCATCGGTAGGATCAGCCCTTTGCCAGAGGAAGGCCATGCTACTGCTCAGGACTTTCTTTAGGGTGGCAGAGTAATGTTTTGTAGTGAGCCTCCTCTTGGCTGGTTGTGCCTTCTTATTCTTCCTGAGCATTTACTCTGCATTTCCAGTGCTCCACGACGGGGCAGCTGGTCGATGGAGCTAGTGAATGGACTGTTTGCTGGACATGGCCCCAAGCATCCCACACACCGGCTCATTTACCCCTAATATAACATTTTCAAAAAGAGTGAAGTAACTTGCCCATGGTCACACAGCAAGAGGCCGATCTATGGACCATCAAAGGGCCAGGGCATCGCTGGGCATCGCCAGCCTTTCCATCATTGGATAGGACAGGAAAGAGTCTAGTTTTTATTGTTTCTTATGTGTTGAGGACTTTAGATGCATGTATTTTCATTCAATCTTAAAACCACAGGAAGTAGAGTTTTTTTTTAAATTTAAATCCAAGTTAGTTAATATCTAATGTAGTAATGATTTCAGAAGTAGAACCCAGTGATTCATCACTTACACATAACACCCAGTGCTCATCCCAGTAAGTACCCTCCTTAATGCCCATCACCCATGTAGCCCATCCCCCCACCCAACTGTCCTCCAGCAACCCTCAGTTTGTTCTCTGTATTTAAGAGGTCTTTCATGGTTTGTCTGCCTCTCTGTTTGCATCTTATTTTTCCTTCCCTTCCCTTACGTTTATCTGTTTTGTTTCGTAAATTCCACATATGAGTGAAGTCATATGAAATTTGTCTTTTTCTGAATGATGTATTTCACTTAGCATAATACACTCTAGTTCCATCCATGTTCTCGTAAATGGCAAGATTTCATTCTTTGTGATCACCGAGTCATATTCCATTATATATATAGGAATTCCATTTTCCTCTTACTTTTATCAATGCCCAGTCATGTATTCTAGCTGACTGCAAATTGGCCACATACTGTATGTAAATTTTGGTGTATATATATATATACATATATATATATAGCACATCTTCTTTACCCATTCATCAGTCAATGGACATTTGGGTTCTCTTCTTAGTTTAGCTATTGTCAACAGTGTGGCTACAAACATTGGGGTACATGTGCCCCTTTGAATCAGCATTTTTTATCCTTTGGAAAATACCTAGTAGTGCAATTGCTACATTGTAGGGTACTTCTATTTGTAATTTTTTGAGAAACCTCCAAGCTCTTTTCCAGAGTGGCTGCACCAGTTTGCATTCCTATCAACAGTGCAAAAGTGTTCCCCTTTCTCCGCATCCTCACCAACATCCGTTGTTTCCTGAGATGTTCATCCTAAATTTTTTTTTTAACGTTTACTTATTTTTGAGACAGAGAGAGACAGAGCACGAACGGGGGAGGGTCAGAGAGAGGGAGACACAGAATCCGAAACAGGCTCCAGGCTCCGAGCTGTCAGCACAGAGCCCGACACGGGGGTCGGACTCACGGATCGCGAGATTATGACCTGAGCCGAAGTTCGGCCGCTTAACCGACTGAGCCACCCAGGCTCTCCTCCTGAGATGTTCATTTTAGCCACTCTGACCGGCGTGAGGTGGTATCTCAGTGTGATTTTGATTTGTATTTCCCTGATGGTGAGTGATATTGAGCATCTTTTCATGTGTCTGTTAGCCATCTGGATGTCTTCTTTGGGAAAGTGTCTGCTTAAGTCTTCTGTCCATTTCTCCACTGGATTATTTTGGGGGGGGGTGTTGAATTTGATAAGTTCTTTATAGATTTTGGACCCTAACCTTTTATCGATAGCAACCTCTTTGACCTTGGCTGTAGCCACTTGTTACTAGACATGTCTCCGGAGGCAAGGGAAACAGAAGCAAAAATGAACTATTGGGGCCTTGCATCAAGAGATTTTTACTGTGAACATACACATCCATATCCCCACCCGCTCTTTATGTTCAGTCTCTGATTTTGCGGTCGTTATACTTTTTGCTATGCAGCACATATTTCGCTTAGCTCCTTGCTTTTTCTTCCTAGGATGCAAACCACGGGGCTTTGTCACTTTATTTCCCACTCCTGGGTTTCCCATACCTACAACATGGCATAGAAGTGGTGTTCAAAAGAAACAGGGGAACAAATAACCCATTTCACCGATGAGAAAACAAACTCAAGGTTGTTGTCTAACTAACCCAGGGTGGCCGAGCTGGCTAATCACCGGCCTGGGGTTTGAACTCTGGGCGTTCTCACCTGGAACCCACACTCTTCGCGGTTCTCATCATCAGAAAGCGCATCTCTGGAGAGACACCTTTTCTCTGGTATTGCCACTTACCATCCCAGTTACTATTTCTGGATCAAAAAGTGAGTCTCATCTCCGTTCTCCCCAACAGTCCTCCATATTTGCGAACAGTTCTTGTCGCCGCTCATCCACACCCTGGGTCTTCATATAAAGTAGCTTTTCCACCTCTCTCCCCACTGGATATGTTTTCATCTGTCCTTCTAAAAGCGTGATGCAGATCTCGCCTCGGGATGCAGGGAAGTAGAAGAACAAGCCAGATGGAAGACCCAGACACTTGCACAAGGGTATTTGCTACCGCTCCCCTCACTACCCCCTGCCACCTGGGCCCCAACAAGTGGCCAAGCCAACTCTTCCTCATCTTGCCAACTGACATGGCGGATGCAAAGTCTCAAGCGTGTGTCCCTGTCCTCCGCAAAGGCACTACTACGTGGGCAGACAGAAGAGCCACCGGCAGCCAGGCAATCCCATCCGTGAGGCCGGGGAAGGCGGCCAACCTCCTCCAGCTCCTCTGTAGGCTGAGATCAAGACTGAGCAGGCCTGCGCCAACGTCCCATCCTGTGTGTTCAGACTTGGTGCTGTCACATTCCTCGCATAATTTCCCGTCCTTAGGCCTGCAAGGCACCACCGTGTGGGAAGGGCACCCTCGCCTAATGAGCTCGGCTAAATCCAGCATCTCATGGCCATGTGGGTGCCCCATTGCCCCGGGGCTCCCGTAAAGGGTGGCGGTTGAAACGGAGCAAACGCAAGTAGGAGGTGGGGAGCCTCTTGGTCAAGTCCCTACTCCAGGAAATCCCACGTCACGTTTTTCTGACTTATAAAAATTGCAGGCTGAGAAATCTTTCCTTCACCTCTGTCTCAGGATGGTACTGTCGATTCTGCTGGTGACAGGAGCTCTGCCTAAGTTCCCTGTGAAACCTGGAAGGCAAGGCTGCTTGTACACAGCTCATGAAAGCCCATGTATCCCTGAGTTCAGACCCTCCTATCAACCCTCTTATCACTACCGTTCTGGACAGAATCATGCCCATATGCTTACAGTGCTCTGCTGTCCTTCACCAAATCAAGAATTGATTAGTTTCTCCCGGGTCACCAGCGAGGAGTCTAGTTGGAGCAGAGCTCGGTGATGCTGCTGTTTATCTTTGAGGCTTGCCTCTCTCAGAGGTGGCCTATATGACTTCAGTAAGTTCCGGCCCTCAGAGATCTTTCATCTGGAAGCCTCCGGAACATTCTGTGCACCCTCATGCCTCATGGAATGGTGGGCTTACCGATATTAAAATATCCATTTTTCAAATGGAGGAAGTAGGATCTTCGAAGTTCACAGCATTCAGAAGCATCTCGGAAATGGCACCAAAGCAATTATTTTAAGCACAAATGGCTGTTTTGATCTGTGCAGGCCCTGAAGGCAGCTCCACTGACTGCCTGGCAGCTGGGCACAGACGAGTATTGACTGCAGGCCTGTCTGCCACAGGCTCGCCCGTGGCCACGGCAGCTATGTGCCCCAACCCAGATGGCCGCTGGTGTGGGAACGTAGCCTGTCTCTTTGCTCAGCAGCTGGTGCACTGGACATTCTCACTTTCCTTCAGAGGTGTTGTTCCTCCAGGTCAAGGTAGTTTGAATTATCCCAAGGCAACAGGCTTTGGTTTTCCCTTCCAAAATAAAATACTACGGAAGCAGTGGGGAAGAATCCCCAGTGATATCCACAGGAGGCAAGCATAACTTCCACCGCTTGGCCAAGAAAGGAGGCTTTGGCTACAGACAGCCTGGAGTGGGGAGCAGGGGCCTTCCCAGAGGCTGCCTGAACTTCTTTCCCTGCTGTTTGGGCTGGCCTCCCTCAACATGGCTTTTCTCTAATCTCGTCTGCACCCAGCAGCCAGAGTCATTTTCTTGACACTTAATTTTCTCATGTCCCTTTTTGCTTTAGCTTGTAAAGGCTTCGTGTCCCTTTCGGAACACAATTCAAACTCTCCACCCTGATGCACAGAGTCCTATAGGTGGTGATCCTCCCATACCTGCTGCCACCCCGGTCTTGGGGCTCTTCCTCTTGCACCCTACGCCCCAGCACACAGACCTACTTTCTTTTTTTCTTGAACTTGCCAAGCACATGCTCGCCTTAGAGCTTTAACTCGCTTCCTTCCTTCTTATTGTCTATCTCTCACACTGAGATGTAAGCTGCATGAGGACAGGCCACTTGTGTCCCTAGCATCTAGGACTGTCCTGGGGGTGTATACTCAATCACTGCTTTTTGAAGAATGAGTGAATATATAGAACGCTATGAGAATTTCCATCCCACCCCCCCAATTCCAGTGCCTAGAAGACTCTCGCTATAGACACAATTATTTATTCACAAATGTGTAGGACTATGATGCTCTTTGGGTCACACGTGGGAACTAACCTTTCAAGTTCCGTTGCATAATGCAAATGACTGCTTGAACCCAGAAAGGAAAAAATATGTTTCCAAGGACACAATCATAAGGACAATGTTCTTGCCTTCCATGTTTGCTTAATGCCATTGCTCTATTCCTTGGGGTCTCCTCCTGGATACCCAATTCCTCTGACATTTAAAAAACAAAATATGCTTCTATGACAAAAATATATCTTATTTCCCATATCATTCATCTTTGAGGATCCAAAAGGTATCCTTTTCTTATGTATATTGATAGCAGAGGAAAAAGTAATTTTTAGGTCTTAAATTATCATTGAACACATAACCAGAACTGGAAGGAAACTTGGGATTGTCTATTTAGTTCAGAGGCTTTTTAATCCCTTTTTCCTTAACCAAGACCCAGAGAATGAATTCCACTTTATATGATAACCTGGTACTCATACACATATATAGCTGAAATGGACGATTCACAGAACAATCTGTACCCTAACTACGTATAATGTTCTCCTATATTTCTATTCTATTCTATTCTATTCTATTCTATTCTATTCTATTCTATTCTATTCTATCCTATCCTACTCTACTCTATTCCATTCCATTCCATTCCATTCCATCCCATTCTTCAAAAGGCTGGCTCTAACTCACTAAATTGATTTCACAACCCACTAAGTTTATAACTTAAAGTTTGAAAATGTTGATTCTAATCCTAATCCCACCCTTTTTTTTTTTTTTTTGCACAGAAGAGGGCACAGCCCAGAAGGTTGTGAACTGCCCAGGGCCCAATAGAACCAGGATACAGAACCGGGATAGAGCCCAGCATCTTATTTATGGTTCCTATCTGATCAATTGCTTGAAGTCTCCAGTGTGAACCTATGATCATCTGGAAAGAAATTCCATTGGTTAAAGCATTGTATTTTGTAGTCTTTGAAATTTAAACAATACTCAGCAATTAGCAGTTCATAGACAAGGTCCAGTTGTTGTCATGACATCACATACATGAATGATTTCTTCTCCAATGTGATCAGTCTATCTGCTGACCCACCCAGTAGACCACACCTGCCCCCACCCCCTCCAGAGTTAATGACACTCCCCAAAAAACAGACCCTCAGTCTGGCAAAGTATGTATATGTGTATAGACCATTGTGCCCCAGAGGGCTATTTACTTTGCAAGACAATGTTTTCTTACATTTTTCTCAAAGAGAAATGACCTGCTGATCTAAGATCTTATACACAGAGGAAAGGCATTTCAGGAGATAGTAATTCCAAAGGAGAATTCCAAGCTCAAAGTTAAATGGCTAGATACACACTAGAATTAATATATTCATTCATTCATTCATTCATTCATTCATTTAAAAAATATTTTTCTAATGTTTATTTGAGAGAGAGAGAGAGAGAGGCAGAGTGTGAGCAGGGGAGGGGCAGAGGGAGACAGAGACACAGAATCCAAAGCAGGCTCCAGGCTCTGAGCTGTCAGCACAGACCCTGACATGGGGCTCTAACTCATGAGCCATAAGACCATGACCTGAACTGAAGTCGGACACTTAACCAACTGAGCCACCCAGGTGCCCAATTCATTCATTCATTCTTAATATGAGGTAAGCCTTAGAACAAAAGAGAAGGTTTTAGACATGCCAAGAAGGAATCTGGCCCAATATGTATGATTTTTTTTCTAGGTTTAAGGAAATGAATGAGAAATACCAGGCTCTACATGGACACTCTTGGTGGGTGGTTTGAGAAAGAGTGTCCAGGCGCTCAGAGAGACAGAGGTTTTCCCTGATTTATCAGTAAGTACGCACTGAGCTATGTAAGAGCTACACCTACACCTGTGACACCTTTGCACACACTATATAAACAGTAAATTGAAAAGTACAAGCGGCTGGAAATTGAAACGCTCCCAAAGGAAAAGTCAACCGGGACAGACAGGCAGCATGAAAATCCTAAACCAATGAATGGAATGAATTTGGCCCAGACAATGTTGGCCAATTCACCTGGTCATTCAGTTGTGTCTTTGTGCCTTTATTTTTGGCTACTGTGCCCTTCCAGGGTCCTAGACAATGAGCCATTGTGCTCATAGTCACAAAGCTTGCTTTCCCTGACTCAGGAAGCATGGACTAGACTCCCAGTTTGTTCAGCTCGTAAGTTCTGTCACTCACTGTCTGAGCCTTCCTCCCACACAGCAGAACCTGGGGCGCTGCACCTGAGTTGGGGTGGGTGGGGTCCTCATGCCAAGACTGGGTGTGGCATTTCAGGTAGAACTTGCCCCTGGGCTTTGATGCTTAGAGACAAGGGAACCAGGCAAGAGAAAACACTTCATGTAGAAACCAAAATCAAGAGCACGGCAGTCCTTCCAAATGAGGATCAGACTGAAGAAGGGGAATCAGGTTTGGGGCAACAGGACAGAAGGGTGGTGAGTGGTAAAACTTGGAGAAATTCCTTGAGCTTTTTGAAGGATAAGATAGGATAGAATAAGATAGTGTGGAAGAATATTTTATGTAGTAAGGGTACGGTTATCCTGTGAAACATCATTTTGGTTAAGTTAATGGGTACTGAGTTATGATGGCAAATACAACTCCTCCTGGGGCTCTTGGTTAAAGAAATGGACTTTGGTTACCCACTGCTACATGCTTGGAAAGTTGCTTGGGTATGCAGCTCCACTAACAGCATGTCCCCTGGAAGTGACCCAAGATTGCCCAACACAATACTCCACACAACCCCATGGCCTTTGTTCGGTGTCAGCTGCATCACCTTCTGTACCTTGACAGGCACTTTTTTTATAGGTTGGCCTGGCCTGAACAAAATATGCTCAGCCCCCTTGACCTCAGCATGCACCCGCCACCCTACCCCAACCCCACAGGGTTACTTTTTCTCAAAATAGGAGCTATGCCATTAGCCAGGAATGGCGACTTAACCATAAAGAACACAGAGAAAGGGTGCCTGGAGAATACAAAGTGCCTTCATTGACGGTCAATACACCAGCAAATACGTCTCTCCCTCCGTTATTCTAAATCTTTATTGATAAATCACTATACGTGTCACGGACTTTTGAATTTTGAAATGCATATGTCAAGCAAGTTGTACAGACAGGGAGCTCTCAAAAACTATTGGCCCAGAGTCCTTCAAACCCTGAAGCCAGCTCTAGCGAAGAGGATGGTTGCCTGACCTTGGCCTTAATCTTATACTTAATCTTTCTCCTTGGTGGTTGCCTTCGAATTGTGTCCATAGTGGCAGCATGGTGATCGACCTATAGCTAGTCCTCAATAAATATGTTCTGGAAGAAAGAGAGAGTTGTTAACACTGGTAAGGACCCTAATGTTTCACTTTTCACCTTCTCAAAAGCAGTGTGTGATAGATAAGGGAATTATCCTAAACAGTGAACTAATAAAAGCACTTCTAGAAGATGAGTGTAAAGGTCAGATTTTAGGCTCCAAAATGAAGTTCAGTTTCAGATAAAAGTAAGGGTCTCAGCATGGAGCCACTCAGAGACAACACAATGAGACAGAGGGTGTGGGGCAGGCTATGGGCAGTGGGCAGTTTTCTCTTTGACCTCCACGGGTGGCCAACTCTACTATAGATTAGCAAACACGCAGAAAACCCCCGGGACAGCCACTTCGACTAAAAAGGGACATGCTCTCAAATGGTAAACCCACAAATGAACATACCAGTTCAGAAATCATAAATGTTCCAGAAAAGACAGCACAGTTTAAAAGCAGTATGCGTTTCATTATAAAGCAAATTTACTGATTTGTTTCAGTTTTATGTCACTGGAAGGATATATTTTGGCAGGATTTCCATGTTCGGATCACTCTGTGCTGCTGCTTTTGATTTTTTCCTTCCTTAGTTGTGACCTCTACCAGAACTCTTGACATTGAGCTATGATGTTCTTGAACATGCTGCAATGCCAAACCAAGGCACTTAATCAAAAAATTATAGTTGAAATTTCTGATCTCTTTTGTTTCTGAAACTTGGATTGAAAATGAGGTTTGAGGGCAAAGCACTCTTTATAAGCAGAGACGTAACCAGCACTAGTATAAATTGCTGAAAGGGCTATTCTGCCTAAAGATCTACATTTATAAACATGTGTGGTAACAAAGGCATGACTACAGCTACTGTCACATTCCTCCTAACAGCCTGACTGTATTTCTGATGACCCCACCCGTCTTGATGTCCCCTCCTCCCAAATCCTGGGAAACGCTCAGCTTCTCAGAATTAAAGGATTGAGTATCTCCAATTAGACACAATTTCTTCCCAACTGAGGAAGAAATTGCCTTTGCCAGATTGGGGAATGGCAGCGAAAGCATCCCCCCAACCCCCACAACCCCCACTGAGCCCTGCTCCTTGAGGCCACGAATATACACGGTGCCTGACCTCGTGGCAGGCACCATTCTGGGCGTCTTTGCTCCCCGTGACAGTTGTGGTTGACATTCCTGCATCGCTGAGGGTTTTCCTCTGCAGTGACCAAGAAGAAGAGCACGTGTGTTTTGTTGGATGAACTGACACATGCGTGCAGGCTGCAGTAGACAGTTCTCTGCCCTCCGGGGACAGACTGTATGAACTACTGTTGTATGACTCTATGGGTACGCCCAGAGGTGGAGTGGGTGAGGAAGCTCCATTCATAAGGAAGAGCAAACTGCAGCAGCCTTTACTTTCAGAGATTCCTGGGGGGAAAAGCTTATCCCTCTGACCCTGTCCTTCCTCCTCCATGTGAGGCCAATGGGATACCGGTTGCCCAGTTCTCTCTTGTGGCTTTCGTAAGAGGCAGCAAATTGATCTCTGAAGTCAGGGGTGTCAGAGGATTATTTTCTCCCCAAAAGAGTCACCCGCTGGTGTAGAAGAGTCACAGTGATAGCTAGTGAGGCAGCCACAGAAACACAAGTATCACAAATGAGAGGGGAAAAAAGGGGGGGGGGTCATTCTGGGGCCCAATACCATGTCAGTTCTGCCTGGAAACTGTGGTTTTGTATGAGCCCAAGAATCCTGGAATCTTAGGGCTGGAAGAGATGTTTAGATCATCTAGCCCAACATTCAGTCAATCCGGGAATTTTCTCTAAAATATCCCTGGCAGGATGTACAAAACCTTTGCAAGGATGAGGGACTTTCCAGCTGAAGAGGTGTCCGTGGCATGATCATAAAGAGCCTTTACAAAACTAGTCGCATCCATCTGTTGAAGGCACACTAGGTGTCACACATCATGCTAAGCCTTACTTGCATATTCTCAGCCTTCAAAACAATAAGGAAACTGGGGATTAGACTTGCTCATTAACTTGCCCTTGGGCACACAACCAGTAACTGGCACAGTCAGGATTCAAACACAGGTCTGGTTGACATCAGAGCTAAACAGGTAACATAAACCGTCCTTTCTCTGTGGCTTCCTATGTCGTATAACAAAATGTCAACTTCCTTGTGAGGTCAAGAGGAAGCTTGAAAGGCTTGGAGAGCAAGGATATACCTCCTTCCCAAAGATGCTTCAGAATGCCAAGAAACTCGCCAGAATGGGCTACTCAGAACTGCCCCCCATTCCACATTCATGGCACACCATGGAACTGTTACTTCCTTTGTTTAAGAAATACTCATAACGTCACTCCTAAATAACTTGCTGTAGGGTTTCGCCATCAACCTTTCCCCCTTCTTCTGAAAGTTGGGGCCGTTTTCACATCTCTAACCTTTCGGTGCTTCTCATGTTTTCGTAGGATATTGCCAGTAATATTACCGGCGACGATGTCAAAATCCTATCTTTAATTCTTACATATTATAAATAGTGTTATTAGAATCATGAGGGAAACAAGCTCCAAAGATGGTCTCCCTGTGAGACATTTAAGACATTTCTAGTAGATTTTAACAAACTTCCCCTCATGCCAATAAATAAGGGCAGATAAATTGCACTCATGAGGGAACCATTTCTTTCAAGTATTTTATTTTTTTTAATTTTTTTATTTTTTTTTCAACGTTTATTTATTTTTGGGACAGAGAGAGACAGAGCATAAACGGGGGAGGGGCAGAGAGAGAGGGAGACACAGAATCGGAAACAGGCTCCAGGCTCTGAGCCATCAGCCTAGAGCCCGACGCGGGGCTCGAACTCACAGACCGCGAGATCGTGACCTGGCTGAAGTCGGACGCTTAACCGACTGCGCCACCCAGGCGCCCCTCTTTCAAGTATTTTAAAACATATTTTACTGAAAATTTTATTCAGGAAATACTTTGTAGACCAGCTTCATTTTTGCCAGCTTGGTTTTACCAGGACTCAAGTGGGTCATTTCCATTTAAGTGGGGACCATAGTCATGGAACCCACAATTTCCATCCTGGAAAGGAACAATCCCTCTATCTACCAATTGGCGTCCCTCTCACCTACAGCCCAGAGCAGAATGCTTGATACTTTGAAGATTACTATTAGTCCTCAGGAATCAGAACTGCTTTACAATTTGTGGTATAGATAGAACTTCAGTGAACCTTAGGGACCATCAATGGGGCCACCAAAACTAGCTCAGGTGATAAAAGCTTCCTCTGGTGAAGACGGGGAGCACAGGGAATTTTTAGGGCAATGAAACTATTCTGTATGATAGTGTAATTGTGGATACATTTGTCAAAATCCATAGAGTGTACACGATAAAGAGTGAACACTAAGGCAACCCAGGGACTTTAGTTACTAAAAGTGTATTCATATTGGCTCATCGAAAGTAACAAATGTACCACACACCAGTGAAAGACATTGATAATGGAAAATTGGGGCACAGAGTGAGGGGGGGTATGTGGGAACTCTTGTGCTTGTCCTTAATTCTTTCCGTAAACTTAAAACCGATTTTTTTTTAGAAGTGTTTCAATGAAGAAAGAAAAGGGGCGCCTGGGTGGCGCAGTCGGTTAAGCGTCCGACTTCAGCCAGGTCACGATCTCGCGGTCCGGGAGTTCCAGCCCCGAGTCGGGCTCTGGGCTGATGGCTCGCGGAGCCTGGAGCCTGTTTCCGATTCCGTGTCTCCCTCTCTCTCTGCCCCTCCCCCGTTCATGCTCTGTCTCTCTCTGTCCCAAAAATAAATAAACGTTGAAAAAAAAATTAAAAAAAAAATAAAAATAAAAAATAAATAAAAAAAGAAAAAAAAAAAAAAAGAAAAAAAAGAAAAAAAAAAAAGAAAAGCCTCCTCTTAGTGTACAAATCTGTTGCAACAAAATAAGAGAAGAGAGAAAGGGGGGGTGAAAGAAAGAAAGAAAGAAAGAAAGAAAGAAAGAAAGAAAGAAAAAGAAAGAAAAAAAAGCAAAGAGAGAGAGAGAAAGAGTGTGTGTGGTGGGAAGGGAAGAAAAAAGCATTACATGACAAAGGACCCAATCAGGAAAAACACATAACTTAAGAAATGGAAGAAATTTAAATATAACTTAAAGGAAAAGAAGAAATTCCTCAAGTGCATCGCACTATGGAATTCTGAAAACACATGTTAATAAATGACTGCAGAATGGCAGTGATCTTGCCAAAATAAATAAATAAATAAATAATGCCGAATCCAATAAGGCAGTAGCGAGGTTAATTGAATCTATGATGTCACAAAATAAATTGGCAGTAACATGAGCACAGTGCCGAATTCCATCTGTCCAAGTCAGAGATTAACACTTAACAGAAGAGCCGAACTGGACACGGGAAGAGTGAGCACGGGATGGGCTGGTTGGAAAAGTAAATTCCACCTAAAAGTGAGGGTTTGGGGTCCTCTACTGACCTAACTGCCATCAGACCGGTGGAGTATATTCATCTGTGGCTTGGTATCATCACTAGCACTCGACCGTGTAAGGTGCCTTTGTACAAATTAGAAAAAAGGCACAGGCAACAGGAGAATAAGTTGATGAATTAAAAATCAGTGCCTCTCTGGCTACACCGGTTAGAAAAAGGCAAGGGGCGCCTGGGTGGCTCAGTCGGTTAAGCATCCGCCTTCGGCTCAGGTCATGATCTCGCGGTCTGTGGGTTCGAGCCCAGGGTCGGGCTCTGTGCTGACAGTTCAGAGCCTGGAGCCTGCTTCAGATTCTGTGTCTCCCTCTCTCTCTGACCCTCCCCTGTTCATGCTCTCTCTCTCTCTGTCTCAAAAATAAATAAATGTTAAAAAAAAAAAAAAAAAGAAAAAGGCAAGGGGTGCCTGGCTGGCTCAGTAGGTAGAGCATGCGACTCTTGATCTCAGGGTTTGTGAGTTCAAGCCCCACGTTGGGGGTAGAGATTACTTAAAGTGAAACAAAACAAAACAAACAAACAAAAACCAGAAAAAAGAAAGCGTTCTGGGCAGAGCAATTGGCGAAAGGGCCCTTCTTCCAGGCTGATGCACGGCCTTGCCGGGGCCACGGCTTAGCAGAGTGCGGGCTGGATTTCAGCTTCCATAATCCTCCCGTGAAGATACCCCGGTGCAAAACACCACCTACACAACGATGCCTGACGTCTTTACTTGGATAAATTCATCCTGCAAGCGTCGCCCCCAGTTCCTGCATGCTCGCTTGGATCCCTGATTAACAAGCAACTCCACCCAGGCCTAGAAGTTTGGTCCTGGAAACCCTAGTCACGTGGGAAGGCAAAAACGATTCCTCTTTGCTAAGTATAGAAACGTATCAACCCATGGGACTTTGAACAATAAGTATAGAGATAAAGTAACTCAAACTTACAGGATTAATTTTGGGCTTTGGTTTATATTTATACATAGAACTGTTCGATTTGTGGGTTAAACTTGAAGTCGAAATTATATTTTAACATTGGTGATTTTTGTCCGTCAATTTTCCTTTTAAGCCGATATCTCATGAGTAATCCATTCTGTACCTAAGGTCACCGCTTTAACATTATAAAGAACTCCAGAAAACAATAGCTAAAATAGGATTTCAGAAAAACACAGGGTAAGGATTATGGAATCACACAACTGAAGAAATAATTTGAGCATGGAAAGAACACCATTACAGAGCCAGTACATAGATTAGAAATAACAAGCAACAAAATAGTTAAAGCCAGAAGTCAATTGCTGACATAAAATGATGGACTCCAATAATCAGAGCAAATGGAGAGGAAAAAGGCAGATTACAACAAAGAGAACGTAATTCATAAAAGTTAGTGTCCTTAAAGAAACATGTCAGCAAATGAGTGGGTGATGGGCATTGAGGAGGGCACCTGTTGGGATGAGCACTGGGTGCTGTATGGAAACCAATTTGACAATAAATTTCATATTAAAAAAATAAAAAAAACGAGGGAGTGATTCATAATAAATTAATTAATTAATTAATTTAAAAAAGTATTCAAACTAAGAAATGAATTTTTCTGAGATGCAGGGAAAAGGGAACCTCCGAACCACAGGGACACGTTTTCCAGAAAGTTGATGCAAACATTATGACCGCTGAGACTTTTCCTGATTGTTATTAACCTTCCACGCAAAGATCAAGAATTCTTCAGTCATCCAAATAGAGAAGCTTCTAGAGACTATCTGGCTGGCCTCAGACTTGTCCACAACAACATTCATAGCCAAAATACGTTGGAGCAATGTTATTAGGGAAGGTAAGCACAATCCAGGAATGTTACACCCAACCAAGATATCACTCAAATACAAAAAGCCCCAAACATGAAAGAGCTCCGGAAATACGGTATCCTTGAGTCCTTCTTGAAAAACTATGTATTGATACAACCAATGGACCAATGAATAAATGGAGAAACCAAGGACTGATATTTAATGCCAGAAAATACTGAAGCAATGTTTACAAGATTCTAAAGAAAAGTGATCCGGGAATATGCTATCTGGCCAAGTTTTCCTTTCAAGCATTTAAGAATGAAATCCAGCCAATTAAGTGATAAATCAAAGTAAAGAAGTAAGAACTGGAATAACCACAGTAAAAGAACAGACGGTGAGTAAGGAATCATTGACAAAGAGAACTAGGGTTAGAAAATGGAATATCAATGTTATAAATCTTAAAATCATACAGGACCTAAGAGAGGAGGCAGGAAGAATAAATGTACGCAAATATCCCACTTGTCACATCTAAATGTGAAATGTACCTCAAAACAACAAATGCCTCCTGCCGTTTAATGTTGTCTTGATCTTTTCCATCAATCATAGAAGAATATCTTCAGGAAAGGCTCTTTCACGGAGAAACAAATTGATCTGAATTCCTGAAATCCCATTATTTTAACATGCATTTGTGCTTACTTGAAGAAAAATTGTTTTTCATTCTTTTTTAAAAAATAGAATGCACAGCACGATCTCACGTTTATAAGACAATGTTTCGTCTGGTTTTGGTTTGTATATATGCCCAGAAAGATTGCCGGAAATTTGTTCACAGAGTGCTAATCACACTTAATTCTTTGCGATGAGGTGTAGGATGATTTTTTTCCCCTTTCTTTATATTTTTCTGCATTGCTTAGACTTTTATATCAACTATGAGCCATTTTTACAAAAAGGATACAGTAGTCATTCCTGAAGAAAAATAAGTTAGCCTTGGGGCGCCTGGGTGGCTTAGTCGGTTGAGCGTCCGACTTCAGCTCAGGTCATGATCTCACAGCTTGTGAGTTCGAGCCCCGCATCGGGCTCTGTGCTGACAGCTCAGAGCCTGGAGTCTGCTTCGGATTCTGTGTCTGCCTCTCTCTCTGCCCCTAACCCACTCATATTCTGTCTCTGTCTCTCTCAAAAGTAAATCAACATTAAAAAAAATGAAAAAAATAAATTAGCCTCAGGGGGTAAAAAAATTAGCAGACCTGAAGGAGAGGGTTGTATACACCACTAATCACTTCTGGGCACAGAACTAACTTTAAAGACAAGTAGAGAAGACACCTGCCTATATTGTGTAATTTGAAGGACATAAAATGACACCAACCCTTCAAAAATTATCATCCTTTTGACTTATCAGTTATGGTTACATCCACATGAAGTCATTTATCAAATCTTTTATCAACCTGCTGGCAGTGAAAAACAAAGATCCGAAGGGATGACAGATGTTTTCTGGAAGCCTGAACGGAGCTAGGAAAAACCATACCCAAGATCAGCAGGTGCGTGGGAGAACGAGGATGGAAGAAAGCAGAGCTGATGGGCAGAACTGACCAAGGAACAAGGTGTCTGCAAAGCAGAGACTCCAAAGACTGAATATGTCACCAAAGGAGGTCAGTTTGAGAACTGAAGTCAAGGAAGAACTAAGGGACAGATAGGATGGAAGAATAAATTCAAGATGGGGAAACTGGAGTAATTTCCTTTGGGCAAGAGTCGTTTGCCAGACTCTTCTTTGGGAGGCCACTGGCTCACATTACAGGTTCAAGTTGCCGATGTGGGACCCCCAGAAGTGTAGTCATAAGGCTTAAATATTAGGTCTGGTCTCAATGGGGCTCACTTGGGCAGGATCCCACAATAGCCTGGGAGTGGCAGAAGACATCTGAGGCTCCACAGAAGCGGGGCAAAGCGTAACCTTGAAAGGAGGGGTGTCTGTAGAGAAGGGCAATGTGTAATCAAGCCCCAAAGATCAACCTCGTAGCCTTCACCCTTTGTCCTATCTCCAGCTAGCCTTGCCCCTGTTGGAACTGTAGGGCACACTCCTTAAAATAAGCCAAGGCAAAGATGCCTAAGAGCTACTAGAAAAAGTCTGTTTAGGTAGCAAGTGCTGGTCTCCTTGTGATCAGGGGTGGGGATATATCCGTGCTGGTCACTCTGTACACACGGCCATTTCCGAGACCCTCACCTGTGTCTAAATTTTAAACTGGTTAACCCTAGCCGAAGGCAAAAAGCCTGCGTGGCCTCTGTTTGCGCAGCCGTGGTATAGAGGCGACACTGAGCTCCTATTAAGCTAGCTGACTCACGCTGAAACTCGGGATTTATTTCCAATTAGCAGTGATGTTAAGTAGAAGGTGCTCCTCGAGCAGTCTTGAAACACTCCCACTGTGTCAACATGGTTCACAAAGATAATGTTTGGAAGCGCTATTGCCCAGTGAGTCGAAAATGGAGAAGGGATTAATTCTGTGCAATAGAAATTCACTTAAAAACCAGTATTAGTCACTTTAGTGTACTCCCAAAGACGGACAAAGCCCGAGTCCGCACACTCCCTCACTGATGCGAAACTTGGGACAAAGATTAGAACAAACCAGCATGCACGGGGTCAGAGCAGGAGTCAAAGAGCCACAAATGAGGTGTAATAAATGGCGTTCCCCGAAGGGGCAAAATGGCTCCCTGAAAGGAAGTCCACGAGTAGAGAGTGTTCTGGGTACAGCTGCTGAAGCAGCTTCTCACCTCTACTCCTATCCTTGGGCTCCTTAAAGACCACGACGAACGCTATACCCACCCCACTAGGAGGATGTCAGAGTCACCGTAAACACTTTGTGGACAAAGAAGCAGTGTGGCTCCTCCCGTAGTGGATATTGTAGGCTTGGCCAATCGTTTAAACGTTCACAGTCTCCTATACCTATCTGTTTATCAGCACCATCCACTCAACCCCCAACCACAAACCCGGGAGCCACCCTCCGGACTTCAATGCCCAGAAGCCAGGGCAGCAGGTCCAGTGTTTCTGTCTGGTAGCATATTTAGCATTTTTGTCCCTTACCCGTCACACCTCAAGCACCTTGCCTCAGGTCATGTCGGTTCTCACTGGATTCCCTGAACTCATTACAGCAGCTTCCTCCCTGCCTGCCCTCCGTTCCTCCCTCTTTTAATCGAGAACATCCATGAGCCTTTTGAAGTGATTTTTCTAAAACACAAAGTTTATTATGATTCTCCTCTGCTGAAGGCCCTTTTTATGGGTGTCATGGCTTCCCGGTTGGAGTTAAAGCCCTATGACCTGGCTCCAAGGAAGACCAGCGTGTGAATTATGCCCACCTTTCTGGCTTTATCCCTTGCTGTTCCCAAGAGACCAACCATCTAGGTTCACCCAGGTTTGTCCTGGTTTTAGTCCTGCATCCTGGGGAACCTCCCAGTCACTCAACAACTGGTAAGATTGCTATCCCTACTGAGGCCCTTCTCTACAGCCCTAAGGGCTATTATAGCTCCCTAGAGGATTCCCTATCTGGGCCTTCACCCTTGGTATTGTGTAAGCCTAGAATGATCCTCTCTTTCTTCTTTTACAAAACCCAGCCAAGAGCCTCATCCTCCAGTACCGTGGTTCCCAAAGGGTGGGCCCCCAGTAGGGGTTCAGCATCATCTATGAACATGTCAGAAATGTGCATCCTTGGGCCTCCACCCCAGACCTACTGAATCAGAAACTATGGGGTAAAGCCTGGCAGTCTATGTTATAACAAGCCCTTCAAGGGATTTTGATGCTTCTTAAAGTATGGGAACCACTGCTCCAGAAACCTTTCCTGAGCAAGGGCCCCAGCCCAAGCAGCCTTGCCAAATCCCTGCTCTACATGACCAGGAGGCCAGTTCTAGGTGATATTAGTCCATGTTGATAAGTTTTTGGCAGTTTTATTAACTCTTTTATTAAGGGAACAGACGTACTAAATTGTATTTAGTTCCCTAAGTCAAACCATGCTGTAGAGAAGTGGGAGAAAGAAGATCAGAGAATGACAAAGAAGCAGGTGTTCACCTGTATGAGTAAATTTCACCTTAATTCTCATTAAAAGACACAATTCTTGGCTACTCTTATTTCATCTTAATGATAGACACTCTTTTCCTGCTCAAAGGATTATCACTACTTCTCAAAATATCCCTTGAGCTCTAAGGCTGCACACTGAATTTTTAGGCATTAAAACAAAAACCCCTCTGGGGGACTAAAAATTGATCTTGAATATTTCACTGCCTCTGAGTTCTCACTGTCTTTGTACTGTGAAGAACCCACACTTTTGGTCTCAATTAAAAACACTGCCACATGTCTGCTATTAATAATGACAGCAATTTACTTCTGTTGAAATTAAAAGCCTTCAATTCTCTTTGAAAAACCTAAATGCAATTCACATGGTTTACAGACATGTTTCAAAGCTTTCTTCCCCTTTATAGTTTTTTTTTTTCTTTTTGTTTTTTAAACTAGGCCTAATCTTCAAAGTTTACGATTGCCATTTAGGGTCTGAAGATACAGATCTAAACACCCACACAAGCATATGAGTGTGTGCATATACATTGATATTGATATTTGTATGTTGTGGTTAAACAAATAGTTCTGCCTTTTGAGGCAACATGTTATTTGTTCATCGGAATATAATGTAATTGATTTTTTTTCCCCCTAGCATTTTTACTTGACATTTTAAGATTCAGTGAAACTATGGGGGGAAAAAAAAGAAGAAAGAAAAAAACCTTTCAGTGAAGAAACATAATTGTTTTCAGCAAACCACATGTGGCATTTGAGATGTATGTTTTATATAGCATTGTCTTGAAAGAGTATATGTTAGGGAAGATTTTTTTTCAGTAAATCATTAGAAGAAAACCTAAAACAACTAATTAACATTCATCAAATGCACAAGAAGAGATGCAATTTGGACCACATCAAATGTCCAAGTTTTAATGGTCCAGTTTCATACGGTGAACATTGGAAAAACAGATTCTGATTCAAAAGGATTATTCCCTCCCCCAAACAAGTGCATATGGTCCAGAGTTGCTGGTATGGGTGAGGGAGAGACATCTGGAAGCAATTGGGGCAAGACTTCCCCAATACTCAATAGGAAGCAAATCCTATGCCAGGGCCCTGGATTTCTGAAGGACTAGGAAAACTTAGGGTCAATATCAAGTGGAAAGTTTTTAAGGCAATAATATGAAAACTTCATTTAAAAATTATCTTAAAGCCATTAGTAGCAATGTTGGAGATTTTGTTTGAAATGTGTTCAGCTTGACCCATGTTCGTTGATAGTTGTTGAAAGAGCTTATCTGTGCCATTTTGTTGAATAGATAGACATAAAACAAAACCATGTGCAATAACGTAATTACCTACAATGGAGTGCATACAGAGAACGCCCTAGATTTATGATGACTCAAATGAGGTTTTTGACTCGTTGGTTTATTTGTTCACTGCTGAAAGAGTGGTTGGCTCATTATAGACGTTTGATAGATTGGCTATTTTAGTAATTGTTCAATAGCTATTGTAAATTCCTAACAGATATTATCTTGTACTATATTGCCTTTGTAACTTAGTTTTGTGTGTAGGAGCTGAACAGACCACATGTTTCAGGGTCACGCAGTTTGGCTATAGTCACAAACGTGATGTGAAAAGAGCATACAGATATATTACATGTGGGTGGTGATGAATGAGAAACTGGTTGGAAGTGACATGCAAACAGGTAAACACACCAAAAACCCAGATGCTGCTGCATTACCAGCTCCACGGGAGTCTGTAATCAAAATCAAGTAAAATGCTAATCATGAAGAGCTAAATTAACATAAGTAGATTTCACTGGACCTGGAGAATAGATCAATATTTTTGATAAGGTAAATGTGGCATAAATATTCCCCAAACTTCCACCTGAGAGCACAGTATTTATAAGACTCTTTTTGTAAAACGACTCTGATATTTAGTAAACCATTATCTAAAATGTGCCAAGACTAGAAGCTGGAAATACATTTTAAGATAAATAGAAATTAAACAGGCTAAAATTCCTTTCACTATATTCACTCGGTCAATCACGTCTGTGTTACTGTCATTGTTATTCTGCCACGGCCAGCTACTTTTGACACTTACTTAGGGCACGTTTTAACACATTGAATAGTCGATGTATTTACAAACAGTTAAACGTGGAAAATTATACACATTTTCTCAAGTTCATACCCTCAACTCCGCCCTTAACTTTTTCTTTGAGACACAAAATGAGCACAGCTCAGTAAACCCACTGAGGTTTCAGTTTACCTTACATGGTACATGCCTCTAACCAATGGAGAGAAGACCATGTTCCATTTGCCTCGTCTATAGGAAGGGATTCTGTTCTGCCAGTTTTATGCAACATCTAGAGCTGCGGCCCCTTAACATTTTTGATCTTATGCACCTGTCGGTTTGAAAACAGGCATCACTGCTACATCCGTAATAAAACATACGTAGTGAGTATGATTTTCAAAAGGATGAACTAAGGGCAGACTAAACAGTATCTTAAACAGTATTAATGCTATTAAACACTTTCTCTTTGCTTTGTGATTGACTATGCTCCCTTGAAAAATCTTTGAAAATCTTTCTTTGATACTTTGTGATAAAGAAAGTTAAATGGTTATCTTCTTTCTTCACTGTAATAGTTCTGATGGCTGAAGTAGGCAATGCTCAAAGTTACATCCCTCCAAATGGAGAAAACGTTGTATTCGTTGGGTGTTTTAAATCATGACACTCATTTTTCAATCCTGTCTACCAATTTTATCAAGGTTTCCAGTGAAACTGGCTGAACAACTTCCATTTTCTTATGTCAGTCATGACTTTGAACTGTTCTGTTTCATTGCAAACTAATCAGAAAGTTTTGCACTTGAATGTTTGGGCATTAAATTGGACAGTTTAGAAAATGCCCAAGCGTTTTAGCCATAGAGATATGAGGGTGTTGATACAATTTTAGCAACAAATCATATAATGATTGAAACAATTGCAAAGATATATTTTGGATATTTGAGGGTAGCAATAGTCTGTTTCGAAAACCAGTTTATTCCTCATTTATTTATTTTTTTTTTATAAATTTTTTTAGCGCTTTATTTTTGAGACAGAGACAGAGCATGAGTGGGGGAGGGGCAGAGAGAGAGGGAGACACGGAATCGGAAACAGGCTCCAGGCTCCGAGCCATCAGCCCAGAGCCCGACGCGGGGCTCGAACTCCCGGACCGCGAGATCGTGACCTGGCTGAAGTCGGACGCTTAACTGACTGCGCCACCCAGGCGCCCCACTCATTTATTATTTTTTAAAGGCACCTTTGCTTTGAGGATAATAAATAACCGCTGATTACTTATTTTTGAGTCTTGCCTTTTCAACAGATTTCTTCCCTCATCTTCCTCCCATCTGCCCCCTCCCCCAAACTCTGCCAGGTAGCTTTCCACTGGCAGGGACTTATTGTCAGAGAAAAGGTCAGAGTTTCCGAAGCATGCTGTCCCTTATTAACAAGAAAAAAGATACTACCTATTTTATAATAGATGACTGTCCTAAAAACGTTCCCATATGACTAACAGTAAGCCTCAGGATGGTACAAAAGGTATATTAACTCACAGCCTCATTACAAAGTTTCATGAACATTCCCCATCTAAAGTTCTCAGTTTGGGGGGGACCTGGGCGGCTCAGTCGGCTACGCGTCTGACTCTTGATTTTGGCTCAAGTCGTGATCTTGAGGTTCGTTGAGTTCGAGCCCTGCATCGGGCCCTGCAATGAAAGTGTGGGGCCTGCTTGGGATTCTCTCGCTCTCTTCCTCTCTCTGTCCCCCTCCCCTGCTCTCACTCTCCCAGAATAATAAATAAATAAATAAATAAATAAACAAACAAACAAACAAACAGATTTCTTAGTTCGTGAAAACAGCAAACTGAAGACCCCTAGGACACAAACTGCCAATGCTGCAGTGGGCCCCAGCCAGCACCCGTGAAGGTCCTGCTAGGGCTGCACATTTGAGACCTGAGACCCCCTGACACACAGACCAACTGAAGGTGACGGTCAGCCTCTGTATGAAAAGTGAGGAAAACTGCATCTTTTTCTTATTTTTAACACAGGAATAAAAGTAAGCACAAATGCTGCGATCTTCTTCCTGTCCCCTCATGAGGCAGGAAGTGCATAGGGACCACTTTGGAAATCACCGTCCGTGGCTTTCCCAATCATGTCTGTGCAGCCCGACCTCCTGCCTCCAATCTCAAGTCTGGGGATAGGCAAAAGTATAACTATGTCATATAATGTCAGATCAACCCCTGCCAGTCATATCCAGAGAAAGTGGAGGTGGGTAACTCCTCTTTCCCCTCCATGTCACGGACCCGGGAGCAGGGAAAGAATTGGTGATCTCCCATGGGTTTTCCTGGCTCTGCTTAAGGAGGAGTAAAAGTTCCATGAGCACCCGGTAGGGGCACGAGGAGCTTCTTCAAACCTCATCGGTACACAGGGTAGGGACTCAACCCGTGCTGGAGCCATGCGACAAGGCAGAGGCCGGACTGACCTCCCTGCAACCCAGGTGCTCCCCCCACCCCCCAGCCCCGTGTGGAAGTGTAGCTGGTGATATGCTCAGGATTTTCAGCCTGTTCCCTCGGCTGACCTCCCTTCTCAAAATTCAGTGATGTCTTCTTCCACATTCATGTTCCAATACAAAGCAAACTTGCCAATTAACTTGTCAATTAACCCCATAGATGCCTTTTGCAAGGAGACTCACCAGTTCCCACCTTCTGGGCTTTAGGGAAGGCTGAGACCATTACAGACGGGTGGGCTGAAATATCCAGAGCCCCGCCACTGTCCAGTCCTCAAGCATCTCTTCTTGAGTCATGGGTCCCAGGTGCTGGAACGGACTGGATCCCCGCCACAGAATTGGGCAGCCCCTAGGGGGCAGTAGTGCAGAAAGTCTGAACAAGAAGAGCCCATCTTTCCCCAAAGAGTGACTTCAAGGGGTGCCAAAGGTGCCAGTCCAACTCACCCGCTCCAGGTTTATAGCTGGAGCTCATGGTGACAAAAAGGGTTCCCGAGGAATCCGTTCTGCTGTGGGTGGGGCCGGCGGGGGGAAGTTAGTCACCACTTTAGTTCTAGTGGCCATCCCGGGGTCCAGTGTCAAAGGTGCCCACAGAGCAATCTACACAGTGTGGTCCAGTGATGGCAGTGACCAGCTGTATGCCTCTCTGTTTAAATTAACTAAAGTTGGTCTGTATTGCTTCACAGCCAAGAACCCTAGCTTGCACAATTAGTGACTCAAACAGATTTCAAGGAAAACGTCAAGAGTTGCAGGGGGCTCTCAGACTGGCTGCTGGCACGGGCTGGCACCATTAGGAGCTCATCTGCTCAGCTTATCTCAAAGGCTGCTCAGCTTTCACCACTAAACACACATTTATTGACTTCCACCAGGTGCCAGGCACGGTGCACAGAGCTTTTTTGTGTCACTCAGCTAATCCGCGCACAACGCCAGGAGATCCCCACTGTGTCATTACCATTTTACTAACGCGCAAACAAGGTTTTCGAGAGATTGGATAATGCGCTACAGCCCCGCAGCTATAGTAAAGATACGAAACGAGGCCCACGGCACACGAAAGTCCACGCCCTTACCTCCAGTCTCACGCAATCGCTTTCCCCCAGGCACACAATCATTTACCACCACGCAGACCAGCAACATGTTCTTGACCCTGACAGGACCTCCCTCCACAATCTGATCCGGTATGAACCGATCTGAAACCTGGGAGCAGCTTTGAGCTGCTCATTCAGACTGTCGCCGCTGTATACAAGGCGGGTTTGAGAAACAGCCGTCAACACGGCCAGTCTGGGTCACTATGGATGTGGCCGTGACTTTCGGTGTCACTGAAAAAAAGAAAAAAACTGCCTGAACCACTGTTGGCTTCATCGCCCTAAGCCGCAGAAGAAAAATCTGTCTTCCACCAGGCAATGGTCTGTGGTCTCCCTTTGACGGTATTGTCTCAGGGCTAGACACCCCCATCAATGAGTAAGTGGTGTTATCTTACTCAACACCGACCAGGAGACGTTATCAGAATTTTTCCTAAACATCTGATCAACAGCCTTCCTGCCTTGTCTGAGCCAGTCTCCACCACGTGGGTGCTACGTAACTGAACATCCCTCTTGCTAGCCGTCTTGAGGGCGAGCGATGCCATCACTGAAGTTGGGACAATGGAAAATCAGCGCTCTGAATGCTCCTTCAATGCACATACAAGTCCCCGTCACGCCTCCCTGCGCACTGGTCTTGCCCAGCAGATGGTTTGGTTTACTTTTACAAAGCCATGTTGTCTCATCTAGTGACACCATCCACACTTCCTACACTTCATAAAGGGAGTTGGTTCTCTATGCTACGGTTTTAATATTTTCCCTCTTTGTATGAATGTTAGTGCTAAAATGCTCACGGGAGACTGTCAACCGGCTGACATGTGAACTTCATCCAGCTCGGTTTTGTTTTCCTCCAGTTTATCCGTATTATCATGCGTATTCTGTGAATGTATGGAGCGGGCACCCCCCCGGCCTCACACCCACACAAAGCTCGATTGTTCAGCAGCTGCCTGAAGACAGCTTCATTGTGTAGTGAGATACAACGTCGTTTAATGTTATTATTATTTTTCTTTGTGTGCGTAATTTCAGGCTAGCTTTTAGCCGCGCTGTGTATTTTATGGATTGTAAGTAAAACCGAACCCCGAAAAGCAAATGAGTTAAAGCTAAACTACTCCATTTCTCCTTTGTAACACCTTCTGCGTCTGCCTGAAATTACCTGAATAAACTGAAGATGCGACACCTTCAGATTACTAGAAATTGTTCTGCTTTAAAAGCAGCAAATAAAGGGGACATTTTAAATAAATATGGACAGCCCACCTCTTAGTAGGACAAAAAAAAACCCCACAAAAATACTTTTCTTTGTGTTTCCCATCTCATAAAGAATCACCAGGCTTACTGCAATCCAGAGAAATATGTTTCATTTTACTGTGTTTTCTGGGTTTTTTAATTTCTATTTATTGTAATTTCAAAGAGATCTGCATCCAAAAGGACTAGAAACTGAAAAAAAAATCATTTTGGAACTCTGATAAGAAAATGTCTGCTTTCATCTGCAAAAGGGCAAATGTCTTTCCAAATGAAAGAAGTGATAGGAAGCTGTTTTCAGAGTCTGTCCTAGTTATTTATTTATTTGAGCCAGGTATACTAATGTTCATAATGGGTTACAAATAAGTTTGTTATAGCTGACAGTTATCATACCAAGTCCCACAAGTAAAAATAGATTTATATATTCCTTAGTTAATACTGAAACAGCAGAGTAATTTTCGTAGGTCTCAGGCTAGGCAAACCCCAGTCCCAGGCCACCATCACCACGTTTGGGGTTTTTGACCCATCTTGAGGTCCATCTAGAGCTTGTAAAGTCCTTTGCGTCACTGAAAAAAAAGACCCACGCAAAGTGCTTCTTCCAGGGGTCATCTGCATTTTCCCATTTCGTAAAGTGCTCTTGGACAACACAGAGCACCATTGGCATATTCAGTGATAGGATCATTGTCCAGCTCTTGAAATGCACCAACTTCCCATCTATTACAGGAGACCTCTTCCATAATGCCACTGGCTAGTAGAGAACTTGAGTCAGAAATCTTGATCTCGGCTTGCTGATGATGAAGAAATCACCACTGGGAACCCAAGCTACAGCAATCTGAGCAAACCATGGAATGAAAGCCAGGTAGAGCTTTTGGTTATTCCACGTATGTCAAGCCTTTCCCCAGTAATACTTTGCAGAAGATATAGTGACTGGCCAAAGTCACTAGTAAAAGCAGGGGAGAGAATAGAACCTTCTTACACATGAGAAGCAAAAGATCCTCTAAATCTAACTAAATATGTATGGTGACTATCTACAGCCATGTCTCCTCTTCCTCTCTGCTTTCACATGGCAAAGGGAAAGGTTTTGCAACCCAATTCATGGTTCAGGTAATCTAGCTGCTGAAGGTATATTACATAAAGTGGAAAACAGAATAGAACTAGATAACTTCTACAAGTTCGAACAGAACCAGAAGACGATACCCCAGTGGTGTCACCAAATTTTCCACTCCCAGATAGAAATCATACACAAAACAACCAGAGCCATAATGAGAAATCTGGCTTCCCCAGAGTTCAAAATAAACAAGTCTCCACCACTCCCTCACTCACACCCCCACAAGGGAGCGAGCAGCCTCTTAAATACAAGCACAGAGGCTCACAGGCAATACGAGTGTTTCGCAAAGTTGAGATGCTCTGGGGTCAGGGTAGTTACTCAAGACGGTTCTTGGATGTCCCTCTGTACTTCCAACTGAGATGCTCTGGGGTCGTCGAGTGGTTACTCAAAACGGTTCTTGGATAGCCCTCTGTACTTCTAACTGATGCCTGAAACTCCACCTCTCCAGCTTCATTCTGGGTCAGGGTTTCGTCTGCAGTTTAAATGCTGACACTACAGACTTATTCTTTGCATTTTCATATGAATGAGTGTATGAGATCAATTCTTGTTTTGTTAGGGAATAAGGGCAGAGGACACAAGGACACTCTGGTATCTTTGGGGAGGATGGGACAAAGGAAGGCAGGGAGGAAGCCAAGTCAGATGAGCGCCGAGCATGACCTCGAGCAGCACCAGGGAGATAAGGGTGGGAAATTCATCTTTTTGAGACCCTTCCTCTAATCCCGATGCTCTTCTGTGTTTTCCTGGTGAAAATAGCGATGCACTTACATAAACAGAGTCTGAAATACAGTGGATGCTAAGTCAATGCTTATTGAACAAAAGCATGGTTTAAAGTAGACACAGAAGGCTCTTGGGCTGTTTAAGCAATAGTTATAATAGGAGGCCCAGCACAAGGGATGGCATACAAGGAGGAAGCCCAAGATGCAGCCCCTTGGACCCACCCCTTTTGGTTCCTAGAGGAACCTCAGTGAGGCTCCTCTGAAGATCAGGGACTGTGCTTTACGTAATTCACATCCCTAATACACCCACCAGCACCAAGAGGTAACTATTTTACTATTAACGACCATCTTGCAGACGAGAAGCCTGAGATTTGGTTTGCACGAGGGCTCACAGACGGTAGAGTCAGAACTTAATCTGGTCTGCCAGGATCCAAAGCCCGCACCTCTGACCGCTACGCTGCCTCCATTGTCATAGAAAAAGGGAAAATACGCCAGCCTGTGTATCAGTGTGCTTCTCGCCACTCTTATCACATGTGTTTGGAAAGGGCGTAGATATCACGTAGCCGACCTTCGTGGGAAATTTTTGGAAGCCGGTGGTTTTCAAGTCAGGAGTGTATCTGCCCGTGCTAATTCCCACACGTGTGTGACTATCCTTGTAACCTCAGAGATTTTCATTTTCAAACATGCCCTCAAAGCCACACGTATTTGCAAATGTGCAGGTGCACGTGCGTGGGGGGGGGGCACACGTGTGTGGCTGTACGCGTGTGAAAAGAGGGAGGCGGGACAGAGACAGAAAAGGCTTGTGTATGCGGATGCCTGGGGCATCTCACCTTTGTCCTCTCCTCTTGTACGGTGACTGTTGACAGACACATCAGAGAATCGTGGGGCACGAGCATGGACTGGTGGAGACTGTGCACGGACCTTCTCCTGGGGCCATCTTTGCCTCCGCTCTGTCCTGTCCTGCAGCAGCCTTTGTTTCTATGCACAGTTTCTGCCGGGTCCTCCTGGTTCTCACTGCTCTGCTTACAGGAGGGGTCTTACCCCGTCTCCCAGGGAAAAGCGCACACCTCTTCAACTCCCCCTCACCCTTCAAGGCCCAGCTCCACCCACACCTCTTTGATGAGCCCCCCCACCCACCCCACCCCCCAGCCCCCTTATCCTCTACATCTCTAGTTTTGACTGCTGGCCTTGTTGAGCCCAGTACAGTGCTGCAGTTAGGAGCAGAGAATCTCTCAGAAATGCCTGGGTCTGAATCTGGTTCAGTCTCTTTCTAGCCTTGGAATCTGCGGTACTCGGTTGCTTTGTGGGTAAAATGGGGATAATAACAGCTCATGGCGGGGCGCCTGGGTGGCGCAGTCGGTTAAGCATCCGACTTCAGCCAGGTCACGATCTCGCGGTCTGTGAGTTCGAGCCCCGCGTCGGGCTCTGGGCTGATGGCTCGGAGCCTGGAGCCTGCTTCCAATTCTGTGTCTCCCTCTCTCTCTGCCCCTCCCCCGTTCATGTTCTGTCTCTCTCTGTCCCAAAAAATAAACATTTGAAAAAAAAAATTAAAAAAAAAAAAAAAAAAAAAAAGAAGGGATAGGGGCACCTGGGTGGCGCAGTCGGTTAAGCGTCCGACTTCAGCCAGGTCACGATCTCGCGGTCTGTGAGTTCGAGCCCCGCGTCGGGCTCTGGGCTGATGGCTCGGAGCCTGGAGCCTGTTTCTGATTCTGTGTCTCCCTCTCTCTCTGCCCCTCCCCCGTTCACGCTCTGTCTCTCTCTGTCCCAAAAATAAATAAACGTTGAAAAAAAAAAATAATAGCTCATGGCTCACCAGGGAGAACAAGCGGATGAGTTAATTCAAGGGGTAGCTGGAGCTCAGCATGGAAAGGAAACGTGAGGTGCAAGGGATGGAGGGAGTTTCCTCGATCTTAACCTGATGTAAATTTTAGCTCACGGCCGCTCTGTCAGGAACACTGAGAAATGCAGGATTTCAGCGGGCCACATTTCCACCCCAAACACAAGGATGCTGATACTAAATCAAAGGGCTAGGATAGGTGTTAGACAAGCAATCGGCCACTGTCACACTGGGTTATGTCTTTTCCATCTCTCACAGACATGCCCTCGCCAGGTATATCCTTGATTGCAAACTTAAAGATGCGGAATAAAAACATCATTGCTTCATGCCAAAATGAATATCCTTTGGAGAACATAGTTCTCAGGATCAGGTTCATAAGCTAGGCCTTCAATGGCTTCTGAAAGGTACATAGCATAGTGCTGGTGATACAACCAATAAGTTTAGGGTGACCGCCCTCTGGCTCCATTTTCTCCTCCCAGCAAAAGACCAGTGGATATAAAAATTCTTCCTCTCCTTCCTCAGGACAGGACTCAGTACTGGGAGGGGCCTAAGGAAACCCTGATCTGGCAAATGGGGAAACTGAGAGCATTAACTGTTAGGAGCAGAGTTGAAAACAATACCCCCACCCCACCTACCCCTTCATGGTCTCCCAGATTCCCCGTGGTCTCATGTTGCCCTGACTCAGGTTATCAACAGAATGTGTCCAGCAGAAACTATGATTCTCAACACACACCTCACATTGGCTGTGAGCTCCCAGAGCCCAGCCAGACACCTAGAACATGTATCCGTTCTTTTAATTGTGCAACAGGCACTTATTTCATTTATAGTTGTGCCACGCCTGTCCCGGATACTGGCTTGAGCCCTGCCTTCCCACAGCCATCGAGTCAAGTGAAGTGTCATCACTCCGCGAAATGCCGTGTGGGCCACGGCCTGAGGTCCAGGAAGGCTTCCAGGAAGAAGTGACATCTGAATTAAGATCTGGGTGATGGGCATTGAGAAGCACACTTGTTGGGATGAGCACTGGGTGCCGCATGTAAGCTGTGAACCATGGGAATCCACCCCGAAAACCAAGAGCACACTTTACATCCCGTATGTCGTGTGTCAGCATATGTTGTATGCTGTATGTTGTACGTATTGCCAAGCCAACTTGACAACAAATTATATTAAAAAAAATGCTTCCAAAAAAAAAATAAAGATCTGATGGATGTGTAAGAGGGGAAATAAGGCTCAATTCTCAGTAAATATTTGTTGGACAAAGGAGAAAGGTTTTTAATGTTTTCCTTTCTTTGTGTTTGGCTCTCTGTGTGTACCAACTTTATTCCAAGATGGTTCAGTCATGTTTGTTTTCCTTATTCTTCTGCGCTCTTAGATTGTTCCTGTTCTTTGACTTATTGGAGATAGGTGCTATTTGTTTTCAAATTATTTTGTGACAATAGGATTTCAGGGATTGCTTGTGCAAAAGTGTCTGGTCAGAGACATGCCTAACCACCAACTTCTCACTTTGAGTTCACCTGACCAGCAATGGAATGCGACATCAGCATCACTTAGTATCTAAGATGAGGATTTGGAGAGGGGAGGGGTGTTTGCTTTTTTAATTTGTTGTTTTTTTTTTAATTTTTATTCCAGTAGAGTCAAAATACAGTGCTATATTAGTTTCCAGTGTACAATATAGTGATTCAACAAGTATACATTACTCAGTGCTCATCATACTAAGTGTACTCTTTATTTTTTTAATGTTTTACTTATTTTTAATTTTATTTTTTAAATTTACATCTCTAAGTGTGCTCTTTAATCTCCATCCCCTACATAACCCATCCCCCTCTCCCCTCCCCTCCAGTAACCCTCAGTTTGTTCTCTAGAGTTACGAGTCTGTGTTTGGGTCTGTCTCTTCCGCCTCCCCTTTTATGCATTTGCCTTGTTTCTTAGATTCCATATATGAGTGAAATCGTGTGGGATTTGTCTTTTGCTGGATGACTTATTTTGCTTGGCGTTATTCTCTCTGGTTCTATCCATGTCATCGCAAATGGCAAGACTCCATTCTTTTTTGTGCCCAAATAATATTCCATTGTGTATACACCACATCTTCTTTATCTGTTTTATCTATCAATGGACACTTGACGATGAGGATTCAACAAGCGTTGGAGCCAGACAACTGCACGTGGGGACCTGTCCTCCGGTGGTCGTCATAACGACTATGGCTGTCTATATAGTGCTTTACGCCTCTTCCGTGGCAGCACCCACCTCCTGCAGCCAGACTCAGCCCTGCACAAATGCTTGGGCTCCACGGCCAGGTCATTTCTCTGTGACAGAGGAGCGGATGTGTGCTTGGCAGTGGGGAATGGAGGGTCTTCTGTGCACAACTTTGTTCAGGGGACTGGATTAAGATTTTAAACCTGAGTTATTGAATTCAACTATAATATGTGGGGTCAGCCCTCTTCAAATGGGCTTCTAGCAAGCTGCCCCACCTCTAAAAAGCATCCAGGCTCAGGGGGCCTATCTGCCACAGTGGCTTCCATGGAATTGATGGCAACATGGCACCATGTTAAATTCAGCGTGGGCTGGGAATGCCTTACCTTCCCGTCTGTGAAGCATGGAATTAAGCACTGGCCCTTTCTCTACCTGCCGTGTTCTTGGAGAGCTACCTAGTCTGGGCATACTTTCCAGTTATGCAATGGCAAGGAAAACGTCTCTGCATTTCATTTTGCATTAAAATATTAGAAAGATGAGTCAGAGGATCTAGGAAGGTATGGCACAATACGTATCAAAATGTAGCTTCAAATTTCTCTCCTTTGTCCATCTCTCCCCAGGCCTGATCTGCAACATGAGTGAATTCTTCAGGAAGAGTTTTCCCCAGCAGCACAGCTCACCTCACAGCATCACAATGGCCATCCTGCACAGAGGGGCTCAAAGTCAACAGCTACCGTGATGGGCACAAAAAAGAAAAAAAAAAAATCACAGGTACCACAGGTAAAGTCCAATTACTTAGTTTTCAATGTGAACTTACATGCTTATAAACTAGGAGTTTTTCGTGAGGTAGAAAATATTTGGGTCCAGGACAGAAGAATCTAAGGTACTTCCAGAAGCACCAAGGACAGAATTGATGCCGTGAAGGAAAGAATTAATTATGCAGAATATACCTTTACAAGGAAATCCCAAATATAATGAATTTAACAAACAATGCCTTGTAAGGTCCGGCTTTCCAAGTTTTTGATCATTACGAGAGAGAAAATACAGATTTGAGGTACCAGGTGGGAGTGAAAGACCTCTGAGATGAGATGGGGATGCGGGGTCTGGTCCCGGTCCCCAGCTTGTGGACTTCTGGAAAGTCCGGGTTCAAGGGCCCTCAGTCTACTCGTGGCTGTGAACCCTCTGGCTAACCCCAGGGCTCCTCCCACCCATCGCAGGTAGACTCCATCTCTCCACGTGTGGGAGTGTTCATTCCGCATTTCAGTTGTTTCGCCTCCGACTGTTTTGGAGTCACTCAACCCTTCTCCCATTCCAGCGTGAAAGAAACGAGTTCCAGCCTAAAGGACAACAGCCCCACTGTTTGGCTCGACCACCTGCTCGACTCCACCTGCCGACACCATGTGTGATGGTGACTGTGCAGCCGTCCTCAGTGGTGCCATTCCGCCCCGCAGCGGGGTGTGGGGTCAACCAACTGATCAGCGTTAGACTTCTACAACCGGAGAACCCTTCCTAAGCGTGATGTTTTGTTCTGGATGAACTTACTGGCTGTTGACATCTTATTCTATGAGCGTGGTTGGTGTAGACGACTCAGTTTCTTACCTCCTTATCCAGTTTCCAGCATGATTTGCTAGCATATTTGCTGCTTTTCATTTGACTCAATGGTTCCATTACAGTAAAACACTAGGTTCCATCTAACTAATGGAGAATCTGTCAATAGCTGCTAATTTAGGCTAAAGCCGATGGAAAATCTAGAGATGAAATGTGAGAAAATAAACTGTCTATGCACTTGCAGTTTTCCTAGATTAATAGGATTAATTTATTTTTTATTTTTTTAATGTTTATTTTTGAGAGGGAGAGAGAGAGCGTGAGGGAGGGAGGGGCAGAGAGATGGAGAAACAGAACTTGAAGCAGGCTCTAGGCTCTGAGCCGTGACAGAGCCTGATGTGGGGCCTGAACTCATGAACTATGAGATCACAACCTGAGCTGGATGCTTAACTGACTGAGCCACCCAGGCGCCCCATGATTAATTTATTTTTAACCAAACTCTGGTGCTTTTTGAGTGCTGTGTCTGTCTTTAAAAAAAAGATTTCCCCTGCTGCCTCCATAAGGATGAGGGCAGCAAAGACACCACGTTCTGTATAAGGAAATAAAAAGCTTCTAAGTTAGCACCTGCTCTGCCCTGATAGAACTAAAGTAATATTGTCGGTGTGTGGAGATGCAAAATTGAGAAGTGTTCTGTGTCGTGAGGGGATCTTAGCACAGACATCGTAATCCTCTCTGAAACTGGAGTTGGCATCTCTAAATCGAAAGGCCTTGGGGCGCCTGGGTGGCGCAGTCGGTTAAGCGTCCGACTTCAGCCAGGTCACCATCTCGCGGTCCATGAGTTCGAGCCCCGCGTCAGGCTCTGGGCTGATGGCTCAGAGCCTGGAGCCTGTTTCCGGTTCTGTGTGTCTCCCTCTCTCTCTGCCCCTCCCCCGTTCATGCTCTGTCTCTCTCTGTCCCAAAAATAAATAAACGTTGAAAAAAAAAATTTTAAAAAAAAAAGAAAGGCCTGACTGTCCTTTGGCCTACACAAAATTGCATGAAGATCAAACGAGACCATGCACTTGGGAGCCTTTTGAGAACTGGGATGTGTTACTCCAACGTGGAGGTTAGGCATCGCTACGGACCTGGTGATGTCGCAGTCGGTGGCCCGGCGGACCGTTTTGCTTAAGCTCAACACTGCTTTAGAGACCTGTGCTTCGGGGAGATGAAATGCGTTTGCGCACCGCCGCGCCCACACAGCCCATCCATCACTCGGCCTGTGCACAACCGAAAACACAGTAACACGGATGCGAATGTTCTGAAAGGGCTGGGCACGTCCTAATGCTGAGTTCGGAGACTCACAGCAGCGGGCAGCACGTGACCATCTGCTCACCCCCTCCTAGTTTACAGATTGCAATCATCTGTTCTAGAGATTAGACTGTTTGGGTGCTTTACATGTAAAACAGAGAACTGTAGCACCAACCATCCAGACGGCAGTTGAAATCAGTGTCCTGATAGCCTATAGGGCAATGCGTTTTTTAGCTTGAATGTGTCAGAACCCACCTAACCCAAAAAACCTTTTCCTTCTGAGAGGTAAGAGGCATTTATTTTTGGCGGTATAGCATTAGAGTTGAAAATAGCCCCTTCTTAGGGAGCCTACCCTCTAAAGTTGCGTGACCTTTAGGCAAACCACTTAATCTCCTTGGCCTTAGTGTTCCCATCTGTGAAGTGGCTTGTAACAGTTAAAGTATCTAAATCACAGACCAATAATATTGAATGTGATATGATGAGGGTGTAATCAGACGGTAGAATGCCACACCAGATGGCCAGTGGAAGTAAAACACATTTGGGTTCACGTAATCAAAACATACCAGGCGGATTAAAGAAATAACGTTATGGTAAATGTTTGACACACGATTAACTATAATAGGACTGACCTGAAACTTTATTCCTCCAGTATCGTTTCTCAGACTTTTTTTCATTATTGGTCCCCAACGAGCCTTTTAGACATTTATTGCTAATTGCTCCCACCCCCATCAAATTGTAGGGAATGTGGATATACATTACACCTGTTTAAGCACTGTGCCCCTTTGGAGACCCACAAACCACTGTGTTCGTCGTCGTCGTCGTCGTCGTCCCCTCTCCGCACCGAAACTCAATTTGCACCCTCTTGGGGGCAAATTCACCATCACTGACAACGTATGGTCTAGTATGAAGTCATCATTGTCAGTGAGTTATTTTTTAGGGTACGCATACATAGTGCTTGGCTACGTGCAGGTATTCGTTACCGTTACGCCCATCTCACGGCCACGTTAAATA
The DNA here is from genome assembly GCF_018350175.1 of Felis catus. NCBI lineage: Eukaryota > Metazoa > Chordata > Mammalia > Carnivora > Felidae > Felis > Felis catus. The sequence goes on along the minus strand of NC_058379.1, from coordinate 34,118,820 downwards.
TCTTGCCAAAGGTCCTGGAGCTGAGAGGTTTGGGCCTAGCGAATCTGGCTCCTTAACAACTGTGCCACACTGCCTCATTTGACAAACATGTTTGAGCGTTGCCATGTGCTCCATAACAACACAGGGCGTGCTCGGATTGAATACCAGTGTTTTTGTGTCTTCCTGTTTCTGTAGTTGTGTGCTGCGGTGGCTTAGGGTAGTGTTGGCCTCATAAAGACTCTTTCTTGATGGTCTGATCTTATCCTGCCTCATCTACCAGCCCAACAAATGCCCATTATGGAAAGACTTGCGGAGGGACTGGGGGAGGAGATACAAACATAATACCCAATTTTCTTCCCGCCCTCCAAGAGCCAAGTAATCTCGTTAAGCAGATAAAGCAGTTAGACAACCAGGGCGACCAGCACTATAAGGAAGAATATTACGAGAGGCACATGAAAGTAAAGACCAAAATGTTACCAAGGTCCTTTATTGCCTCCTGTCCCTGTTGATCTCATATTTTCCTTCGGTGATAAGGGTCCTCAGTCTTGTTATCAGCCCCCCAAATAGACGTGTGACATGGGATGAATGGGTGGTTAAACTGGGCCATCCGCATGCATACCTATCCCTATTTTTGGATCGTTGTACGCATACATCTGTATTTGGCAGTGGTCCATACGTGTTGGGACGGATGAACGAATGAATGCTAAGCTCACAGACATTTTAGTGGTTTCCCTTGATAACCGCCATGAGTATAAAATGGAAGGTAACCTTTAGTTTCTGAAGCTCAGAAAACAATGTCACTCAGAAATATACCTGAACTACACTTTATTTTCAAAATAGTTTGTTCAAACTAATGTGTTGTAAAAATGTAACTCAGACGCACGTCCCCTTCTAAGGACTCCTCAGGATAATTTTGTTAACTCTGTCTCTGAGGAAACTATAAAAGATTTTTTAAATTTAATATCGCTATCAACTGCCAAAGTCCTGCTGGGGCAAAACACTGAAAACACTGGCCTAGGTGCTAAAAGGGTTAAGTCATGACTAGACATCATTCCTATCCTCCAGACTCTGACACTCAGAGGCATTTCCACGGTGTCACAGACTGGGCATTGACGTCTAACAAGTTTCGAGAAAAGCCTATTCCCAGGGACATTTCCCATCCTCTGAGGACGCGGCCGTAGTAAAATGCTTTCAACCTTATTCATAGTTGAACATATTTCAAGATTAATGTTTTCATTCCTCTGACCCTTCGTAAAACTATCATTTTCTTCGAGAACCAAAAGACATGGAATCCCCCAAGTTGCAAATGGCTTGCACGATCGTCCACCCTTAATCAATTTCCCCAAGGACTGATTAGGAAACCAAATTGTAGCACAGGTTTTAAAGGACATTGGTCCTGGCACCTCCCCGGGCAACAATGCTGTTGAGCTGTCCCCTACTGTGCGCTCACTAAAACCCAAGACACAAGCTTTGGGGCCAGCACAGTCCATTCCAGAGAATGTGCTCATGATTCGGAGTTACCGGGAAGAGCGAAGGGCTGGTTCTGACTCAAAGACGGGGCCAACTGTAGAGCCTCTGAGTGAGGATCAGCAGTGTTCGTGGGAAAATACCACTTGCTGAGCATGTGAGACACCTCGTGAGCCGGTGATGGAACACTCCTAGGAGTTCCAAGTGTGCCTCTGATTTACCGCGTGGCTGAGAACTCAGGCCCTTTGAGTTTGCTCTTCTCCATCGACCCGGCAAAAGTGAATTATGAGTAGCTCTGAATATTCTAACACATTTGTTGATGCTGCTGAGGGTACCCATCCCCCTACCCCTGCCAGGGACTCTCCCGTTATCACCAGGACCTGGCCACACACGCTCCTGCTCGAGGCTCGATCCTCACAAGTGGCCTGGGGAAATTTCTCGTGCAGGTGGCAGGGGCCCGCCTCTGAGCTGGAGCTCACAGCCACCTTAGTACCTCCTAGAAAAGGCCCTCATCCCAATCGTATTACTTTAAGCAGATAGCCACACACTGTGTAATCACTCTAAGACAAATGTCTAACATCGTTTTCATTATTCTCTTCCAGAAGAGAGTACACTCAGGGTAAAACTAAACTTTAACACAGAGAGTGCACCCTACTCCTACGACAAGGCGGAAGGCTATGAGGGAGCAGAGACTCTGGCTGGATGTTATGCTGAGAGTTGAGGGTCGGACATTTAAACCTATGACACTACATGTGGAAAATAAACTGGCAAAAACACATTTTCAAATGATGACATCATCCTGGCTGTGTTTATACGACACCAGTAAAACCAGTTGGAAAACAAAAATTGAATCAATTTGACTGTCAAGATGACACCAAATTATTGGCTGGCCGGCTGGTTTTCTCCTTGTCTTCCTCCTCCTCCCCCTCCTCCTCCTCCTCCTCCTTCTTCTTCCTTTTAAGTAACAGAATCAAGTAATTATTTAACTAAATATATTACCTAATTTTTCTGCTAACATGTGACGAATGACCTTAACATTTTTCAATTACTGTCCAGCCAGTGCTTATTCATAAACACACCAACCCTAACAATCTGTCCTGTTGCTTGCTTGTTTCAAATATTCGCGGATAGGCTAGAAAAGCATCAAATGACCAGGAGGCATAGAAAAGCGAAACACTGCCTAGTATGTGTTCTTGGTGACAAGGCTAATGTTCTCCTTAAGCAGCCAAGTATGCTGTTTACATCATTTCCAACCGCCCAACATTCGTGAGGAAATCAAGTTCCTGCTTTAAACACGACTGACCTTTGGGCAACATTCAAATCCAACCAGTCATAGTCTGCTACCCAAACGTCGTAACAGGGACAAGCCAGAGACCGGGGGACAAAGTGAGCCCAGAGAGATTCAAGCCCAACACAAAATCATGCTGCTGCTCTGCCTTCCCTTCTCTCGCACACAGCTAGTCTTTCATCTTTGAGATTTGCAAACACTGGCACGTAACCCTCACAACATCCTTGTGAGCCAGGCAGGTGGTGCATGTTATGATCCCTCGTATTAAAGATGGAAAGATGATAATGATGGTGATAAAAATTGAAGCACATCAAACAGTGTCAGCACTATCACATCAAAAGACTCATGGCTTTCTCAAAAAAAAAAAAAGAAGAAGAAGAAGAAGAAGAAGAAGAAGAAGAAGAAGAAGAAAGAAAGAAGGAAGGAAGGAAAGAAAAGAAGGGAAAAGTAGAAACTGTCAAATGTCTTCTTATCTATTTTAGTAAATTGTACGCCCATGCTAAGGTCCCACTAGTTTTGAAAGTCTAGAGCACAAGGAGTTGAATTGTTACATTGTTCAAAGGGGCAGAGAACTCTCTTGGGAAGTCAGGCATTCTTTTTAAGTGTTTTATTTATGAAAAACAGCAGCAGAGTCAAGAAACGGTCTCTTGATTCATCTGGTCCCGTGGTTGCTCCCTTATCCCAGTGTGAGGAGGAGGTGACATTTAGCCTAGGAGCCTGGTTAAACCTCCTGGGAGCTGCTGAATGGCCCGTGGAGGAGCTCCGCAGAGGAGGGACCTCCAGATAAATCAGGGAGCCCTGGCACATCAGCCCAGGGGAGCTGCCCTGTAGGCAAACAGCTTGTACCAGGGCTCTGGGGAATGAAGAAAGTGGAAGCCGTTCCTGCCTTTGGGTCTGTAAAATTGACCATACCCCCCAAAGGCCCACAGAACATAAATAAAATCAAGATTTGGGCTGGGAGAGAGGAGGAACCAGAAAACGGGCCTCCGTGTACTTTCTTGGAGATCGACAGCGAGTGTTTCTCAGAGATTTCTCCCGTGTTTCAACAAGTCATTTGCCTCCTGGAAGGCTGGCGGGGGGCGGGGGAAGCAAGGGCTCCTGCTGCCTACACCATTCGCTTCACAGGTTGGGGCTGTGACCGGGCTCCTTGCTCACCCGGTAGGACGGCCGGTTAAAGCGCACACTGCACCCCCCCCCCCCCCCCAGGGAGTAGGCACTGCAGCGTCGCCACCCTGAGCAATTTTCCAGAACTCACAACTCCTCTTTTTGCAGTAACCTCTTGTCTCTCCTCGTCTCCCTTTCTCTCCTGCGCGCGGACACACACGCGTCCACACACACACACACACACACACACACACACACACACACCCAATCGTTGCAAGTGGACTTTTCTCAGACCCCCACCCCCTCGCCATGAGCCCCCTAGCTCTACAGCGCCCTCCCCGCCCCTTTTCGGAACAACTTTCAAAAGTGGTGCCTCCACCTCTGGGGAGGGAAGAGAAAGAGTCCAGAGTGCCCGGGGGGGAGACGGAGAACGGGGGGAGGCCGGGACGGCGAAGGGCACCTCTTTCCTGGCCTGCGGGTGCGCGGAGGCCGAAGAGGAGGAGATGGAGGGGGAAAGGGGCGCTGAGCCCAGGGCGAGGAGAGGGGGCGCCGGCGGGAGGGAGGAGGATAAGAAACGGGAGGGGAAAGGAAGGTGGAGGGGAGCGGGAGGGGAGGAGGCGGGAGGAGGCGAAGGGGCTGGAGAGGAGGACAAGGAGGAGGCTGGAAGGGGAAGCTGGAGAGGCGGTGCCCCACCCGCCCTTTCAAGTCTCCGCGCCCCCGGCCCCCGGCGGCGGCCCGGGAGGCGGTGGCGCGGCGTCGCCGCCCCGACTCCTCCCCCGGCCCCTCCCCCGGCCCGCGGCACGGCCGCCCCGCCGGCGGCGCTCGGGAAATATGAAGAGACGCTGCAGCTGCGGCGGCGGTGGCGGCCACTGCAGCTCCGAGCGGCGCGCGGCGGCAGAGGCGGCGGCGGCGGCCGGGACGGGACGCGGACGGCACGGGAGCCTGAAGGCCGGGAGCGCGGACAGGGCCGGGCCGGGCGCGCGGGGCCCGACGGCGCCCAGGGAGCGCGCGCCCCGCAGCCCCCGCGCCGCGCCCCTGGGGCATGGGGCGCGCCGCGGCCGCCTGACGCGCGGGGCCTGGGCCGGCCGCCCGTGTCCCCGCGCCGCCGCGCTCGCCTCGCCGGGCGCCGCCGCCTCGTCGCGTCCTCCGGGCTGGAGGCGGGGGGACAGAGCGCGCGCGGCGCCGCGGCCGTTCCCGGGGAGCGGCGTCCCTGGCCGGCGGGCGGCTCGCGCGGTCCCGGAGGAGGACTGGAGATGTCCGGTCTGTGCCGCCTCCTGCTCGCGTACCTGTTCCCGGCCCTCCTGCTTCACGGTGAGTTCCTCCGCCGGCGCCGCGGAACCCGGGCGCAGCCGCTGCTCCCACCCCCACCCCCTGCCCGCCCCCCTCCCACCCCGGGAGGGGGGCTCGCGGGTTCCCCGGCGGCGCCCGGAGCTGGTTTGCGGCTGGAGCTTGCTTTCTGGAAGGGTGCAGAGCTCACACACAGACACCTTTTAGCTCCTGAATGGATTGCTTCAAGTTCGAGGGAAAACTTTTACGCAGCCTGTTGGATTTTCAGAGTCCAGACTGTCATGAAATCGCAGGCTTGGCGATCCCGTCTCCAAAGTGTCACGGCGCCTGCCGGAGGGGCTCTTGATGTGGTCCAGGCTTTTGTGGGTCTGTAAAGCGAAACTGTGGTCGTTTAAGGGGGAAAAGCAGCCCGCGCGGGTTTCTCTGTGGCCTCAGAGAGGACTGGTGCCTCCCGAGGTGTGGCGATGGGGCTCTCTCCCATGTGGACTGGGTGCAGTTCAAGGAGCAGGGGACACTTTCATGGCCACGGTGTAGTCATTAAAACCAGTCTGCTAAGGTTCTCCGGGACGGGACGCCTCATTTCCCGCATACTCTCGCTGGATGGTTTTGTTTCTGCGCTTCGTGTGCCGCATTTTCTCAGGGGCTCCGGTAACCCCTTAGCCGGAGAACTCATCAGCGCTTTCAAAGAGTTCCAGGAGTTGCCCTGAGAAAAATAAGGCAGATTTTGTGGTAGGTTGCTGTTGATGCTCGCTGCAGGCGGTGGGCAGAACGCACTGTGCTGATTCAGAAATCCAGAGTGAACTTTCCCTAATGGTGGACACCTGACATTTCGGCAGAGCGTCAACGCCGTGGCCTCCACAACCCCTGCAGGGCAGATGAGCACCCTCGATGACACTCTGGGTTTCTGAGGATCTGCAGCAGGATGGAGCTTCAGAATGCATTGATGCATTGTTGCCAGCACTGAAGACCAAGCTGTGCCCCTCCATCCCCCCCCCCCGGCCCCCCCAAGATCTAGGAAGGGAAGAGGGGGGGAATCCAGGGGCTAGAAGTGGCCCTTTTCTTTGTAGTAGGGCTTCAGGGCAGACAGCTCCAGCCCCGCAGCCCTGCTAAGGTGTCTGGTGGGGCCAGACCTGCCTGATTGCCAAGGTGTGTACCCCGAGCCCCAGTGATCCCAGACTTTAAAAGTCAGGATGGAAGGCTTGCAGTTCGAGGGCTGGGGAGAGAAGGTATAATTATAGGGTTGCACTCCTAGGCCCATCTGCTTAGAATTACAGAGCAGTTTTAATCTTTGGCTGAAACATGAAACAAATCAGAGCCAATGAACAGATCAAACAGCAGCTGCCACACACACCAGGGGGGAAAAAGAGGGTGAGAGAGATGAAACAGACAAAATTGTCCCCTTAAAAAAATCTGTTGTAATATCTGTGAGCAAAAATGGCAGTGTGGTCAAATGACTTTTGAAATGAGAAATTACTTGAGAGTTTGGCATAAACAGAATTTTTTCGCATAAGCTCATTGCCTTTTGCACTACAAAAGTGGTCCTCAGATGTGCAGTGTGGACCGTCTCATTCCCAACTTTCTCTCTCTCTTTTCAGAGGTGGGGGTTGTAATTACGGCCCCGCCAGTCCAAGCTGGGATAGTAACTAATAGTTCGTAATAAGAGCCCAAGTATATCCTTAGTGAGTGTAGCCCCTAATCTCCAAACTTGAGTCCGTGTTGGCCTGAACCTCTTGGAATGAGCGATTTACCCAGACCCGGTGGTGCTGGGGAGAGAACCTTGTGGTGGGAGGGAGGAAGGAAGGGGCCAGTCTGCACTGTAACCCGAGGAAGGGGGAGGGGGGCAGACCCCGTGCTTGTGTGCACGTGTGTGCCTGTGTGACGAAGAGGATGTAAGATAAAAAAGGAGTTTGCGAAGTTTAATTGGATGACATTGATACCCTGCAAAAAGCTATCCAATTTCAAAGTGAATCTGCAATGGCAAAATTATTAACACTGAAGTTGCTCAAAGATCAACTTAGATCCTGCAGGGAGTGTTGGACCCTAGCACAAAAAATAAACAGATGGAATAGTTGTGCAATGCATGAATCCTTGGGATTGAAGAAGGGCTTGTCATAATTCGTTAGGATAGTGTAAAGCACCAAGAAAAGAATGGAGTATGCTCCCTCTCCCCTTTTTCTTCCTGATTCTACCCGATGGAAGTAATTTTAACAGAAAATGGGTGTTAATCAACTTAATCCAGGAGAATGCCTTGATGCATGTGTCCTATTCTATAGGGAGGGGTTTTACAAGCATTTACAAATTTGGTAGTGACAGATGACCTTGATCATATATTTTAATAGTGATGAGTCTGGAGATTACCTGAGATCTTTTTAGAATGGCTTAATGATTTTTTTCCCTCGATACCTAGGCATTTTATTTTGCTAACCATAGGACATTATTTGTCTATTCATGGTAACTATTAGTAGGTAAAAACACATTTTCTAGAGTTATGAGTGTATTTGTGACCAACTTTAATAAATGTAGTTTCAGACATTTATAGATTGTTACACCTGCAAGTCACATTAATGAGATTTAAAAGGGCACAGGGCCTTCATGAAGATTCTGCGTGAGGATGCTGTAGAAACTGTGATGTTTGGCCGCCAGTCTTTGTTCAGTTTGTTGGTTACTTTTATTTCAACTCATTGCAAGTCATAAATCACCCCCGGCTCCTATTGGTGAGTAAGTTAGGCTCCAGCTAGACTCGAGCCTGTGGTTTGTTTTTGCTGTTTTGTAAAGCTGTAAATGTAGTGCAAAACTCAAGTTCAAAATTTGATGGAATAAAAGTATACATGTCAGTTTTACTTTCTTCTCCTTCAGCTTCTGAAAACAATTGCATTTCTTAATCCAAAAAAAACCTATTGAATGTCACGGAAGAATGCAGCTGGAAGATGTCCATTATCACTGTTTTCTTTGCTTAGATGAAAAGCCACAAAAATCATTCGGCTCCAGAAACACAGATTAGCATGAGGTATTCCAGAATAAGTGGGGCTTTAATGCGCAGCAAAGTGCTGACTCTCTTTGCTAATGGAAACCTTTGATTTTAAGTTTTGGAACTGATGCTGGGGGACATGTTCTATTCCCCAGAGCTGTTTACTTGTTCAGAATTCATTGACTTTTTTGAAAGGTGAAGACACTTTTGAGCCATTCCCTTTCATTCAAGCATATTCTAGCAAAACTTGAAACACACACACACACACACACACACACACACACACACAACCTGTAGATTTCCAAATGATACCTTCACCAACAAAATCTAAGGAAACCCTTAACTAGGGTAAGATAGGAATCTTTGAAATACCATTTTTCTGAAGACCGGTTTTGTAACCAAGAAAACATTGTGTTTCCTGCGCCCTTTCCCTGTTGGTCATAAAATGAAATCTTGAAAAGAAATATGACTCATTAGTACATAACAGGGAGCAAGGGTCTTAGATGTTAAATATTCTCTTGTGAAATAAATGGACTTGCTTCAAACATGTGGCCAGGCAGATCTATAATAGCCACATTTATTCTTTTTTCTCCCCAAATGAGAAGAGAATCGACCATTAAGTGGATGATATGACTGTGTAATTATATACTGCTTAGGGACAGACTGATGACAACTTGATGTAATCAATTAAAGTGGAGCATTAGAATGTTTAAGACTAGAAACATGAAAAGAGATGTTAGTGATTGTATACATCTGCTGACAGCTAACACAGGAGGACATGTCTTCTATAGAGTCTCGTGTATGTAGTTGAAGCACAGAACCTGCCACCGTCATCCACGCACAACTTCTTGCCGTGTTAAGATTTTGTGTGTATAGATCCTTGTTTCCTTCTCTCTAATGCGGGAATAGAATTTTTCAGGAAAGTCACATGATAGGTATCTAGGTCAGAGAAATGATACAGTGTCGCCCTAAAATCATTAAGAGTATTCTGTTCTGTGGGAGTTGTCCCGTTTCGTTCGGCTAACCACTCGTTCAGGAGGTACGTTTATGAGGTCCTACTCTGGGCCAAGAGGCCCTGCATGCTAGGGACAGGAGGTGTGAGGAGATGCACACTGCCTTTCCTGCACAGCCCCAAAGAATATCGAAGGGCGAGGAAACAAAAGCAGAGCTGGGAGCGTGGCAGGCTCTAGATGACTGCAGTATTTTCCCTGCTGAGAATCGCCACAAACCACGCCAAACATACACGTACCACGTGCACACCACGCACACACTCCATGCGCACGCACCACACATGCACGCACATGCACACGACCGAGCTGAAGAGGACGGGTGTGGCAGGCAGCAGCAGTCAGTTTCAGAGGCAACATGCAAATTTCACAGTCTGTGGCTCCAGTTCAACCCCAGTGTCTAGCCTGGGGACTGTGGCATTAGAAGAAAAGGACATCGAAAATTACCTCCTTTGCAACGACAGCTGAATGGAGCCAGGAATTTGAAATCTTGACTTTATTATAATAGAATATCCTTTAGATAAAAAGGCTTAAAGATTGGCAAAGCAGCTCTTTTAGCTTTTGTCTCAAAAAACAATTTGGGATAAGAGTTTGGTAGGCACAGCTACCCACACGGTCGTAAAATCCAGTTTGTCTGCAATGCGTGCGTGCTTTTATTCCAGCACATGGAAAACTGTGCTGGGGCTTATCTTGCAGAATCCAGGGTAAAGCATACATTTACAGTAATGACTGCTTATATAATTGGGCTGGGCAATTTCATGGCCAAGTAATTACCTTCATTTAATCTAATCAGTCACATTTTATCTGCTTTGGGTTTTTACATATCACACCAGTTCTGACTTGAGAATACTTTCTCATTCTGGTTATCCAAGTAATATATGTCACGTTATTGAAAACAGGAGCATTCAACCACATATGCTAAAGACTGACCTGGTCAAAGATTAGTTCAGTCCCGGTGTGCTGGGAAATTGTTTCCTTCCCCACTAATTTTGCATTTTACGACACGTAAAGCAGTTTGGAGCTTTTGGTTCTCAATCTAGATAGGTGAAAAACTCTGGAATATATCTAGAAAATTCAGAAATGTTAATATGTTACTGAAAAGTTGGCGATTTGGACTTGGGGTATACCTACCTTTCCTTTCGTTTATAAACAATGTCCCATGCTTGAGAGAGAACCTCACAGGTAGTAGGCACTCAGCTACTTGGTGAATGAATGAATATTGACTTTCAAAACGCAAGTAGCCCCTGCTTCCTCCCCAAACCCCCACCCTTCACTCTTCTGTTTGGTCCCTGTCCCTGGATTGGCTTGCTTCCTGACAACACCGTGGGTTTAGGAACAAGCTTTGCCATGGATGACTGTAGGAGAGGTACTATATTCATTCCCTCTGAAAACTATGCCAAGAACTGCTTTCTGAATGCATAATCTGGTGAATTCGGTGGTATAAACAGTCACCTGGTCCAATATGCTTTGTATTTAGGGTGTAAATCTTTGCATAGGTGGTCAACCCTATGCTTCGTTTTGGGAAATCTATGGGTTTTTTTATTGATATCATTGAGAGTTATCAGCCTCTGAACAGTAGACTGTTACAATTATGATAGTGGTTAAGGTCATTCTACAGTCATTTTGGATTACTAGTATAGAATGATTTATTCCCTGGGAGTAAATCATTTGTGTGTGTGCATGTGTGCGCACACACACACACACAGGCACACACGTGAATAAACCCTCCAGAGCTCCAGGGTCTCATTTAGTTCTCTAGAAATGGTAATCTGTAGAATTACATCCTAAAACCTTCAGGAATTAATTTTTTTTCAATAGATGAATAATTTCCTTCCAGAATCTACTTTTTTCCCCCACACTCACTTGAAAGAAGTACGCATTTGTCATCATAATTTTGTCTGAGCCCAGGCCAGGGGACCCCCCCCCCCCCCCGCCAGTGCTGGAGACCATTTTATGGTGAAGTCATTTTCCTGATTTGGACGTCTGCCGGACAGGGCACGATGCTGTGGAGAGCTTCCAGTTTAGTTGGTGTCGCAGACTGGCAATCTACATAACCCATCGACTTTAGTTATTATTACCATTACCATAATTTTTACTTTTAAACAGATAAAAGGCACATATTACATGACCCACCCAAAGCTGCCTTTGGGACTGAATTCACAGTCACTTTCTTATTGTAGGGGTGTTGGTTTTTAATCCTTTCAGATGCTCTTTCCCTTGGATTCATTTGCAGCAAAAATCTTAATAAATGAGAACCCAATGAGCTAGTCTTCTCAATTAGCCAAAATGTCTAGAATCCTCAGTGAACCAAATTGTTGATGTTACTTGCACCCGCATTCCCACACACAGACTTTGTCACTCTTGTCTTATTAAAAAAAATGAGGAAAAAAAAACTTTCATGGCTTAAACAGAGTTATTACCTGTTCACCCCAGTATCTCTGTATCCTAAGTACCATCCTACAAGGACTGATGTTCCTAGTAATGACCTTGAGCCACTTTGAGGACCTAAATCATCAAAGAAAGACCGTAAATGTCAACTGCGTTCGACACACAATGGCAGAATTTTCAACAACTAGATATTGTGATTAGTCAACACTTCCAGTTACATAGGTAATCCAATTAAGTGGAGGTTTTAAAACGTTATTATATGGGGCGCCTGGGTGGCGCAGTCGGTTAAGCGTCCGACTTCAGCCAGGTCACGATCTTGCGGTCCGTGAGTTCGAGCCCCGCGTCAGGCTCTGGGCTGATGGCTCGGAGCCTGCAACCTGCTTCCGATTCTGTGTCTCCCTCTCTCTCTGCCCCTCCCCCGTTCATGCTCTGTCTCTCTCTGTCCCAAAAATAAATAAACGTTGAAAAAAAAATTAAAAAAAAAAGTTATTATATATAACAAGCGCGTTTAGTATAAATAATAGGAATACTCAGGAACCATTATGATAGTCACCATCCTTGATTACTACACTGCTAAGTACCAGGATGACGGATTTACACAATTTAAAATTAAAGTAGGACATAGAAATATTTTGCACAAGTTTTATTTCAGATGTAGTGCTAAATTAGTATAGGCTCCTATTTTCCTTCCTCCCTTCCTCCATTCCTCCCCCCCTCTTTCCTTTCTTTGACTATAACTTCTCATATACCTTCTCTACAACACGCAAGAGATGGCCAGTACAAAAAACTCCCAAGACTACAAAAGAGATTTACTGCTATTTGTCCAGAGTGGTTCCCTTCTCATTTATTCAGGCAAAAATGATACACTGAACCAGACGATACACTGACCCATAGTAGAAGCTTCATAATGGATCTTCCTCTTTCCTATCTGTTTCCCATCCCTCCGAAAATGGGAAAAGTGATCTTCCCCAATTGGAATTCTCATTGTGCTGTGACATAGCTTAAAGTGTTTTGATGGTTTCTCTTCACCTTTCCAGTGAAATGCACACTCAATATGACCGTGACACTCTTGATCACAGCCCTGCCTCTCTGCTCTTCTGTCATGGGCCACCCTGTGGTCCCCCCTCCCTGAGTCTATCCCCAGTTCCTCCTATGTGATCCCCTCCTGTCCGCCTCTTTATGTTTGGATAGGCTGCACATTCTGCCTAGACCACTTTGGTTCAGTGTTCGAGACATGGCTGCCCCTCCATGAACCCTCCAAGGATGAATTTAGAGCCTGCTCTCTCTGTCCTTATGAGGCCCTCTACAAGCCCACTCGGGGTCTGGTTTCTGGCCCAACTGAGACTCTCTCACGGCATAATGTGTGTAGCTTCGGTGCCTAGAACAGAGCCTGGCCCTTCAGAACCATTCTGATGGTTTCTCATTCTGACAAATGAGTTACTAGTTTCAGTCCCAAATTGGAATTGACATACTCTGAGCGATACAATGAACAAAGGGGTCTCCGGGTTAGTAAGGCTGGTCTCCTTGGAGGGCACACCGTGGCTGAAACAGAGGAAGTCTTGGGGGATAAGGAGAGCTATTATACCTGACCTCTATTGCAGCTAGACTTGGTGCTCCAAATGGCCTTTTAATTCTAAGCCAATTAATAGAAGTAGCACTCATGAGAAGGCCTCCCAGAGTTTCCACACCAGACAAAACGAGTAAACGTTGGAGACCACTGTTGGCAGTTGACTGCAGACCAAAGACAGTTTCTCCTACCATACAGCAGGTCCTACTTTCACGTGACCCATTTATTTTTTTTTATTTTTTTAATGTTTATTTATTTTTGAGACCGAGAGAGAGCATGAACGAGGGAGGGGCAGAGAGAGAGGGAGACACAGAATCTGAAGCAGGCTCCAGGCTCTGAGCCGTCAGCCCAGAGCCCGACGCGGGGCTCGAACTCACGGACTGTGAGATCATGACCTGAGCCAAAGTCGGACGCTTAACCGACTGAGCCACCCAGGCGACCCTCACGTGACCCATTTAATTTTGCTCCTTCATGGTACCCAAGGTGGTAGGTACTTCAAAGGGCAAAGATAGAAAGGGAACAAATCCCATTTTTTCTACGCTGAAAATATAGCATCAGCCACAAGTGCAAACCCTAACTCACTGTGTGCTGAGGAGCTGTGCTAACTGGAGAGTTCTTCTCCATCTGGCTGCTGACTCTACCACTCTCCTCCCCTGACAGCCTTGCTGGGTCTGTGAGCTTTACTCGTTGTCTGATGAGAGCGATGGCCAAGTGGAGATATGTCTCTAGAAACCCAAGTGATGTAATGATCTTTTGCCTGCTTTCCAATGGTTTGTGTGTTGGCGGTTCTGGGGTTTTATTTCTTCCACCCTCGGTTAGAAAGCATCACTGTAGGCTCCCTTCCTGTGTGACTGGCCTTATGAACGATCCATGCAAATCCTGACCACCACCCCTCTTCCTCTGCCTTTGAACTCCCAGCTTCCTTCCCAGAGCCCTCCTTCACCATCTCCACCCTTGTTCTTTGACATCCAGGCCAATGAGTCCTTAAGAGCCTCAAGGTCAGAAAAACTTATCTTCATTCTTGGTCATGCTTCCAGCTCCTGAAATATACAAAGTAAGAGTGAATAGGTATTTGTTAAACTGAGTAGAACTCGTCAACAACCACAGAGCCCGGTGCTTTGGGTCCCACCTTCTTCTGCATCAGGGTCACCAGTTAACTTTGCCGGGGAGCCCCGTGTCATTCTCAGAGCCCAGAGGGGCCTGGCTCTGGATGACTTTTCCCATTATTTTAGCTGTTCTATTAGTTAGAATGGACTTTTTGAGGGCAGTCTAAGAGCCTAATCGTTATTTAAAATAATAACGCATTTAATGAGAACTATGTGCCTGTGCTAAGGAAGACAGTCTCCGATAATCCTGAGACCAGCCCTAAGAGATGGGTAGTGTTATCCCCTTTTTACAGATGAGTACACAGAAGCTTGGTGAGGTTAAGTCATTTGTTTAAGGTCACAGTGCTAATGGTGTGTCTCATCGATTGTGAGAAACACATTTTCTTCCCATTTTAAGATGTCTGCAGTGGATATGCATCTTATGGTCGATGGGGGTTCCAGTCCCTGTTAGCCTGCCAGGAGCAGTCAGGGGGTGATACGGCTTTTGCCTCTGTGAACCTGGACATAGTGGCACACGCTGTCATCCCATCACTTCCCTTGTGTGTGTCCTTGTGACTCCATGTCTATGGATTAGTTGCAGACAGGTTGGTTTTGAAAGTAGAGTAAACGTTTGAGCCCCGCATGCTTGGTTGCTTTCTCCGTAACTTACTGATAAATTACACTCTTTGCGCTGAAAAGAAAAACCACTGTGAAAATTGGAGTGGCCTCATAATAGAGCAGCAGAGCGTTAGTGTGACATCAATGAGGCAAATACTTATCACTGGAAGAATAACTGCAATTCTATATTTTCTCATGTTAGCAGTGATCAATTACCTGGAAAGGAAGATACCCACAAAACGGTGTGGCTGTGTTTGTTGTTTTGCTGTTGAGATCCTTGCAAAGCAAACATATTGCCTGTCACGTGTGAAGCATTGCAGCCGGAGGCAAGAGACATTGTCAAATCTCTTGGAACAGATAAAAGCGATGTCAGAATAGCAAATGCTACTCTGATTCGGGGTATCTCGGGACTGTAGTTCAGGCATTGTGTCCTCATTTAAATGCAAGTGTTTTGTCACTAGTACTAAAATAATGATGCATCTTAACAATCCTTGAAGTCTTAGATTCAGAGAAATCCTTTAAGTGGTAGATCCAGTTTCAAACTCACGCAGCCTAGCTCCAGATATTTCGCCCATACCCACTATCCTCCCAGCTTTCATCATCTTTACAGGAAAACAGTTGCGGGGTATAAAGGGGCTTACAAATCGAATTTTAGAACATAGCTTGGTTGATAGCGAGCTGATGGTTCTTTACTAAATGTTTAGTGTCGCATTTAAAGCAGAGCCTTCCCCAACTCCCACTGCTTTGTAACTTGAATTAACATTGTAATTGATCACACAGTCCATTGACCTACCAGAGACAGCAAGCTGTACTGTCTCTCATTTCTTGATTGCCTAACAGGGAATTCAGGAAATGCTTCCCATCATCAGGATAATTACAACTCTTGGGATTGGTGGGAGGTATAGTCCATAGTATCCCCTCTCCCTCCTCTAGTTCAAAGCCAACTGACAGATCAACAGAGGTCTCAGACAGATGAAGACATGAAAACATGAGGATTGAGATAAAAATCAAAAGATACCGTATAGATGATGGCCAGGATAGGATTGCTAACAGTTCACCCCTGAAGTTTTCAGACTTTCCACCTGGCCTAGTGCCACAGTCAAACATCGGAAGGGGTGGGGTCCTTACTACGTGGCGAGTGTGGGAGCTGATCAAGATACACGAGCAGTTGACTCTTGAACAACACAGGTTTGAACTGAGTGGGTCCACTTACATGTGGACTATTTTTTTTTTCAATAAAGACACTACAGTGCTATAAATTTATTTTCTCTTACGATTTTCTTGAGAACATTTTCTTTTCTCTAGATTACCTTATTGTAAGAATACAGTACATAAAACATATAACATGTTGTTCAAGGGTGAACTATACTTTGAAAACAGGCCAGTTTGGCAAAGAAAGAGAAAAGGGCGTGGTCACACACACTTGTTTCCTTCTCCATCCTGCACCAGGCTTCACTGGGGAAGGGTGAATGAGGGAGGCAGAAAGGGTACCGAGAAATGCCACTCTTCCTTCCTCCCTGGAAGCAGGGGCCACGGGAAAGAAGGTCCTCATGGAACAGCCACGAGCATCGACACCACCCAACGTGGATTTCGGATTTGAGTGTTTCTCTCATTCTGGCTGGGGTCCCAGTCACCTGGCTGGGCGACACGGGGTTGGTGGTGAGGTTGCATGCCATTTGAACACAGCACCATCATCTCGTTTTAGAATCTTTTTTCACACTTGTCATTTAGTTGAATTGTACCCATAGGTGTCTCTGCCTCGTTCCCTGTTCGCTTCATTTAAGATACATAAGAATAATCCCTGCTCTAGCCCACGGCCAGCATGTTGCTCAGAGGAAAGCCCCAGACTTCCCACGTGGAGACTGCTGTCTTCTCAGTACCAAGGACTTTCCACAAAGGATTCGTTCAGCCCTCTGAATCATGGCAAATATCTGAAAATCTGAATATTTTACAAATATCTGAATGTTATCAACCTGTGGGTCTGGGTTTCCCCAGTAGATTTTATCATGTTGCTGTAAGTCACCATATTCTGGGTCTAACGTTTCATTTTTAAATTAAATTAAATCTTCTCTTGTAAGCCATGGTTTCTCTATGAAGTTATTAAGGTGTTGATTAAAAAATATATGATTGCCCCCTCATAGGTAGCATTCTAACAGATGCATTTTATTTATTTCGTGTATATTTCTATTTTTTTTTTTATACATTTGTCTAACTGGTGTTTTGCGGGGGGGGGGGTTGCTAACAAGGTGCTGAGTACTTAGTAGGTCCACGATGAAGTCGTATTAATGTGTTAATTACTTCAGGAGTGAATCTCAAAACAATGGGTTTTCAGAGTATAACTTCATTTGCCAGCATGGCTTTATTCTGAACGTGGGGCTGGTGGCTATTTTGCATGGTTAAGTGTCCGGCAACATAAACCACTTATACTGAAGACAAACTTAGTCCTAATATCCCTTTACCCATGGGAAATAAAAATGTACAGTCTTCTTGTAGTTATTCCTATTAGAACCCTGTATTGTCACCGACTTTGTGGGTGTGAAGAGTTGGAGTGGGAATGTAACTGGGGGAAAGTGTCCCACACTTCCCCACTGTAGGGCGGGTAATATGACTTATACCCGACTGATGGGCAGCCCCGTGGAGGGTGTCCATCCAGAGACAGAACCAGAGGATGGAAGGCCTGGTGGGAACAGCTGGGAGCCAAGCCAGGGAGCCCCACATGTCGGATGGGAGTCTATCCGAGTTGTTCCTGGGCCTTTCTCCCCTCCATCACAATTCCCTTTCCCTTTCCACTGAGGCTGATTTCCACACTCTTCCCCCTCCTCCCCTAAATGGGTCCCTGCACGACCCCTTTCTTACTCCTCCCTTGGGACATGTTCCTTTCTCTCTTCAGTCCCTGTTACATTCATTTGCCTGCACTGTAAGCTGCTCGTTTGGATGCACGACCTTATTTGCTGCTTCACAGATGCACGGATTTGAGCTCCGGCTTTGCCAGGAACTAGCCAAGAGACCTCCCGCGAGTCCGTGTTGTCTCCATGGGCCTCGGCTTTCCCACCTGGGAAACGGTCTCCGGGGACACCTCTGCCTTTGAGATGTGAACTCCACGAGAACAGAGACAGTGATAAGCGTGGCGGGGTAGGAGTGCGTTTCCCACTTGCAGTGATTTCCGGCCAAGGAGCAGTTCCTCAGCCTGACTCCTTCCTGTCTGCTGCAAGCTCTCCTTTCAGCGAACTTCCACTTTTCTCTTTCAGGGCTGGGAGAGGGTTCTGCCCTCCTTCATCCTGACAGCAGATCCCATCCCAGATCCTTAGAGAAAAGTGCCTGGAGGGCTTTCAAGGAATCACAGTGCCATCACATGCTCAAACATCTCCACAATGGCGCCAGGATCACTGTGCAGATGCCACCAGCGATCGAGGGCCACTGGGTGTCCACTGGGTAAGAGGGCCAGGGCTGGACCGGGCCAGGGAGGGACCAGAGAGCACAACGTCTATGGAAGGCCTTTCTTAGGGTTTCTCAGATGCACAGAGACTCTCTCCTATCTGCAATGGTGTAGGTGTTATCTAAGTTCTAACTAAAAGCCAAGCAACACTTTGAAACTCTGGTTGGTAAAGAAACAGAGCTAAGTACTGTAGAAATCTTAGCTAAAGCAGAGATGTACCACTGTTAACCAAGGGGTGTGAGTGAATGGGTCCTTGTTTACCGAAGTCTGTGGGACCACTCGTGTATGAAAAGAAACCATTAGCAAGTGAAATTAGGAGTCTGTGTTTCACCAACCCTGAAACATGACTTGCAAGGTTCTGACGGTCTAAATATTCTAGCCATATTCTGGTAATTTAATATACGGCTTCAGGGTTCTAAGAGTACGTGAAAAAGTACTCAGGCTACCTCTACTAGCCAGGGCGTAGATCTTGGACTCTTTTCCAGGTTGCAGAGCTGAGATTTATCCCAGTTTGAGCTCTGGCTTATCTTCCATTAGAGCTTTTAAAAATAGCCTAGAGGCAGACCTGCAGTTTTTCCCCTACCCATTAAATTGTTGAGAATTAACAAGGCTCACTCTGGGATCTAATCACTTCTCCCTTGCAGCCTCCAGGTACCTTGGGGAGGGATCAAATGCACACAGAGAAGACAAAAAAGGAATTTTATAAGATGATGAAGACCCAGAGGTTTTATTTTTTTCCAAAGATGGGGTTTCTTAAAATAAGGAGATGGTAAATATTTGCACAGCCTGAACGCGATGTGCTTTTAATAATTTATCATTGTATTCAAAAGAAAATATGTATCGATTGCACAACTATTTACTGTGTGCCAAGTACTGTTCTAGATTTTGTGTACATAGCAGTGAACAAAACAAGACAGGGTCCCTGTCTTCAGGAATTTTTCAAATAAACATACAAAGAAGTGCTATGAAGAGGGAAAAAAACAACAGGTGCTAAAGGGGAATACCAGGGACCTTATTTTAGGATGGGGGTGGGGTCAGGAAAGGCTACCGAAGGAGAGGACACTTGAGCTGGGATGTTGTTAGCTGTGCAAAGACCCAGGGAAGAGCTTCCCATCTGGAAGAACTGGCAAAGGCTGGGTTGGAGAAACAACTGACCCAGAATCCTTGTAGCTGAGGTGCAGTGAACCTGGGTGTCTGATCTGGGGAGAACAGCTCCAGAGGAGGCTCCTGAGGCGGGCAAGGCCAGCCAGAGCACGGCTGTCCGAACTGGAACTGGAGTTACCATCCAAGAGGAGAACTGGAAGGTCTTTGACGAGTTTGCAGCAAAGACCATGCTTTCATACGAGGCACCCTGGCTGAGTGGTAGAAAAGTGATGTGAGGTTGACCAAGTAAAAGACGCAGCAGGTGCATCTAGCGGCGAGGAGGCCTAGGTGAGGGAGGTGGTGGGTCCGTGGAGTGTGGAGGACTTGAGATGCTCAGAGCGCCGAGCTCTGGAGCCCCCCTCGGCACACCACCACCAGTGCCCAGATGAGCAGTTAAACTGCATTTACCACTCACACCAAAGGGAGCCTCCTTCCTAGGGGGGAGGAGCCTTACGTCTGTCTCCTTCCAAGCCTTCTCTGCAGACTCTGCCGAGTTCCTCTGAGTACCTTCTGTGCGTGCACCCTCATCGGACGTTCACTGACTGCCCTCCCCAGAGGGACTTGCCCGCTTGGAGTAATGTTTACCTCTCTCCAGTGTGTGAGCTGAAAAAAAGGAAATGTTAGCAATTTTGAGAAGCATGGGCCTTTGAGATTTCAGCCCCACTGCTTGATTTAGCGATGCTGGATCTGCTCAAACCAAAATTATTATAAATAACATATAGTAAATACTATAGATATAACATGATATATGATATATTGTGTATCACATTGAGTTCTGATATTACATTGTGGGTATATATATATATATGAAAATATATATATGTGTGTGTGTATACGTATATATATATATGTATATATATACACATATCACAGATTGGAGCAGATTTATAAGGTCAAAACTGATGACATGTAAGTCATGATATAACTGAGAGTGGGATCTAGCAGAGGGTTACAGAGGACAGAGTCTTTGGCTCTTTGGCCGGTGTATTGAAGAAACTCTCCAGCATGTCTCCGGTGCGGGCTGTGCTGCAGAGACAGGAACTGGCCACAGGTACAGCGGTGATCAGTTCCTGTGAGCCATTTGTGCCCTGTAGACCTCATCCAAGTATTTCTGGCCTAGGAATCCAGCATTTATCTAAAGCCACAGCATAAAACCATTTTGTCATTGTCATTTTGTCAGCACAGACGGAAGGGACCCTTATATCTGTTGTTATGTTAGCTTTGCTTTTTCACTAATGGACCCTTTGTTTTTCCAGGAGAGGGAAAATTAATTTTCACTAGATGGGAGGGTGAATGTGCAAGTGCCTCTAAGTGACTTCTCCCCAGACTGGATTCCACTTCAGGATGACAGACATCCAGCACCTGCCTGCTCTAGACAAGGTCCATAAAAGGGAATTGTTCAGGAAATCAACTATTTTTGCACTAGCATAAGGATACTTCCTTCATAGGCCAGCACTGTACTCTTCCCTCGTCCCACCAGAAAGGAAGACACTTCTCTGCAGTCAGGCCCCCAGGTGGAAGTGAGGCTGGCAGGATTGGGCTCTCCTGGCTTGTTCATAAAATGAATGAAAGAATGTGGTGTAGAGAGATTAGGAACACAGACCTGCAGCCAGACCGCCTGGATTCCTGGTCTGCTCCTGCTACTGGCTGGTTTTGGAGCCTGGGGCACATTCCCTAATCTCTTGTGCCTTGGTTTCTCCAGCTGTAAGATGGAAACAATACTACTTTACTCAGAGGTTGTTGTGAGAATTCAATGAATTGGTGTCCCTGAAGGCAGAGAGTAATGTCCGGCCGAGTACACGTTTGTTATCATGACCATGATTTCTTGACAGGGTAACGAATCTGTTCCGCATGCCTTTGGGTTTTCAAATGCCTTCCTTCCCCTTTTCTCCTCCAGCTGTGAAGTGAGGTCGGGCCCAGAGTTCATCACAAGGTCCTACAGATTCTACCACAACAACACCTTCAAGGCCTACCAGTTCTATTATGGCGGCAACAGGTGCACGAGCCCCACCTACACCCTCGTCATCCGGGGCAAGGTCCGCCTGCGCCAGGCCTCCTGGATCATCCGCGGGGGCACTGAGGCTGACTACCAGCTGCACAATGTGCAGGTCGTCTGCCACACGGAGGCCGTCGCCGAGAGGCTCAGCCAGCTGGTGAACCGCACGTGCCCCGGCTTCGTGCCCGCCGGGGGCCCCTGGGTGCAGGACGTGCCCTACGACCTGTGGCGAGAAGAGAATGGCTGCGAGTGCACCAAGGCCGTGAACTTCGCCATGCACGAGCTGCAGCTCATCCGCGTGGAGAAGCAGTACCTCCAGCACAACCTGGACCGCCTGGTGGAGGAGCTCTTCCTCGGGGACATCCACACCGACGCCTCGCAGAGGATGTTCTATCGGCCGTCCAGTTACCAGCCCCCGCTGCAGAATGCCAAGGTACCCTGCAGCTGACCGCCCTCCCGGCCTGCGGGCTGTTTGTTCTTTATTAAGTAAGATGAGTGGCCCGCAGGGAGACGTGTCAGTGGGGCCCAAAGCGCCCCACGAGAGGAAGCACCCGGCGTCATGGGGGAGACGTGGAGGGCTGCACGGGGAGGCACGCGCAGCAGAAGCAGGAGACCTGGCTGGGCCACCACCTTGCTCTGTGGCCAGGGGCTGTGGTTTTCCTGTTGACATGGGTGGTGGTAGTGGGGTTGTTGGTGTGCTAGGGGTTCCTGGGGTGGTTATTCTAGAAGATTCGTAAGGCTCTGTTTAGCTCTGACCCTCCAGGAATATCTTCTTTGATTCTAAGAGGAAAGCATAAAGGGAATTCGGAGATGTTATAACCACACTTGGGAGAGACAACGACAGCAATGATCCCAGCCCTGGAGGAGGCGGAGGGGTGCCTGAGGGAAAGCGACAGGGCTCTTGTAAGGCTGTGGTCTTACACCCACCCACGTTACTGCTGTCAGTCTTCACAACGACCCCTTGAGGCAGATGTCGCCACCCTATTGGGCTGAAGGGAGAGGCAGCAGAGATTCAAGGGGTTGTCTTTTGCCCCAGGTCACCCAGTTAGGGAGGTTCTGCACTGGAACTTGAACCCAGCCCTCTTTCTCCAGACCCCACATTCTTTCCATTCGACTAAGTGAAATGTAAAGTCACTGTAATCACCAGGGAGGACGGAGGGGGGCAGGAAACAATTAAAACCTTATAATGTTCTTTTCTTGAATGATAGTCCAGTAATTATATTTGGAATTCACAAAGCATTTCCTTCCCATGGGCTCAGAATCCGTGTCAGCCTGTAACATGATCGTTTCCACCGCAGAAGTTGGGGAAGCTCTAGACAGGGAGGGGGTGCAGAGAGGGTGCCAGGGGAGATTTCTCCAGTGCTCCCCTGCATCAGATTGGCTTCTGTGGAATCTTCTCTAGAACAATGATTTTCTAAATGAGGGGCCCCATTGGACTTCTGTTTGACAGTTTACTCATTATTTTTCATCTTTTTTTTTTTCTTAGTCCTTTGAGTTCATTTATGACTGCTAGAGATATCCCAGAGTACTTTCCCTGCCAAAGACCACTTGGTGTTATCTTCTATTTATCTGTGTTATCGTGAGCTCCTGTGATGAAAGTCGCCTTTATTATAATTGTGGGAAATCTGCTGAGGAAGCCCACTTGGCGGAGGCTGCTTCCTCTAGATGCGTCTCACCAGGGACTGTCCCCACGTGTGAGGTGAAGCCAGACGGAGGGCCCAGGGCCCCAGACGCTCCCTGGGCTCACGGCTTGATTGTGTCCTGCCGTAAGGTGCCAGACGCACTGAGGAGGAAGAAGTGAGTTAGGGCAGTGAGGGAGAGGGTGGCCTTTCCTGCCTGCCTTCGTCCCAGTATCTGCCTGGGATCCCCCAGCACCCCTCAGGGTGGGGGAGGAGCTGAGAAGCTGAAGCTCCACCCAAATGCACATCACACAAAGGCACCCAGAGGACAGTGGCACCTGGGCACGGGTGCGGTTTCTGGGGAGATTTTTGGGAGTCACGGGCTCCCAGTACCATCGTGGGACCCTTCCAGGCGGAAGTGTCATCCAGAGGCGGCGCTGAATGCTGCTGCTAAACAGCACTTCCCTCCTTTTTATTTTTAATGTTTGTTTAGTTTGAGAGAGCATGTGAGTGGGGTGGCCAGAGAGAGAGAGGGGAAGAGAGAGTCCCAAGCAGGCTCCATGCTGGCAGCACAGAGCCCAGTGTGGGGCTCGAACTCTCACACCGTGAGATCATTACCTGAGGTGAAGTCAAGAGTCGGACGTTTAACCAACTGAGCCACCTGCTGCCCTATGAATAGATCTGCTCTTGATATCTCTGGTGTGAGAGGGCAGCAGGGAAAGGAGCTTTCCTCCAAACATTTGGCTTTCTTTGAGTACAATCTAGCCAGCTCTTCAACTCTCTATGGTAATGAGAGGTAAGAATGTCATGAATCAAAATGGCCCACAGATAATCCAGAAACGTTATGCGAGCCAAGAGCGCCAACCGGGTCCCACTCTGAAGCTTTATGAAGATCTGCTGTGCACAGAGAGTCCTTTTCGTGGCGTGCTCACCCACCAGCAGAGACGCTGCTCGACAACAGACAGCCAAGAGGCAGGAGCATTGAGGCAGGGAACTGAATATGGAGGAGGGAGTCCGAGGGAGGAGGCTGAATTGCTGCGGGAAGAGGCGGGTGCAGCCCTGGAGCTGCCCGAGCTGGAGTCTGGTTGCTCTGCTGTCTGCACCTGACCTTGGGCTGATAGCTTGCACACATTCAGGTGCAGATTCCTTTCCCTCAGCTTCAGATGCCTATGGGGGCTCTTTTTAGGACTGAAAAGAAAAACAGATTTAACCATAACACCTTTCTCTTCTTACCTCTACCCCCTCACTCTGAATTTACTGTGGTACTTGTGGCATGCCTCATCAGGAGGCCTGGCAGGTAAAATCAGTATTCCTAAGACTTGCAGCTCTGGAAGATTCTCTCCCACTCCTTCCCAGACCTGTAGGAGGGATTTCTCATGCTGTCAGTCGACTCACTGAACAGAGCCTGTCTGTTGGGAGGGCAAAGGCACACACTTGTGGTTCCTGGAGGAAAAATGTCTTGACTGTGAGTTATTACCATTGGCACAGGGACTAAGGATGACAGTTGTAAGGCTGACCTTAGGATTTTTGTCAACAAAAAAGTGGGAGACATGCTTTTTTTTTTTTTTTTTTTTTTTTTAACACTGTCTGGATAAATTGATGAGAATATGGACTTTGGAGGTGGTAGCCAATCCTGGAATCCTCTTCTGTGTCCATCAGCTGCGGGGTGTTGGTTGTGTCATCTGACCTTCTGAAGCCTTAATTTTTCTTCTATAAAGTGGTAAGACTATAAGAATCGATTGGATTGGTGTGCAGAATGCTGCCTGCCATCTGGAAAGGGCCCTCCACCAATGCTCCTTTCTCCCCACTCCTGCAGTAGGTAGCCCTTCTGGGCAGGTGTCTCCTAGAGGGATGACATTGACCACGGGCCTCCAGGTGTTTGACGATGACTCACAATGAAGCATCTCCTTCCATTTTCTGCTCCCTCCCCTGCTAAGGCAACTGTGAGGACATTTACCCAGATTCTTAAGACATAGATCCTTTAAGCCCCGATCCTAATGCCCTGATTTAAGAAATTTTAAAGGTAGAAGGAACCTTGGGCGTACTGTTAAGAAGAAGGAGGAGGGGGAGGGTGAAAGGGGACGGGCAAGGGGTGGAGGAAGAAGAAGTATAGAAGAGTATGAACAGTATGATACCACTGTGTAAAACTAATAATGAAGGGAGAACAAGATAAGCTTACAGAGGGGGCAGTATTTCTGGAAGGGGACGTGAGAAACAAAATGATTGTCTCCAGGGAAGGGAACAGTTGGAGGACAGTTGGACGGAGCCTCCACACTGTATACCTTTTTGTACCTTTTGCAGTTTGTGCCATGAACCCGTATTATCTAAACAGAATCACCATGCAGACTTACAATGAATTAGGAAAGTTAGGACCCTGAGGCTCAGAGGAGCGCAGTGGCCACAGCTAAAGATGGCGGCAGGGCTGGGAGGAGGACCCAGGCAGGCGTCCAGGGCCGATGCGCCCTGTCCACCGCCTCGACTGCCAGCCCGCGTGGCCAGGGGCGTCCTTCGAAGGCCAGTGAGGTCTGTGTGGCTCTGGGAGCTGAAAGGGCCCATTCTTCTCTTGTTGTCCCTGGCGTTGAACGTCTTGGCCTGCAGCGTGCCGCCAGGTCCTCAGGAAGTTTTTAGATCCTTCCCCAGGACAGCTACGAGAAGAATAAACGGACTTGGCCATTGGTGCCTTTCCAGACTCGGTGCAGGCAAAGCCCCAGGTGCTCCCTGCCTGCTGGCCAGTGGCGGGTCGCCTCACCCGCTGGGAACGGGAAGGAGGAGGGCTGGGAGCACATCCGGAGAGACCGCACTCCCCCCGCCACCCGCCTCTTTGAACTCTTTGCCTCCCCCTAATTGCCGGTCCGTAGAGACCTGGCTGAAAATTAGTTTAAATGCTAAATTGAGTTTGAAACCACTAGTCTCAGCCCCTCTGGAAACGGGACACCGTGTAAAAATAGAAACTTTAAATCAACTTGTTTTTCTAAGCTTTATACAGCTTTGCTGTGAGGTTCAGAATCCTTTGGCGAATACGTTGCCTTTGAAGAGAATCAGGTGTGCCGGGAGGATTCTTTCAGGATGAAATTGGCTACCCTTCGCTACGAAAAATCAGGACTGCATAAAATAACCCCGAAAGAAGAGGCTTTGCCTGAACGGAGCTTAACATCAGGGCAGCTGTCACCCTCTGCCTAGATTTTTTGTGCAGTTGAAGGGTTAGCCAGCCGAATTCTTTCAGTGGTAGAATCAAATAGTAATTAAAAGCAAATGATTGCCCGGGAAACGCCAGAGCCTCAGGATCAGACTTGTAAGCAAATGGAATTGGTCTTTCGCCAAAATCCTGCACTGATTTAGCCACAGGGTCGTAAATCAAAGGGGTTGTCTGAAACCAGACAACTTTCCGCAAGCCGTGTATCTCAAGTATTCTGCCCCAGCACATGCATAGCACATCGGAGGAGGACAAGCACCGAAGTGTTTTAAAGAGTAGCTGAGGACTGAAAAGGAAGAAGGAAATACTCATGGGCTTTCTGTCCTGAATTCTGTAGAAACTTCTAGACTGTGAACGAGCATTCGGTTTTGAGGGAGCTTGCTTTTCCAAGCCTTTTCAGAGTATGTGAGAAATACAGAGACTTTCTGCTATCTGTGACATCAGAGAGACGGTGGACCAGGGCCGTGGGCAGCACACTTCTCGGGCCAGCTCCGGGAGATGGCTGTGCCGTGGGAAGTGGCTCCTCCTTAGGCATGTGCTTGGCGGGGACCCCGGACGGGTGGGTAAGTGGGTGTCACGGAACTAACAGTAGAGGGAGCCGTGCATGGTGTTTGTGGAAGATCTCGCGTTCCTTCTCTTCCCGCCAGCGTAGGGAAAGGAGACGGGCTTCGTGGAGGCGACAGGGAATGGAAGAGGTGATAGAGGACCGGAGAGCTCAAGGAGTCATGACCTAGGAAAGCCCGTCTCGCATTAAGGATGAATCCTAAAGAGAAGCGTGGCCCAGCTCGCCGGGGCTGGGTGTTGCAAATGTTGCACATCATAAGGGAAGACAGAGCTGATGACTGGGGTTGAGTGATGGGGTCTTGACTGTGAAAGGGTTGCCTGTGTGGACCTTTTATTTGGGCCAAAGTATGAAATGCCATACAGTTGCTCTGCCTCACAGCTCCTGGCATACACTTTTACTGCAGAAACAGTTCATTACATTTCTTGACTCCAGAGTGTTTCAGCAGATAAACAGACATGCAAGGTTGCTTTATTTAAGGAGTTAGCAGACCAGGAAATACTTGTTGTCAGGGACGGAACAAGTGGTAAACATTTCAGCCCTTCAAAGGCAAGAGAGGAGCGCCTGGGTGGTGAAGCGTCCGACTTCGGCTCGGGTCGTGATCTCGCGGTTCATGAGTTCCAGCCCCGCGTCGGGCTCTGTGCTGACAGCTCAGAGCCTGGAGCCTGCTTCAGATTCTGTGTCTCCCTCTCTCTCTCTCTGCCCCTCCCCTGCTCACAGTCTGTCTCTCTCTGTCTCTCAATAATAAATAAATGTTAAAAAATTTTAAAAGAAAAAAAAAAAAAACCAAGAGAGCCCAGCAGACGGAGTGAGAGCCTGGGCGTGCCAGAAATCAACCATCCACAAAGTCTGTAGGAAGCCCATTCTGTGGGAAGAGTGGAAGGGGGGCGGACCCTTGGATGGGCCAGACCTTGGGGTCTGCTGGATTTACAGCAGATTTAATTTAATTATTACAATGAATCTACTTCAACTATTTAAATGAATTTAAATTGATAAGAGTATAAGAAACAAGCAAAAACATCTATGAGAAATTTTCTTCTGAAACGTTTTTGAAGTCATTTGTTTTAAAGAACCAGCCTCTTAGGGCCCTT
Source organism: Felis catus (assembly GCF_018350175.1). NCBI lineage: Eukaryota > Metazoa > Chordata > Mammalia > Carnivora > Felidae > Felis > Felis catus. The sequence goes on along the minus strand of NC_058379.1, from coordinate 34,091,022 downwards.
TACATCTGGCTGTTGAGTCTGTACATAATGTGTACGTGTAGGCAAGGTGGAGGCAAAATTGTCTTTTGTGTGATTTGCTGATGTTTTGCAAACTGGAAAGGCCTTTGTGGGCTAACCTCAGATTCTAGACTTCTTAGAGAACGCCGTTCTAGGAAATGAAGGGTTGCTCCCAGAGACACCGCCCCCCACCGCCCCCAAACATGTGCCCCTTCTAAATTCCAGGATGCAGACAGTGTGGAGTTGACTTCTGCCTCGGGAGACAGATGTGATCCGTGAGAGTCAGCAACCCACCTGGCCTGTGTTCTTCCATCCGCCTTCCATCCCCCGTCCTTTTGTGGGCACCATCAGCCACCGCTTGTGGCCCCAAAAGCTGCTGTTTTAAGACACAACAGGTGTGACCGTGGCTGTTCCCCTTGCTTCCTCCTGAAAGCAGAATCATCATGACTCATTGAGGTGGTCAGAATGAGCCCAAGTTCAGGAACTCCTGGGATCCCAGATCTGAAAAGCACCCAGTGAGGCCCCTTCCACAAGGTGGTCAGCTCTCATTTGTGATGAATGCTGGCCTAATCTATTCATATTGTTAAATAGCCGGTGACCGCATTCAAGCAATCAGGCTGTCACTCTCGAACCTTTATCATACCCTCCGTGCTCCCCCCAGATGTCACGGGAAGTCGGAGAAAGGGAGAGTACTTTGGTCTTAGTTTCAAAAGGCTTGATGAAGTTGTTCTCCAGTGAAATGGAGAGGCCCTGGGAAGTCTGTATGTGTAGGAATACCTACAGTAGAAATTGAATCAAATGTGTGGAGATTCGGAGTTGTAAAAAAAAAAAAAAATGCTTTCAGCTTCAGTCATTGGCAGGTTTCTTCCTGAGAAACATGAATGTTTTTTATCCCATGGAAGAAAACTCTGTGAAAGGAACTTTCCATCATCTGTGCCCATTTCTCCTCCTCTTTGAGCAAAACTTTTAGACCAAGAAATGTTTTATTCATCCTGCTTTTCTAGTTGATCTGTTCACAGCAAGATGATATCAAGTAATTTCTTCCATTCTGGGAAGACGCTGGAAACAAGTGAATACTGTCAGCAAATGTTGTCGACGCACCAGATCTCTCCAGAAATAAATATTGGCAAGGAACGAGAGAAAGCCTAGAGAATCCCTATCAGTCATCGGCCAGAGAAGACCTTTACCCAGGGACCCGAGTCCTTGACAGGGAGACATCTGTTCTTTGCAGGACCTCAGCCTAAGAGACAGCCTGGGGCCAGGGTGTAGCGCTCAGCAAAGCCCAAGACCAAATTATGCTCCAGATTCTACTTTTGGCTTGTAAAGTCATCTGGGCCATGTTATTCTATCTCTCTGTGCCTTGGTGGCCTCATCTATGAAGTGTCCCCATGGTGTCTTTGAGAGGTTGTAAAGCTAAGGGGATGGTGTACTTGAACCTTCTCAGAATCAAATGTCCTGTGTGTGCAAAGCTGCCCTTAGCTGACGTGTTGCCAGGGCGCTGGGCAGGAGAACAGAGTGGGCAAAACCCCACTCTTTGCCTAGAACATTGCTCGCTTATGATGTTGAAGGTTTGTCTTTCATTTTTCGAGTAAGTTTGGTGGTTTTCTTTTACGATGTTAATTACATAGGGATCTTTTTTTCTCCCCTCCTCCTTCAGAATTAAAGCTTGTTTTGGTTGGTGGAAAGAGAGGTGACAAGGAGACATATTCTGGTCCCTTTGCTTTAACCTTCAGATCTTTTGTGTTCAGAAACCCAGACTTCAAAGCAGCCCTTTCTAAGAATCAGGGAGGGGAGTGATGTAGAAAGAAGCCCAGTGGGAGAGCCTACAATCCGACAGCTTCTCAGAGGAGAATCATGTATCCGAGTGTGGACCAAAAAAGAGAGCAATCCCATAAAGCAAGTGATATTCCATACTACACGTGACCCTTCATGTCGAAAAACTCTTCTCATTTAGTAGTGTTGAAGAGCTGCGATTTAAGGAAAGCATCCTGAAAAAGAGAAACGTTCGAGCCAGTACAGTGTATAGGTCTTAATTTCTGCTTCCCCATCATTGTTCCTAGAGGCCTTTTGGGTTTTATTCAAGCCGAGGATGGTGGGAATGAAGAGCACAAAAATCTAAAAATCTGTCCATAAAACAGAGTGGTTAAAACTGGTCTCTTGGTGATAATATCCACAGAGAGGTCAAAAATCCCACCCCCGTTTGCTACGTCTTTGGTTTTTTAATGCCTTCTCAAAAGTTGTTATCAAAAGTTACTAGTCGGCAATGACCAGAAAAGCAACCCTGTTAAAAAATGGGCAAAGGACTTGAATAGACACGTCTCCGAAGAAGATACACAAATAGCCCATAAGCACACGAAAAGATGCTCAACATCACTCCTCATTAGGGGAACACAAATCAAAGTACAGCACACCATACCCGTTCGATGGCTGTTATCAAAAAGAGAAAAAAAAATACCAGTTGGCAGGGATGTGGAGAAGTTGGGACCCTTGTGTACCGTGCGTGGGGGTGTAAAATGGCGCAGCTGCTGTGGAAAACAGTATGGTGGTTCCTCCGAAAGTTAAACACAGAATTACAGTGTGATCCAGAAATTTCACTTCTGAGCACATGCCCAGAGTTCCTGCAAGTGGAGTCTTAAATAGCTTGTACACCTGTGCTCATAGCATCGTTACGCACAGTGGCCAAAAAATGGAGTGTCCGTCAACAGATGAATGGATAAACAAAGTGTGGTCCATACATACGTTGAGATACTATTCGGCCTTAAAAAGGAAGGGAATTCTGCAACATACTGCACCATGGATGAACCGTGAGGGCATTATGCTAAGCGAGATAAGCCAGTCCCAAAAAACCAGCAAGTTCTGTATGCTTTCACTTGCGTGAGGGACCTAGCGTCGACGGAAAGTACAAGGGTGATTGTCGAGGGCTGGGATTGAGAGAATGGGGAGTTGTTGTTTCTTGGGTACCGAGTTTCAATTCGGGAGGACGGAAAAAGTTCTGGAAGTAGACGGCGGTGATGGTTGCACAACCGAGTGAATGTACTTAGTACCACGGAGCCGTGCGCTAAAAATGGTTCAGATGGCAAGTTGTGTGTTATGTATATTTTACCACAATTAAAATAGTTTAAGAATTTGGCAAGATCAATACCTAAGGGCCAGGTTCTTCCCATTGTGTCCCTCAATTCTCACCGACCCAACTCCTGGACGGCGAGCTTCCTTTGCTTGTGGCCCGCTTTTCTCTGTCGCCAAACAGGAATTCTTCCTCCAGGTCCCCATCTCAAAGGTCAGGACCCTGCCCCATTATTCTTAAAAATTCCAAGTGGACTCCAGGTGCTACCATGGCACCTTTCTGGAACAGCCTGGGCCAGGCTGGACAGTCCTCTTTCTTTCCAGAGCCGTCTTCTGCACAGCTCAGCATCCTTGTTGTAATAGGCCCGGGCACCAGAACGCTGCTGTCCTGTCTGTGAAATCTCAGGGATTTGGATCTGAGTACTGGGCTGGTTTTACTCAGACTGTGTGGGGCAGGGGCAGGGGACCAGGGACAGCAGGTATGGTTTGGTAAAGGTGCTGGTCATGATGACACTTGTTAGCAGTTAAGAGGCTGCTTCCTCTTCATATGTGTTATAGACATTATGTTCACTTTGCATCCCAGACTTTGAGTATCAGAACCCCATTCCAGGGTAAGAAGTTTGGATTCTTCCCCTCCTGATAGTTGACTAAGAAAATACATAATGACAAAACTACTGAGTTTGGTGGTGCTTTGTTTTATTTATTTATGTTTATTTTATTTATTTTTTATTTAAATTTTAGTTAGCCTACAGCATGATACTGGTTTCAGGAGTAGAATTCAGTGACTCATCACTTATATGCAGCACCCAGTACTCATCCCAACAAGTGCCTTCCTTAACACCCATCACCCATCTAGCCCATCCCTCACCCACCTCCCTCTATCAACCCTCAGTTAAGAGTCTCTTGTGATTTATTTCCCTCTCTCCTCCTTTTTTCCTCTTCCCGTATATTCATCTGTTTTGTTTCTTAAATTCCACATGTATTTGTCTTTCTCCGATTGACTTATTTTGCTCAGTATAATACATTCTGGCTCCATCCACATCGTTGCAAATGACAAGATCTCATCCTTTTTGATGGCTGAGTAATATTCCATTGCATAGATATACCCCATCCTCTTTACCCAGTCATCAGTCAATGGACATTTGGGCTCTCTCCATAGTTTGGCTATTGTTGATAGTGCTGCTGTAAACATGAGGATGCCTGAGTCCCTTTGAAGTTGTATTTTTCTACCCTTTGGATAAATACCTAGTAGTACAATTGCTAGGTCGTAGGGTAGTTCTGTTTTTTTGAGGAACCTCCATACTGTTCTCCAGAGTGGCTGCACCAGTTTGCATTCGGTGGTGCTCTAACTACATTTTTATCTTATCCACCCTAACCTGTGTTTGCACCTGTAGTGAGAGACATGCCTCTATTTAGTCTTCCTGTCAAATGCCGTGCATGCCTGCGATCCAGCTCCCTGGGCCTCATCTGAGAAGTTTCTCCCCAAAGTGATTCTGGGTGCACTGAGTGGGAGCCATCTTAATCTACTGCTAATTTCTTGCAGCAGTTATGCAAGCAGAATGACCCCCATTTTACACATTAGGACATTGGAATAGAGATTAGTGACTTGCCCAAGGTCACCAGCCGCAGGGCCGGCAGTCACCGCTGAAAGCATGGGGCTGGCCCGTGGCTCCCAGGACCTGGCCAGAACTTCTCCTTCTGTGCACAGAATGCGTAACAGATGCATCGGGACCCCAACACAGTGAGGACTTGGCCTTCGTCTCACTCTCTGGCGGCCCACTTGATCTTACCATCTACAAGCCATAATCGGTGTTAGCAAAGGAAGCCTTCTCTCCCCTCAGTGACAATCTAGGCTCATCTAACGAGCACGGTGACAAGTTAGTGAGCCTTGAGTTCTCCCTGGAGGAGAATGTGGAGGGAGGGCAGCTCCCTCGCTCTCGGAGACATCCGAGCACTTAAGCAAACAAGCGCAGGAACATCACGCTGAGTCAGTGCTGAAAATGAAAAGGCCTTGGGAAGTTGGATTCCTGACTTCGGGAAACACGTGTGTGCCCTCCTGGGAGTGCCTGCCAGTCGCTTTACTCGGGCCTGGGGCCACACCAGTGAGCAGCTGCACACCCTGGGCCCCGTGGCTGGGGGAGCCCCAGGCCGGTGTCCGGGAGCTGTCCCCCTGAGAGCGGGCCATAACTGTCACCCTCCTGCAACGGCACTGATTAGATTTGCCTCGTGCTTCCGTCCGCTTTGCCACAGCCAGTGTGGGAGGGAGAATTCCGGAGAGACGCTGCCCATGGCCAGGGGCAGGCAGCCCCTGGCACACAGGCGTCCTCTGACTGAGGTCAGATAGCCAGGCAATGGGCAAGTGCTCAAGAACCCAGCTCTGCTGTCTTCTAGACCGTGGCATTTTGAGGGGAGCCCTGAGCCGTCTAGGCAAACAGCATTTATGTGGCTGGCAGTCTCTGGCCACCTCTACTCACTGGAGGTTTTCTAAGCCACAACCCTAAACAGATGGCCCTTGTCCCCGAGGCTCTGTTAGCGTTCTGAAGCAAATGCAACAGGGAGGCACTCCCGGAAGAGCCGCAGCTATCTTGCACTAATTAAGTGGCTCAAGCTATAAAGCAGGAAGCAAATGAAGAGCCCATAAACCTTGAAACCTCGGGGCCAGCAGACACAAATGGATGTGCGTGCTGACTTCTCAGAGGCCGCTGCTCTCGCCCTCTTTCCGGCCTCCTCCTTTATGCCCTCCTTTGAAAGGACCCCTGCCTTACTACGCAGCTCCCCTTGTCATCCCAGCAATTAGAACGTTATCCTTTTTGTGTGTGTTACTTTGTGTGTCTCATCATTGTTTTTAGTGGGAAAAAAAATCTAACTGTCAAATACACACACAGAATTTCCATCTTAACCATGTTAGGGTATCTGGTTCGGTGGCATGGAGTACGCTCACACCGTTGTGTAGCCGTCTCCCCCATCCATCCGCAGAGTTTTTTCATCTTCCTGAACTGAAGCTCTGTCCAGGTCAAACACTAACTCCCCGTTCGCCCCTCCTCCCCCCCCCCCCCCCCCCCCCCCAGCCCTTGGCAACCACTGTTCTCCTTTGTCTCTGGCTTTGATCACTCTGGGTCCCTCCTAGAAGTGGAATTGTACAGTTATTCGTGCTTTTGTGTCTGGCCTATTTTTTATTTACATTTACTTAATTTTTGAGAGAGAGAGAGGCACACACACAGAGCACGAGTGGGGGAGGGGCAGAGAGAGAAGGAGACACAGAATCGGAAGCAGGCTCCAGGCTCCGAGCTGGCAGCGCAGAGCCCCGACCCGGGGCTCGAACTCACAAACCGCGAGATCGTGACCTGAGCCAAAGTGTGTCTGGCTTATTTCATTTAGCATCATGTCGTCAGGGCTCATCTGTGTCGTAGCGTGGGTCAGAATTCCCTTCCCTTTTCAAGATTGAATAATATTTTGTTGTATGCGTGGACCACATCTTGTTTTTCCATTCACTCGTCAGTGCACATCAGGTTGTTTTCATCATTTGGCCATGTGAATAACGCCGCTGTGAACACGGGTGAACAGCCGTCTCCTCAAGACCCTGGTTTCAGTTCTTCGGACTATAAACCGGAGGTGGGGTTGCTGGATTCTACGGTAGTTCTTTTCCGCAGCAACTGCCCCGTTTTCCATTCCCACCAGCAGTGCACGAAGGTTCCAGTTTCTCCACATCCTTGTCAACACTGTTAGGCTCAGATGTTTCCGTCTGTCAACACTGTTAGGCTCAGAGTAGCCGTCCCAACGGGTATGAGATGAGGCTCGCCTTTCTGAAGTCAAATGTCCAGGACGTGTGATAGGATTCTAAAGAGAGTACACATCACGGCTGAAATAGACAAGTCCCTGATGTCGGTGCTCACAGGTGCACTCTTGAGCCCACACCAGCGCGCACACACACCCACCGCGACCCTCCTGTGTGTGCCCAAGGGCGTAGCTCCAGGTGTCTCTTGGGTTCCCAGGCGGCTAGTAGTGGTGCCTTGCCCGGCCCCACTGGTGAGCCTCACTTGAAGGAAGCGTGTGTGCGCTGCTCTGTCGTGAAGACAAACGTCTCTCCGTGTGTTTGTTTCTTGGCTCCAGAACCACGACCACGCCTGCATAGCCTGCCGCATCATCCACCGGTCAGATGAGCACCGCCCGCCGCTCCTGCCCCCCAAGGCTGACCTGACTGTCGGGCTGCACGGCGAGTGGGTGAGCCAGCGCTGCGAGGTGCGGCCCGAGGTCCTCTTCCTCACGCGCCACTTCATCTTCCATGACAACAATAACACCTGGGAAGGGCATTACTACCACTACTCCGACCCCGTCTGCAAGCACCCCACCTTCACCATCTACGCCAAGGGCCGCTACAGCCGGGGCGTGCACTCCTCCAGGGTCATGGGAGGAACTGAGTTTGTGTTCAAAGGTAGGGCTCCCACCTCGACTCCCAAGGGAGCAGCCCCACGGGTGAGAAAGTGGGCAGTTTGGGGACATTTTTGTCCAGGCAGAGGCTGAGGGAAAGGGTTTTTCTTACGGTAGAGATGTTGGGGGAGAGATTAGGGAGGACTTTCTGCTTCAAGCTCATCATTCGCCACAGCCTCTGAGGTCCTCTCTGCTCAGAATGGGGCCAACAGGGGTGGCTCAGCCCATGGGCCACAGTGCTGGAGCCGCCCATCCCGCTGTGCACGGTGTCAGATGTGGTCAAGGAGCATGTTCTCCTAGTAATGAAACCTCAAGTCTGCATGTTCCCTTTCTTGTGCACAGCTCATGGCGACTCTGAGCTGCCCCTGTGATAACATCACACTTACTTGCTGCATTCCGTGTGCTTTCTTGAGTGGGCAGTAAAGAGCAGGTGTTAGTCACACCGCAGGTGCTCCCACAGTTGTCCTTTCCAGCGCTGAGTTTGTCACGCGCTTAAGAGTTGTCATGTGCTTGGGTTGAGGAGGTTTGAGATTTGCAAAGATTACCTAAGCGAGGAAGGTAAGGTGAGGGGTGAAATTCACCAGGCTGTTATCAGCAAGGGAGGCCTTGTGGCCTCTATTTCTAGAATCTTTTAAGCTTGTACACCTTTTTAAGACGGAGTCAGTCATGTGATTGACAAATAAAAGAGAGGTGGCCCAGAAACTGGGTGTGACCCCTTCTAGGATGGCATTCCGTGGTTCAGTCTTTTTAATGTGAAGTATTTCTGCTGACCCAGATAAGTCCCAGGGCATCTTAACCCTCCGCTTAGAGAGAAAGATTTTCTCCAGGAAATATGGACCTTTGCTAGATTTGGCCAAGAGAACAACCATTTCTGTCTGATTCCACCCCGAAGCTGCCTTGGTATACATAAAATATAATCCCCTGGGGTCTTTCAAAAACAGCCCTCTCCAAGCGCTGGGATTTTTTATTTAATGCGTTTACTCACATTTTCCTTGCTCGCAGCCTAATTTATTTTAGTCGCCTGATCTATGGGCCAGTATTAATTTCCAAGACTGCTAATTAGTATAGGTGTGTGACATGACAGCAAAACTAAAAACCTCCAAACCTTTCATAAAAATAAAATTCCAGTTTGCGTCGAATATTTGGTCAATCCCGAAGAGTCGGTGGGCTCCGCATTTATACACCAAATACAGTCTACCTGCATTGTATTCAATGTGATGGCCATTCGGACCAACACGTTGAACTCTTTCCACTGGGGAATGCTTTTAGGGAGGCCGCGACAGGTGGGTGGCTGCGCGGGGTCGGGTTTAGAGCAGGTGGCCTGTGCAGACAGAGTGCTTTCTTCACCGCACGCCACCCCCTTAGAGTCACCACCCTGTCGTCTCTCCTTCTCAGTGAACCACATGAAGGTCACCCCCATGGATGCGGCCACAGCCTCGCTCCTCAACGTCTTCAATGGGAACGAGTGTGGGGCCGAGGGCTCCTGGCAGGTGGGCGTCCAGCAGGACGTGACCCACACCAACGGCTGTGTGGCGCTGGGGATCAAGCTACCTCACACCGAATACGAGATCTTCAAAATGGAGCAGGATGCCCGCGGCCGCTATCTGCTGTTCAACGGCCAGAGGCCCAGCGACGGGTCCAGTCCGGACAGGCCTGAGAAGAGGGCCACCTCCTATCAGATGCCCTTAGTCCAGTGTGCGTCTTCTGCGCCCAGAGCCGAGGACTTCTCCGAGGACCACCGGGGTCACCAGTATGGGAGCCGGGCGCCAGGGAGGAGCGCTCGTCCCCTGCTCCTGGCCACGCTTGCTGGCCTTTTGACTCTCCTGCAGTGGCACGTCCTCAGATAGAAGTTGTTAAAAAGCTATATGTTTTTCCACACCAGGATTCCTTACAACTTACAGGTTTTCTTTACAAAAAGGAAGGACACTTCTTGTGATGCACTTGAATGGCCGAGAACTGTGGCTCCTTTTCTGCTGTCCGGCCCCCTCCCTCCCGGCCTGAGTCCTGAGCAGCGCTGTTTGAAGTTCCTGCTTTGAACTCCGTCCATGGGATCCCAGGCCTGAGTGCCTTCTCAAGAGTAATTGCACTTTAAGACCGCAGAGAGTGTCGAGCTAGTGTGTGTGGTAGAGGGGGCAGGGTGACAGCTAAGTCCTCTTCTTTTCTTCCCTGTAATTATTATTAAATTTCCGAGTTAAACTTAAATGGATATCAAGCTATGGCGTATTTTTGCCACTATACCGCAGTCGCTTCCTGTCCTCCCTCAAAACTGCTTTATGACCTGGGAATCCAGTGTGGAGTTGGTTTGGAACTGCAATCAAGACACCTTTCATTAATAAAGAAGAGACTTGGGTGTAGATATGTACATAGGGAAAGACACAGGGTTTAGCTTAACCACCTCGACAGCCTTTATGCAAAACAAAAGGAGGGAATCCACGCTGTCAGATGTTGAGTGCAAAAGTATCTGTAATTAAAGTTTCAACATAATTTAAAGTATCATTGTTTTAACTGGTGGGGAAAGGAGACTCGGTCTCTGGGTGGCTGCAGGACGCACACTGCTTTATTCCTGCTCCGTTGACGAGGGCGGTTGAGCAAATATCAAAAGCAGTACAGACAGGAGCAGTGACCTCCGGGATGGTCACAGTGTGTTAAATGCCACCTTACTGATAGAAAGTGCCTGTTCCTTCCACAGTTGCCTCTTCGTGGGACCGTCGTCCTGGCTCATGGTGTTTCTGGTGAGGGGCGACCAGACGTCTTCACTCTGCCGTCTCTGCTAACTTCAAAGATGACTGTTCAGAGACCACGCTTTGCTGTTAAGGGGCCTGGCCGTTCAGAGAGTGCAGTGAAGGCACCCTCACGGGGGCGCTGCACTAGACCCTCGACTCGTGTGAAACCCAGGCTCTGGGTAAAGCCGCTTTCTCATCGGACATGCCAGCTTGACTCGATTTCTGTCCTGCTGTTGCCTTGGCCGTGTGGCAGAGAGTCTCAGGGTCACCTTCTACAGAATCTGTGAGCGTCTTCCTCACAGGCACTGGGAGGGCGCCTGAGTCACGTCTGCCCATTACTTTGGATTATTACAAACGGTGCTGTCTGCACACCAAGTGCTATGATGGAGGGAAATAGCAAGTCACTGAAAGCCTGGATGCAACCGGAAGTGAGCATCAAACCATGCTCAAGGTCAAGAGTCGTACTTGTATTTAAAAATTAACTTTGTGAAATGCTGTAGCATTCAGGATGGTGATAAGCTAAATGGATAGCATGGAGCACCAAAGTGCTTTATCTTTAGAATATATTTTAAGTTGTGGTGCATACTGAGGGGGTTTATTCAAATGAAAATACTAACTTAAATGTCTGCCAAGTTTCATAAACAAAGATGTCAACGATACTCCCACAGAATACATTTTGCCTGTGGATCTATTTAATACTAATGCTATCTTTAAAGGATATAATAAAATTATGTGGAAAACTATGTTCACCGCTAAAGAATACCTCAGTGATTTGCCATAAAAGTGATAGATTTATAGCCATTTAATTCACAGCCACTCACCTAGACTTAGCTGCTCACACTCTTAAAAAGTACATACACACACACACACACACACACACTTATATCCAAATACATAGGTATTAACATGCATATAATGTATGTGTATGTATATGTGTCTTAGGGACAGGGTGGCATTCATGTGGTCATATCACTTTCTGATACTCTATACAGAGAATGGCCAGTATAATTTATTCACAAGTTATCAACCCAGTTAGGTGTATGCCTGTCACTTGCTGTATCCCCCACATTTATCACATCTTGTCTTGGTTATGACATGCTAAGACACATAAGGGTTAGGAAGTTAGTAGCAGGCAGGTCCACGTGTAAATTCTAGGTTTGGTGAAAGAAGTAAGTAAATAAAGGACAGCTCTTCCAGACTTCCCTGGCCTGCTACAACTAGACTTGCTCCCTTCCTGGGTAGTAGCTGATGATGGTCAGGATCAGGAAGTTGCTCCTTGGGCAAGCATTGTAAACTCCAAGTTGACCTTGGACTCAGAAGCCTCCTGGAGCCTCCAGTCCCCCACCTGTGCGGACATGACAGATCTGGTCATCTGCTGAGAGTAGTAGCTGACACCGGGCCCAGTGTCTGTGATGTCCATCCCGCCATCCTGAACAGTCCGTGATGATGCCACAGTGCCGTGGCAGCCCACGGGGGTGACTCTCAGCAGTGCCCAGCACCAAGGACGCCTGCAAGAGAGGCTGGGGGTCAGGGCATCCTCCATGGGGCTTTACACACACCTTGTAAACATGACTGGATTAATGGAAGTCCTGTGATTCCTGGTTGAAGGGACGGCTTTCACAATCATAAAAAAGCCATTCTGTATTCCACCAGCTCTTTAAATATATCTTGAAAACAAAGATGGCGTTCAAAACAGTCCACACACACGTTGCCATGTTTTATTGTAACGTGGTAATCCCCCTTCCCCCGTCCCTACAAGACTTACTAGGCACGTGGCAATGGAGTGCAGAAACCGACAGATGGGACCTCACTGGGCATTTCGGGATGCTGTCCTCGAAGGAAAATGCAGACCATCCCAAAGTGGTGATATTGGAGCAAGGATGTGGGGTGGAAATACAAGCGAGAGTGGGTCCACTCTCACACACAGACTTTCTCTGCCCGGCACAGAACTTTCCGGCCATTTCGAGACATTGAAGCTTTCATGAATCCAAACATTTTTCGTAAGGATACCTCTGCATCAAGCATAAATAAAGGTAGCTGGGGCAGATGTTTCTCACTGATTTCTGGATTCATGAGAAAATGTGTAAGCACTCTTTCCTGAATCACGTGTCCTAAAGTACTAATTCTTTAAATCCCTCTGATGGTCCAAGAGTGTTTCCGGCTTGCAGGGTAAACAGTCTCTGAAGGTACGTGGGACTCCTATTTTATGATTGTCCCATTTCCCCGGTGTTCCAGCAGGCAGAAATAAGTGACACTATCATGAGAAAAAAATACTGGGGGGGGGGGGCGGTTATGACCTCCAGGTTCTCCATTGACTGAGACGTGATGACGTTATGTCACATCGGTCACGTGACATAACCACATTACTCCAGGGGAGACCCGACACCAAGTTGTGCTCCACAAAGGGTGCCACACTGAGCAAACACAGCTCTTTTACTCCAATGCACGGCACGCTGGGCAGCAGGTTGCAGGATCCGACCGGTGGGCACCCCCATGGTTTCCGTGGATTCCTTTTGGTCTCTTGGTGTCTCACATCTGCCACACAGTCACCTCTGAGAGCCCTACGCCCTCTGGAACACCACCTGAGAAATTCCACACCCCCTTCACTTCATCAATCTTGTGTAGCTCTTACCTTAGAATTTAGAGGTTAGAGGGTTTGCGGGCACAGAGAGCAGCACTTTGCAGCCCCAGGCCTCCACGCCGCCGCGGCATCCGGTGGGTAAATCTTCATCCTCCTGAGCTGGAGGGGCTCCTGGCAGCTTGGTCAGCCGCTCAGGGACTGCTCCGGCCTTCTTATTCCTCCTGAAGTGCCTCCCTCTCAAGCGATATGAAAGGCTGGGAAAGATCCTCAGAAGGCTGGGAATTGTATTTCGTGAGGACTTTAGGCACTTGAGGCTCGGGCTTTTTCTGCAGCAGATAAGGCAGCATAGGTAGGACAATTGAGAGGACGTATGTAACCTTCAGAAGATCAAGGTTATAACAAACAGGTGAGGGACACTGTGTATTAAGAAAGCTCATTTATGGGGCGCCTGGGTGGCTCCGTCGGTTCAGTGTCTGATTCTCGACTTGGGCTCAGGTTATGATCTCACAGTCAGTGGGATCAAGCCCCGTGTCAGGCTCTGCACTGACAGCTCAGAGCCTGCTTGGGATTCTCTCTCTCTCTCCCTCTCTCTCTGCCCCTCCCCCATTCTCGTGCGCGTGCTCCCTCTCTGTCAAAATGGATGGATAAACATTTCACAAATTTTTTAAAAATAAATAAAGCTCATTTACAGAATATCTTCCTGTTCCCTAACTAAAATAGGCTGTGTTCTCATATGCTAGGCCCAGGGTAATGCATCTGCCCTGGAATCAGTTTGAAGTCTTGAAATATCTCATTGAAACTGAGATATCTCATAGATGGAAAAATTAGGACATCAGTTGCATGTTTCGGTCTTACCCTCTCAGTCCCAGCATCACTTACGTAAAAGAAAATAGTTAACCAGCCTCGCAGTATTCTCAAACTCATAGTGCCTAAGTAGAGCATTAAAAAAAAAAAAATTCCCTGAAAAGAGTGTGCAGTCTCGAAGCAAAAGAGAGTATATTGCATTGTATTAGAAGCAAGCAGCTTGTCCTGGGAAACTCGTATTTGCAAGAAAACACCTCTTCCGCTATTGCTGCCTTGCTCTCCCTGGAAACAAAAGACACCTTCGGAACACATAGGGCTGCTTTGTCTTAAAAATCCCTTTGCACAAATTAAGCTTTTGAAATGAATTCTCTTCCTAATATCGGATGGAGAGCACAGCAATACATGCACCGTGGGCCATTAAAAAGAAAGAACCTCGTTTATAGAGTTCTCTGCCACCTATGTAGAAAGAGAGGCAATCATTATCCAATTCCGGTGGACATCTTTATGCATTTTCAATGCTTTTTCGGCCCTTTATCAATGGGAAGATCTTTCTGTTTTTTTTAACCGTGTGTGTATTTTGTCAATGTACAAATCAGTTCTTCCCCATTACGTGTTCCAGATTCTATTGCCCATGAAATTTGACCAGGTGTTAAATGTTTGTTAAAATAAGGCTAGCGAATAGCCTTAAACAAGCATTAAACTGCCTGGAAACTTCGATCAGCTCTAGAGCAGACCAAAAAGGCGTTATTAATTTCATGTTATAGATGATGAAGGTGAAGCTCCCTGAGGTCAAGGATTAGGGAATCAAAGAGCTTTTAGTGAGCTGTTTTTTTGTTTTTTTTTTTTTTTTTATGCCCCAGCAGTTCAGCCTGGTTTTCTCAAGCACGGCAGCTGTTTCTTGAATGCTCACCGAATATATTGCATCATAATTGGTTGTCTACATATATTGCTTTGTTTAATCTTCAACCTAGTACCACGCTTTGCAGTCTGGAGTTCTTGCTGAAAAGTCTGGTCATGGTTTGCTTGTCCTAATTCCCTACAAACAAACCAGTTTTTCTTTAGGGACTTTATCACCCACCCTTCCAGAACATGTGGAGACGCAGCGAGCAAAGCTTACGAAGCATATGTTAGTCCCCGATCTCAGGATAAGATCTTATCTTATCCTTACCTTATCCTTATCTCAGGATAAGATAGAGAGAGAAGAGTCTCTCTCTATCCTGAGATCGGGGACTAACATATGCTTCGAGACTCGGGGCGGGGGGGGGCATTAGTCTCTGCTTTTAAGTTTGAGAGTGAAACTCCCAGTCATTCTTCCCAGGATCAGGCTTGGGAAAGCCGAGGGAGCCTCTTTCCTCCCAGAAGGCTTCGGGAACCATCTGGACAGAACAACCGATGCCCTCTTTGCAACAAGTGGGCCTTTTCAACTTCCAAACCTCGTCAGGCTTGAGTGACGACCCTCAGTTCCTCAGCCAACCCAAGATGATTCCGTCCTGATCTTTCCTGGTTGGTCCAAGGTCTACTAGACCAATGGGTAAAGGTGCCTTCAGGATGGGCTCCTCACACACCAGCACACACTTGATATTTAAGGTTCGAGGGACAGGTATTTGAGCCCCTCGGGTCAAGCCGGAGAGATATTTAATGCACTCAGTGGAAGTCCTTAGAAACAGCATGTTGTGCATGGGAGGGATCCTCTGGGTAGAAGTACATGAACTAGCGTCCGTGCTCTCTGGGGCCAAAGTATATTTGAGGCCAACTTTCATCTTGGCCCTGGCTTATCACACAGTCCAGGTAAAGCCACATCTGCCAGGGTGGCTAAATAGCCATTGTTCAGTCCATCACTCACTTCAGCTCTCCATTGTGCCTTTCAGTTCTTTCACCCAAGTCAAATATTCAGCCATTGCTCCCCTTTGTGGGGTGGTGTTATCAGCCAGGCCATAGCCTAGACATTTCAGGTATACAGGCTCACCTACGTCTTGAGGATGAAGTTCTCAGAAGCCATGCTCAGCAGGAGAGGCCCAGAGGAAACTCCAGGGGAAGGACTCCATGGTAAGCTGAGCAGGGTAGTATCTGCTGGTTTCTCCAGGTCCGGATCTGGGCTCCACTCTTCCCCGCCTGGGTCCCCACACAGACGGCAGCCATGCACTCCCTGGGCATCCAACCGACTTCAGCCAATGGGGCTATAGGCGGGAGGAGAGGGGTGGGAGAGAGTGTGGAGAGGGTGTGGAGAGGACTGGCTGGTAGGAGCCCTGGCTCTCTCCCCATTGGCTCACTTTGGTCAGCTGCCAGAGCCACGGCTCTTACCAGACAGTCCTCTCCACACAGCTGTCTTCTCTGCTCTCTCTGGAAGCCCTTCCTCCCACACCTTGCATGGCTCCCCACCAGGCTTGGCCCTCGTTGCTTGCCCTTCATTTTTGGTGCATTCCTTCATAAATAACCTTCATTTCCCCCACTTTTGGTGACCAGCTTTGTTTTTCTATCTTTGTGGCACATCTGATCTCATTAGAGGGAACACATAAATATGCATTTGAATCTTTTTTTTTTTTTTTTTTTTTTTTTTCAGACGATGCCTTAGCGCTTCTAGGACATCTGGGCGAATCTGATGGCAGCCTTTCCAAGGAGCTGCCTCCTTTCATAAGCAGTAAAGTCCTTCCTTACCTGACCCAATCTTCCGGGGCCCATGCCCACACATGTGGTGGCCCCTCACACTGCAGATCGCATTTCCATGGAGACAGGTTAACTGCTGGACAGGGGGAGGGGGCAAACAAGAAGAGGAGAGACATGGACGAGAAGCTGAACTGCTCAGGTTCCATGAGGGCATGCTGAGTGAAAAATATTTTCCATATTACACAAACTTCACTCTCCACTTGGGGGAAGGGAGTAAATGATCATTTAATTCAGGTCAGATTTCACGTTTTCACCCCAAGCTCTTTTCTATTTGCCTGCGTGCCCTATTAATCTTCCCGTAGGTGACTTACGTAGTCACTATGACTTTGAATTAGTTGACGCTTTTATTTTCAATATGAAGAGTTCAATGCCAAAACGTGGTGTGTGTTACATGTATTATTTTTTTATTATAGTAAGAAGATTGAGAATGTCTAGGCTTTTAACAGAATTTGAAATGTACAGGAAAGTATTGTGAACTATAGGCACGATGTTGTACAGCAGATCTTTAGAACTTACGTGTTTCACATAACTGAAACTTTATGCCTATTGAAGAACAAGAACCATTTCCCTCGCCCCACAGCCTCTGACAACCACTATTCCACTCTCTGATTCTGTGAGTTTGACTATGTTGCATACCACATATAAATGCAATAATACAGCATTTGTCCTTCTGAGTGGCTTCTTACACTTAGCATAATGTACTTCTAGCTCATTCGTGTTGTCACATTTTGCAGGATTTCCTTCTTTTTTAATGCCGAGCAAAATTTCATGGTGTGCATATACCCCATGTATCCATTTGTCTGTTGATGGACATTCAGGTTGTTTCTACATCTTGGTTATTATAAACAATGCCGCAGCGAACATGGTACAGATATCTTTGTGAGACAGTGATTTCATTTCTCTTGAACAAATAGGCAGAAGTGGAATTGCTGGGTCAGATGGCAATTCTATTTTTAAGTATCTGAGGAACCACCATGTTAGTTTCCATGGTGGCCGCACCATTTTACATTCTCATCAGCAGTTACAAGGGTTCCAATCTCTCCACGTCTTCTCCAATACTTGTTAATCAGTTTATTGTGGTGGTGGTGGTGGTGAAGTGGTTTTATAAGGGCCGTCTTAGCAGGTAGAAGGTAATATTTCATTGTGGTCTTTATTTGCAGGTCCCTAATGATTTTAGTGTACCCATTGGCAATTTGTATGTAATTTCAGAGAAATGCCTACTTAAGTCCTTTGCTCTTTTTTTTTTAAATAAAACTTTATGTTTTTAGAGCAGTTTAAGGTTCACAGCATAATTGGGGGGTAGGTACAGAGATTTCTCAGATGCTTCCTGCTCCCAGACATTCACAGCCTCCACCATTATCAACATCCTGGCACCCGAGTGGTACATTTGTTAGGATAGATGAACTTATGTTGATCCACCATTATCACCCAAAGTCCACGGTTTTACATTACAGTTCACTCTTGGTGCTGTGCCTTCTATGGGTTTGGCCAAATGTACAGTAACATGTATCCATCATTCTGGTATCATACAGAGCATTTTCATTGCCCTAAAAATCTTCTGTGTTCCGCCTATTCATCCCTCCCCCATTCCACCCCACTAACCCCTGGCAACTATTGACCATTTTACCGTCTCCATAGTTTTGCATTGTCTAGAATGTCATGTCATTGGATCATACAATATGTAGTTCTTTTCAGGTTGGCTTCTTCACTTAGTGATATGCATTTAAGGTTCCTCCGTGTTTTTACATGGCTTGATAGATCATTTCTTTTTTGCTACTGAATAACATTTCATTTTCTAGATGTACCGCAGTTGATTGATTCACACGTTGAAAAGCATCTTGGCTGCTTCTAAGTTTTGGCAATTATGAATCAAATTGTTATAAATATCCATGTGCAGGTTTTTGGGTAGGCATGAGTTTTCAACTCCTTTGGCTATATACCAAGGAGCATTCTTGTTGGAGCATACGGTAAGAGTATGTTTAGTTTTGTAAGAAACCATCAAATTGTCTTGCAAGTGGCTGTACCATTTTGCATTCCCTCCAGCAATGGGTGAGAGTTCCTGATGTTCCACATCCTCACCAGCATTTGGTGGTGTTCATTTTAATAGCTGTGTGGTGGTATCTCATTGTTTTAATCTACATTTCCCTGATGACATATGATATGGAGCATCTTTTCATATGCTTCTTTTCCATCTGTATATCTTCTTTGATGAGGTGTCCATTAAGGTCTTGAGCCCATTTTCTAAATTGGACTTTTTGTTTTCTTATTCTTTGGTTTAAATAGGTTTGGTTTTTTTTTTTTTTTTTTTTTTTTTTTTTTTTGTATATTTTGGATAACAGTTCTTTATCAGGTGTTTATTTTGTAAATATTTTCTCCTAGTCTGAAGCTTGTCTTCTCATTCTGTTGACATTGTATTTCACAGGGCAGAAGTTTTTAATTTTAATGAAGTCCAGCTTATCAATTATTACTTTTTTTTGTTGTGGATCATGCCTTTGGTATTGTATCTAAAAAGTCATTGCCCTACCTAAGTTCATCTGGTTTTTTTTCCTATGTTATCTTCTAGGAGTTTTATGTTTTACCATTAGGTCTATGATTCATTTTGAGTATTTTTGTAAAGCTGAAATGTCTGTGTCTAGGTTCATTTCTTTTTTTTTGCATATGGATGTCCAGTTGTTCTAGAACCATTTGTTGATACATTGTATTGCCTTTGTTCTTTTGTCAAAGATCAGCTGAGTGCATTAATGTGAGTCTATTTCTGGGCTCTCTGTTCTGTTCCATTGATCTATTTGCTTATTCTTTCCCCAGTACTACACTGTTTTGGTTACTGTAGTTTTAAAGTAAATCTTGAAGTCCAGTAGTGTCAGCCCTCCAACTTAGTTCTTCAATATTGTGTCAATTATTCTGGGTCTTTTGCCTTTCTACATAAATTGTAGAACCCATTTGTCGGTATCCACAAAATAACTTGCTGAAATTTTGATTGGGTGTGCACTGAATCTATAGATCAATTTGGGAAGAACTGACATCTTGAAACTATTGAGTCTTCCTATCCATGAATATGGAATGTTTCTTCATTTATTTAGCTATTTTATTTTATTCCTCAGAGGTTTGTAGTTTTCCTCATATAGATCTTGTACATATTTTATTTGATTTATACCTAAGTATTAATTTTTTTAGAGTGCTAATATAAAGGACGTTGTATTTTTAATTTTAAATTCCGCTTGTTGGGGCACCTGGGTGGCTCGGTCGGTTGGGCGTCTGACTTCGGCTCAGGTCATGATCTCGCGGTCCGTGAGTTTGAGCCCCGCGTCGGGCTCTGTGCTGACAGCTCAGAGCCTGAAGCCTGTTTCAGATTCTGTGTCTCCCCGTCTCTCTGACCCTCCCCCATTCATGCTCTGTCTCTCTCTGTCTCAAAAACAAACAAACGTTAAAAAAAAAATTCCACTTGTTGCTACTATGTAGGAAAGTGATTGACTTTTGTATATTACTCCTATGTCCCAACAACCTTTCTATAATCACCTATTAGTCCCAGAAAGTTTTTTGTTGATTCTTTCAGATTTTCTACACAGATGACCATGTCAACCGTGAACCCAGTTTTATTTCTTCTTCCCCAATCCGCATGTATTTTATTTCCTTTTCTTGCCTTTTTGCATTAGCTACAACTTCTAATATGCTATTGAAAAGTGATGGTGAGAGGGGATGTCCTTGCCTTGTACTTGGTTTCAGTGGGAAAGTTTCCAGTTTGTCACCATTGGAGATGATGTTTGTTGTAGGTTTTCGTAGGTAGTCTTTATCAAGTTGGAGACTTAAGTCCTCTATTCCTAGTTTAGTGAGGATTTTTATCATGAGTGGATGTTGGATATTGTCAAATACTTTTACTGTATCTATTGATGTCATCATGTGATTTTCCTTTTTTTTTTTTTTTTTTTTTGCTCTATTGGTGCGATGGATTACATTTTTGATTTTCAAATGTTGAACCAGACTTGCATGCCTGAAATAAATTCCACTTAATTATTGTGCATAATTCTTTTCATAATCAGGATATTTATTTCTTTTGCTCTTGGATTGTAAGAGTTATATTTTTAAAATATTAACCTCTTGTCAGATTCATAGTTTGCAAATATATCCTCTAATTTCATAGCTTGTTTTTTTCATATTAGAATGAACTTAACTAAGAAAGCAAAAGATTTACACACTGAAAACTATAAAACATCGATGAAAGAAATTAAAGACACAATAAATGGAAAGACATCCAGCTCATGGAGTGGACAGATTCATGTTGTTAAAATGTCCATACTAGCCAGAGAGATCTACAGATTCGATGTAATTCCTTCAAAATCTCAATGGCATTTTTTGCAGAAATAGAAAAAATAATACTAAAATATATATGGAACCACAAAGGACCCTGAAGAGCCCAAGCTATCCTGAGGCAGAACAAAGCTAGAGGCATCATACTCCCTGATTTCAAAATATATACAAAGCTACAGTAATTAAAACAGTGTGGTATTGGCATAAAGACATAGACCAATAGAACAGAATAGAGAGCCCAGAAATAAAGTCAGACTTATACAGGAAGTCATCTTTGACACGGGCACTAGGAAAACATGGGAACAGCGTCTTCAACAAATGATTCTGGGAAAACTGGATATCCACACCCAAAAACATGAAATTGGACCCTTCACCGTATACAAAGTTCAAATAAAAATGGATTAAAAGCTTAAACATGTCACCTGAAACTGTAAAATTCCTAAGAAGAAAACATAGGAGAGTATCTTCATGATTTTGGTCTCGGCAATTATTTCTTGAATGTGACTCCAAAAGCAAGGGCAACAAAAGGAAAAATAAATCAGTAGCCTGCATCAAACTCAAAAGCTTCTGCAGAGCAAGGGAAACAATTAATAGAATAAAAAGGCAGCCTATGGAATAGGAAAAAAAATTACAAATCATATATCTAATTAGGGGTTCATATTCCAAGAAATATAAGGTATAAGGAATTACTACAACTCAGTAGCCAAACACAAAGGAAGTAACTTAATTTTCAAAATAGGCGCAAGACTGGAATAGACATTTCTCCAAAAACAATATTACGTTTTATATTGTCTTTTCCTTGACTTTTTCTAAACTTTTTAAAAATTACTTTCTTTGCCATGGAAACGGCTGAATGATGTCACAGACAGATTCCATAAACGTGGAAGTTCAGACTTCACAAAAGAGTTGGTCAAAGATGAGAAATGGCTCTGATTTCCAAATACAAATCATTTCAATGGCCAAAAAAACAAAGTCCCTGGTGCGATAAAATGCATTCTCTAAAGAAACTTCTTTGAGTGTGTTCCAGTACAAATGTCTATCTACAGTATTCATAGCAAACTCTAGCCAACCTCTGCATTTCCTTATTAGCTTGAAACTAAATGGCAGGAAACACCCAGGGGCACCAATAACGCTTCAGAATCTTGTGCCAATTCCAAACTGGGTAGACGGGACTATGAAGCTGGTTTCTGGATACTTTGAAAAATTCCATTGAAATGGGAGATAACAAACTTGAAAGGCAGGTCCCTTTTTTGCATCAATAAATAAAACATCAAAGTGATGATTGAGCCAAAGAGCCAAAGAAGTCATGTGCAATTTTCAGCATAATAAAGCGGTGAATATGAATTCAAATGAGCAGTCTGATTCAAAACAAAACAAAACAAAACAATACTTTCTATTTCTGGAGCAACCTTTCTTCTAAGGAATGAGGTAGGCAATAACATCACTGCACTATGCCCAATTGTTCATTTGTGCCTAGTTTCTGATCATTTTTCCAGACCACAGAGAGCCAAGAAGTTAACTTTCCAGTCGCAATTCACTCAAAAAGCACCAGGATGTTGGAGAAAATGGTGATGATAAAAATAATTACAAGCTAATAGGAACTCTGCAAGCCCCAAGTGTTTGTGGTAATACACAAATTTAAGGAAGAGAGTGTCTAGCCTCTTACCTTTAGCTGACCCTTCTAATGATTTGTAAGCGATCCCGAAAGTCACCGATCTTGCCCTGGAAACTATTTTCTCCTTTTTGCTGTTTCCTCTGGGCGCGTTGGCCAGAACTGCCATCATTTCCTGTAGCCCTTCCCTGAGCATCTGTGCAAGACATCCAGTGGGAAGACCACAGGCTTCGGAGCCAAGCAGACCCGCATCTGAATGCCTGCTCACCCACTGCCCACTTGCCCTCTTTGAGTAAGTCCTTCAGCTTTTCTGTGTTCAGCTTCTGCATTCATATGATGAGAAGCCTAACCCGGTGGGATAGAAATGTTTATAGCAGACCTGCACTTATCAGTGTCCTGGATTCGTGGACTGTCCGGTTCCCTCCAGAAAATATCCTGGAGGCCTGGCTGGTGCTCAGGGCTTGCTTCCGCATCTTGCTTCTCCGAGTGTGGACCATGAACCAGCAGCGTGGCGTCCCCTGGGAGTGTGTTAGCAATCACATTCCCAGGCCCCATTCCAGACCTCCTGAATCAGAATCTTCATTTCAGTAAGATCTCTCTCTAGGTGATTCTTGTGCACAATGCAAGCTCGAGAGGTGTGACTAACTTACTCTCTAGTACACGCAGCACGTCTGCTGCTACCAACTGGCTTGTGTGCTCATTGACGAGTTGTTTTAATCCCCACACTTATTTGCACACGCTCTTCTTTTTGTTGTCATTATATAAATAACTTCATGGGGCGCCTGGGTGGCTCGCTCGTTGGGGCGTCCAACTTCGGCTCAGGTCATGATCTCCCGGTTCGTGAGTTCGAACCCCACGTCAGGCTCTGTGCTGCCAGCTCGGAGCCTGGAGCCTGCTTCGGATTCTGTGTGTGTGTGTGTGTGTGTGTGTCTCTCTCTCTCTCTCTCTGTTCCTCCCCTGCTCATGCTCTGTCTCAAAAATAAATAAAAACACTAAAAAAAATTTTTTTAAATAACTTCAAAGCTGAATTTTAAAAGGATAGAAAAGAAAGAAATTCATAAACACAACTTATTTTTAAAAACTTCAAAAGAGAACTGTCGTGGCCATGAAATCCACATTGAATGTGTTGGGAAGACAGTATAAAAAGGGAATGCAAATGTGCTGCTGAGTAAGGCATGAATAAGGCAACTGTACGTTTCCGGGTGGGATGGTGGGATGGCAGGACTGTGAAAACTTCAGAGATGAGTACATGGACCCTGGCTTCTAAGTGTTTGCAACTGAATATTGACAAGGCAACAGAAATGACTTCCATCTGAGGCAAGATGTTATCGGTGCATTTGCAGAGTTGTTCACTTTCAGAAAACTATGACACTGAATGAAGTTTAGATGATATCTATAATTTACCATTTGAACAGTAATGATTTTTTAAAAATTGTTTAACATTATTTACTTTTGATAAAGAGACAGAGCAGGAGCAGGGGAGGGGCAGAGAGAGAGGGAGACACGGAACGCGAAGCAGGCTCCAGGCTCCGAGCTGTCAACACAGAGCCCGACGTGGGGCTCGAACCCACGAGCTGTGAGATCATGACCTGAGCCGAAGTTGGAGGCTTAACCGACTGAGCCACCCAGGCGCCTCTGAATTAATAATGATTTGATTTGTGTTTAAAGTCATGTAACTTAAATTTTATCATTTTAACCACTTTATAAAGTACACTGGTCAGTGGCATTCAGTATATTCACAATGTTAGGCAACCATCACCGCCATTTAGTTCCTGAGCATTTTCATCACCTCCAAA
The DNA here is from genome assembly GCF_018350175.1 of Felis catus. Taxonomy (NCBI): domain Eukaryota; kingdom Metazoa; phylum Chordata; class Mammalia; order Carnivora; family Felidae; genus Felis; species Felis catus. The sequence goes on along the minus strand of NC_058379.1, from coordinate 34,067,049 downwards.
GGACACCAATACCCTTTAAGTAGTAGTTCCTGTTACCTGCTTCCCCCAGCCCCAGGCAATCACTCATCTGCCTTCTGTCTCTATGGATTTGCCTATTCTAGAGATTTCATCTGAATGGAATCCTCCAATATGTTGCTTTTTCTGCCTGGCTTCTTCATCCAGCATGTTCTCTAGATTCATCCATGTTGTGACATTTATCAGTACTTCATTCCTTTTTGTGGCTGAATAATATTCCATCGCATACCGCATTTTGTTTACTCATTCATTATTCATTCATTTGGGTTGTTTCCAACTTTGGTCTATTGACAATGGTGCTATTATGAGCATTTGTGTGCCAATTTTTATCTGAACACCTGTTTTAAATTCTTTTGGGCTTTTTCCCAGGAGTAGAATTTGCCAGGTCATAATGTCTAACTTGTTGAGGGACAGCTGTGTCATTTTATGTTCTAACCAGCATCGTGTGAAGATTTCAATTTCTCTGTACCCTCGCCAACACTTGTTGTTTCCCTTTTTCTGTTATTGTTGTTATAGCCATCCTAGTGATTGTGAATTGGTATCTCACTGTAGTTTTAACACTGCATTTCCCTAATGACTATCGATGTTGAGCATCTTTTCATGCGCTCAGTGGCCATTTGTACGTCTCCTCTGGAGAAGTGTCTATTCCAGTCTTTGGAACATTTCGAATTGGGTTGCTTGTATTTTAGTTGTTGGGTTTTAAGAGTTCTTTACATATTTTGGATCCTAGACCTTGACTGAGTACATGATTTAACAAATATTTTCTCTGATTCTGTGGCTTTTCCTTTTTTTGTTGATTGTGTTCTTTGATTCACAAAAATTTTTCATTTTGATGAAGTTCAATTTATGTTTTCTTTTCTTTTCTTACATATACTTTTGATATTATATGTAAGAAATCATTGCCAAATCTAAGGGTCATAAAGACTTAGTCCTACCTTATCTTCTAGGATTTTCATAGTTTTATTTTTTTATTTTTTATTTTTTTTTTACGTTTATTTAGTTTTGAGACAGAGAGAGCATGAACAGGGGAGGGTCAGAGAGAGAGGGAGACACAGAATCTGAAACAGGCTCCAGGCTCTGAACTGTCAGCACAGAGCCTGACGCGGGGCTCGAACTCACGGACTGCGAGATCATGACCTGAGCTGAAGTCAGTTGCCCAACCGACTGAGCCACCCAGGCGCCCTGGATTTTCATAGTTTTAAATACCATTTTGCATTAATTCTTGTATATGGGGTGAGATAGAGTTCCAACTTCCTTCTTCAGCACAATTTGTTGAAGAGATTATTCTTTCCCCATTGAATGATCTCAACAGACATGTTGAAAAATAGATGTATAGGTCATTTATAAAGCCTCAATTCTATTCCATGATCTAGAGGAATATGATCTCACATATACCTTTATTTATGGTATATCCTTATGCCAATACCACATTATTTTGATTACTGTAGCTTTGTAGTGAGTTTCAAAATTAAGAAATATGAGTACTGCGGCCTTACCCTTTGTTTTGACTGTTTAGGGTGCCCTGCAATTTTGTATAAACTTCAGGATTGGCTTTCCCATTGCTGCAAAAAAAGCCTCTTGGAGTTTTGATAGGAATTGCAGCAGATCTGTAAATTGCTTTGGGAAATACTGCCATCTTAACAGTATTACGTCTTCCAACCCATGGACACAGAAGACTTTCCACTTACCTAGGTCTTCTAGAATTTCTTTCAACAATATTTTGTGGTTTTCAGTGTACAAGTGTTGTACCTTTTCAGTTAAGTTTATTCCGAACTGTTTTATTCCTTTTAATGTTCCTGTGAAAATGCAATTGCTTCCTTAATTTCCCTTTAGATTGTTTATTGCTAATAGATTGCTAATAGATTTAGATTGTTTATTGCTAATATATTGCTAATGTATAGAAATTCAATTGGTTTTTGTGTGTTGATCTTGTGTCCTGCAACTTGCTGAATTCATTTATGAGCTCTAATCATTTTCATAAGGATACTGTAGGATTTTACATAGGATTATGTCATCTGTGAATATGGATAGTTTTCTTTCTTTCTTTATGATTTGAATGTCTTTTATTCCTTTTTTTTTTTTTTTTTTTTTTTTGCTTAATTGTTCTGGATATAACAATCAGTAAAATTTTTTTTTTAATTTTTTTTCAATGTTTTTATTTATTTTTGGGACAGAGAGAGACAGAGCATGAACGGGGGAGGGGCAGAGAGAGAGGGAGACACAGAATCGGAAACAGGCTCCAGGCTCTGAACCATCAGCCCAGAGCCCGACGCGGGGCTCGAACTCACGGACCGCGAGATCGTGACCTGGCTGAAGTCGGACGCTTAACCGACTGCGCCACCCAGGCGCCCCATCAATCAGTAAAATTTTGAAGATAAGGGTCCAAAGTAGGCATCCTTGTCTTGTTCCTGATACTAGCAGGAAAGATTTCAGTTTTTCATCATTGAGTGTGATATTAGCTGTGGAGTTTTTCATAAATGCCTACTGCCATTTTGAGGATGCTCCCTTCTATTTCTAGTTTGTTGAGTGTTTTTATGATGAAAAGGTAGTGGATTTTGTCAAATGCTTTTACTCCATCAATTGTGGTGATTGTGGGGCTTTTTTTCCTTCTTTGTTCTACTAATGTAGTGCATTCAATTGATCAATTTTCTTATATTGAACCACCCACCCTTGCATTTCTGAGATAAATCCCACTTGATCATGATGTTTATGTGCAGTATGCTGCTGGGTTCAGTTTGTTAGTGTTTTATTGAGGATTTTTTCGTCTGTAGTCATTGGGGATGTTGGTCTATCATTTTCTCTTCTTGTAATATCTTTGTCTGGCTTCGGTATCAGGGTAATTTTGGCCTCATAGAATGAGTTAAGAAGTATTCCTTTCTCTTCTGTTTTTTAAAGCACTTGAGAAAGTTTGCTTTAATTTTTTTTAATATTTGGTAGAATTCACCAGTGAAATCATCTGGTCCTGGGATTCTCTTTGTTGGCAGGGTTTTTTTTTGTTTTTTTTTTTTTTTTTTTTTTTCTGATTTAATCTCTTGTTATATAGGTCATTGAGATTTTCTATTTTTTCTTCAGTTAGTTTTGGTAGTGTGCTGTTTCTAGGTATTTGTTCATTTCATCTAGGTAATCTCATTTGTCATGTACAAGTTTTCATAGTATTGGCTTTTATTTTATTTTTTTTTTAATTTTTTCTTAACATTTATTTATTTTTGAGACAGAGAGAGACAGAGCATGAACGGGGGAGGGTCAGAGAGAGGGAGACACAGAATCTGAAACAGGCTCCAGGCTCTGAGCTGTCAGCACAGAGCCCGACGCGGGGCTCGAACTTACGGACCGCGAGATCATGACCTGAGCCGAAGCCGGCCGCTCAACCGACTGAGCCATCCAGGCGCCCCCATAGTATTGTTTTTTAATCCTTTTTATTTCTGCAAGGCTGGTACTTTCTGATTTCAGTAATTTGAATCTTCTTTTTCCTTAGTTTTTCAATTTTGTTGATCTTTTCAAAGAACTAATTTTTAATCTACTTGTTTGAACACTCTATTTCATTTATCTCTCTACTAATCTTGATTATTTCCTCCCTTCTGCTAGCTTGTTAGTTTTTTGTTTTGTTTTGTTTTGTTTTTTGTTTTTTGGTTTTTTTTAGTTTTTAGTTTTCTAGTTTTTTTTCTTTTTTAGTTTCCTCTTCCTTTTCTAGTTCCTAAAGGTGGACACTTAAGTTATTGATTTGAGATCTACTTTCCTTTTTAATGTCAACATCCTTAGTTACAATTTATCTCTGAGCACACGTTTCACCGGATCCCATAAGTTTTGGTATGTTGTGTTTTTGTTTTCATTTGTCACTTTAAGACAAATTTTGCTTATTTTCTTATTCTCTCTTACAATTTCTTCTTTGATCCATTGGTGTTTAAGGATGTGTTGTTTAATGTTCACAAATTTGTGCATTTTCCAGTTATATTTTCCTTATTGATTTCTACTTGCATTCCATTGTAGGCGGAGAAGATAATTTGTAAAATTTCAGTCTTTTTCATTTTAATGATAGTTGTTTGTGGCCTAACGTATGGCCACCCTGGAGAATGTTCCATGAGTACTTGAGAAGAATGTGTATTCTATTTTTGCATAGTGTGTTCTATAGATGTCTATCAGTTTTATCTGCCTGCCATCTATATGTTTACTCACTTTTTTAAATAACTGATATCTTGGGGCGCCTGGGTGGCTCAGTCGGTTGGGCATCTGACTTCAGCCTCAGGTCACGATCTCGCGGTCCCTGAGTTCCAGCCCTGCGTTGGGCTCTGGGCTGATGGCTCTGAGCCTGGAGCCTGCTTCCGGTTCTGTGTCTCCCTCTCTCTCTGCCCCTCCCCCATTCATGCTCTGTCTCTCTCTGTCTCAAAAATAAATAAACACTAAAAAGTTTAAAAATAAATAAATAAATAAATAAATAAATAGATATCTTTTTAAAATCATGATATGTTTCACATATGTAGAAGTATTTAAAATGCAGAAAAGAAATAAAAATGAAAATATTCAGTTACACAACAACCCAGAATTATAATCTTAATATTTTGAAAAAAAAAATTCTTTTGGTCCAGGTGGGTGGAGTGTCCCAAGAAGCCAACAGGGCTCAGTTAGAGCCCTGCAGGATATGCTATGTGACCGCATGTGTATAGGGGAAGTAAGTGTGGGTCCTGATGGAGGGGCAGGGAGAAGATGGGCTGAGATGAGCTTAGTGTAGGGGCAGCTCAGAGAATGGTGAAATCAGGCCTGGGATGCTACAGCCATGACCACTCTTCCCAGAGGAAGTCCAATCTCATGGGATCTTGGAAGTTCTATGGGGCTGGCAGGGGGCTCCTGGGATGAGGAACTCCTGGGTGTTCTGAGTGCCCAAGGTTCCTTGTCCCAGATTCATCTGTAAGGAGTCTGACTCAGACTACCTATCAGGCAAATCCAATTTTTATTCTCAGCACTTTAAATGTGTCATCCAATTGCTTTCTGGCCTTCACAGTCTCTGACAAGGAATAGATGGTTAATCTATTGAAGATCCCTTGAGTGTGACAAGCCTCTTGTCTCTTGCTGCTTTCAAGATTGTTGCTTCGTCTCTGGCTTTACACAGTTTGATTACAATGTGTCTCTGTGCATCTCTGAGTTAATTCTACTTGGAGTTCATTGAGTTTGTTGGATATGGAGATTGATGTCTTTCATCATATTTGGGGAATTTGGGGCCATTATTTCTTCAAATATGTTTGCAGTCTCTTTCCCTTTCTTCTCTCCTTCTAGGACCCTCTTTATGCATGTATGGGTATACTTCATGGTGTTCTATATGTCTCTTCTGCTCTGTTCATTTTTATTCATTCTTTTTTTTTCTACTTCTCAGACTTTCAACTGGATAATTTCAACTGACATATCTTCACATTCACGGATTCTTTTTTCTGCCTTTTCAAATCTGTTGCTGAACTCCATGAGTGAACTTTTCATTTTAGTTCTATTTTTAAGCTCCAGAATATTTTTTGGCTTCTTTTTATAATTTTTGCTTTTTTATTTATAGTCTCTATCCGGTGGGACATAATTCTCCCGGTTTCTTTTAGTTCTTTGTTCTTGGTTTCCTGAGCATATTTGAGACAATGGCTTCAAAATCTTTGTCTAGTAAGTACAATGCCTGGGTTTAATAATGGACAGTTCCTCTTAATTTCTTTTTTTCCTTGTGATTAGATTCTATTTTCTTTTTTCTTTACATGCCTCATACATTTTTATTGCAAATTGGGTATTTTGAATTCTATAACGAGACAGCTTGAGATCAGATTTGCTGCTTTGTCTAGGGCTTGCTGCTGCTGTGTGTTATGCGTTAAGAGTTGCTTGCTTAGTGACTTTTCTAAGTTGGTTTTATAAAGAATGTATTCTTTGTTACCCAAGGTCACTGATTGTTCCATTAGTTGTGTCACTAGACAGTCTTCCTTAAATGCCTGGAAAAAAAAAAAAATCCTGGGTTTGCAGATTGCCTTTTGCTGGGACACTCTTTCCACATTTAGCCAGGCCATTGACAAATTTGTCTTAACCCTCATTTCCTGCTTATCCAGAGCCTAATGGTCAGCCCGAGGGTGGCCAAAGTTCAGGGTCTTCTCAGGTCTTTCCTGAACACATATCTAGTCCTGGGCATGGCTTTCTAAATTCCTTGGTACACGCAGGAGCTTTTTAAAGCCCTTGTTTCCCCACGGTGTCTCTTTCCGAGACTTTACCTTCTTTGGCTTTTTGGTCTGTCTGCTGCTTGCCCGTTGGTGGGTGGCTTCTGCTCATGTGTTTTCCTTTAAATGCATTTGACAAATGCTACCTAGGCATCCCTGAGGCAGCTCTAAGTAAAGGTCATTCACCACCCTCCACCACCCCCACCCTGGCACCGATGCTCAGGGAGCCAGCAGACAGATCAGTACCTGCAAACACACTTCTCTGATAACAAGGCCCACACTGCTCCCGCTGGTTGGCGCAAGCTGCATCAGGGACTGACGGCTGCTACCATGCTGGGGCATGGATGGTCATGGGCAGGTAAGTAAAAATACCCCCATTATTTCTTATTGAATTTCAGTGGCTTCCTTCTTCTTTAATCATTCCCCAGTTGTTGCAAGTTTTTAAATTATATTCCAGAGATCCAAAAAGTTAATTCTGACAGGTTTGGCTAGCTTAATTGTTGCTTTAGTGAGGGAAGGTAGTTTTAGACTTCTTTACACTACCATTTTTCAGTCATTCAAGAATGGTTTAACCTAAACTTTTCGACAACGGTTACTTCTGTTTCATATTTAACAGCACAATTTATGCCGATCCCAGAAGGACTTTGCCAAAAGTCCAAAATCTTGCCACACCTCTGAATCAAATTTTCTTTACGTATTTTCTTGACGGGCATTGACTTAGGATCGATTCCATATTTTTTAATATCCCTGATTGCCTCAAGGTAAAATCTATCTATTTATGGACCATGTCTTAAAAACTCAAGCCTTCCTTTCTTCTAAGACATTTTAGGATCTGGTTCATTGAAATAATATATTGTTTGAAAACAACAAGCTGGAGACGAATACTGCTTTATTATGGTCTATCTCTCAGAAAAGACTCAAGAATAACCGTTGGCAAGGGGAACTTGGCTCTTTATAGTTTTCGTATTATTTTTGGCACATTTTGTGTGACTTGTGACTTCACAGCCTTGCCCCACAATCTGTGATTCTATCTATAGTCTTATTGCCAGGCACTCTGGCAAAATGAAAATCGCTCTCACGCAAAATTCTACCGCGCATACGAATATCTATTAACAAGTATAAATATGGTTATTCAACCTGTTCTTGTAAGGTCTGTGAAGTCCCGGCATCTTCCTCCATGCAAATGACATATCCTAACTGCTTTATTACTAGCAGCTGTTTCACAACACAGTGGTGCATGCAGCTTAGCTAATCTTAGATGGCATGACTTAAATCAATTATCCTAGAGTTCACTTATTTTTATATGGCCACCATTATGTAAGCCAATCTCCAGGCTCTGCCCTTACACCATTTAAGCAACAGCAAATATATTGCAACAAATAGAGAATGTCATACACAACGAAACTTTGAATCTATCTAGTCCCACCACATATCCCATGCAGTGAGCCCCTCGGTCCTATAACTGCTCGGGACATCCAGTGTTAGCTCAAACACTTTCAGAAACATCGCTCAAATCTCCCAAGGCTTCCCATTCCATTCTAACCACTTGAAATTCTTTTTTTTTTTTTAATATTGATTCATTTATGAGAGACAGAGAGCACAAGCAGGGTAGGGGCAGAGACAGGGAGACACAGAATTGAAGCAGGCTCCAGGCTCTGAGCTGTCAGCACACAGCCCGACGCGGGGCTCGAACTCACAAGCTGTGAGATCATGACCTGAGCCAGAGTCGGACGCTTAACCGACTGAGCCACCCAGGCGCCCCTAAACACTTGAAATTCTTAAAAACTTTCTCATATTGAGTTAAAACAAATTTGCTCCTACCCATGGCCTTAGTTTTGTCAGAATAAACTATACTCTTCCTTCACTTGATACGCTTCCAAATAACTATTCTTTCCAATTCTGTTCTCTGGTAGTTTCTTCACACTTTCCTAATAGACTTGGATACAGTGCTAAAAATCACTTCTTTATTCTTTCTCTTTCAGTTGGCTTCAGTCTCACAAATTAACATTTCTCTTAAAATACTGAAAAGACTGTCATAGATTTTTAGATGAATAGACCGATGAAACTAATATGAGTACCCATGCTTCCCCTGTTCTAAGCCAGTTCTGGTGGTTATCAGTAAGTTACAATTTTAAATATAAGACTTGCATTCATTTCTGGCATTGGTGTCCTTCAAGATTTAGAAGCTAGAGTTGTCTCTTTCGAGTTGTAGAGTGTAGAAATGTAAGGACTCGATTGCTCTGGGAATTTGAGAAGATTCCAAGTTGTTTCATACAGAAATGATGGATGTCTACATTTGTTCTGTCTCTCTAGAAGCTCTGCCAGTGCAACTCCAGCATCACCTCCTCTGGTCTGGCATCTGACATATGCACTATATGTCATATTTCATGAAGACAATGGCTAAAATGTTTTACCTTTGACAGACTCCATGCTTATCAAAGCTCACAAACAACACTTAACTATGGTGGAAGAACGAGATGAGTGTGTGGGCCAAGACACTATCCCCGGAAGGCAGGACCCCTGAGTTTCGTTTCCATAAAGAATCAAGAAGTTTTAATGGGTCAAGAATTTGATGTATTTTCAGGGGAAGACAAAACAGGGAACATCACCTTGGCCTGATAGCGACTGGTTGTATTTGAAGCAGGGGAGGGGTTATAAAGTTATATTTTGCCTGTCTTAGTGCTTTATTATTTGTGCTTTTGAAGCTTTGATCTTACTGCATTACTTTAGTATGGTTAAATTGTTGGAGTTCCTTAATGTGCAATCAATGTTTCTTCATTTACTTATTCATATCCCACTATATTCCCAAAATGATTCAAGGCAGCTTACAGAAATACCTACAATTCAACAAGACCAAATGAAATATAAAAATAGCTGAGTGCATCTGAGCAAACAGAATGTAGGGCTACAAAAACAAGAACAATCCGGACGTGACAGGGTATTCTCAGGAGGTGCTGGCAAACCTCAGCTCCTCACTTAGAGGGGAGCCATATTGAATGCCAGGCTTTCTAGACGCCCAAGAGGCAACATGACTTAAAATCTCAAGCGACTTAAACAAGTTAATTGCTGAGGAAAAAAAGAACAACTATTTCTGAAAGCAGCGATGCTTCTTTGGAAAACTTACTCAATAAAGAAGAATCCGCTTGTTTATTCCTCAGTCTAGTCATTTCCATCAAGGAATTTGAAAGCTAGACCACCTTGGTACCTAGTGAGCTGGCTACCTTTTTGTGTATTTTTTAGAAGGTGAAGTAAGGATGTCTGTGTTGCATACCGCAGGTCTACACACCATTTAGTCCCAGTATGGAAGCTTTCGCTTAAATTTGAAGCCCTGCGTCCGTCTGAAATTAGCCTTCTCTGGTGCAGGGATCTTTAGGAAACATACTTCTCTTGTTTGTGTGTACCTTTGATGTATGTGGCTTTCATGTTCAATTACTGTGTTAAACACAGTGGTCTTCCTTTTCAGGGCTTTGTGTAGCAAACGTTGACTTTCATCCTTCGGTTAAATCTAATTAAGAAAATCAACTGAAGGAACTTCCCATAAAAGTGAGATGTTATTGTGTGCTAATGAAAGGCAGATTGTCCTCTTTTTACCCCAGTCATAAACACGAGGCTGCATTCCCATCAAAGGGTCATAATTATCTGTCCCCAGAGCGGTCCCATAATGATGGCATTCTATTGTCAGGTGTCAATGAAGGCCCGAACACGCAGTCTGCCTGCAGAGTACCTTCTGCTGAATAGTTGACATGACAGTCTTGGTTAAGCTTATCCAACTTTAAAACCCTAAATGGCTCTACTTCTTTATAGCAAAACCATTTATTGTGTGGCCTCCACGTGGAAGGGTCCTTGCGTTTTTATACATCCAAGGGTGTTCTTGGAAAAACTTCGGGAGGGTAGAGTGGGAGTAAGTGGCAACACAGAGTTCTGCTTACTGTCCCCACAGCTGGAGGGGCTCAATGAGGCCAGCCAGTGGGTCTTCTCTCTCCACCAGCCCTAATCGCATCAACCTTGCCCTCCTTCACCCGTTTTCTCACCAAACGATTGGCAGTACGGAGTCCTTTTGTCCATCCCTCCTGCCTAGATAGTCTACCCCAGACCAATTGCATCAGACCTTGGTGGTGTCTCTTTGCGAAGAGTCAGCTGGATCTCAGAGCCATGGCATGGCATCCAAAACACCAAGGATGGAATTTTTCTTTCACTTGATCACAAACCATTCTCTTGTCTTACCCGTAGGTGATGGGCCTTCCAGAGCTGAGTTCCTCAGATGCCCACTGTCCACCCTCTCTTATCTTGCTTTCTTCAATTCTCCTTTATCTTCTTACAGAGGGTTATTTTTTAAGTCCTCAATCCAGGCCAATCTCTTCTCAAAGAAAACCCTGCTATCGCTAAGACAGGGATATGTGTGTGTGTGTGTGTGTGTGTGTGTGTGTGTCTATATGTGTGTGTTTCTGTGTTTCTCTCTCTCCCTCTCTTTCTCTCTCTGTGTATGCATCTATGGGTGTGTGAATCTGTATGTGTGTGTCTGTGTGTCTGTGTTTTGCATCACAAAGCTTTTCCTTTGTCTTATAAAACAGTGTCCTAGGCTTTAATCAGAGATGCTTTCTTGGCTGGGTCACAGCTGCCCCCAAACAGCAGGAGAAGGAGTGATCTCTAAGTGAGTTCCAAACCAGTTAAAAAGAGCCTCCTTCATATCCTCCTCACCGTCTTCACTGGCATGAACCGGGGCAGGTTTCATCAGCAGAAGCAAACATTGCACCACAAGATACGCTTTTATTTTGAGAGAGAGAGAAAGAGAGTGTGTGTATGTGTGTGAGTGAGGGAGAGGCAGAGAGAGAGGGAGAGAGAGAGAGAGAATCCCAACACGGGATCCTGACACCGGGCTCAAATGCACAAACCATGAGATCATAACCTGAGCCGAAATCAAGAGTCAGACACTTAACCAGCTGAGCCGCCCGGGCGCCCCTGAGCACTATTTTTTTTTTTTTAACTGTAGCGTCCAACCCTTCCCTGGAATTTCTTCCGATCTAAGAGTAACCCAAATTAGACTCTTTCCTTCTTCCATTCCCTTCTACCCGTAAGAGCATTTCCTCTGCTGGGGGGCACCTGGGTGGCTCAGTCAGTTAAACGTCTGACTTCTGCTCGGGTCATGATTTCACAGTTCATGAGTTCAAGCCCCACATTGGGCTCTCTGCCGCCAGCCTGTCAGCGCAGAGCCCGCTTCGAATCCTCTGTCCCCCTCTCTCTGCCCCTCCCCCACTTGTGCTCTCCCAAAAATAAATACTAAAAAAAAAAAAAAGGAGTTTCCTCTGTTCATCTTCATATAATTGTAATATCCACATATAAGTAATTGATTTAAAAGCCAGTCATTCTAAAGAATAACCTTCAAATGGGAAAAATACCAGAGTTAACCGAAATGTGTCTTTCCCTTGAATTCTTATATTATTACTTCTCAACCTTTTCTGCCAACTTTGCAGTATTTGAGAAGTAACCTGTGACATGCCGATGAAGCATCATGTATTCGGCCAACCTGGGTGGCACAGTTGGTTAAGCGTCCGACTTCGGCTCAGGTCATGATCTCGCGGTCCGCAAGTTCGAGCCCCACGTTGGGCTCTGGGCTGTCAGCTCAGAGCCTGGAACTTGCTTCGGATTCTGTGTCTCCCTCTCTCTCTGCCCCTCCCCCCCTCAGACTCTGTCTCTGTCTCTCAAAAATAAATAAACATTTTTTAAAAATGTTAAATGTTATTTAGTATCTGACACTTTTGCTACAGAGTGAGTTCCTCCAGGGTAGGGACGGTGCCTGACTGGCCCATGCTGTTTCTGTATCAGCGGACCTTAGTACTTTGCAAACATGTTCTAGATGAATAAGTGAACATTGAATGTACCGTCTGGTTTCCCCACCAACCATAAAGCCTCGCTTTATTAAAAACTTCCCCAGAAAGAATTCGAGGTCACAGAATGCTACAAAATTTGAAAATAAACAAACTTCATCATAGCTCTGGCAATACAATTAGCAGACCTCTAGCTTCAGAAACGATCTTTTGATTCAATTCAGTATGTTTAGTTCTGTATGAAACATACCGACTTTTTCCCCCAAGATGAATGTTATTCTAATTATCTGTCTAAAACTATGGTCAAGAGCAAACTTAATTATAAGTGCTCCTCTATGCAAAGACATCCAATGCTTGCCTAAGACAGAAAGAGAACCTTTATTCCAGAGGCAGAGAAAAGAATCTTGTCTGGGAAAATTACACACAGATAGTCCCAGCAACAATTGTGAAGATCTATGTCTTTTCCGTTCAATGCCTGGCAAGCAAGGCAGCTGAAGCTGGTCTCTGGGAGTCAAGAGCACCAAGTTGGCTGACCTTGACCGGGACCCAGTCCAAGGCAGGGCACTGCCTGTAATGTAAGGGCTTCCAATGACAACCGATAAGTCTTGAGACATTCAACAAGGAAAACTTACTAAATTTGTCCCTTTTTACAAATTTGTATTTTTAATAAATAAGGTATAGAAGATGATAATTCAGGAGCAGCTGGGTGGCTCAGTCGGTGGAGTGTCCGACCCATGACTTGGCTTGGGTCATGATCTCACAGTTCGTGGGTTCGAGTCCTGCATCGATCGGGCTCTGTGCTGATGATGCCGAGCCTGCTTGGGATTCTCTCTCTCCCTCTTTCTGCTCCTCCCCCACTAGTACTCTCTTTGTAAAAATAAATACACATTTAAAAAAAGAGTATAGGGGTGCCTGGGTGGTTCAGTTGGTTGAGAGTTCGACTTCAGCCTAGGTCATGATCTCATTCTTCCTGAGTTTCAGCCCCGTGTCGGGCTCTGTGCTGACAGCTCAGAGCCTGGAGCCTGTTTCAGATTCTGTGTCTCCCTCTCTCTCTCTGCCCATCCCCCACCCATGCTCTGTTTCTCTCTCTCTCTTTCTCAAAAATAAATAAAACATTAAAAAAATTTAAAAAAAGATTATAATTCAGTTAGAAGGTTGATTTGAGAGCTGATTTTGAATATCAAAGACTTACTCTGTAGTTTAAACCATAAGTTGCCTGCTGGTCGATGCTTACGCAAAAGTGAAACCCATAAAATCAAAGTTCTACAATGATAAATGAGACAGCTTCTAAACGGTGGCTCTGAAAATGAAGCTTTAGCAGGGCTACAAGATCTATTTGTCAAGTGGATTGCTGCTATCTCTTCCCCCTGCTCCGAAGGGGATCTTCTCTGTTCCTCTGCAGGACCGGCACTGGCCCCTAGAAATGGAGAGACTTAGAGCAAATCACAGCTAATGTAAAAATGCTTCCTAGAACCACTCACAACCACCCTGCATTCTTATAACGGTCTGTCCGGGTGTGCAGACTCCCAGGGTTAAACCCGGAACCCACTAGGTGGAAACCACCAGCCCCCTTGTCTTTCTGTCCCCACTCTGATACTTGGTGGGTGGCAGAAAGCCAAACAAAGGCAAAGAGAAGCCACACAGGGAGTGTCCTTCAAAGGTAATGAGGCCAGTGGGGAGAACAGAAGTGAGCCGGGGCTGTGTGCCAGGTCAACAGAAGAAATCGGGGTCAAGCCTGTGGGAATACTGGAGATGTGTGCTACGGCTCCAAAGGAAGAACTGAAAACATGAGCTCGTGTGACAAGAGAGACCGGAAACATGAGAAATAGAAGCTGGGTTTCTAAATGGGGACAGGGGAGGTCACAGCGGCTGCGTGAGGGCCCTAAGGCAGAGTTGCATTCCTTGGGGAACAGAGGCGTTTGGAAGCATCAGTACGAGAAGTGAGGTGCCCGGTCCTAGTCTGCTGGGGAACACGAGCGCCTTCGCTGAAAGTCTCAGTTTTTGCTTTTTGACTTTTCGATTTTAGCGAATCCTGCCTTTTTCCAAGCGGTTCCAAAGCACCGATGGGGACAGCACCTCGCTCAGTTATTTGTTCCAATCCCGGCGATTGGAACCAACCTTGAGATTCCCAGGTTGAGGATCCAGGGGCGGATTGTGAGAAGTACAAAGTCCTCAAGCAAAAGATCCTCACCTCACCTCCCACCGAGTCATCTGCTTCTGCTACCTTTGGGCTGTGACATCCCCACCTTCAGCCCCCAGTCCTCCCCACGTCCCCTCCTGTCTGGGGATGGGCAAAGCACTGGCCTGAGCCATCAGTCAGAGCAGGTGGGGCAAACGCAGGGCCTGCACCAAGAAAGCTGGGCTCCCAGCCCTGGAGTTGCTACATTTTCTTCTGTGTGAAGAGGAACTACTGAAGTCGTTGAAACAGGGAGTGGTATTGTCACACCGTGACACTGGGGCTTCGAGAAGGCTGCCGGGAGGATGATGGCTTCTACAGAAGTCAGAGCGATGGCAGGATGACTGGCCGGTGAGAACAGGTTGGCCAGTCGTCCAGGCCAGAGAAAGGGCCAGTGGCAGCAGGGATGGGAATGTAGGCTCATGTGGGACAGATTAGGAATCAGCACACGCCCTTCTCTGGGATTCTGAGTTCTAGAAGTTCACTGCACTAAGAATACTTTATAGGGGGGCCTGGGTGGCTCAGTGAGTTAAGTGTCAGGCTTTCGCTCAGGTCATGATCTCACGGCTCGTGGGTTTGAGCCCTGCATCTGGCTGTGTGCCGACAGCTCAGAGCCCGGAGGCTGCTTCGGATTCTGTGTCTCCCTCTCTCTGTGCCCCTCCCCTGCTCACGCTCTGCCTTTCTCTCTCTCTCAAAAATGAATAAATATGAAAAAAAAAATTTTTTTAATTAAAAAAAAAAGAATACTTTCTATCCTAACATTACTACCGCCTTGATCATCCCAGGAGGTCTAGTTTCATCACAGGGAGGATCCCCTAAATACCTGTGACCAAAAGATAAGGTCACTTGGAGGCCATGGGGAGGGCGAGTGCTTGAGAGACTCTCAGCCTGGCTGGCAAGCTCTCAACTCCTCCACGGACCTGGGCATGAGCAGCTGCATTTCAAGACAATCTCTTAGGCCACCGTACCTTCTTTAAGCCCAGTTGTGTTCGGTTGCCTACCGAAGTTAGGTGGTCAAAGAGATTTACAGGGGAAAAAGCACAAGGCAGGCACAGAGCTGCTCTTGCATATGCCCTAGTGTCCCTGGAATGTGGGGACAGCGTGTCCTGCTCCCGGACGGAGCTCATGTTTACCAGAGGTGCCAGCAAAGGCTGGACTCAGTGGCTCTCCTTGCGCCTGACTTGCTTAGACCGCGGAGGATTTGCAGTCCCGAAGCCCGTGGACTTCCAGACGAGTCAGCTGCGAGGGCTCTCAATGTCCTCTGTGAGCTCAGAGAGGATTTTCTGCCCACAGTCTTAAAAACTGTCCTTTGGAAAGAAAATACAACCAGCAGTAATGATGAGGGCACTGTCTACCAAGCGCTCAGCCTGTGTCCGTTCTGGGCTAGGTGGCTTGGAGGTATTTTTGGTAAACTGACAACAGCTCCGCAAGATAAGCCCTCAGTGTGCTTATCTGCCGCTGCTTAGCAAACGATCCCGGAGCTCGGTGGCTTCAAGCAACGATTGTTATTTATGTGTCTCATGATAGTGTAAAAAGGCATTTAGATAGGTACGGTCGGAGGACCTCACCTCTGCCTCGCGACGTGGGGGACCCCGGCTGGGGTGGCCCACCGGGCTGGGAGCCGCCGGCAGAGCTGGGGGCTGGCTGGGCATCTCCCCCTCCACGCGCACACAGACCATCTCCTGGTAAACTCAGGGGTCTACCCATCATGGTGGCCTTGGGGTGGTTGTGTTCAGGGCTCCAAGAATGGCAGGAAGTAGTTGCTGCCTGGAACAACACTGCCGCCTCCGCGTCCTACGGGCCAAAGCGGCCGAAGCACACCTCCCCACCCTGGGTTCAAGGGAGGAGGGGACACAGACTCCACCTCCCAGTGGGAGGAGCGCCAGAGATTTGACTGCCATTTTGAATCCAACACGCTATTATTATGCTTATCTCATAGAAGAGGAGACTGAGGGTCAAAGAAGTGAAATAATTTACATCCTACGAGGAACACAGCTGAGACTGGCAGTGGGACTGCCTCGAAGCCTTTTCTTTTTCCAGTACCAGCCCTGTTCTCTCAACATGTGAACATTTGGTGAGCAGCAAAGAACTCTTCCGACCGAATCTAGAAGAAAGCCTAAGAACTCCCTTCGCCACCGCCACCTTTCACCCTCTGTCACTAGCTGTAGGCTCCCGGTCCCAACATACAGCTGTAGAATCTAAAGTTTCCTTCAGTTTGAGAGGTTGTTCGAGGTAAAAGACGAGGAAAAATTACCAATGAGCAAAATCACCAATTGAAATGAGAACTACCTGGCGCGGAATAGGTTTCTCTCCACAGAGGATAGAAATATATTTACATTATGAAATACACTGCAATCCAATGGGAACCCCTTGTTATTATTAGATTTCCTCTTGAGAAGGATTCATAAGTGAAAACATAACTTGCTATTTTAGTATTTTGTTTTTCGGGGAAGAAAAAACCCTTTGCAAAAACAAATTTAAAAGGAAAACCTTATCCATTTCAAGCACTTGTTTATTTTTCTTATTTGCCATGCTAAAACCGTCTTCTTTCAACCTCTGATTTTGTTGGGAGCTGGGAGATGAGGTTTTGTTTTGTTTTGTTTTTTATCTTCTTCTTCTTCTTCTTTTTTTCTTCCCCCCCAAATCTGGAAGGTCTCCTTTCTAATGTGGGCATGACTAAAAAGCCTTACCAGAGTCTATTTCTGAGCCCACGCCTTCCTCTGGCAATGGCCGTGGCCCTAGAGCTCCCCCCAGCGGGAAGAACGGGAACCGCGAGCAGAGGGGAGCTTGGTGCGGGCTGTGTAGGTTCACCGGGATTGCAGGGGCCCTACTGATCCCTGTGAACGTGATTCCTCTCTGCAACTTTTATGTCTCTTTACTAGAATGTGTCCCACCGTAGTGTTATTCTATCTTCACAGCGACACGAGAATCTCGAGAAAAAGGCTGCTTTTGCAACTCTAGTGCACTTTGTGGGCTTGGAATTTTCACGTTTGAGTAAGCTTTCCATCATAGACTATAGGCACTTTTTTTTTTTTTGCCTTCTTTATTACTGTTTGTTCATTTCTAATCACACAAGCAGAAGGAAGCTGCCTGTAGGTGATCAAGAGGCATATTCCTGAAGATTTTCAACCAAATCCAAACTTTGCCTGGCTTTAGATGGGACTCGACGGAGGAGGGGTGTGTTGGCTCATTCACTCAGCAGTTGGTCTTCTGCACTCCGATGGGGCCTTGGCATTGCGGGTCCCTTGTGTTCCCTGGAATAGGCCAGGAACACACCCTGCCACACCAACGTGCTGCTTTGCTTTATCTCTCTATTAGCCACGCTCCTTGACCGGAGAGCCCACTGGCTCAAGCCATCGTGCCTGCGTGTCTTCATTCAGCTGTCACCTGCCCAGTCAGGTAACCGCTCCCACCCTTGTGCGTGCACTGCTCCAGCTCTCTTCCTGCTTTATTTTCCAAGAAGCACAGATCCCACCTAGCATTCCAGCTGGTCGCCCAGGCCCCCACCCGCACCCTTCCCTCCCCAGCATATAAACTCTGAGAGCACCAGGCAAGTCTGCCGTCTGTTGTGTCCACAGCTGTACCCCCAGGGCCTGGAACAGTGCCTGGCACACAGAAGCCAGTCCACAAATATCTCTTGAATGAATGCCTAACGAGTAAACAGCATAGGGGCGCCTGGGTGGCTCAGTCTGTTAAGCGTCCAACTCTTGACTTCAGCTCAGGTCACGATCTCAGGATTTGTGAGGTGGACCCCTGTGCCCGGCTCTGCACTGAGTGTGGCACCTGCTTGGGATGCTCTCTCTCTCCCTCGCTCTCTGTCCCTCCCCCACTCAAGCATGTGCTTTCTCTCTCTCTCAAAAATAAACTTTGAAAAATGTTTTAATGTTTGTTTATTTTTGAGGGACCGTAAGAGACAGAGCGTGAACGGGGGAGGGGCAGAGAGCTATGGAGACATAGAATCTGAAGCAGGCTCCAGGCTCTGAGCTGTCAGCGCAGAGACGAATGCGGGCTTAAACCGTGAGATCGTGACCTGAGCCAAAGTGTGACGCTTAACCAACTGAGCCACTCAGGCACCCCTCAAAAATAAATTTAAACAAAAGAGTCAATAGGATGAACTCAGTCTACAACTCTTTGTTCCTGACAGGTTCAAATTGTGCAATTCTTGAGGAATTTTTAATGTGGAAGATGCATGCTATTTGTAAGATTTCATTGATAAAGTCAATGTTGTGTTACTTCAAATTTGTCTAATTTATATTTGCACAAAATGTAGCCACACGAATGTATTCTTTTGCAACAGTATTAAATCATTACAATTGAAGGCTAAAGTCATCTTTACAGGTATATCTTTGGGATGTAGTTTTAAAAAGAACATTTTCAGGATGAAATTAGGTTGTCTGCAAGCAGGCTAATAAAATATACAGTAGGACTCTACTAAGCCGATTTGGTAAATTGGTTTCAACTTTCATTCAAAGATAACTATCAGAGTAAGTTCTACATCTTTTCTCTTCTTACAAGTATTATTTATCAAAACAATTGTGTTGGTTGAAGGGGATTTTAAAAATCTGTTACTAAGCCCATTAATGCTGCAGATGTTTCTAGCTTTACTGTGCTCTGAACTCTTGGGAAACGCTGCCTAACTTTGTGTACAAAATAGTGAGCGGTATCACTTTTACGTGGAAAGTTCAGTTATGAAGGCAGCGTGTTGCCGGAGTCTGGCTCTGTACCAAAAGTAGCAAATCACTGCTGTTTGGATGGCCCGCGGCTCTAAACGCCTGTGCGAGTGGCGCCACCGTGTGTCTACTAGGGAGAAGTACAAGACCACCTCAAGGAGGCAATGAACTGGGAAAGTCTCTGTAAGGTCCGCTTACCGCATCTGGCAGGGATGTTTCCTTCTCAGCCATTTGGCAACTTCTGTCAGTCGTATCTAATAAACTCCCCAATTTTTCAATGATTAGTGAAATTTCCAAACACTAACAGATATGTAGTAAAACGTGCTTCGATTTTTTTTCTTCAGAAATATTTGAACGTCTATAATTGATCCATGCGCCTAAGTGGGTGTATTGTGTGAGTTGTTATTAAACGACTACAAAACAGGTTCCATTTTTTTTTAATTTTTTTTTTCACCGTTATTTATTTTTGAGACAGAGAAAGACAGAGCATGAACGGGGGAGGGGCAGAGAGAGAGGGAGACACAGAATCGGAAGCAGGCTCCAGGTTCTGAGCCATCAGCCCAGAGCCTGACGCGGGGCTCGAACTCACGGACCGCGAGATCGTGACCCGGGCTGAAGTCGGACACCCAACCGACTGAGCCACCCAGGCGCCCCGACAGTTTCCATTTTTAAGTCCACTAGAGTGGCTCGGGTATAGATTTTGGAGTCTCATGGTTCTGGGTTCAAGTTCTGCCTTCCCATTTACTGATTGTGTGATCTTAGGCAAGTTACTTAGCTTCTCTGACCCTCAGTTTCCTCATATGTGAAATGGGATCGTTATCGTGCTTCTGAGGTGGTGCACATGAAATGCTTTGCAGGGTTTCGGGCAGATTTTAGTTGTCCTATTGAGCCGTTTGTCTCTCAGCTGCCAGGGACTGCCAGGGTGGGGGTCTTAGCGGCTGGCCTCCATCCGGAGCCTGCAGGGTCAGGCAATCCGGACAGAATCCACTGTCAGCACCGCCAACACCCACCTCCTCCCCACTGAGGCAGGGGCGACTGTGGCATCGTGGCTACATGGGAAGCTATGCTCCGGCTGAGGCCACACTGGTCTGCCGTCTTGTGCCGAGGTAAGAGGAACAGCACACAGGGTGTGTCTTTTTCCCTTCTCACACCCTTGCCCTCTTGTTCTGTTTCTGGAATTCTTCTGAAGATATTAAGGCATTAACAATGATGCTTGCAACACTTTCCTATCTATAAATCCATCTAGAAATCACCCCGGGGAGGAGCCACACCAAGGCTCTGGAGGAAGCAGCGTCTAAACGTCCTAACTCGTCTTTCTCTTCTTCCGCAGGAACGAGAGAATTGCAGAAGAGCGCTGAGTGAGCTCTGTTCTCCGTGCAGCCCTGTACTGGGTCCTGCAGAAGTCAGGGGCCCTGTCCCCCAAAGCTCACAGGTGAACGGCAAAGGCAGATACTGCAAACCCTCAGACAATGCCAGATGGAGGCCCTGCGGCCACAGGGACAGGGAACAATTCACCAGTTAACCCCAGGTGTGCACATTGTGTGCCTCTTAAGGGTCAGGCATTGTTCTAAACACCAGCAAACAGACAGTACAAAGAAAGCCAGCCACACAAGGCTTAACTTCCACCAGGAGAGATGAACAATAAACAAAAATCTTCATAAAACAAGAAAATGACATCAGGTAGGGAGATAACAGATGGTCTGGGGGGAACGTGGGGCAATGCTGAGGATTAAAAGTGTGGGTTTCTTATTTTTCTTTTTTTAATTTTTTTTTTAATGTTTATTTATTTCCGAGGCAGAGAGACACAGATCATGAGTGGGGGAGGGGCAGAGAGAGAGCGAGACACAGAACCCGAAGCAGGCTCCAGGCTCTGAGCTGTCAGCACAGAGCCCGATGCGGGGCTTGAACTCACAAACCGTGAGATCATGACCTGAGCCGAAGTTGGCCGCTTAACCGACTGAGCCACCCAGGCGCCACCAAGGGACATTGAGCATCTGAAGGAGTTCAGGAGAGGAGGTGAGAGATGCCCCGGAAGGAGGCGAGGCAGCAGGTGAGTCGAAGGCAAAAGCTACGATGGCAACCTTTGCTTGGGTGCTGGAAGCAGCTGCTGTGATATCAAGAATTATTTTCATGGGGTATACCACCAGATTTAGCTTGAGAGACTACACTCTTTCGCCTTTCCTCAGTTGGTCCAATCTTTTCATTTTTTGGCTCACCCAAGCTGGCTTCCCTAATATCCCTCCCTCAAGCCCTATTTCAACCCTAATGTAGGAAAGGATTGGTGGAGGCGGGGGGGGGGGGGGGAAGAAGAAGGTAGAATATTTGTGTACCCCCATTTACTGTCCCTGTTCTCCCTCCTCTTGCTCCCTTTCCTGTGAAGGAGAGTTAGCATGTACTTACACACCTTCCCTAGTCAAAGGTCTTTGGGAACATAGAACCCTCAGATGCCACGGGGATGTCCTAGCCTTCTTTCTTTTTTCCATTCTTTGTCGCTACTTAACAAAAGTAGGTTTAATATTTGTGTCCTCTCATAGACCACAAGTTCCCTGTGGGCAGGCATTATGTCTTGATAGGGTTTAGAACAGGCTACCCCTAAATATGGCACCTTGGCTTAGTGAAAACTTTAAGACGAAGAAATTCGAGAAACAGCAGGTGCAGGATGTCTCTCTGACCTCGCCCTTCTCTGCCGGAGCAGGTCATGAGACCCTGCAGGAGAGGGAAAAGTTTTTCTCAGCTCTCTTGGAATCTCTGGCTGGGTCTGCAAATTAAACAGACGAAGATTAACAGGAGAAAAGCCTACAGGTATATTTCATGTAAGTTTTACATGGCATGGGAGCCTTCATAAGGAAACAAAGACCCCAAGATCCAGACCTGTGTACTTTTATCCTAGGTTCAGTGAAGAGTGGAACATGACAGGTTAAGGAGCAGAAAGTAAGGGTATTAAAGTGGCGGACGCTTAGCAAAGCCTGTTTGTTCAGCTTCTTCTCCTCCGTCTTTGGAGATAAGGATGTTGTTTTCCTCCAGGTGTAGGGAGGCAGCTCTCACGTGAGGGTTTTATGACCTGTTTTCAGAGCAGAAGGGCGGTGGGCAGAGGAATTCAGAGTGATCTTCCTGCTTGTACTGTTTTCTCAAACTTCCTCAGCTTAAAACATTCAATACGCCAAGGTGACATATTTTGAGGATCATGTCCTGAACCCATCAGCCCTCCTATGAGATGTGCCCTCCTTATACCTGGAAAAGAGGACCTTCCTTATTTCAGAAGATGCAGGGATGCTGAGGGGACCCTGAATGATTAGTCCTTGCTAAGCTTCCCTCTGGTTACTACCCTTCACTCATACCCTTTGTCCTATTACGTTTTCCTGCGACTTTCCTTTCCTTCATCAACTCTAGCATCACATTCAGGTTTACCCACTTTTGCACGTCTTCATTTCCTTGGGAAGGCTCTTGTGTCCTGTGAAACTTCCATTAAGCAGACCTGTATGCTTTCCTCCTGTTGATCTGTCTTTCCAGTCTAATTTACAGTGCCCCAGTTGGAGACTCTGAGTTGGGTAGAGGAAGATATTACTTTCTCCCCTACGTTCCCTTGCTTACAGTTGTATCCTGTGGGTGTGGGCACGGTGCCTTGTGCAGAGTGGGTGCTCAGAAAATGTTTAATAAATGAATGTGTGAACAAGGGAGAATGAGGAGAAGCCTTTTGGTGCAGAAAAACTTCTGGGACAGTCAAATGGTTTTAGAGGTTGATAATGCTGGGTGGATGTTAAGTCTAATTTCCCTTAAAAATGTAAGACTTTCTGGGGCGCCTGGGTGGCTCCGTCGGTTGAGCGTCCGACTTCGGCTCAGGTCACAATCTCACGGTCCGTGAGTTCGAGCCCCGCATCGGGCTCTGGGCTGATGGCTCAGAGCCTGGAGCCTGCTTCCCATTCTGTGTCTCCCTCTCTCTCTGACCCTCCCCGCTCATGCTCTGTCTCTCTCTGTCTCAAAAATAAATAAACGTTAATAAAAAAAATGTAAGACTTTTCTGTTTTCTGATAAAGGCCCCAGTTCTCTTATACTGAACCAGTCATTCCGGAGCTGTGGTGAACTGGAAGTCAAGGTCACAATATTTTGCAACTCCTTTATTTCCCCACCTTTTGAATCTGGACTTGCCTTGTGACTTGCTTTAACCAATGAAAGCTGCGGAGGTGATTTTGAGTTGGTCCCAGAAGGCCTAGATTTCCACTTCCGCCCCCCTTGGAATGCTGTGCCTTCATATAGGGAAGCCCAGGCTAGATAATGGGATGATGGCGGGAAGCCCCATGTGTGGGTGGTACTTATACCCAAGAAACTAAGTAAGGAAGTGAGGATAGATGAGAGGGGTTCACTGGAGAAAAGGCGGACTATTCAGGAACTGATACAGATAATTGGTAGATGGGCTGATGAGGCCAAATGCAAGATCTCTCTTCAATTGCTATTTCCTATTACACAAGAAGTTAAGAGTTGGCAGGCAGGCAGGCAGGACGATTGTGTTGGAATTTTGAGGAGAAAGAGGGCGTCAACAGCCATCCAAGTGAGTGGGTGAGTAATTTGACAGGAAAATAAAGAACAATTGCTTAGCAGCACCAAAGATCTCCTTGATGCTTATGATCATTAGAATGAGTAATGTTGGCAAGCTGGTTTGTTTTTTTTTTCTCCAGCCACATTTCCTTGCTCAAGAGCAGTTCCAGAGTAGGTAGAGAGTTGGGGGTTTTCTAGACAAGGAGAGAGGAGAAAGGGACGGCCACGGAGGTTGAGGTTTAGTTACCAAAGAGTAGCTAAAATGATGGAACACAGAATCTATGCTGGGTAAAGAGGGGGAGATGAATAAGAGTAGAAGGATAGGAAAAGGTGAGCGTTCTGTTGAAGGTGAAAAATTCCTGGCACGAGGAAAGGTGATGTGGAATGGCAGGAGGAGGTTAAGTGGAGGTTAAGTACGCAGTTACGAGTAATTAGTAAGGTCAAGAGTATGATCCTGGGAATGGGTGGATGAGTTGGTGGGGTTAGAAACTGAGAGGCTGCCTAGGCATTGCAGGAATCGTCTTTGTGGATATTGAAATCACCGTGAGTTAGCAATTGAGCCAAGGGTGTTACTGGCTATTATTTCTGCTTGAACATTGCAAGCGATCCTAACTCCGTTTCATTCAGAGCGCTCACCGTAGTTTGTAGCGGCTGGGTGATTATTTGACAGTAACCAGGACGGACAGTCTGTTTTGCTAATTGACTGACGTATAGTTGGCGCTCAAAAGGCAGGATGAGTGAATGAATACTCTTTCAGCCATGGGACAAATGTAGTAAATTATAGCACCAACGTATTTTCACATGAAGAGAAAAGCAAGGCTCCGCGAGGGCGGGGGTTTTTGTCTGTTGTACCCCCGGCTGATTTCCCGGTGTTTGGAACAGAGCCGGCACATAGTAGATGTTCAATAAATAATCATCGAACGAACGCCGGAACGAAACAACAACCGTCAGTGCCCACGGCGCCGGCGCTAGAAGCGCAAGGCTCACGCGAACCCTGGCACTCTGCGCCTGCGCCTTGTGTGCCTGCGCTGCCTCTAAACGCCCCGCCCCCAGCCTGCTTTGCCGCATTAGGTTTGAGCCCTACAGGCCCCTGTAGCAGCCGGGCTGCCGCGTCGTCCCGGCTTTCCTCTCGGCGTTCCCACGCCTCCTCAGCCGGGCTCTCGCCCTCAACGTCAGGGCCCGGACTTTCGAGATGGCGGCTCAGAAGATAAATGAGGGGCTGGAGCACCTCGCCAAAGCAGAGAAATAGTGAGTGAGAGACACTGACGTGGGCCGCTGTCCCGGCGGTGGGTCGGTGCCCCCACCCCCGCCCGGTCCTGGCACCTGGGAGTTGGAGGGAGGGCGCGGGGGAGCGAGCGGGGAAGGCAGCGGCCTCCTGGAGGGGCTGCGGCCTGGGCGGGGCCAGCTTCTCCTCCGGAAGCGGACTTGGTCCCCCCCTGCCGGAAGTCGTCTCCTCTGTCTTTTGGGGTCGGTGGGCTGGAGGCTGTGCAGCTGCTTCTGTTCTGGGCTCTCTGGACGGGATGATTGGTTTAGGAGACCGTCTTGTGCACTGTAGTTTAGCAGCGTCCGTGGCCTCTAGCTACTAGATGCCTGCAGCACCTCTCCTCCCTGTTCGAGCCGACGAAACTGACCCCCTGGGAGATAAAATCGCCTTCTTGAAAACCAGCACTCTAAAGTAGAGTTGAGAAAGGAGCTACAGATGTACCCTGAAAACTCCGCAGTTGTCTCTTGTGTCCCAATATACGGTTTTTGGGGGGGTTGAGCTTCCTTAGTCATTTTATGTGTTCGCCCATTTTCTGAGATGGTACTAAGTAGGCACCCAACAGACATTTGCGGAACTGAACTGACTCTGTCCAGTCGGTCCTTGAACACTCTCCTCCTCCTCCGTGTCATCAGTGCAACGAATTTTTGTCTGGCAGTTCTAGAACATGAAAAAGTCTACATGGTGCCGTGTGCCAGATGCTTCACATACCTGATCTGAGATCTTTACAACTTTGGACGTGCAGAATCTCATTTTACAGAAGAGGAGGCGAGGCTTGGAGAAGCTTTATGGTGACTCGCCCGAAGCTGTACGGTTGAAAGATGGCAGCGCCAGTTTTTGAACAGT
The DNA here is from genome assembly GCF_018350175.1 of Felis catus. Lineage (NCBI taxonomy): Eukaryota > Metazoa > Chordata > Mammalia > Carnivora > Felidae > Felis > Felis catus. The sequence continues at coordinate 34,041,553 of NC_058379.1, read as the reverse complement.
GGGAAAATTCAAGATCTTTCCGGTGTACCATATCACTGCTTCCAGGCAGTGTGTAAGGTACTGGAAATGACCACAACAGTCTTGCTTTCTACTGAGAGCAAACAAAAGTATCATTAGAAAAGTGTGTGTACTAAGGACCAGAATAAAGCTGTGTTAACTTTGCTAGCACAGGGAGAGAAGTTTATTCTGCCTGGGGAAATTTAGGAAGATTTCCCAGAGGTGATTTCTGAGCAGGGCCCAGAAAATAAGTTTTTAGACGGAGGGAAAATCCTGTGAGACAGAATTTATGCACAGGATGTGGTCTGAGCATAGCCCTGAAAATATGCTGGGAGAATAGTTAATGTAGAGTAGTTGTAGTGCCAGGGGATGAGCTAGAGCAGAGAATTTGGGGTCGGACTTTGAAGGGGCTGCCCCTCTGATGGTCCTGAACCTTAGCTCTTCTAGGGATCATATAAGGAGTGGGACGTGTTTGCGTTTATTTTTGGCAAAAGAGGTGTGGCAGCAACATGGAGAATGGGCAGGGAGAGAGAAAAGTGAGAACTTTGGCCTATTCAGTAAGCAAACATCTGCAAAGTTGTCCTGTGTATCTGTCCCAGCCACTGGGGTTATTGAGGTAATGAAAAGTGGTCCTTTGCTCAGGAGCCTAGACTTCACAGGTGGGCATATAAGTCAGATATTAAATGCTAGAATAGAGGTATGCAGTGGTTTCAGTGGATATGCAAAACAAGGAAAAGTTACTATCCTCGGGGTGGGGGAAATGGAAGAAGAGAGCAGGCAGGAAAGGGGACTTTCCCATGACAGGTTAGTAGACTTGACCGGGGTCCAAATTAAAGTAACTGTGCAGGGGGCAGGATTGGGCAACATCTGTCAGACAGAACTGGCAATCTTTAGTGACTTGACCGGAGTGAAAAGCTTGACAAGAGTCAAGGTTTCGGAGAGTTTGGAGAGATGAAGTGGAAGAGAGATCTTCAGCTATTGACTCTTCTCTTTTTTTAATTAAAACAAAATTTTTTAAATTAAAACAATTTTTTTAAATTTATTGATTGATTGATTGAGAGAATGAGAGAGAGAGAGAGAATCCTGAAAGGATTCTGCAGTCACAGCACGGAGCCCAGTGAGGGCTCGATCTCTGGGACCAAGAAATCATCACCTGAGCCAAGGTCAGGAGTCAGATGCTTAACTGATTGGGCCACCCAGGCACCCTTCTTTATTGACTCTTTGGACCAAAATATCAAAAACACTAACAGGTAGAGCCATTAAATTAACCAGTGTGCCTTCTCTCTTTCTTATTAGAGGTATTTAGTTGACTGGGGATGATTTGCTGTATTTTTAAATCTCTAGCTCTTTCCATGTGTAGCACATCAGACAGTACATTCATACTGTGTTTGGGTTGGGATTTAAGAAATTACGTTAGTATACAGAATATAACGAACCCTTTAGTGTAGGGTGAAGGATTAGAATTTTGCCTTATTGGAGTACTTCTCTAGTGTTGTGGATTAGACTGCAATTTAAACATTTTATTTTTCTGAGTAATAATATTCTTGGTGAGCTTAAAAAATGGCTCACACATTTGGATCTTATAGCAGTAAATACGCAAACACAAATGTTAAACATGCTTGGCAAAAAATATTGCTTAAAAGTTAGGGCTGACAAAATAAACATGTATTTCTGAGGGCTCTTGGGGATTCCCCCGTCTTTCAGTTAGGGTGCTCCTTTGAAGCAGCTTACAGTGTTCTGTGTAAGTAGACTTTCCTTATTGAATTGAAATTTAGAAACTAAAATGACATTTATTTAGCAGTTCTTATGCACACCCAAGTTTGACAGTCACTTTACTTTAGTGACTTTAAAGTGTTACTTTAAAGTTACTTCAAAGTGTGAGTCTCAGCTTATTTTAAAATAAAAAAGAAATAAAATATTGAAGAAAGGGCAAGTAAGGTAAGGACTCAAAATTGATGGTCCTTTGCTTTGGTATCTAAGGAACCAGTGGTCATCCTGGAATAGCTTCCGTTGTTTTCATAACATCCTCATCTTTCTTGTTATCCTCCCTGTTCACTGGTGTGAGTTCTCAACCCGTGTTGCTGACTCCCTGTGTTGTTCCTCTGAATGTTTATATTCTGTAGTCTTTCTGCTCATTCTCTAAGATATCCCTAGGAGATCTTACCTAGGCCCCTGGTGTGGCATAAGCCAGTGGCTCCTTAGTTAATACCTGTAGCCCCTCCTGAGCTTCAGCCTCATGAATCCCAACTGCTTACTTGGATGCTGTGCTGCAGAGGGTCTCAAGCGTTAATGCACCTCACGGTCTGTTATACTGTGATTGCTGCTGCCAGCCCGGGGTTTCTGGTTCTGTAGGTCTGGGGCAGGATGAGTTAGTATTTCTAGCGCTTTCTGGCAGTGCTGGTCTGGGGACCCCACACTGAGAATTTCTGCTGTATGTGGATGTTATACCAACATTTCAAAAGAAGGAAATCCACATCTATGATAGTGAAAGGGAAAATGGTGAGGTTGTAGTTCATTGTGAATAAATTTGGGTAGAGGTGGGCAAGATGGTGACTTTGTACCTGGTGGCTTCCCCATGTTGTTGGTATTTTGTTTTGTTTGTAATATGAAATTCATTGTCAGATTGGTTTCCATACAACACCTAGTGCTCATCCCAACAGGTGCCCTCCTCAATGCCCATCACCCACTTTCCCCTCCACCCTACCCCCCCCCATCAACCCTCACTTTATTCTCAGTATTTAAGAGTCTCTTATGTTTGCCTCCTTCCCTCTCTGTAACTTTTTTTTCCCCCCTTCTCCTTCCTGCTGGTCTTCTGTTGAGTTTCTCAGGATCCACATATGAGTGAAAACATATGGTATCTGTCTTTCTCTGTGCGACTTATTTCATTTAGCATCACACTCTCCAGTTCCATCCACGTTGCTACAAAAGGCCATATTTCATTCTTTCTCATTGCCACGTAGTATTCCATTGTGTATATAAACCACAGTTTCCTTATCCATTCATCAGTTGATGGACATTTAGGCTCTTTCCACAATTTGGCTATTGTTGAGAGTGCTGCTATAAACATTGGGGTACAAGTGCCCCTATGCATCAGTACTCCTGTATCCCTTGGGTAAATTCCTAGCAGTGCTATTGCTGGGTCACAGGGTAGGTCTATTTTTAATTTTCTGAGGAACCTCCACACTGCTTTTCAGAGGGGCTGCACCAATTTGCATTCCCACCAACAGTGCAAGAGGGTTCCCGTTTCTCCACATCCTCTCCAGCATCTATAGTCTCCTGATTTGTTCATTTTGGCCACTCTGACTGGCGTGAGGTGATACCTGAGTGTTGTTTTGATTTGTATTTCCCTGATAAGGAGCGAGGCTGAACATCTTTTCATGTGCCTGTTGGCCATCTGGATATCTTCTTTAGGGAAGTGTCTATTCATGTTTTCTGCCCATTTCTTCACTGGATTATGTTTTTTGGGTGTGGAGTTTGGTGAGCTCTTTATAGATTTTGGATACTAGCCCTTTATCTGATATGTCATTTGCAAATATCCTTTCCCATTCCATCGGTTGCCTTTTAGTTTTGTTGATTGTTTCCTTTGCTGTGCAGAAGCTTTTTATCTTGATGAGGTCCCGGTAGTTCATTTTTGCTTTTAATTCCCTTGCCTTTGGAGATATGTCAAGAAACTGTTGCGGCTGAGGTCAGAGAGGTTTTTTTCCTGCTTTCTCCCCTAGCGTTTTGATGGTTTCCCCTGTCTCACATTCAGGTCCTTTATCCATTTTGAGTTTATTTTTGTGAATGGTGTAAGAAAGTGGTCTAGTTTCATTCTTCTGCATGTTGCTGTCCAGATCTCCCAGCACCATTTGTTAGAGACTACCTTTTTTCCATTGGATATTCTTTCCTGCTTTGTCAAAGATTAGTTGGCCATACTTTTGTGGGTCCAATTCTGGACTCTGTATTCTATTCCATTGGTCTATGTGTCTGTTTTTGTGCCAATACCATGCTGTCTTGATGATTACAGCTTTGTAGTAGAGGCTAAAGTCTGGGATTGTGATGCCTCCTGCTTTGGTCTTCTTCAATATCACTTTGGCTATTCAGGGTCTTTTGTGGTTCCATACAGACTTTAAGATTGCTTGTTCTAGGGGCGCCTGGGTGGCGCAGTCGGTTAAGCGTCCGACTTCAGCCAGGTCACAATCTCGCGGTCCGTGGGTTCGAGCCCCGCGTCAGGCTCTGGGCTGATGGCTCAGAGCCTGGAGCCTGTTTCCGATTCTGTGTCTCCCTCTCTCTCTGCCCCTCCCCCGTTCATGCTCTGTCTCTCTCTGTCCCAAAAATAAATAAACGTTGAAAAAAAAAATTTTTTAAGATTGCTTGTTCTAGCTTCAAGAATGCTGGTGCAATTTTGATTGGGATTGCATTGAATGTGTAGATTGCTTTGGGTAGTGTTGACATTTTAACAATATTTATTCTTCCAATCCATGAGCATGGAATGTTTTTCCATTTCTTTGTGTCTTCTTCAGTTTCCTTCATAAGCTTTCTATAGTTTTCAGCATACAGATCTTTTACGTCTTTGGTTAGGTTTATTCCTAGGTATCTTATGCTTCTTGGTGCAATTGTGAATGGGATCAGTTTCTTTATTTGTCTTTCTGTTGCTTCATTATTAGTGTATGAGAATGCAACTGATTTCTGTACGTTAATTTTGTATCCTGCGACTGCTGAATTCATGTGTCAGTTCTAGGAGACTTTTGGTGTAGTCTCTCGGGTTTTCCATGTATAATATCATGTCATCTGCAAAAAGAGAAAGCTTAACTTCATCTTTGCCAATTTTGATGCCTTTGATTTCCTTTTGTTGTCTGATTGCTGATGCCAGAACTTCCAACATGATGTTAAACAACAGCGGTGAGAGTGGACATCCCTGTCGTGTTCCTGATCTCAGGGGGGAAGCTCTCAGTTTTTCCCCATTGAGGATGATATTAGCTTTTCATAAATGACTTTTATGATGTTTAAGTATGCTCCTTCTATCCCGACTTTCTGGAGGGTTTTTATTAAGAAAGGATGCTGAATTTTGTCAAATGCTTTTTCTGCATCGATTGACAGGATCATATGGTTCTTATCTTTTCTTTTATTAATGTGATGTATCAACATTGATTGATTTGCGAATGTTGAACTAGCCCTGCAGCCCAGGAGTGAATCCCACTTGATCATGGTGAATAATTCTTTTTATATGCTGTTGAATTCAATTTGCTAGTATCTTGTTGAGAATTTTTGCATCCATATTCATCAGGGATATTGGCCTGTGGTTCTCTTTTTTTGCTGGGTCTCTGTCTGGTTTGGGAATCAAAGTAATGCTGGCTTCATAGAATGAGTCTGGAAGTTTTCCTTCCCTTTCTATTTTTTGGAACAGCTTGAGAAGGATAGGTATTACCTCTGCTTTAAATGTCTGGTAGAATTCCCCAGGGAAGCCATCTGGTCCTGGATTCTTATTTGTTGGGAGATTTTTTTTCTTTCAATGTTTATTTATTTTTGACAGAGAGAGAGAGAGAGAGAGAGAGAGAGAGAGAGAGAGAGCGAGCGAGCATGAGCGGGGGAGGGGCAGAGAGAGAGAGAGAGGGAGACACAGAATTGGAAGCAGGCTCCAAGCTGTCAGTACAGAGCCCGACACAGGGCTCTAACTCATGGACCGCGAGATCATGACCTGAGCCGAAGTCGGACGCTCAACTGACTGAGCCACCCAGGTGCCCCAAGGGAGATTTTTGATAACTGATTCAATTTCTTCACTGGTTTTGGGTCTGTTCAAATTTTCTATTTCTTCCTGTTTGAGTTTTGGAAGTGTGTGGGTGTTTAGGAATTTGTCCATTTCTTCCAGGTTGTCCAGTTTGTTGGCATATAGTTTTTCATAGTGTTCCCTGATAATTGCTTGTATTTCTGAGGGATTGGTTGTAATAATTCCATTTTCATTCGTGATTTTATGTATTTGTATCCTCTCTCTTTTCTTTTCAAGAAGCCTGGCTAGAGGTTTATCAATTTTATTTATTTTTCAAAAAAACCAACTCTTGGTTTTATTGATCTGCTCTACTGTTTTTTTTAGATTCTACATTGTTTATTTCTGCTCTGATCTTTATTATTTCTCTTCTTCTGCTGGGTTTAGGCTGTCTTTGCTGTTCTGCTTCTATTTCCTTTAGGTGTGCTGTTAGATTTTGTATTTGGGATTTTTCTTGTTTCTTGAGATAGGCCTGGATTGCAGTGTATTTTCCTCTCAGGACTGACTTCGCTGCATCCCAAAGCGTTTGGATTGTTGTATTTTCATTTTCATTTGTTCCCTATATTTTTTAATTTCTTCTCTAATTGCCTGGTTGACCCATTCATTCTTTAGTAGGATGTTCTGTAACCTCCATGCTTTTGGAGGTTTTCCAGACTTTTTCCTGTGGTGGATTTCAAGTTTCATTGTGGTCTGAAAGTGTGCATGGTATGATCTCAATTCTTTTATACTTATGAAGGGCTCTTTTATGACACAGTATGTGATCTGTCTTGGAGAATGTTCCATGTGCACTCAAGAAGAAAGTGTATTCTGTTGCTTTGGGATGCAGAGTTCTAAATATATCTGTCAAGTCCATCTGATCCAATATATCATTCAGGGCCCTTGTTTCTTTATTTATTCTCTGTCTAGATGTTCTATCCATTGTTGTAAGTGGAGTGAAAGTCTCTTGCAATTAACCACATTCTTATCAATAAGGTTGCTTATGTTTGTGATTAATTGTTTTATATATTTGGGGGCTTCTGAATTCGGTGCATAGACATTTATAATTGTTAGCTCTTCCTGATGAATAGACCCTGTAATTATTATATAATGCCCTTCTTCATCTCTTGTTACAGCCTTTCATTTAAAGTCTAGTTTGTCTGATATAAGTATGACTATTCCAGCTTTCTTTTGACTTCCAGTAGCATGGTAGATAGTTCTCCATCCCCGCACTCTCAATCTGAAGGTGTCCTCAGGTCTAAAATGAGTCTCTTGTAAACAGCAAATAGATGGGTCTTGTTTTTTTATCCATTCTGATACCCTATGTCTTTTGGTTGGAGCATTTGGTCCATTACATTCAATATTATTATTGAAAGATATGGGTTTAGAGTCATTGTGATATCTGTAGGTTTCATGCTTGTACTGGTGTCTCTGGTACTTTGTGGTCCTTGCAACCTTTTACTCACAGAGTCCCCTTTAGGATCTTTTGTAGGGCTGGTTTAGTGGTGATGAATTCCTTCAGTTTTTGTATGTTTGGGAAAACCTTTATCTCTCCTTCTATTCTGAATGACAGAATTGCTGGGTAAAGGATTCTTGGCTGCATGTTTTTTCTGTTCATCACATTGAAAATTTCCTGCTATTCCTTTCTGGCCTGCCAGGTTTCAGTAGATAGGTCTGTTACTACTCTTATGTGTCTACCTTTGTATGTTAAGGCCCATTTATCCCTAGCTGCTTTCAGAATTCTCTCTTTATCCTTGTATTTTGCCAGTTTCACTATGATATGTCCTGCAGAAGATCGATTCGATTCAGGTTATGTCTGAAGGGAGTTCTCTGTGCCTCTTGGGTTTCAGTGCCTGTTTCCTTCCCCAGATCAGGGCAGTTCTCAGCTATGATTTGTTCTAGTACACCTTCAGCCCCTTTCTCTCTCTCTCTCTTCTGGAATTCCTGTGATGTGGATATTGTTCCGTTTGATTGCATCACTTAGGTCTCTAATTCTCCCCCTCATACTCCTGGATTTTTTTTATATATCTCCTTTTCTAAGCTTCCTCTTTTTCCATAATTTTATCTTCTAATTCACCTATTCTCTCCTCTGCCTCTTTAGTCCGCACTGTGGCCACCTCCATTTTATTTTGCACCTCATTTATTGCATTTTTTAATTCATCATGATTAGTTTTTAGTCCCTTGATCTTTGTAGCAATAGATTCTCTGCTGTCCTGTATGCTTTTTTCAAGCCCAGGGATTAATTTTATGACTATTACTGTAAATTCTTGTTCTGTTATATTGCTTAAATCAGTTTTGATCAATTCGTTAGTTGTCGCTATTTCCTGGAATTTCTTTTGAGGAGAATTCTTCTGTTTCGCCATTTTGGCTAGTTTTCTGTCCCTTATGCGTTTTAAAAGCTTGTTGTGTGCTCTGCACCTGTGAGCACTGCTATATTAAAGGAGGGTGGTACACTGTCCAGGGCCTGGCCCTTCAGGAGGTGTTTTTCTGGAGATTGTTACTTGATCTCTATTTTCGTGTCCTTGGTTATTTTATTACCCTACTGGTAGTAATAATTTGGACCCTCCACCAGATGTGCTTGGATTTGTTCCTTGGAGCAGCCCAAGAAGGCAGCTGGGTAAGAAGATAAATGCCGGTTTGTTTGTTTTTTTTTTTAATGTTTGTTTATTTTTGAGAGAGGGAGAGAGCATGAGCAGAGGAGGGGCAGAGAGAGAGGGAGACAGAATCCAAAGCATGCTCCAGAGTCTGAGCTGTCAGCACAGGCCTGACATGGGGCTCGAACCCACGAACTGTGAGATCATGACCTGATCAAGTCGGACACTTAACCGATTGAGCCACCCGGGCACCCTGTTGTTGGTTTTTTAAAATCACCTATAAAGTTATTAAAGCAGGGTTCTGACTTACACATGTAGTTGGTAACTTGTGTCTTCATTTCATTTTAGCCTGAAAACTGGTTTTTTAAAATGGAAGCCAGATTATGACAGTGCCGCTTCTGAATATGGAAAAGCAGGTATGTGTGACGATAGCCTTGTAACTCCAACGTGTAATCTTAACATAGGCTGGTAACTTCTCGGCAAAGTACTTAACACTCGATGCTCTCTGTAAGATTTTAATAGTTTAAAAAAAAAAAAAAAAAAAAAAAAAACCTGCCCAAACCCTTGCTTTGTTCTCACTTGTTATTTTCAGATGTGTTGAGGACTGAGTGAGAGGTCCAGTTCCCTGCAGCTGTCTGTCCTGACGGCAGAGATGGGGAGGGTTGGTGGCACATAGCTGCAGGGTTTTTGCATTGTTCTTACATGCTTGAATTTCAGTCAGTTGTTTGCTACTTCCAGGAGTTTTTCTGTATCTCTCTCTTGTGCTTCCTATAATTGAATAAAAATTTTTCTTAACTTTTTAAAATTTAGCCTTAATCTGAATAGATCTGCCAATCTTGTGTTTGTTTGGCACATGTTTTTTTAAGAGCCGCGCTTTTGAGATACACTGATAAGTGTTCATGAAGTATGAAGCTGTATAAATCTTTGAATAAATTTATCTGTACATTATATAAAAATGATCTGCAATATGCAACAGAGAGGGACTTTATCAAAAATTTAGCATGCATTACGGAATGATAGCTTTCGGCATATCCACAATTATTTTGGATATAAAGCCTAATGCAGTTTTTGAGGTGCTCTGAATACATTTGCAGTTGTGTTGCAGCCACAGCTTGGATCACATTTGTTAGCCGAATGTAGAGACCACCTGTGTAATGTGCTTTTGATAGACTTTAGTTTTAGTATATCACCAAAGATGAAGAAATCCGGTAAGTAGGAACTAATGAGTCTTTGACACTTTCATTTAAATCCTGAGTAAATTCTCTCTGTTGACTTACGCCAGTTCTTTATGTTATACTTAAAAGGAAAATTATTAAAATCAAACCTCGTGTGGATTCTGTGGATACCTTGTACAAGAATGCTTTTGTAAGTGGAGGGCACAACGTTTTGCAAATCTCCTGAGGGAAATTTAACACAGATTTGTTTTATATGCATCCAAGACCATGAGTTGCCTTCACAGATAACGTATTTCAGGTCCTGTTTTGCCATTAAATCATCCTTTGTTTCTTTTCTTTAAGGGGTTATGCAAAATACATTTAATCATTAGAATAACTTTTTTAAAAAGCAAAACGTGGAAGCCCAGGGATGAAAATAGTTCGGTAGTTTATTTTCAACATTTTATTGAAGAGAATTTTAAGAGTTTGATTTTAACAAATACTTTTTTTTTTAAACAGTATCCTTTTTTACTTATTTGTAAGCAACCCTTGGCAAGTTTTCCAAAATCTGTAAGATCCTATTTTAGGACCATTCCTAATTGTTTTACTCTGATGACACTTTATAACAGTGAGCAATATATTTTAGCTCTTTGGACAATAGAAATGTCATTTTCACAGAAACCTACTGAACAGTGTAAACGCTTTAAAAGACAGGCATTGATGTTTTGGGCATTTATTTAAAGATTGTGACAGAAGGAGGGTTTATTACACAAATATTGAATGTGTTTATTGGTCTTCAGTTTCTAAATAACTTGAAAGATGGACTTAGCTATAACTACAGCACTGTTTTTATTATTAACTGTAAAACTGGTGAAGTAAGGTACTGTCTTTTATGACAGTACCTTATAAAGGTGTTAAAAAGTAGGCGTTAAAAAGACTTGGCTTTGAGTGAAAGTAGCACTGACTTACCGCCAGTAGTCTACAATTAAAAAAAAAGCAAAAACAAAAACAAACTTTTGAAAGTACTTCTAAGTTACTGGTAATCAAAAAAGTGACAAGAAAATTGCTTTTTAAAAAGTGCTGTTTTATAAAACTTCTTAGGTGTTTGATTAAAATAAGTATAGTTTCTAATACTTCCCACGTGATACAGATTTTAGTAATGATTCGTTGGAAGTTTTGTCATGATGGATTAGAACGTCTGTCTTTGTTGTTGTTCCGTTTCAGCTGTTGCTTTTAAAAACGCCAAACAGTTTGAGCAAGCGAAAGATGCCTGCCTGAGAGAAGCTGTTGCTCATGAGAATAACAGGGCGTATCTTTTTCAACCTTTACAAAGGAGTTCGGGAATTAGAGTGATACGGACTGAAACTCGTTGTTTTGTTATAAGTTGGCTACGTGTGAGAGAACAATGCTATTAAGTTAGAAAATGATTAGAAAAGTTCTGCATTTTTAACTGAGGGAGCATTTACAGAGACTTCTCATAATGTTTACACTGTTTTTGCAGAACTGTAGTTGAGAGTTTAATTTCTGTTGTTTCTGGGTTTGCTCCACGGTGGTTTTACCTGGGCTGAAGTGAGGGAAATACGCAGGTGCTGAAGAGTGAGGCAGGTACTGGAAATTTTTAAAATACAGTCTTCCTTAGGTATTTGAAAGAAGAGTAGTTTAAATAAATTTTTCTGAGGTATTTGAAAATTTACTCTGTAAAAAGTGTCTTTTTTATCTACTTTGAAATTGCGGCTGTAATAACCTTGCATTTTAGTGAAACTTTACAGATAAATGGGCAGTGGAAAGAACTTAAAAATCTATGTGGTATTTTTATTTTTTCAGTGTTTTTTGTGAATTATGTAGTTTTAAGCGACATCAGTAGGCATAAAATTACTGCTTCATCTGTTTGTAGGATTTGTCTTTTGGAACCTACTGGGGCAGTTGACGTTTTTTAAGTGGTAGATCTGTAGAAACTGTTCATTTGGTTTTTTTCCTTAATTTTAACTTTGTTACATCCATTCAGTCTTTTTCATGCTGCCAAGTAAGTAAATATTTTCCATGTTTTCATGTATTTGCAGTTTATGTTTTAAATGTTGCTGTTTTTCCATAGGTCGGTAAATTTTTCCTACGTTACAAATCCATAAATAGTGAATTATTCTGTATTGATTTAGATAAAATCATCATTTCCATTTGTTTCAGTCTTTACCTGACCCGTAGAAACTGAGTCACTCCTAAGATATACAGCGGTTAAGTTCAATTCACCAAATATTTTTAGGGCCATTTTGTTCAATGACCTATGAAAAAACAAGTATGTTTTCCCCCTTTTCCTTGATAGTTAATAGTACTTGTGGAGAGAAGCAGGCTTTCTCCTGCTTTCGTGGAGAGTACATGTTGCAAAACTTGGATTTAGTTTTGTCACATAGAAAGTCCTTTAACCTGTCTGAGTTTTACTTAATTTTGCATCTGCAAAATAAAATCCCTTTAACTCAGGTGTCAGTTGTTTCCAAGGCACTCTTGCCCTCAAAAATAAAAAGAAGAAAAAACTGTTACTCAAGGCCTAAAGCAGCATATAGTGCCTGAGCCAGTTTTAGTTGATCTAACTTCTATCTGTGGTAGAAAGTTTCCCCTCCTCCTTATTTCATTAAGATCTCATCTGAGAACTTGTATTCTCTTTGCAGAGCTTATGAACAAGCTGGCATGATGTTGAAGGTCAGTAATGTGTCACAACTGTTCTGTAGGTAAAATGAATTAACTAGGTGTTAAAGTAAATTTGTGTTCAGATTGAAAAGTCTCCTTGCTGTAAGGTGAGAGGTGCTAAGATTTCATTTCTAAAGTATATTCTGTGTGTCTTAAGATAGGGAGTTTTAAAGGTGAAATTTAAGAGAAAACTTAATGGAGGAAACCAGGAACACATTTCTATGCTTTGTAACCAGGAGCTTGCTGATAAACAGCTCTTTGGGAGATTTCCCTACTCCTGAGAGCTTCAGGACATTTTAATGCAGTAAAAATTTACAAATACATGTTTTTTGTTACTCTTGGGCTTTATTTTTTTAATTTTTATTTTTTAACTTTTTAAAAAATATTTATTTTTGAGAGAGACAGAGACAGAGCACAAGTGGGGAAGGAGCAGAGAGAGAGAGGGAGATACAGAATCGGAAGCAGGCTCTGCTCTGTCAGCACGGAGTCCGACACGGGACTTGAACTCATGAACAGCGAAAGTCAGACGCTTAACGGACTGAGACATCCAGGCACCCCAGTCTTGGGTTTTAGAAAGGAGAGTTTTGCTTGTTTTATAAAAGCTGGCATTGAAAAGAACCTTAGACTTAAGCAATTGATATTTAATTCTGATTCTTGTTGAATGGAATAGTTGGCTGATGTGCTTGTGCCGCTTTTCATATTTCTGCCTCATTAAAGCAGGTTGGGAAGTAATACACTGTTGTGGTGAGAAAAAACATGTTGCTTTATGACACTTACAAAGCATGCCAAGTAGCAGTCGACATAGAACATTTCCTTTCCATTTTTATGTTTCCTAATACGGTAAAAGCTGTTTGAATTATTATGAAGCTTTAAGAACTCATGCTTTAGTAAAACTATTTTTTTTAATTTTAATGACTTTTACAATCTTACTGATTTTTTAAGGAATACATGCTCATTGTAGAACATTTAGAAACTGGAAGGACCAAAAAGCGTTAGTAATGAGTTTATTTTTTTCTTTTAGTCATTTTTCTATGTACATACGTATCTTACTATTTACATTTAACTTTTTCATACAGATTTTCTTTTTCATGCCATTTAAAAAATTACTTTCAAAATCTATATCACGGCCTTTAAGAATGTCCATATCCTTTGACCTAGGAATTCCAATTCTGTGACTCTGTTGTAAAGAGACAGATAGCAAAGATTTATGTGTAAAAATGTTTATTATATATTGCTTAAGAAAAATGGCAGTTATCTAAATTTTTAATAATAAGATATTTAAATAAATTATGGTGCTTCCTTGTGATAAACTGTTACGTTGCCATTGTAGTAAAGCTTTTCTGGATAAAACCTGCAACCAGATTTGGTGATGCAGGTCAGGTTATCAGCAGTTTCTTAGCGACTAGAATTTCTCTTGTAGCCGAAGGAGCTGGGTGTCTGCCCTGACCTTCTGCTGTCCCAGGTCCCCCTGAGAAATAGGAAGCTCCCAGGTGGCTCGTGTCATCTCATTTGTGGCTATTATTAGGATCCACTCTCTTAATACAGAAATGCTAGACCACTATAATTTATAATCCTCACAGCTTCAGTTTATATTCTAACAGCTGGGCTAAGACTTGAGTCTTCATAAAAAGATATTATTTTGACATCATTTCCGTTGTGGTAGTATTGGTTTAATTTGAGGATTTGAAGGCACTGCTTTGAATGAAGGAAAAATAAACCTAGTAGGTAGGGGAAGAGACAAGAGAAAATGTTTCTGCCATGCTCTTGTATTTAAATTAAATGTCTTTGGACAGTCCTTAGCAGCATTAGGGGTCCTGAGCTACTTGGCTCAGTGTTAATTCCGTGGGTTGAAATTTCCATTCATACAGACCTTCGTAATCATCTGCTAGCAAGGCTTAGGAAGTGACAATATGTGGAAGGATGCCGAGTGGAAGACACCACTTACTGGAGTCGCCCCTGGTTCTGTCATTGTACGACTGTTAGATTTCATATCCTGGTTGTTCCACAGAAGCAGTAGGGTGACTCAGGCTCAAAACCGCTGAAAATAAGCATGTTTTTATTTTCCTTTTGATTTTGCCATGCTACAAGAACATGGGGAAGAGTATAAAATAGTGTAACTTTTCAGATGGCAGCCTATCCTTATTTATTCCTTAGCTAAAGAATGAAAAAGTTATATTTGGACATCAGTAAGAATGAGACCAACAGGTTTTGTATCCTAAAGAATTTGCCAACTTAGTGAGTGACTGAACAGGCAGATTTGAAAACAACCCATGAAACGTCTGCATGGAGCCTACTTTAAGATCTAAGGATGTCAACCCTAAGTAGGACAATGCCACATAAACCTTATATCTGGCTTGTAAATGATTATTGTTCTGTTTCTAAAAGAGTTTAGATTTGGAGATAATAGATGTAAGGACCACAGGATGCTGAGACCTATGATCTCCTAGTGAGGCATGGAGTTAACGTGTTGGTGGCACTCATTGTGGAAAAGGGCTGCAGACTCTGATGAGCCCAGGGCAGTGGGGACTGAGGCAGGCCTGGGCGTGTAGGACAGCAGGGAGTGTGGAGGGGAGTGCGGAGAGAGGAGGCCACTGCAGGAGACGCCACGCCTCCCGGGACATCCGCTCAGCCTCAACCCACTCCTGCCACGTGGGAATGAAAACCTGCTGACGCCAGAGCTTGTGATACTTTTTTAAAATAGGAAGCTGTAAAACAGAACCTTTGTGAAAGTTTCTGATTTAAAACTACTGAATGGTTCAAGCAAGATGCACTTGGAAATGAGGTACAGCCCTTGAGCTGCTGGTTTGCAGCCTTTGGCATAGGCTTCGCAGCTGGTAGGGATTCAGTAAGTGTTCAGAGAATTATAAATCCTACAAAACAGTCAAGAGCAAGGGTTTTGGTTTCTACCGTTGGTAGAGCTTTTCTGAAACTCTAAAGTGGTGATGAACTCTGTAGAACTCAACTGATAATGTTTTTAGTTTGGCGAAATGAACTTGATGGGGGAGAGTAACCACGTGAAGGCATTTCATCTTAAATCTGTCTGTTGTATAACGTATTCAAACGTTAAAATTAATAAATTCTACTTTCACGAATAAGGAATAAAATGAATTTCTGATTGTTAATTCTGTGCTTACGCTGATGCATTTATCCTTTGCCTAAAGGAGATGCAGAAACTACCAGAGGCCGTTCAGCTGATAGAGAAAGCCAGCATGATGTATCTGGAAAACGGCACCCCTGACACGGCAGCCATGGCCTTGGAACGCGCTGGAAAGTGAGTGTGTGGAACACAAGTCTGCATAGGAGCCATTGGCTTTTTGTCTTAATAAAGTCCTTGGAAAAACAAGTTTTCTATCTCTCATAGGAGTCCAATTTTCTTGTCTCATAGGCTTATAGAAAATGTAGATCCAGAAAAGGCTGTACAGTTATATCAACAGACAGCAAATGTGTTCGAAGTAAGTCTGAATTTTACTTTTTTCCTTTAAGTATACTTAGAATGTGTAGGCTCATTTTCTGTAGGAAAATGGAGAAATGCAGTGACTGCTTTTAAAGTTTTCTGTGCTCACAGTTGAACTGTAGTTTTTTATTAGACAGTTAAAAAAATGGATTAACAGCTTTGGCATTTTCCCCCTGCCCACTTTGATTGAATGCTGTTACTTTTTTATCAAATAATTATTGGGAGGAAAAGAAGATTCCTAGATTAAAGCAGCCAACTGTCTCTTTTCTCTGATTCCTTCAGAATGAGGAACGCTTACGACAGGCAGTTGAATTACTAGGAAAAGCCTCCAGACTGCTGGTCCGAGGACGCAGGTAAGATTTCCAAAACTGTGTTGCTGTGTGTCCATGTAAACCTTCAGTTCACATTTGGAACCGTTAAGTAACGTGGGGAATGGCTTGTTAATCTATTTGGTGTAAGCCACAGGCACACCAGGCCACCGAGTAGAAAGAGTAATGTCTGCAAGATGGAACATGGAATTAAATATTAAAAGATCTGCTGTTTTTGTAAATCTGATGCCAAAATGTATCATGCATTGTGGTTTTATTGGTTAAAACCTGGCTCAGCAGTGTGGGGGAGCAGTTGTCTTGATACGTTATTTGGTTGGGTTATAACATGTTTCTCTTGAGGAGAAATTGCTGTACGGGCATAAATAACAAGATCCCCCCCAGTGTTCACCCAGGGAAATTGACCAGTTCTTGAGAGTCAAATATTGTCATTAAATAGGATATTTGCTCTTTTATCCTTTAAACATATGACTTAATGCATAAATAGCTGGACCCCAGAAACCTAGAATGCTACTGGATTTTCCTTTATTTTTATTCATTTACCTTAATTTAAGCTTAGGCACTCTCTGTCATTAATAAAATTGTTTGCCAAGACACTGTTTAGTACTATTTAAGATGAACACACTTAGAAAACTGTAAATCTGAAGGTAGATAACCTCATTAAATTTGCCCCTACTTCCCTCGTGACAGAAAAGACCCAAGATCTATTCTGTGAAGGAGTCAAAAAACAAATGACTAAAGAATCAGTTGACCTTTTTCTGAGACTGAATTAAATGTTTTCTTCATGAAGACAATAGATTGTAAAATATAATTCAAACAGGTTTCAAGTAGCATCGGAATAAATTAATATAGAATTAATAACTTTGGTGTGTTTTCATTTAGATATGCTACTTTATAGGACCTTCTTTCATTGATTAGGATTTTTTTGTTGGGCTAAACGGCGTAGTATTTTTGTTGTGATTTTAAATTAAGAGTTTTGTATTAAACCGTGAGGCAAAACTTAACATATACATAAGCCTTGGGTCATTACATTTATTCATTTTACTTATCTAAGCTTCCTAGAGATCCAAACAACTGGAATGCTAACTTCAACGATTCCCAACTTATAAACGGTGATATAGTAAGTTGAGGTCAGTCCCTGAAAGGGTTTCTTATAGAAACAGAGCTGTCTGTGGTGATGGTCCCAGGTGGTGCAGCATAGCTGAAGTGTCCCTGGATTCTGATTCTCTGAGCAGAGCCTCGCACTTGGAGAGACAGGCAACGGTGCCCTGGACTCTTCTCATCCCAGGGCAGACAGGCATGCCCTGGCATACTTTGTCCTCTTCTCATCCACTCCCTGACAGTCCTCCCCGCAGACCTCCAGAGCCTTCTTAAGGCCCGACCGAGGTCCCTTAACCACTGAAGGCATTCGAAGCGAAGTTGGAGCTAGGGACAGAAAGTCAGGCCTGCTCTGGGCACGAGTGCGCGCTGCTTCAGTCTCCCCAGGGTATTTCTGCTTTCACATCTGCTCACCTGTTGTCCAGACTGAGATTATCTAAAGCTGGTTTCTAGGGGGTGGAGCAAAGGGAAGGAGGGGGCCAGGAGGAGCTCCCCAGGAGGGCAGCTGAGCCGCCTTTGCTAGCTACATGTACATGGTCCCCGGCCGAGCAGCAGCCACCACCATTCCCAGAAGTTGCTAGTCAGCTGTAGCGTGTGTGATGAGAACCATTATTCTAGAACAAATACGGAGTTTTCTTCACAGTCCGAGAAAGTGGTATGGAGATGCTGGAAGGGGGACATTTATATGTCTAGGGCAGCCAGTATGTCTTTTATTTACTTCATGAATGTTTTATTGCTTTTTTTCTTCCTTTTTAGTAAAGGTGCATTGAAAAATAGTATTTTATGTAGTATCTTGAACAAAAATTTTATGGAAATACTTTCTTTAAGTTTTATAAGAAGAGAAAGATTGATTTGAATTTATTCAGGAGTGGTAAGGAATTTGATGTTTTGAAAACTATCCCTGGGTATGGATAGTATGAAAGAGTTACAAGTCAGCTGTCACAGTACTGCCGTCAGAATTTCAGTAGTACGGGATGAGAAAAACCTGGAGGATATATGTTAAAAAAAGATAGCTGTGAGAATTTATGTGATATTTGAGTATTTTGAATATATACTTTGATTCTAATCTCAATTGGGGCTGTCAGTTGTCCAAAAGAACTAAAATAGTAATTTTATATAATGATAGAAAGAGCATCTAATAGAGTATAGCTTGCAATTTTAAATTTATGTTTGTTACATTTAGAATAATATATTTTTATATTAATGTGATTCTGTAATATTTAGTCATAACTTAACAGTAGTTTCTAAGTATAGTGACATTAAATATCCTGTTTAATATATTGGTATTAGTCTCGTGCTCTTCCCACATTTCTGGAGAGCCATAATTCAGAAGTGAGTCAGAGTTCATTTAGGTTCCATCTGTGAGGCCTTAAATCAGTCCACACCAGTGCCCGTGTCCCCTCCCTGAACAGGCCCTTCCAGTTGGTTTGACTTAACAGACCATTCCTGTGCCTTCCAGAGAAGTTCTGAGGCAGCTGAGCTGGTTGGTAACACTGAGTGGTTGGTGCACAGTGAACCAAGTCAGAGTGCTTTCCAGAGCTTTGTCATAATTCTCAGTGAGGAGGAGAATCTGACTTCTGTATCAATTAACCACCCCCACCACTACCTGACTCCCCACTTCTAAGGCTCTCTCTCAGACTCTCCCCTGGTGGCTGAGACAGTCACTAGATTGTAAACACAGGGAGAACTGGGTGTGTGTATGTGGGGTAGGTACTAGTTGAACATAACTAGTTTCCTGTCCTTGTCCTGTCCGTTGTGATGCCAAGGTTTATTAGGGTGATATTAAGCTTAGTTGGCAATGTGATGAATTGGCTGAAAGTTTTGTAGGTAGTTAAAAATACGTTCTGGATTTCAGGAGGCTGTGGAGGAGTTTTGAGTTATTGTGAGGGAGATAAATGTCCATTGAAAACTGGGTTGAGTGAAGTCCTGTGACAATTTCCTGCCGTATGCACATAATTTTTGTGGGGCTTACATTTTATTTTATTTTTGAATTGTAGGAAGATCAAAAACAGTTTATTCTCTTTTCAGCAAAACCAGATGCATTTTATTTTGTTAGGAGTATTAAGAATTATCTCCATGTTCCATTATAATTTATGAATAATTTCCTGGATACATTTGAAAACAGTTGGCTTTATATGTCAGTTTCATGGACTTTTAGCCAAGTTGATCATTTTTTTAAATCACACATAAATAAACAGTATTTCTCTTAGATGGCTGTTTTGCTAACTAGCTGTTAGCACGTGGAAATGCTGTTTTTATGCCAACGAGATGAGAGTCACGTGTGAAGAATACAGCCTTTATCGTTAAATATATGAAAAACTTAAAATGTTAAGATTCCTACTAGAGTGGTGTAATCCGGTGTGATGTTCACCGAATGTCCTGATGTAATATGTTTTATAAAACAGGATCTGGGATAAGCTCATGTCGTAATTACAAATGATACAAATGTGTGTTACCCAGCATATTAATTTCCTTTTCTATATGACAAGTAACCACAAACCCAGCAGCTTAAAACAACAGTCACTCATTCATTGTCTCACAGTTCTGCAGGTTAGAAGCCCAGCTCCAGTATAGCTGGGTCCTGTGCTCAGAGTCTCATTAGGCTGGAATGAGGTGTCCAGTATGGCTGTGAAGTCATTCTGGGCTCATTGGCTGTCGGCAGGATTCCTTTCCTTGTGGCTGTAGGACGCACACCCATATTTTCTTGTTAGTCGTTGGCCTGGGGGCAGTCCTCAGCTCTAAAGGTACCCATAGTTCCTTGGCATGTGCCCTCTGGACGGTTCACAAGATAGTAGTTCTGTGGCTTCTTCAAGGTTGGTGAGAGCATGTCTCTTGACTTCAATCTCTGACCTTTTAGGAGCTCTTCTGATTAGGTCAGGCCCATCCAGACAATCTCTCTGCTTCACTCAAAGTCAGTTGATTAGTCACTGAGTCACTCCTCATAGGAGTGAGTTCTATCATATTCAGAGGTCATGCCCACATTCAAGGGAAGACTACATTAGGATATATATAAGGAGCAAGAATCTTGGGAAACAGTCTTAGAATTCTGCTACCATGTGCAATTTATAAACTGGCTTTGTTCCCCAGATTTATCAAGTTGGGCTTAAGAAATTCAGAATGTATTTGTCCAGTTAGCCTTATTTTTTTTTAATATAATTTATTGTCAGATTGGCCAACATACAGTGTGTAAAGTGTGCTCTTGGTTTTTGGGGGTAGATTCCCGTGGTTCATCGCTTACATACAACGCCCACTGCTCATCCCAACAGGTGCTCTTATTGTATGAGGTATTAAGTTGCCAGGGTAAGGCCCACAGAAATTCAATTTAATTTATAAGAATTAAACCAAGCCAATACTGTGTGTGTGTGGTGTGTGCACGCATATGCGACTCAACTATTCAGGCATAATTTTAAAATTATCTTTTTAAAAAGATAATTGTTAACATTTTTATACGTTAATTTGGGTTACGAAACAGCTCTTTGCCTCTGCATCCAAACAGTGCAGCCTGCTTGCCCTTTTGGCTTTTGGGATGAGGCCTGCGCACTTTCTTGAGGCAAGGGTTAGGTGCCAGGAAGGGAGTCCCAGGACGGGGCCATGGTACGCCTGTAGAAGGAGATGAGGAGCTGTGTACGGTGTGCTGGGATTGAGGCTGCGGAATGGGAAGGGCGAGGGCCTTGGAGGATTCGGGGGAACAGTGTTAGCAGTGCCTTTCCTCTTCATCCTGCCATCTGAGTGGGATGGAAGAAAAGGAAAACGGATGAGAGTTCATTGAAACCGGTGAATGGTGAGGACGAAAGGGACATTTTTCCTGGCTCACTGAGCAGCAGTGGAGCGTGTGGTGGTGAGAACAGAGTTGGGGAAAGGACTCTCCAGCTGTGAGGCACTGCCCTTGGGGTGTCTGGATGGCCTTAGTGGAAGGAGAGAACTCTGGGGTGATTAAATCAGGGCTTGTCTAATGCTTTTCACGGAAATTCACAGAGCAGTTTGTTGAATTGGATAGATGGCTCATTAATGGGTGATCTTTACCAGACAAACTTCTCTGTTTGAAGTAACTTACCCTTACGTGCTGCTTTTTGTCTGTCTGCTTGATGCCTGAACGGGTGAGTGGAGTGTTTCAAAGATAAGCCATGGGGCGCCTGGGTGGCTCAGTCGGTTAGGCATCCGACTTCGGCTCAGGTCATGATCTCGCTGTTCATGAGTTTGAGCCCCGCATCGGGCTCTATGCTGACAGCTCAGAGCTTGGAGCCTGCTTGTGCTCTGTCTCTGTCTCTCAAAAATAAATAAACATTAAAAAACAAACAAAAACATAAGCCAGATGTGCAGAGCTCATGGAAACTGGGTTACTGAGCTAAAAGTGCTTTATGTGTTATTTTCGCTAAAGTCTGTGCTATCAAATACAAAGGCGATCTTCCCTTTAGGACATTTAGAGCTGCCTTGTTTGACATTTCTTTGTTTTGTCTTTAGGTTTGATGAGGCAGCACTTTCTATTCAGAAAGAAAAAAATATTTATAAGGAGATTGAGAATTATCCAACTTGTTATAAGGTATGCTTTGAAAGTGCTTATTTTGGCTTTATATTTGGTAATTTTTCATATTGGTGTAACTGTGTACCTAGGACTGGATTCCATGGATATTTTTAAAAATCATTTTGGGCAAGATGGAGTAAGCCCCCTATAGTCTGTCTCTCCTGCTGATTACAGCTAAAACTTCTGGACAAAATATAAAAATACCTGGACTCTGAAAAATAAAAGCAGAGGGTGAGTAAGCACTTGGACAGGCAGCCAGTACAGGAGATGGTTTCCAGAGTTTTCCCTATTTTTCTTGTGGCATTGCTTGAGAGAGGCCCCCAGTCCTGGAGCTCGGCAGCAGAGGCTCCAGCAGCTAAAACCCATCAACCCCATGTTTCTAACTGGAGGGACCCATCTATCCCGTGTTTCTCCCATGGCTTTATTCTGAGGGTGAGTTCATCGGCTGTGACGATGGTGCAGGCAGATGAAACACCGCAAGAGCCTTATCAGTGTCTTTGGCCGGAGGAGCTGGGACGATGAGCTAAGAGCAAGGTAGAACGCCCAGGAAGGAGGAGAAGGGAATCCCGAGTGTGGGTGTGAGCAGGCGCCCACACAAGTCCTGGGTTTACTCTCCAGCTCCGCGTGTGCCGGACAGACCCAAAGCATCAGGGCATAGGCTTTGGGAGCTGAAGTAAGATTTGACCGCTGTCCAGGGCCCACAGCACCCTGGCAGGACTCTTGCTTGGGGCCGAGCCGCAGCGGCAGGGCAGAGGCGCTGAAGACCAGAGCCGCTGCCCGCCAGCCGCAGACGGAACCTGCAGTCTGAGCCTGCCTGCGGTATTGCCTGCTGAAAGCATCCATGCTCCCCTGAGAATTCTAGGAGAGTCTATGCAGCATAACATCCACAGTGTCCGGGATACAGCCCCAAAGCACTCCACACAGAAGGAGCCAGGAAGTCGGCCAGTTTTCAAGAGAAGACAGTGGACGCCCACCCAGAGGTGCCCCAGATGTTGGAATTACCAGGTCACAACTTCCCAACCTTTTTTTTTTTTTTTTAAATGTTTTATTTATTTTTGAGAGAGAGAGACAGTGCAAGCAGGGGAGGGACGGAGAGAGAGAGAGGGAGACACAGAATCCGAGGACAGGCTCCAGCCTCTGAGCTGTCAGCACAGAGCCCAACGCAGGGCTCAAACTCACAAACCGTGAGGCCATGACCTGAGCCGAAGTCAGACGCCCAACCGACTGAGCCACCCAGGTGCCCCACAACTTCACAACTTTGAAGCAGCTGTTGCAACTGGCCCATGAGGTGGAAAGGCAAACAGATGAATGGACAAAAGGACTGTTGTTTCCTTTTCTTTCTTTCTTTCTTTCTTTCTTTCTTTCTTTCTTTCTTTCTTTCTTTCTTTCTTTCTTTCTTTCTTTCTTTTTCTTTCCTTCCTTCCTTCCTTCCTTCCTTCCTTCCTTCCTTCCTTCCTTCCTTCCTTCCTTCCTTCTTTCTTTCTTTCTTTCTTTCTTTCTTTCTTTCTTTCTTTCTTTCTTTCTTTCTCTAAATAAAAACTAAAGATGAGCTAAATGAGAATTTTGGAACTGAAAAGGCAACGTCTGCAGTAAATATTGGATGAACTTAATCTGATAATGGAGATGATAAAAGATACAGTGAACTTAAAGATGGATCAGTAAAAGTTGTCTGAAGAACGGAAAAAGATTGAAAAACCCGTTTTGAAGAGCCGTTCTGCCAATAAGATCTTATCAGTCATATCTTTGGTCTTAATGATGCTTTTGTGGGCTTATAGATAGTATTGTTCCTATTATCTAAAGTTTTTATGCATTCATTTGTCTTTTTCCTACTGTCTAAGAATTCCAGAGTATGATTGTGGCCTCACAGGTCTCCCCTCTTTTTCATTCCTTTTTCAAGATTGAGCCTATGTAGATACTTAAGAGACGTTTTCTTACAGCGTATGGTAGTTGTGTTCTAAGTTGTGTTATTCAGTGTGGTCCTCAGACTGGCAGTGTTGGGACACCTGGGAGCAAGCGGGATTGCAGGCTTGCTTTGGACCCCCTAAATCAGCCTTCATTTAGCATGACCCTGCGTGGCTCGTGTGCACAGTACAGTTTGACCTGTGCCGTTGTGTGTTTTCTTTCATGCGTCCTGTGGAAGCTACTAAGAATTTATAAGTCTCCATATGACCCCAGATGTCAGGGGATTGACTTTGCTAAACAGATGTAAATTTGGGCCGTAATCACCTCTTCTGTTTTAGAAGACAATCGCCCAAGTCTTAGTTCACCTGCACAGGAGTGACTACGTGGCCGCGGAGAGGTGCGTCAGAGAGAGCTACAGGTAAGACGGAGGCAGCGCTGCCCGGATGTGCGGTGTTAACGTCTGTAGTTCTCAGTGTCAGACCACTGCTTAGACAGCTGCTATTGGTCCTGAAGCCATTTTTGGTTTTTAATACACTTCATAGTGGTGGGGGGACTTCCCTAACCACTTCAGCAGGATTTTGACAAGTTCGGATCTTCCCTGTGTTTTTCTCCTGGGGATTTCGTGGGAGTGAATGACTTCAATGATTTTGTTCTGTTTGCCTTCTAAGAAAAAAAGGACAACAAAAAAAGGAATAAAGAAATGTTCTCAGATTATATGTTACAGGAGGATCATGTCTTACTGAAGGTAGTTCAAATGAGTGGTCTCAGCCTGGGCACTGCTGACATTTTGGGGCGCATCCATAATTCCGTGCTGTCTGGCCTGTCCTGTGCCTTGTGGGGCGTCTGGGGCATCCCAGGCCGCTACCCACTTGTTAACAAAAATGTCTCCAGATATTGCCAAACATTTGCTGGGGGGCAGGACGGCCGGGGGGCAGGTGGAGACGTGTGACTCGTGCTTGCCGCAGCATTCCAGGGTTCAGCGGGAGCGAGGACTGCGCCGCCCTGGAGCAGCTCCTTGAAGGCTATGACCAGCAAGACCAAGACCAAGTGTCGGAGGTCTGCAACTCGCCCCTTTTCAAGTACATGGACAATGATGTAAGTGGCCTCTTTTCTTTCTCCTTCAAAGGTGGAGGCTTCTAGTGAGATCATTTTTCTCCTGTGGGCGTGTGAGATGTTCCCCCTCTATTTTTCACCTCCAGCTACTGCCTGACAAGGAATGCGGCACTTGCCCTGAATTTCACCATAGTCTTAGACTGTTGAGATGTCAGCCGTGTGGGTTCACAGCCATTTATCTAGCCTTCTAACTGTTGACCATATCTGTAGTTTTTAATTCGGTTCCAGTTCTCAGCTTTGCCTTCCTCCCGTAGAGCTCTGTAGGTCACTTAGTTTGAGTTTTCTTTTAGGCTTCACCGAAAGAGGCTCCTCAGGTAGTGGCCTTTGTAATTCAGGGGCCTTGTCGGAGGCCCACTTCCGTGACAGCTGGTTGTGTGACACGGGGTATTACTGAACTCCTGAACTCTGGAAGCCTCACTTAACTCATCTGTAAGAATGGAGCAGCAGGTCCCTGTCTTGCCCACCTGTCTCGAAGAATAGATATGCATGTGGGAAACAGCCTCGCACAGTGCCGTATACAGAGCGCGAGCCGTGTCTGTGGGTCTCCCTTGTGTGCTTCCCTTTTCAGTAGATTGATGAGCCCCTGTTCATTTGATTTGATATTAGAGCAGCTTAAGACCTTCGGTTTTTTGTAATGATGTATATAGGTTTTTTTCTTGATAAATTCTTCTGTAGGTTTTTGTAAGTTTGATGATTTTTGAAGAATTTGTCTCTAGCTTAACTTCTCATTTACTGCACAGATCTTTATTTTGTAGGTACCTGCCAGTATTACTTAGCGGGTCCCAATGATCTCAGATTCCTAGGTGTGGCAGAGAACTGATGTTTTTACTGGTTGCGTACCTGTCACGTCACGGTCATGAGCCATCTGCTGGCAGAGCAGTGTGGGTTGTGCTGTGGGTGTTCGTCCATCTAAATGGTAGTATTGGTAGAGAACTAAGATCTGTCTCGTATAGATAACTACTGTTGACACGTGGCACACTGAGATTCTGGTCATCCAGCTCCTGAGAACGTGTTTTGTCGTTGACAGTATGCTAAGCTGGGCCTGAGTTTGGTGGTTCCAGGAGGGGGAATCAAGAAGAAATCTGCAGCACCACAGGCTAAGTCTGAAGGCGCCACTGCCCCTGCCACCGAGGAAGACGAGGACGAGTACGCCGGAGGCCTGTGCTAGGGTCTTGGCTCCGCGGAAAGGAAGAGGAAATTTCTGACGTGCCGTTCATGGACTTGGACCTTGTCTAAGGGGATCCAGACTTCACTGCAGTCATGGTTTTGAAAATGCTAATAAAGACTCATCTTTAGTCATCATTTTGCGAAGTCACCCATTGTACCCACTACCTGAGAACTTTTTTTTTTTTTTCTGTCCATAAGAGCCTTTCTAAGACACCCAGCAAGAATGAACAGGTAAATGTATTGTCACATTTTAATACAGTTGATTTTGAAATTTGCAAGCCACAAATGATGTTCTAAACAAAAGGGACAGTAGACATAGAAATTCTTTTCTCTTGGGCTTTTTTAATTTATTGTTAGAGAATTTTCTTTGCATTTTATTTAATCATTGCTGCTAAAAGTAAAGTTTACTGGTTAAACAAAGTAGTATTTTAAACTTTTGTTTTGAAAAGGAGATTTATCCCCAGTGATATCAGATACATTTAAATTATTAAATCTTTAAGTCTTTTCCAAGGCAAGACTGGGACAGGATGCTATTTTGAGCCTTACAATATTGTTTAGCCCAATGAAAGGTACATTTAAAGTCTTACACGTAAATTGAATCCTTTGAAGGCATATTTAGCTCCTCTTTGAAATGCATTTTTTCCACCTAAAAAAGCACAGCGGCTCTCCCCAAATCCACTTGGTTTTGACTAAATGGGAATTAATGAGGACTGTTTTTATGCATTCTAATTCCCAGCAGTCTAGAACATTTCTTCCCTCCAAAATAATTTTCGATTCACTTAGAGCTGTAACCGGACGGTAACTAGACGTGGGAATGCCGTATACCATAGACATTTAGCTGAGAGGGAAGAATGGTTTCTGAAGTACTTCTGTTTAAAGGACTGACTGCCAGCATTTTAGTCCTGGTGGGTATTCCTAAGAGATTATTCTTGAAGCATTCCTTTTTCACCTCTGTCTCCCAGTCTGCTAAGCGGAAAGAGGCACCGGTCAGCAGCAGGGTGCCTTCTGCGGGCAGGGTGGTTTCCTGTCCGCGTGTCCTGTCTTCACAGGGCCCGGCCTTATGTGAGTGCAGCGTGTGTCTGTTCGCTGCTCCCTGAAGACCCCAGGGCCGATCCGTCACGATGTGTGGTGTTTAGCCATGGTTTTAGCCAAGGGAGAGGAGGGCTTAGCCAGGACGTTATCTTCATGTGGCAGGTGCTCTTGGGTGGGGGTGGGTGGGAGGGGAGACATTTATTGAAGACCCTATTTAAAATACTAACAAATACAATGTTTGGATTCCTCAAATTGCTCTCCTAGTTCTGGTAGCAGCCCATTTTCACTGACTGTATGGAGATTAACTTTGAACAATCTCAGTAAAGCTGCACTTAGACATTTGTACCGAAGTACATACTAGAATGCTGCCAAGATCCCGCCATTGCTGCTGTGCCCTTTAGACCTAGTTGGAAACTTCGGGAGCCTCATATTAACGCTCCTGTGAGCTAAGTCACCATCTGCCTAAACAGATTTGGCAGCACTTAAAAGATACTTTAGACTATTTGTTTAAAGACCATATTACCCATTGCAGCCTTGGAAAAATCGGTAACTTTTACATTCTAAAAACGAGGAGTGATTCAGTGCATTCTGCATCCGCAGGGCAGCTGACCCTTAGCAATGTAAAAGGCTCTGTTTCTTCCAAGTGCAGCCTCCTTCCCCCTCCCTGCCCACGCTCAGGGACTGATGTGCAGGACGCACGCTGTGGTGTCCAGGAAAGAGCCCCTTGTTCCATCCTCATACAGTTTAGTGTTCCACGCACGGAAGTCTGTATCCTGAGTGTGGTCCGAAGTGGGAAACGTGTGTTTACAACAACAGGAAAACCTTTTGCAGAGCTCGCGCCATCACTTTTACCAAAGTGGAAGTCTGCATGAGTATGCTCAGAATTGAATACTCAGTGTTCTGTTATATTGTAAGTGAAGTCGATCTACAAATCTATTTAATATATTGAATTTCTTTGTACATAGAGTATGTATGGTATTTGTGTATGGAATCTGTGCTTCCTTCCTATTTTTTCCAGTTCTTTGATGAGAAAATATTAAATGTGTTGTTACGGAAATGTAGATTATTGCTTCAGTGGGAAGATATTATGAAAATAAAATCTGTAACTATGATATATATATATTATATGAAAGTATGATTATTACTGTTACTCATTTCGCTTTACTTATTTCCTTTCTTCCAAGAACATAGTCTCATTTATGTGATTTCCAGCCATATATATACAAGAACAATATTTTATTAGGTCCTGTATTCTGCTCTTTGGGAGTCAGTTAAGTACCTTTAGGAGTTAAACTATTTGAGTTTTTAAGATACTGATCCTCCAGTTAGTATAACACTGTACTATCTGCTGCTTGTTGAGGTGGAAGACTTTAATACATCTTCCAAGAGAGTAATTCTTTCACGAAGGGAGGCGGTGGAAGTCAAGTGCATCATTTCCAGGCCAGACCACTTACTGCTGGAGGGACACTCACGAGTTCCCTTTCCCCTGCCACTCAGATCCGGAATGCTCCCGTGTCCCGCCCTGAGAGCGGAAGCCGTAAGCAGAGCCCTTAGCTGACCTGTGATGCACACAAAGCAGGAATGAACTTGGTTTCCAGTGCGTCTTAGTACGTAAAGACTGTCCCAGGATTTGTGCAGAAGCTGACTAATTATTCAAGAAATTTTTCTTGAAAAATGTTATTACTTCTATAAGAATATAAACCTGGAGTAAGGCACGTTTTGTTGTAAAGTGTTTTAGTTGGTCTTCGAAAAGCGTGTATGACTTTACTGTTAAGAGTTGATGGAAGCTATATTGTGTTTTTTGTGCGGCGCTGGGGAGCCAGGCTCCTGGACAAGCCGGCCCGCGGTGCTCCCAGCTGACTTGCTGTGGATCTTGGGCAAGCTGGCTTCCTCACTTAACCACAGGAGCCTCATGGCGTCTACTTAAAGGGGCTTGGGGGATTGAGTTCACAAATGCAAAGCACCTCACAGAGTAATTGACAAATAGCGGGTGCTCAGGGATGAATGAGATCATGAACTCTGGGAGAGAAAAGGTCAGTTAGTCGTTCCAATTTTGACAGCCAAACTTCCTTGCGAACTTCTGCATTTCAGACTCTGGCGTAAGTCATTTGATCTAAGACCTCATTTTATTCTCATTGTGGCCGGATGACAACTGAGGCCAAGTCTCTGCTAGAGACTTGTGTCTCTGTGCCTGTTGGCACCTCCCGGTTAGACTGACTGATGGGCCGCAGCCCTCGGGCTTTGCGTACCCAGGATGCTGCCTGCCGGCCTCTCCCACAGTTCCGTTTGCGTCCTCTACTGCCCCGTGATCTCTTGGAGGCTGACCTCTGCCTGCCTTCAGACCAGGACCAGTGGCTCTGAACCTGGGGGCGGAGTGGGGGGACAGCCCGACATCTCCCTCCTCCCTCTGCAGGCTGTGTGGTGGGCCCTCAGCAGTCAGGTTCAGACACTGTCCCCACCCTCCTGGCCACAGTGGTTTGGTCCCAGACTTGGCTTCTGACTCCAGCTGAGCAAATTAGGGTTCGTTCCCTCCCAGAGGATGTGGGATTTGTTCTCACTCTCCAGATTGCCCTTTCTTCATCCCGTGTTATTTTGCTTCCTGGTGCTTCTCAGTACTTGGAATTACGGCATGTGTGCATGTGTTTTTTGTGTACGAATTGTGAAGAAAATGTGAACTCCATTAGGTTAAAATACGGCCGCCATGAGAGCAGGGCCTTCATTCTCTCCCTCACCTGTGAGTCTTTCAGAACAGTTTCTGGCACATGGTGGGCACTGAATAAATATTAATAGATACGGGAACAAAAGCACTCAGCAAATGTTACTCCGTTTGCTCTTACTGAAATCGGCTGGTCTCAGGGCGCCTGGGTGTCTCAGTCGGTTGAGTGTCCGGCTTCGGCTCAGGTCGTGATCTCACGGTTTGTGAGTTCGAGCCCCGCGTCGGGCACTGTGCTGACAGCTTAGAGCCTGGAGCCTGCTTCTAATTCTGTGTCTCCCTCTCTGTCTGCTCCTCCCCTGCTCATGCTCTGTCTCTCTCAAAAATAAATAAACATTAAAAAAAATTAAAAAAAAATAAAAAGAAATTGGCTGGTCTCTGGTCCTGTTCTTTGTCACTCTTAATTTGTATTAGCCAATATTTATCCAGTGCTTTCAAACCCAGTAGACGTAGCATTTCTAAGGTCATGCTCTCTGTTAGGAGAGCTTCTCTGTTTTCCCTGTCCCTCCATGCCTCATTTAGAGGGACTGAACATTCCCTGCTAGATCTTAGGCCAAGGCACTCGTAGGACACAAGCCTCCTCAGGGAGGCTCTGAGAAATACCTGAGCACACGGAGATGCGTTCAGCTATTTGTCTTCCAGAGCCCAGCGAGGCCATGTTGGGTGAGTCTCAGGCTGCAAGTTCTCCAGATAATCAGAGCCAAACCCTGAAGTTGTTTTATTGCTCAAAGCTGAGGTCCAGTCTGGCTTTGATTTCACAGGGGCGATCCATCAGACGGGCGGAGATTGGAGAATCTGAAAACAAAATTGGTTCGAGCTATGCTGTTCAAATCTTAGAACTTGTACACAGAAACCTTGCCTTTCCTCTTCAAGCCTCTCTGAAGCTCTTTCTAGAACCTGGGCTTCCCAGTTCAAGAGAGCGGAACATCCTGCCTTCTTTGCACCTACGACCTTGATGGTGAGAACAGGCGACATTCCGATAGCTTATTGCATGGGCGGCTTGCAGAAGTCCCCCTGCAGAAGATTTCTGTTCAAAATGAAACCAGGGTTTCACCTTTTTGGTGTGTTTAGGTTTAGTCCTTTGGCCAATAGCTCCTTTTAACTGTGATGTTAGCAAATGTTTCTTGAGATTTGATTGAATATGATTTTGATGAGGGAGGCTTTATAAAATGTCTGGGGCAGAGTGATACCTCCCAGAACCGTGCAGATGAATATTTCTAACTTCAGGGCTGACGTCAAGCATGCTACGTGAACTCACTCACAAAATTGAACTGTGATGTGTAGAGCGTTGTAGAACGAGCAACACGTTTTGATCTCTTCCCGTACTTTGGAAGTCGCTTTGTAGCTGTCTTGTGTTTTTCCAGCATCTTCCACGGCTCGGTCTCTGAATGTTTTCCTCTTCGTATCCTCCGCTGTCTCATCCACACCTCTACAGAAGCCGCTTAGCTCCGGGGCCATATCCGTGGCTTCTGTGGGCATATAGACAGATGAACACCCCACCGGAAGCTGGACCGTCCTGTCACCTGGCAGACGTATGAGAGGCATGTCCGGACTTGTATCTTCAGAGCTGAACATTGGCTTGAACGTTGCAATGCGATAATCCTAACCAATTCTCTTGGCAAAAGCAGTGGGTTTCTGTAGCTGTGTTATCCGAGAAGGGTGCAGAAGGCACGAGAAGAAAGATGAATGGGACGGAAGTATTAAGATTTATCAGGACCCGACTGCCATTGTGACGCTGGCGACTTCTCCCACCGCTGGTGCTTACTCAACCGGGATGTATGGGTTGGCACGTTACCGTGTGGCTACCCAGGATGGTGAGCGGTGGCCCTGCCCCCCCTTTCCTGCATCCCCCTGCATCAGTGGTGTGCCTGTGGACAGCTGCACAAGGGAGGAAATGCAAGGATCCCCAAATGACCTAGAACTTCAAGGCTGCCACGAGTTGCCCACAGCTGCTGGCGACCCATACCCAGCTCCAGTGAGTCTGGAGTTTGGAGGCCTTCTCTAGCCAGGGTCAACTGGATGATTTTTCTGGGCCCAGCGCCACATGAAAGAACAGGCCCCTTTGTTCAAAAACAGAAAAAAAAAGTTCTGTTTCTTTGCGTGTGTGTGTGTGTCTCTCTCTCTCTGCCTATCATAGTGTTTGCATTTGCTATTCAATGGGGGTGCTTCGGGAGCAGACCCTCATGGGGCCTTGGCCCTGCCGTGCACCGGGTGCATGCCTGACGCCGACCCTTCCCACACCCAGGCCGCCCTCCCAGCAGAGGCGGCCCCAGGTCGGTGGGCAGGGGCAGGGAGCCGGCTGCTGAGAAGCCTTTCCATGACGATGGGGAGGCGGACCCCGCATGAGTCAAGGCTCCAAGGCCCCGGCACATCCCCCACTACCCCATCAGATTGGCTTACAAAAGACACCTCCAAAGACAAGATTATTGAGAAATTCAAGATGACCCCAGGCGTGGGGCCCTTTGCGCGTGGACCCTGTGCAATCACACCGGTCGCCTGCCAAAGGCCAAAAGTGCCGGAGCCCAGCCCAGACCCGTGGCAGCTGGGAAGCAAGGGCTTCAGGTCAGGTACGCATTTCTCGCTCTCGGCATCCCAGATGTTATTCCATCCTGGAGGAGTTCCTCAGGGGCCCTGCGGATCTTCATTCCAGAAGGGGGCTGGCGATGGACCCATAAGAGTGCAGATGTTGTCACTGTCATTAGCAGGAGGGGGCCAAGGCCTTCCAGGCTCTCGAGTGCAGAGTAAATAAACACAAATAGCACTTCTCATGCTAATACCGACCCCTTCTCATGATCCATCTTCCTTGAATTAAGCTAAGAGACACCCCTGGGGGTGAGGGAAAAGTGGGGAGGTCTAAGGGGACCCAGACTTTATCAGTCTGCCGTAGCCAAGCCCTAGACCCAATGGGAATGCCAGGGAAGGGCTGCTGGGGACAGGATTCTCGTACTTTACCAACAGACCCTCGGGGGCTTCTCTGCCGGCTGTGATCCTGGCTTGCCTGGGTCCATGGTTTTCCCGTTGTGATTTCTCTTCCGCCTTCTCAAGTGCGGGGCACACGTCGGCCTCTCTGGGTGCCCTCTAGAAATGTCCTCAGACCGGGGCGCCTGGGTGGCTCCGTCGGTTGAGCGTCCGACTTCGGCTCAGGTCGTGATCTCACAGTTCGTGAGCTTGAGCCCCGCATCGGGCTCTGTGCTGACAGCCCGGAGCCTGCTTCGGATTCTGCATCTCCCTCTCTCTCTCTGCCCCTTCCCCGCTCTCATTCTGTCTCCGTATCTCTCAAAAGTAAACATTTTTAAAAAATAAAAAAAGAAAGAAACGTCCTCAGATCCAGTCTGTGCACGCCGATTGTCTGATAACTGACACAGGAGCCAGAGGCCTCCCACTTTAGAGATGCAATGGGGGAAGCAGGGCAGGGAGAGCACATGGCCAGTCCATCTGGAAGGAGCCTTGGAAAATGGATGGAGAAGCAGAGAGTGAAGAAGACCTCCAACCAGGGCTGAGGGAAGCCACCTACCCACGTGAGAGGCAGGAAGCCCGTAGACCCAAGTCAGACCGAGCCACGGTTTTTCCCCGGACCCTGGGGATGGGGGGTGGGGGGCGGTGTGTTGGAGGTGAGGACGTCCTCCTGGGGAAGGCCTGCTGCGGGGTTCGTGCTCTCATGAAGACGCTCCTCTCAAACCCTCCCCAGATTTCACCTGGGAACGGAGCTCTGAAGACACGCCTCATGCCATTTTCCGCCAGAAAACATTTCTGGAATGGAACCTTTATTGCTCATTTCTCTCCTCCCTTTGGGGGGCATAATAATTTAGGTTTATCAGGACAGTTCCAGGGCTCCAGGGTTAGAATTTTCCAGCCACCAGGTGGCGCTGCAGAGCAAGCTTAGAGCGGGCCTGAAGGGAGCCTGCCGGTTGGGGGGGCGCCTGGGTCTGTGGCCCAGGGCGGGCAGCGCTTCGCACAGACCAACTCCAAAGTTACTGCTCACAGGGACTGTGAACAAACTATAGGTTGGCTGATTAGGATTCAAAGTTACCACTCAGATGAAAACTTGCAGCTCTGCGTCTCTCTGAATCGTGCACTCTGTAGGCAAACCCTTGGTTATATTTATTTACGTGTTGTTACTCTTTTAGCATAAAATTATGTAGTCGACGTGAACAGGACTGGGCCTTCCTGAAGCCTCTGTCCTGGGCTACTTTCAGTTCTTCCGGTGGTGGTGAGGGGAAGGGGGGGGGGGCGGTGGAGAGTAAGGAGGCGTTAACTTTGGCCAGGGCGATTCTTTGTATGGACCTGTTCCCCTCACTGCAGGTCACTTAGCTTTCCTTGACTCTCGCCCGCTAAATGCTGGCCGTGTCCCCCACGCATTGTGACCAACCAGTAATGTCCTCCTACATGTGCACGTGCCCCGCCCAGGGTTGGGTTGGGTTACCCTTGTCGTGAACCAAGACCGCTTTGAGAATACAGTGTCTCTCTGCCCTACCTTCTACCGTCAGAGCATCAGCAACACGGCTCTAGACCGTATTGCCCTACATAATCCCCACATGGGCTGCTCAAATGGAAAGAAATCAAAAGGAGATCCAAGTAAAATTCCTCTCTTCGGCCGCGCTAGTCACACCCCAAATGCTCGATAGCCCCACGGGCCCAGTGGCTACCGGACCGGGTGTGCACAACAGAGCATGTATTTGGCTCCTCCTGTCCGACCCCCCTTGAGTTTCACATGCGCCTGATGCAGGGGACCTGGTATCCAGGCCCCCAAGTAACTGTTTTCGGTCTCACCCCACTGGGTTTATTCCTTCTCCCGAGAGTCACAAAGTTGCCTAAATGCAAAGTCCTCGGCCCCTCCTCTTTCTCCTTTCAGACTGGATTACTGGATTAGAGGAAGGTTTCCCAGGCTAGCAACGCGGAGACATTTAAAGGTTTCTGACAGGGGCGCCTGGGTGGCGCTGTCGGTTAAGCGTCCGACTTCAGCCAGGTCACGATCTCGCGGTCCGGGAGTTCGAGCCCCACGTCGGGCTCTGGGCTGATGGCTCAGAGCCGGGAGCCTGTTTCCGATTCTGTGTCTCCCTCTCTCTCTGCCCCTTGCCCATTCATGCTCTGTCTCTCTCTGTCCCAAAAATAAATAAACGTTGAAAAAAAAATTAAAAAAAAAAATAAAGGTTTCTGACAGAAATACCCTCTTCCCCAACAGAGGACACGGGGGCTCAGTTCCACAGCAGGCACCAGGTGGTGGCGGCTTGGGAGCAGGGAGCATGGACCCTCCCCAGGGAGGTCCTGTGAGCGTGGGTTTCAGCTCCGTGTTAGGCGGGCTTCTAAGTTGGCTCAACAAGTAAGAACTGTTAGCAGAGAGAGACATACTTTAAGTAAAATAAACATCTCCTCACCCCGGAGAGGAAGAGACACTCTAAGCGGCATCCTGGAGAAGCAATGAGCCCGTCCGACACTTTTCCATCTCAACTAGCGGTTTCTGAAACCCTTCCAGCACGTAGCATCTCCCAGGGTGTGTCTCAGACCATGTTCTCGTGAGATGCTCCTTGAGAAAACAGTTCTAAGAAAACAGCTCAATGTTTAAGAAAGCCTACATAGTATTTTCTGGAATGCACTATAGCATATTAAAGATTCAGAGAAGTTCTGGGGCTCCTGGGTGCCTCGGTTGGTTGAGTGCCTGACCGGCTCAGGTCAGGATCTCACGGTCCGTGGGTTCGAGCCCCGCGTGGGGCTCTGTGCTGACAGCTCAGAGCCTGGAGCCTGCTTCGGGTTCTGTGTCTCCCTCTCTCTCTGCCCCGCCCCATCTCAAGCTCTGTCTCTGTCTCTCAGAAATAAGTAAATGTTAAAAAAAAAATTAAAAAAAAAAAAGATTCAGAGAAGTTCTGGGCAAGGAAATAGTTACAAATCGTATACCTCCGCGTTTTCCTGATGCATTTGACCCTGAAGACCTTCTCTCGTGAAACCCCATCCACAGCCAGCAGACGTGGGCCCTCAAGGACACAGCTGTGAGGTGGAAGGTTCTCTGCAGGTGGTCAGGCTCGGCCCCGGCCCACAAAGGCAACTCAGATGTCCATCTGAGCTCAGGCTTCCCCTTCTGGGGGACCATGCTGAGTGCCAGCCTGCCTGAGCGCTGCCCCCAGAAGCAAATTCCACCAGAGTGAGAAATAGCCATTTTAGAACCTCACAGCCCTGGTGCTAAAAAGACATCTTCCTGTCACCGATGAGCATGACAGCAGCAGCAATGACAGCACATTTTACAGTTAACAAAAGGTTTCGTTGTTTTTTGTTTGGTTTTTTAAAGTATTTATTTTTGAGGGAGAGCCCGCAAGCGGGGGAGGGGCAAGAGAGAGGGAGACACAGAATCTTCTGGTCCGGGCGGTGGTGGTGCATAAGCCGTAGCTAATTCTCCCCAACTTCGTCATCGATAACTTGACCTCGGTAGCTTGGAACCAGCCATGGCGGGAGTAGCGCCACCATGGAAATTGCCAGAAAGCCCTAAGAATCGGGGCTTTTTCCGCTCTCTCGACTTTTTCTTTTCTCCAAAGAGTTGATGTCAACCACTGTGCCAGCACACCCCGGGGGGGGGGGGGGGCACCAGCTTCTACCTGTGCAAATGCAGTGGCCTCCTGGCTCCCCGCTCTCGTCCATTTTCTACCCAGCGGCAAAAACGGGGCTCTGGAAATACAAGTGGACCCATGCCTTGCTCTTCCTTAAAGCCTTTTGATAACCTCTCCCTGCACTTGGAAGAAAATGCAGGCTCTTAAGATGCTTTACGAGGGTTGTCCATGTGTCCCGCCTCATTCTGTGCCAATTGCTTGCAGAAGTCAAGTGCATTTGGACTCGGATGAGTCAAGTCCATCTGGGCGGGCTTTGCCAGGAGAGCTGAATAATGAATGCCTGTGTTGTGAGATTGAATTTTATAGGCCTCATTCCCAGGGTGCAGCACTGACACTTTCTATATTTTGTAGAATTTTCCTTTCTGACTTTGCTGCCTTGTTAAGTCTGATGAGGAAAATAATCTAGACCAGCGCTGTCCGATAAAAATATAATCCGGGTCATGTATGTAATTTTCAGCGTTCTAATAGTCATATATGTGAAAGAGTAAAAGGAAACAGGTGCAATTAACTCCAATAAAACGTTTTCTTTGGCCCAGTTCGTGCTGCTCCAGATATGACTTGTTCCCACTGGCCCTCTTCTGTGCCCTGGTTTGCTTCCACCCTCCCAAGGTGCACGGTTACCCTGGCTCGGACTTGGGGCATTTGCCTTCTGTCCTGTGGCATCCAGGGAGCCCTCTAGGGTGCCATCCCTGGAGACAGGCTCACAGGTCACTCTGGGTGGCTTCCCAGTCCTGATGGCTAGCCCTTCTTCAGGACAGCCGGTTTCCCAGCTCCAAGGCCCTACTCTCACACTCCCAGCAGACTGGAGACTGTTACCAGGCACTTGCTGTGATCATTCCTTTGTGGCAAAGCAGCAAAGGCCAGGGGTCAGGACGGGCCACGCGAGGCCAGACTCCAGACTCCCCTGGGCTCTTGCGTCCTTCATCCGGTTTGGGAAACCCTCTCCTTCCGTGTAGCTTGGCGGGGGGGGAAGGGGGGGGGACAAGACACCTACAGGTGGGGGCCAGGTTCTCTCGCCTCCCGCTTCCAGGTAGGGGGATTTATCCTGTCCCGGGGGCGGTCCTGGAGGGGGTCGGGCTGGCACTGGCTGGCATCTTCTTTCACGTATTTTCGCAAGGGCAGCCTTGCTTCCGGCTCCCCTCTTCCCGGGGGTGCTGGCTCGGTTGGTGTCCAGGGAGACCTCTGCTGTCACCCGTCCCCACAGGGGTGCCCAAGGCACGGATGGGAAACAGGGTCAGAGATGTGCAGACATCTGCTCAAATCTTCTTATATTCTTCCCTTACGCAAGTTTTCACACACGAGTCAACGTTTTCTCACATGAGTCTGCCTGTGCCTGTGCATATATACGGACATACCTGTGTATATATCTGTATTTACACTCATCTGCATGTATCTGAAAGGCAACAGTAACAAAATTTAACCAGGGCAGTTATTTTTAATGTCTATTTATTTATTTTTGAGAGAGAGAGACAGACAGAGTGTGGGAGAAGGACAGAGAAAGAGGGGGACAGAGGATCTGAAGCAGATTCTGCGCTGACAGTAGAGAGCCCGACGTGGGGCTCGAACTCACGAACCACGAGATCGTGACCTGAGCCGAAACCAAGAGTCGGACGCGCAACCGACTGAGCGTCCCTTAACCAGGGCAGCTTTAATTAATTAATTTACTTTCCAAACACTCATATAGCCCCTGCTCTGTGCCGGGCACTGTTCTAAGTTGTTTACAAATATGGCCCCGATTAACTCTCCGAACAACTGTATGAAGTAGATACTATCACAGCTTCTGATGGGGACACCGACTCACAGTACCGTTTCTGTTACCCAATTCATGGCTTACTGCTTGGTTATTGTTTTAGAAAAAAACCTGACTCACCTTGAGGCGCCCTCTACTTCCTCCAAAATGTAAAAAGGACCACTTTGCATGTGTAAATAATGCAGGCTAAGAGCTTCCCTAGGATACGGTTCAAGACGACCTCATTGATTTTCCTGGGTGAAGATACGATGCGGTTTGTGGCAGAGTTTCATTACCATTGTAATTTCCACTGGGAAGCAAACTGTACTTTGATTCAGCGGATGGAGTAATTGACGACTGTTCTCAGTGCTTTCTCTTGGATTTACACATTTACTCGTATAGATCCCTGGGAAGCAGTTTAACCATCACCCTGACAAAAGAAAATAAAAGTAGGGAACTGTTATGCCCAGAATTCGTGATCCCCAAAGACCACTAGGGAGCCGAGTCCGATGCAAAAGCAAAGAGCCTTTATTCGAGCTAGCTCGAGCTCAATCCCCTACCTGCACTGACGCAGCGGTGAGATACCAGGGAAAGAGAGCGAGTTTCAAAAGGACAAAGGTTTTATTGGGGCCTGGGGGCAGTTGGTGAGGTAATGGCTATGGCCTCAGCCAATTGGCTGGGGAGGGGTCCTGGGGAAGGGTCCGGCAGGTGAAGGAGGGTTTACTCAAGGGGAGGAGGTGTGGTCAAGGTGAAGGACACAGAACAAGATGGAGTCGGCTGGCGTAGGCCCGCCCTTTCAGGAACAACAAATAATCCTGAAATTTTCTGAAGCGTTAGGGTGACCAACCAAGTCGATTTGCTCAGGTCTAGAGGTTACCTGGGACCTGGGACTGTCTGTTCTAGAACCCCAAGGGTCCCAGGCAAATAGAGCAATTGCTGTCCCGACTCTCGGCATAAGGCTTCTGACAGTAACAGATGCAAAGCAGTGAGAAATCGACACCAGTGAGGCTTATAATCCGGAGACTGTGCCCCTCGGACTCTTCACTTGGGACCCTACAATGAACTCAAGAATGAGACTGTGTTAAAAATGGATTTCCTGTTTTATACAAAATTTTCCTGGCCTTTGCCGTATTAATGTATTAATGTAGCTGTATTAATGTAGCTGCTCTGTATTTTAGATGCAACGCATTTTTTAAAAAGATCTCTTCTTAATTATTTTTAAGCCTCTTGACATGATTGCCCTTTAATATGCGACTTTTTTTTTTCTTCAAAATCTGTTTTTTTTTCAATGTCTGGTCTGCCTCTTGGTGAGAAGGTGGATCTCACCAAATAGAGGGGTATAGCTTATCTGGGTGGATTTCTTTTAAGTCTTCTGACTTAAAGCTTTATAATTTGGCTGTCCCAAGAAGAAGGTGCAATTCTCACCTTTCAGGGAAGTTGTTTTTAATGTTTATTTATTTTTGAGAGAGAGAGACAGAGACCAGGGCTTGAACTCACAAACCTCGAGATCATGACCCGAGCTGAAATCAAGAGTCAGATGCTTAACTGACTAAGCTACCCAAGTGCCCCTCAGGGAAGTTTTAAGAGTAAATTTTTCCACTTTACATCTGATCACATGCATGAAAGCCTACAGGAAAAGAGTTCAATTGTTCTTCTAGAAGTACGGCCTTTTTTTTTTTTTTTAATTTTTTTTTTCAACGTTTATTTATTTTTGCGACAGAAAGAGACAGAGCATGAATGGGGGAGGGGCAGAGAGAGAGGGAGACACAGAATCGGAAACAGGCTCCAGGCTCTGAGCCATCAGCCCAGAGCCCGACGCGGGGCTCGAACTCACGGACCGCGAGATCGTGACCTGGCTGAAGTCGGACGCTTAACCGACTGCGCCACCCAGGCGCCCCACCTTTTTTTTTTTTTTAATAAGCAGCAGACAAAAGTTTATTAGGATATAAGATCAGAAAGTAAGAATAGCATGAAATCTCTCTTTACGGAGAGGGGGCATTTGAACATGAATGCCCGTAGAAGTAGAGCATTTTTAAGTTTGCTCAAAGGGAGCCAGGAAAAGTGAGCCACTAAAATCTAGATTAAAGATGACGTCCTGTCCCCTTATCACCAATGGCTCCATATTTCCTCTCCATCACTCTCTTCTCCAGGCATCACTTGCTTAAGACGAAGGCAAGTTCTATGCCAGTGATGGGCGCATAAAGCTAGAGCAGCCAGTCTCACTAGACAAAGAATACAGTCAAAGACTCACTGCATAGAGACCATCACTTTCTAATTTTCTCTATTTTTTTATCTTTCTTTTTGAGAGACAGAGAGACAGAGACAAAGACAGAGTGTGAGCAGGGGAGGGGCAGAGAGAGAGGGAGACACAGAATTCGAAGCAGGCTCCAGGCTCTGAGCTGTCAGCACAGAGCCTGACGTGGGACTCGAACCCACGAACCGCGAGTTCATGACCTGAGCCGAAGTGGGACGCTGAACCAACTAAGCCACGCGGGCGCCTCTGATTTTCTCCATGTTAATTAGTTGTTTTGGCCTCCTGCTGGTGCGGTTCTAGGTATTACCACATCCCCACCCCTACACCCCCTTGTCCTTCCCGACAGGGAAGCCGAACAGTCTTGCCGTCAAAAACAAAGCCAATTATGGGGCACCTGGGTGGCTCAGTCGGTTGGGCGGCCGACTTCGGCTCAGGTCAAGATCTCGCGGTCCGTGAGTTCGAGCCCCGCGTCAGGCTCTGTGCTGACTGCTCAGAGCCTGGAGCCTGTTTCAGATTCTGTGTCTCCCTCTCTCTGACCCTCCCCCGTTCATGCTCTGTCTCTCTCTGTCTCAAAAATAAATAAACGTTAAAAAAAAAAAAAAAACAAAGCCAATTAGTTTAGTCAAATAAGTGCACAGCCCAGGGAAGATGCTTAGACTTCAGCTCAATCAGTGAAATGAATAAGGGATTCAAGCTGTGTTTTCATGGTGCCAGAATAATTGTTTTAAACGAGGATAGTCCAAATCCACTGGTTGCTTTTAATTTTGTGTAATTGATTTTATT
Organism: Felis catus; assembly: GCF_018350175.1. Classification (NCBI taxonomy): domain Eukaryota; kingdom Metazoa; phylum Chordata; class Mammalia; order Carnivora; family Felidae; genus Felis; species Felis catus. The sequence goes on along the minus strand of NC_058379.1, from coordinate 34,000,721 downwards.
TTTTTTCTTGAAGCTTCTTGTGCGGATTCAGTGGCCATATTGCTTAATTGTGAAGACCTAGCTTCCGATGTCACCTTTAAAGCTATTTCGGGGGCACCTGGGTGGCTCAGCCGGTGAAGCGTCCAACTCTTGTGTTGGGCCCAGGTCATGATCTCACCGTTCGTGAGTTCGAGCCCCACCTCGGGCTCTCCACTGACAGTGTGGAGCTTGCTTGAGATTCTCTCTCTCCTTCTCTCTCTCTCTGCCCCTCCCTCACACACACTCTCTCTCTTTCTCAAAATAAATAAATAAACTGAAAAGCATGCTATTTCGTGCAGAGTCAGTTAGGATCCAAATGTATTATTTCTCTCCTGGTTAATCAAGCAATGATTCAGTGTCTTAGGGCAGCCTGGTGCGGCAGGAAGGCAATGGCCTTGGGCAGTGCACCGCACTCCAGCTGTGACAGTGGCCAGGCCACCACACCCCGGGCTTTCATTTCCTCTGCTGTGAAAAGAGGGGCTGGGCCCAGGTGCACTCAACGTCCCTAAATGTTGAAGACTCAGACTTTATGACCAAATGACCTAATGCCCTCTTTCCTCCAGGTTGGCCTTAATTTATTTTCCTCCTCGTCACAGGTATAAAAATTCCATTTCTTAGGTCTCACACACTTACCACACCTGTAAGCCCTGCGAAGGGCAAGTAAGGTTGACGTTGGGCGTCACGCCAAACTTCTCATCGTTGATGGCTATGGGAAGCCTGCTGTTAAGTTCGCTGCCTGGAAAGCTCCAGGCTCCCGCGGTATGACCGGGCTTCCGAGTGGTGGAAACACTCGGTTCTGGGTCAGGCTGGAGGAAAGGTCTCAACACCTTCGGTTAAAACGTTACGATCTTTTAAGGTCCTGGACTTCTGCCACTTTTTCCATGAAGCATCCAGCATCTACTTTCCACATCTGCCCTGTCCTTCCTCGGGCTCCGAAAGCCTCTACCAGCCACTTAAGGACAGGGACTACGCTTTCCGGGCAAACTGTCTTTTCATTCACTCATTCCTTTGCTTGCTCTGAGCATCTGTGTTTGTGGAGGATTTTACATTTGAAGGATGTCATGTGAGTCCTGACAACCCCAGTGCCTGACCTGTGATGTGAACCTGGATGCTCCTGAGAGAAGGGCGCTGGGTTCCCGGGCCGAGGGAACTGGTTGGTTCTGGAAGCAGCTTATGTCTCGGGGTCTTTCAGGACTGGGAAAGGGGCCAACCAATGAGCTTATGTAAATTTTTGTAAGATATTTTAAATATCTCAACCTTTAGATAGAACCTTTAGAGGAAGGTTTAGAGGAGTCAAGGAAGGGCAAATACAGGGGCGCCTGGGTGGCTTAGTCAGTTAAGCATCTGACTTTTGATTTCGGCTCAGGTCATGATCTTGTGGTTCATGAGTTCGAGCCCCACATTGGGCTCTGTGCTGACATTTTCTCTCTCTGCCTCTCTCCCTCTCTCTCTCTCTCTCTCTCTCTCAAAATAAAGAAATAAACTTTTAAAAAAGATACTTTAAGTACAGCTGTGTTGGGCAATGTCTTTCAATCCCAGCCTCTCTTCCCCTTTCCACGTGAGGAGTGAGTGGCCAGTGATGGAGTCCGGATAAGGGGACAGTTTCCTAGTTTGTGCAGGCTGCTGTGACAGGTACTATCAATGGGTGGCTACAAACCATGGGAATCTATTCTGTGAGTTCTAGAGGCTAGAAGTGCAAGATCCAGGTGCCAGCAGGGCCTCCCCTTCCTGAAGATTCTAGAAGAGATTTCGCCATTGCTCCTTCCCACTTCCGTGGCTCCTGGAAATCTTTGGTGTTCTTGGGCTTGTGGCTGCTTCACCAGTTTCTGCCTCCATCCCCACGTGGCCTTCATCTCTCTGCGCCTGGACCTCCCTCCTCCCCTCTTCTCATAAGGATGTCCGTCATCAGATTTGGGACCCATCCTGATCCAGCGTGGCCTGATCTTAACTAACCACAGCTGCGAAGACCCTGTTTCCAAATAAGGTCCATCTGAGGCTCCTGGCGGACATGAATGTGGAGGGACATGTTCAACTCGGTATAGGTTGGCTCTCCAGAAACCAACTCCGGGATGAGGATTTGCGTATATGAGTTTGGCTGGGGAGGCTCTTAACAACACCTTCCCGGGCACGAGGGAAGCTGGGGAGAGAAATTAACAGAGGCAGCCGCGCACCAAGAGGAGTGGAGAGTATTAACACACTGGAGAAAGATGTGGGTTTCTTGCTGACTTGTCAAAACGCTGACATCATCCATGGAATCTGTAACGCCCCGTTACGGTGAGAACGTCAATTACATTAATGAACGTGGTTATTTTAAAATGTATTTGTGAAAATTTGAGTTATCCCAGAATCTTACGGTTAACATGTAGAAGAAACATGACAGAGGTTTCCTCAAATTTGACAAAAATTCAACCCGCGGAAATATTAATAGTGAGCCGCTAACGCAGAAGAAACTTCCCTAAATTGCCAACGATAGAAAACAACATTTGTTCGATCACATTAGAGGAAAGCGGAATTAGCTTCTTCATAGAAAAAGGACAATATAAAACCGTTGTCATATAATAAAAGATGAGAGAATACGAAACCCCAGAATATTAGGAAAATTAAGTATTATAACATGACGACAGAGGGTAAGTTAATTAACAATTTTTTTTCCCCCTGGGTTTTGGAATGTTTATGGTTTTTGCCAGCTTTCAACATTTTTAGAGTGCTGTGGTTTCTTTCTCCTTCTAAATAAACATGCACTTCTAACCTAATTTTGTTTTCCAATTTTTCTTAAGGAAGGCTCTTTAGACTGTACGCGCTTCAGGTTCCACGAAGGCTGGGTATGCGATCATATCCATCAAGATGGAGGCCCCAGAGGCACCACAGAACGGCAGCTGTGTGTCTGTAGGGTCACACCTCCCAGCAGACATTGGACCTCTGGCTCATGTGGGGGCCATTTTGTTCCCATCACTTCACCAGGGAAAGAAAAACCAGACCTGTGACCCCCTCCAGCTGGGCAAAGGCCAGAATAATGTGTATTCCCAGCATAGCATGTGATCACCAGGAAAATCTGGGTCCATCTCACCTATGAGCTTAAGAATGCAGCCTCCTTGGGTCCCAAGGGATTCCTTTGGAGAACAAGGTATAATAGAAGCTCTTTGTTGACACTGGCAGTGGGAACCCGAGAGCAGTGCGTGTCTCCACATCCGGGAGAACATGAGTCTCAATAGGGGCAAGAGAGCCCCCCAGCACTCCTGGGAGCACACAGCCCTCCACCCAGGTTTCCTAGAAGCCAGCGCTGAGGATGGAGGGAAACTTCTGCAGGGTCAGGGAGGCGCCACAATTCTCTCTTCAGCCCTCGCTGGCCATGCTCTTGCCCAAGCCACTGACCTGCCTCTGGGAGACTCAGAATTAGTCCCTGCAACAAACCAGTCCCTGCTCCTCAAAGGGGCAGCGCCATTATCCAGTGACCCCGTCTGTAGCCGGGGATGGATTGCAGGTGTGGATGTGGAGGTCCTTCCGTTGGGGCGGACCAGGATGTGTGTTGCTGGCTGCGCATTTTAAGCCACGCGTGCAGCTCCAGATGCGCGGGGACTTGGAAAAGAAACAATGGGCCAAGCACAGAGCTTGATGCCCCTTGGGCCCCCTCAAGCTCTACTCGATTAGGTAAATATAATCTTGAGCTTTCTTGTCCTGAGTCGGAGGTACAGAGACTCGCTTTGACGCCGATCTCCCTTCTTGCTGGGAGTATTGCAGGACCCCCCCCCCCCCCCACCCGACAGGTCCTCTCTGGTCTCAGATGATCTCCAAGTGGCTGCCTCCCACTCACAGGCTGGTTGTGCAGTGACACAGCCGAAACAGGGAGGCGTCAGGCCTCACATGTCTGCGTCACTAGACGTGGGCACCACGGCTCATGGAGTGCACCCTGGCAGCAGCCTTGTTCCTGTCTCCTCACTGTCTGGGTTGGCAAAGTCAGCAGCAAGTGTAAGGGGCCCGGAAGTGGACGTGAAGTAGCATTGGGCTCTGATTTGCACGGTGGCTGGAAGAGCACAGGTGACGGTGAGGCGGCCCCTGGAGGTTCCCCACTCTTGTTCCGGTCGGTGCTGTCCCCCGGGTGTGAGCTTTGGGGCAATGTGCCTTCCCCTCCCGCCCTACTCCAGCCGCATTTCTCTTCTGGCTCGATAATAGGGTAATAGTCCTTGTCAGGGGGCGCCTGGGTGGCTCAGTCGGTTGGGGAGGGGGGAGGGGTCCCTTGCCCGTGGGTACTCCCCCCCTGGCATGGTCCTCCCACAGTGAAGCTGGGCTGACCTGGAGCCATGATGTCTGCCTTTAGAGGCAAGGTCTTAAAAGACACTGTGGCTTCCCCCAGTTGGTCAGAGGCCACTCAGGCGGCTTTGTGGGGAGGCCCCCATGTGTTGGGATGATGGAGGGGGTTCGTGGGGTCTGGAGCCAATGGCCGAGAAGGAATTCTAGAAGATGTCTTCGGTGCAAAAGGTGATTTTATTAAAGCAGGGGGACAGGACCCCAGGGGAGGAAGAACTGTTCTGGGGATGTAAAGAGTGGCTCCTTATATATTATGCAGTTGGGGAGGTAGAGTCAAGAGAGAGGCCTCCAGAGCGACTTTGATATGCTAAAGAGGACTCCTAAGATACCTGGGGCCTAGCTATTGTCAGGCTAAGGTTGTTTGCCCTCTGGTAAGGCACTAACATTCTGATGGCAGGGGGTTCCTAGAGAAATGGGATACCCCGTATTTGCCTCAAGTATTTGTCAATGGGCTGCAGGTTATGAGGAAATTTAATTTGACCCGCCACTTCCTTCTTGCCTTTGTTCCTCCTATCACTATGGAGGGGTGATGTCGGGGCTCCAGGAAACCGAGTTTATAGGTTTCTAGAGATTAGGCTATTGATAAGAAGGTCTGTTTCTTGTAATTTACTAAGGTATTTGCAAATTGATGGAGACTCCTGTCCCGTATGCCTGCGATCTCTATCGGTGAACCATTTGTTTTCTTTCCTTTGTTCTTGGACAGCCAGGAGTGCCCGGGGAATATCACACATATCCCACCTGGGGCGGGGGGGGGGGGGGGGGGGGGGGGCGGTGGTGTTCATAGCTTGCATTCTGTCCTCACCCATCTCACGCTCCCTCATCAAAAGGATGCCTCTGCCCACAGCCTCCCCGAGCCTTCCAGTCACGTGAGTGAGCAGCCTTGGAAGCGGATCCTTCACCCCCACCCAGGCTTCAGACCTGCAACACGGTAACAAGTGAAGAATGTGAGAGCAGATAGGCAGAGGGAGCCTGAACCCTCCGCGATATTGTGAAGCCACCGTTTAAACCCATTCTCACTATGCCCAGGCTTCCCCGTTACACAGAGAAATCAAGCTAACCAGTTTGTTTAAGGCACCACGGAACTTGTTTGGCCTCATCTTTCCTGCAGTTCAGCCTCTCCTTCTTCCCTAGGTCCCAAATAAAACTTCACACCATTAGACCTGCCAAGGAGCTGCCTGCTTCTACCTTAACGACACCCACCTTTGCCCTGCGTTCTCGGCTCACCTGGGCCGCCCTGCTGCATGAACGCTTTCCTGTAACGTGGAAAGTGCAATGGCCCTGGGGTGGGACAGGAGGAAGGGGCTTTTTTCTGGGGCGTTAGGGTGGATCTAAGTCTTTAGGGATTATTGAGAAGGGCAGAAATCTGACCTAAATCTCTAGGAGTTGTTGAGAAGTCCCCCCCCCACAAACAAGTAGCCGTGCCCTCCTGGGAAAGCACTTTGTCTTTCCCCAACTTCCACATAAAAATATTGATGGGGGTTACCACCTTTGGAAAGGGAAGACACATGGGCTTTCAAACTAGCATTCCTGGAAGAAGAGCCTGTATGTTGGCATCTCAATAATTCATCCACTTCATGTTCCATGCTGACTGGGTAACATTTACTGCTCTGTGTCTAGATGAATGTGATTTCTTGTGTCCGTGATGTGATACAACATGGCCAGTGTGCAAGAGGCTTTAATAACACACTCCCCACGAAGGCACTTTAAAGGCGTCGGCCTTCCACTCCCTCTGATCAGAGAGGCAAATATGTGCACCAGATACAAGGGCAGTTGTCAGATCTTTATTGCTTAAAGCTCTGACTTTGGAATAGAATGAGCATGAGGTCCCTGGACTCCCACGAGAGAGAGAAGACCCTTTATCTTGAACAACTCAGGATTCAAGGGATACAGATGAACACAGAAGATGCCAAGTGTAAAAAGACAAATGCTGATTTTACTTCTTTGGCCCCTGGAGCCCATCACAGTGGAGGGAACTTGCTAGAGCAGCTGGGTGTATGCCTGGGGCCTCAGCAAGGGCTGCCTCCTCAGCACCTGCTCGCAGCCCTTTGACCCTGGTTCTTTCTTTCACAGGTGGATGGTAGTGATAGGTTGTAAAGTCCCCTCTGTCTGAAAAACTAGGCTTCCTTTACGCATGTGTAACTTAGCTAAAAAGAATAATAGCCATTTCCCCTGCAATTTGCAGATCGTACACTCTTTTAAGAATCTTTATCAAAACCATCCAGTATATCCAGTTTGAATATTAGCACATTTTTTTTTTCAAATAGAATGTGGGATTATGAATGAAGGAACTAGAGAAATATCTTAACAAATCATAGCACCCAGGTAGGGGGGTTTCTCTCTCCCTGAGCTAGACAATATGGTAACATCCAGAAAATCGTCTTGCTTTTTTTTTTTTTTTTAATGTTTATTCATTTTTGAGACAGAGAGAGACAGAGCATGAATGGGGGAGGGGCAGAGAGAGAGGGAGACACAGAATCGGAAGCAGGCTCCAGGCTCTGAGCCATCAGCCCAGAGCCTGACGCGGGGCTCGAACTCACGAACCGCGAGATCGTGACCTGAGGTGAAGTCGGACGCTCAATCGACTGAGCCACCCAGGCGCCCCTCGTCTTGCTTTTTTATTTTCCTTACTGAGCAAATCTATGATAAGTAAACTCAAATGCAAAAGTAAGATGTTTGGGCTATGCATTGCTGTGCTATTAGGTATTTCTTAATCTGTTGGGCTTACTAGTGACGTATATGTACATCGTGCGTCTGTATTATTTCTCATCTATTTATCTCTATATACTAATCTCATCACCATCACCACCACCACCTCTGTCTCTAGCTAAACTGCACAGAAAGACCCCAGGAACCTTTTGTATTTTCCACAGTGCTTACGTGTGGCCAGGGCTCAGACACAAAATAAGTACCAGTCAATAAATATTTCCTTTTAGGTTTTGTTTTATAGACATGAGATAACTTTTTATTTATTTAAAAAAAAAAAAGCAGAAGAAGAAGTACAGCAAACAACCATAAAAGTACAAGGTAAGGGTGCCTGGATGGCTCAGTCGGTTAAGCATCCGACTTCGGCTCAGGTCATGATCTCGCGGTTCATAAGTTCAAGCCCCACATCGGGCTCTGTGCTGACAGCTCAGACCCTGGAGCCTGCTTCGGATTCTGTGTCTCCCTCTCTCTCTGCCCCTCCCCACTTGCTCTCTCTCTCTCTGTCTCTCAAAAATAACTAAACAAAAAACTGTTAAAAAAAAGTACATGGAAAAGGCAAAAACAAATTCTTGCAAATCTTATCATTCAGAAATTGATGTTTCTTTTGTGATGATCATGCCAGTCCTCTGCACAACTGGTGAAAATACAAAAATATATAAATTATTTTACAGGATAGGACCTTATTTACTATTTTGAAATAAAATTGTTAATACTTAAGCTTCATGGAACTTAGTGAAAGGGAAGAAATTCAGATAAATGTTTCTTCACAGGAGAGATTTATTTCTACACGATTCCTCCCCCATTTAAAATGGATCAGATTGTTTATGCTTTTATGTCTAACTCAACTGCAAACATTTTCTGTTGATTTCTTGCTTGGAAATCAGATCATTAGCATTCCTGGGGGCCTCACACTGTTTATTTTTTTTAAATATGCCCTGATTTTTTTTAACGTATAGGATTAACTTTCCATTTTCAAGGTTTAGAATATTTCCATTGTGTTCTTTTTTAAATGTTTATCTATATTTATTTTGAGAGAGAGAGGGAAAGAATGTGTGCAAGGGGGGAGGGGCAGAGAGAGAGAGAGAGAGAGAGAGAGAGAGAGACAAAGAATCCTAAGCAGGCTCCGAGGTCTCAGCACAGAGCCCTAGGTCATGAGATCATGACCTTAGTGGAAATCAAGAGTCCCACACTTACCCCTTCAACTCGGCCACCCAGGCACCCCTACGTTGATTCTTTAATGACAATTTCCTCAGTTTTCTACTCTTATGTATGCATGTATTTATTTAAACGTTTATTTATTTTTGAGGGGGGCGGAAAAAGCAGAGACAGGGAGTCAGAGGATCTGAAGTGGGCTCTGTGCTGATGGCAGAGAACCCTGAGATCATGACCCGAGCCAAAGTCGGATGCTTAACCGACTGAGCCACCCAGGCGCCCCAGGTTGTGTTCTTTTAATCTGTAGAGTTAGCTATGTCATTATCTCAGGAATATTTAATTCTACTAAATGAATTTATTATTTTCATCAAGGTAATATACACACAAAACTTACAGAGTCAAAGACACGCTGCCCCACACTTCCCCAAGCCCTAATCCTGTTTTCCAGAGCCGACCGAATTCAAATTTTCTGTTTCTTTTTCTATGCACCTCTGTATTTCTAAATAACACCCTTATTTTATTTTTATTTTTATTTTTTAACGTTTATTTTATTTTTGGGACAGAGTGAGACAGAGCATGAACGGGGGAGGGGCAGAGAGAGAGGGAGACACAGAATCGGAAGCAGGCTCCAGGCTCTGAGCCATCAGCACAGAGCCCGACGCGGGGCTCGAACTCACGGACCGTGAGATCATGACCCAAGCCGAAGTCGGACGCTTAACCGACTGAGCCACCCAGGCGCCCCTAAATAACACACTTATAATGCTGTTTCTTGATTTTTAGATTTTAGAAGTTATTTAATAACTTCCTTTGGTGGAAGGTAAGATTTTTCCTCCTACTCTTTCCTCCTTTTCTCAGCTAACATAGTTTGATTGATTAATGCCTTATGATTTCATTATTTTAAGTATATAAATGATGTTTATTGCCTATCTGATGTTGCCATGACTAACACAGAAATTTTCCTTGAACATCCGAGAGCTGTCCTCATGTTCCTTACCCTGAGGTTTCTTTTCCATAACCCTCTCTTGTCCTTCCTCCCCTCAAGAATGCAAGGATTAATCTGTGTTGTTCCTGCTTTACCCCAGGGCTAAGAACCAAGCCTGTCATGAAATTGCTCCTCATTAAATCCTTGTTAAGTAAATAAATGCTGAGAAAACTAAGCGCTGTGATTATATATCCTATTTTGTGCATTTTTAATTTTTTCCCCTGAATGAATAATCGCCTAGAATTAATCATTGCCTCACATTTTACTTCCTTATATGTTTGGAATTATAATCAATCCTTTCCAGAATTTCCAAAAGAAATTGTAACCTCCATGCCCACCCCCGAACACTGTTTCTTGATGTTGTGATGCTAGACCCGGGGATCTCTCCCCTACCCCACAGCCTCCCTGGTGTCCAGACTGCTATAGCTGTCTGCCCGGGACCCCCGTCCGCACATATGGCGCTCCTTCCGGGTCCCTGCCTCCTGATTCTCCGTCTTCCTCTTCTTGGTTTCCTCCTTCGTTATAGAGGAGCACATCTCCCAGCGATTCCCTGAAAAATGCCTCTGTGCACTGTTTTGAGCTAGTGCATGTATGAATGAACTGTTTCGTTCTAATATTTGTGATCGGGCTGAAACTAACACTCCAGGTTGGAAACCCTTAGACATTTGAAGACATTGCCCCATTATCTTCTAGATCCCACGTTGCTTTTGAGAAGTCCATTGCCATGACGGCAGCTTTTCCTCTGTATCTCTCTCTTTCTCTGGAATTATTTGGGATGTTCTCTGTAGCTGGTATTCTAAAATATCACGATGATGTGCCTTGGGGGATTCTTTGCATAGATTACACGGGGAATGCCAAGATCTTCATTTCTTTTATTTTTCAAAATAATTTCCACTCTTCTGTTTTTCCCTTTTTAGATTTTCTCTTTTCGATCTTTCTCTAGCAGTGGGGTGTTGCACATCCTGATTTAGTTCTCTGATTTTTATTATCCTTTCTCTCCTGTTTTCATCTTATTGTTACATAATGGAGGATTTCCTCAATTTTATCTTTCAAATATTTTGCATGCATTTTTCATTTAAACTCTCATATTTTTAATTTCCACCGAGCCCCCTTCTCTTACCTTGCTTACCAATTGTTCTTCTTCTCCCTCCTAACATGAACTGTTATTTCTTGAATGCAATACCGTATACCGTATTATCTTTTGGAGGATGTTACTGTGCTTTTGAAATTCAGCCCCTCGGTTCCATTTGTGTGTGTGTGTGTGTGTGTGTGTGTGTGTGTGTGTTGGCCTCTGCCTTTCCTGTCAGAGGCGCTCCCCACGTGTCTGGTGATACTCTGAGACCCTCAGTTTGAGGGGGAGGGGCTAAGCGCTTAGTAGGAGGAGCTATTTGTGGGCGGGCCTTACAACGAAGGGGCTGTGCCGCAGGCTGGTGTGCACAGGTGTTCAGAAGTTTCTTGGGAGGATCCCCAGATCGCCGAGAACTGAAGGTCTCTTCTCTAGATCTATCCGTTTTTGCGGAGAAGGCACCTCCAGCTTCCGTGAGCAGGTGGAAGAAGGGGCCGGCCGTCTCGCGGCAGCCCGTGGACACTCCTGGCTTTCCAAGACAGGCCATCCTGCCTGCCTCGCACCAGACCCGGGGATCTGGGGTCTCACTGCTCCTTGGCCAGATTCGGCCCCATGTGCCTGTTTCCACCCTTCACCTCACTTCTCTGATTGCCAGCACCTCCAGCTCTCCAGACCCCCCCCCCCCCCCCCGGGGGTCCACAGGCCCTTAAGGTGTAGCCTTCTCTGTGCTTCTGCTTCTTACCTTGCAATCTGCCCAATCTGTTCATGCTTTAAACCCACACAAGTCCAGCTCTTGAGGGTTCTCCTTTGTTGGGGTTTGAACCCTGCTTTCTTCCTCCCCCCTCCCTACCCTTTAGGGAGGGGGGCGGGGAGGGGGAGGGGTTGGCAGTGCCGGAAGTGTGCTTTGGGCCGCCTGGGATCAGTCATCATCTCTTCTGTGACTTCGAGTCTTTTCCATTCCGTTGGCTCTTGCTTCTTCCGTGGCAACGCCCTTGTAAGTAAGCTTGTTGGACTTCCCTCAGGCCCACTCGTGCCGTCTTCTGCACCGCCCCCCTGGAGAACTGTCTTTGTCTCCCTGCCTCCTTTGTCTCCAACTGTGTCCTAACCCACGCCATTGTTGGTATGTTTGCTTCCAACGCCATCTTCATCTTTAAAAAATTCTGGTTGTGTCTTCTCTTTCTTCCTTGAGAAGATTGCCGTGGACCCCAATACCTCCCCCTTTCCACATCGCGCCATGTGTATGCACGGTTTCTTGAAGGCTCTGGAGAACTGAGGGCCACCTGGGCACCTCAGGAGGTTAAGCGTCGGACTCTTGATTTCAGCTCAGGTCATGATCTCACCGTTAGTGAGCTGGAGCCCTGTGTCCCGCTCTGTGCTGACAACGTGTTGCCTGCTTGGGATCCTCTCTCTCTCTGCCTTTTCCCCATGTGCTCTCTCTCTCTCTCTCTCTGTCTCAAAATAAATAAACGTTTCATAAAAAGACTACGGAGAACTATTTCTCTAAATCTGCCTCTTTCTTATGCGGCATCTCTCTCTTTTTTATGATTGCGTAGTGTTTCTTTTTGTTAAAATGTATTCGAATGTGGTTGACACACAGTGTTCCGTTCGTTTTAGGCGTACATCCTGGCGATTTGACAAGAGTGTGCACTGTGCTCGGCTTGCCACGAGAGTCACTGCCGTCGGTCCCCATCCAATGCTGTTACAATACCACGGACCGTCGTCCTTATTCCTCATCTCTTGTGATACACCTCTGCCCTCTGCCTTTCACTTATGTGAATTTCCTACTTCACATTATTTAGGTATAGACCCTACGTGCGATCCTTTCTGATCATTACTCGTGTTCAAGTATTACTCAAAACTTACATGGGGAGGCTGGTATCACCTCGCAAGACCTATCGTGCGCCCCTGCACAAGCCTGCTGTAGGTGAAGGAGAGAAGCTGGCGTTCTTACGCGCTCCGAGGTGTGCGAACGCCCAGCATCTGCTCTCTGAGCTCTGCCGCCAGCCACATCCTTGAGCACTGAGGGTGATTTATTGATTCCATTGGCTCGGTATTGCTTGGCGGTCAATATTTGCAGAGCTGTCTCGGGGATTTGACTCATCATCCTTGAACTTGGGTGAGGAAATTTCACAAAGTACGCAAAGTTCACAAAGTTCACAAAGTACAATGACGTACAAATGTCACTGAGAGGAAGTAGTGTCGCTGGGGTGGATTGGCTGACCTGCCAGGAACCTGGGGCCTAGGGGCCTCACCCCCTCCTTCTTCAGGTGGGGCCTTTTCCAAAGAAAGGGAACCCAGGGAGGGGCTTACAGGAGAGATCAGCTCTGTGACCTCGGCAGAAGGCTGCTTCAGTCATCCTAGATGACCTTGGGGGGATTCACTCCTGGTGTGGTTTAGCCCCTGAGCGGGTCCTCTGGCCGCGGGGCAGGGCAAGCTGGCTGAGCAACTTCCAATTCAGAACAGAATTGGAAAAGAAGTAAGAGTGTCCTACCTGTAAGTCAATAGAAAGGGGACCCTGTGGCAGGAAAAGATCCACAGTGAACGTGATCCTTCCGAACCAGCCATGCTCAATGAGGCTGCAGTGTTGGGGGGTAAACTTATATTCTGATCATCCATGGCTACATTGCAAGCCATCCTAAAACTCAGAGGCTTAAGCCAGCGTTTTATTGTTACCTCTCCTGGTTGCGGATTGACTGGATTCCACAAGGCAGTCTTAACTGGGGTCTCCTGGATTGCTGCTAGAAGGAGGTGGGGGTTGGAGTCGGAGAAAGGCTGAGCTGGCTGATTATCAAATATGGCGCTCTCCTTCTGGAGCTGGCAGTTGATGCTGGCTCTTGGCTTGGAACTCAGCTGCGGTCATCAACTGGACCACCTCCATGTGGCCTTCTGGCGTGGCTGGGCCGTCTACATCATGGCAGCTGTGTTCCATCATGGCTGTCTACATCATGGCAGCTGGCATCCCAAGAACAAACATGCCAAGGGACCCAAGTGGGGGCTGTAAGGCTTGTTACGGCCTAAGCTCCGAAGTCTCCACATGCCATTTCCTTCTCATTCTGTTGGTCAAGCAAATTGCTAAGGCTGGCCCACCCTGAATGGGAAGGGGGGGGGTGGTGGTGGTGGTGGTGGTGGTGGAGGAGTTAGATTCTACCCTCAGATGGAGAAATGGCAAGGCCAGCTTGCAGAAGAGCATGTGACTACTGCCGGGTTGAGGTAAGGAGGCAGTGAGGAAAGCTAACTTGAGGCCCACCTCTCACCTTCCCCTCTAGGGAAAGGGACAGCCAGACCACCCCTTACAGCTTTCATTCTGACACCTGCTGTGCAGAAATGAACTGGGGGCAGCTAGATATGAGCAGAAGGGCAGCTTGTGGAAGGATTATTATCCCTTCAGCCCTCCAGGATCAACACATGCTTACCTGAGTATCTCTGCCCCATGAGCACGAAGAAGAGCTTTGCCAGAACTTGGCCAGGAGTGAGCCAGAGGCATGGACTTTGCTCTCTGCCCTGGCTCCAGGAACACCGTTTCAATCCCGCACTGCATCCTCAGGCCCCAGAGGAGGGAAACCACCAATGTTTGGAGACCATATAGGAATCCATGGATTTTCCGTGAACCCCTCCACATGCCTCCCCGTCCTGTTTTTTGTCCTGATTCTCCAGTTCTATTGCCCACTGGAGAGCAGTGGCCCAGGAAGGCCGATGGCAATGGTGAACTCGACTGGGGCCTTTTCTCCGGGGAAGTCAGCCAGTGTGAGAATGCAGACCCAGCCACGAGAAGGCCCCTCCCCACAAACGGTGCAAATGGCAGACCTCTCCAGGCTTATCTTCCCAAACTTGTTTTGGAGGGTGGGCCCGAGACCTCTAGATACAGAAGTTTCCTACTGGGTCTATCTCTCAACCCGAAGATGAGTCTTTCCATTTTGCTTTATGAGTTGGCAGAGCATGACATTGCATTCATAAAATAACACCTGCGGCCATCCCTGGGAGGGTCTTCCCTGGGGACCAGGATGTCTCCATGGATAGGGACTGGCCAGCCCATGGCTGCCAAGGCTGAAATAGGGGGACATAGAGCTAAGCCTCTTCCTGGAACGGCACTCTGGAGCAGGGACAGGTGAAAAGCAGCTACAGGAACTGGGGTGCACTCAGGGCATAGGGGACCACACACGGAAGGCCCCCTAGAGGGGGTGGGCATGTGGTCAGCAGGCATGCACAGGAGGTTCCCTGTAGGAGCTCAGTGACCAGCACCGGGTCTTTGATTCCTGGGTGAGCCTAAGGAGAGGAAATGTCCCCGTGAACAGCTACTTGGTGCGGGCACATTCCCACATACCCTCCTCTGTAGTCACATCAGCTACTGTCAGCGTACTCTTTCACCTTTTTTTTTACCTCAAGAAGGGGCAAAGGGGAGGAAGAGGGAAAAAGAAAAGTGGTCATCACTGTACGACATTGCCTCCTGTAACACCATTTGCAAAATAAGAAGTGTTATGGCTCTTTTGACAGATGAGGAAACCGAGGCATGACCACTGAGCTGAGAAGTGCCCCTGCTGTGCCAAGAGGGCGGGGGGGGGGGGTGGGAAGCCCTTGTCTCCCCTCCCCCCTTCACATTGTCTTAACACATGGCCTCATCTGATGGCCACCAGGGCGCTAAGTGCCAGGATTTGTTTACAGCCCCTGTGGCAAAGGAAGCGAGGAACTCGGCTGCGGGCTTCTAGGGAAAGCAGATGTAGAAGGGCTGGGACAGGGCGAGCACCGTGGTGAGACCCAGAGGTGACAGTTCTGTGCCTCAGCACAAGATGGCTCTGTGTGGTCCACCATGTTCACAGCTTCAGTTTTCTGGCGTGTCTCCTCACCAGGAAAGCAAGTGATGACAAGAACCCTGTGGATTTTCTCTTCTCTCTGACCAGAATGCTTCCCTGCCCCTCATGTCATCAGCAAAGGAGTGATCCTGGGTGTCCGTGATGAGACCAGAGGTATCACATGCAGCTAAACCATTCCAGATCTTGTTTTCCACACCTTAAGGCCCATGAGTGCTTCCTCCACGTAAAACACTGAAAACTAATTTCGTTTACTCTGGACAGCTCCTGGAAATCAGTGACCCCTGCTATGTGAGTTCTTTCTCTTCTCTGGCCAGCACTTCGGGACTTTACCTGAACAATCTTGGGAAAAGAAGCCCCATGACCAAGACGTAAACTTCCCTACCGTTTTACCACAAAGAATCTCCTTCGGTTAATTTGGGCAAACACAGATTAATTTTTTTTTTTTCTTCTTCAAACTTGAGGCAAAATAACTTGAGTTGTGCTGTCCAGCAAATGCAGTTTGGACTAACACCAGAGCACATTAATAAATTTCTCTTTTATGTCTTAAGAGCTTTTTGATGGTAAATCCTGAGTTTGGTTAAAAAAAAATGATTAAGAGCTGGAAAAGGGTTGCGAATTATGTATGAACCCGTAGACTCACATGGGGGGGGGGGGCGTATGGAGGTGACAAGGGGAGGACACCACCATTATTCTCCAGAGCTTTTATCTTCCCAGCTGCGATCAAAGTCACTGAAGCTGAAACAGGGTGCTGTCGAAAAAAACCACCGGATGCCGAATAGAAGCGAGGCAAGATTTTATTCACGGCCGGGCCAACCCTGATCTCCTGATCTTAAGGAGAAAAGCGCAGAGAATGGCCCCGAACAAAGGTAGCAGTGAGCTTATATGGATTTTAGCAAGTCAGAATACGTCATTATTTGGTTAACCAATTACAATTTACAGCATTTCACGGTAGCCAATTATATTGTGACACACAGACATTAGTTTTGGCGGGAACCTATCAATTTAAAGGTCTTAGTCCTAAGAGGGTTTAAAATGGCCAATCATAGCACCTGAGATGCCGTAGGGCAGCGAGTACATGACTTTTTGCATGTTGGTCTTGCCTAGGCCAGATCTTGGTAGGGGGGTGGGGGAGCGTTTTGCTTCCTAAGTTATCTATTTAGTAAGCAGGTGAGGTCACAGAAACGAGATAAGGCAGTTAGTAATTTCCCATAACCCTAATAAGGAACTACATAAGCCTTTTATCTCAATTATTCATGAAAGGTGAGTTTAAGCCGAACTTATATACAATAAGCTTTCTGATATCTTAGAAGGTGATCTATTACAAAGCAACAGATGCCTTGCTGCACGGTGGAGATATAAATGAGAATCCAAGACGAGGCAGGGATGAGAGGCCAGGGGCCATAGCCATCAACCAAGCTTTCTTTCTTTTCTTTCTCTTTTCTCCTTCCTTTTCTCCTCCCTCTCTCCCTCCCTCCCTCTCCCCTGTCTTTCTCTTTCCTTCCCTCCCTTCCTTCCCTTCCTTCCTTCCTCCCTCCCTCCATCCCTCTACCCTTTCTCTTTCTTTTCCTTCCTTCCTTCCTTCCTTCCTTCCTTCCTTCCTTCCTTCCTTCCTCCTCATCTCACTTCTCCCTCCCTCTTTCTCTCTTTCTCTTTCTCCCTCTCTCCCTCCCTCTTTGTCTTGGCAACTAATACTCTCATTTACCAGAGGAAAACTGTCTAACAAACAAAAACGGATCAACCACCTGAGACAGAAATACATACAACCTCAAACGAAAGGGCAAAGCGTTAATTGCATTTGTATTTCATCAAAGGGGGGCATGTGGTCCCCAAATGCTGGGAATGCATGTCTATCTCTTAGAGTAAAGAATATTTGATAACTTTAAGTCAACACACCAGGCCCCTGGTACTCCTTCTGGAAATGAAGAGATAGTCATGTGCATGATTTGGCAGCTGAGAGGTTATGAACATAAGTATTCATTGGCTCAGGTCCTTGGAGTGCAGGAAGCATGGCACTATGGGAACCCAGAAGTGCAGGAGGTTTGCATGCCCACCAAAGAGAAAGTGTGGAGTAATGAACGGAGAGGTTTGGTCATTATTCTGTTTTTCCTTCATGTGCCTTGCCCCTGCAACCTAGTGACCACCACGGCCTGAAGAGTGACCGTCACTGTCTACACAATTACCAGCACACCCTAGAGTTACCATCGCAGGCCACACAGTCAGCGAAATCGAGTATAAAGTTGTATTTAAAAAAAAAAAAGAGTTATGGGGAGATTTTAATTTTTCTAGAAGGTTCTGTTTTTGTTTTGAAGCTTACACAGAGTTGTGAGCTGGTAGGTTGTCATTCACCCATCCCTTATATATATTACAAATGTCTGAACGCCGTAAGTTAGAAAAAGCCCAGATTTCAACAAGATGATAAAACAGCACGATGAGAGGAGCCCTCCTGCCTTAGGAGTCATTTGGACTAAGCCTTAAGAATGGAAAGAATGTGAACTGAAAAGGCTCATGGGTAGTGAGGCAGCAGGAGGAGAAGGATTCAAGCAGGAGAAATGTCTCCAGTTGCTGAACCCCTCTGATCGCCCCTAGAAGCCTTGTGTGCATATTCGTAACCCTCAGAGACCACCACACGTTAGGGCACATCGGTTTGTTTGTCCCTTCTCTGCCCCCATCTTGCACCACGAGTTCCTAACATTGTACCAGGCATATAGTAGGTGTTCAATGTGTGCGTGCAAAATGAATGAATGCAAAGGGGGAGACAAGCTGCAGGGTGGATCCAAGAAAGAGCAAATATGGCAATGAACACTTGCTGAGGGCTTTCAGTGGATCAGAGCATAAAACTAGGCCTTCTGGGGTACAGAGAGGACAAGGTCCCCACAATGGTTTCATATTCCCTAGGATATTTCCTCATTTAAAAATAGACAAGCTATTCCTATTTTGTTCACACATGGTACTTATATATGAGTGGGTGAGTATCCTTCTACTGAGGAGGGGATCATAAGTGTAATCATACTGGGCAATCTTCCCGCTACAGGATATCATACCAAAAGTTTGTTGGGACGCTATGCATGCAAAGCATTGACACCCTATCATCTTATTTAATGCTCATAACAGGCCAGAGACATCAGACAGACGTATTTTACAATCCATATTTTTTACATGAGGAAATGGAAGCTCACGGAATTTGGATACTCACCCTATAGGTTTATCTCCAATGAATTAACCTAACTTTGTCTCCAGAAAAGCATGGTCTCAGTTAATGATGGATCCAGATGTCTTGGGGGAGCAGAGGACACACTTGATAAATGGAGCAGAAAACATTGGAAAGGAAATTTCGAGGAGCTGTGGAGAAGATTACTCGTGTCGTGATAACCAGGGGTATTTGGTGAGATCCTCAGGGGAGGGACAGGGAATCCTGGCTTGGGAATTTTAGGGAAAGTTCTGCTGGGTCTGCTTCAGCCTGAGTCTTAAAAGCCAACTATCACGCAGTCCTGAACTTCATTCTCCCTGGCCGGCAAAGATAAACGAGACACCTTCTTCATTGCAACCTGCAGTAAAAGGGCTCAGATGATTGGTTGTCGTGTATTATCCTTTTAATATATTACTTGGTTCAATTTGTTAAGATTTTCTTAAAGAATTTGATATGCATTTCATGGATGTATTGGCCTGTATTTTTCTTTTCTAGTGACATTTGTCACATTTTGAGATCTGATACTGTCTCAAAGAGTTTGTGTAAGATTACTGCTATTTCTTCCTTATGTGTTTGATAAATTACCCAGTCAAATCATCTATGCCTGGAGCTTCCTTTGTGGAAAAATGTTAATAAAAAAATTCAATTTCTTAAACCTACATCTGGCTATTCAAATTTCCTCTTTCATCCTGTTCCAGTTTTGCTACGTTTTATTTTTCGAGGAATGTGTCCATTTCATCTTAATTGCCAAGGTATTTCCACATTCATTTTCTCTCTTCTGCAGATTAGTTTCTACCAATCTTTGAAGTTCACTGACTGAGTCTTTTGTCATTTCCATTAAGCTGATAAACATTTTCATTTTAGGTATAATAATTTTGAGTTTCAGAACTACCACTTGGATCTTTATATTTTCTATTCCTCTGCGGAGAATTGCTGTCTCTTAATGCATTAAGACCTTGCCATTCATTGAATCTAATTGTCAAAGCTGATTGAAAATCGTTGTCTGCTAATTTTGATACCTGGGTCCTATCAGAGTGTTCTCCATTGTTCTCTCGAGACTGCGTCACACTTTCTAGTTTTTCTTCCTTCCTTCTTTCTTTCTTTCTTTCTTTCTTTCTTTCTTTCTTTCTTTCTTTCTTTCTTTCTTTCTATATTTATTTTGGGGGAGAGTGTAAGCAGGGGAGTGGCAGACAGAGGGGGACAGAGGATCTGAAGCGGGCTCTGTGCTGACAGACTGACAGCAGTGAGTCCGATGTGGGGCTTGAACTCACAAACTGCGAGATCATGACCTGAGCTGAAGTTGGACTCAGCTGAACCCACTGAGCCACCCAGGCGCCCCTTACTTTCTAGTTTCTTTAGATGCCAGGTGATTTTAGTTTGTGCCCGGATCATTGTGAATGCTCTGTGGTAGAGACTTTAGGCTCAGCCATCTTCCTCCAATGAGCATGCATGATGTTTTGTTTTATCAAAATTAACTTGGTTGGTCGCAGACATCAAACTCTATCCCTTGAACAGCACTTCTCAGTTTCATTCTTTGCTTTGTAACTGGGCTGCGTGTCGCCTCTCTGCCCATGCTTAGTTCAGAGTGGCCAGAAAATTCAGTTTTCAGATTCTCTTCTTCCCAGGACCCCCTTCCACACTTCCCTCACTGGTGAGCTTAAACCCTGTCCTCTGTTTCTTCAGAACCAGAAAGACAGACGTCAGGTATCTCAGCGGTCCCTGTGCAGCTTTGCCTGTGCCCAGATCTCAGGCTAAAACCTGAGCTCGTTAAAACCTCATTAAAACCACAGCCTATCCATTGCCTTTCCGCTCTTCCAAATGCCAAGCTGTCTTTATTCTTTTATAGTACCTTTGGGCTGCTTTTTTCCCCCTCTCCTTTCTTCCCTCCTCCTCTTCTCTTTGCATTTTGCCCAGTGGTGTACAGATGTTACCCGCAGAAGGGCTTTCCTGGCAGGAACCCAGCTGGCTGTATCAAAAGGCGGCTCTGCGTCTGAGTCCTGGGGAGAGGATGGACACAAGCCAACCAGCAAACAGAACGGAACAAGGAACAAGGCGTCTGCTCTGTGGCTTTCTTTGTTGACACTAGGTCTCAAGGTAGCACTTCAGTCGTTCTCACACGACAAAGGAAGACCTCTCGGGCCAAAGGCACCTCACTGCATATCCACCCGGAAACCATGGGCCATGTGGGCATCAAGGACTCCAAGCGATGCAGGCCACACTGGTACCTTGCAGACTTCCTTCACAGAGGACAGGACATGCGTGGATGCCAAAGGGACGCACGAAGGACTGATTCACAAGTTGCACGTGTTATGCCCAGAATTCGTGATCCCCGAAGACCACCAGGGAGCTGAGTCCGATGCAAAAGCAAAGAGCCTTTATTCGAGCTAGCTCGAGCTCAATCCCCTACCTGCACCGACACAGCGGTGAGATGGGGAGAGAGATTGAGTTTCAAAAGCACAGAGGTTTTATAGGGGTCTAGGGGCAGTTGGTGAGGTAATGGCTGTGGCTTCAGCCGATTGGCTGGGGAAGGGTCCGAGTCCTATTACGAAGGTATCCGGGTGGGCGTGTTTTGATCCGGAAGTTTGAACGGGTGAGCGGGAGGTTACTCAAGGGGAGGAGGCGTGGTCTGAGGTTTCTGCGATTTTCCCGGAAAAGGGGCCATGTCCGGCACATAGTCACTCAAGGTGGAGGACACAGAACAAGATGGAGTCGGCCGGTGTAGGTCCGCTCTTTCACACGAAGCCCCCTTTGTAGGGGTCCTAGAACTGCCTTGGCATGATCTTATGATGCAGCAAGTTGCTCAGGCTCTAATAGCGAGAGAGAGGAGAGACCATTGATTGTGGTCCTGGTGACCACATTTTGTGCGGGAATAAAGAAATTGAATTTATGTGTCATGGCTGTGAGCAGAGTCACCAGCACAGCATGTGCCAAATAAAGAGACGGAGCTCCCCCTCTTCTCAGGCTCCCAGGCAAGGCAGGCTCTGAGAAAGCCTGGCCATGTCCATACACTCCATCGGGCCTTCATCGGGGTGATTCCAGAATCAGCCAGTCTTGTGACAGCTAGGGAAATAGCCCATAAAAGGCATATGGCCCATTTTATTCCCTGCAGGTTAAGAGTACACGCAATCTGAAAGGCGACTGGAAGTGGGGGGTGGGAATGAAGGAGCTAACCCTACAATACGTATTAAACGCCTATTCCAGGGCAGCTGAAATGAGCCTGTAATTTACAAAGCGACTTGGATGATGTTTGTCTTTTTCCGAGTTTCGCCGGCACTGCCTCAGGGAATTAGTGTTTGTCTTTAGGAGTGTGAGTGTGTGTGTGTGTAGTTATTTTTTTTTCAAAAGTGAGGAGAGGTACCGATGGCGGCTCCTTGAAGAAAAAGGTATATGGGGGAGAAGAGACAAGCCGGGGGCCTGAGAGAAAGGTTGATCTCTGCATAGCTTTCCCTCAGACTGTGTGGACATAAAGGGTCACATGTCTCCTGCCCCAACTGTGCTCTGCTTCTCTGCAGACTTCCCCCCGCCGCGCGGTATAGACGTCCGTGTGCGGTGTGGCAGGCAGGGTTCAGGTGCAGGAGCAGAGCCTGGAGGAGACAGCATGAGGAGTACTGGAAGTGGACACAATTGTGGGCCCCGCCAGGCAAGTGTGAACGGGCAGGTGAGGAAGGACGGCTGAAAGTCTGGACACCGTGGCCGGCCATCCATCAACATTCCCCTGTGAGAGACCCCTGGTCTAGCTTACTAAAACACCCCCACCCTACCTTCAACTTTGTAAACGCCTCACTCGCAGAGCCTGTACTCCCACTAGTTAACAAACAGGATTTCTGCGGTTAGACATCTGGACACCGGGGGAGCTGTACAGGCTGCTACATAGATAACCGCTTTCCTCTCGCTTCTGTAATCTTGCTTACGCGCCCAACCATAGTAATCTTGCTTACGCGCCCAACCCTAACCGAAAGGTCCCTAGCCGCTTCGCAGCCCGGGCTCCAAGTTGCATCAGCCAAAAGAAACTTCATTTCCCAAGCTTCCCCGGGACGAAACTACCCACAACCCTAACCATCACCGAGCAGAGAGCCTACCACCAGCCTGTATGCAAATAAGACTCAAAATAGCATAAAAGACCTGTGACCCCGTTTATCGGGGCTCTCCCGCTTTCTAACACTGGGGAGCCCTGGTGCACCAGTAAAGACTCTCTGCCGACGTCGGAGTGCCGTGTGGTTCTTTGCGCCAACTCTCATTCCATAGGGCCTAGGAGCTTGGCTCCTAACACCTGCTTCAGGGATTGCTTGATCTTCTTTTATACCCTATAAAAGACTTCCCACAGACTGAATGAGGCCAGTCCTTATCTGGGCAGATTCTCCACTTATCACCGAGGAAATATTGGAAATGAAATCCTTTTCCTTTGGTGTCTGACCGCCAGGCTTTCCCATCTCTAATGAGTTACCTTATTCTCTCTCCTTCTCCTGCGGAGGGAAAAGTTCCACGGGTTGTTTCTCTTGCCAACTTTCTGGCCATCACTTCCCAACCTGTCTCTATGTCCAGAGCCTCTCCCTTCTCGTAGCACTGTGGTCCCCAGCTGGGTGTCTATCCTGAGACTCACCCATCATTAGTAATGAGCCTCAGTGGTGGCAGAATGGCCAGCCTGGTTGGTTTATTAGACACTTAGACCGATGTCAGTAGCTGAGGCACATAAGACACTGTAAGAAACACAACAAAATGGGGCGCCTGGGTGGCTCACTCGGTTAAGTATCCGACTTAGGCTCAGGTCATGATCTCATGGTTTGTGAGTTCAAGCCCCACACTGGGCTCTGTGCTGACAGCTCAGAGCCTGGATCTTGCTTCAGATTCTGTGTCTCCTTCTCTCTCTGACCCTCCCCCAATCACACTCTGTCTCTCAAAAATAAATAAACATTGAAAAAAAATTTTTTTAATTAAAAAAAAAAGCACAACAAAGAAAAAGCTTGCCATCAACTTTCCTTGACACCGTAAACTGACTTCAGCTAGGTTTTATCTTCCTTGGAGAAAACCATAGAAAGGTCGGGAAGATCCTGCACTTTTCCTGTGAGTTCCTCCTGCCTCTGCTGGGGTCACCGGGTGTGTATCAGTCAATTTCATGCCCCCCTTGTACCAGCATCCTGGCGGTCCTTCACGAGCTCAGTGTGTGTCCAGCACCACTGCTCTGTGTGGGATGGAACCCATTCCATCATGGTAGATTTTTCCTTTTCTTCTTTTGGCATACTGCTGATTCTATTTGCTAATATTTTGTTAAGAATTTCTGTTTATTTGTTCATGAGGGGTATCTTTCTTTAATTTTCTTTCCTTGCAGTGTTCTTAATGATTTGAGAATCAGAGTAATACTGACCTTACGAAATGAGAAGGAAAGTACTCCCCCTTCTGTTTTCTAAAAGGGCTTGTGTAACGATCGGTATTTCTTTGTAAATTTTTGCTGGAATTCATCACTGAATACACCCGGTCTGCAGTTTTCTTTGTGGGAAAGTTTCCAATTACGAATTCTAGTTTGCTAATTGTCACAGGGCTATTCTATTCTTTTTTAAATTATTTTGAGTCTGTTTTTGCAATATATGCCTTTCATGGATTCCCCCCCCCCCATTTTATTTAAGTTGTAAAATTCATTGCCCAACATTTGTCCATAATATTTATAACCTTGCTATCCTTTTAATGTCTGTAAACTCTAAAATGATGTCTGTCCATCAGCTTTTGGTCTTTTTTTAAAAATTGTTTATCCTTTCATTGTTTTCTATCTTTAGTGTAATTATTCCTTACATTTTTGTTTCACTCGCTCTTCTTTTTCCATTTTTTTAAAAGATGGAAGCTTAAACTATAAGTTGTATACCTTCCTTATCTTCAAATAGAGGCAGTTAAGTTGTCCCCTAAATACTGCCTTACTTGCAGCCCACAAATTTTGACATGTTGTGTTTTCACTTATAATTGCTATTTTCTTGGGGTGCCTGGGTGGCTCAGTGGGTTAGGTGTCCGACTTCAGCTCAGGTCATGATCTCATGGCTTGTGAGTTCAAGCCCCGCATCGGGCTCTGTGCTGACAGCTCAGAGCCTGGAGCCTGCTTCGGATTCTGTGTCTTCCTCGCTCTCTGCTCCTCCCTGACTTGCACTCTGTCTCTCTCTCAAAAATAAATAAACATTAAAAAAATTTATAATTGCTGTTTTCTAATTTATCTTGTGTTTTCCTCTTTGATCCGTTAGTTATTTGGGGGATTTTTCAGATATCTTTCAATTATTGATTTTTTATGTAATCATGTTGTGATCATAAAACATACTCTATGTGCCTTCATTTCTGTTAACTTCATTCGGTCTTGTTTTATGGTTTGACATGTGGTCCATCTTGGTGAATGTTCTACTGGAAAGTGAATGTATTTTGCTGTTGGGTGAAGTGTTCTTTTTTTTTTTTTCAATATATGAAATTTATTGTCAAATTGGTTTCCATACAACACCCAGTGCTCATCCCAAAAGGTGCCCTCCTCAATACGGTGAAGTGTTCTCTGTATGTCAATTAGGTTAAGTTGATTGGGAGTGTCATTCAGATCTTCTGTATCCTTACCGATGTTTTTTTTCTGCTTATTCTGTCAATTACTTAGAGAGTATTGAAGTATCCAACTAAAATTTATATTTATATGTTATGTATATTTATATAAATAGAAAATTTTTACTTACAAATCAAATAACTGTTTAACTTATATTTAATTTATAATAATTGAATATATTGTATGTATAAATAAAAATATATAATATAAATCATATAACATATACATATATATTTATAACTTGTTGATTTATTTATTTTTTCTCCTTTCAGTTTGTCAGGTCTTGTTTCACATGTCCTGGAGCTACATTATTAGAGTATCTGTTTATATTTATGATGGTAACCTTTCATCACTATGCAATATCTCTCTGTGTTTCTGAAAATTCTTGCTTTCTTATCTTTTCTTATTTTTTTCCTTGTCTATTACTTCTGATATTAATAGAAATTTGTCAGCTTTTTGTGTTAAGTGTTTACATGATGTACACTTTTGTATGCTTTTACTCTTAACCACTTCATGTCTCTGTATTTAAAGCCCATCTCTTCTAGAGAGAACGTAGTTGGGTTTTGCTTTTTAAACCAGTTCAAAGGTTTCTGGAATTTCATCGAAATCTTTAGTTCATTTATATTTGCTTATGTGTTTATGTAATTTTATATGAATTTAATTATACATTTAACTGCATGATATGGTCTGCCATATAATCTGCTATTTCTTTTTTTTAAATTTTTTAATGTTTATTTTTAAGAGAGAGAGAGAGAGTGTAAGCAGAGAGGGGCAGAGAGAGGGGTTGACACATAATCTGAAGCAGGCTCCAGGCTCTGAGCTGTCAACACAGAGCCCAATGCGGGGCTCGAACCCACAAACTGTGAGATCATGACCTGAGCCGAAGTTGGACACTTAACCTGCTGAGCCATCCAGGCGCCCCCCATTTTGCTATTTCTTTTCTATTTGTCTCACTTATTTTCTGTGTATCTGTCTCTCCTTTACTGTCCTGTGTGTGTGTGTGTGTGTGTGTGTCTGTGTGTGAAGCAAATTATTTTTGTTTATTGGTTTTTTAGCTGTATTTCTTTGCATTGTTTTTGGAGGTTTCTCTAGAGATTAAATGAGCTTTTTAAACTTACTGAAATATTTTAAAAGTTAATACTGAATTACTTCTGTTAAAATATAAGAATTTTGCAATGGCATTGTATATTAAATCTGTCCAAAAATACAGTATTATAAACTTCACTTTAAACATTTAGAAAATAAAAGAAAAAATAGAAAACATGTGTTCTTTTAAATTTATTCTATATATTTTCCATTTCTGGTGCTCTTGATTCCTTCTGTTTATCTAAATTAACTTCCGGTATCATTTATCATTTCTATCCAGCCTGGAGGATTTTTTTTTTTTTTTTTTGGTAGTCGGCCAGCAATAAATTCTCTGTTTTTATTTATCTGAAAATGTCTTTATTTTGCCTTCATTTTTGATGGATAGTTTTACTTCATGTAAACTTATTGTTCAACAATTTTCTTCTTTATAACTTTGAACAGTCATTCCAAAGTTGTTTTTGACCTCCATTATTTTTGTTTTTGTTTTCTTTTGTTTTGAAGACTGGGGGCTCTCAAAAGCTTCTCATCTTGGGTCTAGGCACCCCACCAGATCTAAAGCAGATGTGTGACAGGCCAAGGAGTCACTCATTGCTGGGGTCTGGCTGAGATGAGGACACCACTTCTATAAGAGACATGTGAACTCCAGAAACCTCAGTCAATTTCTCCATTTGGAGGGACTATTTAAAAAAGTTGTTTTTGGGGCACCTGGGTGGCTCAGTCGGTTAGGCGGCCGACTTTGGCTCAGGTCATGATCTCGGGGTCCGTGAGTTTGGTCCGTGGGCTCGATCCCCGCGTCGGGCTCTGTGCTGACAGCTCAGAGCCTGGAGCCTGTTTCAGATTCTGTGTCTCCCTCTCTCTGACCCTCCCCCGTTCATGCTCTGTCCCTCTCTGTCTCAAAAATAAACGTTAAAAAAATAAATAAATAAAAAAAACAGTTGTTTTCTAGAAGCAAAAGATTAACAGGTCATCTTGGTGAGGAGCTCTAAAGGATCCCACGGCACCAGTATGACATGAGGTCGCGTGGTGGCTGGATGGGTCAGAAGTCATCTGTGACTCTGTGACCTTCCCCAAGATTGGGGCAGTCCTGGGGCACATACTTATGCCCGTGGTAGTAAGAGCAGAATCAATATTCTTTGAACTGAACTGAAAAGGACAACCTTTTGTCCTTCATCTTACAATTGTATTAGAAGAATTTTGTGGTCCTCAAACACCTGTATTTTGGGAGCTGTAATTTAGAACTAAAACTTATCTACCCCTTTGCTGCCACCTTGCTCCCCATCCTTCTAAAAGACAAAGGGGGTGGGATTCTTAACTTTCTAAGGAAGACATTAACGAAAACATTAGTCTGAATGAAAATAAGATCAGTAGTCAATTTCAGGACAATCCTTCAATGTCTCTTAAAAGAGAGACAGAATAGATCCCTATCTCAACTGCATGATTCTGTGGGAATGGACTCCCACACTTCCTACCGTAGGAAAATCATCCCCCTTGGGGTGGGGAAGTGTGTGGGTGCCCAACCACCTAAACCACAGGCAAGGTGAGGGGCCTCAGTAGCAATTGGTAAGCTGGCACCCCACCTGTCCACCCGAGCAGCAGAGATGAGTTGGCTGATTCACAGAGTATGTTAAGAAAGTGTGAATTGGCTGAAGACATTTAAACGTTGGGGCATTCCACACAAAAATATGTGTTTCTGACTTCCCTTGAAAAATCCAGAAGACCAGGAAGCCTGGGGCATGTATGTGCACAGGCCAAAAATGGACCTCTTTGCTGGGTGATGGCTGCCATGGGTAATGGCTGGACCCCTTTCCGTCTCCTGCCTGGCCCCGCAGTGATTTGAACTTGTGACTCTTGCTGCTAGGGTCTTTGAGGGAAGAAGGGAGGGGCAAACTAAGGATAAGTCATTAGAGATGTTGAAAGCTAAGCTTTCATGGTGAACAATCCAAGCAAGAAGCAATAATTAGGTATTTCAGGGCAGGAAACCTAAACTTTATAAACTTGACTTTTTCCGTTGATTTTCCAAGTGTATTCATATTATTAAAGTCCTTTAGAAAATTACCAGCGTTTACAGATGGGCTCAGGGTGGGAAAAAAAAAAAAAAAGACCGAATGTGCTGAGTTGGAGGGGAGGAGGAAAGTTGCCCTTTCACCGTGGCCTTGCAAGGCTCCGCGCCCTTGGTTTGTAACTGTTCCATGGGTCCTTGGAGAGTTTATATATTCTCTATCTGTAGATGGTTGTGTTCCATAAATAACGGACACATCAAACTTCTGAGCCGCCTTGTTCAAATCTCATTTTTATTGCCCTTGGTCTGTAAGTTTCTAAAAGAGCTGTAGGATCATCTCCCACTATGGCTGGGACTTTGGTTTTATCAATTTCTCCTTGCAATCATGTTTCTATATTTTGAAGGGGATATGATTAGGTCCAACTTATTACTATGTCATTTGGCTCTGTCTGCTTATCTCTACCAAAAATGATAAAATTACTGATCAAAAGGGTACATAAATTTCCTCCATCTGGCGATCGTCCCTAACTGACAGGACTCGGCACTAGTTGGCTATTTGTTGCTGATGTACATGCTTTCATTTTACCCTAACGCTATCGTTGTGAGGCCATAGACATACTGGTATTCCCGATTTACTCCAGCGTACATGGATCCCGCCCCAGAACCTCAAAGTCTGGGCTCTTTCCTAGGCCCATGCTGTCTCAAAAAAGGCAAGCCAACATCTGAGGCCAAAACAATCGTGCACAATCCATTCCCCTCGGAAGCTGTTTGGACGGATCTCCGTGGGGCAAAAACTTGTACTACAAATTAGCTGTTCCGGCTGTGTCTTGCCAGATTGCACAGCACCTGCCTGCTCTTTCGCTTACCTGGACCCCGTTAGCACCTGGGAGCACACAGTGGCCCTCAGCCACACCGTCGTGATGAGGGAGAAAGGAATACGAGCTATGTAGTGGAGATGTTTTCCTAGCTTGTAAACCTTCCTCCTTCTAATTCCTTCCCTGAAATATGCATTCCCTTTGCTGGAGCACATTTCCCAGGTTATTCTCACGAGGGGTCCCATACATCAGCCCTGAGTCTGATGATTCATGTTTATACCTCTGCCTCGTGAAGCTTTTGGCCCGATCCTGTGTTGGTGTTTCTGTGGAGCCTGCCTGACTCCAGTGTGTTCTCTCTGCCAGACCCCAGCGTGGCGAGGCAGCCTGGTGGCACGGTTAGGCTCCCAAGCCGACTGCTGTCTGCAAGGGTCTTTGTTCTGTCTGTTCTGCAGACAGGCTTTACTTTTAGTATATCAACTTACATCAGATGTTTTTTGTCTGTTTTCTGGCATTATTATGTTTTTTTGTTTTTGTTTTTTCCCCTATTAAAAAAAAATGTTTCCTGGGTTTCTTGTCTCAAGTGCAATGCAGGACAAAAGCTGGTTATTAACTGCTGCGGGCTCAGGGCAGGGCTGAACACTGTGAGGCACAGCCATCTGCAAGGTTCATTAATATTTCACTGCCTTGCATCAGTCTGGGTGCCACGAAGCAGCATAAGTCATAACTGAATATTGCTGGTGTGCAGTTCCCTAATGCATCATTAGTGTTTTAGGATGGTCTGGCCCATGGAGCATATGTTGCATATGTGCTGGCAACCTCAGAGGTCAGGCTCTGGGCAGCTCTTCCGCACCAGGGGAGGGGAGAACATGCTGCGCAGAGCAGCCCAGCTGAGCTGTCTGCTAGCCAAAGGCACTGGGAGTTCAGGGAGGTTACCTCAGAACTTTCCATAGCTCAATCCACCTCGGTGTTTGCACGAAGCCTTCCTACACGGAGATGGAACAACATTCATGGATGTAAAATTTTTTCAGAAAGGACTTCGCTGCGATTGAATTCATACCAAAAACATAAAAAGATGAATGCGTTATGAAAACAGCTAATAGATGAACACTGATTTTATTTAGGAAGATTTTAAGCGGTGATATTTCCACACTTGGAAGTATAGACATTTATGATTTGGCTTGGCTTTAGGCTTGCAAAAAGCCATCATGGTCCCTAAGTTTTGTGTATTTGGTTGAATACTCCATCCTGTAGACAAGTCAGGGCGGGACTGTATTCTGCCCTGGTCCAGGTACTCTGGACATCACTCCAGGTGATGTCCTTCCCTGGTGACTCTAAGCCTTTTTTTACTCTCACCCTCTCATATTTCCTATTCATCTGCCCTCCATATATCAAAACGGATGCCTGGAGATGATCCACCCGTTGGCATAACTTCAA
Source organism: Felis catus (assembly GCF_018350175.1). Lineage (NCBI taxonomy): Eukaryota > Metazoa > Chordata > Mammalia > Carnivora > Felidae > Felis > Felis catus. Next base: position 33,970,607 of record NC_058379.1, on the reverse strand, counting down.
GACAATGTGTCACCTTTCCTGGTGGGACTTGCGTATATGCATTCTCTCTAGCTGAGGATAGAAAAATTTACGCTTTCTTTTGAAAATCATCTCTCCTGTAATCCAAGGGGGAGGAGACTGATTTCATGTAAGGTATGAGAGCCTGCTTAGTATTACTGAATCTACTCCAAGTGGGAGACTCATGGCCTTTTCTAGTTATCTTTGAGGCCACGCTTAGGGCCACCAATTGTGCCTCCTGGATTATCATTTATTGATGAGTCCAGCCAGACATTTCCAATTATTGGCTACTTGGTTCTGAGCCCAGAGACTTCCCTTGTCAGCCATCGTTTTTAGAAGGCTGCAAACATTCTTCACTCTTCTCAGTAAACTTGACTTAGTTTTCCCAAGAGGCATTTGACCAACACCCGAGCAAGTGTAACTGATTAGGAAGTGAATAAAAGGGAATGGACCCTTACCTTCTGTCTCTGGAGCTCTAGTTCCCCAATTGCTTCAGACATCCTTTTTATGGGGAGTGGTGGGGAGAAAACTTTGGAACCAGCGTGGCTGGAAGGGTGGCAGAACCAGCCTTTATTGAGCATCTTCTATACATTACCATGATGTCTTAGATATAGACGTATCTGGCAAGGCTCCACTCGAGGGCAGAAAGGGAAGGGAGTATCTTCTGACCTGGCTGAGGTTGAAATCATCTGAAAAGGTTTAGACCCTGGCCTTCTAAGTCAGAGTCCTAGGGAGTCCAGAAGTCTGTATTTTTTTAAATTAATTTTTTAATGCTTACTTGTTTTTGAGAGAGAGAGAGAGAGAGAGAGAGAGAGAGTCAGGGAGAGACAGAGAGAGAGAGAGACACAGAATCCAAAGCAGTCTCCAGGCTCTGAGCTATCAGTACAGAGCCCAGCGTGGGGCTGGAACTCACAAGCTGAGAGATTGTGACCTGAGCTGAAGTTGGATGCCCAACCAACTGAGCCACCCAGGCATCCCCAGAAGTCTGTATTTTTTAAACAAGAGCTGGAGATGATTCTAAGCAGTTTAGGAGCTAAGGAGTTTTAGGAGCATTTGGGTTAGATTTTCTGTCCTTAAACACAGATCCATGACCAATACTTCAGAATCAGCTGGGTGCAGGTAAAAAAAAAAAAAGGTATTTCTGGGCCCTAGATCTCTATGATCTGATGGTTTAGTCTTGTAGGCTTCTGAACTCTGGCTTTTCAAAGCTCTCTGTCGATTCTGATCATCAGAAAGATCTGGAAGCTGCTGGAACAGAGAGGACGGATGGAGAGTAGAAGCCTGGATGCCCAAGAAGGGGTCGCTGCGGTCAGCAAGAAGAAGTGTGGGGGCAGAGCCACAATACCGGCATAGCAGAGGCTTAGGGGACTGGACCAGACAGGTGTCTGCTCGACTCGGTGGCTTGAGTGAATGTCAGACTGTCTGAGGTCCTCAGCCTGAGACAGTATTAGTAACAAATATAAGGCAGGAAAGTTAAAGAGAGCTGAGGTGAAAATCATGATTTTGGTTGGGGGCATATTGAATCTGAGATGCCAATGGATTATTAACATAGAATCCCTCTACGTAGAATCCCTCTGAGTGGTTAAGGAATCCCTCTGTGGTTCGAAAAAGCAGAATGGATAGAAAAGAATTAAGACTATACGTCTAAAACTGCCTTCATGGTGGGGACATTGAATGTGGACAAGGGTGACATTCATCATTGATGGTGACATGCATCATCCACGAAGCCAACTTGGAAGAGAGAATCTTCAGAAGAAAAAGGGACCATAGGGAAGTAAACTTGGCATTACTTCCCGTAAGTAAAAGGGTGACCTTATATCTTGGGTGCATGGGGATCTGCAGAAGAAGTTCTGTCCCTGTTAGACGATGGCTTGTCTTGTCTATGACCTGGGACTTGGGTTACTTATGAGGAAGAGCTCATATAGTTGATCCTCCACTAAGAGCCAGGCTCTTTACATTCCTTCTGTGACCCTGAATGAAACTCATGGGCTGTTCTGAACTTCAGTGGTCACCTGTCAGTTAGGTTTGGAGACTGACCTCTTACCCAAGGCAACAATGCCATTAATCAGCCTAGAGCCTGATACCTCCTAAGTAATGGAAAGACATCTTTTAAAAATATAACCCAACTATATATAAATAACTTATACAACTCTATACACACACACACACTCCTTACACAACCCAAGAAATAATCTGATTTAAAAATGGTCAGAACAGGGGCGCCTGGGTGGCTCTGTCGGTTAAGCATCCAACTTTGGCTCAGGTCATGATCTCACAGTTTGTGAGTTTGAGCCCCGCGTCGGGCTCTGTGCTGACAGCTCAGAGCCTAGAGCCTGCTTCAGCTTCTGTGCCTCCCTCTCTCTCTGCCCCTCCCCTGCTCATGCTCTGTCTCTCTCTGTCTCAAAAATAAATAAACATTAAGAAAAAAAATAAAAATGGTCAGAACACCTGCACAGACATTTTTCCAAAGAAAACCTACAGATAGCCAACAGACACATTAAAAGATGCTCAAAATCACTCATCATCAAAGAAATGCAAATCAAACCCATGATGAGATATCACCTCTCCCCCGTGAGGATGGCTAGAATCAAAAAGCCAAGAAATAACAAGTGTTGTTGGCGAGGATGTGGAGAAACGGGAACCCCTATGCACTGTTGGTGGGACCGTGAATTGATGTGGCCCCTGTGGAAAACAGTGTGGAGGTTCTTCAAAAAAATGAAAAACAATAATACCAAGTGATCCAGTACTGGATATTGACTCAATGAAAATGAAAACGAAAACACTAATTGGAGAATATTATGTTTGCTGTGGCGTCATTTACAATAGCCAAGACGTGGATGCAGTCCAAGTGTCCATCCACGGACGGATGGATAAGGAGGACACGGTATAGATATACAATGGAATATTACTCAGCTATAAAAACTACAGAGATCTTGCCATTTGTGACAACCGGGTAGGACCTAGAGGGTCTTATGCTAAGTGAAATAAGTCGGACAGAGGAAGACAGATACCGTATGATTTCACCTATATGTGGAATCTAAAAAACCAAACAAACCAAAAGCAGAAACAAATCCATAAAGACGGAGAACAAACTGATGGTAGCCAGAGAGGAGGGGGGAGGGGATGGGCAAAGTGGGTGAAGGGGTGTAGGAGACACAGGCTTCCGGTTATGGAATGAGTAAGTCACGGGAATAAAAGGCACAACGTAGAGAATATAGTCAATGGTATTGTAATAGTGTTGTGTGGTGACAGATGGGAGCCACACTCGTAGTGAACACGGCATAACTTGTCATCACCTTGCCGTACGCCTGACATTAATGTGACATTGTCTGTGGACTATGTGTCTATTAAAATATACGTGTCTCATCAGCCAGGAATGAGGTGGGAATTCTTTGTAAGACAGCACAGATGTGCCAGTGAGTGTGAATCCTCACATGGGGAGGGTCCGTCCTCTGTCAGGGAACTGCCTGGAGGGCAGATCACAGGAGGCTCTCTTCTCCCTCTTCTCCTCCATTCTGGAAAACCTAAGCTCACTCCCTCAGCCTTTGGCCAATCCGTCTCCTCTCTCTCCCAAGTGGCACCTGAAGCCCGACCTAGCAGAGGGTGATGGCCACGTACACGGAAAGCCGGGAAGAACCGAGACGGGGCCACGGTGAGGTAGGCGTGAGCAAACTAGAAAGGATGAGAGGCTGCGGGAGGGGGCGAGGCGTGTGGAGGGCTGACCCGGGTGCTTAGAGGTGTTTGAGACCGCACCCCTGCGCCAAGCCCGAGGATATGGGAAATATACTAGGTGGCTTCTTCCCAGTCCAACCCCTCCACGTTTCTCTATACATTTCATTGCTTGATGTAATTCAACGACTAAATGCCCTTCCGGCATCCATGTGTTTGCGGACAGGAGGCTGGGCTCCGACCCCCAAGCCTGACGAGCTCACTGAAATGAAGCTGCCAGGCTGTTCTCGAGCACTTTCTCATAACAAATCTTCGGGCTCTTTCCAGAATTCCTACTCTGGTGTCTCAGCTCTGGTCACCTGGCCTGGGCCTCAGCCACATTGCTAGCGGTCCCTGGCCACGCCACTCTTCCGTGGGCAGATGGAAACACCTAGGCATCTGACAGCCTCCTGGGTGAAGGTAGCCTTTCAGAAACACTTTCCCAGACCTCAGTGCAGGACAGAGGGCAGGAAAATAGGGGGCCCAGAGCTACCTAAGTGACATCTGCAGTTTCCATTCCTCCCATGGCATCCTTACCTGAGACATTTAGCTTCAGTTCCTTCCTTTGGCAAAAGGTTTCAAAGTAGTATTTTGCTGTAGCTCTAAATCTTTGCTTACCGTCCCCCGAGACGATGAGAACTTGTCCTGAGTCCTAAGCTCTGGGGTACATGGGTCCTGCAGCCAGGGTGGAAGGGGGGTGCAGCAGGTGCTTGGCTGGGGGCTGTGGCACTCAAGGGCTGGGGAGCTGTGTCCCCCACCCAGCACCTTCTATCCTCCTGGCTGGTATCACTTACCCTCACTGCCGGAGAGAATGAGAATTAGAAATATGGATGGTGTGGAAATCAATGTTCAACAAAGACTTTGGGGAAAGTGTCCCTGCAACCTATTAAACAAATTCCCTAAAAGCTACCAATTTCCCTCACCCCGAAGGTGATTCTTGACACATTTGATGCATTGCTCTAGAACCGCAGAACAGCTTCATTCTATGGGCACCACTGAGTGCTGGTGACATATGCAGATAGCGGTGGCACTACGTCAGGTGCCTCGACATTCCGTCTGCATTTGCTCCCAGAACGGGCTGTCGAGAGGCTAACCTTGCATTCGTGTAGCTGCTCCATGAAGGGCTGCACAGTCCACCCCTCCCGTAGTCTGGATAATCAACTGCACGTGAGGAAGAGCCCTTGCGCAGGAGGCTGATTTTGGAGGTCCAGACAATTGCATGCCAAGGGGATGGTGGAAGCTGTCACCGCAGCTCAGGACTGATACCGCCTCTTTGTAACTAAATAGAAAGTAGACCCAATAACATTCCAGCCAGTAGTAATATGGGCGTGAAGAACAAATGGGAACCGAGAAGTTACTAATTGACCGGGAGGGAAAGAGGAGCATCTCTAATGCATTTTATGGCTGGAGCCGTCAACACTGCCAATCTCCACACTCTGTAAAGAGGGCAACCCCGGCTCCCTCCCAGCCGTGTCTCTCTGAGAGAGGGGACGGGGTGCAAATGTGGATTCCTCCCCAATCTGGCAAATGCACCGAGCCAAAGGTAACCGCTCGTTGGGATAGATCTCTCTCTGTTGAGTTAAGATCATGGCTGTGGATTTTGCTTCCCTGGTGCGGACTGACTGCCTTCTCAGCCAGTCTTGGATCAGCATGATTTTCCCCATCAGTTTCACTCAAGCTCCCCTGAGTTTCTGCTCTGGGTTTGCAGTACTCTTGGTGGTTCCGAGAACATGCTTTTGCCTTAGATAACTGGGGAGGCAGGACCTTTGATCATGATGGGTGAGTTCTGTGGGTCCTTTTTGATTTGGGGGCTCTTTAGAAAATGAAGCACAATCAGAAACCTGGTGTTGAATTGAATTGTTGTCTTTTAAACGGTTCTTTGAATTTATTTATTTTTGAGAGCGACAGAGGCAGCGTGAGCATGGGAGGAGCAGAGATAGAGGGAGACAGAGAGGATCCTAAGCGGGCTCCATGCTGCCAGTGAAGAGCCCGATGCGGGGCTGGAACGCATGAAACTGTGAGGTCATGACCTGAGCTGAGGTCAACAGATGCTTAACCAACTGAGCCACCCAGGTGCCCCGAATTGAATTGCCATCGTAAGGACCAAAAGAATCTGTGAAGACAACACAAGCTGCTTTCCTGAAGTGACCTCAATTTCTCTAAGGGGCTGAGAACATCTCTGCCCGAGACTGATCAGAATCAGAAATGGAGGGCTTTAATCTCTTTGACTTTTAATTCGTGAAGATAAGAAAGCTATTAGTGTTCTTGGGTTCTTGGACATTGACTTGATTAATAGTTAATCAATAGTTAATTAATAAATGAATAGTTAATATTTTAACTTCCCTTTCTCACTGAAAAAGGACAGGAGGCTTATATTTCAATTTGGAACAATTCCATATTAGCATTTTACTTGTCAAGTGTCTTAATATTGCCACCTTATTTCACTGCAGAACCTCACCTAGGTGATGTCAGCCAAAGTACTGGGACATAGTTTGTAGTGGAAAATTATTTAGAGATTGAAATTTTGGTCTTGGGTATAGAGTAATGGAAATTACTTAACGAAAAGAGTGTGCTGAGCTACTTCAGAACCTTCTGGGGACAAAATCTAGACTAACCATTGGAGGTCCCATGAAGATGTCCCAAGAAGCAGTGTGGCTGGTGTTGAAGGATGGCCTCATTAATGTGGGTGCACCCACATTAAATACCACAGGTATTTATAACTTGAAACGATGCTCTAAGCTAATGAAAAATAGCTTATTTTTTTTACAAAAAATTCTTCTTCCTCCAAACAATGTAGGCTTCCAAGAACTAATCACTTGTGCACACTGTCCTAAAGCACCTTTATCGCAAGTAATTGATTTAAGCAAGCCAGGGAAATGTAAGGCTGTTATCCCTAACTGTGAAATTAAATGTATTCTTCCTTGTTGAATACTGTGATTCTCTGTCTGCCCCTCTCTCCTGCTCCTGCTTGCTCCCTCTCCCTTTCTTAAAACAACAACAACAACAACAAAACTAACAGATAGAAACTGCTTCTCAGGACCAGGCCCCATGCCTCGGGGACACTGCTAGGAATAGAGGGGGCAGAACAGGTGCCGATGAGAAGAGAGAACCATGTAGAGGCTGGGTGGGCCTCCCGGAGAGGTGAGCAGAGCTGGGGGCTTCAGAATGGAAGACATATTTGTGGACACTCCGGGACTGTGGGAGGGGTCTCCAGAGTCGCAGAGCCAGAAGAGCCATCCCCTGATCCAAAAGTTGGGAAACCTAGTGCCACACCCCAAGGAGCCACAGAAAAGGGCTGTACTTAAATACAATATCAAATTCGTATTAGTAAAAAAGAATAAAGAGCAGAATCAGGTCCCTAAAGACAATACAAGTTTACCAGAAAGGCATGGCCGCAACAACACGGGTGAAAGCTATAACCCAGTATTTCAAACAGACGAAAATAAATTAGCAATTAATACAAGACACCAAAGAACAATAGAAATCAGGGTTTGAAAGCCAGTGAAAAAGGAAAATAATCATTTTAGAAAGGATCACTAAACTAGAAGGACAATATGACAGTTCTGGCAAGGGACAGGGTCACCTTACGGATGGAGCCACATTACAGATGGGGTCACCTTACGGAAAGGGTAGGCTGAGAGAGGAAGGCTGCGGCTATACAGTCGGGGAGGGAGGCAGACGCTGGTGCTCAGGGGTCCCGGGGGGACCAGACTGAACAGTAAAAGAGGTAAATGCAGCAGCTGGGACCAGAGCAAGGCTGGTAACGAGGACGCTGGGCCCCTATGGCCGAGGGTCTGGCTCACCCTGCCCGGCTCCCTGCCTCATTGGGACAGGGACCAGATGAGGGTGAGGGGAACCTAGAACAGGTGGTGGAGGATAGATGCTGAGTATTATGTCTGGCTTCAAAACCAGCTGCGGCAGCAGGGGCCGGATCTCCTGCGTCTTACTCGTCCCTCATAAGGGAAGTAAGTCCTCACAATCTTACAAGAAGCCAGCGGGTCTGATAGGCTAGACAGTGATGGATACTGCAGTCTCCACGAATGCCCTCTGCACGCCCACACGCCTGTGCTCATGGGTCAAGGCTGTGCCCCTCCTTCCAGGGAGTAGGCTCCCGCCTCATCAAAGGTGAAACCCGCACAGGGAGTGGCGGTGGCAACAACTTGCTGTTCCAGCATCCAGTTGCCATGCCCTTGCCCGGGACGAGGCAGAACCACCCCAGATCTCAAGTGCCCTGAAGGGTTGGGTGACGTTCAGCTGCAGCTGCGTGATGGGGCAGCACGTCCCTCTGCTCAATCCTGCCTTCCTTGCTGACCAGTGTAACTCCCGGGACCACTGCCCCAAATGTCCTTGGTCCAGGCTGTTCATTTCGGAGGCCGTCTCCAGAGAACCCAATCTAAGGTGGCAGGCCATTTTCACAAGGAGCGTCCGCCGGGCCGGGGCTTGGAACGTGGCTGGCTACAGTACGACGATCCCTTCATGTTGTCAGATACATGGGGCTGAGAGGGGACAGGGCCTGCTGGCCCGGGGGTTCCCTGCCCAACGGTGGCCTGGCCAGGCCTGCGGACCTCCTCGTTGTCTGCCATTTCCACTCTAGCACATGCTTCCCCGGAGGAAGCGCCTCCTTTCTACAATCCTTTATTTCTATCTTTTATATTTCCTTCTATACCCCCCCTCCCCCCACACATACAGGAAGCTTCTTCTTGAGCCCTGGAAATTGCTCTCTTGAAGAGCATTACCATTCTGGTATAGTTTGACTTTCCACTTTCTTCTCGGGAGGATTTCCTACTTCTCCTCCTTCCTGAATGTGTCATAACCTGCTCTCTGGAAACTCCCTTGAGCTGCCCCGTTTTCAAAGAAAGAGTTCACAACCCGGGATACGCACAATGATTGTTCGTGTTGTTGGGAAATCAGAGTGTGGGCCGCAGTTTGTGGTCTGAGTTTACTGCCACGACGACTGGAGGAGCTGATTGCCACAGGGTGGGAAGTACGCTGGCTTTCCCGCCCGAAGAAAAATATGCACCAGTTCTCTAGAAGACACCGAACACCGTCGGATCTCTGTTTTTTTTTAAAGCTCCATATTCCCTTACCATGATTTTTTTAAACTCCTTGTACACAGTATGGAAAATAGTAATTTTTTCCTACTTCACGCAAAGGAGGCAGAATGAAGACTATTCTTGAAATGGCTTTGCAAGATGTGCTTTATTTTAAGTCAGTCCTGAACCCAGACTACATAGGATCATTTTTTTGGACATGTTCTAGTCCATTTAATGACTCCTCAGAAACTGTATTTTAATACAGAATGAAAACTACATTTCAATCATAAATTTTCATGCTACATCGTTATTTAATGAAGAGGTTGTATTACCAATAATAATAATTTAAGAAAAGGCCGTTTTTTTTTATTTCCCCAAGCTCAATATACATCTTTCTTCCATAACTATGAACTTAAAAAACCCGTCTCAGATGTAAAAATGTGAATTGGAATATGTAAACTCTTCGATATACCTGAAAAACAGGAAGGAAAATGTCACATACTGGAAAAAACCATTGCCTTAAATCATCGAAATGGGAAAAAGCGTGTTGAGGGATGGGGAAAAAGGTAGAATAGCGTTCATGACCTCAGTTGGGAAAGAGTTACAGAGCCAGAGATTTCCATGCCCAGCTGGGCGCCATTTTCATCATTCTACCTGGAGCCTGTGTCTGAGGAGGAGCCGGACTCTGAAGCATAACAGCCACCACTGGAGCGAGTCATTTGCTGGGCCTCGACAACACCGGTGTCCCCATTTTTGTTTTGCTGCTTTTTCTTTTTTCCTGAGAAGTCACTGGTGTTTAATGGAAAGATTTTTTTTTTTTTTTTTTTTTTTTTTTTTTTACTAGTCTTCAGTTAAGATAAGGCAGTAAGAGTGTCACTAATGTTAACTTTTTGCTTAGAATGAGGCTCGTTCGTCCACTGGTATCTTCATGGGTCTTTGGCTCCCTCTCTTGTCCCCGCCCCCCCCCCCCGCCCCAGAAATCTCTTCAGGAGTTTCAGCCTCCTATTGCTGTTGCGTATTTTCGGGGCGTGCTGAGGCCCATCTGTTCTCCCCACGGCAGCTTCCCCGTTGGCAACAGGGTGCGGCCTACTGAACTAGAGCATCTCTTCAGGAAGTGTGCGGGCTCCGCACAGAAAACCATGGGCAACTTTCCTTCTCCCTTCTTCTCTCCTGCTTCTCTGAGGGAGGAGACCCATAAATGATTCCTTTGCATCGTCAATCAGAATGCAAGACACTGTTGACTATATCATAAAACAAATAGCCCTGATTTTGGAGAAATGGAATTACAAATAACATTTTCAACAGCGCCTTCATTTACAAGGTAGCTTAGACTGCAGAAGGAAGTCAGCTCCTTTTGACCACCTGTCAGAAGAGAAACCATTTCCATCCAACTAGAAATGCTTAGCTCTTATGAGGATATTGTGCTTTTTTTAAAATTCAAATGTTAATTTGATCTGCAGTCTGTGTCTTAAAGCATCAATTTGTTTTTTCTCTAGTCCATTTGATCATGGTTTCTGGTGAGCGGTACAGGAATATTAATTTGGCATAGAGATCTTCCTCGAGTTCCAGTTCCCCTGTCTCTCGAACTAAAAAAATATCTGTGCACAACTTCAGAATTCGGTCCACATTTGGAAGCTCTTCAAACATGATGGAGTGAGAAATCCCACTGAAGAATTCACGGACAAACTTCCCAATCACAAGGACAACCGAAGCATACAATCCCATGATACTGGGGGAAAAAAAAAAGGTAGCTAGAAATTGTATCTACCAGTTAAACACAGTTAATAGAACACGTCTAAAAGAAAAAAATAACAAAATTTCTGTAGAGTTTTTCCCTTTGGTGAAAACATTTACTCTGTTTATTAAAAAGGTAATTCAGGGGCACCTGGGTGGCTCAGTTGGGTAAGCAGCCAACTTCAGCTCAGGTCATGATCTCACGGTCTGTGAGTTCAAGCCCTGCATAGGGCTCTTTGCTGACAGCTCAGAGCCTGGAGCCTGCTTCCGATTCTGTGTTTGCCTCTCTCTCTGCCCATTCCCTGCTTGCTCTCTGGCTCTCTCTCTCTCTCAAAAATAATAAACATTAAAAAAAATTTTTTTAAAGGTAATTCATATTCCTTGTGTAAACACACTTTATACATTACAGTGCTTTAAGACTTGAAAAATAAAAGTGTCAAAAAAAATCTCAATTCTGGAAACAACCAACGCTAGTAGTCTCATGCATGAACTTCAGGGGGGTTTACTGCAAATATTATATAAAGAAACCACATAATATACTTGATAGAAATGCAATTGTACTATACATACTTTTCTGCACCTAGCTATTTATTTTAATGCTATAATTCTGCATAGACACTGACTTCTTAACAGACTTTCATGTCTTGTAGGGGATGCGTGTGTCTTAGAATGTAAGCATCAGAACACGGTGAAATGATAGCATCAGACCATTTTGGACATTGGACCATGTCCAAAATTGCGATGCTTGACTGACTGCAGATGCTGAGGTCAGAAGGCAATCTATACGGAAAAGAGATAACCCTACACCAATTTCTAAGTTTAAACATTGAATTACATCAAACGTAACAGGAAGACGTGGAGTCAAGAAACCAGAACTATGACCTCTAGTCCTGTCCTTAATGGTGTTATTCACCCCAGGCATTTTGACTTCTTTGGGACTCTGGTTCTTGAAGGGCCAATGATCTATGAATTTTAACACTGCAGCTGTTAAGTTCAAGAATTTTAGGAAGGTACAAAGCTTCCCATCAACTTTATATGACACAGAAGTAGGCTCTTGTGACTGCTAACTGAAATGCGTCCTTACCCATAGCCAGCCAGGAACCCCAGACTGGGCGGGCTGACTTTGTCATTGAAGACCACCAGTTCCAAGGCCTGAGCGTGCTGATTGTATATTCTGTTTCCAGTCAGGTTGAGAACCCACCACTCACTGTTAGATTCAGTTGTATTGTCTCTGGACAAAATGATGGTGATATTCATGAAGTTATTTTCTGCAAGACGAGAAAAATGAAACCAAGTTAGCATAAGCATATTAAGATTCAATGCACGCAAACAATTGTCAGATGGCAGAACCTGATTACCACTATCCGTAGCGTGTGATGCCAGGATGAGTAGGGCACATGTTAACAGTGTGAGTGGAGAAAGAAAAGTGGGCCGCAGGTGTGCATAAGGTTTCTCCTTGTCGCTAAAGAGGACGCTCACTGTTGCTAAGTGAGCATGGCAGCCATATCACAGGGAGAGAGCGAAGACCCATGTGATATATACGTGAGTATCACACATACTTAATATACATGAGTATATTTCTTTGCTAATAATTCCAAGCAACTAGTTAGACATTTAAAAACCCAGATCACTGACTTTTTATTGACTTGATTAATCCAATCATATTACTAGCATTTATTGAGTGTCTTCTGGGAGGAAGGCCCTCTGTTAGGTGATCAGGGGTTACAGAGTTGAATACAGCACAATTCCATATCTCAATGAGAACAGGCCATGTACATGAGCACAACTTATGGGCACGTGGCAACCACTATGAGACCTGTGCTGACAAGGAGAGAACAATTCTGGTTGGTAGGATCCATGAGGGCTTCCCAGATGACATGACTTCTGAGTTGAATTTTGCTGAGAACATCAGTAAAGTGGAGATGGAGACGGAGAGGAGGTTATTTCCACAAGGATTGATGGCATGAAGCTCAGGAAAGTTCTGAAAACCCATGATGTGTGGTTAATGATTGCTTGTGTTGGAGCTTAGGGTGAATATGGAAGAACAGTAAAAGGGCCAACAGAGGGCTTGGAGTTCTCTGTGTAGGCCTTTCTAAGAAAATACCACCACTGCCAATGATGATATGGCCTCCACTGAGAATCATGGTGGTGGACTATAAACTCTGTGAGGGTGGGGGCCGTGGCTGCATTATTTCTTGCTAAATTCCTAGATCAAAGGAATCTAGGACAGTGTGTGGCAATGTAAGTCTATTGGATGGATGGATGGATGGATGGAGAGTGAGGCAGGAGACTCATAAAGATAAACCCCTCCTCAAGAAGAATGTGAACCACTGAGAATGCTCAGGAAGAAAAAGAACCTTGGTTCTGAAGTCTAGAGAGTTCTGAAGGGGGACATCTGGCCCATGTTTGGATCTAGTTTGTCCACGTACTGGTTGTATAACCTTTGCTGAGTAATTCACACACTGGGCCTTGGTTCCCCCTTTGCAAACTGGTGATAACCACCAACGTATGCTAAATAGGCCTTATGGTAAAGATCAGAGAGAACTCAGTAAAGCTAATGAGAGAAGTTGTTGTGTCGGCAGGACCTGAGAACACCAAGACCTGTGGTGTGGGGAAGGGGGACTTCACAGGCTGAACCTCATGAGGAAGAAATGCATAGAGATGTGGGGGCCCGCCCACCCTTGTCTTTGGAACCTCTATGCTGCCTCTACTTCTTGAGATCTCCATGGGGGCGTCTACCTGTTTACCTACGCAATCCCCATCTTTCCAGCTAAACATGAACCATGTAGAACCTCGTCTCCAGTGACTGGCATACTGCCTGGTGACAATGAGCAACCCATGTTGGCAAAGGAATGAATGTGACTTGGATATATACCGCATTGTCCTTCTACTTTTACCATCCATACCCATCCGTTCCGGTCCAGGCAACTGATGAAGTCAAACAATGCTTCATAATTAATGCTTAAGAATTCCGTATCATCATCTTACTACCATCTCTGTTATTTGGGGTAAATACAGTCCCTAGAGACTACTGTTGATCCTTAACGACCCTTGGGCTGAATCACCCACATTTCCTGCTACCTTTTTATTCTTATTGTGGGGACTTCATATTTAATACTGCATGAGGCCATTTTCTGCCCAAGATATGGACGTTAATAGAAACAAGTAAACAGACTAAGGCACTAAATGTGGATTTAAGCCCATCAAGTTCTACATCAATGAAAACAATGAAGAATATGGCTTCTGGTGACTGACTGATTCCTTCTGGCTGTGGAACGCAGCTGGGAGTCTCATGCTTCCTATAAGCTCTGTCTCACAGAGACAGAAAACTGGAAAGAAGCTCGAGAAAGGTTGAGAATGCAAACTGTAGAAGTTGAATAAAAGAAGGTTAAAAAAAAAGTTCTGAAATAATTCCTTCTCAGCCTTACCAGACAAAAGTTGCTTTATAGGTTTTGAATTCGAATCACTAGGTGCTTTCACGTAATATGGGTAGATCTTTTCTATAGTCCTGTATGTTAAAAAAAAAAAAAAAAAAGGAGGGGAAGCGTAATTAAGTTTTAGTTGTTTTACCCACATAAAATTGATTTTTTTTGTTGCTACTTTGACCTCATACCAAACGATAATGGTGAATCTTTGTATATGTATACAATATGATGTCATCGCAATTTATGGGTTCCATTATAACTAGAATTCTCTGAAGCCAAAAAAATTTTACTTGTTTCTATTCGAATGCTCAAGTAAACTCTGTACATGAGCAGTTTATGACTTGAAAACTGCTACAGAGATTTTCCATGACTGTGACTGTTTCTGAAGCAAGGGACTGTCTTTCTTGCTAGGATCTAGGTCTGTACTCTCTCTCTCTAGATATATCTATAATCAAGTGGACGGCATGAATCTATCTAGTGATAAGACTGAGGCTTGAGGGGAGAACTAGTGGCCTGGACCTAACCCTCCCTCTGCCAAGGACAAGCTAAGTGACCTGAGCAGGTCGCTGTGTCTTTCTAGGCCTGCCTGTTCTCTCATGAAATAATGGGGGAGGAACTGACAGTCTTTGAGGTTTCTTCAACTTTAGTGATTAACAAAGGCTGTCGTAGGGAGCACGTCTGAGGACTGCATCATGGCGGCTTATATTCACTGCATTAAAGTGGGGCCAAGGCAGACTGGAGGTCAGAACTAGGCATTGGCTGGTGGACGTCTGGAATACTTCATTTAGTGGTTTTACACCAATAGCATTTTTTCTCCCTCCTGCTTAGAATCTAGACATCACAGCTTATATCTGTTTGAAGTGGAGTACTTATATGGCAGGAGAATATATTAAGATGTAGATCCCCCCCCCCCAAATTTCCTTTTACCCCTTATCTTCCCCTCATCTCCCATCCATTCAATGACCCCAGGCCAGGGGGTCATAGTAGAGGAGGGGTATCCCAGGGGCTTTCTCTGGCTTTTGGTGATTATGGTCAGATAAGAGCAAAGTTTGCTACCCAGGAACAAGGTCAGTACTCCCAGGGCTAGGTGGACAGAGTACCGGGGGAGGAAAACAGAGCTGCCTTAATGTAACACAATGAGGCCTCCAAGTAGAGATTGACTTGAGTTACTGAAGAAAGTTGCATTTTTGGTATACGCGAGTTTGCAGATGCAGATTTTGTACCAGATATATCCATCTATTAAAGCTAATTAACAGGAGCAATCACTTACACCGGTGTTCTTGAACTTTCCGTGTTGTTGCCGGCTATCATTTTAGCTATATGTTCTCGTGTGGTATTTTTAAGAGGAAAAGAAAGCTTATCGGTTGCAATTTCTGCCTTTGCACCCAAACTCATGTTTCTGTGAAGAGAAATAAAAAGGCTCAATGTCAGTGATTACTTGGAAGTCTAGAAGAGACGTTCAAAAATTCACTTGACTCTTCATTTTATTAATCTCACCAAGTCTTCCTTGGATCCACAACTGTCACCCCCAACCTTTTCTGTCCACCTCACCTTTACGTCCAGCTTCTTAGACAACCAAGTTAGTAAAGCCCGGGGAGGCCACAAACACCTTTAAAACAGATGGCAGGTGAGAGGGCAGAGTCTGTTGACTAGAAGAGAAACCGTCTTGATGCTCTGATAATGGGTTTCTGAAACATTTTTTTTTTTATTAATCTAGTGAGGTTAGTCTCCATGATGACTAATAGAATCCATGCTTTTAAAGAATGTTCCATCAAGAGTTGATCTTTAATATTGTTATTATTTATTATTATTATTATTTTGGTAGCTCTTCAAAGAAAAGGCTAGAAAGTGAATTTTGGCAGTACAGAATTTCATGTGAGGAATTTGGGATGTTCTAAAGGAGAAAATAAGATGAAAGAAAAAGTTCTTTCAATTCTGAACAGCCCCCTTTCAGATATTTCTTTACTGTTTCCTTGTAAGTTCACTTTAGATTGGAGAAGCCTTCTTCTGTACCTATCAGAATTCTTTCTTAATTTTATCCTAGAAGCCAGGAACCATGAACCCAATGAACCTGTCATTTGACTGCTGGCATAGAATCCTGAATCACAAGACTATGACAAATACAAACAAACAAACACTAAGCCAACCAACTAGTGTATTGTGTTGAGGTCCCCCTGATTGCTTCACTAACACATTGGGCTTCTGAATGCAAGAACTTTTCTTAAGACACGCTCATGAATGGATAAGGAAGATGTGGGGGGTGTGTGTGTGTATGGAATATTACTCAGCGGTAAAAAGGAATGAAATCTTGTCATTTGCACAGACATGGATGGAGCTAGAGAGTATTATGTTAAGCAAAATAAGTCTGTCAGAGAAAGAAAAATACCATATGATTTCGCTCATGTGCAGGATTTAAGAAACAAAATAAGTGAGCAAAGGGGAAAAAAAGAGAGAGGCAAACCAGGAAAGGGACTCTTAGCCACAGAGAACAAACCGACGGTTACCAGAGGGGAGGTGGGTGGGGGGATGGGTGAAATAGGTGATGGGGATTAAGGAGGGCACTTGTGAGGTGCACCGGGTGTTGTATGGAAGTGAAGAATCCCTATGCTGTACAGCTGAAACTAATATTACACTGTGTGTTAACTGAGTTTAAATACAAACTTCACACAGATCAACAAGTGCAGTAGTGGCCACGTGCTGGCCATGGGCTCAGGTTAGGTAAGAAGGAATCTCTCTCAGCTCTCCCATCTTGGGACTCCCAGGCTGCTCTCACATCTCCTGCTTAGAGAAAAGATCTGACAGGACCTCCCTACGTTGGAGGGATTCGAGTGAGAATTCGGGTTCCCGAGACTGCCAATTCTTCATTGCTAAGACCAAATGTCCACCTTTCAGGGAAATCTTACAATCATCCAGACCATTTCATTTTATAAGTCATGACACTTTTTCTTTTTGCTTTACCTCTCTCTCTCTCTCTCATTCACAAAACTCACTGCCAGCCTCTCTTTAAAAACTGGAGTGAGTAGAAAAAAGGAAAACTAAGAAGTTCTTATTTTTGTCAGAGATTCCTAGGCAAACTGTTATTTAGTAAACACAGATGTTAGCTGTAGCATCGAGTGAACGTTCCCAAAGTGTAATGTCAGCTATAAACCACATCCATCGACTTTTTCTTTACTTCTATCCACCCACCCCCACCCCGAGTTTAGATTGGGGGGAAAGGGGAAATTATGCATGGAAATACAGTAACTACCTCTGAATACTCCATGAAAAAACAACAGAGAAGCTACTATTGGGGTCCATGAGTTCGCTTATCATTTTCTGCTTACTGGGAGGGCTGATGGTCCACAAAGAATTTGAGTTTCCTTCCAGTTCTGCTACAGTTATGTCTTCTTTTTCATAATTTTCCAGAAATTGCATAGCACCCTGTATGCGCACAAATACACATGCATAAATAGATCATGTATATGGTGATGTACAAATAAAAATTTTTCAAAAATGTTTATTTAGTTTTGAGAGAGAGACACAGCGCAAGCAGGGGAGGGGCAGAGAGAGAGGGAGACAGAATCTGAAGCAGGCTCCAGGCTCTGAGCTGTCAGCACAGAGCCCGACGTGGGGCTCGAACCCACCAACCTTGAGATCATAACCTGAACCGAAGTTGGACGCCCAACGGACTGATCCACCCATGTGCCCCCTGTGGTGATGTACAAATAAAGTGATTACTGTTCTTTGTAACTGGCTACATGAAGGGGAATTCTTAGTAAGGAAGGGCAATTTTTACAGTGCATGGTCTTCATGCTCAATTGCACTATTCTGTTCCCCTCCCCACAGGGATGGGCAGCCCGAGTGCCACAGAGCAATCTTGGTGATGTTGCCGCACCAATACAGCTATGGGATCATCCCAACTCATCAATAAAGAAAAGACAAATGACTTGGTGTCATTTTCCTCCCCATTAAGAAGGAAATGTATCAACTATTGGGGTGTTCCCTCTCACCACCCAGTCAAATTTAATCCACCCACAATATCCTGGTCCTGTCTTCACAGCTGCACATTCCTCAAGATTGGTTTTGGCAGTGTGCATTAGAGGCTGATAATTTTATAAAGGAGATAAGCATCGGTGTGCCTAATCATTTTCTTTAAATACAAAGTATTATTTGTAAAGCAAATTTTAATTCTGAAAGCTCGATTTATCATGTGATTAAAAGTTTGTAAGGTAGGGAAGAGAATACATCAGCCGCAACTTCACCACCAGGGCATCACCGCTGTGATATATGGTAGGAAATGTAGATTTCATTTGTTTTAATTTAAAAAATAGGAATGTGTGTCCTTTTTCACTTAGGTTTTATCTTGAGAAATGTTCACGCCACGCAGAGTCTCTGCAATGACTATTTTGTATTATGAAAGACGCTGCTCGGAAAATATTCAGAAGACATAGCATGTAAATAAAATGAAAAGTGGTGGTCCCCTTCTCCCACGCCG
This sequence comes from Felis catus, assembly GCF_018350175.1. NCBI lineage: Eukaryota > Metazoa > Chordata > Mammalia > Carnivora > Felidae > Felis > Felis catus. Next base: position 33,952,236 of record NC_058379.1, on the reverse strand, counting down.
ACCGCCCTAGGGCAGCCAGTGCCTATCGAATTCACTTGATACATTTGCCATAACTTATTTAACCGGTCCCTAGTTACGAAGCCCTCAGTGGCTTCCAGCTTTTGCTAATGCAGAGAATGCCAGCACAAGCAAGGCCTGCATAGAGCTTTTCCAACATTTTGAATGACTCCCTTGATATAGATTCTCAGATTAGACCTACCCATCAAAGGGGTCAGTATCTACTACAATTAAAAAAAAAATTAAAAATATGAAAGAGGACCTACATCTGTTAAGCTTACATTAAAATGTCCCGAATTACAATTACGTTTATTAACACATATCCAATGATACGGACATAATGGCTCAGAGTATCGAAGGGGCCCGTGGCCAGAAATGCGCTGCGGACCCCTGGTAACCCCTGAAAAGTCCCTCCCACCACCACAGGCCATGACAGAGGAGTGAACAAAATGACAAGCAGTGAGCTCACCTTTCGTCTAGAAAGGTCTTCACAGAGATCTACTACATGCATTTACTTACAGTGTCCCTAGAAAAAGCTTTCATAAATTTATTAAACTTGGGCTGATCCATAACTTTCAACTGGCTCTGCTGTGCACTCATTGTGAAAATAGGCTGAAAAACAAAGAAACAAGGTGCCGTTAGCCCTCCAAGGCCCGTCTCTGCATCTGGGTTCAAAGAACAATATTTCCGCCGTGTTATCGCCCCCCCGGGTACCCGAGGGCAGCTGGCCTCAGAGATCTCTTTTTGAAGTGATTACCCAACCAGAACAAAACGATTCTTTCACTGTCCTCGGTGCTTTACTTATCTCATACATCACGTATTCGCTGACCAGCCGAAATGTAGGGAGGAATCTGGAGCACCAAAGCTAACTCCACATCCTGTGGCTGTTTATTGGGAAAGGCGCCGGCAGGTGAGTGAGCCCTGGGGGAGGGGCACAGCGGTTACCTGGTACCCTCCCAGGGTGATTGTGACCGAGACGTCCAGGGGCTGGTTGATGACCCCCGCCACAGATTTGATCAAGGACATGAAGAGAAGGGGAAACCAGACAATGCAGATGAGCAGAACGATGATCATGCCTCCCATGCCATACTTCACCACTTTCTTCTTCTTCTGCCCCCGGGGCTGCGGGTATCTCTGCAACAGAGGGGTCACACCGGGCTCAGGCTTCTGGCCCCGAGAAGCAGGCGGGGTCTGGGTCGGGGAGGAGGGGTGCGCGCTCTTGCCGCGGGACCCGACTGAGTCCTGATTCTGCTCAGTTCGTTCAGGTCACTCTAGGAAATTAAGTAGTGATGTGAAGCTCTAAGGAGCACCCAACACGTCCCCACGGTGGTGCCACGAGGGACCAGCGGGACCCGAGGGACTTTCTCCTTAAAACTGTGTTGGTTTTGGCTGGTGATGAACCTATGGATCAAATACTGCTGAACAAAGCCTCTGATTTCAAGGGATCATGTGGGAGAAAGACATTTTACTGCAAATTCCTGAATATTCCAAAGTTGTGCCTATCAACCACCTGCTCTTGGTGGGTGGAAAAAGTTTTTCACTTCATTCATGACACACGTTGTCAGAAGGCAGTGTGGTTCAAGCCCTGCAATAAGATCTATACGATCAGAAGAGCCCTCTCTCTCGGCCGCCAGGACTCCACGCGGGTCCTCAGCGGGGGCCGTGCTGAACAGCAGGAAGTGGGGGTGGTGGCAGAAGTGTGCGTCACGTGAGGGACCTGCTCTCTCCTACAAAAGCAGTGCGTTTGGGAGGGATGGGATCACTTCCATCAGCTTTGTTAGGGACCCACCAAGCACTGCTCCTAAGCAAGGCGCAAGGAGCCAGCTTTGCTGTCCGGAATCAAAAGGGCTTCAGATATGCACGTGTAATCCTTGCTTAAATGTTGCTTCTCCGTGACCTTTTTGCCTTCCAGGGTCAGCCCCTGAAGCTGGGCTGCACACACAATATGGGGGTTACCCCCACTCCCCAGCCTGGCTGTGAGATTTATCCTGGGGGGCACAATCCCTCAGGAGGCAGCCATTCATTTCACTAGAGGTGAGGTAAGGAAAACTCATCCACATTCTGCCTGCAGGCGCTGAGCTCATGTGACAAGCGACCAACAAGGACAGAGGTCTGGGAGCCAGCACTGCTACAATGGCTCTATGGGCCCTGGCCGTCCGTGATTGCTGAAGTCAGGCCTGGAAGTATAGAGCGGGGGCTGGACGGGGGTGCACGGGAGCCAGTATGGGCAGCATTATGGATTCTGTGCTCAGGAGATAGTGCCTCTCAGTGGCTGTGCTCCGAGTTAGGACACGATGTTCAGATCCAGCACTGTATTTCGGTATCTTTGCGCTGGAATTTGAGGCCACTGATTACAATTTTCTATTGCGAAAAAAAAACTGCAGTATTGGAGAATTTCAGATATATATTCACACACACACAGGCTTGCTTTTCCATCTTTTTCTCCGGGAGGCAAGTTGAGACAAGCGGCCTCTCATCCTCACGCAGGAGCGCTCAGGCACAAGGTGGCGAAGTGTTTTGTTGGTTCAAGACTTTTCTCTGCTAAGAACAGCCTAGGTCTCTTCTGACTGTAGTGGTGCCATATCGGTTCCTCTCCTGGAGGCCACCCTTTAAGGCTCGCTGCTAAAATCCCCAGAACCTCCCCCTCCGCTCTCCCCCTTCTCCTGCTCAGCCCCGGGGCAGGACAGGGCCAGCACCTCTGGACCTCTCTCTAACTCTGAGGCTACTTCCCCCTTCACCTTTCAAAGGGACCGTCCCCTTCCTGTCCTGCACTGCCTGTCACCCCTTTCCTGGGTAAGTCAATGCTCTTCTGGGTCTCCCAGTTTGCATAACCTTCCAGGCTACATTTCCAATCAGCTTCCTAAAATGTTTTGGGACGTGGCTGCCTGGAAACCATTGGAAACGAGGACTGGGACCGAGTGGCCTGCATTTGTGAGTGCTCCTATGCCAACACTCTGCCTTTTAGGAAATTGTTCTGGCTTCATAAAGTGTGTTCATAAAGCCCCTGGAACACAGCACATTCGACTTGGAAGAATCCCCAAGAAAAGTTACTTAATTTTTTTCTTTTAGCATTTATTTATTTTTGAGAGACAGAGTACGAGCAGGGGAGGGGAAGAGAGAGAGGGAGACACAGAATTTGAAGCAAGCTGCAGGCTCCGAGCCGTCGGCACAGAGCCCGACACGGGGCCCGAACTCACAAACCGCCAGATCATGACCTGAGCCGAAGTCGGACACTCAACCGAATGAGCCACCCAGGTGCCCCAAGAAAATTTACTTTTAAAAGCAGCTTACTCTTCTGCTTTATACTGGACAAGAGACGGTCACTGGTAACGTTTCTGCCTCTGACGGGACGGAGTAAAAACGCGTGCCAGCTTCGCCTGGACTCCCCTGACACTGACCTCCCACACACCTAAGTTCCTTAGCAAATTGTACTACGTGTGATTTAAAAGGCTCTTATTCTGAAATAGCCAGCGACTGAGCATAAGATAGAAGTATATATTTAAGTAGAGGTGATGCATGTATCACCAAAGTGATACATTGAAATGAGGCTTTTTATTTCTTGAAGATAAAATGACAACAATAATCGTAAACCCTTTGTGGGGAGGAATGCTTCGTGTTCTAGGGCACAGCAAACCCTGTCCTTCACAAGGACGATGGGCGATGGCTGTGACTTCCTCACTATAGTATTAAGAAGGTTGTCGGGGCGCCTGGGTGGCTCAGTCGGTTAAGTGCCTGACTTCTGCTCAGGTCATGATCTCAGGGTTCCTGGGTTCCAGCCCCGTATTGGGCTCTGTGCTGACAGCTCGGAGCCTGGAGCCTGCTTCAGATTCTGTGTCTCCCTCTCTCTCTCTCTGCCCCTCCCCCGCTCACGCTCTGGCTCTTCCTCTCTCTCAAAAATGAATAAACATTAAAAAAAAAAACTTGAAAAAAAAAAAGATGGTTGTCACCTGTTGGCTCAAAGGCAGTGAAAAGCTTGTAAGAGCTAACAAATGGGGCAGACACAGCTGCTCCCATGAAAGGTGGCCCTGTATCGATGTGGGACAGTAACGTGCCCTCTGATTCAGAAACCCCCACCTGAGGACTCCCCTCCCATTCATCCAGAGGAAGTAGGATCTCACGGTTTCCAGTGCTCAGTGGACAGGCTCTGGGTTTTAGGATGCCGTCCTTCCCTCCTGCTGTCAACAGATAAGTTCGTCTACTTCATGCGGAAGCCAGGCTGTGTGGCGTGCAGTCGGCTCACCACATCTTTCCCCAGCTTCCCGTAGGATGGCCACTCCTCTTTGCCACTACTCACTTATTCACCCACGCCTCTGGTCCCACGCTTCCCGAGGCCCCCCACCCAGACCTTTATCCTTTGGCTTCGCTACTAAGAATTTTTCTTTTTCTTTTTTTCTACTGTTCTTTTCCTTACCATCTACAGAGGTTCAGATCCTCTCTATTCCGAAATTATCTTCTCCACTTGCCTGTCTCTTGAACCGCTTCTCTCTCGGGCCTTTCTCTGGCCCGTGTCTGCTCCCTCTGGAACAGCAGCCACAGGATGACCCCGGGCAAGTCCGTCCAGCGACATGCAGCCCAAACTGCCGACCCGCCGAATTGTGAGCAAAGAAAATGGTTGTGATTTTTTTAAGTTTATTTATTTTGCGAGACAGAGCACGAGCAGGGGAGGAGCAGAGAGAGCAGGGGACAGAGGACCTGAAGTGGGCTCTGTGCTGAGAGCAGGGAGCCCAATGTGGGGCTTGAACCCACGTGACCTGAGCCGAAGTCAGAGGCTCAACCAACTGAGCCACGCAAGTGCCCCCAAAAAGGTGGTTATTTTTAAACCACTAAGTTTGATGTAGTTTGATAAGCAGCAATAGACAACTGATATGATAAACCGCTGAATGAATAGATCTAGGACCCACGCTTCCCAGCACAGAGGTTTCAGGATGTAAATTCTCCTCTGTGTGACGGTGTAGATGTGGACACCTCTGGGCAGCAGCCACCTCCTGAGGCGGCCAGTCCGTGATGGGGTAGCTTAGACTGTTAGGAAGTTCGTCAGATGCCACTGAAGCTTACTAGAGCTTTTGCCAACCTGTCTCCACTCTGTTATCTCGCGTCTTCTAGACAAATTCAAACTTCCCCCCTATTTCCCACTATTTCAAATAGTTAAAAGCGGCTATTGTCTTTGCCTCCTTCCATTTGTTTTTCTACTTCCGACAGAACGATTCTTGGTTCTTCCCGCTTTTCTTCATCGGTCACGATTTCTGGACGCTTCATCGCCATGACTGTTACCTTCAAAGTCCCTTTGGTAGAATATCTGCCATATTCTGTCATTTTATCAGCTTCTCTGCTCCTTACGAATGAGGACAAGCTAGCAGATTTTAAGTTTACCGCCAGCCCTGTCTCCTTTACTCTCACAAACCCCACAAATACGGAGCCGCAGGTCAGTGGGACCCGTGATTATGAAACTGGAACTCCAAGAAGCAGCAGCAGAACAGACTAGAAATTATATACACTGGAGGGAACTTTTTCAAGGAGGGTATTATCAAGAAGAGAAAAAAAAAAGGGATACTTTCTACCACCTCAGCCAATGCTTGTTGAGCCATTTCCACTGCTGTTATGACTCCCGTTTCCGACGTTAAGCTTTTGCAAAAAATCCAATAAATAACAGTAATTGTAACCGTATTCAAACTTTAATATTCAACCTAACAGAATAAGCAAATATTTGCACTTCGATTTCCTTTGCACAAGGAAGTTATGTTGTCCCGTCGCTCATCAAAGAGTGAATCAGAGGGTGAGCCTGAGTCCAAGCCACCTGACCCCACTTTTCTCCATCCTACCACATTCCCTTCTGCTCCCAAATGAGCCATTTAAGAATTATGGGGTCACAGAGCAATATATCATTTCTTCTTTTAAAAACAACTACAATATAGGCTGGCCAAAAGAAGAACACATCTGGATACCATTGCTGACTAAGGCAGCAGTGAGTCCAAAATTCCCAAGTCCACCGGGGTGGAAACCAATGGGACAGTCACAGGTCCTCACCATTTTTGTCCCCTGCCTCCATGTATTTGGCCACAAAGCTTGCAGAGATTCACATGAATCCTATACCCAGCCTGGATGGGAGGGAGACGAAAAGGGGTAAGGCATTTTTATTGGCTTACTTTTTCAGACTCCCGCCAACACTTCAGGATGAATATGTGAGCGTAGATGTCCTCCACACAGATCCAGCTGGAGAGGCTCAAGGTCGTGTCTGTCCACACCCAGTCCATCACAGCCCTCAGCTCAGTCAGAAAGGGAACGAGGCGGAACCTGCCAGAAACCACATCTTGCTAGAGAGGCAGTTGTGGGGTGGCCCCCGTCATCCTCCCAACCCCGGGAGCTCATGTAGTTCCTTATTGTTTTAGCCCCTATGACTTGGGAAAAATTCCCAAGGTGACACTTATGGTAAAATTAACTTGGGATACAACTGCTTCTCATCTTAAGTCAACGTATGAATTAGTATTTTCCATTCTTTTTTCTATTTTTTTCTTTTTGCTGATGGTCTTAACATATTAGGATTGCCTTTTAAATAAGTTTGAAGGTATTCTCTCCAATGTCTCTCATCAAAGTCTTGTGGTTTTCATTGCCCAGACCTTTTCATTTCTTTGGTTAAATTTATTTCTAAGTATTTCATTGTTTTTTGGTGCTATTATGAATGGGATAGTTTTCTTTATTTTTTCTTTTCTGATGTTTTGTTTTTAGCGTATGGAAACACCATTGATTTCTGCATGTTGGTTTTATATCCTGCAACTTTACGATGAATTCGTTGATTACTTACAACTGTGTTTCGGTTGATTCTTTAGGATTTTCTACATTTAAGGTAATATCTTCTGCAAAAAGACCCATCATTTTACATTTTAAAACGTGTATGTGTTGGGGCGCCTGGGTGGCACAGTCGGTTAAGCGTCCGACTTCAGCCAGGTCACGATCTCGCGGCCCGTGAGTTCGAGCCCCGCGTCAGGCTCTGGGCTGATGGCTCAGAGCCTGGAGCCTGTTTCTGATTCTGTGTCTCCCTCTCTCTCTGCCCCTCCCCCGTTCATGCTCTGTCTCTCTCTGTCCCAAAAATAAATAAACGTTGAAAAAAAAATTTTTTTAAACGTGTATGTGTTTATGTTATGAGAATCTGTCGGTCGCGGGATTATTGAGTCCTGGGGTTTTGCTGTTGAATGAGCTAGGAAAAGTTGTACACCTGATACGTGAAAGCTGAGGGGAGACGAGAGATGTCAGAGGGAGCAGGACATGGGGTTGGGGGCACACAATAGACTTAGTAGATGGTGGACTGCGTAGCTGCCTCAGGTTAATAAGATTCTGGCCTTACGTTCTCATATTTGGGAATGGGTTGGCGTGGGCTCCTCTCTGGCCTAGGAACTATTCCCTGTTTCTTGACTAACACAGAGCTTCTCCCAGCTGGAGACCTAGGTTCACCCTAGGCTCTTCAGAACAGCTTGGGTTATACTCGGAAATTCTCCCCTAGGCCACTCAGCTCTGCCAAGTGAACACTAATCCAGCCCATTGAAGAAATATCAGGCCATACACAGAGAACACCACTAAGTGACTGACCGAGCACACTCAACACCTCTTCTGTGACTAAGTCACCTGTCGCCAGGTCTGGTACAACCAAGGAGCCAGCGGTGCCATGAGCAGCCTCACCTTCCGGGCTGTGGTATGATCTTCATTGGAACAGAGAGGAGATACTACCAACGAAATTCTTACACGGAAGAGCCGATAGGCCTTGTCTGGTAGCTAACTTACTACCAGGGACAAGCAAGTCATGTGGCATTCAGGTTGACGTTAGATGGAATAAATGGCCCTCTTCAACGGAGGAACTCATTGTATACGCAAAATTCTGAGGGGATCTTCAAATAGTACAAATGCCGAATTTCTGTTCCATTGTGCCCAGAAATACATTAATACCTAAGGATTGTGTATCCCTGGTTTTCATCCTGAAATGTTAGCACAGTAATTATGCAGGATCCAGTAATAGAAAATTAACCCATGTGGATAATTCTAGAACTCTATGCTGACCAGGTGTGTGGCAACTACACCTAGAAAGGCTATTTCAAGAGGTGTATCTGTCTTTTGCCAAAAGTCATAAGAGTTCTGTGATGATCTAAATTGCCCCATCAGCCTTTTTTCACCTTCCTGTTTCTTCCCAAGGAAACAAGTGCCTTTCTACTGCCAGCCTCCCCTTTGTGAGTGACTGTGACAACACAGAGTGTCCTTCCTTACCCTTGAAACAAGAAGAGGTTGACATAATTGTAGCTCTTGGTGAGGAAGTTTCCAAGGACTCGCGTTGGGTAGCCACAACGGATTTGGTAGGCAGACAACCCAAAGTAAACACATTTCACAAAGTACCAAAGCTGAGCAACCAGGTTCTGGCTGAATTTCCTAAAGCGCAAAAACATAAAAGTGAAATAATGGAATATTCTTCTGGTATAAGAGCATACCAGTTTAGGATTCAAAAAAAAAAAAAAAAGTCGAATCGCCCCTCTGGCATGTAGAGCCAGTTCAGTCAGTTGTAAGTAATTCTCTGCACCTAGTAGTAGATCACTTCGAAGGCAAACAGCAGGGTAAGAAAGTCTCATAATTAAAAACAATTCTACAAATGGTGCCTCCAATGTGTTAGTGCATAATTCAGTTGTTTAGGCCATGAATAAACTAATTTCTTTTTAAGCGAATTTACTAATGAACATTTTCTCACAATGTGAAAGATGCTGCTACCGTGATCCAAATTAAAGTTCATCAAAAAGATGTATTTTTTTTTTTTTTTACTTCAAAGGACCTGTAATTTGGAAGATGTAGGAGGAGGTATCCTGAGGAATGAATCCCCCCCTTTTTTGCTATCCATCTATAAAGGCAGGTCGTGGATTAACAAAGTTTCCACACCCTTGGTTCCAGTTGTGTTTATAACCTATTGCTTTTGTTCCTTAAGCCATCATGCTCAAGACGTCTGTCTTCATTTGAAGACTTTCCCAAGCTCTGAAAATCTATGATTCCATGATCTAACATTCTTTTCTCCAATGACATCTTCAGCAGTTGAAATGGTGGTCCCTTTTGCCAAGACTTCTGTACCATCTTCCCTGTGTTTAAAGTTAAGAGCAACACTTAAAGCTTCCTCTTTATTCCTCTTTATTTTATGTTTCAGATTCGTCGTCTTAACTTTTAATTCTGACATTAGAAGAAGACATGTGTTATTTTTTTTTTTTTAACTGAAAATACTATTTAGTTGACCAGATCTAAGAACCAGCCGGGGATGCACTGGCCCATGTATCTCAGGGACCTAGGGACCTCTACGTGGATCTCAACAACTGGAAATCTTAAAAGTATTTCTTAGAAGTGTCTTCCCCTGTAGAGAAACCAGCTTTGGTATTTCAGGTCCTAATGTGTTAAATACACTTGACCATGATCTAGCACTTGACAAGTTATTAATAAACATATCAGAACTTTACAGAGAGCCAATATCAAGTATTCCTTCCCTCTCCCTTTCTAGGGACTGTCTCTATTGGTGTAATAGTAAGAAAGAACATTCTTTCAGCTTTCCAGGGAAATGTCCTTGGATTTTACAAATAATTTATATGAAAACTGCCTGAGGAAAAATTGTTATCTATCAAAATAATAATCAAAATTACAAAACTGTGGGGCGCCTAGGTGGTTGAGTTGGTTGAGCGTCCGACTTCGGCTTTGGTCATGATCTCACAGCTTGTGAGTTCAAGCCCCACGTCGGGCTCTGTGCTGACAGCTCAGAGCCTGGGGCCTGCTTCGGATTCTGTGTCTCCCTCTCTCTCTGCCTCTAACCCACTCGCATCCTGTCTCTGTCTCTCTTAAAAATAAATAAACATTAAAAAAAAAGTTATAAAACTGTGTTGTCTTCTATCCCTTATAAAAGGACCAACCCATGTTGTGATGAGTACTGGGTGTTGTATGTAAATTTCAAAATCACTAAATCATACATTTGAAACTAATATTACACTGTATGTTATGCTAACTAACTGGAATTTAAATAAAAACTTGAAAAAATAAATGAACATTTCCCTTCCTTCAACCTTAAAGTGAATCAACTTGGAAGAAGTTAATCAGTGGTTCCTGAAGTAATCCTGTTATATCTAATAGGAACATTAAGGTTGTCCCACAGTGAAGGACTTTTTCTTTTGGTGGTCTCTCCATGCTTTATTACTAGCAGCTGGAGTTATGCCTTACTCACCAATCTGTCCCCCACGGCACCAGCCACACAGCACTTTGTAGACTATAGGCAACCACTGAAAGTTTGTGGACTAAATAAATCACGTGCCCACACACAGAAAAAATCACTTATCAGATGAATTATTTAAAATATTGGAGCTTCCTGATGCTGAATATTATAACTGGTAGCCATAATTTTTTTTCTGTGTAGTTTCAACTCCTAATCTGTTCCTTCTCTTATTCTTTTCCTGTTTTGAAAAGGATTTATATAACATAACTATTAATGACTGCTTTCTTTTGCACAGTAATGAGTAAAATTTTTAGCAACAATACCTGGAGGAGGAAAAATGAATCTGGGATGTTAACAAGTGATGGCAGCATGGCTTGAAATGACATGAAATTATATTGTCACTGACATGCTGGCAATGTAGACTCAAGGCTCACCAATCCTAATATATCTTGAATTAAATGTCCAAAAATAAAGATAGGGTAATCCATTGCACTAGGAATGACCATTAGGTGAGGCTCAAAAGTGAGATCCAATGAGACAGAAATGATCTCTGTGGCCATTTTTTTTTTTTTTGGTAATATTTATAGAAGCTTTATTTGTAATTGCCAAAGAACTATAAACAACCCCAATGTCCTTCAACTTTTGTATATTTAAACACTCTTTGGTACATTTACATGATAGAATACTACTGACCAACAAAAAATAAAGTACTGATACATGCAACAACATGGATGAATGTCAAATATATTATGCCAAGTGAAAAAAGCCAACCTTAAAAGCCATAGGATGTGTGACCCATTTAAGTGACATTCTGAGAAAGGCAAAATTGTAGGGACAGAAAATGGATGTACCAGAAGCTAGAGGTGAAGGATAAGCCTCTGTCTATAAAGGGCATAGGAGATTTTATATATAACATTATATAATATATATAATATAATTATACTAATTATACTAATATAACATTATATTAGTCTTAGGTGTGCAGCTATGGGCATAGTGTTAGTATTTATCATAGTGCCTCAATCTCTGGAATCCCATCATGTGGTCCTTCCCAGATGGGGATAGGTCTCTGCTTTATTCACGTTAGTGTTATGCCCCTTTTCACCTGGTCTACTGCCCTGGACATAGCAGGTACTCAATAAATGAGAAACTGAGTTGAAGTTTTCATTATTCAGGTATTATAACAAACATTCCAGCTCTATTCGGTTTGCAAGGTATTGTTGCTTAATCCCCAGAACCTGTGAATATATTACCTTTCATTTTTTAAAAAAAAGTTTTTGAGAGATTCATTTTTGAGAGACAGAACATGAGTAGGGGAGGGGCAGAGAGACAAGGAGACACAGAATCTGAGGCAGGCTCCAGGCTCTGAGCTGTCAGCACAGAGCCCGATGTGGGGCTCAAGCTCACGAACTGTGAGATGATGACCTGAGCTAAAGTAGGACACTTAACCAACTGAGCCACCCAGGAGCCCCTGTTAACTTTCAAAGAAAAAGAAGGCTTTATAGTAGAGATTAGATTAAGGACCTTGAAGTAGGGAGATCGCCTAGGTTATCCAGGTGGGCTGATTCTAATCAATGAGCTCTTAATGGAAGAAATCTTTCTCAGCTGCGGTCAGAGGGAACCATGATGGTGGAGGAAGGGAAAGAGTGAAGTAATGAGAAGAGGACTCCACTCACTGATGTTGGCTTTGAAGACTGAGGCCGGGCCATGAGCCAAGGAAGGCTAGCACCTCGAGAAGCTAGAAAAGGCGAGGAAAGGGATTCTCCCCTAGAGCCTTTAGAAAGGAATGCAGCCCTGCCTACCCCTTGATTTTAGTCCAGCGTAAGATGATCAATTCATTCTGTTTTAAGCCCTAAGTTTGTGGCAATTTGTTACAGCATCAATTGGAAACTCATACCAGCAGGAATAATCCAACTATTTGGTAATTTGATCCTGCTGAAGGATTCTCCATGGCTTCTCCATTGCCCTATTTCTGGAAACACCAGTCTCTATGAACTTTTCTATCAGGACATGGCAACATCCATGCTCTGGAACTCTGTTCTGGGGATGGAAAAATAAAATCCTTTTCACAACTGCACAACGAATTGTAGGTTGTATTATTTCAAGAAATCTGCTTGGTAGTGAGCACCCCCCCATGGGAGGTGGGGTGTAGCATACAGTAGGGTCAAGAGGTCTGTGATTGGGATCTGGTCTCACCACTAGCCAACTGAGTGACTTTGGGGACACCACTCTTCTGTATGGGTTTTACCTATCTTCATCTGTGAAGTTAGCAGGTCTAGAAAGCTTTTTAAGGTCCCTTTCATCTCTGAAATTAAGAGTTTCTAGGAAGGCTGGTGGAGAATGCCCATTGATGCTCTTAAATGTCACAGAAATAACATTCATCATCTAACTACCATGGCTTTTGAATGTGGTCTACTTCTCTGAGTTGATATGTATATAGAATTATTTATAGAGAAAAGCGCATTTATTTCACTTTAAAGACTAACAAATAAGATCCACAATGTCCTTGCAAAGTATTTTAACAAAATACTAGTCTTTTAACAAAAAGCTTGCCTTAATCTGAATTATTTTTATCAGCTGAGATATGTTTACTCTCCCCATACGCACTATAGTGTGAAGGACTTATTTGGCTGCTGGTATTTTTCTGGGTAACAATTCTTTATTGACTTAGTTTTACTTCAGACTCATGGGAAATATCCTAACTCCATTTTTGCTTTTACAATATTTGCATTGTCACCAAAATCAAAAGGTCACAGCCTAACCATCCAGGTGAGAGTAGACAGGTAGCTGAAGCATTGTCAGGAGAGAGTTGAATTTCCTCGTTAAGAATGCCATTTGAGTCAAGTTATGAACCACATAAGTGAGAGCAGGTTTCATTACTTTCTAGTCACTCTTCGGAAAATGGCATTGGCCAGCCAGATTGCCATGTTATTCACAAGGCTTGGCCAGGAATGACCCTTGAGGTATGATAAAAAGATCAGCTTCTTGTAAAACATGAAGACTTTTAATGATATGTTCATTAAAAAGACCATTCCTATTACATTATATGGGTGCTTCCATGTCCCCTTCTGTTCACCCTTTGTTCCCATAATGTCCTATTTATAGCAGTCTCCCTTGTTTCTCTCTCATTCATTGGCACATCCATTTGTTCATGCGTTTGGCACCGACTCGGTCCCAAGTAGTGTTTCTGGTGGAAGCAACCTGGGAAATCTAAAGGGTGAGGAGGAAGAGTGGGTTGGAGGCAGGAGAGAAGGGCAGTGAACAAGGTCCCATGAGGTGTAGGAGGACATGGCGCCCTCAATATGACTGGACCTTAGAGCTCAGGGAGACAGGGAAAGGCAGCAGACAGCCACCTCCAAGGACCTCACTGGCCCTTTCCCCATTGAACTTTAGGCTGCTCTTTTTATGTCCCACTTTCTCATAGGACATAGTCTGAGAGCCTCTCATTCTCTTAGCAGTGCCTGTAAGACCATCTCTGGTTCATCTCTGTCTACTAAGGGGTAGAGACAATCACAATGGAAAGCCTCTGGTTTTCTCAGATCGCCAAGGTCATCACTTCTCCCACCCTGAAAAACCCGATTTCTATGAATGCGTACGAACGCACAATGAAAATGTGTTTGAGGAATCAGTTCACGTTTTGAGCCACACTGAATTTGATAGTGATGAAGATCTCTAACTTTTCCAACCCGTGGTGCTGTTCGGCCGTGCCTCTGCCTGTACCTGGTGATTTTGTTGTGGTGATGCGTATGGTATGATAACCTCCTGGAACATATTTGTGTTAAAGTGGGAGCGTGCCTCCGGCTTCCACCTTACCTCTCAGTCACACCAGGCAAGATGAAGAACATCCAGAAGTGAATTCCAAACACAAGAATGACCTGGAAAATGACCTTTCCCAGGACGGTCTTCCTGAGGTATAGTGCTCGGTCCACGACCATGGTTCCAAACTGAATTAGGACCATCACCAAAAAAGGCCCAGGGACCTGGTCCTCTGACAGCGAAGAGGTGATGTCAGCTGCTGCTGAGTGTTTCTGGGAAGGAAACAACAGGTTTAGGCATGAGTGGCACTTCACAGGACAGCATCGCTCTTACTCGTTAGAAGTGTGGTGGCCTTCACCCCCCAACCTACCCCAAAGGCCCAGAAGCCAAAGACGATGATGACAAAGTCAACAGTGTCAGCCAGGAACATGAGCACATACACATCGGTCACAGCACTGTAGTCTGGATGGATGAGGTTGTAGAAGAACTGTCTGATGGGCACATATATTTGCAAAGTCCTGCAAAACAGAGACCCCAGCGCTTGCTTCAGGAGGGGCAGGATGGGAGGGATGACCGGGTATTTCCATCATTCCATTCCTCCGTATCCCTCTCTCCCAGCAGGTCACACCTCCCTTTTCAGCCCCAGCAGAGCACGGTGTGGGGTGGGGAAGCTTCTGCTCTAATGGCAAGTGCAGACACATTCAAGTGCCTTCCTTGGCACTCTGCCTCCTTGTGCTGATGAGACCACAGGCCTCCTCTGTTGTTCAAAGCACAAGAGAATGGTCGAAAGCCCCAGAAATGAGGTGTTGGGTTTGTCACCTGATTCAATTACTCCCTGCCTGTGAGCCCCTGAGCATGCTACTTACTTCTCTGTGTTTTTGTTTCCTCTGTTGTAAAACCCCACAGGGCTGGGGTGAGAATTAGATGGGACTACATAATGGTGCTTAGACCTGGAGTCTGACCTGAGCACCCTGTACACATTAGGTAGCCCTGCTCCTCCCCTTTATGGGTCCTGTGCCCCTTCTGATTCCTACATAGTGCCCTGGGCTTTTGACTACACCTTGTTCTGTCCAGCCTCTGCTCTGTCTTCCCTATTTTCTGGGTTCTGCCTTCAATTCAAGGCCATGTTCACGTTGGATGGCCCTCCTGGTCTCAGAGGCCACATTCAAGGCCAGCCTTGCCGAACCTCCTCCATTCCCATTGCTTGTCTGCTGCCTGTCAAGGTCCCTGGCACTGGAGGAGGGGCTCATGCATTTTGCTGGAGACCAGCTGTGTGCCAGTGAACCTCAGTTTCCCCTCTCCAGGATGAGAGTGTTTCTCTAACCTTCCAACTTTGACATCATACACCTCTCAGTCTAGGTGGGATTTAGCATGATGATGCTTGGAAATACATACTGTGAATCCTTGAAATTATTTATTCTATTCAAATAAGAAAACTATGTTTATAAATGTAATGGATATAAAAATGAATCACACTGAGAAGTGATTTTTAAAAACAATACATTACCTCACACAAAAAGACAGGAAAATAACATGTTGGTGAGGAAGTGGAGAGAAGGGAACCCTCGTGCACCGTTGGTGGGAATGCAAATTGGTGCAGTCACTGTGGAAAACAGTATGAAGTCTCCCCTCCAAAATTAAAAAATAGAACTATAATATGATACAGCAATTCTACTTCTGGGCATTTATCTGAAGGAAATGAAAACACTAACTCAAAAAGATCTCTGCACACCAGGTTCAGTGCAGCATTATTTATCATAGCCAACTCATGGCCCCCAAGTGTCCCTCAATGGATGAATGGATAAAAAAAATGTGTGTGTGTGTTTGCACAGTGGTATATAATGAAGTATATATATTATTGGGATGAATACACACACACACACACACACACACACACACACACGGAACAAGCCTGAGAAAGTCAAATAACATATGATATCACTAATACGTGGAATCTAAAAAAAAAAAAAAAAAGAAGAACCCACACTCAGAGATACAGAGAACAAATAGGTGATTGTCATGAAGGAGGGTTGGGCAAAAGGGTGAAGGGGGTCAAAGCATACAAAGTTCCAGTTATAAAGTTAGTCCTGGGTGCACAGCATGGTGACTGCAGTTAATAATCCTGCACTTTACATTTCATTAAAAAAATTTTTTTTAAGTTTATTTTGAGAGACAGAGAGAGCAGAGGAGGGGCAGAGAAGAGAGGGAGAGAGAGAAACCCAAGCAGGCTCCGTGCTGTCAGCAAGGAGCCCGATGTGGGGCCTGAACTCATGAGCCGTGAGATCATGACCTGAGCCAAAACCAAGAGTCAGACGCTTAACCCACTGAGCCACCCAGGTGCCCCGTGTACTTCACATTACAAAGCTGCTAGGAGAGTAAATCTTAAAAGGTCTCATCATAAGAAAAAATCTGTAACTACAGGTGGTGATGAATGTTGACTATTGTGATCATCCCACAACGTATACATCTATCAAATCATTATATTGTATGCCTGAACTTAATTTATATGTCAATTACATCTCCATTAAGAACAATACAATAACAAGTCATTTTCTTATGCCTTAAGCAGATGATGTTTGTGATATGAAAGGTAACTTCGCTGCTCTGCACCCCTGGTTTATATGAAATAATTGATATCAGCTCCCTGACCCTAAAATAAAACACCCCACACCAAGTGTCTTCGTGGACTCACTTCTTTATGGTAAATGCTTTTGCTTTGATTAAATGTTCTTGAAGCTTTTCCATATAAAGTTCCCTTTTACTTTTCTGCTTGATGCTCAAAACACTGCTTCCTTTTTGACTGCTGTTTCGGGTGCTTGTGCTGCCTAGAGACAGAAAAAAACCAAGATGTGCTGAGTTACAGGTTTGTTGACATAAACACCACAGAAGCCCCTGGAACCCACAGAGCAGAGGATGGCTTGAAGCAGATTGAGAGGGTGACTATATATGATGGACTGTAAGAATAGTGACTGGGGATTTGCAATCTGCAGTTTCAACTCTGCCTCCACAGTGAAATGTATTTGGGTTTCTACACCCAACACTGGCTCCTTCTGGGGTTGTTAGGCCATCTTTTTTTTTTTAAGTTTATTTATTTATTTTGAGGGAGAGAGAGAGAGAGAGAGAGAGAGAGAGAGAGAGCTCAAGCAGGGGTGGGGCGGAGAAAGGGCACAAGAGAGAATCCTGAGCAGGCTCCATTCTACCAGTGCAGAGCCTGACATGGGGCTCAAACCCATGAACCCAGAGATCAAGACCTGAGCCGAAACCAAGAGTTGGATGCTTAACAGACTGAGCCACCCAGGCGCCCCTGTTATATGATCTTTATTCCAGGAAGAAATAGATTGGAAGAATAGTTTTTATCGTGCTAAACGGGGTCCCAGGTTGTGGGTTTTCCAGATTGGGTCCATGCCCCATGCCTTTTTCATGTCCAGATTTCTCTAACTGTGAAACGAATATGGATGACTGCTGGTGCCTGCCTGAAAAGTGTATTCTGAAGATGAATACACGGGTGTTTGGAAAGGTTCAGGCAGGAGCACTATAAATACAAAAACCCAATTTCTCCAAGAGTGGAAACTGGAGAGCTTATCTATCTGCTGATAATACCCAACTATTTAGTTAGAAATTAACTAGCTTAGGGAATAAATAGGTGGCTTTGCTAAAAGTTTCCACTGATAAAATCTAAAAAATATTTTCAAAATAAATTGTGATTTATAGCATTCTGGACACACCCTGAAATATCTCATATCTCTGGATATGATTTAAAAACTAGCATGTGCCCAGCACTTACTATACGAGGCAGTGTGCTGGCCACTTTTCATAACGACCCCACATCCTCGTCCTGGGAAGGAATCAGATGTTTTAAAGAACGATATGGCTGCCCCAGGTCACACAGTTGAGCTACGAACTGAACTTGAGCCTGTGATGTCAAAGCACTTTCTTCTCACATCACCACATCTGTCTCCTTGAGAGCACCCCGTAAACGCCCCTGCCCAAGACCCAGACCCACTGGCACCGGAACAACCAGAAAACTCAGAGTTTTTCCAGCCTAAGGAAATCATGCGACAGATACCTCTTTTGGACCTATTGGAAGAAAAGCTGGATCTGGGCGATATCTGGGAGCTACTGCCCGATTGCTTCCTCCGGATGGCCGTGGGCTGCTCCGGGAAGGACACGTGCACCGACTCCGCTGACGCGGCCAGGTTGATGGATTTCAGAGAATCAGAGGAGGCTCTCCTGCCATGACTGAGGGACAGCTCATCATCCGACTCTTCCTTGTCTGTGCCGCTGTCGGTGATGTCATCTTCATCCCATAAGCCGTGGCACTGAGAAAGCATAAGGGACAACTCAGACGGCCATTCCCGGTGAGGTAGCATCGCATCCCCCACGATTAGAAAGCCAAATGTGAAATACGGTGACTGTGGCTGTGATATTGCATCATAAAACTGACATATGCTAGATAGTTAGAATTTAAATGTTCTCACAAAAAAGAAAGAAAGAAAAAGAAGGAAGAGAGAAAGAAAGAAAGAAAGAAAGAAAGAAAGAGAAAGAAAGAAAGAAAGAAAGAAAGAAAAGAAAGAAAGAAAGAGGAAGGGAGAGAGGGAGGGAGGGAGGGAGGAAGGAAGGAAGGAAGGAAGGAAGGAAGGAAGGAAGGAAGCAGGGTGGGGGATGGGAGGAAGGGAGGAAAAAAATAATGAAAAAGAAAACAGATATATACGGGAGGCGATGGGAACTAATGAACCCTATGGAGATGATCCTTTCACTGTGTCTACATAAAACACATCACCACAATGTATACGCTTTAACTATATTACAATTATTTTTGTCACTCATACTGCAATAAAGCAGAAAAAGGATTGGAAAATGAAGGGACTCTAGGAAAGCTTATTATCTAGATGTTTATGATAGTCCCAGAGAGCGGGGACGGGCTGGTGCAGGTCGTGAGTTTGGCTAACTAATTGACATGGATGCAGATCATGTCTGGCAGATGGAGTAAAGGCGAAGTTATAATCACTTAACTCGTTCCTGAGGGAAAGCACTTTCTAGAACATATTTCTCTGTGTTTACAAGTAGCATTTTAAATATCAGTGGGGGAATTTAGCCCCACCGTCCATGTTCACCAAACACCTACACTTGAATGCAAATGCTGTGTCTCCCTGAACACGGTAAGCTGTGAACCCCTGCATCACCCACGGCTGGGTCAGGAACAGAGCTGCAAATACTCTACTCAAAAAATGTTGGCCCACATATGAGACAGAGATTGTGATGCACTCTGTAGAGCCTGCATTTTGCTTCAAAGAAATGGGCAAAAGGGGCTGGTAGGACAGCAGGAGGAAGGATAGCAGGAGAGGCTGAGAAAAACCAGGGGTCTTGCTGGTGCAAGAGGTTACCTGGACAGCAAATCCACCTTACAAAGACCTTGCTGCCATTTCTTGAAGCTCCCCAGGGAGCCCACTGCCTCCTGAGTGCCCAGACTGCCAGGCTATGCATTTATTCCCC
Organism: Felis catus; assembly: GCF_018350175.1. Taxonomy (NCBI): domain Eukaryota; kingdom Metazoa; phylum Chordata; class Mammalia; order Carnivora; family Felidae; genus Felis; species Felis catus. The sequence continues at coordinate 33,932,780 of NC_058379.1, read as the reverse complement.
CGAGGAGCTCACCCAGTCCTCCCTCTGACACATGCTGTAGAGGACAAGAGCTCCAGTCCAATTTGCCAAAATTCAGTTGGTCAAAAAATAACTTGGAGCATGATCAACTCATTAAAAGACAATGTCACCTAAAACACAGATTATTCTTTTATTTTTAATTTTTTAAAGTCTATTTATTTATTTTGAGGTGGGGAGGGGCAGAGAGAAGGGGAGAGAGAAAATCTGAAGCAGGCTTCATGCCCAGTGTGGAGCCTGACGTGGGGCCTGATCCCATAAACCATGAGATCATGATCTGCACCAAAATCAAGAGTCTGACACTTAACTGACTGAGCCACCCAGGCGTCCCTATTCTTAAATATTAATAGGTATATTATTTCAAAAAGAAAAGTCAGTGGATGCATTCTTGAAAACATAACAAACATTCTAGATTTTCCTAATGGGATTTTCCAACTTATACTGATTCCTTTTACATCATTTTTTTTCTTTTAAATCGTTTTAAAAGTTGTTTTCTCTTTGGCCAACATTGGAACATGTTTAGATTCTTTTACTACTTTCATAGTAGTGTATTTGTTAGTGAATTCTTCCAATTATTTATAAGATCTATAGCAATTCATACCAAATAGGATAGTTTTAACCACATTTGAAATTTCCACATAGTTTGAACTGTTTGGTTTCCTAGATTTCCAAAGCTGTAGGGTAGTTTTGTCTCCTTATGAAAAGATTTGTTATTCTAAAAATGATTTTTCGTATCATTAGCCGAAATTTCAGCATAAGAGTGCCTCAAATACATTGACCATAGATATGAAATTTTCTAAGAAACCAGAGTAAGTATATCAATAGGAAACGTCAAAATTTTGTTTATTCTATGTTTTAAATATTCAACTGTAGCTGCTAAACCACTGAAATATTAATGAGAAGGCAGCAAAATGCCTAAAGGTTTATATATACATTTTTGAAATGATGTGAAAAAGGATACAAGTTGCAAGAGAGTTGTGAAGTGACCAAATTTATACAATCATGTCTTTTTTGTTTTAAACGGAGGTGTAGTTGACATACAACATAGTACTACCATGTCTTAAATGCAGAAATTTAAGCTTCAATTTCTAGAACTGAAAACATAATGTTAACACATTTGTTAATATATTCGCAACAAGAATTAGTAAACTGCATGAATTCAGGTAATTTATCAGAAGAACTAGAAAATTCAGGCAAACTCAGTTTTGGCTAAGTGGTTTCCTTGGATAACATACCTTTGCAAGGTTATGCATTTTCTCTAACATAATTCCCACAAATATGGATAATTATGATATGTTCATAATGGAAGTAGAAATATGGGGGAATTCTCTTCCAAGTTTGTTACAGTTTCCCTTATTGAGCCCCATATGCCTTGGCCTCATCGCCAATCGTAATGTTCAGGTTCTCCAGGGGTATCACCCGGGGCTGCAATGATCAACATGACCCGATTAAGTGTTAACGTGCAGTACCTTCAAAATGGACCGATGGAAGAAAAGAGCCAAGAGCTGAATGAGATCATAAAGGACGTAGCCTTCTTTCTTCTCCACTCCTATGATATTCGGTGGGTGGAAAGGTTTATCTTTGTTCAATTCCACGTTCTTGTTCCAGGGAAAGAAGCCAAATTGGAAGAAATACTTGACCACAATTGCCACCTACATGCAGATGATGGAAATAAAAAAAAAAAAATCACTCCTTTTAAGAATGGTTCTATATGAAAAATAGTGATATAAAAGCTAAGAAAAAGATCATTTCACAGTTTTGGTGATAAGATCACACACAATGATGTGGAAAAATAACATTATCATCCGTACATGGACTGCAGATACATCAGAGCCGGCCAGGTTACTCACGGCACCTACTTATGAGTTTTTCTATTTTTCAGGACTTGGCTAGTTTATACTGATTTAATAAGGTTTCATTACTCAGCTATTAAGATATGGTAACGAGGACAAACTTGAACAAAAAGAATTCTATATTTTACATATTGCTTTCATTTGTAATCTTCCTGAGCATCTCAGGCAGTTTTGATGCCTATTTTCATCTTCCTCTGACCTCTTTGTTCTCACCGTTAAAACAAATTTTTTTTAATGTTTTATTTTTCAGAGGCAGAGGGGGTAGAGCGTGAGTGGGGGAGGGGCAGAGACAGAGGGAGACGCAGGTTCTGAAGCAGGCTCCAGGCTCTGCACTGTCAGCAGAGTCCGATGCAGGGCTCGAACCCACGAACCGCGAGCTCATGACCTGTGCCGAAGTCAGATACTTAACCGACTGAGCCACCCAGGTGCCCCTGTTCTCACCGTTTCGTTGCTCCCTGGAAGTTCTCCTCAAGAAGAAATAAAAAGAAATAAAAACTTGCCGGTTGTGGTGACTAGTTAAGGGTACAAATGTTGGGGAGAAGCGGTCTGTGACAAAGACACATGAGAAAATTGACAGGCCTCATCTAAACATCCCTCTGACAGCTGGGTCACCGGGAATTAATTGCAATTCATGCAATTCATCCATAAAAAATATTTTTCGAAGTCCTCTTCCGACCTAGAGTCACTTTACCCTCCTCCCGTCTCTCTCCTTCTTATAGCCAAGCTTCCGCAAAGAACAGTCCTGTGTTTCTGACCATGCTGAGCAGCACTGCCACAAACGGATGCCAGAGCAGATACCTGAAGACTATCTTTGCCTCTTTCCTTCTCACTCGCACCCCCAACCCGTTTGGGTCACTTACTAAAACTCCTCATTTACCCCATTCATCTTCAGCCTCGTGGCCATTGGGTCAGTTCACATCCCATGACCTCTCAGCGACGTTTCAAAAACTTTCATACCAACGGGAGAAAGTCCCGAGCATACACCCTGTTGACATTCCCAAGAGCCTACTACCGTGCTGTCCACTCACGGCCTGCCTCCCAGCCATCACAAGCCATGTGTCATTCTGGGCACACGTCAGAGTGTCTATACCTTTGTTTGACCCTTTGCTTTTTGTCCTTTGATGACCTTACACTCATCCGTTAAGACTCAGTTCTAAGTTGTCTTCTACTGAGAAGATGCTATGATGGCCTCTCTCCACACCACCCAGGCTGCACGAGGCACAGACCATATCCGTATTTCTTGTATGCTCTCTAATGCGGTTTTGTGTTGTACTGTAGGGCAATTCTTTGTTTACATCCTATGTGTTCACCATATTGGTTTGTGAGCCATTGAGAAACAGAAACAACTTTTTTTTTAAAAAGTTTTTTTTATTAAATTTATTGTCCTCTTCTTATGCTTGGCATAGTTCCTGGGTTTTGGTGCATAGTCTAACTTGTAGAGTGAATTAACATCACCTTAATCTTCTACTTCCTCCCTTCTTGGTGTGACAGAGAAAATGGGGAACCCCAATTTAACTTAACTAGGAAGATCTCATTTTATGATGAAATAACGTAAGTAGCTCTTGTTCCCTTCTCTAAATTTTTAGAGAATTTCCTTCTTCCTTCACTTCTACATTAGAAACTCCCTTCCTTCACTTCTAGGTTAGAAATTCCCTCACCTCTGTACAGAGGTGGTACAGAGAATGGACCCATTCCCCAAATAGGGGGTCATTTATGTCCCGGATCACAAAGTTTATGTGATGGAAGTAAGACTTAAAAATGATCATTTTGGCAAGATCGTGACAGACAGTCTACTTAAAGTGATAGCTAGGTAGTTGGCTTTCCACCTTCTATAAGTATTTAAATATATTTAAATAATTACTATGGAAATAAGATACATGATACTTTACACTGATACTTTCGAGATGCTTTGATAAAAGCTTTGCTTTATTTTACTGGTGAATTACCTATAAACCTACAAAATTTCTGGAATCTCAATGTACATCCATCATGAATTCCATCCTTTAAGAAGCAACCACAGTACCAATGTTAGTGAAAACTTTCCTTTATGAGCCAGGTAAGAAAATTCACCTTCTTCAAAGACCTCAGAACACAAAGAACTACAATAACCCAAGGAAAAAAAGGCTATTGAGCCTCCCTTTTAATTCCCAATTTTATCATTGTCATGGGAGTTTGTGACATTGCATATATTTGATGGGGAAGGATAGAAAAACAGGTTCGTATAATTGGGAAGAGTGTCTCCTGTCCCTCACACGTGATGAAAATGAAATGGTAATTTACCCTCGTGTTATTCAGATTTTTAGGTAGGTGCTTATGTGACTTTGTGTTTTTGTGTGTTGAAACTGGCTTTAAGCTTAAAAATGGGAAATATGCATGTTGTATCAAACTATATTCAAATTGCTCACTGTGTTGTTTACTTCAGCATCCATTCACTGGACATCCACTGGCACGAGACACTAATTTCTGCATAAATAACACATTATTTCAGTAGTTCATATCATAGGACAGATGACCAGATTTCAAAAGCCTCCCCCATCACTTGCCAGTTGGGCAGCCTGGGTCAGTTATTTCATCTCGCTAAAGCTGTTTCCTTGTATGTTAAACCAAACGATATTGGTGCCTATCTTGGTGTGGCGTGACCTGTGAAAAGACATGTACAATCACCGGCACTAAATAACTGTTAGTTAATAGTCATTTGCCTATCTAAGAACATCCATTTACTTGAATGTCCTGCGTGAAACTGTCTGGGAGACAGGGCTGGCCTGCCTCGAGTGAATGCCGCAGGCGATTTATTAGCAATTCCCACTCGAGGCTTACCTCTGTGTAGACAATGGCCATCATCCAGAATCGTCTACTGGGCCTGGGCACAGACAGCATGGCCCAGAGGAAGATCAGAATGGGAAGCACAAGGGTGATCATGGAGGCAGAGACCATGTGGTTGAGGATGATCACAAAATAACCCACCATTTCTGAGCGGGCCACCAGAGTGTTGTACATGGCATAGAACAACAGCAAGAACCGGGGTTGGCCAACGTAGAATTTTTCGGACTCTTCCAGCTCGTCATCATGGAACATCCTGTTCAAATAAACAACATGAGAATAAACTCGTCTTCATTTCTCCAAATCACTGATTTCTGCTTTGCATGATCCCTCTTGTCCCTCCCCTCCTTCCCATGTGGCCAAAGTTCTGGCGGAGTCGACCTAATAGCCTACTGGAGGAAGAAATGTGTGCACAAGCGTCTATCACGGATGGCTTTGGCTAGTTCTGTGCTTCACGATGGGAGCACTGAACATTGGGTCTGTTTGCTCTGAATGTCCAGGTGGACGGTTGTCCACGGGAGTTTGTCTACCCACAACTTGCAGAACACCCCCCCCCCCCCCCAGCACTCTTACTTATTTAGCAGCAGCTCGCTGGCCGTCAGCTCGTGAGTCAGGGGTGGTAAGATGCTGGACTCGAGCCTGTCTGAGCGGCTCTCGTCAGGGCTCACAGCCATGCGGCTCTGGCCTGCAGAGTCGTCCCGCGAGCCGAAGGACAGGCGCTCGAAGCTGACCGCCTTGCTGTAGGAGGGAGGCACCTCCACGTCCCCATCCTCGGTGGAGTAGTGCGGCAGCTCGGCATCTGGGGTGAGGCCGGCCTCCGAGCCCTCCGAGGCCTCCTCCGGCCCCAAGTCCGCGGCCTCCTCCCCTCCCTGATCGGCGTCTTTGGCCACCGCCTCGTCATCCTGCTCGGCCTCCACCTCCGCTATGGTTTCCGTGGTCCCCTGGCGCGAGTACAGCATGGTGCACTGCGTGGGCTCGCTGTCGGGAGAGAGGGAGGGCACACACCCCGCTCTTAGCATCCTCCCGATTCTCGAGACACCTTCCCAACACTCCCCAATACAAACGTCAAGGCGGGCGAGAAAATTACCACCCCGTTCCCTCCCCTGCCCCCACCACCCCGCCCCCGACATTCCATCCACCTGCTTTGTTCCTTCAGAGTATTCATGTCTGGTCTGCAGAGACTGCAAACAGCAGCCTCAAAATGCAAAAGCCCACAGTGCACGCACACGGTTGAGACCCTGAACAAGTCACACGACATGGCTCAGACGTTGCTAAAGCCACCTATGCACAGAGGTTGTCTAAATCGTATCAAGATTTGCAGCCATGGTTTCCAGTGTTTCTTTTCAAATGGAGACAGTTAGCATAGCATACCTACCGCTATATTAAAGGATGGGGCCTATGGAGACGAAACTTTGCCAGTTTGGGTCCGTGGGTGTCGGCCAGGAGGTACTCTACTCCCAATTCTACGTAATGGGCCCACTCCTACCCATAAGGGGAGGATAGGAATGAGAAAATATTGGCTAAATTAAACAACCTGCATGCTTTATGGAAAAAATGCCTCATTTCTTGGATATCTGCTCCTCCTCCCTATTTTTCCATCCTTTACCTCTTTCTTACTGGTGCTTATTACATATGACTGAATTTTCACCATCTCTCTGGCTCCCAACCATCCCCCGCTGGGTTCTTTGTGTTGCACATGGGAAGGCCTGCCATTTTGTCCTCCCCAGTGCTATGGACCCTCTCCAGTGCTATGGATCCTGCAGGCTGCACCCTCAGGGTGTACCCCTGCTATCTCTGTCCCCAGTGACTGCAACTTATCTTTTCTACTTGTTCCCCATGGAGTATTCATTCTCCCTAAGCTTCCCTACTTATCTCCACCCTCTAGTTTTGGCAACCTGACCATCTCTCTTGTGCCTCTCCTCCTCTGTCCTTTATCTCCTAACTTTCCCTGCCATGTCTGTGTAGGAGACTTTGGAAATGAAAATACAGCAGCCGTAACAGTGAAATTCATGGCCTGCCTGTTTTTATTGTCTACCCCAGCCCCTGAAGGGCAGAAAGGCAAAAATGTTTTGGAGATGTGGAATCTGGTAGATAGAGGACCATACTATGTTAGACTCTGAAATTGTACTGTTATCTGAATGGCATACAGTGAGCAGCCTGGGCCCATAAACACAGAGATTCTTAAATATACAGGTCGTACCCACTTTTCTTGTCATGGACGACAGTAGACATGTCAATAAGTGAGTGGATGGGTGGATGGATGGATGGATGGACAGATGAATAGGCCTTGGCAGAGCCTTTCATGGCATCCTGAGACCGAAGAACGTTTATGTGAACCCTTGGTGCCCACTCATGTGTTTATGTTCCCAGGACCTTGGACTTCAGTACGGGACATCGCATGGAAAGCTCTTGGAATGCCAAGGCAAACTGGGTATTTTTCTAGGACTTACCTCCTAGGAAGGCCATGAAATTGATCACCCCAGGCAATTTTCAGAACAGTGGAGCCAACCCCACATCAAGTCTAACTTCCAGCTGGACTCTAACCAATTACAAGCACGTTCTTTATGGTTTTGGATCAGGTCTGGCCCTGAAGGGAGTCAATGAGTCCTGGTACCTTCAGGACTCAACCGAGTGCAATGGAAGAGAATAAGTTAACACCCCTCTGATTTACCACCGTGCACGGTCAAAACTGAAATTTGTCTTGGTTCGGGTGATTTTTCTGGTGTCACGAGAAGCGCAATGCAGCTGATGTTTCTGTGCCCCCGTGGACCATTCAAAAAGGCAATTCCACAAAGAGCTTTGGGACTGTATATAAATCATTTCATTTCTCAATGAGTATTGTCTTACGGTAGGACTTAATGAGAAAACTCAAGCCCAAAGCAATAAGTTCCAGTCGGCAAAGGCTCTATATTCTACCGCACGATAATGTTCTTTACAAAAGCCAATGGTAAAGTATATTCTAAGTTCTGTAGATTTGGTCTCATCCACTAAAAACGACTCCATGTGGCAGATTTTAATTTTTTTTTTTTCTATTGCATGTCTCTTTTGATGAAATCATGAGAAAAAGTCTTCTATATTTCCTGGCCCATCTTCCTCTGTAAGGACTGCCCACATGAGCTCTCCATCAAGGAGGGAGCATGCTTATCTCTTTACGCCTAGGAAGTGGAAGATACTTACAAAATGGAGGACAACGTTTGTCATAAGGATTTTTAAGAAACTCCTAACAGACAAAAACCAAAGAGCGGTTAGTGTAAGAGAATGCTGTCCTGGGAGTGACCATTCATGTCCCAGAATGAGCGGCGGTTATGCTTTTGGTTAGTCATGCAAATTCTTAGAACGAAAATTAAGAAACCAAAACCAAAACCAAACGGACATCACAAGAGCTTATGTTCGCAATGACACGAAAGGGGAAAAGTGGTAACGTGAGGGAAAAACACAAAGCATGCACGAGTTAAGCACCTCGATGCTAAACTGCCACTGTCAGCTGATGAGGAGGACATATCCGTGCTGAACATTTTACGAAGCCTAGGTCGAGCACGCTCACTTGTTTTAGGAACAGTTTCTGGTCCATCTAAATCATCAAGGGTAGACTGCCTTGAGAACAGCATGGTTGCTTCAGTGTAGCAGCTAGCAGCGCAAACAGTTACAGAGACACAGTGTTAAAACACCAGCGGTACATCAGTTTACACACGGCTCACCTGACCAACACACGGCCATGCAGCAAATCACACACGACACCAAAACTACGGACAACGAGCGCCACAGCGGGGCTCAGGGATGGGGAAGGACCTGTTCGGCCGGACGAGAAAACACAGCAGTACTACGTTTTTATAAAAGTATCCCGGCTGGCAGTAAATCACGAAACGTCACTCTCTGGGTGGGACAGGGAAATAGAGGAATTACAAGTCCCAATATTTCTTTCGCAGAGCGGAATTCGTCCTTCAGGACTTTGTAGCTGAGTTTGGTTTTGTTTTTAAATTAGAGAAGATATGTTTTATTTGGAGCTCCCCATCCTGAGTTCATTGAAACCATTTGGTAACCAAATGGCTTAAGCAGAAATACCTGCTTGGGTGATATTTATATAGAACATTTCGTTTTTAGAAAAAACAGAACAGTCTCCAAGATGAGAGAGGGAGCGAGGCTCAGAAATGACCATGACAAACTGAATTATCCACCCCATTTTCTGAGCGGTATTCAGTGAAGCCAAACTAGAGGCGTTGCATGTGAAGGAGATGCTGGTTTGATCTGCAACCAGATATAAACCAACATCGGAAAAAAGAAAAAGAAAAAGAAAGAAAGAAAGAAAATGGTACAAAGAAAACAACAGAGGAAGTCTAGCAATGGCAGGGTCATTTTGTCTGTTAACTTCTCATTTTGCCTAATGAATTTTTTTCTTCTGGATCACGTTTTAGGTCTTGGCAGATGTTATTTAGGGCGAGAACCCATGGGCTAAAATCCTCACTTCTTGTTACCCCATGGAGCGACACTGGGGGAGAGAAGGCTGGTTGATTCAGGACTGAGGACTGCGTGAGCAACTGAGGACGAAGCAGACAGAGTTATGACGTGGGCAGCATTTCAGTGCTGACTTATAGCTTAACCCAAAGGGGTACAGGCACCCGAAGAACCTATGCAGGAGACTACTGGAATGAAGACTCTTCTAACCTGAGCACTAATGACCTGGCTGACCCAGCGGGACAGGACTTTGTGACACAGGATGGCCGATCCCCTGGCCGAACACCATTATCACGTGAGTGACTGAGGCCTACTGTGTGCCCAGCCCACACAGCCAGATGTGCTCAGCCAGACTTTGTGAGGCAGCAATGGAAACCATTCAGGAAGTGACGACGTCCAGGGCTCAGGGAGTGTAGGGATATCTGAGTCACTCACTCGCGGAACCAGTTAAAGGGCTTTTCAGGTTCTGAGAGCCGTGGCACCAAGCCCATGAGTGCCCGGTGGGGCCCCCCTGCAGTGCATGTAACATGCTGTGCGTGTGGTCAAGATGCAGGGCAGTGACAGAGGAGAGTTGGGGAACAACCAGATGGTCTCTAATAAGGCCAGAGCGACTTTTTTTTTTTTTTTTTTTAAAGGCCCCAACTCCTCTAGATATCACCAAATCCTTTATACAATGAAGAGAGGAGGGCAAGATCGAGTAGAAACGCACTGGCCAAGTGCAGTGAGGGCTGGGCTCAAGTCCCCACGCTGACAGGAACTGGCTCTGGGGGTTTAGAGAAATTCATTCTCCTCTCTGAGGTCTCCCTCTCTCTCTCTCTCTCTCTCTCTCTAAGAATCAGAAGAGGTTTCATTATGATGAAAATAACTACAGATATTATTGCTTATTTGATAAAGTTCGGTAGAAATTTTTGACTTTAAGTTTATAGAATTGATAACATATAACCTGTTCTCTCTCATTTGTAAGATGAGGGAAATGGATCTTTGAACTTCTGTGTTTAATTTTCTAGTTTTAGGGGTGCACCCTTACCGCCATTTAGGGGTTAGCATGCAGGCAAAAAGATACCGTGTGCCCTCTCCTGTGGCCCTGCTCAGATTTTCTGTGTGGGAACCACTGTTCTAATCCCAACGTCGGCTTCGTCTTGTTAATTCCTGGGTCCGCTGTCACACTGGCTGACCCTCAGACCCCACACCATCCCACCCAGTTTGGTTACTTGGAGTGTGACCAATCTGTCGTCCAATCCAGGGCATTTTAAAAGTGAAAGGGAAGATTGGGTGCTTCCTGATAACTGGCCCAGATGACAAAGGTGAAAGGGACAGTTGCTGGCACCTCCCTGATCGGCCCACGCCTTTTAGGGGACACATTTCAAGTGATGACCACTCCTTTGGTATCTAGGAATGCTCTTTAGAATGTCATCTAAGGCTTCTTGCAGCCATTTAAAATAATTTATTTTCGAGGAATGTAGAGGATATCTGATTTCAGGAAACAACCATTAAAATAAGTGCCGTTTTGCAGCCGGATTTGAAGGAAATCGTGACTTTTGCAATAAGTCAAGGGGATAGAAAGTCATCTGTTAGGCTTTTATCCCAATTCCATCTGCAGTACGCCCAAAGGTGAAAACGGGTGACGTGGAAGCCAGAGCACGTGTGGCAGGTGCGACAGCCCCATCCAGGCTGGGTCCTCTGCACGGGGAGGGGGGGCCATGCGCAGCCCCACCGGGGGACGATGCTAGACCCTGTCTAATGACACAGGTGTCTCAGAGTGACCTTCCACTCGGAATCCCTTCTAGGGAAGATTCCTGCCTTTCTAGTAATCAGCATGGCTTCCAGCAGACTTCAGTGTAGACAAATTTTGTCTGCAGATTGGATAGTTTCCTAAAGCAAAAAACCCAGAAGGGGAGGTCAGCCACTAAGAAAAGGGCAGGTATGTTAACTCATTTATTAACAACATAATGACCTCTACTGCGCCTCCCCTTTCTTTAGGTTGAAATAAAAAGTAAAAAATACATTAGGAACGAATCGTAATTCTTTTTTTTTTTTATGTTTTTATTTTAGAGAGAGAGCGAGTGGGGAGAGGGACAGAGGGACAGTGAAAAGAGAGAGAGAGAGAGAATCTCAGGCAGGCTGCACACTCAGTGCGGAGCCCAACACGGGGCTCAATCCCACGATCCTGGCATCACGACCTGAACCGAAATCAAGAGTCGGACGCTTAAGCAACTGAGCCACCTTGGCACCCCAGGAACTAATTTCAAAGGTACTCGTTTTCTACTAATAAATTTATTGACTGATTGACTGGTTTTAAGTGTGGAGGATATTTTGCCAGTCTTTGTTAAAAAGCAATCAACGGATTTAAATAATTCCTACCTCGTGGTTTTTAATCACGGGAAAGGTTTTACACTTGTAATCTTGGGTCCAACTTAAAGGTAGTTTACTCGATTTCATTTTGATCAATCTTCTTCTTCCTTTTTTTAATCCCTCTTATGTTGTGATTTATAATATTAAGTTGAGTTCTTAACTGGGCATGTTGTCAATTATTATGCAGTTACAAGTTACTAATATAGGCATCACATGTTTATTTTATGGGCAACTCGTTGTCAGTCTAGTCTCTAATTCTCTTTGATTTATTTGATTCCGTTTGGTTCCTGAGCAGCTATTTTCCAGCCAGGCCAGAAAGCCTGTAAAACCCTCGAAAATTTATGGAAAAAAAATTATATTTCTGGGTAGTTTTCCCCTTTGGGAGATAGGACATAGCTTCATGAAACTTCAAAAGAAAAGCGGTTCATGAAAAATAATGTTGCCCATTACTAGCAGTGTCATTGCAAATTACTGAGGGAAAGTTATCCCATCCATTCTCCTTTTTACTTGCCAAGCTTAGGGACCCAGGTAACAACAGCAACAACAACACCCTCTGTATTATGAAACCAGGCAAGGGAAGAGGTTAAAAAAACGTTCATTAGAAAAAAATAAGTCTTATTATGGGCGTTATTATTATTATTATTATTGTTTAAGAACAGATGCAAATAAATATGCAATAACCACATTATATACCCTGGGTGGATGTTAAGTGTATTCTTCACTGTGTGGGAGGAAATCATCCCAGTTGAATATGAACATGACTTTCTGTTAACCAGAGCTGACTGAAGCCTTTTATTCTGGAATGCAGATAAGGGAAAACGGTTTGCGTCAGACCCAGTGTGCAATACAGAGCAGCACTGTCTGAAGCTGAATGCCTCAGGACATTTGTACATGGTATGCAATAACTCACCAAGTAACTAAGATGTATCTTGAGAAGTATACATCTTACCATTCTCCTTTTTTTTTTTTTTTAAACCAGTTGTTTGGTCATGAATAGGTTACAGAGTGTGTGGATCTGGAAACTGTGTGATCCCCCGGGGGCCTTCGTTGACCCCTCTCACTAGAAAGTAGCATCTGTCAGCATCTTGAATAGTCACTACTTTCAAACAAATCTTGCCTCCCCCTGCCTCCCTGTTGACACATTGTATACTTTTGTACCCACGCTCATGCAGGCTTTATTTATTATTATGGGAATAGCTACCACGAAGTAACGTGGGATATGTAAGAGCCTGGGTAGAAGGTAGACAGAAATGGATTTTCAGTTTTCGCATCAAAATGAATCGAGAGAAAATAATTCTGTTTAAATGACTGATTTGTAGACAGAAAACTGTTGCAACAAGAACAAATTTAAGAAAGTTGGAAGCTTGCAAATAGATGAGTTATTATGATTTGCAGAAAATGAAAATAAAATATAAACCATAATGATTTTTTGTCTCAGTGGAGTCTGTCCAAAGAGAATGAAGTTCCCCTTTCAAAAATGCTATTTTCCTGAAAGTGAAGACCTACAAGGGGGCGCTGTCAGCACTTGCCAATCAAAGGACATGAAAACTAAATTTTCACTTTGTAACTTTGCTATTACTAATGGTTTCAAAAACTACTGATTGAGAAATGTGTGTATGCCTGGGTAAAGAGAATGAGAAAATTTTATTAGCATACCCACTGTTCTAACAATCAAATATTTTATTCTAGAAATTAAAAGCATCTTGAACAGGATCTCAATTAGCAAATAAATGCTTTGACCTTGAAACTTTTTTTTAATTAAAAATTAATGTTTATTTATTTTTGAGAGAGAGAGAGAGAGAGAGAGAGAGAGAGAGAGAGAGAGGCTGAGCATGAGTGGGGGAGGGGCAGAGCAAGAGAGGGACACAGAATCCAAAGCAATCCAAAATCCCAAAAGAAACCAGTTCCTGCCAGGGAACTTGCTTGCACTGCGCAAACACCCAACGCTGTGCTTCTGCGTATCCATCCCTCCGGTGGGTCTGCCTCTCTCCCAGTGCCGCAGGGCCCCTCCTGAAGCAGATCTCTGAAGGAAAAGTGAGCTGAGCCTGCCCCTCCTGCCCCCGTGCACCTTGCCGATCCACCTCAGCTAATACGCCAGATCCCCAGCACCACAAGCCTGGCAGTGTGCAAGTAGCCCAGACGGGCCATGCCACCCCACAGTGAATCCCGCCCCTAAGAGAGGGGAAGAGAAGGCACACACCAGTCTGATTGTGGCCCCAGCGGTGGGGCTGGGGGCAGAAATCAGGTCTGACTGTGGCCCCGGCCACCAACGCAAGTTATTCAAGACAGCACAAGGGAAGTGCCCTGCAGGCCCGCACCACTCCAGGGACTATCCAAAATGATGAAACGGAAGAATTCCCCTCAGAAAAATGTCCAGGAAATAACAACAGCTAACGAACTGATCAAAACCTATTTAAACAATATAACAGAAAGTGAATTTAGAATAACAGTCATAAAATTAATCGCTGGGCTTGAAAACAGTATAGAGGACAGCAGAGAACCTATTGCTACAGAGATCAAGGGACTAATGAACAGCAGGAGGAGCTAAAAAGTGCTATAAATGAGCTGCAAAATAAAATGGAGACGACCACAGCTCGGATTGAAGAGGCAGAGGAGAGACTAGATGAACCAGAAGATAAAATTATGGAAAAAGAGGAAGCTGAGAAAAGGAGAGATAAAAAAAATCCAGGAGTATGAGGGGAAAATTAGAGAACTAAGTGATGCACTAAAGAGAAATAATATACGCATAATTGGTTTTCCAGAGGAGGAAGAGAGAGGGAAAGGTGCTGAAGGTGTACTTGAAGAAATCATAGCTGAGAACTTCCCTGATCTGGGGAAGGAAAAAGGCACTGAAATCCAAGAGGCACAGAGAACTCTCTTCAGATGGAACTTGAATCGATCTTCTGCATGACATATCATAGTGAAACTGGCAAAATACAAGGATAAAGAGAAAACTCTGAAAGCAGCTAGGGATAAACGTGCTCTAACATATAAAGGGAGACCGATAAGACTCATGACGGATCTCTCTACTGAAACTTGGCAGGCCAGAAAGGAATGGCAGGAGATCTTCAATGTGATAAACGGAACAACTATGCAGCCGAGAATCCTTTGTCCAGCAAGTCTGTCATTTAGAATAGAAGGAGAGATAAAGGTCTTCCCCAACAAACAAAAACTGAAGAAATTTATCACCACTAAAACAACCCTACAAGAGATCCTAAAGGGGATCCTGTGAGACAAAGTAACAGAGACATCGCTACAAGCTTGAAACCTACAGACATCACAATGACTCTAAACCCATATCTTTCTATAATAACACTGAATGTAAATAGACTAAATGCGCCAACCAAAAGACATAGGGTATCAGAATGGATAAAAAAACAAGACCCATCTATTTGCTGTCTACAAGAGACTCACTTTAGACCTGAGGACACCTTCAGATTGAAAGTGAGGGGATGGAGAACTATTTATCATACTACTGGAAGTCAAAAGAGAGCTGGAGTAGCCATACTTCTATCAGACAAACTAGACTTTAAATGAAAGGCTGTAACAAGAGATGAAGAAGGGCATTGTGTAATAATCACAGGGTCTATCCATCAGGAAGAGCTAACAATTATAAATGTCTATGCACTGAATACGAGAGCCCCCAAATATATAAAACAATCACAAACATAAGCAACCTTATTGATAAGAATGTGGTAATTGCAGGGGACTTTAATACTGCCCTTACAACAATGGATAGATCATCTAGACACATGGTCAATAAAGAAACAAGGGCCCTGAATGATACATTGGACCAGATGGACTTGACAGATATATTTAGAACTCTGCATCCCAAAGCAACAGAATATACTTTCTTCTTGAGTGCACATGGAACATTCTCCAAGATAGATCACATACTGGCTCACAAAACAGCCCTTCATAAGTATACAAGAATTGAGATCATACCATGCATACATTCGGACCACAATACTATGAAGCTTGAAATCAACCACAGGAAAAAGTCTGGACAACCTCCAAAAGCATGGAGGTTAAAGAACACCGTACTAAAGAATGAATGGGCCAACCAGGCAATTAGAGAAGAAATTAAAAAATACTATGGAAACAAGTGAAAATGAAAATACAACAATCCACACGCTTTGGGATGCAGCGAAGGTAGTCCTGAGAGGGTAATATATTGCAATCCAGGCCTATCTCAAGAAACAAGAAAAATCCCAAGTACAAAATCTAACAGCACACCTAAAGGAAATAGAAGCAGAAGAGCAAAGACACCCTAAACCCAGCAGAAGAAGAGAAATAATAAAGATGAGAGCAGAAATAAACAATATAGAATCTAAAAACACTGTGGAGCAGATCAATGAAACCAAGAGTTGGTTTTTTGAAAAAATAAACAAAATTGATAACCCTCTAGCCAGGCTAGAGAAACAGGAACCCTCTTGCACTGTTGGTGGGAAGGCAAACTGGTGCAGCCGCTCTGGAAAACAGTGCGGAGGTTCCTCAAATAATTGAAAATAGATCTACCCTATGACCCAGCAGTAGCACTGCCAGGAAATTACCCAAGTGATACAGGAGTGCTGATGCATAGGGGCACTTGTACCCCAATGTTTATAGCAGCACTCTCAACAATAGCCAAATTGTGGAAAGAGCCTAAATGTCCATCAACTGAGGAATGGATAAAGAAATTACAGTTTATATACACAATGGAGTACTATGTGGCAATGAGAAAGAATGAAATCTGGCCCTTTGTAGCAACGTGGATGGAACTGGAGAGTGTGATGCTAAGTGAAATAAGCCATACAGAGAAAGACAGATACCATATGGTTTCACTCTTATGTGGATCCTGAGAAACTTAACAGAAACCCAGGGGGGAGGGGAAGGAAAAAAAAAAAAGAGGTTAGAGTGGGAGAGAGCCAAAGCATAAGAGACTCTTAAAAACTGAGAACAAACTGAGGGTTGATGGGGGGTGGGAGGGAGGGGAGGGTGGGTGATGGGTATTGAGGAGGGCACCTTTTGGGAGGAGCACTGGGTGTTGTACGGAAACCAATTTGACAGTAAATTTCATATATTAAAAAACAAACAAAAAAGGCTCGAGGCTCCGATGGAGACAATCACCAGCGCGGGGCATGGTTGACAGTGTCTCAGGAAGTGAGCTAGTCCAGGGCGGGGCCAGTCCCCGATGGGGACGGGAGGATCCGCAGGCGGTTCTGAGTCAGTGGCAGTTGCCTGGAAGCGGTTCATGGGCGGGGCAGCCGTTGGAACCCCAAGGCAGTTATAAGAGGCGGTTCCAACGCCAGAAGCAGCCTGCGCGGAGCTGGGCTGGGCAGAGGCGGAGGGCAGAGTGTTGACTCTTCCTTCTTAGCGCTTTAGAGTCTTTGACTCACAATTTGGTGTTGCAAGGACCCGAGAAAGAGCAGGGCTGGGGGCGGGTGCGGGGGGGGGGGGGGGCGGCGGGGAACCGGGAGCAGAGCGCTCCTGCCACTGTCACAGGCTTGGGAGGAAGTTCCTCCTGGCCACGCAGCCGGCAGGGCAAGGGGGGGGTGAAGGCCTCAGAAGACAAGTTTCCCCTCTTCTCTCACCTCTCACCATCAGGCCGGCTCTCTGCACCCCCAGCGCCGCTGGCCAGTGGAGTGAAGAGGCAGACGAGCCATTTCTGGAGAGATTCTCGGCTTGGACAACAGCACCTGTTGGGTGTGTTGGACTCTAGCATTGGCCTCTATTCCCCATGAGGCTGGCCGAAAGGGAGCCAGAGCCACGGGGGTGATTCAAACCCACCGTTCCCTGATTCTACCAGCCATCCCGGGGCTCTATGCATTTCTCTATGGGGATATACCTACTGCCTTTCTTTCTTGTTTTGTTTTGTTTTGTTTCCTGACTCCAATCTACTCTCTAGAAAATAGTTTCAAAACTTAAAAAAAAAATTAACCATCAAAAAGCAAACCAAAAAACCCAAGAAGCAGTCCCGGCATTTCCTATCAAATCTCCGTAACGTCCTCTTAGGCCCATGGGGCCTGTAGGCCAGGTCTGACGTGGCCCCAGCTCTGGTACGTTGCCCGGTGGTCTGGGTCTGTCCGCCACTGATGGAGCCACCCCGCTGCTCCTGCCTCAGACCTCCAAGTCTGCTGCCTTGTCCCGGAAACCTTCCTTACCTCTGTCTGGGGCTCCTCACCCTTCGTCTGGGTCCCGGCAAAACCACCACTCCCTTCGAGGCTTCCTGACCGAGCTGGCAGCGTCTCCCCGAGAGGCTCTGTCTCGGTGGCCTGTTAATTTGCTCTCAGCCCTCACCAGGTGTGCCGTGTATTTGCTCAGTCTGTGTCCCTAGAGGCGGTGGCCGTCACGCGGGATTTCTCAGCCAGCGCTCGGCATGCAGCGTGCACGGTGTGTATCTGATGAGGGGGCACCCGGACTCTTGGGTCTCCTGTTTATGTTACAACCTATGCATCCTGCCAGGAGGAAGGCTCCACTCCTGTGTTAGCCGAGTGCTTACAAGCGTTGGCAGCCTTGATTTTTACAGACTGAATCTGCAGCGTCTCAGTCAGGCTTGCAAGGGGTCGGGGCGTTTCTTCCCACTCTGGCCCGCTGGGCTGGGGAGAGGGGTGACATCTTCCCATCCCTCTCTGAACGAGCTAGCTCTTCTAGACCATGTCTTCTGGCGGTGACTTTTCCATATTGGACTCCTCTCTGTCTTCCCTTGACAAGCCAGTTGCTTCTAAAATGTGCTCTCTGATGTCCTCTCCTCTGAATTATTTTAAGGATTCCTTTTGAGACCATTAACTTTGGTGGCCCAGTCACATATCACTTATTGATAACTATTTCTGTGACTGTGTGCTTTGTCTATCTTCCCTCCAGGACTTTTAAGTTTTTAAAGGGCAAAGGCTATGAATTTTGTACTTTTCACAGTGCCTTGCAAGCAAATCAAACCTCAATAAAACCTTGAATTTAGGAAAACCAAAAAAAAAATGTGATCCCTACTGGACTATAAGAGCATGCGGTTGCATGAACAAAATGATTTTCAAAACTGTTTTGATCACTCTTGTATCTTTGGAACCTTGAGTCGTGCCTGGTACACTAATAAGTATCGGTTGAATGAATTAATCTTTTAAAATGTGGTGGGGAAAATATCCTTATCCCATAAAATGTTCATATTTTGTAATAAGAAATTAATATGGAAGTAACATTCCACAGTTTTTAGTTATTTTGAATGTCCCTTCAATGTACCAGCCCATCTCAATCATGTCGAATCGGCTAACAGCGTTGCTTTGCCATTTCTGTCAAAAGGGACAATGAAAAAGTAGCATTCTGGTTATAGAAATTTGCATTAGAGTCCAACAATTTAAGCCGATGGGCAAGTAGTGTGTAGCTAACACAGTCTGGTAGAGAGGGGGAGTGGGATTCGTGAGAAAGTACTGTGGTCTCAGTCAGGAGACCTGTCCCAGACTGAGTTCTGTGGTTAACCAGCTGTGTGACTTTGGAACAAGAACTTAATTTCTCTGGCACTCTCCTGCCTCATGAAGACGAGGGGGTTATGTTAGATTCTGTCTAGTTTTAACATTGGGGGGGCGGTTTATTTCTGGATCATATCAACTGCTTCTGAAGGTGACCCTGTGGTAGTGGAAAAATATCTGGACTGAGATCCAAGACCCTTGAGACCGTGGGGTGACAGTAAGACATACCGGGACCTTAAGCTTATTAACCTTGGGGACTTAGAAGTACAGAAGTCCATAATGCACAGATAAGACATGAAGTTAGCCCTTGCTAACCTTAAAATTGAGTTTCTGGGCCTATATAGCTGATGACCAGAACTTGCGCCTTGAGGTTCAACCAGGAGGTAGCAAAGATGAGGCTTCCAAAGATTTCGGGGAGATGAGCCATGTGCAGAATGGCACATAGTTAATTAAAACAATCTACAAAAGAAAGGCAGCAGGAGAAAAAGGAATATAGTGTTTTAAATTTAATTCTTTACCCTGTGACAGGCCGTGCCCCAATTTCACGATTAAGTGTATGGCATTAGAATCGTTACTGGCGCAATTCACTCAGACATGACACTTCTCGACCGCGTTTCCTGTAGAGTAAGGGAGTTGGAATAGCCGGCCTCAACCTCCCTTTCAGCTCTACTGATGTGTGATTTAATTTTGCATCCCTGAAATCCTAGATAGCAGATGCATTTTGACCTGATCTTACCCTCTTTGGGATGGCGACTTGATACTCTTTGTTGGTGGCAGGCTCAGCGGAGGGTGAAGGGCCACCGCGCTGCAGAGCTAATGGTTGCATGAATGCTATTGGGCAGAGAAGCTCATCTCTCAGCCTAGGGCCTCCTTTATTGGTGATAGTTCGGAGAGAAATCTTTGTGCATCCAGAGTACTTGTCTGTTACTGATAGAACATACTGGCAGATACGATGCCCCACAGGTTCCCAAGTTTGCTTGGCCACCAACCCCCCTTTCGTGAACAACCAAAAGTGTCCTCATATAAAATCTGTCCTTTCCATGAAGGATTGACTCCTGATCTTGCCTCCGTTCCTTCCTTCCTTTGGTGAGATGAAAGACATTGTTTTTTCTTTGCACAGACAAGCTTGAGGCATGATTTTTGTAATCATGCTCCCCTAATTTACCAAGACAACATTTCTAGTAACAATTCTATTAATAGGAAGGATTAAGGCCATTTATAATAACCGTAACATGGGGGTAGAGTGGGGCCCGGGGGGGGCACGCATCCACTCGAGCTGGGGGCTCAGCCACTCCAAAGGCACAAGGACTATTAAATGGGAAGGGGGCGGGTCCCCAAATGGGGGTTGGGCAAAGTGGTTACATCCCTAGTTATAGAATTAATGAATCTGATGCCTCTTCTCAAACCCCCAGGAATGGGGGATACTCTTGCACCGTAAGTTATAGTTGCTTTGATATTTGAGGAGGAAGGCAGAGGTGCCCAAGGTTCCAGGACAGGCTTAACATCCTGTGGTCCCTCGTGTGTTGCTTCAGGTGTTTTGTTCTCTCAGCTTCCAAAGTGTTTGTTGAGAAGCAACAAACCGTGGGACAGACCTTCTTTGCAAGCGGGGTCAGTGCATTTTCTCGTAAATGTTTAAGAATAAGCTTGGTGACCTTTTGCGTCCAAAGACTGCACAGTGAAGAGGGGAAAGACTGAGTTCTCGAGTCAGAAACCTGGGGGTCACATTTAGGCCTCTGTTGTCACATCTGGGTAACTGCTGCTTAGGCATTTCACCTCTCTTTCCCGACTGGTAAGGTGGCGGTGGGCCCATCAGTCTCCTCTACGTGAGAGGGTTTTGTGGGGATCAAATGAGATTATGCATGGGAGAATGCTTTCATAAAATCAAATAGCTACATGGATAAAGGTCATATATTTAAGAATTTAAACTAATATATAAATGGTATGCTCCCAAGTGTTTGTGTGAGTGAATGAACTTAAGTGTTTTTAAATGTTTTGTCCACTTTATAAAGCCCACATCTGTGTTCAGTCAGTATATAACACCCTGTTTTTGCTGCCCTAATAAGTTACCACATCATGATTCTGAGCAAGGCACAGAGTAGCCCATGCAGGGGAGGGAGCCCACAGGGATGACTGGAGGCTCTCAAAAGCTTCTCATCTTGGGTCTAGGCACCCCACCAGATCTAAAGCAGATGTGTGACAGGCCAAGGAGTCACTCATTGCTGGGGTCTGGCTGAGATGAGGACACCACTTCTATAAGAGACATGTGAACTCCAGAAACCTCAGTCAATTTCTCCATTTGGAGGGACTATTTTAAAAAGTTGTTTTCGGGGCACCTGGGTGGCTCAGCCGGTTAGGCGGCCGACTTTTTGGTCCCTGGGTTCGAGCTCCGTGTCGGGCTCTGTGCTGACAGCTCGGAGCCTGGAGCCTGTTTCAGATTCTGTGTCTCCCTCTCTCTGACCCTCCCCCATTCATGCTCTGTCCCTCTCTGTCTCAAAAATAAATAAACATTAAAATAAATAAATAAATAAAAAAGTTGTTTTCTAGAAGCAAAAGATTAACAGGTCATCTTGGTGAGGAGCTCTAAAGGATCCTACGGCACCAGTATGACATGAGGTCGCGTGGTGGCTGGATGGGTCAGAAGTCATCTGTGACTCTATGACCTTCTCCAAGATTGGGGCAGTCCTGGGGCACATACTTATGCCCGTGGTAGTAAGAGCAGAATCAATATTCCTTGAACTGAACTGAAAAGGACAACCTTTCGTCCTTCATCTTACAATTGTATTAGAGGAATTTTGTGGTCCTCAAACACCTGTATTTTGGGAGCTGTAATTTAGAACTAAAACTTATCTACTCCTTTGCTACCACCTTGCTCCCCATCCTTCTAAAAGACAAAGGGGCGGGGCGGGGCGCCTGGGTGGCACAGTCGGTTAAGCGTCCGACTTCAGCCAGGTCACGATCTCTTGGTCCGTGAGTTCGAGCCCCGCATCAGGCTCTGGGCTGATGGCTCGGAGCCTGGAGCCTGTTTCCGATTCTGTGTCTCCCTCTCTCTCTGCCCCTCCCCCGTTCATGCTCTGTCTGTCTCTGTCCCAAAAATTAAAAAAAAAAAAAACCAAAAAAAAAAAAAAAAACGTTGAAAAAAAAAAGACAAAGGGGGTGGGATTCTTAACTTTCTAAGGAAGACATTTACGAAAACATTAGTCTGAATGAAAATAAGATCAGTAGTCAATTTCAGGACAATCTTTCAATGTCTCTTAAAAGAGAGACAGAATAGATCCCTATTTCAATTGCATGATTCTGTGGGAATGGACTCCCACACTTCCTACCGTAGGAAAATCATCCCCTTTGGGGTGGGGAAGTGTGTGGGCGCCCAACAACCTAAACCACAGGCAAGGTGAGGGGCCTCAGTAGCAATTCGTAAGCTGGCACCCCACCTGTCCACCCGAGCAGCAGAGATGAGTTGGTTGATTCACAGAGTATGTTAAGAAAGTGTGAATTGGCTGAAGACATTTAAACGTTGGGGCATTCCACCCAAAAATATGTGTTTCTCACTTCCCTTGAAAAATCCAGAAGACCAGGAAGCCTGGGGCTTATATGTGCACAGGCCAAAAATGGACCTCTTTGCTGGGTGATGGCTGCCACGGGTAATGGCTGGACCCCTTTCCGTCTCCTGCCTGGTCCCGCAGTGATTTGAACTTGTGACTCTTGCTGCTAGGGTCTTTGAGGGAGGAAGGGAGGGTAGAGTAAAGATAAGTCATTAGAAATGTTGAAAGCTAAGCTTTCATGGTGAATAATCCAAGCAAGAAGCAATAATTAGGTATTTCAGGGCAGGAAACCTAAACTTTATAAACTTGACTTTTCTTCGTTGATTTTCCAAGTGTATTCATATTATTAAAGTCCTTTAGAAAATCACCAGCGTTTATAGATGGGCTGAGGGTGGGGCAAAAAAAAAAAAAAAAAAGACCAAAAGTGCTGAGTTGGAGGGGAGGAGGAAAGTTGCCCTTTCACCTTGGCCTTGCAAGGCTCCCCGCTCTTGGTTCAGAAAGGATCCAGGGAGCCTCCAGGGGGCGCCACACACGACCTCCTTGCTCCCTGCCACTGGAGATGTGAGGGTCCTTTTAGCCTCTCTTTTTCGTCAGTTTTCCTTTATTCACATTTGTCAGAGAGAAAAGCTGGTTGGTGGAGACTGGGGCAGAGAGGGATATAAAAGAAAGAAAGCCCGAAGGGACAATGGAAGCTCAGATGAACGGAGGCAAGAAGTTCCTTTTTTCATATTCTTAGGAAGATTTTGAGACATTTTCTCAGAGGGGAGGAGTATGTGTGCTGTGCTGGGAGCACTCCAAGCTTATTTAAAACTTTTTAGAAGAGAAGTGAT
Organism: Felis catus; assembly: GCF_018350175.1. Classification (NCBI taxonomy): domain Eukaryota; kingdom Metazoa; phylum Chordata; class Mammalia; order Carnivora; family Felidae; genus Felis; species Felis catus. The sequence goes on along the minus strand of NC_058379.1, from coordinate 33,909,477 downwards.
TGATAATATGGCTTGGGAATTCACTTCTCACTTATTCAGGGTGTAACGGTTTAATTTCGCGGTTTGGGAAGAAACTTGAAATCATTTTATAGGTCAAGGTTTGGCTCAGCCCCGGATGGACATTTAGTGACTGCTATTGAATCCTAGCTCAGTGCTTGTGTGGGTGAATTAATGGGTACCGGTGCCCATCCCAGGCAAACGCCACTCCACATGTAGCCCGGTCCTGTTTGCTCAGGGACAGTTCCTGTTAGGGAAGCGCAAGGCCTCACCCTCCTTGCCTCCACTCTGCACCCACTGCCCACCTTCAGGGCAGATCTGGCGTGTTCTTGCTTCTGCAGAACAAACATTTACTGAGCCAGATGAACAATTGGCTCTTACTTAGGTTCTGAGGAGAAATGAAGGGACTCCCTCACTTTTAACACCCCTTTCTCTGTCCTGCTCTTTCTTCAATCCCTGTCACGCCTCTTCTGGGTCTTCTCCCCAAATGTGTTCTCCAAAGGCCCTTCAAGCCCACTCACTTTTCTTTCCTGTCTGACTTCTCGAAATCTCAACTTGCCCTTTGGTCAGGAGAAACTAGAAAAATTTCCTGAACCCTGAAGGCCTGTTCCCTTCAGCAGACGCCTTGGGTTTGGAGTTGGAAGGCCTTAATTCCTCCTAGTTAGGAGAAGTGACAGTTAAATATGACTTGCCAAGTGATGATCTGACTGTTAGCCTTTGTGTGTTCTTCTGTAGCCATGGACCTCCACGTGCCGACTTGTTTTTTGGGCAAGAAATAAAGCGCACCCTGTATTTCTGCATATAAACAGAGGCAAAAATAGGATAATAAAAGTTAGAAGCTTTATTTATAACGTAAGACCACAACTGCCTTGTGTGGGGGGGACCCCGGTGCGTCTTGCGTGGATGGTGGGGTTTTCACGTGTGGCCCTGGGCTGAGGGAATGGGAAGGCTGGGGGGCTCTGCATTAGGGCTGGAAAGGGAAGACTTTGGAGCCTACCAGACTGGGTGCTGAGGGAATGAGAAGGGGCCTAGAACAAAGGCCTTGGGTTTCCTATCAAGATCGTACTCCCATGTTTACAGAGGAATAGTTTATGGAATCCATATGGCTCACCAAGGCTTTCGTGTAAGTTGGTTCTTTCAGGGCAGACTGGGGAAAACGTTCAGGTTCATGACTTGGGTTGGCGGGGCGTGGGGGGAAGGTGGGGTGACCCTGGGGGCGTGGGGACCACAGGGGCAGACAGCATGAGCACTCGCGAAGTAGGGACTTGTCTGGGAGTCTCCACAGATGAGCGTTAGGAGGCTTAGGTTTCCAACCTGTGGTAGGTTTGAAGGGATGGCGGGGGACGGCAGGTCTGTTCCAGGTCTGTCTCGTGAGGTTGTCGTCTCAGAGAGGGCGTTGCAGATGTACGAAGTCGCCTTCTGCTAATGCTGGTCACGTTTGCTCTTGATTTTCGGGGTTTGAAAGAATAAGGAAGTCAGGGTGGTTGTCGGCGAGGAAGCCGGGGAAGGGGGTCAAAGGCGGTCCAGTGTCCGCGCTACCCATGTCCTGTTGTCTGAAACCCTGTGGCAACACCAGCATATTGTAGAGGCTTTCTCCTCCCCTCGTTTAAAAGTAGAGTTTAGTGTCAGTCTCACCCACTGAGATTCTGCCAGTCGTCGTCTTTGTTGAGGACAGTCCAAATGTGCTTTAGCTGTCAAACAGGTCTGGGGCCTGGCTCTTCCCGGGGCGGGGGGGGGGCCCTGCTGCTCTGGCCTCCTTCTCTGCCTGCAAACCACGAGTAAGGACAGGCTCTTTCTACCCCACAGGGTTGTTGTGAACAGCAAAGGGGACAATAAGTGCCAGGTGGTGCTTTAAAAAGAGTCCCGAGTGGCTGTGCAAAGTGTACTAGTTATTTGGGGGACCCGCGCGAAGCGAGCAGTGGGATATTGCGGTGGTTGAGGGTGCGATGAACTGACTACCTGTGAGCTCCCTGAGCTCAGACCTCCTTGACTCCATCCTGAATCACAGCTCTGCCCCCTCGAGGCCCTCACTGACTCCACCCTGCCTCAGGCGGCCCAGTCGCCTCTGCGACGGCCACGATGATATCCGAACACACGTACCTCACCCCTCACGCCCAGGTGGATATTTCAGTGGAAACCTGGCTGTGGACTTTGGGCAGTGCACCCGCTTCTCGGGTTCACCACCACCTCTGCCCCCCGCCCCGCACACGGCCCCTCTGCTGAGTGTGCCTTTGCACACGCTCCTCACATTTTAGAAGGCTGCTTACCTCTTCTTCCCAAATGCAACCTCTTCCGGGTGCTACCGCCTCTAACAAAAAGTGAAAATAATTATTCGACCTGTATATGTAAGTCCTGTATGTAGAGTTGACAGAGGATCATAAAAAGCTGCCCTTCCCTGCCAAACCGGTAATAAATGCGTGTTGTACGTGGCAAAAGTCAGACAGGCATGCGCTTTACTTCCGATGCCTTTGGCTTTGCTCCCTGTGGCTGGAATCAGTGCTCCGTCTCCAGCCAGTCTGTCACCTCCACGTAGTCCCTCCCCTGAACGTGGCAGGTGCATTTGTCATGGTACATATGCTGGTTTCTATTCGGGTGACTTTGTGACTGTAGGGTCAGATGATGCCCTTTCCCCTACACAAAGTCCAAATTCCCTGCCTGGACTTAAGGGCTCTGCATGGTCTGGTTTGTGCCTGACTCTTTGAGGTCAACTCAGACTCTTCTTCTCCTGGGTTACCTTCTCCTTTGGCCTTTGGCCTATATGTGGGCCATGCCAACCTGTGCCTCCTCGTCCCTGGGAAAGCTCTGCCCTCAGGCCATTCCCCTTGTGGTTATGAGCTCCATGAACTCACACATCACACCTCAGAGGAGAGATGGTGTTCAGCACCCCAGTCTTTCGAGAGTGGTGCAGATGCTCTCCGCCACATCAGCCTTCGTCATCTCCGCCTTGACCCGTCTTATTTGTCCGCTTTTGCCCCGTCCCCCCCGTTGTGGGGTGGCAAGCAGAGAGAGGTCTGGTTTAGTTCTCTCCAGCGGTGCCTGCATCAGTGCCTGGCACGTAATCACTCAGTAAACCCTATGGGACGAATGTCTTGCTTCTCCAAATAGATTGTAAGCTCTTGAGCACTGGAACCGCTTGCCCTTGCTTTGATTCCTTCTCCAAAGTGCCCGGAACACAGGCAGTGCCGGGTGAGCATGCATTCGTTCATAGGTTATCGAATGTGGTTGGCTCTCGTTTGGTGACACCAGTTGGTGGAGAGGAAGGCATCTGGGTAACAGGTTTCCCGGTGGTGCTGTGAATTTGCTCGCACACACTACATACAGATTGGGAGCATGTGACACGGGGCACGCTTTGACTTGGCTTCTAGTTCCATTGCTACCACTAAGCAGCTGTGCGTTCTTGAGGAAGTATTTTCATGTATTCTGCAAGGGAGTGAGCCTCCTAGCCTGACCCCCTCAGTTCTCATACCTCTGAATAGAATATGGGAATTAGGTGAGGGAGGATCTGGGCTCCCTCCCAGCTCTACATTCTGACCTGCGTCCTTTGAGGCCAGTACGTCCCCTCATCAGGTCTCTTCCCCTTGGTTTTTTGAATGTTCACTGATATTGGTAGCTCAATCCTATGCTGTGGGAAGCATCGTTCTTTCCAGGACAGAGAACAGGTACAAAGGCGAGAGGCATAGATATGTCACTGAGAAGTTGGGTCCGGAGGTGTAGGCAAGAGAAGAACCCCGTAGCGGGCGAGCAGAGGTGCCCGGCTGGGTCCTGCCCAGCTGTTCCGGGCTGGTTGCTCCAGCGAATCCTCTCAACGTGCCGCATCGTTCATTTGTGAGAACTGACCTTGAAAAGCAACCTGGCGATGGAGGTGAGGAGGGCAAGCGATGGGCAAAAGTTTAATTCTGCAAAGAAAGTTTAATTCTGAAAAAGAAAAGACAAAAGTAAAAGTGTAATTCCGGGCCACATCGTGGTGCACAATTTCAACACGGACTCCGTGGAGGGAAAGGAAAAGCTGATTCCCGAAATTGTTTGAATGAATGCTTCAGCCGATACCCTTCAAAAGCACGAATTGGATGCTTCCTAAGGGTGTGTGTGTGTGTGTGTTTCTGGCTGGCTTTAAGGTGTATTCCTTGTGAACATGGGTAGAAAGTAAGATGCGGGCACACGCCCAAAGTGCCTGGGGTTGGAAAAATGCCAGCGCGCCTTCCTCAGCTGCTCCCACCGGTGCCTCTGCTGGTTCCCACCGACTCATTCCTCTTCCTTCCGTTCCTGGCTAATCTTCCCCGGGGGCCCAGCTAGTGAGCGTGGTCTCAGGTCACAGCTGGGGGCTCTGAAACAGTCCTGGGGAGCCTTCTATCCAGGGTGCTGGGTGCTCCCCGCCCCCAGGTCAAGTCATGGCATCTTGTTCAAGTAGGTTTCTCCTTCCGATTCCGTGTCTAGTGCATACCGCTGGCCCCGGATCCTGACGCCCTGGCCTAACTTCTTGGTCCCCTTGGCAGGACAGTGCGGGCCCCTCCCTCTGGTTGTGGTCAGAGTCCAGCCACGAGTGCCGTTTGTGTAAACAACAGCGCTGCCACCGCGCCTCCCCCAATGCAGTGGTCCTTTCCTGACAGATGCAGCCAACCAGTTCTGCGTGGGCAAGCCCTAGGGCCCACGACCTTTGGGCTTCCTTTTGTACATGTCTTAGGTGGATGAATCTGTCTGCCCCGGGGGAGGCTGGGGTGGGGTGGGGGGGGCGTGGGGGAGGGGGGTGGGAGGGGGGTCGGCTTCGTGGCCACCAGCGCACTCTCAGGATTCGTTTCCTTTCCCTTCCCCCAAGTTCAAGGCGCTGAGGCCACGTGGCAACTGTCCTCGCATCCACACCGTGCTTCAGGTCGAACCTTTCCCGGGAAAGGAAATTAACCTCATGTTTGAAAGCAATCCCAAACGCCTTACTAGTCGTAGGGGAGGTTGGCTTGAACTTTATCGTTTGACGGTCCGGGGCCTGAGACAAATGAACTTAAAAATGAAATGAATTGGCTACTTTAGGATTGTTAAATTGAAAAAATTAAAAAAAGTTGAATTGTTACCACCCCATCAGCCAATGGGGTGGTCAGGATCCTGTTTTTTAGATGGATTGTGCATGTTTATGCCAGTTGGGAGTGTTTGGGAAACTATGTGTGCTTTTCATTATTTTAAAGTCTTGATCTTTCGGCCATTATACTTTTACTTGGGCTTGCGGTAAGCACGGATATTTGTGGAAAACATCCAGCTCTGTGGATAAGGTTTGCAAACCAAAGAGCTGTTTATCCACACTGTCTCGAACCACATAAACGTGGGAGATAATTTTTTACTCGATATAGAACCACGGGGCTCTCGGGGAGGAAGGCAGTTAGACGTTTGCCCAGCCCTACCTGGTGCTGAAATTCCCTTCTGGTGTTCTGTCTGAGAACACTTCTGATGACAGAGAACTCATTACCTCTGAAGAAAGACAGGCTTAAGCTTGGTGTTAGGCCGGTCTTTTACTCAGCCCAAATGCATCTTCTCATACTTGGCTCTCTCCCTGCTGTTTGAATTTAATTCTTCCCTTTGGGGCACCGTGGAAATAGCCTGGGTTCTCTAGAGATCAAAGCTGGACGCAGAAGGAAGAGGGGCCGGGGATAAAGAGGAATGAGGCAAGGGAGTCCATAGCCGGGAACTTGTTCTTGATCATGACTGATGTCCCAGTCCACAGGACCATGCTTTTGAGGGGCTACGCCGGCCAAGCCCTAGGATGTTCCGTTGGCAATGACAAAGGGGGAGAATCCATGCATTGGTTTGGGTCTCCTACTGGGGGGATAGCTCCCTTACACTCTGGGCACCACCCACTCATGTGTTGGTGTGGACACGTGGTGGTATAGAACAGTGACCTCTCCAAGGCTGGGGACAAGAGGTATGTGGGCAGCACTGTCAGGTTGTGCCTGCATCGAGATGGTTGGTGTACTGCTGATCAGTAAAGGTCAGACCAGGAACCCCTTTGAAAGTGAAAAGGGACACAATAATTATGTCAGAACAACAGGCATACACTGGGATTGTTCTGGGCAAACTGGGATGCATGCCCATCCTCCTCAGAGCCCATGAAGAGCAGGATCCAGGACTCATGAGGTCTCGAGGCTCTGAAGAGGTGCCTAAGAGGCTCTGCTGTGACTCTCATCCACATGATAGTGTGAGTTGAGGGTTCATTCATTCATTTCCACAAATATTTATTGAGTGTCTTCTAATACCAGCACTGCACTGGGTCCTAGGGAGACAGGAGTGAGCAAAGCCACGCACAGGTTTCTGCTTTCCTGGAGTCTGTAGTTTAAGAGAGCACATACCCACTTCGCAATTATTAAGTAACTATTTAATTCCCCGTCTGGTGCTGTGGAGAAATGCTGTAAATACATAGAAGGTTATAATGTCTTCTGGGGCTAGTGGCAATCAGGAAAATGTCCCTATGGGAGTAATGTTAAAGGCGAGACACTAAAGTGTGAGCAGAATTGGCCGGGCTGGGCTGGGCTGGGCAGAGGAGGAAAGCATGAAGGAGGGAGAAGGGAAGGGGCAGGGCAGGAGAGAAGAGTGTCTTGGGCAGGGCAGGTGTCACGGCAGAAGACTCCTGGCTGCGAGGAATTCGGTGTCCAAGATGATAGGGAGTGCAGCCGTGAGCCTGGGGCCCGGCATCCAAGGGGAGGGTCAGACGGGGCTGAGAGCACGTGGAGGCTGGGCCAGGTTGCTCCCGGCACCAGGCTAAGGATCACGTCTTCGGGGATTTAAACGGAAGCTGTGTTCTCACTACCATCTGCCGTGTGGCGGCACGTGCACAGGGGAAAATCCCTAGGAGGTTTTTGGGAGTGTCGTACAGTGGAAGTTGCAGGTGCTTTGGGTAGGACGGAGGGGGCGGAAATGGAGAAAAGTCGATGGGTCGGGGATATTTAGAAGACAGGACTGGCAGAGCTCGACGACCTGACCTGTTGGGTGCAAGTGGGGAGGGACAGGGAAGGGTCGAGGATGAGCTCCAGGTTTCAGCGCGAAGGGCTTCAGCGCCGAGTTGCCATTTCATGGAGGTGAGCAGGGCGGAGAGGGAGGAGCCGTTTGTGTGCAAGGAAGAGACCCAGCCATGTGTGCGTTCTGGATTTGCAGAGGCTGGGGCCATGTGCAATCCTCCCGTGGAGAGGTAAATTAGGTAGCTCATGGGGCGGACTGGAAATGGAGCAGAGATTTGGCCTGGAGTTAGGGATCGGGACATTATGAATCTCTGAAGCCACGGGAGTGGTTCGACCTTCGAAGGAGAGCCCCTAGAGAGAAGGGAGTCTAGGACAGCATCTCGGCGAACTCCGATGTTTAAAGCTTTGGAGGAGAAGGAAGAGCTCTCAGGAGGAAACTCAGAAACACTGGCCGGAGATTCAGAAGGGAAACAAAGAGAGTATCACTCAGGAAGCCGAGGGAAGAGTGTTTCAAGAAGGAACAAAATGGTTAACGGTGCCCAAGGCTTCTGAGAGGTCCAGAAGGTCGAGACCCTCCAGGCAGCAGGTTTATCAAGAGGCAAAGTCATTGCTGACCTAAAGGAGAGCTTTAGCGGAGGGCAGGCCGACTGGGGAGGGCGGGAGAAGTAGTGGGGGCTGAGGAAAAGCAAACGGGGAGTGGGCATGAATCAGAGGGAGGCTGAGACAGGAGAGATGGGGATGTCGCACTGGCGGCAGGGGCCACTGGGGAGGCTCACGGCGGGAGAGACAGGAGAATGTCCGCAGGCTGCTGGGAAGAGAGCTCGCAAGGAGAGGCTGAGGGTGGACGAGAAATGGCCGCACTTTGGTTCAGATAAGGTGGTGGGCAGGATCTGATGGAGTTCCTGACTGGTGGCCTCCGATGAAACGTCTGAGATAAGTTCACCCACTACCTGGTGGCCAGAAATGCTGGAGGGGTGGGGGGACATTTGGAGGTATTTACTAGGTTCCATGATACAAAGATGGCCCAGAGGAGTTAGCCAGCTCCTGAATGTTCCCTGAGAACTTGGCCACCTCAACCAGCAGCACAGACGGTGGTCACTTTCTCAAGAGCGTGTGCAGATATTTGAGGCACAATGTTCCTGCCTTATCACCGAAAGTCGTTCTGGGCTCAAGTATACTAATGAGCATCTGAGACACTGTTCCCACCTTCTTAGCTTTTCCGTTCAAAACGTCTTCACAAACTACTTTTCTCTGCCCCCTGGTGAGAGATCTCAAATTTGGCTTAAAAAAAAGAAATCGCTTTCTGGGAATGCCCATGACCTCATAGCTGAAGCGACAAAGCCCATACCCTTTATTTTTAATTAAAAAAATGTTTATCTGAGAGACACACACACAGAGACAGAAAGAAATAGAGATTGTGAGTGGAGGAGGGGCAGAGAGAAAGGAAGATACAGAATCCGAAACAGGCTCCAGGCTCTGAGCTGTCAGCACAGCTTGAACAGCGTGGCTTGAACCCATGAAAGGCGAGATCATGAACTGAGCCGAAGGCAGATGCTTAACTGAGCCACCCAGGCGCCCCCATACCCTTTAGAACAAAGTACATTTTCTTGTTTTTTGTAGTTGTACATTGGGATGGGGGTGGGGAGGGGTGGGAGGCAGAGCTCGATTTCATTGGCACAGGAAGGCCCCAAATGCATGCATATCAGAGGGGGAAACTGTCTCTGTCTCTTGTCTGTGCTCCTTTGTTGTAGAAAAGATGGTAACATTCTCTGGGCCACATCTGGAGGCTTGAGTTTGCCAAATGTGCTCTCTACCTGGACAAACCACAATTTTTCCTCCAAATTTCTATTTAAATTCCAGTTGGTTAGCATACAGTGTAATGTCAGTTTCAGGTCTACAACATACTGATTCATCATTCCATACATTTCCTTGGGCTCATCACAACAAGTGCCATCCTTAAACCCCATCACCTATTTCACCCATTCCCACCCCGCCCCCCACCTGGTAACCATCAGTTCTCTATGATTAAGAGTCTTTGGTGTGCCTCTTTCCCCTTCCCCCACCCCCTTGTGTTCATTTACTTTGTTTCTTAAATTCAAAGAAGTGGTATATATACACTGGAAAACTACTCAGCTGCAAAAATGAATGAAGTCTTGCCATTCACAGACAGCTTTCTATGAGAAGCTATTTAAGGGACACTGGCCCTCCTGGGAATGCCACAGAGATTCAAGGGATTTAAAAGTCTGGAATAAAATCTGTCGCAAACCACTCTATTGGTGAACGGCCTAGTTTTGAGCTGTGTCTGGTGGAGATGCCCCATTAGTGGGCCCGAAGCCCTTGTGGGAGGGAGTAGTGTTGATCTGGAAGCTGTGGTTTAGTGCTGTGGGACTTCCAGTGAATTCATTTATGAGGGATATAAACTTTGTGCCTCGGAGTTACGATTAGGGATTAGATAGAGGGATAATAGTTATTCATAAACACGATCACTGCTGCAGGCTCCCTCTTGACTTCCGACTCCTCACAACGGGGCTGGTCTCACCTCTGATTCCTGGCAGGGAAACTTCCACTCTAGCTCTGCAGAGTAGATGAGGCAGAATCGCCTTGAACTGCCCTCAGGAGCACTCTGGACCCCATGTCTTCTTTCCCCTTGACGTCCTCAGTTCCTTGAAGAGTGGGACGATGCCTCCTATGTGTTTGTATTCCCAGGGTTTCCCACTGAGTACTTTCTGGATGTAGGGAACTTCTCAGATTTTCAGAAGAGTTGCTGAACTGTAAAGACCAGACACTGAACTTGCTAACAAAATTTCCCTTTTACTGTGACATCAGCAAATTCTCTTTTCTATCAGCTTTTAGTAGACAAAGAGCAGCACCCTCGTAATTTTCCCGTTGTCCAGACCCAGCTCGCCCATTCTCCTCTTCTCCTCTCCATCACCTTTCTACTGTTGAATTAGTAAGAGGTGAGCCAAGAAGTGCGATCCATCTGTATAAAGCGTGACCCATGCCACGGGAATGATTTCATCCTGGAGGAAAACAGGTGCTGGCAAGGTAATACACAGCGGTGTAGAGCGCCCTCTGCTGGCTTCACTCAGAACCGCAGAGAGGGTTGGTTTAACCCGCTCTGTGTCAGGTTAATGGAAGAAGAAAAGGCTTCTCATGAATCTAGAAACTTAGCCTCTTGGGAATGCGAAGACGTAGGTTAATGTCCCTTGGGCCGCCTCTCCAAAGCTGTAGGTTTCATTTTAGTAAGTCGTTTAGCATGACTGGGGGAGGCCGTGTTGCTTTAGAAATCAAATGGTATTTCTGCTTTACAATTTTACCAGACCCAGGCACTCAGCGAAGGTGTCCTTTGAAAAGGCCACACTTACCTAGAAGCCAAAGCAGGGGCAGTGTGCCCTGAGGGAAACGGGGGTGGCTGGTGCTGAGGAAAGGGCGCTGGGCTTAGTAGTGGGGATGTCAGCCTTGGATTCCTGGCTCCTTCCCTAAGCTGGGTTTTTCCTTGTGAAAAATAGAGTCGTTTGACTAGATGATTTCTAAGGACCCTTCCAGCTCTGTGTCTATTGGAGGCAGCACCATCCCTGCCTTCCAGGAATTTATAATCCAAGTAGCACATTTACTGGACCTACTGTGGTAAAGCACGTGCATGGCCTGGCATGGCTGGTTGGGTGAAGTGATCTGACGTGATGGATGGATGGCCACCTCTGTGACTGAACACATACACACACGTGCGCGCGCACACGTGCTTCCTTCCTGGTCACTGACCCTATAGACTCAACGTTGGCTGAGGTCACCTGGGCATCCAGCACTCCTTCCCGATTCCTGTGTGCATCCCTACACAGCGTTCCCTTCCATTGAGCAAGAGAGCTCTTTCAAAGCTTCCCCGCCCCAGTCCTTTGATCCTGTCGCCTGTTGCCATACTCTTCACAGACGAATCTGCCTCCCTCCTGCTTCACAGAGGAAGACAGAAGCTATTGGTAGAGAATGCCCCCACACTGCCAGCCTCCCTCTCATGGCTGGCCTGCTCCCACTAGTATTGAACTTATTCATGTCTGCCCCATCCAAAAAAATAATAAGCCTCTCCCTGGAGGACACACCCCCATTCTGCATCTTCCGTGTCCTCACGTTCACAGCCAAATATCTTGAAAGCAGTGTCTACATTCACTGTCTCTCTGAGGGCCTTTTCCCCACTCACCCCCTGTTCAGTGTGGTTTTCTCCCTCCATTCCACTCCCCTGAAGCGGTCCCCGCTGACCTCCATGTTGCTAAGGCCAGTGGATACTTGGCATTTCTTGTCTTCTCAAGGCTAGATGGTTCCGCTCTCCCTCCGCAAGCCTCTCTCTCCTCGCTTGACTAATGGTTCCACTGGATGCTACCGGTTTCTCTCCTCTCTCTTTGGCTGTTTATTTCTGGTGTTTGGGGTCCTGCCACCTTCGTCTTTCCTTTGGGTTCTGTCCTAGATGCTTTTCTGTTTTGCTCCACACCGTCTCCTGTTGAGACGGGGACAGAAGGAGGGGGAAGCAAGAGCAGAGAGGAAGGTGTCTTGGGTAGGTTGGCTATAAAAAGCAAGAGTGGAGGGAACTTGGCCTTGTTTTCAGTTCCAAACTGTAGGTGGAGGGTCGGGGGACATTTGTTAGGGTGGATGGAATGGTGTATGAATAGGAAAAGCACCAGTCGGCATGCCTGCACCCCGTCAGCTCCTGTGTGGCCTAGGGGGCTGGGGCCCAGACATGCACCCACGAAGGGGCCCTGTAGATGAAGGTGGCTGGGTGAGTTGCCTGGAGAAGGGATGGGGTGGGGGTTGTACCGTAATTGTGACAGGGGACCCCAAGGGGCCCCTAGTGCCAGCAAAGGCTGAACAGGGGTGTATCAGCATGAGCCAGTGGACAGGCCCTTTGAGAGGAATGCCCACGCTGAAGGAAAGGCTCATTTTCCCAGCTGGATGCTAGGGGCCAGACCAGCCCACCCTGCTAAGTGACCCCCCCAACGTGCACCCCAGCCAGCACGTCCAGTCCAAGGTGGAGTCCGAGGTGAAGGCATGGGCAGGCCTCCGATGCCATGAGGGCACCAGGACCCCTCCAAGTGCTGACTCCCTCTTGGATAGGAGCTAGGGAGTGGGAGAACATGGGCACTCATACACCTCCAAAAGTCACTCACAAGAGCCCATTTCATTGGGCAGGGACTGTGGCGACATAAATCGTCAGGTTGAAAGTTGTCCCTGTTCTCACGGAGGTGTAGGGTCTTGAGAACATTCAAGTAGTTTCAGAAGATTAAAAAAACCCCACATGTTCTTTGCACATGTCAGTGTGACGTGAGAAATGTATACATTTTACAAGACACTTGAAGGGGCCTTTAAAATACTTGAAACTATACATTCATGATAACAATAAATATAGTCTGTGGATCAACACAAAAAAACCCTATGGGATGTGATATTAAGTGAGCAAAGAATACACATTGTATATTTGATCTTAACCACTGAAAATTGTATGCATTTGAGTAAAAATCTGGAAAGAAGCACAAGGAGATGAAACTACCAGTGCCATAGTCACACAGACAGATTTTTGCAAAGTTTGTATTACTGATAAAATGAAACTATTAACGGGTTCATTTTATTAATTATGGCATGTTTAAGGTGATGAGTGAGAGTCCTATTTCCATTTTGTTTTCTGGGAGGGCCTCCCACTCCACACTTCCTTTCTTCTTTCGCTGGAGCAAGTGTTTCCGTTTGCAAACCACCCAGAATATAATTTTCAGTGGCCGTTCCTTCAAAAATTGCTTTCTTAAAACACATACAACTGACGTAGCATTTCCTTCTCCTCTGAAAAATCACAGAAGCTTCAGGTGCATGCTAGGCTACAGAATAGAAAAATGCAGTTTGATCTTATTTGTGTAAAACAAGCCTCCAACCCACGGGCCCCGTCTCTGTTACTGATTCCCGACTCTATTCGACGTCTCCCTTGCATTGCAGTAAACCTGTTCTCTTGCAAAATGATTCCTATGAGGCGTATTATCTGTCGCTGCATGAAAAATCACCCCAATGCTCAGTGGCTTTAAACAATGCTCGGGGGTGTATTTATTGTCTGACACTGATTTGCGGGGAGGGGTCAGGGATTTGGGAGTGGCTTAGCTTGAAATTGCTCACAAGGTTGTAGTCAAGGCCTGGGCCAGCCCTGCAGTTGTCAGAAAGCTTTGTGGAGGGGGGTGGAGGACCCAGCTTCTGCCTACTGCCAGATCCACAGCTGCCCCTCCATCTTAGGTTTTTGTTTCTGTAGTGCCCTACCACTGAGTTCCAAAGTCTATCAGTTATCTATGACCGCGTAAGAAGTTACCCCAAAACTTAGATGCTTACAACAGCAAGGTGTCTCACTTGCATGACCGGGAGGTGGGGGCTGGCTGTTGGCTGGAGCCCTTAGCTGCTTGCTCTATGGACCCCTCTTCAGGGGTGCTTGCATGTTTTGATGGCATGGTCATTAGCTTCCCTCAAAATGAGTGTTACAGGAGAGCTCAGGGGAACTCAAAATTGTCTTTGATGACCTAGTCTTGGAAGGCATATGCTGTGATTTCTATTGGTTCTACACACAGGGCCTGCTCGCTGTGAAATGGGAAGACACAAGGGCATGAATACTAGGAGTTGAGGAGCACTGGGGGCCATCTTGGAGGCTGGCCACCGAAGTTGACCCTCTGGCCTCCCAATGTTACTCATGTCCTTTGCACATGCAATATACTCCTCTCTTCTCAAGGTCCCCTAAGGGTTTCATCCCACCCAAGGATCTCCTCCAAGAACCCAGGGTCTCATTATCCAAATGAGGCCCAGTTCCTCACAGTCTGAAGATCTGTGAAGTAAAGAAACAAGTTATTTGCCTCTCACACCCAACATTGAGTGATGGGACAGCAGGCGCAGGAGAACTGCTATAGACATTCCTGTCCAAAAACCGGGGAGAAGGGGGCTATATGGGAGTCACTGGCCCATAGCAATTCTGAAATCCATCGGGATACATTTAAAAAACTTCTAGGACTCAGTCCTCCTCCTGCCTTGGAATGAGTCTCCTTGCCTTTTGGCTTTGCCTTCTGGTCCTTATTTCTACCTTGAATCGCCCTTCCTTTCCCGTGAGAGGAGGCCTTTGCTTGCAACCAAGTAGTGTCCTAGTCTTCCTGTCTGTAGCTGTTTGAGGCCCAAAGTCTACTTTTCATTTTGAACTTCCGTTGTCCTTTTCAGTCCAAACTGGTGGTGTTTCTGCCAAAGCAATTCTCTTAAAGTTTTTGCGGGTCTCCTACCACAGTGGGTCTATCCTATTGGACAAAAGCCACGCCCACAAACCTCTTCAAGACTTTATCCCCACCTTAGATTGCTGTCGACTGAGACACCTGAAAGGCAACACCTTCAAAGTACTTAGAAGTCCCAGACAGTGAGGGGCTGAACGGTTTGAGGTTATAACCAAGGATTTTTCAGTTACACTCTCAGCTTCACCTTTAGACCATGTTTTCTTGGGAGGGCCCTGGATTTGACTTTTGCTATGAGCCATTTCTTAATTTTAGCATGCTTTGCTGTCTGGAGAGAGACCGGGGGTTTTCAAACGCAACCATTCCTGGATCCCTCCTGTTTAATAGTCCTTCTTCTGGCTTATCTCTGCCCTGTTGCATTTTAGTATAAGCAGTAAGAAGAAAAAAAACCCCAGCGCACCTTCGGAATTCAGTTACGTCACTCAGCTCATTAGGTACACTCAATATGTCCCACATTCTGTAGATGACAGTGTTGATAAACTTTCTGCCACTACGCAATCCCTTATTTCCAATCATAGTCACCTCGGCTTCCTTGAAGCCCTCACAGGAAGCTTCCTGAAATGTCACTGAGCTTTTGCTAATGTTTGTTCCAAGTCCTCTAGGGTCTCGTTAACCCTTCTTAAAGCCCTGCCAGCTGCTGCCCACTGCCAGGCTCACAACTGCTCCCACATTGTAGGGCCTTGCTCCCATGGTCCCAGACCTATGAGTTATCCACTGCGGCATAACAAACCACCCCAACACTTAGATGTTGTAAGGCAATAATGGCCATTTGTTATCTCGCCCATTTTCTGTGGGTCAGGAATAAGACGACTTAGCTGGTGGTCCTGCCTCAGGGTCTCTCATCTCGTGGAGTGGCAGTTAAAATGTCAGCTGGACCTGCAGTCTTTTGAAGGCTTTCCCGGGACCGGCAGATCCAATTGCAACGTGTCTCATGCACATGGCTGGTGAGTTCCTTGCTGGCTGTTGGCAGGAGGCCGTGTTCCTTACTGCAAGGATCCCCTGGTAAGGTTGAGGTTCCTCACAATGTGACTGCTGGTTTCTCTCAGATGGGTGAGAATTTACTTATGACCAAGACGTGGAAACCACCCCCTGTCATTTCTGCAATGATAGCTGGCTGTGCTTATTGTGGGGGAGAGGACATGCAGTGGGGTGCCAATGCCAGATAGCAAGACCGGGGAGGCCATCTTGGAGGCTGGCTACTGCACAAGATGTGTGCACAAAGCAACGTAGAGAAAACATACGTGTATTCACGCAGAGGAAAAAAAGAAACAGCCCCAAACCAAAGAGCGCATGCGGGTGTACGCACACACACAAATATGTTTAGAATAAAAGAACAATAACATGAGAAATATGTACTCTCAGACAAGTAGGAGAAATAGAACACTATCAGTAGCCTTAACTTTCAAGCCTTTGTTCCTTTTCTGTAATGGCAAGGAATTGAAATTTGTGGTTATATTGTAATCCTCAGCCTTTCTCAGAGGTTTTTGGAGGGGTAATATTCAAAATATTTAACAACCAGTATGATGTGGGCACTGATAACTGGGATGTGGCCTTAGATGTTATGTACTGGCTAATACCATTCTTGGTGCTGGTATCTCTGTACAACGTGTTGTTTCTTTTTGGATGTTTTTTTAGAGATTTGTTTGTTGTTTTTTTCATTGACTGCTGTATTTCTGGGATTCATTCATGCGGAACCATGCAGCCATAGTTCATTTTCACTGCTATATAATGTTCCACTGTGTGACCACACCTTATTGTATTTACTTTCTCTCCTGACTATGGCCATTATCCTCTTTGCAGTTTTTTTTTCCTGCCATTAAGACAATGCTGGTATGAAATTATACATTTCTGCTGATATACTTGTACAAGAATTGCTCTGGGGACATAGCTAGCAGAACAATTCCTGGGTCTCAGGAGATGTATGTGTTCAACTTTAGAGGGTCCTGTCAAACCGTTTTTCCAAGTGGATATAGGCATTTATATTCTGACTACCATTTCAAAGAGTTTTCTCTGCTCCGCGCTTTGGTATCGTTAACTTTATTACATTTTTGTCTGCTGTTAAACGGTAAGTTAGGCTTTCTTTAATTTCTGTTTCTTTTAAAAAAAAAATTTTTTTTCAACGTTTATTTATTTTTGGGACAGAGAGAGACAGAGCATGAACGGGGGAGGGGCAGAGAGAGAGGGAGACACAGAATCAGAAACAGGCTCCAGGCTCTGAGCCATCAGCCCAGAGCCCGACGCGGGGCTCGAACTCACGGACCGCGAGATCGTGACCTGGCTGAAGTCGGACGCTTAACCGACTGCGCCACCCAGGCGCCCCTATAATGTTGTGTTTCTTGATTAGGAAGGAGGATGCTGATCTTTGTGTATTCTGGGTTTTGAATCATTCCTGTTTCTCCTCTTCTGAATCTCCGCTCCTGTCTTTTGTCTCCTTTTCTATTGGGTTGCTTCTGTTTCCCACTCTCCCCCCACCTCCCAGACTATATATGTTTTGCTGATTCAGATAATTGACATTCAAATTCAGTGATTTAGTGATATCACTAAAGACGTGGAGGGCTGTTCTGGTCAGCCCTGCCTGCCTTCTGTCCGGGCAGGGTTTACAGCATTCGGAGGGGTCTCCTTCAGGGTACCTGCGTAGTTACTATGGACATGTCAGAGAGAGCAAGGATTGAGGCCAGGGATTATCGCCTGTCTGGTCAAAGATGTGTTTTCTGTCCTTAACACTCCTGGCACATTGTGGGCCCTCAGGAAATACATGTTGCAGGAATGAGCAGCGATTGCTTTCTTCCTAGGAGACCCCGCCAAACTTGCCCAGCTGCCTCACTGATCACAAGTGCATCTTTTGCTGCTTTCCGAGCAGTCACGTGGCCAAGAAACGCCTTGTGTGGCCAAGTGCAGGCTTGATGAGTTGGGTGGATATAATTTTTGCCTTAGAGCTATTGGGGTTTCCAGTTGCCAGACTCCATAAAAGAGGGAGGTGGGTCACCGTGGAATCTGTTCCAGGGAGAGAGCCTTTCTATCCCTGTGAGCAGTCTTGGGTTCCATTTACAACAGGAAATACAATGGGAACCTCTCCAAGGGGACCCCACCAACCCTGTCTTCTTTTTGTACTGATGGGTCTACTGTGCTCTGACTGTGGTGGGAGCCAGTGCTGATGCTGGGTGAGGTTGATGGCAGCAGGGCAGAGGGAGGATGGAACAGTGGACAGTTTTGCATGATACCCTGCACAGGTCTCTGGACTGATTGGTGTTTTCAGCAGAATGTTTTCCTGTTCTATCTAGTCATTTCCATTTTTCCGCTCTACACTCTTTGTGAGGATTCGCTTTCTCTCCAGCTGTGGAAGTCAAATATCGTTTCACCAGATCCACAGCTTGCCTCCATCTACTTTCACATAAGCTCTAAGTGTCTCAAAGAGCAGGTCCTCCCCAGACGCAGGATGAATCTCAAGGCCAAGACAAAGGAAGTTCCTAGCTTACGTAGAAGAGATCCTTCAGGTGTGCATGTCGGATAGTCTCTCTTTTTGGTTTTTGTCACTTCTGCAGATGGATCGCAATTGTATTGAAAAACATGGAGAGTAAATTGGAACAAGGAGCATTTTTCCTAAAGAAACACACATTTCTTCTGAGTGTGATCTGACATGATCAAGGAAATAGTTTATGGCGATGGCACAGCTAGTCAAGGTGAACTATAATCTTTGTTGCTCATTTCCCCCAGTTTCACTGAGGTGTAATTATATAAAATATACTGCACCTACCTTAAGTGTATAATTCTATGAGTTTTAACATATGCATAGACCCATGATACCATTGCCACAATCAGAAATAAGGAAGAGATTCACCACCACCAAAAGTTTCTTCATGTCTTTGTAATCCATTCTCCAGTAACCACTAAACTGGTTTCTATCACTATCGATCACTTTGCGTTGTCCAGAATTTCATATAAATGGAATTGTAAAGTAGGACTCTTTTTGTCTGTCTTCTTTCACTCAGCATAATTATTTTGAGATCCATCCATCATTGCTTGTATGAATACTTTGTATCCTTATTTACTGCTGGGTAGTATTCCATCTTCTGGATGGAATAATTTCTTGATTCACCTGGTAGTGGGCATTTTTGTTATTTTCCAGATTTTGGCAATTACAAAGAAAGCTGCCATAAACGTTCATGTCTTAGTCTTTGTGAGCATGCTTGCATTTTTCTTGGTTAAATACTTAGGAGTGGAATAGCTGAGCCAGAGAGTAGACGTTATGTTTAACCTTTTAAGAGACTGCCCAACTGTTTTCCAAATTGGTTGTGCCATTTTGCATTCCCACAAGCAGTGTAAGGGAGTTCCAACTGACCCAAATTCTTGCCATCTTTTAGGGTAGTCAGTCTTCTCAATTTTAGCCATGCTAGTGGGTATGTCATGGTATCTCATTGGGGTTTTAGTTTGCATTTTCTTAATGACTAATGATGCTTAGAGTCTTGTTGTGTGTGTCACGTTATTCATATATTTTCTTTGGGAAAGTGCCTGTTAAAATATTTGGGCAGTTAAAAAATTAAGCTATTTTGGCTTATCACTGAGCTGTAAGAGTTCTTTATATATTCTAGATACAAGTCCTTTGTTGCATATATGCTTTGGAAATATATTCTCCCAGTCGTTGGCTTCTTTTCATTTTCGTAATGTTGTATTTTGAAGCTCAAATGGCTTGAATTCTGATGAAGTCCATTTCATCCATTGTCTTCTGTTACAGTTCCTGCTTATGATGCTTTGTTTAAGAAATCTATGTTAAACACAGGTTACTAAGTATTTCTTTTCCGTTTTCTCCTGGAAGTTCTTACTTTTGCATTGAGGTGTTTGATCATTTTGAGTTAAATTTTGTGTATGGTGTTAAGTAAGGGTCAAGAGTCATTTTACTTATTTATTTATTTTTTTAAAGTTTATTTATTTTGAGAGAAAGGGCCCGCTCGTGCCCAGAGCAAGTGGGGGGGGGAGGGGCAGAGAGAGAGGGTGAGAGAAAGAATCCCAAGCATGGTCTGCACTGTCAGCACAGAGCCCGGTGGCAGGGCTTAAACTCAAGAACAGTGATATCGTGACATGAGTGGAAATCAAGAGTTGGACGCTTAATCGACTGAATCACCCCAGGTGCCCCTCATTTGACTTATTTTTGTACACGGCTTTCCTATCAATCCAGCATTTATTAGATCGTTGTTTTTCCCACTGCTATTCCCCATGTTTCTGTTTGATCAATCTACATGACCCATTGTGTTTGACTGATCTACAGGTTTATCTTTACACCAATAATACACTCTCTTTTCACTGAGTCCTGCTCTTTATTGTTTTTCCCTTGATTGTTTGGATTTAATTTACCGTGGTTTCTTCTGATGGCCACTTAGCCCATTGACTTGACATTCCAATTTTTTTTTTTCCCTAAGAGAAGTGTTTGGTGCTGTTCATTTCCCATTAAGCACTGCGTTAGCCGAATTATGAAATCTCTCACATGTTGCATGTTCATTTTCACGCAGCTCAGAGTACTTTTAAAATTTCCTTTTGATTTCTTCTTTGATCCACGGGTTATATAGAGCGTGTTTATTTTCCAAATGTTTGGGGATTTCCCACATACCTTTCTGTTACAGATTTTCAATTTAATTTCACTGTGGTTAGAAAATGTTCTTTGCTCGATTTGGTTTCTTCAAAATGGAGACTTATTTTATGGCCCAGAATACAGTTCGTCTTGGTAAATGTTCTCTATACACTTAAAAAAAAGTGTATCTCTTTTTCTACAGTCTCCATTATATTTCATTGATCTTTGTTTATCTTCATGCCAATAGTGTGTTGTCTTTTCATTGATTTCTACCTGTGTCTTTATTACCGATTTTCTTCTGATTATGTTTGGATCTAATTTATTCTTGATTCTTCTGATTTAGTTTGCTCTTATTTCTGCCATTGTTTGACGGGTTGTTCTACAAATGTCAATTAGTTCAGGTTGTTTGAGAGTGTGGTTTAAAAGCCTTCTATATTCTTTTTTTTTTTTTAATTTATTTTTGAGAGAGAGGGAGAGAGACAGAACATGAGCAGGGGGAGGGGCAGAGAGAGGGAGACACAGAATCCTAAGCAGGCTCCAGGCTCTGAGCTGTCAGCACAGAGCCCGATGTGGGGCTCAAACTCATGAGCCATGAGATCATGACCAGAATCAAAAGTCAGACACTCAACCAACTGAGCCATCCAGGCGCCCTGTACATTCTTATTTTCTTCCTACTTGTTCTTTCATTTATTGAGAGCGGAATGGTAAGTCTCCCAACTGTAACAGTGGATTTGTTTATTTCTCTTTTTGGTTTTATCGGTTCTTGCCCCATGTATTTGACTGTTATTGTATTTAGAATTGCTATGTCCTGATGAAGTGATACATTTATCATTATGAATCCTTGGTCATAATCTCTGATACAAAATCTACTTGTCTGACAGTAATATAACCATTATAGCTTCCTTTTTAGTAACATAAGCAGAGTGGTATATATTTTTTCCTTTTCCTTTTATTCTATTTATATTATTATATGAAAATTGAGTTTCTTGTAGATAGCACATAGATCATGACAATGAATGTCAGACCATTCTGACAATATGCGAATTTAATTGGGTGTTTAGACCATCTACATTTCATACAATGAATGACTTGATTGGGTTTAAGTCTTTTATCTTCTTTTTGATTTTGTTTGCCCCATCTATTCATAGTTTCCTCCCTTCTTGTCTTCTTTTGGTTTAACTGAGTACGTTTTTTGTGATTCTACTTTATTTCCAATATTGTCTTACTAACAGTACTCTTCATAGTGTTTGCTTTAGGGTTTACAGGGTACATCTTTAAAACAGTCTATCTTCAAATAATATAAAAGCTTTGTGTATAGTATAACAATGATTATGTTTGGAATGGTTGTGTTCCCCTCTCCCCCCCGGCCCCAACTAAATTCCTATGTTGAAGCCCTAATCCTCAGTGTAATGGGAGGTAATCAGGGTTAGATGATGGCATTGGTGCCCTTATAAGAAGAGACACCAGGAGCTCTCTACACGCCCATACACATGTACATGCACCAAAGAAAGGCCATGTGAGCATAGTGAGAAGGCCACCATCTGCAAGCCAGAAAGAGAATTCTCATCAGAACTTGACCATGCTGGCACCCTGATCTCAGACTGCCAGTCTCCAGAACTGTGAGAAAATAAATTTGTTTTGCTTAAGCCACCTGATCTGTTGCATTTTTTTACAGCAGCTCAAGCAGATTAAGACAATAATCTTACGATTAAATATTTTCATTTCCCCTGTCCTAGTCCTTGTACTAGTATATACATTTTATTCCCAAATACGTTATAAACTCTACAATGCATTATTATTTTTTTTCTTTAATCATTCAATTCTTTTTTTTTAAATAAGCTTCATGCCCAGTGTGCAGCCCAACACGGGACTTGAACTCACGACCCTGAGATCAAGACCTGAGTTGAAAGCAAGAGTCGGATGCTTAACGGACTAAGCCACCCAGGTGCTCCTCATTCAATTATTTAGCAGCTCAAGAAATGTTGCCATATTTGCTCACATTTTAACAATGTAGTGTGGTCTTCATTCCCTGTAGATTCGGATTTCCATCTGGTATCATTTCCCTTCTGCCTGAAGACTTTACCTTTTCCTATAATGTTGTTCTGGTGATGGTGAATTCTTTCAGCTTGTGTATGTATGAAAAAAATATTAATTTTGCCTTTGCTTTTGAAAGACTTCCTCCTCAGAGTAGAAATCTAGGTTAACTATTTTGTCCTTAACATGTTTTAAGGATGTTGCTCTACTATATTCTGGCTTACATAGTTTTTGCCAAGAAGTCTCCTGTCATTCAAATCTTTTTTCCCCTGTAGGTAGGTCTGGTTGCTTTTAAGATTTTCTCTTTACTACTGATTTAAAAAAATTTTTTTTAATGTTTATTTATTTTTGAGACAGAGAGAGACAGAGCATGAATGGGGGAGGGGCAGAGAGAGAGGGAGACACAGAATCGGAAGCAGGCTCCAGGCTCTGAGCGATCAGCCCAGAGCCCGACGCAGGGCTCGAACTCACGAACTGCGAGATCGTGACCTGAGCCGAAGTCGGACGCTCAACCGACTGAGCCACCCAGGCGCCCCTACTACTGATTTTAAACAAGTTGATTGTGATGTGCTATGGTGCATGGGGAGGTGAGGGTTTATTGAGCTTTTTGCAACGGTGGGCTACTAGTTTTATTGAATTTGGAAAGTTTTTAGCCATTATTTCCTGACATACTGTTTTATGTCCTTACTAATTGCTGCTCTTTTTTGGGGACTATGGTTATGTTATTTAAAGTTGACCTACAGTTAACTGGTACTCTGTTTAATTTTTTAAAATCTTTTTTCCTTGTGTCCCCTTTTGAGTAGTTTCTAATTGTTGATGTATTCAAATTCGCCAATCTTATTTTCTGTAGTGCTTTCTCTGCTGTTAATCCCACCCAGTGTATAATTTTAGTGGAAAATTCTATTCACATAATTGTTGCATGCAGTTGTATTATTTGCCTAATTTTCACCAAAGTTAACACTTGGCAAAATTATTGTGTAATATCACAACCAGGATATTGGCATAGATACAATCTACCAACATTATTTAGATGCCCCCAGTGTTACTGGTGCTCTATGTGTGTGTGTGTGTGTGTGTGTGTGTGTGTGTAACATTCTGTGCAATCTTATCACTTGTGTAGGTTCATGTATTCACCACCACAGTCAAAATACTGAATAGTTCCAATACTACAAGGATCTTTAATCCTGCCCTTTTATAAGCACGTCCACCTCTCTCCTGCCCCTCTACATGTGTTCCATCCCTAAGCCCTGGTAACCACCAATCCATCCTCTCATTTGTGAATTTTCACCATTTCAAAATGTACATCAGTGGAATCATACAGTTATCTTTTGTGACTAGCTTTTTCACTCAGCATAATTCCCTGAATCTTCAGGGAGATTTTCTGTCCAGTGTATTTTAATTGTAGACATTGTATTTTTCATCTCTAGAAGTTTGAGTCTTTTTAAATATATCTTTTATATTTCTTACCTTGTACATGGCTTTTCTCTACCAGCTTGAACATATGGTACATATTTATAGTAGCTATTTTAATGTCCTTATCTAGAAATTCTGTGTCATTTCTGTGTCTGTTTCTATTGACTGATTTATATTTTCATGCTGGATGACTTTTTAAAAACTGTATATTTGCATCCTTGCTAATTTTTTATTGCGTTAAAAACATTGTCAATTTTATGCTCTTGGGTGCTGGATTTACTGAGTCTGTATTCTTTTGAATGTTTTGGAACATTGTCCTGTGATGCAGTCAACTTACCTAGAAATAATGTGACCCCAGAGATTTTTAAGTTCTGTTAGGTGAACCCAAACAACCTTATTTCATGAATAATTTAACTTTCTACTGAGGTAACACATTCTGTGTTAAGTTTTTCTACCTGGGTTGGTAGATAGATGAAATATGCTTGCTTCTGTGTGAACCTTAGTAATTGTTCTGCTTGCTTTTTTCCAGAATTCCCTCTCCCTACCCCCATCCTAAATCAGTATAGCTTTATAATAAATCTTGATATGAGAAGGTTCTACGTACTCCTACTTTGTTTTTGTTGTTCTTTTGGGATGTCTTTGCTGTATTTTTGTCATTTTACTCTTCACAATAAAATGTCCAATCAGCGAATAGACTTTTTATTGTTATTAGTCTTAATTGGAACTAGACTAAATTTATAAATTAATTTTGGGATAGTTAATTTTTTACATTAAGCCTGTCCAATGACAAGACCTATCATTCCATATAATTACTTTCCTTTAATACCTTTCTTCTTTTTATATATACATTTATTGTCAAATTGGTTTCCATACAACACCCAGTGCTCATCCCAAAGATGCCCTCTTTAATACCCATCACCTACCCTCCCCGCCCTCCCACCTCCCATCAACCCTCAGTTTGTTCTCAGTTTTTATTTTATTTTTTTATTTTATTTATTTTTTTCTTCAATATATGAAATTTATTGTCAAATTGGTTTCCATACAACACCCAGTGCTCATCCCAAAAGGTGCCCACCTCAATACCCATCATCCACCCTCTCCTCCCTCCCACCCCCCATCAACCCTCAGTTTGTTCTCAGTTCTTAAGAGTCTCTTATGCTTTGGCTCTCTTCCACTCTAACCTCTTTTTTTTTCTTCCCCTCCCCCATGGGTTTCTGTTAAGTTTCTCAGGATCCACATAAGAGTGAAAACATATGGTATCTGTCTTTCTCTGTATGGCTTATTTCACTTAGTATAACACTCTCCAGTTCCATCCATGTTGCTACAAAGGGCCATATTTCATTCTTTCTCATTGCCACGTAGTACTCCATTGTGTATATAAACCACAATTTCTTTTTTTTAATTTTTTTTAACGTTTATTTATTTTTGAGACAGAGAGAGACAGAGCATGAACAGGGGAGGGGCAGAGAGAGAGGGAGACACAGAATCAGAAACAGGCTCCAGGCTCTGAGCTGTCAGCACAGAGCCCGATGCGGGGCTCGAACTCACGGACCGCGAGATCATGACCTTAGCCGAAGTCGGATGCTTAACCGACCAAGCCACCCAGGCGCCCCTAAACCACAATTTCTTTATCCATTCGTCAGTTGATGGACATTTAGGCTCTTTCCATAATTTGGCTATTGTTGAAAGTGCTGCTATAAACATTGGGGTACAAGTGCCCCTCTGCATCAGCACTCCTGTATCCCTTGGGTAAATTCCTAGCAGTGCTATTGCTGGGTCATAGGGTAGATCTATTTTCAATTATTTGAGGAACCTCCACACTGTTTTCCAGAGTGGCTGCACCAGTTTGCATTCCCACCAACAGTGCAAGAGGGTTCCCGTTTCTCCACATCCTCTCCAGCATCCATAGTCTCCTGATTTGTTCATTTTGGCCACTCTGAGTGGCGTGAGGTGGTATCTGAGTGTGGTTTTGGTTTGTATTTCCCTGATAAGGAGCGACGTTGAGCATCTTTTCATGTGCCTGTTGGCCATTTGGATGTCTTCTTTAGAGAAGTATCTATTCATGTTTTCTGCCCATTTCTTCACTGGATTATTTGTTTTTCAGGTGTGGAGTTTGGTGAGCTCTTTATAGATTTTGGATACTAGCCCTTTGTCTGATATGTCCTCTGCAAATATCTTTTCCTATTCCATTGGTTGCCTTTGAGTTTTGTTCATTGTTTCCTTTGCTGTGCAGAAGCTTTTTATCTTCATGAGGTCCCAATAGTTCATTTTTGCTTTTAATTCCCTTGCTTTTGGGGATGTGTCGAGTAAGAAATTGCTACGGCAGAAGTCAGAGAGGTCTTTTCCTGTTTTCTCCTCTAGGGATTTGATGGTTTCCTGTCTCACATTCAGGTCCTTTATCCATTTTGAGTTTATTTTTGTGAATGGTGTGAGAAAGTGGTCTAGTTTCATCCTTCTGCATGTTGCTGTCCAGTTCTCCCAGCACCATTTGTTAAAGAGACTGTCTTTTTTCCATTGGATATTCTTTCCTGCTTTGTCAAAGATGAGTTGGCAATACTTTTGTGGGTCTAGTTCTGGGGTTTCTATTCTATTCCATTGGTCTATGTGTCTGTTTTTGTGCCAATACCATGCTGTCTTGATGATGACAGCTTTGTAGTAGAGGCTGAAGTCTGAGATTGTGATACGTCCTGCTTTGGTCTTCTTCAAAATTACTTTGGCTATTTGAGGCCTTTTGTGGTTCCATACAAATTTTGAGATTGCTTGTTCTAACTTCGAGAAGAATGCTGGTGCAATTTTGATTGGGATTGCATTGAATGTGTAGATAGCTTTGGGTAGTGTTGACATTCTGACAATATTTATTCTTCCAACCCATGAGCATGGAATGTTTTTCCATTTCTTTATATCTTCTTCAATTTCCTTCATAAGCTTTCTATCGTTGTCAGCATACAGATCTTTTACATCTTTGGTTAGGTTTATTCCTAGGTATTTTATGCTTCTTGGTGCAGTTGTGAATGGGATCAGTTTCTTTATTTGTCTTTCTATTGCTTCCTTATTAGCGTATAAGAATGCAACTGATTTCTGTACATTGATTTTGTATCCTGCGACTTTGCTGAATTCATGTGTCAGTTCTAGGAGACTTTTGGTGGAGTCTGTCGGATTTTCCATGTATAATATCACATCATCTGCAAAAAGAGAAAGCTTAACTTCATCTTTGCCAATTTTGATGTCTTTGATTTCCTTTAGTTGTCTGATTGCTGATGCTAGAACTTCCAACACGATGTTAAACAACAGCGGTGAGAGTGGACATCCCTGTCGTGTTCCTGATCTCAGGGAGAAAGCTCTCAGTTTTTCCCCATTGAGGATGATGTTATCTGTGGGCTTTTCATACATGGCTTTTATGATGTTTAAGTATGTCCTTCTATCCTGACTTTCTCGACGGTTTTTATTAAGAAAGGATGCTGAATTTTGTCAAATGCTTTTTCTGCATCGATTGACAGGATGATATGGTTCTTATCTTTTCTTTTATTAATGTGATGTATCATGTTGATTGATTTGCGAATGTTGAACCAGCCCTGCAGCCCAGGAATGAATCCCACTCGATCATGGTGAATAATTCTTTTTATATGCTGTTGAATTCGATTTGCTAGTATCTTATTGAGAATTTTTGCATCCATATTCATCAGGGAAATTGGCCTGGAGTTCTCTTTTTTTACTGGGTCCGTGTCTTTTTTAGGAATCAAAGTAATACTGGCTTCATAGAATGAGTCTGGAAGTTTTCTTTCCCTTTCTGTTTTTTGGAATCGCTTGAGAAGGATAGGTATTATCTCTGCTTTCAATGTCTGGTAGAACTCCCCTGGGAAGCCATCTGGTCCTGGACTCTTATTTGTTGGGAGATTTTTGATAACTGATTCAATTTCTTCACTGGTTTTGGGTCTGTTCAAGCTTTCTATTTCTTCCTGTTTGAGTTTTGAAAGTGTGTGGGTATTTAGGAATTTGTCCATTTCTTCCAGGTTGTCCAGTTTGTTGGCATATAGTTTTTCACAGTATTCCCTGATAATTGCTTGTATTTCTGAGGGATTGGTTGTAATAATTCCATTTCCATTCATGATATTATCTATTTGGGTCATCTCCCCAAATTTTTGAGAAGTCTGGCTAGAGGTTTATCAATTTTGTTTATTTTTTCAAAAAACCAACTCTTGGTTTCATTGATCTCCTCTACAGTTTTTTTAGATTCTATATTGTTTATTTCTGCTCTCATCTTTATTGTTTCTCTTCTTCTGCTGGGTTTAGGGTGTCTTTGCTCTTCTGCTTCTATTTCCTTTAGGTGTGCCGTTAGATTTTGTATTTGGGATTTTTCTTGTTTCTTGAGATAGGCCTGGATTGCAATGTATTTTCCTCTCAGGACTGCCTTCGCTGCATCCCAAAGCATTTGGATTGTTGTATTTTTATTTTTGTTTGTTTCCATAGTTTTTTAAATTTCTTCTCTAATTGCCTGGTTGACCCATTCATTCTTTAGTAGGGTGTTGTTTAACCTCCATGCTTTTGGAGGTTGTCCAGACTTTTTCCTGTGGTTGATTTCAAGCTTCATAGTATTGTAGTCCGAATGTATGCATGGTATGATCTCAATTCTTGTATACTTATGAAGGGCTGTTTTGTGAGCCAGTATGTGATCTATCTTGGAGAATGTTCCATGTGCACTCAAGAAGAAAGTATATTCTGTTGCTTTGGGATGCAGAGTTCTAAATATATCTGTCAAGTCCATCTGGTCCAATGTATCATTCAGGGCCCTTGTTTCTTTATTGACCATGTGTCTAGATGATCTCTCCATTGTTGTAAGTGCAGTATTAAAGTCCCTTGCAATTACCACATTCTTATCAATAAGGTTGCTTATGTTTGTGATTGTTTTATATATTTGGGGGCTCTCGTATTCGGTGCATAGACATTTATAATTGTTAGCTCTTCCTGATGGATAGACCCTGTGATTATTATATAATGCCCTTCTTCATCTCTCGTTACAGCCTTTCATTTAAAGTCTAGTTTGTCTGATAGAAGTATGGCTACTCCAGCTCTCTTTTGTCTTCCAGTAGTATGATAAATAGTTCTCCATCCCCTCACTTTCAATCTGAAGGTGTCCTCAGGTCTAAAGTGAGTCTCTTGTAGACAGCAAATAGATGGGTCTTGTATTTTTATCCATTCTGATACCCTATGTCTTTTGGTTTGCGCATTTAGTCCATTTACATGCAGTGTTATTATAGAAAGATATGGGTTTAGAGTCATTGTGATGTCTGTAGGTTTCATGCTTGTAGCGATATCTCTGGTACTTTGTCTCACAAGATCCCCTTTAGGATCTCTTGTAAGGCTGGTTTAGTGGTGATGCATTCCTTCAGTTTTTGTTTGTTTGGGAAGACCTTTATCTCTCCTTCTATTCTAAATGGCAGACTTGCTGGATAAAGGATTCTCGGCTGCATATTTTTTCTGTTCATCACATTGAAGATCTCCTGCCATTCCTTTCTGGCCTGCCAAGTTTCAAAAGAGAGATCAGTCACGAGTCTTATAGGTCTCCCTTTATATGTTAGAGCACGTTTATCTCTAGCTGCTTTCACAATTTTCTCTTTATCCCTGTATTTTTTTTTATTTTTTTAATGTTTATTTATTTTTGAGACACAGAGAGACAGAGCATGAACGGGGGAGGGTCAGAGAGAGGGAGACACAGAATCCGAAACAGGCTCCAGGCTCTGAGCTGTCAGCACAGTGCCCGACGCGGGGCTTGAACTCACGGACCGCGAGATCATGACCCGAGCTGCAGTCGGCCGTTCAACCGACTGAGCCACACAGGCGCCCCTCTTTATCCTTGTATTTTGCCAGTTTCACTATGATATGTCGTGCAGAAGATCGATTCAAGTTCCATCTGAAGGGAGTTCTCTGTGCCTCTTGGATATCAGTGCGTTTTTCCTTCCCCAGATCAGGGAAGTTCTCAGCTATGATTTCTTCAAGTACACCTTCAGCACCTTTCCCTCTCTCTTCCT
This sequence comes from Felis catus, assembly GCF_018350175.1. Lineage (NCBI taxonomy): Eukaryota > Metazoa > Chordata > Mammalia > Carnivora > Felidae > Felis > Felis catus. Next base: position 33,880,232 of record NC_058379.1, on the reverse strand, counting down.
GCTCTGGAATCCCAATTATACTTATATTATTACATTTTATTGCATCACTTAGTTCTCTAATTCTCCCCTCATACTCCTGGATTTTTTTTATCTCTCTTTTTCTCAGCTTTCTCTTTTTCCTTAGTTTTATCTTCTAATTCACCTATTCTCTCCTCTGCCTCTTCAATCTGAGCTGTGGTTGTCTCCATTTTATTTTGCAGCTCATTTATAGCATTTTTTAGCTCCTCCTTACTGTTTCTTAGTCCCTTGATCTCTGTAGTAATAGATTCTCTGCTGTCCTCTATACTTTTTTCAATCCCAGCGATTAACTTCATGACTATTATTTTAAATTCATTTTCTGCTATATTGCTTAAATAGTGTTTGATCAGTTCATTAGCTGTCGCTACTTCCTGGAGTTTCTTTTGAGGAGAATTCTTCCATTTTGTCCTTTTGGATAGTCCCTGGAGTGGTGTGGAACTGCAGAGCTCTTCCTCTGTGCTGTCTGGAGTACCTTGTGTTGGTGGGCAGGCTGAAGTCAGAACTGATGTCTGCCCCCAGCCACTGCTGGGGCCACAGTCAGACTGGCGTGTACCTTATCTTCCCCTCTCCCAGTGGCAGGACTCACTTTGGAGTGGTGTGGCCCCTGTCTGGGCTACTTGCACACTGCCAGGCTTGTGGTGCTGCTTCTATGGGATCTGGCGTAAGAGCCGGGGTGGATCCGCAAGGTGCATAGTGGCGGGAGGGGCAGGCTCAGCTGGCTTTGCCTTTGGTGGTCCGCTTTGGGAGGAGCCCTGCAGCACCAGGAGGGAGGCTGACCCGTCGCAGGGATGGATCCACAGAAGCACAGTGTTGGGTGTTTGTGCGGTGCAAGCAAGTTCACTGATGGGAACTGGTTCACTTTGGGATTTTGGCTGGGGGGTGGGTGAGGGAGATGGCGCTGGTGAGCGCCTTTGTTCCTCCCCCCCAAGCTGAGCTCTGTCATCTGGGGCTCAACAACTCTCCCTCCTGTTGTCCTCTAGCCCTCCCATTCTCCGAGCAGAGCTGTTAACTTATAACTTCCAGATGTTAAGTCCCGCTTGCTGTCCGAACACACTCTGTCCGGCCCCTCTGCTTTTGCAAGCCAGACTCGGGGGCTCTGCTTTGCTTTGCCAGTGAGCTGCCCCTCCACCCCGGCTCCCTCCTGCCAGTCCGTGTAGTGTGCACAGCCTCTGCGCCCCTCCTACCCACTTTTGTGGGCCTCTTGTCTATGCTTGGCTCCGGAGAATCCATTTTGCTAGTCTTCCGGTGGTTTTCTGGGTTATTTAGGCAGGTGTGGGTGGAATCTAAGTGATCAGCAGGACACGGTGAGCCCAGTGTCATCCTATGCCTCCATCTTCCTCCTAACTCCGGTCTGATTCTGCTTTTTGTTTGTTTATTCATTTGTTTTGCTTTGTAGATTCCACATATGAGTGAAATCTGACATTCTTAGTCTGACTTATTTCACTTAGCACAATACCTTCTAGGTCCATCCATTATTGTGCTTTTAAAATCGTGGTTTTAAAATTTTCTCTGAATTTGCATCTTCTCTACTGTTCTCCTGATAAATCTGGCTAGAGTGTTATCAATTTTATTGATAGTCTCAAAGACACAGCTTTAATTTCACTGATTGTTCTCTGCTCGTTTTCCATTGTTTTCTGTATTCCATTGATTTCTGACCTTTATTATTCCTTTATTCTGCTTACTTTATGTTTAGCTTGCTCTTCTTTTTTTGTTTCTTATGGATGGTAGAAACAGGTTATTAGTTTGAAACCTTTCTTTTCTACTAAAGGTGATTGATGCTATATGTATTACTCTAAGAATTGCTTTAGCTGTATTCTATAAATTTGATATTTTACGTTTTCCTTTTTATTTAGTTCACAGTACTTTGCCATATCTATTTTGGTTTATCCTTTGACAGATGGGTTACTTAGAAGTTTGTTGGTTTCCAAACGTTTGGGGGATTTCCAGAAGTCTTCATGTTATATATTTTTAATTTGCTTCCTTGGTAGTCAGAGAATGTATTTTGTATGACTTAAGTACTTTTAAATTTATGTAAACTTGTTTTAAAGTGTTGAAGATGGCCCACCTTAGTGTATGCTCTGTATGCATTTGAATGGAAGATTTATTCTGCTCGTGTTGAGTGGATTATTTTATAAATGTGGATTAAGTCAAGCTGGTAAATAGTGTTATTCAGCTTTTCTATCTCCTTACTTATTTTTGTCCTCTTGTTTCATCAATTATTGAGGGTTGCTGAAATTTCTGACTGTAATGGTGGATTTATGTCTTTCACCTTATTTTTACCAAGTTTGGCTGCTGCTGTTTTGAATCTCTGTGATTAGGTACATAAACCTTTGGGATGTATACATCTTCTTGATGAATTGATTCATTATTACGAAATAATCATCTTTATCCTTGTAATAGTCTTTGCTCTAAAATCTGCCTTGCCTGAATGAGAAAGAATGAAATCTGGCCTTTTGTAGCAACGTGGATGGAACTGGAGAGTGTTATGCTAAGTGAATTAAGTCATACAGAGAAAGACAGATACCATATATTTTCACTCTTATGTGGATCCTGAGAAACTTAACAGAAGACCATGGGGGAGGGGAAGGAAAAAAAAAGTTAGAGAGGGAGGGACCCAAACCATAAGAGACTCTTAAAAACTGAGAACAATCTGAGGGTTGATGGGGGGGTGGGAGGGAGGGGAGAGTGGGTGATGGGCACTGAGGAGGGCACCTGTTGGGATGAGCACTGGGTGTTGTATGGAAACCCATTTGACAATACATTTCATATTATAAAGTAAAATAAAATAAATATACAAATATAAAAATATAAAAAATAAAATAAAATCTGCCTTGCCTGAAACTAATATAGCCACTCCAGCTTTCTTATCTGTGGGAGCATGACATATCTTTTTTCATCCTTTCATTTCAATTTAATAGTCTGTATATTTCAAGTGTTTTCTTTGTAAGCCTCATGTACTTGTCTTGCTATGTCTAAATCCCATTTGATATCTTCTGCCTTTTCTTTTGTATAGACAATTTACATTTCACTGTACTTCACATACTAACATTGAGTTATTGAGTTTATTGAGTTTAAACTACCGTCTTGCTATTTGTGCTGATGATTTTCCCTCTACTTCTTCCTTTTAGCTGAATTCGTATATTTATAATTCCATTTTATCTTCTCTCCTTGCATCTTCACTGTAACATTGTGTTTTGTTATTTTAATGGTTGCTTTAGGGTTTATAGTATACATCCTTATCAAAATCTGCTTTCAGACAAAATTGTATCATTCACATATAGTATAAGGACCTGCCAATGGTATAATTTCATTTTTCCATTCTTGCTTTTTGTGCTATTGTCACATTTTATTTCTATTATAAACCTCATTCTACACTGTTATTATTTCTTTAATGAGTCCATCATTTTTAAAGAGATTGTAAGAAGAAGAAAACTATCGTTTACATTTTTCTCATAGTTACCATTCCTGGTGCTCTTTGTTTGTCTCTGTAGATTTGGATTTGTACCTGGTATCCTTTTGTTAGCCTTAAAGATATTTTAAATTGGTGTAGATTCCAGGTTGACATTTTTTCCTTTTATTGATATTGTTCCAACCTCGTCTGTTTATATTCCTGCTCACAAGACATTTATAGTCGTTCTGATTTTTGTTTCTCTGTATGTAATGCATTTCTTCATTCTGGCTCTTTTTAGATTTTTCCTTTGGTTATTAGCGTGAATGAAATTGACATGCCTTGGTGTACTTTCCTTCATTCCTAGTGTGCTTGGGTGCTTTTCAGATTCTTGGATTTGTGGACTTACAACTATCACAGTATTTGGAATAATAACATCACTGCTGATACGCTAGTTTTTCTGTTGTTGTTGTTGTTGTTTTTTCATTTGTGTTTCATTTTGGATCTTTCTGCTGCTATGTATTCAAGTTCACGAATCTTTTGTTTGCAGTGTCTATTTTGCTCTTAATTCCATTCAGCATAATTTTCATCTCAGACATTGCCGTTTCCATCTCTAACATTTTGATTTGGGTCTTGTATCTTCTGTGTCTTAATATGCTGGATTTTCCCTTTACTTCTTGAACTTACGGAATATACTTGTCATAAATCTTTTAAAGATTTCTTGCCTATTGATCCTATATTCTGTGTCATTTCTGGGTCTGTTTGTGATGATTATTTCCTCGTTATGAGTCACATTTTCCTGTCTATTTGTATGCATGATATATTTTGATTAGATGCCAGACGTAATGAAATCTATCTTTTCGGTGCTGGAAGCTTTCGGATTTTTTTTTTTTTTCCTATACATATTCTTGAGCTTTCCTCCGGGACAGAGTGTACTTGGAAACTGATCGATTGTTTCAAGGTTGTGTTTTAGCTTTATTAGACAGAATGAAGCGATATTGAAATAATATTCTTCTGAGTGTCCCATCAGTCTTGTCATTGTCCTATCAATTATATTTTACATTCTGACAGTTGTAAAAGATACTTCCAAGCCCCGTGTGAAATTCTAGGGTTTTCCCCTCTTCTACATTAGGGTGGTATTTTACAAGCTTTGGGTAGTTTGTTCATACTCATGTGTTGGTCAGTACTTTGACAGAAGACTCAAGGAGCCTTCTTCAGATCCCAGATCTCGCTCTTAGTGAAGCATCCTCACCTCTGATGCTCTTTCCCATGAAATTAGCCTCCTCCAATTCCTAGCTTCTCAACTCAGGGAGACCACCAGCTTTGCCTTGATTCCCCCTTACTTAAGGTGCTTCCTAGAAACTCTCAAGGTAGTAATCTCAGCAATTGTGGGGCTCACAACTTCTATTTCCTCTCTTTTTTGGATCTCCACTTTCTGACTTCCAATGTATGGCAATCATTGTTTCATAAATGGCTGGATTTTTAGTTGTTTTGGGAGGGAAAGCAATTGACTCTTGTTCCTCTCTCTTGGGCAGCAAAGTCAACACGTTGTCTTGTATTTGACAAGGGTAGCTTTGTTGGATATATAATTTTGAATTGAGAGTTTTAATTTTTTCCAGTGTAAGTTATGCTGTTGATCCAATGAATTTTGGTCACCATTTTTTTTAATGGATATTGTGATTTATAGAATTTCCTCCTGTATATAAGGTCTTTTATTTCCTGGATAATTGTAAGATTTTCTTTTTTTCTTTGGCTACCTGCAGTTTGACCACATTGTGAATAGGTATGGGTTTCCTTATATTTTGGGGGGATGGATTAGGCTTATTGTATTTTTAATTAATGTTTTTCACCAAATTAGTGGAAAATTCTGGTCACTGTTTCTTCAAAAAGTTAAAAAAAATCCCATTTTCTCCTTTCCTTTTGGGACTCAACTTACATATACACTAATCCTCTTGATGTTATCCCACAAATTATCAAGGCTCTGTTAACTTTTTTCTACATTCCCCGCCCCCCCCCCCCCCCCAGTTTTCCATTTAGAGTGGGTATTTTCTATTATTCTATCTCCAAGTTCAATGACCATTTCTTGTGCCTTCTATAATTTGATGATAAGCTCAGCTAGTTAATTTTTCACAGTTATAGAAACTCCATTTAAAAAACTCCCATTTCTTGGGGCGCCTGGTGGCTCAGTTGGTTAAGCGTCTCACTTAGGTTCAGGTCATGATCTCACGATTTGTGGGTTCAAGCCCTGCGTCGGGCTCTGTGCTGACAGCTCAGAGCCTGGAGCCTGCTTCAGATTCTGTGTCTCCCTCTCTCTGTCCTTCTCTTTCTCACACTTTGTCTGTCTGTCTGTCTCTCTCAAAAAATAAGCATTAAAAGTTTTTTTAAAAAATTCCCATTTCTTGATTTATATTTCCATTTGTTTACTCCTTATGATTATCTTTTCTGGTTGCCCTTGGACATTTTTGTTGCTTCAAAGTTCTTATCTGTTCATTTCAACACCCGTATCATCTCAGGACCTATTTTGATTTGCTTCTTTTTTCTGTTGACTATGTTTTTCATTTTCATTTTATTGTATACTGGACATTGTGGATTACATGATGAAGATTCTGGATTTTATTACTTGATAATGTTATTTTTTTTTCTGTTGGGCATTTCAGTTATTGGCAGTTCACCTTAAACTTGTATATGTTTGATTGTACGTTATGTTAGATTGTATCTGTTTCTGTTTTTGCTTTTAGTCTTAGGGAAAAATCATAATCATGGGACATAGTTTTTTTTTTTCTAAGGCATGGCCCTTCTGGGGTTTCAGTTGGTGAGATTCAGCCTCCAAATATTGATTACTTTGTGGTGAGCAGTAGCTGAAATCTCTTCTCAGCTTTCCCCAACTCCTTAGATACTGCTTTTGCAAGGCTCTGGTGTTCTCTTCTGTGCATGCTCTGTTCATGTTTGCTCAGCAAGAATTTAGGTACATTTATATGGCTCTTTGGAGTCTCTCCCCTCTTTAGCTCCCATTTTCCTGGTGTATACTTCCTCAATTTCTTACTAGTATAGCAATAGTCCTCTTCACCCACTGGTACTACAAGCTGACAATACTGTGGCTTTCTGCTTGAATTTGTTTCTTTGTGCTGCAGAGATTGGAAGGTGTTCTCAGGTGATGAATATAGATCTCATTTTGTGTGGTTCACTTCTTTCAAAAGAAAGAAGAGATTAAAGAAAGCAACCAAGTTACCTCTTTTTTTTGTTGTTGTTTATGCCCACTCTCTGTATCCATCAAATAGTTGTTTTGAAAAAATAATATGGAGTCTATATTATTGGCTGGAAGGTTAGTAGGATACATACTATTAAACCATTAGTGGCACTGTTACTTCTCATGCAATGTTATTTCATTGTTCTATTCCCCCCACCCAGGGTTAATTGCCTCAATATTCCTTTGCTTTTTAAAATATACTTGTCATAAATCCTTCCTCCAAACACTGATGAGAATTATAAAATTCCTCTCAATAGAGGAAAAACACATCTGATGATCTTTCAGATGTATATATTTTCTCCCTTTATGTTACCTCTTCTGGAGCCCTTTATCTTTCTTTTCCAGGATGGGCCCGTGTCTCTTTAGGACATTTTTCATCATCATCTTCAGAATTTTGATGAATTTTTTGTCAGTGTTGGATACGTTCCTTACTAATTCCCATATTCTCGGCTACCTTCCTCAGTTTGGTGAAACAAACCTTTTCCAGTAGTTTCATGAGAATGCACGCATAATAGGTAAAATATTTTAAAACTTATATGTCTGCAATGCATTGTTCATTTATTATAACTGATAGCTTGGAGAGAACTATAAAATCATAATTTGGGAAAATACTTTCATCGTTTTCATTTTCCATTGCTGCATTTTCTTCTAGATTTTTGTTGTTGTGGTTCAGAACTTGCATAAATACTTATTCTTGATCACTTTTTCTCTTAAGAATGTTTTTAGATTTTTTCCCCTAAGATTCTGAGATTTTGTGGTCATGTGATTTTGCATGGGTTATTTATTATTAATTATGATTATGATTATGATTGTTGTTATTTTGCTGTGTACTTTCACCATTCTAAGTGGAATAAATACCAGTGGGTCATAGGGTATAATTCTTTTTATACGTTTTTGGATGATTGGCTAACTTTTTTTCTCTTTTCACAACTTGTTGGTTTTATTTTAATCATCACGATTGGTGTCCTCTGTAGATGTAAGATATGGTCTTAACACGGTTGACCATCTTTTAAAAACTCCTCTGGAGATGCAAAAGTTAGTTCTAGTTCTCTGGGCTCACTAGGCACAGAGTATTACTTGGATTGGGGACTTCTCCAGGATCCTTTATGATTCTGTTTCCTTTTTCGTGTATGAAAACAAATGAGTATTGTTGATCTTATTCCTGTCTTACGTTTTCTTCAATGGCTGGTAGATGTTAAGAATTTTTTTTTTTTGCCTATACATGCTAAAAGCTTGCCATCTAGCGAATTGCAAACTCTGTTTACTATTTTCCCCCTTGGGTCTGCCACATTATCTGGCAAATGAATCCTTTGTCAAGATGCATTTTGGATTCTACTGATTTGAAATGACATTAGGTCACTTGGATAAAATGCTAGTCTTTTAAGTTAGCGTTCTTATGGTATCATTCAGAGTTTTAGATTCTTGAGCTGATAGTTCTAAAATCTCTGCCTTGTCTGAGTTTGGCTTTGATGGTCTGTCTCTTCAAATTACATTTTTTATCTTCTAGTATGGCTTATATTTTTTTGTTGTTGAAAGTCAGACATGGTGTACTGGGTAAAGGAGCTGGGGCAAATAGACCTTTAGTGTGAGGTTTTATGTTTATCTATCTGGCTAGGAGTTCTTCTATGTTTAGTTTGCTATAGCTGTAGGTATCAGAGGCTAAGATTTATTCTGATGTATTTATTCTCATCTCCTCTATTGTCTTTGGGTTTCCCTTAGAGACTTCTTTTTAAATATGGTCTGAAACATGCAGTTCTTTTAGTTTCGTCCTCTGTTATTATACAAGAGTCTTACTGATTTGTTGGCAAGGTGTGGGGGTGGGAGAGAAGAAGCGGTCCATAATCCTATGATTATGTGTCCGTCATCAATGTCCCTGTGTCCCTTGGTGGTGACCTTCACAAGTACATCTCAATTCTCCCTTTTCCCCTTAGGTGAGGCAAGAAGGTCAGAAGGAATTGAAATTGGGCATTTCTCTTTCCCTTGGACAATAAGACTCTGATGAAGCCCCACTTGGTTAGGCTCTGGTAAAGTAGTGTCTCTTGAGGGTATACTTCAAAATGGCGACTTTTCCTTTCTTCCTGCTGGAAGCATGAACAGATTTTCTCTGATCTTCACCATGAGAACCTGGTAGGGTTGCTGGAAGTAAAATTTATTAAAAGTATGGGGCCCACTCTAGGTCTGGCCCCCTCTAGAGGTTTTAACTCTTAAACTAGTCCACTCGGAGCAATTCATCAATGAGTAAACTGCAGTTTAGGTTCTCCCGCCCCAGTGCTAGTTCCAGGGGTGGGCTTCTCCTCTTGAGCTTCTGCTCCTGCTAGGCGGGGGTTTTCTGCACCTGCCCGTCTGTCTCTCCTCTGGTTCTGGGGTAGTGTTTGCCTATGACCTCAATTCACCGATGGAGCCAAGATGAGTTGTTAATTTTCAGTTTGTTCAGCTTTTTTTTTTTTTCTTAATTGTTGTAAAGATGGGAGTGATGACGTCCACACCCCTTATATGTTGGGCCAGAAACAGGAAGTCCTTACATTCGTTTTTGTAAACTGTTTTTGATTTTTTTGTGTTCGATATTACAGAATGACGAATAAAAGGGGACTGATAAGAATGTCTCTTAATACACATCTGTCCATTTACATTAAAGAGCATGACAGTAAAGCTGATTGGAAGCTGCATGTGTGTGGTTTTGTTAGGGGAATTCGTGTGGGATTGTTGATTGCAGACCAAATTATTTCACTGAGCGACCCAAAGCACCAGTATTTGTTAGTCTTTGTGACTTTTAGTTTACAGTTCTCTGTGGGGTGTAAGGTGGCCGCCAGCTTTTTGGGTTGAGTGGGAATAGCAGCCTGTAGGACGCAATGCTTCTAATTTGTTGTTGGTTTATGGCTGTTTGCCTTGGCCCTGCCTTCTTCTGTACTTGATGTTCTGAGGTCCAGAGTCCCTGTGCCTCACTTTTCTTCAGAGAGTAAATCTCTTACCTTCTGCTTGGTAGAAGGAGGTACATGTGGCGAATGAACAGCCTCGTTCACACAACTTCCAACTACTTTTGCTGTTTTCAGCCCACCCCATCCCAATATCTTCAAAGTTGACTGTAGCCTTTAAATTTCAAGACTTTCTGGAATGTGACTTTACTTGCTTCTTTCTGGTTGTCCTTCTTTAGATAGGCAGGTTTCAGCTTTCTTTACTTGGCTAAATCACTTGCATTTGTCTGTTTGCTTTCCGTATTTCATACACACACACACACACACACACACACACACACACACACATATATATATATACTAAATATAATTGGCACATTATATTAGTTTCAGTGTACGACATAATGATTTGATATTTGTATATATTGTAAAATGATCATCACAATAAATCTAGTTACACCACAGTAAGTCTAGTTAACATGCATCCCGTCATGTAGTTACCAAATATTTTTTTCTTGTGATGAGAATTTTTAAGATTTACTCTCTCAACCATTTTCAAGTATATAATAGAGTGTTGTTAACTTTAGTCACCATGCTGTATATTACATCCCCAGGGATCATTTATTTTATAGTTGGAAGCTCGTACCTTTTGACCTCCTTCACCCATTTGACCCACCCCCAACCCCTGTGTCCAGGAACCACCAATCTGTTCTTTGTTCTCTGAGTTTAGTGTTTTGCTTCGGTTTGTGTTGGTTTGTTTTCCACTTAGAAGTGAGATCATACGGTATTTGTCTTTCTCTGTCTGACTTATTTCACTTAACATAATGTCTTCAGGTTCCATCCATGTCGTTTCAAAAGGCAGGATTTCCTTCTTTTTTATGGCTGAATAGCATTTCTGTGTGTGCGTGTGCATGTGCATGTGTGTGTGTGTGTAAGTGTGTATCACATTTTCTTTATTCATTCAACATTTTATTTTATCTCCTCAGGTATCATCCTCTCTCATTCTCTCCATCCTTGTGTCTTGTTTTTTTAAAAACCACTTTAAGTGTTCTTTTAGTGAAAACAGAGAGATACCCATATTTTCAATATGACATATTTAACTAAAGTCTCCTTTTTCCTTATTCCTCCCCCGGTCTTTCTGATTTATACACTGGAGTAATCCCTGACCACGTTCTTAGAAAAATCCTGGATTTGGGTGATGATTTTCCACAAAATTATGCCACCCTTTCCCTCTTCCTTTCCATACAAACATTTATTGAAAACTTAACTATACGCTAGATGTTGGGCTAAATCATTACATGTATTATCCCCTTTAAAACCCGTCAAAACCTTATGGAGTGGAACTATTATATGCTGATTTCACATATGAGGAGAAGAAAGCTTGAAAGAGGTTAAGCAAAACACTTGAGGTCACACAGCTAATAAGCAGAAGAGCCTTAACTGAACCAGGCAGATGAGCTCCAGAGCTCAACATGTATGGGAGAAAAATCTCTGATTCTACAAAGTAACTAATATTAATATTCAACCTTAATATAAGATAAAAAAATAGAGTGAGACAGAAAACTTTCGGATGTTTTGCCCTTCTCATCTTTAAAAAAAATTTTTTTTTCAACTTTTATTTATTTTTTTTTTTGGGACGGAGAGAGACAGAGCATGAACGGGGGAGGGGCAGAGACAGAGAGGGAGACACAGAATCGGAAACAGGCTCCAGGCTCCGAGCCATCAGCCCAGAGCCCGAACGCGGGGCTCGAACTCCCGGACCGCGAGATCGTGACCTGGCTGAAGTCGGACGCTTAACCGACTGCGCCACCCAGGCGCCCCCTCTTCTCATCTTTATTAAGGGTATGCCATTCTTTTCCAGGAGTCAAAATATTCTGTTTGGTCTCCTGTCAATGAAGATATTTTAGAAACAGATTATGGAGCTTCCCACGTTGAGATGGCAGACAATGCTGCCAAAGAAGAAATGTAAAACCTCTGCTTAACGGAATCAAAAAGTTGATAGAATTCTAAAATATTAGCCCAAATACGCACAGTAAGTCAAAGGATCAAGAAACCCGCCTGAACTGTCAGGTCCTAGAGCTCCTATTCTGACTGGCTTCACTGCATTTCTTTTAAATGGCAACTGAGGTCTTCAGAATGTATCCGCCTCCTCTTGTTAAGGGACCTAGAAAAGGAGAGGAAGGCTTATTTCTTCTCCACCATATGAATACTCTGTAACGTAATTTTAGATATATGCCTTTGGCTGTTGAAAAGGCTGCCATACCTCCCCATTAACCGGTGAGCCACGAACGAAATACAAAAGGATGAGAAAATGTTCTTGGTTAAGAATCACAAAGGAAACCTCCGCTCTTGACCTTTTGTACAGAGGACTCTCTGATGATGGAAAGGGATATAGAGCCAAACTGAAAAGATGAAGTAGTGTTTTGGCACAAACTGCAAAGACTTTCCCTCTGAACTGGGCACGGGCAGTGGCTTCTCCCGAAGCCCATGGCATGGAAATCTCCCTTGGGTAAATGAAACCTTCCAAATGTCTATCAGGCATCTGTACCTTCATCTTCTATTCAGTGACGTCAGGGCCACAGCTTATGCATAGATCGTTCCTGTTCCAGTATGAAAATTGAGCTCGAGACTGTATACGAGTGTACGTTTTAGAAGACATTGGGAATTTTTAAATTAATGTTTTTTTTGCTCCTGAAGGATAGGTGTCAGTGTGTCCAAATGTTTTTGTTACATCAGGAAGAATGCAGCAGCTGGTGAGCCACTGGGGAGGCAGCTGTAATTCTAAAAGGTCCTGGATGTGAGAAAATAGATCAGTAGATCTCCCTGTCAAGTTTCCCTTGTTCGGCCGTATGACCAAAGTAAAGAAAACTGAATACCTTTACTGGGCCTCAGGGTCTTCTGTATATTCCCCAACCTGGTAAGAGTTAAGGGGATAGCTTCATCCGTTAGATCATTCAATAAACTTGACTTACAGACCGCAGCACAAACTTACGATAAATGATGCAATGGAATCATAATATAAGGATGTTATGACTGCTGACACTTTCCCCCTCCTTCGCTGAAGGTACTATGTTTCCTTGCTGATTAACTCAACTTTTCCATGTTTTGACTAAACTTCTCAGATTCTTTACTGGCCGATGGCTAGGCTGTGAGAGTTCATGAGAGCAGGTTAATGAGGTGAAAACATTCTTGCTAAAATGGCAGGTGGGGAAAAGGAGGGGAAAAAAGAGGGAAAGAGTGGCATCATTTTGTGGAAAATTGTCCCCGAAATCCAAGATTTTTCTAAGAAACTGGTCAGGGATTACTCCAGTGTATAAATCAGAAGAGTAGGCGGGCGATCATAGACCCGTAAATCACCTACTGGATGCCTGTTGGCCATTTGAGATTTAGAGCATCTTTGGGTGGTTGCTTTTAAACTACTTTCCAATGGACTTGGGGGAAGGAAAGGAGGCTTTCTACCTTCCTTAAAGACCTTTCTCACTGTTAGAGTAAGGTGTTTTTCTAGTTAAAAGACCAAACCCCCCAAATCAGACAAGCCAAGAAGAAACAAGGTATGTCCAGATGTCTCTAGGAGACACGCAGGAAAGACCACCTGAAAGATGAATACATACCCCAGCTTTATCATCAGGCAATTAAATGTGAGTTCCCTTGAAGAAAGTATAGGAAAGGAGATGAGAACAGAAAATAAAGACAGGGTTTGAGTAATATAAGAAAAGGCATTTGCTCAGTTCGTGTCTCAGCAACGGATATGAACATGTAAGATTACCTTAATTTAGAAATGTGTTCATACTTGGATAGTAACTTACCGCCTCCTCATCTGGGGCCACTTTCTTCTTCATGCATCATTATCTTTTAACTTTTCCCATTAACATCACCCTTCTTACACGAAGGCTCCCACACACTCTGTCTCTTCTGCCTAAAATGTTCTTTCCCACATTCTTTTCATTATTTGGTTCATTCTCAACTTTTTAACGGCATATGAAAGCACTTTCACGGGTGCATACAAAATTATTTTGGGAAATAACCCAGTTGAAGATGGTGGGGTCCTGGCTGAGACTTCTCTGTCACTCTGTTTCTTCCTTTCTTTCTTGTTTTAGTTTTATTTATTTTTTTAATAAGAAATTTATTGTCAAATTGGTTTCCAAACAACACCCGGTGCTCATCCCAACAGGTGCCCTCCTCAATGCCCATCACCCACTTTCCCTTCCCTAACACCCCCATCAACCCTCAGTTTATTCTCAGTTTTCAAGAGTCTCTCATGGTTTGCCTCCTTCCCTTTCTGTAACTTTTTTTTCCCCCTTCCCCTCCCCCATGGTCTTCTGTTAAGTTTCTCAGGATCCACATAAGAGTGAAACCATATGGTATCTCTCTTTCTCTGTATGGCTTATTTCACTTAGCATCACACTCTCCAGTTCCATCCACGTTGCTACAAAAGGCCAGATTTCATTCTTTCTCATTGCCACGTAGTACTCCATTGTGTATATAAACCACAATTTCTTTATCCATTCATCAGTTGATGGACATTTAGGCTCTTCCCATAATTTGGCTATTGTTGAGAGTGCTGCTATAAACATTGGGGTACAAGTGGCCCTATGCATCGGTACTCCTGTATCCCTTGGGTAAATTCCTAGCAGTGCTATTGCTGGGTCATAGGGTAGATCTATTTTCAATTTTTTGAGGAACCTCCACGCTGTTTTCCAGAGTGGCTGCACCAGTTTGCATTCCCACCAACAGTGCAAGAGGGTTCCCATTTCTCCACATCCTCTCCAGCATCTATAGTGTCCTGATTTGTTCATTTTAGCCACTCTGACTGGCATGAGGTGATATCTCAGTGTGGTTTTGATTTGTATTTCCCTGATGAGGAGTGACTTTGAGCATCATTTTATGGCTGTCACTCTGTTTCTAGTGAGAAGTCAGTTTGCATTCTTCATCTGTACACCCACCGAATGCCTGCCCTTGCTATTTCTTTTGACTTTCCCCCCATTTCCAGCCTGCTGGTGTCTTTCCTATAGCATCTTCTGCAGATCACAGTAGCTGGTTTCTCCATTTTGCCTCAGCTTGTCCTGGGAACCAATGGGGAGGCCAGGTTTCCCCCAGAGGGCAATGAGATGGGCCCTGAGTATGATGAGGCTGATGAAGGGCCTTCCAGAGCCTGGTCTCTGTCTGTCTTGGCCCATAGAGGTCTTTGATCACCAGGGTTTTCAGTTGGAGAAGTAATGTTAGCCTTATATTTAAAAATCTGAGTATTGTATCTGAGAAGTTTAAGAGAAAAAAATTGTAAACATCCAACTGATTGAACTTCTGGAACAAAAACACTCACTGACTCTGTTCTGAAAGAACATTTTCATTCAGTATTGCTTTCATTCAGTATAAACTGGGTGCATTTTCATGCACTTGAAGCTTTTGTTTTTCATTGATTTTCCTGAGATTGAATAGGCAACTACAAATATATATGTTGGCCTCAGTAAAATCTCTTCACTTAATACTGGTGGCTTGTTTTTATTCACTTAATAGATGTTATGTACCTACCTGGTGCCAGGAACTCATGTTTGGGCAAGAACAACATGCAGATGGACTTCATGGAGTTGCTGTCCATCATCTTCTGGACGTGGGAAAATGGATCTTTATCCAAGTTTATCCAGGTGGTTTCAGTCAAAGACCCCATAAAAGATGGTTGGAAACATTAGTTGTAATTGGAAAACAAGATGAGTTCATTAGAAACTTGCTGGGGAAGAAAGCCTTCATTAAGTGAATTTACTAGCTCGAGGTCTTGGGTTTTTTGGAGAGGAGTTTGACATAGGTGGTTTTAGGTGGGAGGTAGCAAGTAGGGCTTGGCAGAGATTGGTTGGAAGTTAGAAACTAGGGAATAGCTTATTGGGCTGCTTTGTGAAGCAAGGTTATTGCTGAAATTGTGGTTTTCTTTTTCTAGCATACAGTCGGAGACAGCTACCGCTAATGCACATAGAGCTTAAAGGGTTTGTGTTTTAAATGTGATTTCTGCATAGTTTCTCTGTTTTGCAAGTTATGGTTTGTTTGCACTTTGTCTATTTTGCATGTTGTGGTTAAAAAAATTTCATTCCTCAGCCCTGTCTTTTGGCTATACTTAAACCAAGACTATAGGATAGACTACGTTCTCAGGGTGGTGATCGCTCCACATGTGCACTGTTGGTCAAAGTATCTGTGGGTGCTCCTGGGTGGCTCAGTCGGTGAAGTGTCTGACTCCAGCTCAGGTCACGATCTCCTGGTTCATGAGTTTGAGCCCCGCATCGGGCTCTGTGCTGACAGCTCAGAGCCTGGAACCTGCTTCGGATTCTGTGTCTCCCTCTCTCTCTGATCGCCCCCCCCCCCCAACTCATTCTCTGTCTCTCTTCGCTTCTCAGAAATAAGCATTTAAACAATTTTTTAAAAAGGTATCTGTGGCTCTGTTGGAAGTCGCTTCAACATACTTTATAAAGTTTTGTTTCTGTTGAGTAGTCATTGGTGAGAGAGTGGTTGAGTAACAGCATTTTACTGTCACTCAGCATTTAGGGGGATCACAGATTTGAATGTTGCAAAGATGCAAATACTAAAAAGAGGATGAGGAGCAGAGTGTGTAACCCACTCTGAATCTACGAGCCTCGCATAGTCACATTAAACCTGGGAACAAATCCTGTCCTCGATCTATAGAGCCTGTAGTAGTAGACACAGGGATATCTGATAGATTACCTAATGTCATACTTTCTTTGTGGGTTTTTCAGATATTTGTAGGAATATTAAAGACTCTGGAAAAGCTTGTGGGCGTTAGGCGCAACAATAGCCCCATAAAACGGCACACATTTTGCCTGGACAGCTATGCCTGAACTGGAGTTGCTCATTTCTGAACCACTCTGTTTAGCTTGTGAAATTCTTTGGTGGGAGACCTATCACCTTAATGGCATTGTCTGGCCCTTCTATAGTCCCTGGAATCCTAAATGGCTCCGCCTTTCAGGTGTACTTTGAAACTTGAAATGAAGATTTATGAAGAAAGAAAAAAAGTAGCCCCAAATAGTTGTTAAGTTCACAAACTGAGGATCAGTTTTTCTTCTTTGTGAGTTGGCTAAAGAGTTTCTTTTTTTTTTTTTTTTTTTTTTTCTGAGAACGCTGATGGGCCAAAACGGACCTTGAGTGATATCAGGGACTTTCCTGAAGGTAGGCATTAATTTACCAAGAAAGTAAGTCCCTATTTAACTTTAGGTATTAACTAAGATGTTTTTGTGCTGAAAATCTTCGACCGGTCGTTGGGACCCCTAGTCAAGTGTTTTTGGCCTCTACAATTTTTTTTTTTTAACGTTTATTTACTTTTGAGACAGAGAGAGACAGAGGATGAACGGGGGAGGGTCAGAGAGAGAGAGGGAGCCACAGAATCCGAAACAGGCTCCAGGCTCTGAGCTGCCAGCACAGAGCCCGACGCGGGGCTCGAACTCACGCCCGGCAAGATCATGACCTGAGCCGAAGTCGGACGCTTAACTGACTGAGCCACCCAGGCGCCCCTGGCCTCTACAATTCTAATTTGAGCGTGATGATTCATCAGAAGATGAAATTAAAAGAAGGCCAGCAGCCTGTTTATAGTAGAAGGGGATGAACTTGTGTTTGCGTTATAAACCTTCTTTATAAGGTTTATAAAAATGAAATCTCTTCCACTTGTACCTCCAGGTCTTAGCTCCTTACTGCATTCTATTCCTAGAAAAGTTTGCTTGTAGAAGCTAGCTCCTGTAAGAGATAAAATCCTCTCTTACCGCTTATGATGTGCTAGGGGGGCTTTAGACTTTTGGCTGTCTGGTGGTGTGTTGTGGTATGTGACATAGAGACTGTCACGTAGTGGTTGAGTCTCTCTGGCCCAAGAGATGGGTCAGTGGTATGTGTTAGACCAATCACAAGTGAGTTGTAGCCCTGTATTGTACTCACGCTAAGGAGTGAGTGCTGATATTAAGGATATGCTGATATTAAGGAGAGAGGTGTTATGTGTCCTAGTGTGATGTGATAACGCCTCTATTAGAATCCCAGGACCTTAAAGCCGCAGACAAGAAAAACAATAGCTAGGGCCATAAGAAACGAAGCATGCGAGTAGGTGCATGCCAATCAAAAGCTGTAGCCATCTGAGATCCATCTTGTTTTGACGCGTTAGGTGGAAGGGACGTATTTCACGTTGCAATGTCTGCTTTATCCAGGGGTCTTGGCTTCAGCAGTTGCCTTCAGAAGATTACATGCCTCTGGAGGATTCTTAGAAATCTGGAAGCTTCGGTTGGGATCCCTTTCCAGTGGTCTAAGGAAAGTTGGCTTCCATTGAATTGGGAGACACGAATCTAAGGATCAGTACCTTGTAATTAAATCAGGATCCCGTTGGTGAGCAGGACTCTGCATTTTTGAAGTTCCCTGGCACCACTGGAAGGCTGATAAGAATGGGAAAGACTATCCTCATTAGTGTATAGCCAGAGCATCGCCAACATTTTATGGTCTGATTCTGGAGACACTTTCTGACACCACGTGATAGCCTCTCTGAAATTGTCCGAGAATTTGCCACTGTGTAGTCTCAGAAGGCCCCGATTGTAGTGACGGCTGCCCATGCACCAGAGTGGTTAGCTAGAACGCCTTTTTTGAGCATCCGAATTATCCTCTTTTGTGTACGCTTCTACCTTTATATCAGCCTTCTCTCTGGGGAGCATCAAGGTATTAGGAGTTCTTTAATCTGATGACCATTTTAAATTGGGCTCCTAACTGATTTCATTATTTTCAGGGCACTTCCGAATCATGCACATCCCCACAGGTATAGATATGAATCCTTTAATCCCGAGGTCACTGGCAGCTTTAACGAGCTCTGCCATTTGAATTGATTTTGCTTCTGGTAAGGAGTGCTAATCGAGAGATGATGTTTGTTATGTTAGGACATGCCCAGCCTTGAGAACCCAAACTGATATCTTCATTGGTTTCTTAAAACTGAAAATCCTATTAAGACGTGATCCATCAACAGATGGTATTGAATGTGGATTTTCTATGAGAATCTCTAATACATTTTTTTTTGAGGCATGAAGAGCAACCCAAGAGGTTACCAATTTTGATTCCCCTTCGTCAGGTAGAAGACGTGTAGCAGGTTTCAAGACGTTATAAGGGTGGGCGGAAATGTGAGAGCTGAAAATAGCAGGGGTCTTTGTGAGGTGATCCCGCTTGCTGAGAAATGTTAATTTTCTCCGGTGAGTGAAAAGTGCTATATAGCATGACAACCAATTATGCCAAAGGGGATCCTAGGACTTCAGTTGGCAGATGGTTAGACGGTGTTGCTACTGCTCTGAAACAAGGCAGACATGCCTCTGTCTACCAGTGCAATGTAGTCAGTTATTGGTCTCTACAGTGCCCATAGGGCTGAGTCAAAGCCCCAAGGGTCTGTTTGGAACTTTTGCGTACCAACAAGTGGACACATTATAATAACGAGGTAGATTAGCTGTGGGAGGCTCTAAGGCAAACTTCAAATCACAAAATGCCTGCTCACTATTGGGTTCCCAATGGGATACTGAAGACTTCATTACATCATGTGGAAATTTGATTTTGTAAAAAAAAAAATACAGACCCATTGTCTGTAGGAACTGTTCTGAGGAGATCTAAGGCCTTTAAGGTCTTGATTAAGGATTTATGAAAAGTGATACAAGGCTTCCGTCAAATTCTTAGGCACGACGCCCAAGTTTAGTGTTGGCCTTCACAGAATGAAATGAACAGGTATAAGCTATCCTGATCTAGAGGGATCTTTGCTGGAGAAAGCAGAGAAAGATGTGAAATACGAGGACTTAGTTGTTACCTCGGATAGAATGATATTGGGGACCCTAATGGGTTTGGTTCCATAACTTCTGCCAGTCAGCAGAACTCTTTGCTTATGAGGCTAGTTCCTTCTAGAGCTGTTCAATTTGGGCTTGATTTAAAGACAAATCAACTGGTAAATATAAATCAGCTAACTGGCAAGGGAATGTTCAAATAAGCCGTGACCTGAGTCTTCAAGAATTTCAGGGCAAAGACCTTCAGAAGTAAAGATTTCTGGCAATCCCATTTACATAGTGGAGCTCTATTAAATTAGCAGGTGTGGTGTCACAACGGAGGCAGAAATGTCCACAAATGACAGAGGCTTATGGGATGTGTTTGGGGACTGTTAGAGATACCCACCACATGAGTAGCCTTAAGGGAGAGCTTAACATGGTGGGGAACAACACTGTTTCTCTCTTGAACGCCTGCATTGTTCAGGCATCGTATTTTTCTACTTCAATGTTTTATCTTTCATATCCAGTAGTTTAAAAAAAAATTTAATGTTTTCGTTTATTTTTGAGACAGAGAGGGAGACACAGAATCCTAAGCAGGCTCCAAGCCATCAGCACAGACCTGACGCGGGTCTTGAACTCACGGACTGTGAGACCATGACCTGAGCCGAAGTCGGACGCTTAACCGACTGAGTCACCCAGGGGCCCCTCCTATCCAATAGTTTTTGAATACCCTTTTTGCCTGTATTATTTGCAAGACTCCCCATCTTGGAATTCTTCTGTCTGTGGGTTTAAGCAATTGTTTTTATGTGTTGGGGCATGTAATTGTTTGATTTGGAGACTCAAAAGTTTTCTCTGAGTTTTAATTTTTTTTTTATCTGTTACCCTTTCAAAATACTCTTTAGGATGCTGTAGTCAAAACAAAGGAGTTATTTACCATCCTAACTTGTTTAATTAAATCTCTAATTTCAGGTTTTTTTTTTTTTAATTTTTTTTTTCAACGTTTATTTATTTTTGGGACAGAGAGAGACAGAGCATGAACGGGGGAGGGGCAGAGAGAGAGGGAGACACAGAATCAGAAACAGGCTCCAGGCTCCGAGCCATCAGCCCAGAGCCTGACGCGGGGCTCGAACTCACGGACCGCGAGATCGTGACCTGGCTGAAGTCGGACGCTTAACCGACTGCGCCACCCAGGCGCCCCGTCTAATTTCAGGTTTTAATTTGTCTCCCTCACAGACAGCCAAGTCTGAGCAGTGGTCACATTGACATTGGAGTCTGTGCTCCGTGCTTTAGAATTTATGCTGAACAATCTGTTTTTGAATTGTTCAGTAGCTTCGTCAGTTCCCTGCTTACAAGAGTGAAGATCTTAGTTAATCTTTACAGGTTCATCATTGTGTATAGCCCACAAGGAAACGAGTCAATTTTGACAGCCCTATTGAACCAATTAGCTGTTCCATGGAACCACTGTCCTTGATCACATCAACAGCATGGTCACAGCAAGCCTCTCCCGCCAAGGATTTCACTTCTGAAAGGCTTGCCAGCATGAGACCACTTGATGTGTCTGGCAATCAGGGTTTTACCTCTAGGACTATTCTGGATTTCTTAGTATATTTTTTGTTTTATGTTCTTTAGGCTTAGGAAAGTCTTGGACGATGCCTTAATTCTGATGTAGCCCATGCATTAAAGTCTACTTGTAAGGGCTTCCTGTCGAGTGGTTTGGCTTTTAGAGACAGTCGAAGTGATTCAAGAGACTTAAAGAGATGTTGAGACAGAGCTGGGCTAGAAAGGGGAGGCAGAGCAGAAGGCAGAAGAAGGCACAGAGGAGAAAAAGGTGTTTGGGCAGACGAAGTGAGCAAGGGTGGTGCCTGACGTAGTTAAGGACTCTACTAAAGACGGTTTTTGACACTAATTCAAAGGCATACATACATCACTATGTTTATAGCAGCATTGTCTACAACAGTCAAGATATGGAAGCAGCCCAAGTGGTCATCGATTAATACACACACACACACACACACACACCCACACCTATATATACCACATATTTATATATGGATATATATACACAATGGAATATTACTCAGCCATAAAGAGAACGAAATCTTGTCATTTGCAATGACATGGATGAAGCGAGAGAGTATTACGCTAAGTGAAATAAGACAAATAGCACATGACTTCAATCATATGTGGAATTTAAGAAATAAGTGAGTGAAGGGGAAAAAGACAGACAAACCTAGAAACAGACTCTAAACTATAGAGAACAAACTCATGGTTACCCCAGGGGAGGTGGCTGTGAGGATGGGTAAAATAGGTGATGAGGATTAAGTCGTGCACTTGTGATGAGCACTGGGTGATGTATAGAAGTGTTGAGTCACTGTATTGTACACCTGAAACTAATTAACACTGTTAACTAAGTGGAATGAAAATTTAAAAAGATCCACTTTTCGAATCTGAATTTCTTTTTGAAGCCTCTTCTTGTCAATTAAAGCATGGTAACTCTTGAGTGTTAAGAGATTTCATTCCCCTTCTGTTCTAGAGTGTCTCTTCCACGATTTTCAAAATTTTTCTCAAATAGCTACTGAAATTCTAATATATCCTTGGTGAAACTGTGCTGTTCACAAAGAGAAACATGAGAATCAGAATGACCATGGGAAATGTGTCTGAGCAGTGGCGAGCAAGCCGGCACAGCCACTCTGGAAAACAGTATGCAGGTGCCTCAAAAAGTTAAAAATAGAACTGCCCTAGGATCCAGCAGTTACACTACTAAGTGTTTACCCAAAGGATGCAAAAATACTAAATCGGAGAGATACATGCACCCTGATGTGCACAGCAGCATATCAGCTAGCCAAACTCTGGAAAGAGCCCAAATGTCCATCAACTGATGAATGCATACACATGTTGTATATATATGTACAATGGAATATTACTCACTCAAAAAAGAATGAAATCTTGCCATCTACATGGATGTGGATGGAGCTAGAGATTGTTATGCTACGCGAAATAAGTCAGATAAAGACACCATATCTCATACGTATCATTTAAGAAATAAAACAAATGAACATGGGAAAAAGAGAGGCAAACCAAGAAACAGACTCTTAACTATAGAGAATAAACTAGTGATTACCGGAGGGAAGGTGGGTGGGGGGGAGTGTGGGTTAAATAGGTGGTGGGTACTAAGGAGGGCACTTGCTGTGATGAGCCCTGGGGGTTGTATTTAAGTGATACATCACTACATTCCACACCCGAAACTGATATTACCCTGTATGTTCACTAACTGGAATTTAAAGAAAAACTTGAAATAAAAAAAAAAAAAAAACCAGTGTCAAACATCTACCTACTCATGATGAACAAGTTTTGGGGCAGGTCTGAGATGCTGTCCATGTCACCCGGGCCTCAGGCTCCTCCCTGGAGGGTTTGGCCTTCCCCTGTCACTAACCTGACCAAGAGTGACTCAAGGCGGTTATACTTATGGTGAGCAGGTCTGTCCTAGAGCCAATGCTTCAATCATGAGGTAGAATAGGGGCACATCATTGACATTTTGTTGGGGGACCTGAGTTTATCTTTGGAAGGGCACCAGTCTCATTAGCAGTGTTCCTCGTGGGTCTTGCTCAGGCCAACCTGGACCCATGTTTGCCTCACTGCCTGAGCCTCTGTTGTGAAAGCGCGTCTTTGATGCACCCAGACGGGCAAATTAATAAGACAAAAAACACCGACATTTTCACCAAGGGATACAAACACAAACTTGATCCAATTAATATTTAGGAGGCTGAGGACAGTTCCCTAAAAAGACCCAAATCCTCGGAGTCAAATATAAGCTCAATGAGGGAGCTCAGGGAGGTGGGGTTAGAGCTCAGATGTGGTGCTAAGGCCGAGTCCCTGTGACAGGCTAGGGCCACCTGTCTGGACACTTGAGGGACCTCTGCATGGCTACTGAGGCAGCTAGGACCCCTGACTCCAGGGCACTTATACTGGCTGGTCTCAGTGTCCATGATGGGAGCATATATAACCATTCATTCATTCACTCATTCATTCCCTATCTGCTGAGAGAATTGCACATGCTGTGCACTGGGGAGACGGCGAGCAGAGGTTCTCAAACTTCAGCGTTCAACAGAAGCATCTGGAGAGCTTATCAGAGCACAATTCTCCATGCCTCAGCCCCACGGCTTCTGATTCAGTAAGTTTGGGGATACGCCTGAGGATTTTCATTTTTAACAGTCTCCCAGGTGACACTGATGCTGCTGATCTGGGCCCCCCACCTCAAGAATCACTGCAATGGAAAATCAAATGCTCGACAGAGATAGGTCAGGGCTGACAAGGAGAGATGTTCTTTATCTGTGCGATGACATTCTGGCTTTTGTTTAGATGCCCTGCTGAAGATGCTATTCCCTCTGGAGGGGTCTGGGAAGGTTGATCTTGGGCTAGCTCCGCCCTGAATTAGGGATGGAAATATAGCAATTTCCAGGTGGGTTTCCCCTTGATCCACTACTGCCTCCTAAAATTTCCGCAAGTAGCTTAAGTGTCTGTGTTGTATACTGTCTGCATCGCTGGAGTTGACATTTGTCATTTTTATCCCTTTCGAAGAGCTAAAAATAGCATGGCTTTGGGGTCGCACTGTCCTGAGTTTGAATCCTGGCTTTTTCCCTCACTGGCTGCACGATCTTCAGAAAATACACTATTTTTTTTTAACTTTTATTTATTTTGAGAGAGAGAGAGAGAGCGCATGTAAAAGGCAGAGAGAGAGAAGAGGAGAGTGAGGGGGAGAGAGAGAATCCCAAGCAGGCTCTGCACTGTCAACGTGTAGCCTGATGCGGGGCTCAGTCTCATCAACTGTGAGGTCATGACCTGAGCCGAAATCAAGAGTTGGACACTTAACCGACTGAGCCACCCAGGCGGCCCTGAAAACCCCATTTTAAAGTTCAGTATACTGTGGCACCTGGGTGGTTCAGTCAGCGTCCCACTCTTGGTTTCCGCTCAGGTGGTGATCTCAGGGTTTGTGGGATCAAACCCGGACCTGGGCTCTGTGCTGGCAGCACGGAGCCTGCTTGGGATTCACTTGCTCTCGCCTTGCCCCATCTCCCCCTCTCGCGTCCTCCTCTCTCTCTCAAAATAAATACATTTTAATAAAAAAAATAAAATTCAGTGTGTTATAAGACAAAGGTGTTTTTTTTTTTTTATTTTAATTTAGTTTAGTCTTTTTTTAAGGCGTGTGCGTGGCTTTCATTTTGATCCGCCTCTCCTGTCAGAAACATATATCCCTGTGCCTACAAGGTTATACCATCTACAAGAGGAAGTTCTGGAGCTAGCAGAAGAAATGTGAGGAATACCTTCCGCAAACAACCTCCGGATCTGTCACCCCAAGATTCTTGTCTATAACGCTGCGAGATATTAAAATATCTCACGGAGCCTCCGGAAGTTTCAAGCATCGACAGATGGCTCCTATTCACGATGATTGAAGTGCTCTCTGGCTGGCGGCTTGCTGTTAGGTCACAGGCACTAAATAGTCCTTTCAACATGTTCCTTGCTCCTCTCCGCGTTTAGACTCTTTCCCCAGGCCAGTCTACAAGGGCGGATCCTGACATTTCATTATTTTTCCTCTGTTCAGTTTCATAAGCCCTATAACCACATCCTCCAAAGCACACCATAAAGAAAGAACTTCCTTATCTTTCATTCTGATCCTAAAAGAAGCAATTGCCCTTTGGTGATTAATTCGTACTAGATGGATTAGGACCTAAAAGTGCACTGATGTGAGAAGACAAGAAGATGAGCGGGTCTCAGCTGCATGGCCTTGCCATCTGGCTAAAATCCCCCTGGGCAGCCTCGCCATCCGCCTCCACTCTCCTCCTGATCCCTTTTTAACTTCCAGCAGGCTTTGCTATTATTAAGCCCTGGGACACTGAAACAGTGACTCATCAGTCAAAATTGTCCTTTCAAAATAATGATTGCTAAAGAGGTTTAAAAAATATTACCAGGCGCCCCAAGGTGTATGTGTGCGTGCGTGCGTGCGTGTGTGTGTGTGTGTGTGTGTGTGTTTGCGTTGGGTGGAGATTCGAAAACTTCTTTGACTATCTGGGGGTAAAAGATATGTCTTTCATTAGTTTTCTTCGAAAAACTGAACAACATTTACGATTTCTAGAAGCAGTTGAGCAGCACGGATAGTGCATAAGACGAGAGGCCTAGGAGTTTGACAGAAGGAGGTTTGAGTCCCATGTCCCTGTCACAGGTGGGTTTCTTGTTATTTACCTTTTTTTGGTAAAAAACATGTTTATTTATTTTTGAGAGAGGGAGAGAGAGCACACAGGAGCAGGGAATGGACAGAGAGAGAGGGAGAGAGAGAGAATCCTAAGCAGGCTCCGCACTGTCAGTGCAGTGAGATCATGACCTGAGCCCAAACCAAGAGTCGGACGCTTAACCGACTGAGCCACCCAGGCGCCCTTGTTATTTACCTTTGTATGAGTTATTTAACCTTTGTGAGCTTAAATAACCTTTTGCGTGTAAATAACCTTCATTAACTTTTGTGAGTTTCATTTGTAAAATGGGAGCATCTCACTATTATTATCGTTTAAGGGGTGTAGGAGGAATGGATGTCAAATGCCAAGCAGAGTGCCTGGTGCCTAACGGGTGCTTAGTATCCTGGATGCTGGAGAATCCTTACCTGGGCAGGGAACAGAGCCCTTTGTGAGTTAGGACTCTGTTAGCTGGCCGAGGACACAGGCTGAGGAGACATGTGAGGCTGGGGACTCCAGACATTTTAGAAAATTAGTCCCTAAGCCACCTATCAGTTGAGTGTGATAGACTTCAAAAGTGAAGACCTCATCAAGAGAGAGAATTTACCCCATCCCCCCACATCACCCCCTCCCAGTTTGGGGTTGGCTTTGTTGCCAATAGCATCTAGTGGAAAGAATGTTATGGAAGCTATATGTTATACAAGTTAGAAGCCCAGGCCTCAAGAGCCTTGTAGTCTTGCTGCTTTGGAACTGGTTGCTATGTAAAGGGCTCTGGCCATCCTGCTGGATGGTGATGGACAAAGGCCCAGTCATACTTGGAATCCAGCCTCCAGCTGGACACAGGAGTGAGGCCCAGGCCGAGCCAGCTAGCCCCTACCTACACCTCCACGGCAGGCAATGAGTGACAGCAGTGGGCCGGCTCTGGCCAAACCATGGGTCCAGTAGGACTGTGAGCCCAAGAACCTATTGTTGTAATCTAGTAAAGCGTCAACTGTAGAATCTAGGTAGTGATCATGCAGGTGTGCACTCCACAGTGCTTCCAATTTTTTCAAAAGTTTGGAAAATTGCAAAATAAAATATGGGGGCGGGGGAAGAAGACCATGGAACTACTTGATTGAAGATCATCTGCTCTTGGGGAAAGCAGTTAATGGATATCATTCTTTTTAGTATTTAAATATCTACATTTATGCTATATTATCATTTGCCAAAAATACTATTTTGAACGATTGAAGGATAACCGTAAAATATATTCAAAAAAGAGAACTAGTTGTTTTAAGTCTGTAATTTTTGGAGTGGCTTGGTACACGTCAAAAGCTGATTAAGAAACCGACATACATGGCCTGTCTCCTTTCCTGATTGCCAAGGGGGTAAAAACACAGGGAAGGAAAATGTCATACGAGGTTATGCTTTTATTTACTGATTAACTTTTATTTTATTCACTTATTCATTTATTTGTTTATTTATGCAGAGTTGACACACAATGTTACATTAGTTTCAGGTGTGCATCTTAGTGATTTGACAAGTTTATACATCACACTATGTTAACTGCTGTTGTAGCTACAATCTATCCTGTTATAAAGCTATTGCAATGCCATTGACTATATGGCCACGGTTTTATTGAGGTGTATTGAGGTATAACTTACACTGAATAAACTTCATCCATATAAAGGGTACCATGTGATGAAGCCGGACAATTATTTATACCTGTGAAACCACCACCATTAACATGAGAACATTTCAATCACTCCAGATTGATGCCCATCTACCGTCAGCCCTCTCTATGTCCTAGGCCCCAGGCAATCACTGGTCTAGTTTCTGGCATTACACGTTAGTTTGCACTTTCTAGGATTTCATGTAAATGGGATCACACAGTACTTTCCATGTCTTTCACTCAGGGTAATGATTTTAAGATTCACCCATATTGTTGCATGTTATTTTCCTTTTTGCTGTGTAGGAGCCCATCGTATGGATATACATGCCACAGGTTCTTTGCCAGCCACCTGTTCATGAGCATTTGCATTATTTCCACTTATGGGCTATTACAAATAATGCTGTTATGAATATTCGTATACAAGTATTTGCCATAACATATATTTTCTTTTTTTTTTTTAACGTTTATTTACTTTTGAGACAGAGACAGAGCATGAACGGGGGAGGGTCAGAGAGACGGAGACACAGAATCTGAAACAGGCTCCAGGCTCTGAGCTGTCAGCACAGAGCCCGATGCGGGGCTCGAACTCATGGACCGTGAGATCATGACCTGAGCCGAAGTCGGCTGCCCAACCGACTGAGCCACCCAGGCGCCCCATAACATGTATTTTCAATCCTGTTGGCTAAATATGTAGGTATATGTTCAATACAGTATGGTAGATATATGTTTAGTTTTTAAGGAAATTGCCCAACACTTTTTCGTGGTGGTTTACCAATTTATATTTCTACCGTAAGAGTTCCATTGTTCTGCATTCTCCCCAGTACTTACTATCACCAGTCTTTTTGATGTTAGCTATTTTAATGGGTTTGTAGCGATATTTCATTGTGAATTTAACTTTCATTTCCTTGATGATAAATGATGTGGAGTGTCTTTCATGTGCTTATGGGTCATTCATACATCACTTTTGGTCAAATGTCTGTTTGATTCTTTTGTTCACACTTCACTGAGTTGTCTGAATTCTTCTCCTTGAATTATAAGAGTTCTTTATGTATTCTGGATACAAGGCCATTGTCAGATATCCAGATTGTGAATGTTTTCTCTCATTCTGTGGCTTGCTTTTTAGTTTTCTTGATGGTGCTGTTCAATGACCAGAAGTTTTTAATTTTGACAAATTCCAATTAATCTTTGCTTTTTTTCTTTTATGGTGTTTGTGTGTGTTTAAACATTTCCTAAGAAATCTTTGTCTGCCATAAGGTCACAAAGACTTTTCTCCTCTGTTCGGTTTCTAATTTTTGCTTTCAGGTTTAGATTTACAATCCATTGCTAGTAAATGTGTGTGTGACTGTTAATTTTGTGCCAATTTTGTTAGGCCAGATACCCACATATGTGCCAACACCAGTATGGATGTTTCTGTGAAGGTTAACATTTAAATAAGTAGATGTTGAGTAAAGTTGATTACTCTCCATAATGGGGGTTGGCCCCATCCAATCAATTAAAGGCCTTAAGAGAAAATGACCAATGCTCCCAAAGAAGAGGAAATTCTCACCAAAGCCTGATTTTGGCTTCAGGCTGCAATACCAACGCTTGCCTGGGGCTCCAGCATGCTGGCCTGCCCACCAGATTTCAGCCTTGTCAGCCCCCACGATTTGGGAAGAATAGACATCGTAACAGTATTGATTCTTCCACATTATACACCACATAGCCCTCCATCTATTTAGGTCTTTTTCAGTGAAGCCATCTTGCATAACTTTTGTTAAATCCATCCCTGCTTCTATTTCTTGGAGATGCATATTTCCCTATTATTTAAAATTTCATTTTAAATTCTTTGCTCCTGTTATATGAAAATACAAGTGAGTTTTGTATATAAACCTTGTAGTCTGAGACCTTCCTTAATTCACTTATTAGTTTTGTTTCTATGTAAACAATCATGGCAACCCTAAATAGAGACAAACTTACTTCTTTATTTCTGAGCTTTATGCTTTTAATTTTCCTTTCCTTTGTCCAGTTGAAATGGCCAAGACCTCAGAACAACATTGAATAGATGTGGTGAGAGTGGAAATTCTTGACTCATTGTTAGCCTTAGGGAGAAGTGTTCAAATATCACCATCAACTATGTTCATGGGAGATTTCTTTTTTAGATGTCCTTAATCAAATCAAAGAAGTTCCCTTGTATTCTTAGTTTGGTGAAAACCATAAATGAGTGTTGAATTTTGGCAAATGTGTTTCCTGTATCTATCAGAGGATCTTATCATTTTTCTTCTTTATATACTCTTAATACTGTGTTAATACTGTTCTGTTAGTACCGAATTATCTGTTAATACTGTGAATTATCTCGATCAATTTTAGAGAGTTAAGCCTTCCCTGATTTTCTGGAAAAAACCCCTACTTGGCCATTAGTGTTCTTTTTACAATTTGTTAGATATGCTTTGCTAACATTTTGTTAAGAAACTTTGTGTCTGTGTTTCTGAGATATATTAGCCTAGAATTTTATTTTTTCTGAAATATTTATTGGGTTTCTTTAAAATTAGTGTTATACTGGTAATAAAACACAGTTGGAGGGGCGCCTGGGTGGCGCAGTCGGTTAAGCGTCCGACTTCAGCCAGGTCACGATCTCGCGGTCCGTGAGTTCGAGCCCCGCGTCGGGCTCTGGGCTGATGGCTCAGAGCCTGGAGCCTGTTTCCGATTCTGTGTCTCCCTCTCTCTCTGCCCCTCGCCCGTTCATGCTCTGTCTCTCTCTGTCCCAAAAATAAATAAACGTTGAAAAAAAAAATTAAAACACAGTTGGAAGTGTTCCCTTCTCTATTTTCTAAAAAAGTTCATGTATTATTTATTTTTCGAAAGTTTGATAGAATTCACTGATTTATCTGGGGCTTGAAGTTTCCTGGTAGGAAGGTTTTAGATAACACATTCATTTAGTATGTACAAGGCTGTTCAGATTTCCTTTTTAATCTTCTATATGTTTTTGCCAAGTCATATTTTTCAAAGACTTTGTTCATTCTAACTATGGTGTCATATTTTTTTTGGCTTTACATTGTTCAATATTCTCTTATCATTCCTTTAATATATGTAGGTAAGATCTAGAGTGATAATGCCCTTTTCGTTCTTATTATTGGTGGCTTGTGTTCTCTCCTTTTTTTCTTGATTAATATACCTAGGAGTTTAGCATTGTTTTGATCTTTATATAGAATGAGTTTTAGGCCTGGTCAAATTTCTCCATTGTTTATCTTCTATTTTGTTAACTTCTGCTCTTATTTTTAGTGTTTCATTTCTTTTATATCCTTGGGGGGCACTTTATTCTTTTTATTGCTTCTTGAAGTGGGACCTCAGATCATTGGTTGTAGATAAGTCTTCCTTTCTAATATTAGCATTTAAAGCTATACACTTCCTTCTAAGAATGTGTAACTACATCACAAATTTTCATATGCTGCGTTTCATTATCATTCATTTTGAAATATTTTAAAACTTTGTAATTTCTTTTTTTAGCATATTGATAATTTAGAAGTGTGTTGTTTAACTTCCAAGTATTTGGGACTTTCTTGGATATCTTATTTCTACTGATTTCTAATTTAGTTCCTTTGTGGTTAGATAATATACTTTGTATAGGGTTAGAAGTTCTAAATTTATTCAGGCTAGTTTTATGGCCCACAAAATGTTCTATTTTGGTAAACATACAATTTGTACTTGAAAAGAAGGCATATTCTGAAGTTTTGGGGTTTAATGTCCCATAAATATAAATTAGGCCAGGGTAGTTGACAATGTTTCTTGGGTTCTCTGTCTTTATCTACAGAGATAAATTGTCTCTGTTTTCTATGAATTGCTTAGAGAAGGGTTTGAAATTCCTTATTAGGATTGTGGAATTGTCTCTTTTTCTTTTAATCTGTTAACTTTTGCTTTATGTATCTTAAGGCATATAAACATTTATAATTGTTATCTTCCTGATGAATTGACTCTCTGTTAGCTTTTTAGATACATCTCTTTTAATTATATTTTCAAAAAGTGTTTGTTGGAGGAATTATAATATGCACCCTTAGTTTTTATAGTCTACTGAGAGTTGATATTACATCACTGCACAAGAAAACAAACACTTTGGTGTTCTATAGGTTCATACACTACCCTCTACTGTCCTTTATGCTATACTTGTTATATATACTTGTTATATATATATGTATACTTTTATGATTATATATACATATATATATACTTGTTATATATGTTATATATACTTTTATAATTATACATATGTGTAATATGCATATATACATACATTATACATAATATACATATATATAATGAATCTTACATGATGATACAGCCATCTAACAGTCATGTTTTCAAGAAATTAAGAGAAAATAATCTTTTATATTTATCATTTTAATGTTTTTTATCTGTTCCTGAATACCTGAGTTTTCTTCTGATATTTCCCTTTGCCTTGAAGAACTTTCCTTAGCATTTCTTGTAATGCATCTGGGTGGTGGCAATTCTCTTACACTTTCTTTGATTTTATTCTTGAAGGGTATTTTTCTAGGTTGGCAGTTTTTCCCTTTATTCACTTTAAAGATGTTGTTTCACTGTCTGTTGGCATCCATGGTTTCTGGTGGAAAGACTAAGGTCACTTAAATTATTGTTACCCTAATCCCCCCTCCCCCTCCCATTTTTTGCTGTGGTAAAATACACATGAAACTTACATCTTAACCATTTGTTTTAAAGTTTTATTTATTTATTTTGAGAGAGACAGAGAGAGAGAGAGGCATGAACGGGTGAGGAACAGAGACACTAACTTCCCGTTCCCCAGCCCTCCCAGCCCTGGCAGCCAGCATTCTACTTTCTGATTCTATGATTAAAAAAAAAAAATTTAATGTTTATTCATTTTTGAGAGAGAGAGAAAGACAGAACACAAGTAGGGGAGGGGCAGAGAGAGGGAAACACAGAATCTGAAGCAGGCTCCAGGCTCTGAGCTATCAGCACAGAGCCTGATGTTGGGCTTGAGCTCACGAACCTCGAGATCATGACCTGAGTTGATGTCAGATGCTTAACCGACTGAGCCACCCAGGCGCCCCTGACTCTATGATTTTGATGATTCTAAGAAACTTACGTAAGTGGAATCAGAGTTTGTCCTTTTGTGTCTGGCTTATTTTATGTAGTATAACGTTCTCAAGTTTCATCCATGTTGTAGTGTATTTCAGAATTTAAAAATGTTTTCTTTTTAAAGCTGAATAATATTCCATTGTATATATATGCCACATTTAGCTTATTCATTCATCTGTTCATGGACACTTGGGTTGATTCCATCTTTTAGCTGTCATGAATAAGATTGCTATAAACATATACGTACTGGGGCGCCTGGGTGGCGCAGTCGGTTAAGGGTCCGACTTCAGCCAGGTCACGATCTCACGGTCCGGGAGTTTGAGCCCCGCGTCGGGCTCTGGGCTGATGGCTCAGAGCCTGGAGCCTGTTTCCGATTCTGTGTCTCCCTCTCTCTCTGCCCCTCCCCCGTTCATGCTCTGTCTCTCTCTGTCCCAAAAATAAATTAAAAAAACGTTGAAAAAAAAAAAAAACATATACGTACACATGTCTTCACGATCTTGCTTTATATTCTTCTGAGTATATACCCAGAAGTAGAATTACTGGAAAGTATGGTAATTAGATTTTTCATTTTTTTAAGAATTGCCATACTGTTTTCCATAGCAGCTATACCATTTTATGCTATGAACAGTGCACAGGGTTCCATTTTCTCCACATCCTTGCCAACACTTGCTATCTTCTGTTTTTGTTTTTGTTTTTGGTAGTAGCCATCCTAATGGGTATGAGGTGACATCTCATTGCGGGTTTGGTTTGCATTTCCCTAGTGAGTGGTGATGTCGAGCATCTGTTCATGTGCTTATTGGTCATCTGTATATCTTCTTGGAGAAATGTCCAGTCAAGTCCTTTGTCTAGTTTTTAAATTGGGTTCTTTGCTTTTTTGTTTTTGAGTTGTGTTGAGTTTTGTTTTGCTTGGAGCGTTATAGGAGTTCTCTATATCCATATCCCTGTTAATCCTTTATCAGATCTATTATTTGCAAATATTTTCTCCCATTCTGTGGTTTCAATCTGTCAGCAATGTTTTTTGATGCACAAAGAGCTTAATTTTCATTAAATCTAATTTGTCAGTTTTTCTTGTGTTGCCCGTGCCTTTGGTGTCATATCCAAGAAATTGTTGCCAAATCCTATATTTCCTTCTGAGAGTTTTATAGTTTTAGATTGCACATTTGGGGTCATAGATCTATTTTGAGTTAATTTTTGTATATTGTATTAAGTAAGAGTTCAGCTTTATTCTTTTGTATGTGAATAGCCAGTTTTCCCAGCACCATTTGTTGAAAAGATGGTCTTTTCCCCATTGAATAGTCTTAGCATTCTTGTTGAAAATCATTTGACCATATATTTGAAGGTTTATTTCTGGATTTTTTCTTCTCTTCCATTGATCTATCTGTCTGTCTTTGTGTCAGTACCACACCATTTTAATGATTGTAGTTTTACAGTTAGTTTTAAAATCAGGAAGTGAGTCCTCTAGCTTTGTTATTTTTGGGAATTATTTGGGGTTCCTTGAAATTCATATGTATTTTAGGACAGGTTTTTCTCTATTTCTGCAAAAAGACCCCCTCATTGGGATTTTGATTGGGATTACATTAAATCTCTAGATCACTTTGGGTAGTACTGACATCTTAACAATGTTGTCTTCTACTCCACAAACATGGGAAATATTTTCATTTATGTCTTATTTTTCTCTCAAAAACATTTTTTTTCTGTTTTCATTGTACAACTCTTTCACCTGCTTGGTTAAGTCAATTCCTAAGTGTTTTATTCTTTTTTTTAATGCTATTTTAAATGGAATTATTTTCTTAATTTCCTTTTCAGATTGCTCTTTGTTAGTGTATAGAAATGCAGCTATGTTTTGTGTGTTGACTTGGTATGCTGCCATGTTGCTGAATGTGCTTATTAGTTCCAAGAGATTTTTATGGAATCTTTAGGATTTTTTGCATACGAGACAATATCATCTGTGAATGGAGATAATTTTACTTCTTCCTTTATGATTTGCATGCTTTTTGTTTCTTTTTTGTTGCCTATTTGCTCTGGCTAGGACTTCTAGTACTATGTTGAAGAGAAGTGATGAAAATGGGCATCCTTGTCTTGTTCTTGATCTTAGGTGAAAAGCTTACAGTCCCTCACCATTGAGTGTGATGTTCACTTTGGATTTTCCAAATACGGATTTTATTATGTTGAGGTAATTTTCTTATATTCCTAGGTTACTGAGTATTTTTATCATAAAAGGGATCAGTTTTATCAAATGCTTTTTCTGCATTGATTGAGAGGGTAATGTTTTTTCCCCTTCATTCTTTTGATGCGGCATATTACATCGATCAATTTACATATGTTGAAGCATCCTTGTGGTCCAGGAATAAATCCTACTTGGTCATGGTGTGTAATCTTGTTAATATGCTGCTGAATTAGGTTTCCTAGTATTTTATGGAGGATCAATGTGCTTAAGGGATATTGACCTGTAGTTATTGTTACCATATTTTTAATGTGTCATTATTTTCTGACTTCTTTCACAATTGTCTCTCTATCTTTGATTTTAGCAGTTTAACTATGATGCGTCTTGACCCTATTTTATTCATATTTGTGTGCTTGGGGTTTTCTGAGCGTTTGATTTGTAAACTTATGTATTCCACCAAATTTAGTAAGTTTTCAGTCATAATATCCTAAACTATTTTTTCTGCCCATTTTCTTTCTCATCTCCTTCCATGACTGCAGTTATATATATGCTAGAGTGCTTGGGATGACTCCACAAGTCCTTGAGGGCCTTTCATCCTTTTTTTTTTTTCAATTTTTCCTCTTCTTTTTTCAGATTGAATAATTTCTATTGACATATCTTCAAGCCCACTGATTTTTTCCCTCCATTTTCTCTATTCTAATATTAAACAAATCCAATTATTTTGAAATTTTCTGTATTGTATATTTCAGTGCTAAATGTTTTGTTAAGTCCTGTTTTATAGTTCTTATTTCTGCTGATATTCAGTCATTATCAGATGCTTATTTTCCTTTTCCCCTATAAGCATTGCTATAATAGCAGTTTTAAGGCATTTTCTGTTGATTCCAAATTGTATCTTGTATTGGTGAGGTTCCTTATTCATTTATTTATTCATTTGATAATAGGTTGGTCGCACTATACAGATTCTTTGTATTTTGGTTAATTTGGGGTTGTGTTCTAGACATTGTGAACAGTATATTGTGGAGCCTCTGGATTCTGTTATGTTGCTCTGAAGGGTGTTGATGTTGTGTTTAGCTTAGACTCAAACTGCAGTCTCTGTCTTGATTGTGGTGCGTGGCAGCTCGGGTCTGTTTGGTTTGCTTTCAGCATGTCCTGAACATATGTATTTCAGGGGCTAGGCAGAAATTTGAGCAGTCTGTACACAGAATTTGGGGTACCACTTTGCTTGTCTTCTTTTTCAGCAATTCCTCCCTCACTCTGATGGCTATGAGCTCCTTCTCCCGTCCCCTAATTCCAGAAATACATTAAGCTTTTTATCAGAATTTTTGTCATACTCCACACTGCCACAGCTACAACTGCCTTCAGAGCAAAACCACAAAAATGGGAAACTCACCCTATGCCAGCTACTTTCTCTGAGTTTCCACTTTCCCTCAGAATCTGCCTGCTTTTGTTCATTTTCTTGTTACTTATAACATTGTTTTTGTATTTCTTTCAGAGGGCATTGATGTGCTGTGGGATGATCAACTTCTTAGCTGCATCCAAATAATAACATTTTAAATTGAGAAGTTATTACTTTCTGGAAGTTTGCTACATAGTGAAGGAAAATATAGAGTAAGTTTCGTGTGTGTGTGTGTGTGTGTGTGTGTGTGTGCGTGTAATGAAGTGTGATAAAGGTGGGAGGAGAGAATTAAGTTCGAGGTGTAAGTTGCTTGCTCACACATGGATGTTGCTACTTTTATTTTAATGTTTCTTTAATTTTGAGAGAGAAAGAGAGAGAGAGACAGAGAGAGAGAGAGAGAGAGAGAGATCAAGCAGGGGAGGGACAGAGAGAGAGAGACAGGGAGACACAGAATCCAAAGCAGGCTTCAGGCTCTGAGCTGTCATATCAGCACAGAACCTGACATGGGGCCCGAACCCATGAACTGTGAGATCATTACCTGAGCTGAAGTTGGATGCTTAGCTGACTGAGTCACTCAGGCACCCCAGTAGTTTTATTTTATCATGGAACTCTCTGCTGTAGAAGTAGAAGCAAGTCTAATAAGGAAAACATTTACTTACTACATGGGAGTCAGTGCATTTAAACAAAACTAAAAGCAGACAAACAAACAAAAGATTACACTTCTTAAAAAGTCCTAAAAATGGGGTGCCTGCATGGCTCAGTTGGCTAAGCGTCTGACTTAGACTTGGGTCACTATCTCACGGTTGGTGGGTTTGAGCCCCGCATCAGGCTCTGTGCTGACAGAGTGGAACCTGGAGCCTGCTTCAGATTCTGTGTCTCCTTCTCTCTCTGCCCCTCCCCTGCTCGCACTCTCTCTTTCTCTCTCTCTCAAAAATAAACATTAAAAAAATGTTTTAAGTCCTAAAAAAGACCACACTTCCTAATACATTTTTCAATACACTATGAGAGCTTATTTGAATTCAGAAGAAAACTAGATCTTATAGCTCCCTTTTCCTGAATGTTTATAATATTATCACAATCTGCTCTTCTCTCTGATTGAAACCAATGAATGTGATGTCATAATAAAGTTCTTTGATTTTGTTCACTTAACTGCATGTTTTAGAGAATTTTCCATCTTAGTATGTTTAGATTGGCTATATAAGGCAGCATAGCATTCCATAATCTATGCGCACTTTAACTGATTTGAGTATTATCCTTTTGATAGATATTCAAGTTGTTTCCAAAATTTTACAGTTAAACTATCTTTGTGCATAATTCTGTACATTTATGTGTTTATTTTGGATACATAAATTGCTTCTGAGAGTATGTGTATTTAAGCTTTTGATAGATGCTCTTAAATCTCCTGCTTCTAATAGGTTGTCAAATTTATGGTTTTGCCAACAGTCAATGGGAGTGTCCATTTCTCTTTATTCACCATACCAGTGGATATTGTTAATTTTTTAAGGTTTCCAATATGATAGATAATGGAGATTTATTTGTATTTTTGTATTTACTGGACGGGCTGCCCATCTTTTTACATTTTATAGGTCACTTTTTTTTTTCTGTGTGAAGAGTCTATTCATGGCCCATAATAACTTTTCTAGTAGGTTATTTGTATTTTTCTAATTGATTTTTGGAAATTGTTGTCCATTATAACCCTTTATGTTATATAGGTTGCAGATATTTTCTCCTGGTCTATGACATGTCTTTAAATATTTTAATAGATTTTTTGACACAGAATTTAAAAATATTTATGTAGGCAAAACTCTCAGTTTTAAGATGGATTATGTTGTTGCTTAAATACATATTACTTGCATGTATAATATAAAATGATTATATTGAAGACTTAGTTCCATCTTGAATTTACTTTTGAGGATGGTAAAAGTAAGGAATTTAGTTTTTTGTTAAAACAGGTTTATTGACGCATAACTGATGTATAAAGAATTGCACATATTTAATGTGTACAATTTGATGAGTTTGGAAGTATGACTTCCCCATGATACCATTTCTATTACCACGAACATGGTGCTACAGAGATCGCAAAGGTTTCTTGTATTCTCCCATTTTTTTTGTGTCTGATAAAAACACTTAACATGAGATCCACCTTCTTAACAAATTTTATTTTATTTATTTATTTATTTATTTATTTATTTTTTCAACGTTTATTTATTTTGGGGACAGAGAGAGACAGAGCATGAACGGGGGAGGGGCAGAGAGAGAGGGAGACACAGAATCGGAAACAGGCTCCAGGCTCTGAGCCATCAGCCCAGAGCCTGACGCGGGCTCGAACTCACGGACCGCGAGATCGTGACCTGGCTGAAGTCGGACGCTTAACCGACTGCGCCACCCAGGCGCCCCTGTGAGCAGATTTTTAACCACTCAATTTGGAAACAATGAGTTACATAGTATTTCTTATTTTAAAGGAAAATGCATGATGAGCTTGCCTTCAAGTTGAAATTTAAAAGGAATTCCCCTCTTGGGATTTACAGGGGACACTGAGAACACATATCCAGCAAGCTATAACCTTAATATTTTTACAACAATGCAGCTCTGAATTTCATGTGCTTTTTCCCCCCTTGAAATGATCTTCTATAAATGTCAAGAGCATGGTATAAAAATGCACCTCTTGAAGGTATTGCTAAGGGAACCCATGTTAAAAAAGATTTGTGGGTGTATTTAGACTTATCAGAGTCTAACAACTCAAACTGTGGAATGTATGGGATTTTTAAGGAAGTGGATAGATTCTATATCCTTCAAATAATCTTCTGTAAATTAGTTTTCTCTAATTTAGGCTTTTGACAGGAGTTAGATAAGGAGAGGTTTGAGATTCTGTTTTATGGTGGGATCCCAGAAAGCTAGTATTCTGAAATAAATGTTAGGAAGACTTCCAGGGGATGGAAATTTTGCAACTAGCCTCAGTAAATCCAAGTAGAGAAAAAAAAGAGATAGTGGAACATATTTATAATAAGAGTGATGGGGTTTCTAATTCATGACTGACCAATACTTGGCCTCCCAGGAATTTTACTGTGGTTTTATTTTTTTTAGTCTAAATAGTCATCAGTTGGAAACATTATCATTAAACTGACCTTCCTCCCCGTTCCTCAACCATGGCCTTTCAGAATAACTGAACTCTTGCAAGAGATTAAGAAATGATTAGTCTACTTTTAACTCTTGTGTTTTAAATCTGAGCTATGATCTAAGTTAAACTATAAGCATGACTGTACCAATTTAGGAGATTATTCATTGCTGGTATTTATCTTGTTTCATTCATGAGCTACATCATTAAACAGTAACAGTTGAGTAACTACAGAGGGATGGAAGGATTTGCAATCTCATGGACAGAAGCAAGAAATATAAAGAGAATACAATATTGAAGGGGAAAGTATTACATTCATTCTCCAAGTGAGTGATTCTGTGCTTCTGGGGGTCATTGATAGGTCATAGGCTAGGGAAGATGTTTGAAGTAAGGCAAGAAGCAGCATGCCTTGAATTTAGGGGAGAGCAGAGACAAGGTGATAGCCATGGCAGGCTATGGGGGGAAATCACTCAGACTCCATTGCTGATGGATCACTGGGATGATAAAGAGAGCTAAGACAAAGCTTTGTGTAAAGGGTAGGAGCTCTAGGGAATCAAGAAAATTCCTGCCCTCAGGACACTCAAAGTCTAGAGTGGTGCTGTCCAATAGAAGCATAATGTGAGCCTCCTATGTAATTTTAATGCTTTAGTAATGACATTAAAATATGCAAAGAAATGGGTGAAATATATTTTAGTGATATATTCTATTTAACCTAAGCAGATATTCCAATTATCATGCAAATATATACTCAATGTAAAAATCAGTCATGAAATATTTTATATGAAAAAACACTGTCTTTGAAATTCAGCATGTAACTTACATTAATAGTGCATCTCCATTCATATTCGCTACAGCGTAATGCTCAAGAGCCACAGGTGGTCAGTGCCTACTGCATTAGCCCGCCTAGCTCTGGAATCAGAGAAAGATTTGGAAACACAGGAATCCGGGACGATGGGAGACGACAGAAGAACAGAGACAAGGTGGGAACACAGCGCTCACTGCAAGACCCAGGGGAGCGCATCCATCCACTGCGGGTGGATCGCAAGGTGACTTGGGGGCAGCGCCTATTAAATTCCATTGTGAACAATGAACAGTGCTGGCCAGGCCGGGGTTTTGCAGCCTGCTTCACCACGGCTCCATTAGTTAAACCATTCGTGACCCCCGTCCTCAGCAAATGTTTCCGGAACCCTGAAGAGCTGAGACAGGTCCAGCGCTGCACGAGAGGCGCGTGCCCATCGCAGCCCAGCCTCCCCCTGAGCCCAGCCCGCGGCTCCTGTCCCGCTCTTGAGCCCTCCCCGCGATCTTCGGCAGCTGCCTCCAGGGGCTGATTCTTGCAGGTGCGCAGAAGAGCAGGGGCCGTGCCATTCAGTCCCACAGGAGCCCCGAAGAGGTGCTCCTTTCTGAACTTTACAAAGGCAGAGAGCAAGCTGGGAGAAGGTGACGTCCCCCAGGTCACATGAGTCCACGGAGGAGGATTCCACAAGGCGCCTCCATTGTCATTCGCTGCTGTTCTGGGGATGCAGCACAATCTTTTCAGCAGGTTACAGAAAAGCTGTAAAATCATTGATTTATGACGCCTTCTTAAATAACTTCCCACAACACTTCCCCGCTTAGAGTAGTCAGTGGTCTCCCATTTTCTGTTAAACTGCCAGGATTTCAAGATGCTCCATGATTTACCCCCACGCCGCTCCCTAGATCACCTGCTAGAATGCCCACATCTGCTGTCGGTTCCCATCAGGGGCTTCTTCCCAGTGGGGCTTTCCTTCTTCTGTGACCTGCCTCCTGTCCCGTCGCCTAGAAAAGGTTAAGGCAGTAACGAAGTAGAAAATCCAAGTATGTTCGTAACAAAAATATTATTCCTTCTTGTAGCATAAGAGGGCGCTGTTGTCTAAAACAGGATGTTTAATCGGAGCTTTTCACACAGGGAGGCTGAGAGGATATTATCATGAGCGCATCTGTTTTTTTTGTGGCGTTCCTGATGTCCTTACTATGCATCATTTTGTAACTCAAACTTGGCAGCTTAGACATCTGTAAGTTATTTGTTGAGAACTGTTTTGTTCTCTGCACTCTCTGAATAAATACAAAGTAACAGTTAAATTCTTCGAAAACAAAGAATTATACAGGTGTTTCAGCGCGTTTTGTGTAAGATCTTATATACATGTAAGGATATTTTATACATGATTTGGGTTGTCTACCTAGAAATGCGTCTAATTAAATGACAGTCCTGATTTTCACTTGGTATTTTATAGGACCATTAAAAAGTGACCATAAGTGTTGCCTGGGTGGGTTAGTTGGTTGAGTGTCAGACTTTGGCTCAGGTCATAATCTCAGGCCTCTTGTGAGTTCCAGCCCAGGGCTCGCTGCTGTCAGGGCAGAGCCCCCCTTGGGATCTCCTGTCCCCCTGCCCTCTCTTCCCCTCCCCCACTCTCTCTTTCTCTCTCTCTCTCTCAAAAATAAATAAACATTAAAAAAAAGTGACCAATTGTGGGAAAGCTGTTTTTATGTGATATTGGCCCCAGGGACTTTTTTCTGCAGAGAGTGGAGACTCTGTTGCCAGGCTGAGATTTGCCCTTCCAGGGTGGTCATTGTACTCAGATTGGGGGGGGGGGTGGGGGGAGGGAAGCGCCAAGGACAGCCTGGGGACACAAGGCAGAAATTACAACTAGTTTATACTAAGGTGTCCAAGGATGCAACACGGAGTCGGTCCCTGGGGTTGAATAGGGATGGAACACGCAGCAGGGGTTCCCGGGGAATCCAGAAGCATCATGAGGGACCCATCAGACCACCCAGGAGGGGAGCGGAGGTAGCGGATGTGGTGGGGATCTGTGGGCACAGGTGGGCCTCAGGGTCCACCCTCCTGATGCTCCAGCACAGCCTGGGCCCTTTCTCTGCCCACCAGCCCCATCGTGGGGGCATGACGGTCACAGGCGCGACCCTTTGCGGAAGCACCTCCAGGAGGATGGTTGGCTGGCTTCCCCGCCCTCCCGGTCCTGCCCCCGCGTCTCACTTTGTTCTGCTTCCCCACATCTTCATGTCTGTCTTCTCCTTGGATTTGGCGTTTCTCCCTGAGGGCATTCTTCCATTTGTCCTCTCCCCTTTCTCCTGATGCGGTCCCTGTCTCTCTGAGTGGAGTGAGGGCTTGTGGTCAGGGAGTGTGTGCTATGGTAGCCAGTAAGCCTGTGATACGGGAGTTGAGTGTGTGTTCCAGGAACGCTCCTTCTCCTCTGGCTTCTTTTCAATCCATGGCAGGAGCGTTGGACTATCTTTGGTTATCGTGGCCCATGGTCATGGGCCCCTTTCACCAGCCTAGGAGAGACTTGTCTTTTTATTATTTTTTTTAATGTTTATTTATTTATTTTTGAGAGAGAGAGAGAGAGAGAGAACAAGCAGGGGAGGGGCAGGGAGAGTGAGGGAGAGAAAACCCCAAGCAGGCTCCGCGCTGTCAGTGCAGAGACCAGTGTGGGGCTCGATCTCCCGACTGTGAGATCAAGACTTGAGCCAATATCAAGAATCGGATGCTTAAGCGACTGAGCCACTCAGGCGCCCTGAGAGAGCACTCCACCCTCCCTTGGAGCCCCCCCGCTGTCTGCTCTGCTCCATCCAGGGTAAGGGTCCACAGCAGCCTTGTGCCCAGAGAGGGTCCGGGGGCCTCAGTGTTCCTACAGCCTTTCCTAACTCTTTGCTTTTGTCTCTTCCACACTCTGATCTCTGGTAGGAGCCAGAAGGTAGACGAGGCTAACCAAATGAGTGGGTCTTTGCTAATATGTTAGCCGGTTAGTCTGCTATTTCTCCCATAATGCCAGGACTTGGCCAGAGGCGTATCTTCTAACTCAAGTCCGGGGTAAGTGCTCCAGCCTCCAGGTGGCTAGATGGTGAGACATTGTGGGCACGTTGGCCTTTCTGAACCCTTCAGATGATAACCACGAGGTCGTCACCTAGTGTATATTCGCATGCATCAATCAAGCCTTGTCCATTCATAAGCTTTTTTTTTTTTTTTTTTTTTTTTGCTCCTTTGAACTGTGAGTCGTGAATTAAGACCCATGTTGTTGTTCTGTACCCTGGTTTTGGAACTTTCTTTTCTGGTACTTCTCACAAACATTAGCTGTCAGCAGGGGTAAGATAGGAAGGAGTGAGCCACCAGGGTTTCTCTGAGTAATTAGGCAATGGAGTCATTCTCCAAGGTTTTCAAAAAGATATATTATTTTAAAATCCAGGCCCCCATTTATTAACTATGTAACACTAAATTCTGTAGTAAAGCATTAAATCCAGGTTCTTGGAGATCATGA
Source organism: Felis catus (assembly GCF_018350175.1). Classification (NCBI taxonomy): domain Eukaryota; kingdom Metazoa; phylum Chordata; class Mammalia; order Carnivora; family Felidae; genus Felis; species Felis catus. Next base: position 33,836,991 of record NC_058379.1, on the reverse strand, counting down.
ATGGACTAGACCCTACAGCGGGTATGCCCTGGCCCCTTGCTTATTACCCCATGATGATACACTTGAAGGTGGTCTTAGAAAAACTGAGTTTTTGGTTAAGCTTTTTAGCTCTGTCAGGTGAATTTTATTTGTTTTTGGTTTGTTTCTTTAATATGTCCACATTCTTTTTTTTTTTAATTTTTTTAACTTTTTTTAAATATATTTTTGAGACAGAGAGACAGAGCATGAACGGGGGAGGGGCAGAGAGAGAGGAAGACACAGAATAGGGAGCAGGCTCCAGGCTCTGAGCCATCAGCCCAGAGCCCGACATGGGGCTCGAACTCATGGACTGTGAGATCGTGACCTGAGCTGATGTCGGACGCTTAACCGACTGAGCCACCCAGGCGCCCCCCCCCCTTTTTCTTAAGAGAAAAAGTGGGGCTCTAACTCACCAACCACGAGATCATGACCTCAGCCTAGGTTGGACGCTCAACCAATGGAGCCACCCACGTGACCCTTTAACAATTAATTTAATAAGGCGACAGATCCTATTCCCCCTTGAACTTTGGGTTCTGAGGGATTTCAGCCAACCTTGCCATACTTTGTGAGAAAGTAAACATTGGTGGACTTACAGAAGGAAGTGTGTGCTGTGACTTCTGCCGGGGCCTGTATTCGGTTAAAACCTATAGTTATAAGAGGTGGACTGATTTTTCAAACACTACCAAAAATGCAGCCCTCCGGGCAAACAGAAGAGTGCCATGAAGGTGTTTAAGGATCAATAGATGTGCACACGAAACGTGTCTCAGTGCACATTCCCGAAGCATGTGCATGCTGGTTTCCGAATGATGAATCAGCTCAGAGTTGCATTTGGCTGCCAGTACCAAGCAACCCAAGAGCACAGAGACTGAAACCAAATCGGGGATTTAATTTTTCTCATGTAATGCCCCTCTGAAGGTGGCTCGTCTAGACTGATGTGAAGATTCATAGTATCTTTAGGGATCCAAGGTTTTGTAGCTTTCCCTTCTGCTGACCTTTGTCCTCATGTCTTCAAGATGGCTCCTGAAGCACCAGCCGTCTTATTTTCATTTCAGCAGGAAAGGAATGGAAGGTCAAAGGGCAAAAGTGATATGAATCATCTGGGTCATCTTATGAGTGATCTCCCTGTATATCTCCTTGGCCAGAGCCGTGTCAAATTTCCATCCCTAGCTGCAAAGGAGGCTGGCAGTGTGCCTTTTAGTTGGTTGCATGGCATCCCGTCCAAATATTGGGTCCCTGTTGGCATAGAAGGAGAGGAGAAGGGTTTTGGGTAGGCAAATATCTGCCACCAAGACCTCTCAGAATTTTGGATATGCTAACGTGCATTGTTACTTATCTATGCAGGGAGCTCAGTATGCAGCGTGTCTCCAGCTGTCTGAACTCTGCTGGGGCGTTGCACAGGAAAGGTCTTCTCTGGAATATATGTTAAGAAATTCTGCTTCAGTCAGTTCATTATAAAGAACCTCATAGAGAACTTCAGTCAGTTCATATGGGAACCTCTGTGTTCCACACAGGGTGAGTATGTAGGCTACTCACAGTTCAACTCATATTTAAAATTTTTTTTAAAGTTTATTTAATTTTGAAAGAGAGAGACAGAGAGAGTGGGCAGGGGAGGGGCAGAGAGAGAGAGGGAGACGGAGAATCCCAAGCAGGCTGTGCGCCATCAGCGCGGAGCCCTCCATGAATCTTGAACTCGCTAACCCCGAGATCATGACCTGAGCTAAAACCAATAGTCAGAAGCTTAACCGACTGAGCCACTCAGGCGCCCCTCAACTCATATTTAAATTTTATAGCAGAAGAACCGAAGCACCAAAAGTTGAAAGGTAACCTGGCAACCTAGTTTCTGAGACAAGACCCCCATTTTTGGGCTTAGACGATTACCCTAATATTCAGCTCACGTGAACCTTGATCAACCCAAATCTTATACTCTCCTTCTAGACCGTGCTGGATAAGTGCTGATCCAGGTCTGGCTTTGTTCCCAGTGTCCAATCTGACCCCTCTCAGTCACAGATGCAGACCGTTCATGTGGGAGCAGGGGGACCTGCCACAGGAGGGCTCGTTGCTGACTCAGTGCCCCACAGGAGCTCAGGATCCTCCCGTGACCTTATTCCTGAAGGGCTTAACCCAGCCCGGCAATAAATCTTTACCCACACTTCATCACAAAATGGGCTGCTTTTAAATTACGTTTGCTCATGCAGAGGAAGAGTGCCTTGCTTATTGTGAAATGTCACTCTAGGGTTGGCAGATGCCGGCCATGTAAACAACGGGAGTTCTCCATGAATGTTGACATTTGAGAGCCCAGGTTTTGTCAGCCCTGTGTCTGGATGAATGGGAAACTCTCCATCACACTATGGTCCACGCATTGATGGTGCCACCACAACAGGAAGGTAGGGAGACCATTCGGCTGCTGAAAACGATTGGCAGAAACTGTGGTCGTGTGGCCAGGAGGGAGCGGCACCAGTCAGAGCTAACGGGTACAGCCGAAGTGTCTAAAACGGGGATTTTATGTGAATGAACCGTATTATACAGTAGTCTCAATTTAGCACGATGACAAATATTATAATCCTGCGAAAAGTGTTTGACACTACATTTGTCAGAAAGTACGTGTATCTCGAAGGTGTAAAGGTTTGAAATGGTAAGGGGGAAAAGAGTCACTTCTAAAGGGCTTGTTTTTACTAAAGCTTCTGAAATTGATCACATTTTAGAGAACATGTTTATCTGTCCTGAAAACTCCCCTCTAAACCTGTTTTTGGAATTTGGTCTGGACAAAAAATAAATAGTATAACTGTGCAGAAGCTTAGAAATGGAATTTAATTTATTTACTGGTTTTGGCCAGTTAGGGTGGGAATGCTAATTTTATTTGCATATAAAGTAGCTCTAGTCGCTGAAATCATAATCTAAAATTGCATTTTCCTATATTTAACAAGCTGAATTGCTTCTTAACGTCAGCAGAAATGGATGTTTCTCTCAAGCAGAACTATTTTGAGAGCAGTCCTTGGCACAATAAGCATAGTTACTGTCTGTAGAAGATCTCTTAGGGGTGTTTAGTACCAAAGTTTGTTTCTGAGGTCACGATCAGTGCAAAACAATGGAAAATCCACTTGGAAATTGTATTAAGTTCCTGTGGCTATTGTAGTACATTACCACAAACTTGGTGGCCCAAAACAACAGTTTTCCCAATTCTGGAGGCTGGAAATACAAAATCAATATTACTGGGCAAGGCCACACTTTGTCTGGAGGCTCTGGGGGGGATCCTTCCTGACGTCTCCCAGCTTCTGGTGTCCGCCGGTGTTCCTTGGCTTGTGGCCACATCCCTCCAATCTCTGTTTCCATCCCCACATGGCCTCCTCTTCTGTCCGTATCAAAGCTCCCTCTGCTTCTCTATCAGGACGCTCGTGATGGTGCCGAGAGCCCACCCAAGTCATCAAGGATAATCTCCCCATTGGAAGATCCTTAACTTAATCGTATCTGCAAAGTTCTTTTCTTAACCACTTAAGGTTCTAGAGATCAGGGTGTGGATATCTTCTTGGGGGGCAATTTTTGATTACAAAAATCAGAGCTGACTGTCTGGTAAAGTTTAACTGAAGCACATGGGAAGATGAAGAAGACCTGAAGCCTTGATATAGGAATCCCTGGAGAATGCAAACTCAGATTAGAGCAGACCCTCAGATAACCCACTGATACTCAGACTGGGATCCTTGTCCCATGTTGGGAGTGAACGCATCATTGGAAAGGTTAGTTCTACTGTGAGTAGTCACTGAAGTGTCTTGGGGAGTTCTGATACACCTTTTCTGGCAGCCCAAAGAGTCCAACCTTGGGTGAAGTTTCCTTGGGTGGTTTTATGTTAGATCAGATATTTTTTAAATTTTTTAAAATTTTTTTTCAATGTTTATTTATTTTGGGACAGAGAGAGACAGAGCATGAACGGGGGAGGGGCAGAGAGAGAGGGAGACACAGAATCGGAAACAGGCTCCAGGCTCTGAGCCATCAGCCCAGAGCCTGACGCGGGGCTCGAACTCACAGACCGCGAGATCGTGACCTGGCTGAAGTCGGACGCTTAACCGACTGCGCCACCCAGGCACCCCTAGATCAGATATTTTTAACGCAGAAATTGCTTGTAAGTTTTGGAGTCCTTGAGAGTCCCTGAAGCCATTTGGTAGGTCATGTGCAGGGTCTTGGGTGCCTCCCTGTGTTATGATGAGTCATTTGTCCAAAGATGAACATTAATATTGAACGTAAAGAAATAAAATGACTTTTAAAGAATTTAGAAAAAACAATAAGTTGAACATTGATACAATTGGAAGTTCAGAATGGAAAAAAAGAAAGTCTATCTCACTGATAAGAAAATGCTAATTCATTTTCAGTAGTATGAATACTTTTGGTTACGACAGATAATTTGTGTTCTTTCAAATATTATCACTGTCTTTTATAATTGCTATATAATCATTAAATGTGGTTTAAGTTATTATTTTTTCTCCATTTACTTTATTTGTTCTCTCTTTATTTGCCTCACCAGATAGTGTCATTTGTTAAATATTTTATGGCATTATGGATATGTATTTAAGGATAAATTTTCTCTACATTTGATGAAAGTGTTACTTTATATCTGTAGGAAGGATGAAGAGTATAGGAAAGGGAAGTTTATATGCACACAAATCATTATTATATGATGATGCATTTATAACCAAAAATGTATTATTTGGCCTTTTCCCAATTTTTCTGGATGTCAAGAAATTGATATTATGGCAGATACCCAATCTTCAACTCTGCAGACGGCGTAGCCTTTTCTATACCCGTGGCTTAAGCAAATTTCCAAGGCAGAATTGGGCGTTCAGTAGGTAGCAGAAAAAAAAGTTATCCGATATATTATAAAATTGCTTTCCTTTCCAGAACTATTTGTCTACAGGGTGTGAGGGTACATCATCCAGGGAACCCCCGTGAGACTTGTTTGAGAACCATGGAGCTTTAGAGCAGAAGACTCCTATGACTGCATATCTTGCAACTACTTCACTGATAGTGAGAAAATGAGGACTGACTTTCCAAAGTCACGCAGCTAATTAGTGGAAGAACTCGATTCTAGAAATCAGATTTCTTAGTAACCCATTCAGGACTCCCTGTTCTCACCTTACCTTTTTATTAGGGGTGGAATGGTGTTTCTCAACCGCTGTGTCATGGCCCTCTGGTGGATCCAGACCCTTCATAAGATTATTGCCCAGTCTAGATAAGACATCAGTGGATTTCATGGCTCCAGTCAGAAAGATACTCTTGAGTAGTATCTGTCAGGTAGCCTGTGAACTGAGCCCATCGCGCCGAAGGCCGTGAGTGGGGACAACTTTCGATGGGCAAGTGGTATTTTCAGCTGACACCAACGAAAGCTTATGTGTTAGTTGGGATAAGCCGGGATGAAACAGAGCTGAATTCAACTCAAATTGAGGCGCAGTGCTGAAGGGCGACATCACCAAAATTGCTGCTAATTTGTTTGGTGGTGTTGTGAGTCGTTTGAGCCTTCTGAGGATGCCATCAAAAACTCTGGTGTTTAAGAATGTGAGGAGAAGGCAAGAACGCAGAGAGCTGCTGAGTCAGTTGTACTGAGATGACCACTCAGGTACCTTCCAACTTTGAAGTCCGTGAGTCTATGATACTTAGGCATGGTGGTAATGACTGTGGGGGAAATGCAAGTGAAAAGCACTTAATTCAGAGCCTGATTATTTAACTGCCTCTTTAATATCTCAATACACTGAAGAGCAAAGTCTTACTATGCATATAATTTCAGTGGACAGAGAGAGAGGGAGAGAGAGAGAGCAAGCAGGGAAGGGGCATGACACAGAATCCAAAGCAGGCTCCAGGCTCTGCACTGTTAGCACAGAACCTGATGCACAGCTTGAACTCACAAGCCACAAGATTGGATGCTTAACCAACTGAGCCACCCAGGCGCTCCTAGATTACTGTTTCTTTTCTAAATGAGTAAGTCGAAACCCGGATTGATTAATGACTTGCAAAATGGTAAAATTGCATTGTAGATCCTCCAGACTGGCGTTGGCCCTTACCCACTGTTGTCTTGTATTTGATAAAGTGTCAGGACAGAACATTTGAAACAGTTTTTCCTGTTCACTTGGAATGTGACACTCCCTGATTTCAAATACCCTTAGGTACAAGCTACACATTGAAATCTATGCTAAATTGGCAAGAAAGCCAATTAACACAATGTGTGTGTGTGTGTGTGTGTGTGTGTGTGTGTGTGTGTTTTATGTTTATTTTGGGAGAGAGAGAGAGAGAGAGAGAGAGCACAAGCAGGGGAAGGGGGGAGAGAGAGAGGGAGACACAGAATCTGAAGCAGGCTCCAGGCTCCCAGCTGTCAGCACAAAGCCTGACACGTGGCTCAAACCCTTGAATTGGCAGATCATGACCTGAGCTGAAGTCAGCCGCCTAACCAACTAAGCCACCCAGGTGCCCCTGTGTGTGTTTTTAATTTGTCCCCAAACAAAGCTGCGTTCTGTGTAGAAGCTACTCCTTTCCTCTTTCCTAAACTAAAAGACTCACAGGTACTGTTTTACTTTCTTTATAGTAACAGCGATGAAATCAAATGTTGATAAAGGGCTCAACTACCCTGGTGGGGCTACTGTGAAGGGGGCTTCAAAACCTGAAAAACTCAAACGAAAGAGATGATCTCAGCCCCCAAATGCTGCTGTCGGGATACTCAGAGCTGCCTGTGAGGTCAGCTCGAGGAAACTGATGTCACTGAGGGAGAGTTCCCAGGCGGTCTGATAAGAAAGGGCAGGGGAGAGGAGCCCCAGTGGAGACAAACCTGAAAGGTATTTGGGTGTGAGAGCAACTGTGGCTGGCGGCAGCAGCCGGATGGAACCGTTATTTCTGTGGCGTGGTTCTAAAGTTTCCAGAGTCCCTCTCTACCTCCAAAACCCTGTTCCTTCCTTCCTTCCTTCCTTCCTTCCTTCCTTCCTTCCTTCCTTCCTTTTTTCTTCCTTTCTTTCTTTAATGAATTTTTAATCAATTTTTAATGAATTTTATTTTATTTTTAAAGTTCATTTATTTTGGGAGAGAGAGAGAGAGAGAGAGCAGGTTCTGCACTGTCAGCACAGAGCCTGATGTGGGTTCGAACTCACGAACGGTGAGATCATGACCTGAGCAGAAACCAAGATTCAGACGCTTAACCGACTGAGCCACCCAGGCACCCCCACCCTGTCTTGCTTTCTTGAAATGCCCACGCATGATCAGAGCTGTTCCTTTTGGGGCTGAGGCTTGGAAGGTCACCAGCATGGAGGGAGATAGCGCAGAAGGGAGGGGACGCTGGCTTTCCAAAGGTCTTTTGGCGACAAGTGGCATGTTCACGTGTTTCCTTGTAGTGGATGCCATTTAGGACACGTGTGCATGGGGGGGAGGCAGGGAGGGGTCTGGCCAGGAGTGCTGCACATGTCTGGTGACAGGGATGGGGGAAGGCAAGGACTCCAAGCAAGGTTGGTGGAAGCCACTGCTGTCGATTTCATGGATGGGTCCGGGCTGTGGGGAACAACAAAGGCCATGTGGTTGGGAAAATGTCACATTTGCATTTATGTGGAAGCAAATGAGGGAGTCTATGGAACACATATCATGTTTGGGGAGAAGATAAAGATGAAGAGTTATAGGGGAGGAAACGGAAGAAAAAAAAAACTTTAAAAAGCGTCCTCTGCCTAAGTAATCATTTTCTCTTTCTCATTCTGAACGTTGCACGTTAATATTTTGTCTCATTTCTCATAGGCCCACCTTTGACCACATTAGACCCTCCACTTTGACTTGAAGGATTGATTTCTTTGAGTGAAAGATGTTCAAGCTTGGGGTTTCCTCCTTTTTGTCTTTGGAAGGCCCCGCTCATGAGAGTAACCCAAAACGTTTGACTTGAGTATTTATGACCTTGCCTATTCCCGTGTATGCTGAAGACCAGCTCAGGGTCTGTGTCCTGTACCGTGTAGACCGGGTGTCGGTAACGCGGTCACACAGGCAGGCTGTACGAGGCTCAGATGTTTAATCAGGTTCCAGATTCTGAGATGCCGGAGTCACCTGAGGCAGGATGTGAGAGCCATTTTGTTGTGATGGTCTGACCTCTAGGGGATTAATCAGTGGGTCTCTTGGAGGCATGTCATCCCTTCAAGGTGACCATGTTAGCAACTTCCTGAAGGAACAATGGATTCATTGTAGCCGAGTTCTTAGGGAAGCACTTGAGAGAAAGGTGGATTTTGCCAACACACTGAATTTATTCTGTCTAAGAGCCTCCTCACTAATCAGCTAAGTGAATTTGGAAAAGCGCATCCAACTTTCCTCATTTGGAAAATAAGGCTTTTGGCAGAGTGATCCCCTAAGGTAACTTTTGGCTCTAACATTATGTTGTTCTAAGAGAAGGCGGTGGTTTCATGAGAAACAGTTCCCCCAGCCCTAGCAGACAGTTCCTGAAAAGACGAAAATTGAAAGGATCTGTTTTTCAATTTTAGCTCTTGAACAACCAATTCTTTCATTCTTCCAACTTTGGAAAAAAAAGTTAAACAACACCTGTCATAGAATGTTTGTGTATTAGCTCAAGTAGTATTTACTAAGTTCAGACTAGAAAATTCTGTCATACTAACAAAGGTATTAGCTTAACGTTGTACATTCCAAAAAGCATCTCTGCCTAGGCGGTCGTTTGTTCTTTCTCATTCCGAATGTTGCCTGTTTGTATTTTCTCCTCACTTCTCCCAGGCCCACCTCTGACCGCCTTAGACCTTCAGTCTGACTTAGTGGGCTGGATTTCTTTGGCTGACCTTGATGCTGAGGCTCGTTGGTCTGGATATTATTTCTCATGCTGTTACTCTGCCATGGGGCTTGATGGTTAGGAGTCAGTTGTTTGCATATTAGTTAGGAATAAGCCCCCTAGTCTTTATTTGCACACCCTAACCCCAGTCCCATTGAAGGGTGATGTCAATATTCTACTGTGAGAGAAAAGAAGACAAGCACACGGGCTTTTTTTTTTTTTTTTTTTTTGAAGACCCTCTTTCACCTTGAGAGGCCTGGTGGGAATCTATGAAGAGAAAACCTCAGTATTCATAGTCTTGTTGCCCAGACTCTGCCTGTCACCCCCGTGGCACCAAGGAGGGAGAACCCAGAGCAATGGCGATGCTCTGGCTTCCCTAAGCCTCCTGAGCCCAGCTGCCACTGCAGGAGGGCCGGGTTTGGCGCTGGGAAGAAATGCACCTGAGTCCCCGCCCTGCCACCCCCTGGCTCTTGACCTCAGCAAGCCATTTAAGTTGTGTGAGTTTCAGTTTCCTTCCCTGTAAAATGGGGCTTAGTGACGCTGATGCAAGTCCCACTGTGTGGGCTGTTTTTCCACACCACTAAGCAAGCAGTCCTTGGATACCAGCTGCCTACTTGGAGACAGCATCAGATCCCCCAGGGTAAAGGCTCAGTCCTCCCTCACTTCAGATGCTAGTCAAAGGTCCAGATTGTCACCAACCAGATCCGCGTCTCCATGACCCCTCCTCAGGTCCATTTATTTCCTCGAGCGGCTCACGGAACTCAGAAGCATTTTACTTCCCAGGTTACTGGTTTATTTTAAAAAGATGTAACTTGGGGACAGCACGTTGTAAAAGATGCAGGAGACAGGATTTGGGGAAGGGGCGGAGCTCCCATGCTTTCTGGGGCACCGCTGTCACACGTGAGACTGAAAGTTCCAGACCTCCAATCATAGGACGGGTTCCTCTTGCAAAGAGCCCCCATCCCTAGGGGCTTCCAAAGTCACCTCATTAACACAAACTGAGGTGTAATTGAAATGGGCTTGTTATGAACAACAAAAGACGTCTAGAGGGCTCTGTGATCCCTTAGGCAAATGCCAAGGGTTTTGAGAGGTCTGTGCCAGTAACTGGGATGAAGAACAAATATATATGTAGCGACTGTATTCCAGGGTAATATATCTTACAGAGCTGTTAGGGGGATGAAATGAGATAATCTGTGTCGGACGCAGAGCCTGGGGCTGGGACACAGTAAGCACTCCACAAGGGTTAGCTGTTGTTATTAGGGAACTTCTATGGTTGGGGGGGGGGCGGGGGAATCATCCCTCTAGGTGAAATTAATTTGAATTCCCCAAAGTCTTCAGCACCAGTGCATGGCCATGGGTAACCAAAGGAAAAAACCCCAGCTATAAATCTGTCACATTTTCTGTTGATGTGATCATTTGTAGATATTTAAATATTCATGTGTTTGGCAAATGCATTAGGGCCAGAGTGATAAATCTGAAACATATAGATGGTTATCCAAGACATTAAAGGGAGACAGATGGTCTTCGGGGCATCAGAGATTGACCAAGTTTGCATTAGGAATTCAGGCTGTTACATGTCATTAAGTTTCAAGCCACTTTTCTTTCCTTTCCCTATAGGCTGAAACACTGGGTACCCTGTATCGACTAGAGTAAAGTACAATGTGGATCAATATGATCAGCTTTAAGGGGAGCTGCAAGTACAGAGAACGTATACCTTAAACAATCTTATTTTCTCCTTAACGGGAAATAGCTGTATTAGTTTAGGTATAGGTCAGCAAAGATAGTTTCTATTTACTTAAAACACATTTAAAAATTGGGCATTTATTAATAAATTAAAATTTTATGTTGGGGGGAAATCTTTGCAATATAGAGAAGAGAAGAAAAACAACTTCCCACAATTTTCCACTCCAACAAACCTTTTTCAATATTTTGCTTCATTTTTCCCCACATACAATTTCTCCCCCACGTAAGGTTTTTCTGTCTTTGTTATGATGATACCGTATGCATTATTTATTTTCCGATTCTCTTGTTTTTCACCACCAAGGAGATGAAACTGAAAAAGAACAAAGATCTTTATTTGGGGTTTCAGAATTGCAATTTAGGGAAAGCACAGATCTAGAGTAACCAGACAAATGTCCTGCTTGTGCAGGGAAAGTGAGGGGTTTTTACGAGAAAAAAAGGAAGGGTGATTACGTGATTTAGATAAAGAAGAGAAGAGGAAAAAACCCTGCTAATTTGGTGCTGACCAGTGGAGCTGCTTCTGATTACTATGTGATTATTTTAGTCATATTATCAAATGAAATCGCCCTTGGTATGTACTAAATAACTTTGCTGTATTCATCTGATCCGAATATCAGTCGGTCTATTGAAATTTTATGAGCAACTGCTTGTAAAACAATTGCCACTTCTGTCCCCGTTCAGGAGTTCATTTGTTAGATAGGAAAATGGAACTTTAAGATCTCTGTCATGCCCAGAGATCGTAGACAATTCCACGCTGTAACCGAACCTACGTGAATTCATTCCTCGGTGAATCACAGATACATCAGGTGGAGTTGTGGCACAAAGTGAACGTTATTCGTAGCAAACAAGAAGATCATGGGGAATAATTTCCAAAGCTGTGACTCCCCGAGAGACAGGGCAGATGGGTTCCTTTTGTTTAAGGTTAGGATGAATACTTAGAGAGGGAAACCTTGTCATCTATGGAGAGGCAGACATGAGGTCGCACATGTACCTTAAGGAAACATGTCTATGCCTATATTTATGTTATGTAAATGAGGCTGAGGCTCCCCCTTGGGCAGAGATTTTAGTATTATAATGAGGTAATGGTGATCGTAGGTCTTTCCAGAGGTCACTGCCCGGTCTATCTGTGCAAGCACAGTGGAGGGTTTAGCTCAAACTGGTCGTGGGTGGTTTGGGCTGGAGGGTGGTCTGGGCTGGAGGGCAGTCTCCACTACCTGTGGGGTGTTTTTAGGTTTCATTTGCCTGAGTTAAGAGGTAAGTCAGAGAGAAGAACTTAAGGAAAAATGTAAAACAAAGGTTGGTGAGTACAAGCAGATGGTCAGTAAACGTCAGGTCATGGCGTCTAGCTGGTGACAACATCACCTATCATTATTATGTCGTAAGTATTTGAAATCCATTTTACGTGGGTGAATACATTTGCTTCTTGAACATTCTTGGAAGGCAGATACTATTACTAGTCCTATGTTACAGGCAAAAAAAAAAAAAAAAAAAAAAAAAAAAGAGCCCACACACACAAAAAAAACCCCCAAAAAACCAAACCCAAAACCCAAAAAACCCAAAACAAGGCCCAGAGAGGATTCAATAGGTTGCCTCAATCCATTGACAAAGATGGACAGCAGAGCCAGGATTTGCACCCAGGTGGTCTAAAACTGCTCTAAGTCATTCTCAATCACATTATCATTAAGTTAGGAGGTGACATTTATTTTCAACAGAGGCAGTGACAGTTTTTACATGTCTAATCATGTCATATTAGTGTTTCCATATCCATTACCTAGGAAAGGAACTCGGTGCACTTTTTTTTTTTTTTTTGGAATGAATGAATGAATGAATGTCTAATTGGGGTATGTTGGGGAGGAAAAGTTTTCCTTGACCCTTCAAAATTCTTCCAGCTGGCCTAAGAATTAAATTGACATAAGACAGATTAACAGGAGGGAAATACCCCCAAAGTTTAATTATGTGCATGTGGAGGCCCAATAATGAGAGAATTATGTGCATGTGGAGGCCCAAAGGAAATGACCAAGGTAGGCAGTTTTTATATGGCCTGGAATTGATAAGACAAAGAGAACTTATGTTCGGGAGCTTCAGTTAGTAAGAAATTCTAAACAGAGTTGGGGCTGAGGTAATAAATGAGTAAAAGTACAAGGTTGATTTATGCAGCCTTCTCAGCCCAGAATTCCCTATCTCTGGTGACAAGGATGTCTGTTTACCTCTTGGGACAGGGAGGGGAACTTCCACCTGGGAGATTTGTTTCCTGTTTCCTGGAGACAACCGAGGGGCATCAGAGTGTCTTCTTGTGCTGGCTGTTTCTTAAGTCCATTTTAATTCAAAATAATCAACATGCCAAAGCGACAGATTTTGGGTTGGCCTGCCCTTGGCCCCTCCAGATACAAGGCATCGGCAAAAGTCCGCATTAGATACATATGTTGCATGGACTCAATGAAATCCTGGGGTGGTAGATAGTATTTTCCAGAAACAGTTGCACACTTATCTCCCATCCTGTTTGCACTACCAGCATCTGACTACTCCTGCAATCAAAAGGGGGAGTCTGTGGCAGCTTTCCCTGAGTCTTGGTGGCCACCGGTGACAGTCTCAGCTAGCTGAGCCTAGGAGAATAGATGCCATGTGATCCTGGGGCTGGGTCAGAAAAGCTGAACAGGCTTCTGTCTTGTTATCTTGGGGGTTGCTTGCTTTTGGAATTCAGCCACCATTCTGGGCAGAAGTCAAGTAGCAGCATGGAGGGGCTTTGGGGATGGCCGGTGTCAGCTTCCAGATGGGTGAAGCTGTGAAGACAGGGGGGTAGGCGTCTGGGGCTGCAAACAAGAGAAAGCCAATTCACAGGCAGGTGAGAAGAGCAAATGTTTGGTGCATAAGTATTTGCCCTTCCACACAGGTCAATCTTTCTGATAAAAAGTTACCTTTGGTATTGTCTCTCAACTGGCACAGGCCCTCTATCTAAATTCTCTTAGGCAGTTTAGGGGAAGATAAGAGCTCTTCCTGAGTCTGTCCCACCTTGATTGTCCTCAGCTTGAAATAATCTACAATCTTCATTAACCACTCTTTTCTAATGCGTTCTCAGTGCAGAAAATTCACCAGACTCTCAGCTAATTACCCAAACCCTCAATCAACTGGATTTCTCCTCTCCACAAACATTTTTAAGGAAAGGAAATAATAAGAAATCAACTCGATAACAGAATCGTTTAGTAAGTCAATTCTGGTGTCAGCCTTGAGTGCTATAAGCTGCCAGAGTATCAGGAAGGAGAATGCTCTCAGACCAAGGAGCCCAGGGGCAGTCCAGGCCCAGCCCGGCTACATCAGGGGCCAGAGATAATATGACCAGGACTACGTGGGCACCTAGGTGCCCAAGAGAACCCCAGAACAAAGCAGTAGTCTAGACCTCAGACATGAGGGATCTGGCAGTTCAAACAACAACCAACCTTTCCCAGAGATCAGGGCAAAATGTGGATCCGGAGGTCAGAGAGAGGAGCGGTCAGGCCCCCTGAGTCATCCAGTGGTATTGCCAACAGCTCCTGGCCCATGTGGAATCTTCCACGTGGTTCCTATCAGAGAACCGGTTCAAACAACCCATCAGCATCACCGGGTACCTGCCACGTGCAAGGCACGGGTTCAGAGTCTGGGTGGTAAACAGAAGAATGAAATTGGACCCTGCCTGCCAAGCACACGGGGACCCCAGGTCCTCAGCAGGCCACAGCATGGAGCAGGCCCCCTGAGAATGGTTCCTGAGGTGGCAATCGGCACCATACTTGATCAACACGAGGCTGCTTTCTTTTGCCAGGACACGGCCTACGCCTACCCTCCTATTCCTTCCACTGAGGGGGTCTTCTCCAACCCATCTCGATGCTTCTAAAACTCACATGCATCCTTCATGACACTGCTGGCCCACTTCTCATCATTTTGCAGTTGTTCCAACCATTGCTCTGGTTGCCTTGTGTTGTGAGGTGGCTTATTTTTGATCTCTCCTGTCAGATGATGGGGTCCTCAAGATCTCTGATTTTCCCCACAGCCTGGCTTTTATTAAGTGCCTCTACGGACCAGACGCAGGGAGAGGTGCTTCATGTACACTGTTGTTTCACAATTTCCTGCGATATCATCCAGATGACCAAAATATATTCCTTGTATATATTTGGCTTTGGCCATGGTTCCTGGCTCATAGCTCCCTAGCCCTTGGAGTTCCCTGAGTAATAAGAGCAGTGGGAACATTGTACCAAAAGTTACAATATTTGCTCTCTGGTCCTCAGTTCTCAAAATCACTTCAGAATAAAGGTGGAATGGGATTCTTATTATTCACAACAAGCTCCTTTCCACCACAGTTGGGTTTCTGTTAATGAGGTGACTCTCAGAAAGCACCTAAGGATGGGCCTGGTTACCAGGGCAACCAACTAGGATTAGAGGGGTGGAACTTTCCATCTCAAGCCCCGATTTCCACGGAGCGGAGAGGTACTCGAGGTGAGTCCATCACCAATGGCCAATGATTTCATCAATCATGCCCCTGTAATGAAGCCTCTATGAAAACCCCAAAGGAGGGAGTTTGGAGAGTTTCCTGTCTGCGAAACCAAAACGCACTCATGTACTACCGTGTTGGGCCCCAAACTGCATGAGGACAGAAGCTCCTTTGTTCGAGACCTCAAACTATATATCTCTTTATCTGGCTGTTGATGCATACTCTTTAATTTTTTAAATTAAAGTTTTTAACTGTAATTGATAAGACATCTAGTGGTTTCCTGAGATCTGTGAGCTGCTCTAGCAAATTAATCAAACCCAGGGAGGGGGGTCATGGGCACCTCTGATTGATAGCCAGTTGGCCAGAAGTATAGTAATGACCTGGACTTGTGATTGGCATCTGAAGTGGAAGGTGATCAGGTTGGAATGGGCCCTTCACCTATAGCATCTGATACTACCTCCGGGTAGATAGTGTCACAGTTGAGTTGGATTATAAGGCCAGCTTGTGTTGAAGAAAAGTCTTCCACGGGGAGGGTGGTGTGGGGACAAACTCTTCTTTCCAAGGTGGAATGGGACCCAGAACCCTCTTTATTTCCCTCCTTCACAGTTGAGGAAACCAAGACTCTACATGTTAAGTAACTTGACTGAGGGCACACAGCTACTGAGTCTGTCCGACCTTTTCCACTAAATGGTTCCAACTCGTGTATAATGAACAACAAGTGTTTGTTGAAAGATCGAATGAGTGACAGCAATGAATGGCTGGATCTGACCGGAAAGGGGAACCGTATCGTGGCTGTTAAATGCAGTCCTATAAAGTGTTCACGGGCGGTGGAAATTTATGTTCCAGCTCTCCCTGGAACAGCAAAATCTACTTTTGAACAGAGTCAGTTTTCATTTCTCCAAGCCCATCCCCGATTTACAAATGCTCTCTTCTGTTTGTTCTTGCCTCTTGCTATTTCTTTTTCCTTTTCGTTCATTCATTCAGTCACTCACTCACTCATTCAGAAGATATCGACTGTCTCCGGTGTACCAGATACTGTCCTAAATGCTGGGAATTTGGCAACTCTACACATGTATACTTTGTCCATTCCCTGGGAAGGCACCTGCTTCTGATCCTCATTTCTACAGAATGGAAAAATAATACATTTGCCATATGTCAGGATTAACTTCGTTTTTGTAGAGGACAGCCTGGTGAAGAAAATTAAGACATAATGGGGATCACTATCCCTGCAATTTTAGGGTGTTGAGGGTGGCCCTGATTACTTCCATTCCCCATGGAATGTGACAGCTTTGATTCACTGTGTGGCAGTATGTTTGCTGGGGTGTTTGCATGTTTGTGTGTGTGTGTGTGTGTGTGTGTGTCTGTGTGTGTGCATGTGCATGCACATGTGGTGGGTTTAATGGCTTCCACTTTGATTTCTCCACTTGGCATAGACCAACAAACTAATACAACCTATAAATGTTTATTTATTTTTGAGAGAGAGAGAGAGAGATCATGAGCAGGGGAGGGGCAGAAAGAGGGCAAGAGAGAGAGAATCCCAAGCAGGCTCCACACTGTCAGCATAGAGCCTGACATAGGGCTTGAACTCACAAACCGTGAGATCATAACCTGAGCCGAAATTAAGAATCGGAGGCTTAACCAACTGAGACACCCAGATGCTCCTGAAGTATGTTCATTCTAATCGCATTTGAGGTCCAGTGAAATGATTAGGAACACAGTAGACCTGTTTAAAATTGGCCCTGGACCAGGACACTATCGCCTGGATTCATACACCGCATTCTAATGGGTGATGTAATGATGTTTTGGGCTCCCAGACTTCAAAGTCAATTCAAATCTCGTGTCTAATGGACCTTGAGGTGTGTGGGTATTCTCTGTTCCCTGGTGCACAATTACCTTGATAAATAGCCGTGGGCCCCTTTAAGGAAGAACTGAAGGCATCATAACCATATGCACACAGGCTAGGGTATTCTTGTAACTCTTCCTCATGGGAACATGACCTCCGGTGCAAACAAAGGTCTCCTGGTAGGAAAACTGGCTCACATTTGGAATCTGGACGAGGCATTGTGACTTTTTACTAGGGCAGTTACTTCTAAACGCCCTAATCCTTCATCCTTGCTTTCAAAAAATCGCATATTTTGAATAATGCGTGTGTTGGACGCCCATCCATCTTCCCCTGAGAACACTGTGTTCTGTTAACTCTCTGGATAGTTCTTTACAGGCTGGGAGTCTTGGATGACATTCCAGCCTTGCTCCTCATTTTGGTAATTGCTTCTACCTTGCTTCTGATGGTGAAGTGCTGACACCTGGCTTCTATTATGTTTGGACCCTGTCGTCTCCATTACTGTGAGTTCTGTAACAGCATCTCCTGAGATCACCCTGGCCTCCGGCCACCTCAGAGCCTCTCAGTGAGGCTGGTGTTCCTCCCAGCAGCACGATGCTTATCTCTGGTGACAGCGCGTCCTCCGGGTCCTCTCTTGGTGGTGGTAGTGATGGTTTGCGGCCTTACGTGGAATATGTAGCCTCGTATGTCCACCTCTGCAGCCTTCTGAGGGGTCCTTCATTCTCTGCTGCAGCAGATCCGACATTGTGGCTCACTTAGTGGCGCCATTGTTACCCAAGCTTCTCAGAACCACCCTACCAAGTTTCTCGCTGGATGTTTCATTCTGTGCAACAGGAAAGTTTTCTCATTTTAATGGGCTCTCTCATTTCTAACTTCACGTTCGACCACTCCTGATACAGCCCCCTCAGTATCCAGTCCCAGACGTGCTCTCCTGGCTCTTCCTGGTACACATTATCTATGTCTTACAGCAACCTCAGCACATCGTCCTCGAACTTAGTGGCTTAAGACAACAACTATTTTATCATGTATCACCATTTCCTGGGTTAGGAATACACATAGGGCTCAGCCCGGTGGCTCTTTCATTCTACGGGTTTCAGCGGTATGTAGCTACATAATGGGTCGGTCTTGACATAATGGGTCTGAGGCAGCTTGACTCATGTGGCCGACGTCTTGACAGTGTTGGCTGCAAGGCCTGCGATGTCTCCCCAGCATGGTGTCACTGGCTAGCGGACTTCTCACACGTACCGCATGGCTCCCAGACAGTGTGTTTTAAGAGACTGGAAGCTACAAGGCTTCTTATGACCTACCCTCCGAAATTTAGAATGGCGCCTGTTTTTCCACATTGTATTGATCAAGAAAGTCACTGAAGCCAGCTCAGATTCAAGGAGAAGAGATTAGACACAATTTTTAATGGGGAGAATAGCAAAGAATTTGCTGCCTTCTTTAATCTCCCATACTTCCTCACAAGAGCACTATGGCACTTAATTAAGTTATGTTGTGACTTGACCCTCCTAACCGACCTGTTGGTTGAGATGACATCTGGGGGTAAATTCTGTGGATGGTGCGTATTGTCTCGCAAGCCAGAGGCCCCTGCGTCAACTTTAGGCAATTGGGAGCACAGTCATCTGATAGGGAGAAGCAATCATTTCTGTGGGCCCCACGGGCTCAGGGACAGGTGAGGATTCAGTTTTCCCAGACGATCCCATCTCAATCTCAGGATCCCTTTCCATTTAGGGCCTTGACTTCGATATTTCAGGGCCAGGTCTGAGCATTTGGTCTTTGATTATTTTAGATTAAGTCACGCACTTGATCTTTTGCCTGTCCTGCCCCCTGGCCGGAGGGCATGAAAGTCTTTCTGTGTTGCTCTAGTGGCCCAGAAGTTTTCAGATTTCACTTAAAAAATTTTTTTTAATGTTTATTTATTTATTTGAGAGAGAGGCAGAGTGTGAGCAGGGGAGAGGCAGAGAGAGGGAGGCACAGAATCTGAAGCAGGCTCCAGGCTCTGAGCTGTCAGCAGAGAGCCTGATGTGGGGCTTGAACCCACGAATCGCAAGATCATGTCCTGAGCCGAAGTTGGATGCTTAAACAACTGAGCCACCCAGGTGGCCCCAGATTTTACTTCGGGTAAAAGGTCAGTTTAAAGCAACCTTTGTTGTCTTTCTTCATTGGTGGTGGCTCCCAGACGAGCCCTGTCATTCCATAGACCTCATAATCTATTTCAGCAGAACCTCTGGAATGCCTGTGCATTAGCACCTACCACTATATTCCTCCTCATAAGGATGCTGGTCTAGATCACCTCCAGTGGATCAGCTCCACTGGAACCTTGGCCCAGCTACAACCTATGTGGGATCATCAGGGCTCCACCTGTTACCACGTGGAAGCCTCAGTGACAGCCAGCCAGCCAGCGGATGAGTGAGCGCCAGTGACTTTCCCTAGGACTCTTCCCAGCTACAAATATCCAAATGCCTTAGTCTGAGCTCTCCTGGGAAGGTATTCTGAAGCACATTATTTGTATGCTGGGTTTTATCTTATTGTTCTGGAGGGTGGGCAGTGCTCTCTGGAACAGTACCTGTGAGGCTTGAGGGAAGCAGGTTTGGGTAAAAGGAGAAGTTGAACTGTCCTCAGGGAGGACAACTGTTTTTTTTTTTTTTCCAATATATGAAGTTTATTGTCAAATTGGTTTCCATACAACACCCAGTGCTCATCCCAAAAGGTGCCCTCCTCAATACCCATCACCCACCCTCCCCTTCCTCCCACCCCCCATCAACCCTCAGTTGGTTCTCAGTTCTTAAGAGTCTCTTATGCTTTGGCTCTCTCCCACTCTAACCTCTTTTTTTTTCCTTCCCCTCCCCCCTGGGTTTCTGTTAAGTTTCTCAGGATCCACATAAGAGTGAAACCATATGGTATCTGTCTTTCTCTGTATGGCTTTTTCACTTAGCATCCCACTCTCCAGTTCCATCCATGTTGCTACAAAAGGCCATATTTCGTTCTTTCTCATTGCCAC
Source organism: Felis catus (assembly GCF_018350175.1). NCBI lineage: Eukaryota > Metazoa > Chordata > Mammalia > Carnivora > Felidae > Felis > Felis catus. The sequence goes on along the minus strand of NC_058379.1, from coordinate 33,817,157 downwards.
GTAGTACTCCATTGTGTATATAAACCACAATTTCTTATCCATTCGTCAGCTGATGGACATTTAGGCTCTTTCCATAATTTGGCTATTGTTGAGAGTGCTGCTATAAACATCGGGGTACAAGTGCCCCTCTGCATCAGTATTCCTGTATCCCTTGGGTAAATTCCTAGCAGTGCTATTGCTGGGTCATAGGGTAGGTCTATTTTTAATTTTCTGAGGAACCTCCACACTGTTTTCCAGAGTGGCTGCACCAGTTTGCATTCCCACCAACAGCGCAAGAGGGTTCCCGTTTCAGGGAGGACAACTCTGTAGGGAGTTCCGGAACTGCCGTGTCCCACATTGGGTGACGGGCCCTGGGCCTTTGTGCTCCTGTGTTGGGCCAGCCCCTGAAAGCAGGCTGTGCCCGGCAAGCGGTCATGACCTTGGGCAAAACTGCTCCCTTCAGCCACAGGCAATCACTGCAGAGGACTCGGCTATGACCCAGCAAGAAGCCAACAACATCCTGGCAGCAGTAGAAAGATCGCCTCAGCTCTGGAGGGAAAGCCGGTCGGCGTCCAACAGGATTTGCGGCACATCCCTCAGTTGGGTTAGTGGGATACAGGCTGGTGAGAAGAGGCAGCTGTCCACTGGGACAATGAACAGACCATAGTCTAGGAAGTCTGCAATCGCAGCTCTGAAGCAGGCTGTTTACCCTCAGTGATCAGAGGGCAGGCAATGGCAACCTTATGACTACATCGTCCGTGCTAAGGATTTGTCGAAAGGGGATTTTCGAGCCACTACAAGGTTGGAATGACAGAGAATCAGGACTCAGGGAGCCATCTGGCTTGACCGGCTTGGCCAAATTCCTCCCTTGTGTCTGAACTGAGTTTACTTCTTTTGGAGCCTCTCAATGAAATGAAGGGCAGGAGTGATTACAAGTTCTTCCTGAGAGGAGGCCCCGGGCGGACATCTTCCCTGTTACAGCACGCTACCTCTGGCGCGTGAGGACAAAACGATCGCTGGGAAACTAACGTGCAAAAGCAACGCTATCTGTGTTGCTGTGCTTCTATGGGATAACGTGATTGACGTTCTAAATGATCTGTTAAAAATGAATGTTTGGAATACTGCTTGTGCTCTAGCTGAGGTAGGGAAGTAGGGTAATTCCGGAAAGATCTCCAGCAGCAAGGACAGAAATGGTAAGAGTCTTCTTGTTTTCTAGGTGGCTCAGCCAAACAGCCACAGCAAATACAACTAGGGACAGAAAATCACAGGCCATGTGTTGGGAAAACGTGTTTATTTGCTCCTTGTCAGGGATGATATTCGGAGAAAGTCCCAGTAGATCAAGTATTAAAAACGCAGAGATTTGGGCATGTGCTCCACAACGGGCGAGTTAGGAAAGGTGTAAGTAAGAAATATTGACACAATGGCCTACACAGTCTCACGATGGGGCTCTGAACTTGGGTACAGAGCAAGCTGACATGTCTGTCACTCAGGCTGCAGGGGCACGTGAGGGACGCCTCCCGGACCAGCAACACATCTTTCATAGGCAGCTGTGGCTGCTTCCTCCTAACGTTTTCAGTAAGACAATCTAAATTTTTACAAGAAGTCTCTTGAAAGATGCTATTTTCTCTTGAATTCCATCTTTTATTTTATTTGATTTGTTGGAAATCGGCTAAAGAAATACGGCCAAAGTTCATAGGACATTTAAAAAAAATTTTTTTTCAACGTTTATTTATTTTTGGGACAGAGAGAGACAGAGCATGAAGGGGGGAGGGGCAGAGAGAGAGGGAGACACAGAATCGGAAACAGGCTCCAGGCTCCGAGCCATCAGCCCAGAGCCTGACGCGGGGCTCGAACTCACGGACCGCGAGATCGTGACCTGGCTGAAGTCGGACGCTCAACCGACTGCGCCACCCAGGCGCCCCAGGACATTTTAAAAAGCATCCTGGATTTTTAAGCAACAGACTGTTTTTTTTTTTTAATTTCTTATTTAAAAACGTTTTTTAAATGTTTGTTTATTTTTCAGAGAGACAGAGCATGAGTGGGGGAGGGGCAGAGAGAGAAGGAGACACAGAATCCAAAGCAGGCTCCAGGCTCTGAGCTGTCAGCACAGAACCTGATGCCTGCGAGATCATGACCTGAGCTGAAGTGGGACGCTGACAGCCCGAGCCACTGCCATAATAGGAACATTTTAATATATATATATAAAAAAAATGTCCGGCCCTACTCAGAATGCCAACAAAATGAACATTCCAAAGGTGTTTCAGCTACAGACGTGAATAAATATATTCTTTGAATTGGTCTCTTTGTACCTGGTCCCATACTGAGAATAAATTGCCATGTTAGCAGTTTGGAAAGCAGAGAAAAAAGAATGACTTCTGTGTAGAATTTTGGATAAGTTGAAAAGAGTTATAAAAATGTAGTGATTGAGCCCAGGCAGCGAATTTCCTAGAAACATGTATAGTCCCAGGGTTGTTATAAGTCCTGGGGTCTGGCAGGGAGTGGACGCAAGGTACAGGCAGTGGGGGGCAGCCCTCCCCCCCCTGCCCTGGGTGATACTATCAAGTTTTTTGGGAGAGGCAATGGGTCTATTTAAATTGTTTTGCTGGGGTTCAGGAAGGACTCTTGTCCTCTTCTCACGGTAGATTCTTGAGGAAACCACAAATTAGGACAGAATATTTTGGATCACCCAAGTCAGCCTTCGGGGGAGTCCGGTTAGCAGTGGGAGCTACACATGTCTATAATTTGCCACAGTTCGGGGCAACGGTTGCAATGGAGCGAGTGCTGGAAGTCGTCACACGATCTGATTAAGGGGGCCATGTGGGCTTTGCCACTTAACCGGCTGCATGAGCTTCCGCCGGCCATAAACGTTCTGAACTTCCTTGTCATCACGAGAGGGCTCGTATCCCAGAGAGCTGTGGTGTTGATCTGTGATGACACAGGTGAACGTGATCGGTGCCCTGATCGGTGCCCCTCATCGGTGCCCCCGATCGGTGCCCCCAAATGCTGGTATGTCCTGAACTTATTCAATAAGGTAGTCCACGCTTGTAGCAGAATGCACATGATGCTTGGCATTACGAGCAATCAGTACTTTCTCTTGAAAATTAAATGAAGTTTTCTCTTTGGTCTGTATGTTGGGTGTATGGTGAAGTTATAGTAGAAGCCAAGAACACTCTCTCCTTATTCTGCACTCATTAGCAGCACGATTGTTTGTTTTGTGAGCTCTACACTTGGCGCATGCAAAAATACATTTTGAACAAATATTAATCATACAGCACTTATGAGCTGGACTTGGTATTACATGGTAGGCCTCCAGCGGTGAGCAAGAGGAACGTGGTCCCTCCTCAGAGGACCTACAGCCAAATAGAACGGAAGCACAACAGTTGAACAGTCAGATAGGTCAGTTTCTCATTTGTGCATTTACCTGCCATGACAACCCCATGGCGGAGAAGCAGCCAGGTGCTGCGAGAGTCTGAGGGGCTCACGGGAAGGGTATTGATAGGGAATATTCTTGCACTGGGGTCTGAGGGATGAGTAACAGCTGACAAGTGGGAAGAGGAAGGATCTGGAGGAGAAGGAGAGGAGGGCAGGGGGCAGTGACGGCTGTGTGGGTTGGAAGCAAGGAGAGAATGAATCACGTGAGGCCATGCAAGGGATCCAGGTCACGTGAGGATTTCACCCTAAAAGCAGAGGGCTGCAGGTGAGGGCAAGAGGATGTGCTGGTTTGTCATCAACGACAGGTTTGGGGAGGGGGAGTGGACTTGGGCAGACTTTGGGGGTCTTCCGTAGGCCCAAGCATCTCATGATCGTAGCCTGGACTAGGGGCTTAGCGGTAGAGAGGGAGGGAATCGGGGATTCCTCATGTGCTTAGGACTTTAAATTTATAGGATGTGGCGATGAGCTGCCATTGTCAGGTGGGGAAAGGGGCTTTCTAGTGATTACCCTCACACTTCTGGAAGGATGATGGTGCCATTCACCAGGGCAGAGACATGCGTGAGCCTGGGAGCCTCGTGGAGCTGGCTTTTGAGACACCCAAATGGCCGATGTTCTGGAACTCTGCATGAAGGTCAGGTCTAGAGAAGGGAATTTGGGAGTGATGGCTGAGAAGTGAGGAGGGAAGAGCGCCTGGGACTGGGCCCCCTGCTTGTGGTCTATCTGAGCACAGTCCCGGGAACCTGGTCAGGAACGTCGTGGAGAAATGATCTATTGATTTTCTTGGGATAAGAAATTTCTATGTGGCTGGACGCAGAGGTGGAAATTCTCCCTGTGACACTCCTCAGGGGTAGGCTATGGAGTGGGTGTGGGTGGGGGTGGGGGGTGGTATGTGGGCATGAGCCATGCTTCTTGGAATGGAAAGGCAGAATCAGAATGAAATACCAATGTAAATGTATGTCTTGCGTTCCTGGTCTTGGAAGCTGGTACCGAAGTGCGATGCCTAAGGAAACCATTTCCATGCAGCTTTTTGTTGCGTGCAGAATCGAAGGGAGGGAAGGGCACTGGTTTAAGCCTGTTATCAGTTTCTCTTCCAGAAGTATTCTTGATAAAAGTTGCGAGTACATGCACACAATTATATACACACACGAGCCCCTGGAAGACGCCTGGTTTAGTTTACGTGTTTTGAAAGGTAGCTCGGGAAAATGAAGGAAAACAATTCTAATGGCTTTCCTGTCAGGGGCCAAGATATAAGGATGCCACACTGCTTGCTTATGAGTCTGCTCATTTAGTTAATGAAGAAAAACAGAGCAAACGTTCTCACTCGGGACTTGCTGATTCGTGTGTATAGCAATTGCTAGAAATGCCGGCAACCTCATAATGTCTGTTGGAAAAGAAGCAGAGGTAAAGAGTGATGACTGGGAACAGAGCAGTAGGCAGGCAGGCAGGCACATCCTGACCTTACCTCAAGGGATGGCTTTTGATTTGTTTTTTAATATGAAATTTATTGTCAAAACTGGTTTCCATACAACACCCAGTGCTCATCCCAACAGGTGCCCTCCTCAATGGCCATCACCCACCCTCCCCTCCCTCCCACCCCCCATCAACCCTCAGTTTGTTCTCAGTTTTTAAGAGTCTCTTATAATTTGCCTCCCTCCCTCTCTAACTTTTTTTTCCTTCCCCTCCCCCATGGTCTTCTGTTAAGTTTCTCAGGAGCCACATAAGAGTGAAACCACATGGTATCTTTCTCTATCTGAGTTATTTCACTTAGCATCACACTCTCCAGGCCCATCCACGTTGCTACAAAAGGCCATATTTCATTCTTTCTCATTGCCATGTAGTATTCCATTGTGTATATAAACCACAATTTCTTTATCCATTCATCAGTTGATGGACATTTAGGCTCTTTCCATAATTTGGCTATTGTTGAGAGTGCTGCTATAAACATTGGGGTACAAGTGCCCCTCTGCATCAGTATTCCTGTATCCCTTGGGTAAATTCCTAGCAGTGCTATTGCTGGGTCATAGGGTAGGTCTATTTTTAATTTTCTGAGGAACCTCCACACTGCTTTCCAGAGTGGCTGCACCAATTTGCATTCCCACCAACAGTGCAAGAGGGTTCCCGTTTCTCCACATCCTCACCAGCATCTATAGTCTCCTGATTTGTTCATTTTGGCCACTCTGACTGGCGTGAGGTGGTATCTGAGTGTGGTTTTGATTTGCATTTCCCTGATGAGAAGTGACGTCGAGCATCTTTTCATGTGCCTGTTGAACATCTGGATGTCTTCTTTAGAGAAGTGTCTATTCGTGTCTTCTGTCCATTTCTTCACTGGATTATTTGTTTTTCAGGTGTGGAGTTTGGTGAGTTCTTTGTAGATTTTGGATACTAGCCCTTTGTCCGATATGTCATTTGCAAATATCTTTTCCCATTCCGTTCGTTCCCTTTGAGTTTTGTTGATTGTTTCCTTTGCAGTGCAGAAGTATTTTATCTTGATGAGGTCCCAATAGTTCATTTTTGCTTTTAATTCCCCTGCCTTTGGAGATGTGTCAAGTAAGAAATTGCTACGGCTGAGGTCAGAGAGGTTTTTTTCCTGTTTTCTCCTCTAGGGTTTTGATGGTTTCCTGTCTCACATCCAGGTCCTTCATCCATTTTGAGTTTATTTTTGTGAATGGTGTGAGAAATTGCTCTAGTTTCATTCTTCTCATGTTGCCGTCCAGTTCTCCCAGCACCATTTGTTAAAGAGACTGTCTTTTTTCCATTGGATATTCCTTCTTGCTTTGTCAAAGTTTAGTTGGCCATACTTTTGTGGGTCCAATTCTGGGTTCTCTATTCTATTCCGTTGGTCTATGTGTCTGTTTTTGTGTCAATACCATACTGTCTTGATGATGACAGCTTTGTAGTAGAGGCTGAAGTCTGGGATTGTGATGCCTCCCACTTTGGTTTTCTTCTTCAAAATTACTTTGGGTATTCAGGGTCTTTTGTGGTTCCATACAAATTTTAGGATTGCTTGTTCTAGCTTTGAGAAGAATGCTGGTGCAATTTTGATTGGGATTGCATTGAATGTGTAGATAGCTTTGGGTAGCATTGACATTTTGACAATATTTGTTCTTCCAATCCATGAGTATGGAATGTTTTTCCATTTCTTTGTATCTTCTTCAATTTCCTTCATAAGCTTTCTATCGTTGTCAGCATACAGATCTTTTACATCTTTGGTTAGGTTTATTCCTAGGTATTTTATGCTTCTTGGTGCAATTGTGAATGGGATCGGTTTCTTTATTTGTCTTTCTGTTGCTTCCTTATTAGCGTATAAGAATGCAACTGATTTCTGTACATTGATTTTGTATCCTGTGACCTTGCTGAATTCATGTATCAGTTCTAGAAGACTTTTGGTGGAGTCTGTCAGGTTTTCCATGTATAATATCATGTCATCTGCAAAAAGTGAAAGCTTGACTTCATCTTTGCCAATTTGGATGCCTTTGATTTCCTTTTTGTTGCCTGATTGCTGATGCTAGAACTTCCAACACGATGTTAAACAACAGCGGTGAGAGTGGGCATCCCTGTCGTGTTCCCGATCTCAGGGGAAAGCTCTGTTTTTCCCCATTGAGGATTTGTTTTTAATGTTTATTTTTGTGAGACAGAGAGGCAGACCATGAGCAGGGGAGGGTCAGAGAGAAAAGGAGACACAGAATCCGAAGCAGACTCCAGGCTCTGAGCTGTCAGCACAGAGCCCAACACGGGGCTTGAACCCACGAACCATGAGACCATGACCTGAGCTGAAGTCAGACGCTCAACCGATTGAGCCACCCAGGGACCCTTTGATTTTTTTTTTTAAAGAAAGTCACTTAAAGAAATAAAAAAATAATAAGAAAAAATAATTATTATGATAATTATGAAGTATAGGAATACTAATTGGAATATACATATATAATACACTGCAGTATTCCTAGGTGAAGAGGAATTGTGCAAGAAGCAATGTTAAATGGTATGAAAAGGTAGGAAACCTCATATTTAGCGTATAGACAATTGGAACAGGAGAGGATTGCTCGGAGTAGCTCTCCATAGAGCAGTAGAAAAGGCCTGAAATGAGGATTTTCCCAGTTACATTATCTTTGTGCTGAGGACTGCAAACGTCATCCTATAGTTACCGTATCACCAATGAATCTCTCCAGAAGTAACAGATAAGGAGGACATGATTTTGACCTCAAGTTCTGATGGGAAAGGTTATGTTAGAAAATAATGATAGCTTCTTCTCTCATATGTGTTTTTATTTCCTGGAAATTGTACAGTTTAAAATCCTTTCTCTTAGTTTATCTCTCTTTTCTGTCTTAGCCTGTGGAATTTGAGGAGGCAAATTGCCTACAGGTTTAAATACGTGTTTTAGAATTTTTGAATGGTTTGAAAATCATCATTTTTAAAGGAAAAAATGCATTGCTGCCTGGTGGTTTTAAAAGCTCTGTTTGTTTAATAAAAATTACGTGAGTATTTAAACATAGGTTGAAACTTTAAATAAATAGCTTAAAGCAAACTGAATACAGGAGTCTGAAAGGGAGATCTAAAATTATTTTTATGTGTAAAAAATGGAATTTTCTTTTATGAAAAAAAAAACATTTCTAGGGCTGTTTCACGGTAAAGTAGTTTCAGAACTGGTAGGAAGGAAATAAGGTATTTGCTAAAATGAAAGGCATTTTTTGTTCCTGAAAACACACTCTGTAGCTACCGAAATATAAGGTGATTTCAGCTCCCTTAAGTTTTGGTTTTATCGGGGCGCCTGGGTGGCTCAGTCGGTTAAGCGTCCAACTTCGGCTCAGGTCATGATCTCCCTGTTCCTGAGCCCAAGCCCCATGTTGGGCTCTGTGCTGATAGCTCACAGCCTGGGTCCTGCTTCAGATTCTGTGTCTCCCTCTCTCTGGGACCCTCCCCGGCTCACACTCTGTCCCTCTCTCTAAAAAATAAACATTAATTTTTTTTTTTTTAGTTTTGGTTTTATTATTTCCACAAGCAGTGACACTTTTATAATCCTCAAATTAAGTGTTATTTAAATTCTTCGGTTGGCCAGTGACCAGATTACTTGCTCTGGTCCTCTTCCATGAGGATTGGGGAAGGGTTTGAATTCACTCAATGTGTGTGTGTGTGTGTGTGTGTGTGTGTGTGTGTGTGTACGTGCGTGTGTGTGTCTCACGACTTACCTGTGGATTTATACCTTCATTGATCTACTCACTTACACATTTTCAGTAATAGTGTGTGCGCATTTTGCAGTAGCATAGTTTTGCGGGACAGCGATTCAAGGCTTTCCTGTTAATGGGGTGCAGAATTAGCCCCAAATGTTAAGGACTTTCATAAAATACCCCTAGAGGGCGCTCGTCAGCCAGCAGCGAGAGCAGGAAGCCCTGAGTCTCGCAGCCTGAGCAGACTGTTCTCTCCAGGGGCAGAGCACAACAAGCCCTTGGAAGGGTTGATATAGACACAGTATAAGATTTTTTTCTCTATTTTTCACCTAGCGTTCTCTCCGGTATTAACAAGAATACTTTTGACAGTGGCAGAGTCCAGTTATTTGATCCTTTGTACTGAAGCTTGCAATCTGTACAATTATGAACTGGGAAGTGTTAATTGGGGGGAATAAAGAAAAATTGCATCTAAATATTCTGCTGGATTTTAGACATTACATTTCTGGATTTTCTTCATGTTTTGATTTTACAGCATCTTTTAAAAAAATGTTTATTTATTTTTGAGAGAGAGAGAGAGAGAGAGAGAGTAGGGGAGGGGCAGAGAGAGAGAGGGAGGCACAGAATTCAAAGCAGGCTCCAGGCTCTAAGCTGTCAGCACACAGCCCGACGCGGGGCTCGAACTCACAAGCCGCAAGATCACGACCTGAGCCAAAGTCGGAGGCTTAACCGACTGAGCCACCCAGGTGCCCTGACAGCATCTTTTTTGAATCAGTGTGATTTAATGGGAAATGTACTTCGTAGTACATCTATGACCTTCGGCAAATTTAATGAGATTGCATTTTCTCACCTGCAAAACGAGTGCATGGTGCCTATTTCTCAAAGGTTGTATGATGATTGAGGGTATTTGTGAAGGAATCAGGTCCATAAGAATTGCTAAAGAAGATATTAAATCAGATTTAAACAGTAATGTTTTAATATTTTTTCTCTCTAGGTATTTCATATTATGCATGTCTTAATTATTTATGTAAGAAACTTCTAAACAGAAAAGAATTTCTCTCTCTGAAAAGTTTTACAATTTTCTGCTCATCAGAACCAAGATGTTCTTATTGAATCTTCTATCTTCAATGAAATTACATGTAAGACAGAAAGCAGAATGTATTTTTTTTCTTCTTTGTAAAATTTTTTTCAGAGAGACCGTGAGTGTAGGAGAGGGGCGGGGGGGGGGGGGAGAGAGAGAGAGAGAGAGAATCATTCCTTAAAAAATGTTTATATATTTTGTTTTGAGAGAGAGAGAGAGAGAGAGAGAGAGAGAGAGAGAGAGCGCGCAGGCCAACAGTAGAGGGGCAGAGAGAGAGAGGAGAGAGAAAATCCCAAGCAAGCTCTGTGGGGCTTGAACTCATGAACTGTGAGATCATGACCTGATCTGAAATCACGAGGTGGAGCCTCAACCGACCAAGCCACCCGGGCACCCTGAGAGAGAGAGAGAAAGAATCTTCAGTAGGCTCCACAGTCAGCATGGGGCCCATCGTGGGGCTTGATCCCATGACCCTTGGATTGTGACCTGAGCCAAAATCAAGGGTCAGACGTTCAACTGACTGAGCCACGAAGGTGCCCCAGAATGTGTTTTCTGACATAAGGTGTTTGTAGTTTTGATTCTAAGGCCAGTAATTTATTGAAGTGTTTTTAACATCTTCCAGTATCAATTATACATGCCTGTCCAGTGCATCCACTTCACGGGTTCAAGAACAAAACACTGATCATCTTAAAATATTAAATATACCCTTTTATTAACAAAAAACCAAAAGCTTTGTAAATCTTATGTCACTCTTTGTTCTCATGAAAGTTTTCATTTTTCTAGGAAATCAAGTGTTCACCCTTAGCTATTAAGTGAAGGCTAAAGATGCCATCAGGTGCCTAGCACTGACCTGAATATTCACTTTGGAAACATTGAGCTCCTTTTATGAGAGTGTGAGCTAAACCCATGTTTCCGTCAGGCTTTGACTTGATTGATTGGCAATTAGGAGATTTATATCTCGCTGAAGGAAAGAAACCTAAAGCTGTCAGATCTCAGCGTGCCTGCCATCCAAAGTTACAATTATGCAGGTGCGCCTTTTAATACTGAACAATTAGGACAAGTCGTGTCAGTGGCTGGCAGAGGGGAGCCGTGTGCGGAGGAAACTCTTCCTGGCTTCTGTGTCCCTTCCCGGGAAGTGGTCACCCTCTTTAGTTCTGGGGAAAATTCTTTTTTGGGCCAGACAAACCCGGTGCTCCAGGCTGAGCCCAAGCCAATACCAACAGTCAGCTCACGGCCCGTGAAAAGTTCTTGAGCGCTGGCTCTGAGGCACTTTGTCTGGGACAGCCAGGACAGTGGCCCCTTCTCCTCCAGACTTCTCATTTCAAGTGACTGACTCTGCCCAGACTCCCACCCAGCGACAGCCACCATGGTCCCTTGGTGAATCTGACCCCCCCAGTCTTGCCTGGAGAAAATAAATTAAGAGCTTGTTTCTTTCGCCTTTCTCCTTGCAGCAAGGGCACCCCACGACCCTACGGTATCTGCTTATGTGAGCCTGGCCATGTGAATCAGTCCCCCGAGAACTCCCACATTTATACCTCCAAAAGCCGAAAGCACCTTTGCTGTATTCTCTTTTCTATCAAACCATGGGGTTTGAGCCGGTCTCCACCAGCAAAGTACAGCCTTGTCCATGTGGATGGGGCAGAGGGAACCGGCCACCTTCTAAACGACATGATCACAATGTGGACTTCTTCCCAATTCGCTGGTCCTGGACTCTTTTGCCCCCCAGAGGGAGAGCCACCTCCATCCTACGAAACGTGAGGGAGAGGTGACAGGTGGGGTGGGATCTGATGAAGTAGAAACCTACCAGTTCTGCTGCCAACCTCTGAGCCAGAGGTGGGCAGACTCTTTCTGTAAAGGGACAGATAGGGACTATCTAAAGCTTGGCAGGTGGGGCGCCTGGGTGGCGCAGTCGGGTAAGCGTCCGACTTCAGCTCAGGTCACGATCTCGCGGTCCGTGAGTTCAAGCCCCACGTCGGGCTCTGGGCTGATGGCTCGGAGCCTGGAGCCTGTTTCCGATTCTGTGTCTCCCTCTCTCTCTGCCCCTCCCCCGTTCATGCTCTGTCTCTCTCTGTCCCAAAAATAAATAAAACGTTGAAAAAAAAAATAAAGCTTGGCAGGTCATACGGTCCTGTCAGACTTCAGCTCGGTCACTGTATTGTGAAAGCAGCCATGGGCAATATGCAAATGAAGAGGAATGCCTGTGTCCCCAGTGGAAGTTTATTTATACAAATAAGAGGCAGGCGCTGTGGGCTACAGTTTGCTGCTCTTGCTCAAAACCATCCCACCCCCATTAGCTCCCCAGAAAAATGGCCAATAAAAGCACCCTTCTGACAATAAGGATCAAGACCCAGGAATAAAAGAGAACAGACATCTGTTTAACTTTCTCGACTCCTTATTAGGGCTATTGTTGCCTCTAGAAGCCTCTGAAGTCCTGATAGATAGCAGGAGTGGATGTCTTGTGCAGACAGAGCTCTCACAGCGGCAGGGGAGACAGCCACCATCTGGAACGGATTAGGAGCCCACTCCTCCTGCACATTTGTAGACTGACATTGTGTCCATTTTGGTCAAATGTGGGCAGTGGGCTTCTTCATAGAATAGGCATTTTCCCCATAGAATATTTGCAAGAGGCACATTTTTTTTTCTTCCCTCCTTAACTGAACTGCAAAATGTATGCTCAGTGGAAAATTCTCCAACTAACATTTCATCAAGTGGCCCAACAGGCCACTTTTCCTCTCAGCTGGACACCGGCTTTGAAGATAATCACTGGCATCCAGCCGGGCAGTCCTGGAGCTCAGGCGTGGGTTGGGGACTCTCCTGTAATGCCCCAGCAACAGCCCGGGGAAATTGTGGGTCATCTGTTTGACTATCAACGTCACCCTGTTGTATACCCAAGGATTTAGCTTGGATGTGGCTCTTTAGAATGGTGGGCCAAATACTGGGAACAAATGAGGGTTTGCCTTCTTGAATGTTCACGTGTGGTCACGTGATAAGATCCTTGTTGCGATGTTTTTGCTGAGACCAGCATGCCTCAGCGAGGTCAGCCTTAATGGAAACTTAAGAGGATGTTAGTATTTGCCATGGAATTGACAAGACAGACCTGTACTTGGTGGTCTGCTGAGTCATTCTACATGTTATCATTAAATGAATCCTTCCAGAATTGTTCAGATGGATGGAGGATTGTGTTTGAGAATGGTAATTGCTGCCTAAAATCCTGAATGATAACTTGTATGTGCATGTATTTTCTTCTAAGAAGGAAAATATGCCTTGTAGATGTTATTTCCATAATCTCCATTTTTTCTTCTTTTGAATTCTAAATAATGTGGCTTACGAAACTGAAAAGGCAGCAAAAATAAAATTTCTTTTGGTAATGATTTCAATATCATTGTTTCCCCCTTTTTTTCTGTGAGCGACCACTAATGTTAAGACTGGGGTTGTTTCTTCTATATCAAAATAAGAGAACTTGTTTCCTTTCAATCTTTCTACTCAACCTGAATTTTGCTTTCTTTTCCTCTTCCATCACATTTCTTTCATCCATTCCTAGAGCTTTCTGATCCAGCCTGCTAGTTGATTTACCGATCTGCAACATTTGCGATGAAGTAGAGAAGGAAGGTTAGCAACTCACTGCTTCAAGTCTAGACTCCTTTGCTGAGGGCTCTCCTCTACCCTCTATGCTCCCTTGTGCCTTTTCTCCCTTTCTCTGCCCCCAACCCATTGCCTTTAAATAGTGATAAAATGCACACTTTTAAAAATAAGTCTTGGGGCACCTCGGTGGCTCAGTCGGTTAAGCGCTGACTTCGGCTCAGATCATGATCTCGCGGTTCATAGGTTCGAGCCCCGCATCGGGCTCTGTGGTGACAGCTCAGAGCCGGGAGCCTGCTTCGGATTCCGTGTGTCCGTCTCTCTCTGCTCCTTCTCCACTTGTGCTCTGTCTCTCAAAAATAAATAAACATTAAAAAATTAAAAAAAAATAAGTCTCCTGCTCCCTGCACCCCTCCTCTGAGGCAACCACAATGAATAGTTTGCTTGGGTGGTTCTGAAACTCCCCTGCGGGTGCAAGCACATGGTCCCCTGTCACTGGTTAAAGCAGTGGGATGGGGTATCCAGTCAACATTTTGCATTTTGTGTTCTTCTTTCAAACCTACCTCTTGAAGACTGTTCTATATCGGCACTTGTGGGTTGACTCCAAACCTTTTCACGGCTCCTGGGTGGTTTCTAGAGTCCTGTGTGCTCAGCTCCACCTTTTTCTTGTGACCATCAATCCTCACTGGTCCCCAGTATCCTTGGGTGTAATTGGGATGGCTTTCTCAATCCCTCAAGAGGTGTGTCCATCTCTGTCCCGAGGCCATGTGTTTCTTCCCCGCGTGCTTGATGCTTTAGTCTGGCTCATCCTTCAGAGCCCAGCTCATCCCATCCTCTACGGAAGTCTCTCGAGACTGTGCCAGTCAGGCTAGCACTTAGTTGTTCCGTTTGCCTTGTCTTGTTTCCCTCTGACAGAGCCCAAATGCCCTCCAGGCAACCGCTTCAGCCATCTTGTTCTTTCAACGTGTCTAGCACAGTCCCAAGAACTAATTTCATTGGATTCTTCCCCAAAGACATGGTCGCATCCATCACTTTCCCTTTTTGATTGTGAGCGCTTTTAGGGAAGGGGTCTCCGGGCTGCTTCTGAGATTGCTCACAGCCCCCAGAGAGTAATCCTGAGGCTCACCCCAAACAGTAAAGGCTAGGGTTAAGTTTTGTTGATCTCTCTCTCTTTACTGTCATTCTAAGGGGCAGCCTGAAGCCATGACTTTATATTATTCTCTCTGTTATGATTTTCCCAGTTTGCTTAGAAAACTCTAACATTGGCATGAGCAAACGTCGCAAGAGGTGTGGGCATTTTCATATCCGCTGAAAGATATACCAAGAGCAGACTCTAATGTAATTCAAGTTGACGTGATTTTAGAGAAAGAAGAGGCCTCAGCGAACCAGTGAGTTGCCTGGAATCACCCAGACTTAAGGGAGGTTAGAACTCAGGCCTTGGTCTCCAGGCGATGGGCTGTGTTTGGTTTACTCTGCCGCTGTGCCCTGCTCAGCCGTATCCTCCACCCCTGCCCTCGGGTACTAGGGCTTTCTGTTGTATAGTTGCAGTTTCTCTCACCTTTTCTTCCTCAGGAGGCAGAAACATTTATAATTCGCATATAACCCATCGCCTATGTTTGGTTATGGCGAATTGAATCCCTTGGTTAGGCATTGGTGGCTTCCTCAATGTTGTTCGGTAACTCTGAGGCAGACCAAAGCCCAGAACATCACTTGGAAGTCCTTCAGTTGTTCTTTCAAAGTTCTGATCTTGAGACAGTTTTCTGGATGTCATTTTTCTGTAGGGAGGCTTTTTAGACCCTGGCCGACCTCTTAGCTAAGTGATAAATTGCTGTTACATTTTGAAAAAATGAATTTGCTGTCTCCACCGGGCCCTTCCTTAGGTCAGGTAAGCTCCGTGACCTTCTCCCTGGGTGCCGAAGAATGCGTAGTCACTTTCATATTAAGAAAGAACTCTTTTTCCCTGCCATTTTATTTTCCAGCGTCCAAAGACAAAAAAACAATAATACGAAACAAAAACAAAACCCTGCAAAAAAGCAGTGGTGCAACATTTTGCAGCAGAAAAGTCTCCGCTGAAGTGACAATCTGAGTGTTGGGATTAAGAAAAGATTAAGGATACAAATTAGGCGATCGGGACAGAAAGTACCTGGTGGGCGGGATGTGGGGACAAAGAATGAAAAAAAAAAATGAAGAGTATATCCGGAAAGGCAGAGGTCATAAGCGTATCTTTTTATCTGCTCATCAATGTTCTGTGTTCACAAAACGGTTTTGAGGAAATGTAGTACAACAAATACAATGAAATGGTTTCAGAACTATTCCTTAAGGACAAGAACAGGTAATTTGTTACCCTCAAGGAACATAGTAGGAATTCAGTAAGTGTGTGCTGATTCCGTTACGGATGTAGTGCAACAAACTTTTTACATATAAAATATCAGTTGTCTCATTGTCAAAATCCCTATGGTTTTATCCATCTTTTAATGCTAACCCTTTTTATAATATGATCTCTTATGCACTACAAAATGCACAGGCAAGCAAACCTTATAGATACAATTAATAATATCATGGTATCAGTTGTTGTGTGTGTTTTTTTTTAATAGCTTGAAAGATTACTTTAATGTTCCATTTAAAGAACCAATGAATTACACAAAGGAGCCGTCTGAAGATATTAAGGTAGGTGTAGTCTATAGTGGATTGGAGAAATAATGCTAATTTATTTTCTTGTTTAGAAATGTCGATTTCAAGCAGTTGTGTTCAAATTGTATGCTGAGACTTAAGGTGCCTTAAATCAACATCCGTGGTATGAAATTTTGGAGAGGCTGTATAACTTCAGGGAACTTCTCTTTCCTGCAGAGTAAGCACACTTTAGGGGACATGTTCAATGGAATTCACTGGTGAGCTTGGCACAGACTTGAACTATTAAGTAAACCTTTTGGATTAGTGCCTTTATACCTGCACACACTGTTTCCACCTGGCGGCGGCAGCAGCTGAGAACAGGTGAAAACTGAACACCCATGAACAGGAAAGGAGGCAGGTGAACTTGAAATTTAGAAGCTGGTGTTGTAGTCACGTAACTCAGTCCAGCACAGGCCTGTGGCGACAGGGGGTTTTGTTGCCCTACATTTGTCATGGTGGACTTGTCTGGAATTATAGGGGTGTGATATATTATCTTCTGATTTTGTTTAGACAAAACGATCAGCTAGAAAGGGTGGGTGCATCATGCCAAGAATTATCTAAGTGAAACCAAACGCAACAGCCTGAAACGCTCGGACTGGGTTGTTTCCAAAACGTGTTCTTCCTCTGTGAGATGAAGTCAGCCCAAACTGCTGTCTGGAATGCAATAACCATTGCGAGGGTGCTGTGCTTTTAACAACGCGTTAGGAGAAAGTGTTTCTATGCCAGCCCCTGGAAGGTTATGTGATATATTAAGTTTTACAAGCCTGGTCCCTTTCTTGGTAGGGAAAAACCGATAAAGGAAAACTATATTGCCAGGGACTTGCCCCAGTGTGCATCTGAAACATCTCCACGACCACAGCCTGGCTTCGGACTCGCTATGATAGCCTTAGGCTTTTGGTGATTCCGTCGTCCAGTCTTCTCCTCTGTTAGCTACAATGTGCTATGCAGGCTGAGAAAATAGTGACAAGAGCCTTGCATTCTGAAATCTGGAGAGGTCTTTGTAATAGAAGTGGAGACTTGAGGTTGGGAGCAATAAAAAATAATTTTTTTTATTATTTATGAAATAGAAAATAGAAAATTTACCAAAAAAAACCCTCAAAAATGCAAAAACGTAGACTTATTATAATGCCTCCCTTCTCTTGGTTCGAAGTGTAAGGATTAGGAAGTGAAGATTTCCCTTTCTTTCCCCTTGACCCCCAAAGGAACCACAGCTAATGGTTTAGCAGCCATCACACCAGCCTCTTCCCTGTGCCTCTCTCTCTGACTACACACATCTGCACACACATAGTTCAATGGTATTTTTACCATATTGGACTGTACTGTACGTATTGTTTAACAGCATCTCTTTCTACTTAATCTTTGACATGGGTATTTTTTCCAAATCAGTTCAAATAAATCTGTTTCACTTTTAAAGGTTGCTACAAAGTATTCAAATACCTGTATATATTATCACTAAGTTGTCCCAATTTTAATGGACTTGTAGGTTATTCTTTTTTACATCTTTTTTTTAAGTTTATTTATTTATTGTGTGTGTGAGGCAGAAAGAACATGAGCAGGGGAGGGGCAGAGAGAGAGAGGAGAGAGAGAATCCCAAGCTCTGACAGCGCAGAGCCCTACGTGGGGCTCGATCCCATGAACCATGAGATCATGGCCTTGAGCCAAGATCAAGAGTCAGACACTTAACTGACTGGGCCACCCAGGCACCCCTGGACCTGTAGGGTATTCTTGAGAGAAGTACCTTACAAATAGCAAACATTTAGATCTTAGAGATCATCTGAGTAAAATTTCTCTTTTCGTAAACGAGGAAATCGAAACCCAGAAAGGCCTGATAATGACTAACATAATTAATGGAGAGCCGTGAGTAGTCATCTCATGGTTTTTAGGCATGAGGACTCATTGTACGCCAAAAAAGAACATAAGGGTGCTCATGGGAGGGCAGAGAGACAAAGAAGCCTTCTTTCCTTCACTCACTCATTCATGTTCTTTCTCTTCTAGTTGTTAGGGACACATCACTAAAGAAAACAGAGAATAATCTCTGCCTTCAGGAAGCCAGCAGTTTAGTGGGATGGGTGGGGAGAGACAGAGGATAAACATAATAAATAAGTAAATTATGTTGTGTTAGAAAGTGATAAAATCTGCCGAGAAAAATTGAGGAGAGAGGTAGGGTCTGGGGGGAGTGTCAAATTACAGTTTTAAGCAAGAGGTTCAGATCAGAGAGGACCTCACTGGCTTTTTATAAGAGAAAGAGCTTTAGTGAGGTGTAATTGACATACAATAAACCACACGTATTTAATGGACATCTGAGAAGTTTTGACGTACGGAGTATACACTCAGGAAGCAACCACCACAGTCAAGATAATGAACATCCATCACTCTCAAAAGCTTCCTCCTGTCCTTTGTAACCCATCCTTCTTGCCCCTCCCTGCTGCCCGACCAACAATTATTACTAGGCTTCTTGTCACTATGCACATCAGCTGGAATTTTCTACATAGTGATACAAATGGAATCATATTGGCATGTACTTTTTTTGGAGGGTTGTATTGCTTCTTTCAGCTTAATTATTTTGTGATTCATCTTGTTGAGTGTACCAATAGTCCATTCTTTTTCATTGCTGAGTACTATTCCATTGTTTAACCATTGACCATTTGATGGATATGTAAATTGCAGTTTTGGCCATTATAAATAAAGTTGTTTTGAACACTCATGTACACATTTTTGTATGGACATGTTTCATTTCTTAAAACAATTTTTTAAAATTTATTTTATTTTAGAGAGAGAGAGAGCACAAGCAGGGAAGAGGAGCACAGGGAGAGGGAGAGAGAGAATCTTAAGCACGGAGAATCAGTGTGGAGCCTGATGCGGGGCTCCATCCCACAACCCTGGGATCGTGACCTGAGTGGAAATCAATAGTTGGACGCTCAACTGACTGAGCCATCCAGGTGCCCCTTATGCTTCGTTTCTATCAGATAAATACTTGGGAATGAAATGGCTGTGTGATAGGGTAGGTACATAAATTTAGCAATGTGGATGGAACTGGAGAGTGTTATGCTAAGTGAAATAAGTCATACAGAGAAAGACAGATACCATATGTTTTCACTCTTCTATGGATCCTGAGAAACTTAACAGAAGACCATGGGGGAGGGGAAGGGAAAAAAAAGTTAGAGAGGGAGGGAGGCAAACCATAAGAGACTCTTAAAAACTGAGAATAAACTGAGGGTTGATGGGGGGTGGGAGGGAGGAGAGGGTGGGTGATGGGCATTGAGGAGGGCACCTCCTCAGGATGAACACTGGGTGTTGTATGGAAACCAACTTGACAATAAATTTCATATTAAAAAAATAAATAAAATGCCAAGCCCTTTTCTAAAGTGACTGCAACATTGTAGATTCTCCTGTAGACTGTATGCATCCCGATTGCTTCAAGTCCTCACCCATACTTGTTAGGGTCAGTCTTTTTTAATTTGAGACATTCTCAAAGGTGTGTTGTGCTATTTTGTTAGGTTTTGAATTGCAATGCCCTGATGACTATTGATGTTGGTCATCTTTTCATACACTCCTTTGCCTCCTATATTATTTCTTTGGCGAACTTTCTGTTAAAACCTTTTGCCATTTAAAAAAACTTTTTTTATAGAGAATTTTGAGAGTCCTTTAAATATTCTGAGCATAGCTATTTTGTCAGATATATAATTTGGAAGCATTTCCTTCTCATTTTCTTAACAGCTTCTTCTGAAGAGCAGAAGTTCCTTAATTTTGCTGAAGGCCAGTTAATCATTTTTTTAAAATGTCTTTATCTATTTTTGAGACAGAGAGAGACAGAGCATGAGCAGGGGAGGGACGGAGAGAGAGGGAGACACAGAATCTGAAGCAGGCTCCAGGCTCCGAGCCGTCAGCCCAGAGCCTGATGCGGGGCTCGAACTCACAGACTGAGAGATCATGACCTGAGCTGAAGTCGGACGCTTAACCAACTGGGCCACCCAGGCGCCCCAATCATTTCTTTCTTGTAGGCATTTGGCATGGTATCTAAGAAATCTTTGTCTAATGCCAAATCACAAAGGTTTATCTTAGGTTTTATTTTGGAAGCCTTAGAGTTTTATGTTTTACATTTTAATTTATGATCCATTTTGAGTTAATTGTTCTGACTTTAAAAAATTCAGAGTAATGTCCAATTGTTCCATCATTTGTTGAAAACACCATTTTTTATTCTTTCTCCATTAATTTCATTTTGTAACTTTGTGCAATATAAACTGACATGAATGGGCTTATTCTGGGACTCTCTTTTCTGTTCCATTTACCTATATGTCTATCTACACACCAATGCAAGACTCCCTTGATCATTATAGCTTTCTAATAAGTCTTGATGTCAGATAATACGAGCCCTCCAAATGCAAGCCTTTGTTTTCCTTTTTCAGAGTCATCTTTAGGATTGGCTCTTCTGGGTTCTTTGTGTTGCCATATGAATTTTTGAATTAGCTTGCCAATTTCTAAGAAATGTCTATTGGAATTGTAATTTGGATTGTGTGGAGTCTATAGATCAGTTTGCAGACAATTGCTCCCTTGACAGTGTTGAATCTTTGGGGCACCTGGATGGCTTAGTCGGTTAAGCGTCTATTGATTTCAGCTCAGGTCATAATCTCTGGGTTCGTGAGATTGAGCCCTGTGTCAGGCTCTGTGCTGAGAGTGCAGAGCCTGCTTGGGATTCTCTCTCTCTGGCTTGGGATTCTATCTCTGCCACTCTCCTCCCTTGTGGTCTCTCTCTCTCTTTCAAAATAAATAAACTTAAAAAATAAACAGTATTGCGTCTCTTGATATATGAAGATGGTCTGTGTCTTCGTTTATTTGGGTCTTTAATTCTTCTCAGCAATGTTTCCTAGTCTTCTGTGTAAAGATCTTTCACACCTTTTGTCAGACTCATTCGTAAGTATTGTATTTTTCTGATGCTATTGTAAATGGAATTAATTTTTAATTCAAATTTCTAAGTGTTCATTGCTAACACACAGAAATGCAACTGATTCTGTATGCCTTATATTCAGCAACATTGCTAAACTCCCCTGTTAGTTCTCATAGGTATTTTTTTTTTTTGAAATTCCATAGGATTTCTACATAGACAATCATGTTGCCTGTGAATGAAGAATGCTCTTTTTCGTTTTAGTCGACATGAATTGTACTTCTTTGTCTTGCCTCATAGGTTGGAAATCCCAGTACGAAGTTGGGTAGAAGTGGTAAAAATGGACATTCTTGCCTTTTCCTGATCTTAGTGAGCAACCATAAAGTCTTTTACCATTAAATATCATGTGTAAAGATATGTTTACACATATGTTTGCCATATGTTTATGGTAGGTTTTCTTTAAAGACTTAAAAAAAATTTTTTTTTTTATTTTTGAGAGACAGAGAGACCAAGCACAAGTAGGGGAGGGGCAGAAAGAGAAGGAGACGCAGAATCCGAAGCAGGCTCCAGGCCCTGGGCAAATACTTTAAAATACAACTACAGACCAATATTCCTCATGAATAAAGACACAAAAATTATAAACAAAATTTCAGCAAATCACATCCAACAGTATATAAGGAGGATAATATACCATGACCAAGTAGGATCGATCCCAGGAATGCAAGCAGTTTGCTCTAATATTCAAAATCAATCACTGTAATTCACCACATTAACAGACTGAACTAGAAAAACCGTACAATTATGTCAATAGATACAGAAAAGGCATTTGAAAAAATCCCAGATCTATTATTGACAAAACTTTTTATCAAATAAGAAGTAGAAGGGAACCTTCTTAACCTGATAAAGAGCATGTATAAAAAACATACAGCTTAGGGCAATAAAAGTACTCCATATGATACTCTAACGATGGATACATGTCATTATACATTTGTCCAAACCCATAAAATATACAACACCAAGAGTGAGCCATAATGTAAAGTATGGACTTTGGGTGATTGTCAATGGAGGTTAATCAGTTACAGTAAGCGTAGCACTCTGGTAGAGGACGTTGGCCATGTGGAAGGCTGTACACGTGTGGAGCCAGGGGATATATGGAAGATTTCTAAACTTTCCTCTTAATTTTTCTCTGAACCTAAAATGGCTCTTAAAAAAAGCCTTTACGGGTGCCTGGGTGGCTCAGTCGGTTAAGCGTCCGACTTCAGCTCAGGTCATGATCTCACAGTTTGTGAGTTCGAGCTTCGGCTCAGGTCATGATCTCACAGTTTGTGAGTTCGAGCCCCGCGTCGGGCTCTGTGCCGACAGCTCAGGGCCTGGAGCCTGTTTCGGATTCTGTGTCTCCCTCTCTCTCTCTGCTCCTCCCCCACTTGTGCTCTGTCTCTCAAAAATGAATAAACGTTAAAAAAAAATTAGTATCTGTGGAATCTTACTTAAGTCCTGGCATTCTCAATATGAGTTATTTGTTTTGTTTTTCTTTATCTCTCATATCAGTAGTGCTAGAGATTAGTTAATATTCCTGAGCTTCTTGGAGAACCAGGTTTTTGTTGCACCTCTAATTTCACTGTTTACTATTTCAATGATTGTAACTCTGATCTTGATTATTTCCTTCATCCTGATTACTTTGGATTTAATTTTCTCTTCTTTATAAAAATTTCTTAAGCTGGAAGTTGAGATAATTTATTTGAAATCTTTCTTCTTTTCTAATATATGTGTTTAGTGCTACAAAGTTCCCTCTGCATACTTCTTTAGCTGTATCCCTCAAATTTTGACTTGTAGTACTTTCAGTTTCTTTTAGTCTAAACTATTTTCTAATTTACTTAAAACATTTTTTTAATGTTTATTTATTTTTGAGAGAGAGAGAGAGACAGAGCACGAGTGGGGGAGGGGCAGAGAGAGAAGGAGACACAGAATCCAAAGCAGGCTCCAGGCTCCAAGCTGTCAGCACAGAGCCCGACGCGGGGCTCGAACTCACAAACTGTGAGATCGTGACCTGAGTGGAATTCAGACGCCCCACCGACTGAGCCACCCAGGCGCCCCATCTAATTTACTTTTTTGATTTCTTTTTCTAGTCCATGATTTATTTAAATGTGTGTTATTTAGTTTCTAAATATTTGGAAAATTCCAGATATCTTTCTATTATTAATTTCTGGCTTATATTGTGGTCAGAGAATATATTTTGTATGACTTGAAAACTTTTAAACTAATTAGGACATTTTCTCTTATGGCCCAGAATGTGGTCTATCCTGGTAAATATTCTATGTTTACTTGACAAGAATGTGGTTTCTGCCATCTTGTTGGGCGGAATGTTCTATAAATGTTGATAGTCTTTTCAAGTCTTCTATATTCTTTACTGCTATTTTGTTGGTTTTTAAAACTACCTATTGAGAAGAGGTGATGAAATCTCAGACTATAGTTGTGAAATTTTCTATTTTTCCTTATAAGTTCTCTCAATTTTTGCTTCTTGTCTTTTCAAACTCTGTTCTTGTTTGAATCAATATTTAAGACTATTATGTCTTCTTTAAGATTTGACCCCTTTATCACTATGAAATAGCTATTTTTATCTTTGGTAATATTTTTTTGTTCTAAAAGCCTTCTTGATATTAATAGAGGTACTCCAGCATTTTTTTTTGATAAGTGCTAGCATGATATATCTTTTTTGATTCTTTCACTGTTACTATATTTTTGTCTTACAGTGAATTTCTTATAGCCATTTTATAGATAAGGTTTGATTTTTAAAATCCAATCTGTCTTGTAATTGAGATTTCAGACCATTTACATTTAATGTAGTTATTAATATTGGAGGGGCGCCTGGGTGGCGCAGTCGGTTAAGCGTCCGACTTCAGCCAGGTCACGATCTCGAGGTCTGTGAGTTCGAGCCCCGCGTCAGGCTCTGGGCTGATGGCTCGGAGCCTGGAGCCTGTTTCCGATTCTGTGTCTCCCTCTCTCTCTGCCCCTTCCCCGTTCATGCTCTGTCTCTCTCTGTCCCAAAAATAAATAAACGTTGAAAATATTGTTGATTTTATGCCCACTATCTTGCTACTTTAAAAAAATTGTCCTATTTATTCTTTGTTTCTTTTTCTCTGTTTTCTGTCTTCTCTTGAATTGATTATATTTTATAGTTCCATTTTATGTATTTTCTTGATATGTTTTATGTATTTCCTTCTTGTGTGATTTTAGTTGTTGCTCTAGGATTCATACTATACATCTTTAACTTATCACTGTACTTCAAATGAGAATACAGCTTTTTATGTATCATATAGGAACTTTTTAACCGTGTACTTTTATTTTTCCCATCTGGTTTCATGTTACTGTTTTCACACATTTCACTTTTACACATATTATAAATTTCACAATAGAGCGCTGTTATTTTGCTTTTAAATAACTACGTATATTTTTAGGATATGTAAATAATGAAGCCTTTTAAATTTAGCTACATAGTTACAATTTCTGATGCTCTCCATTTCATCTGGTTTCACTTTCTGTGTAAAGAAGTAAAAAAAAAAATAATTTCATGCAATGCAGATGAGTGCAGTGATGAGTTCCTTCAGGATTGACACATCCGAAAAGTTTCTATTTTGCCTTTGTTTTTGGAAGATATTTTCACTGATTTTAGAATTTTATACTGAAATTTCTGTCTTTCAGGATTTAAAGATCTTGCTCCCCTGGTTTCTGGCTTTTGTTGTTTCTAATAACAAGTGGGCTGTCATTTCTTTGTTCCTTTGCCTATACTGTGTCCTTTCATGCTATGGATGCTTCTAAGATTTTGCTTTCAGTAGTTTTAGTCGATTTTATTATGATTTGCCTTAGGGTACTTTTCTTTCTTTTTAATTTTTTAACGTGGATTTATTTTTGAGAGAGAGAACACAAGTGGGGATGGGGAAGAGAGAGAGGGAGACACAGAATCCGAAGCAGGCTTCGTGTTCTGAGTTGTCAGCACAGAGCCTGACACGGAGCTCGAACTCACGAACTGTGAGATCATGACCCGAGCCGAAGTCGGACGCTTAACCGACAGAGCCACCCAGGTGCCCCTAGGGTACTTTTCTTTATGTTTATTTGATTTAGGTCTCCTCCTCCTCCTTCTTTTTAATATATCTTCCATGTCACTACTTGACATGTTTAATCTCTCCCCTAACTAACTTCTAGAACATGTGGAATGCCATTTAAAAACTCTCTCAGCATCTGTTATCTGATGCTCAGTGTCTTAAAAATTGTTGCTTCATATATTTTTGTTGTTGTTTCAGGAAGGAGGGTAAGTTCAGTTCCTATTACTCTATCTTTTCATGGGAAGTTCCTTCTTATTATACTTCTTCAGAGAGATCTCTGTTGTTAGTATTTGGGGGCTTTTATACGGTCACTTTTAAGAAAATGTTGCAGGCAGAAGAAATAGCTAGTGACAGGCCCTGGGGCAAGACTGTGTTCAGCCATACTTGAAGACCATTCAGGAAGCCAGACTGGCTGCAGTGGAGTGAACACGAGGAGAAAAACAGATGAGACGAATCTAGAGGAGTAGTGGGGGATTAGGTTGTGTGTAATTTGGTAGACATTGGAAAGGACGTCAGGTGTTTTGAGGATGGGCTTGGAGAGTTTGAGCAGAGGAGTGACATGATAAGACATGTTATCTGACATCAGGATTGAAAACAGTTACTCTGTTGCACGGAGAATTGAATCTGGAGGTGAGACAAGTGTGGAAACCAGGAGAAGGGTGAGGCAACCATTTCAATCCTCTATCCATCATCCATCCATCCATCCATCCATTCATCCATCATGGATCCATCCATCCATCTATCTATGAATTACTTATGGAATTTCCACTGTTTTCTAGACATTTTAAGTTTCATTTATTTACCCATTTATCAAATAACCTTTGAGTACCTACTGGCTATTGGCATTCCAACAGTGAAGAGACAGTGAAAATATAGCTCTGCCTTCTTAGAATGTTCATTCTCATAGAGTAAACTCACAATTAATTACTTAACCACAGTTGTGAAGACTGCTCCAGAGGTGACAGGTGCTCTGAGAACATACAATGGGAGATCTGATCTAGGTGGTGGAGGGTTAATGTCCAAGGACAGCGAAGACTTTCTGGGAGGGAGGCACCTCACTTGAGCTTAAAGGGTGAACTGGAGCTATCTACTGCAAGAAGGAGACTTGGAAGAACATTTGAAACATGAGATATACATATATTTTTTAATATATGAAATTTATTGTCAAATTGGTTTCCATACAACACCCAGTGCTCATCCCAAAAGATGCCCTCTTCAATGCCCATCACCTACGCTCCTCTCCCTCCTACCCCCCATCAGCCCTCAGTTTGTTCTCAGTTTTTAAGAGTCTCTTATGCTTTGGCTCTCTCCCACTCTAACCTCTTTTTTTTTCCTTCCCCTCCCCCATGGGTTTCTGTTAAGTTTCTCAGGATCCACATAAGAGTGAACACATACGGTATCTCTCTTTCTCTGTATGGCTTATTTCACTTAGTATCACACTCTCCAGTTCCATCCACGTTGCTACAAAGGGCCATATTTCATTCTTTCTCATTGCCACATAGTACTCCATTGTGTATATGAACCACAATTTCTTTATCCATTCATCAGTTGATGGACATTTAGGCTCTTTCCATAATTTGGCTATTGTTGAGAGTGCTGCTATAAACATTGGGGTACAAGTGCCCCTATGCATCAGTACTCCTGGATCCCTTGGGTAAATTCCTAGCAGTGCTACTGCTGGGTCATGAGGTAGGTCTATTTTTAATTTTTTGAGGAACGTCCACGCTGTTTTCCAGAGCGGCTGTACCAGTTTGCATTCCCACCAACAGTGCCAGAGGGTTCCCGTTTCTCCACATCCTCTCCAGCATCTATAGTCTCCTGATTTGTTCATTTTGGCCACTCTGACTGGCGTGAGGTGATATCTGAGGGTGGTTTTGATTTGTATTTCCCTGATGAGGAGCGATGTTGAGCATCTTTTCATGTGCCTGTTGGCCATCTGGATGTCCTCTTTAGAGAAGTGTCTATTCATGTTTTCTGCCATTTCTTCACTGGATTATTTGTTTTTCAGGTGTGGAGTTTGGTGAGTTCTTTGTAGATTTTGGATACTAGCCCTTTGTCCGATGTGTCATTTGCAAATATCTTTTCCCATTCCGTCGGTTGCCTTTTAGTTTTGTTGATTGTTTCCTT
The DNA here is from genome assembly GCF_018350175.1 of Felis catus. Lineage (NCBI taxonomy): Eukaryota > Metazoa > Chordata > Mammalia > Carnivora > Felidae > Felis > Felis catus. The sequence continues at coordinate 33,790,151 of NC_058379.1, read as the reverse complement.
TGCTGTGCAGAAGCTTTTTATCTTCATGAGGTCCCAATAGTTCATTTTGTCCTTTAATTCCCTTGCCTTTGGGGATGGAAACACGATATGTTTTTTAGAAGCACCTGAAGTCAGTGTAGCATAAAAACAAGGGAATAGGATGGTCACCAAGTCTGAGATTATGCAGGGCTTTACAATATATCCTCAGTGTTCCTATATCACAAGGGCAATGAAAAACCACTGAAGGGAGTTTTTCAACTGAGCAGCTGTGATCAGGTTTTAATTTTAAGAAGACCACTGTGATGAGAGTGTGGACAGTGGATTAGAGGAAGCAAGAAAACAAATGGAGTGTTCTTTGAAGAGATTATTGCACAACTCAGGGAAGACAGTATTAGTTTGGACCAGAGCCGTCCCAGGGGATATGCGGGGAACACAGAGGCTGCAGAAGGGGAAGCTTTTGCTCTTACAGAGCGCTACAGCCCAGAGGAGGAAATGGGCACACACAAGCAGCAGTGCCTCTACAGCATGGCCAGGATGACATGCAAACAAAGAAGAAAAGGACCCAACTCGGACAGGAGTTCAGAGAAGGCTTTCTGGAGAAGCGGACGCAGGAAGCTGGAGCATGACTAAGTCAGCTGAAGACGTGGCCAGAGTATCCCAGGGGAAAGAATCTTCATTGTTTGGGTGAATAAATCAGCCCTGCCTCCCTTTTAGTCGCAGATGGTAAGGCACACATCCCCAATGGCATGTGGCGCTTTTTCTCATGGGAATGAAATACGTGAAGTCTTAGTTTTCATAACAAGTCTGGAGTATGATGAAAGTCACAGAGGAGGGCGTTGGGATTCAGGGAGGTTAACTGACTTGCGCAGCCCCCCACACACTGTAGGGTGCCGTGACCATCCACAGCACCGTCCACCTCTTTTTTCAATGTCCCAAGGTTCGCTGCATTGTTTTGTGCCATCCGGGCCAGATCAAACACTGCTCTTCCAGACTCACGGATTATTTGCTATGGTGTCTCTAAAAGTTGTTCCTTCTGCTCAGCGTGGGATAAACCGCCACAGCGCTCATTTCTGTGGTAACGCATCTGAAATTTTGCCTGATTGGGAGCTGTGGATCAAAGAGTATAAAGACGAATCGGTTCTGAGGATCTAATGCACAGCATTGTGATTACAGCTAACAATACCATATTATAGACTTAGGAGTTGCCGAGAGAGATGTTAAATGTTCTCACCACAAAAAAAAAAAAAAATGGTAATTATGTGACATATTGTAATGCATAAGTGTATCAAATAAACACATCATAAACCTTATACTTACACAATGTTACATGTCAATCAGGTCCCAGTAAAGCTGGAAAAAAAAAAATCCAGAAGTCACTTACTATCTTGCAGGTCAGTCTTGCTGGAGACGACATGAATGAAAACATGTTTTTCACGAATGACGAATGAACGCTCACACCCGCGTCACCGCTTGACTTTCCTTGAGTGTAACCATGGCTCAATTAACAGCCTATTACGGCATTTAATCTCATCAACTCTCTATTATTTGTGTGCACTGTTTTCTTTCTGAGAATTCTCCATGGTGAACGTTTAGTCCAAATTGTCCCCCTCGCCTCCGGCCAGCATGCATGAGGTCCGTTTCAACCTGTTGATAGTGTCCCAGGGCCAGCTCCAGGAAAAATTGTAAAGCGATTTCCCACCCCACGTTTTCCTTTTCTGATGAGGCTGTCCCATCTGGCTCCTAGTACTCTCAAGTTACCCAGGTTCTTCCAGTCAGGAGGAAAATAGCTGAAAAAATAACTATAATTTTGGTGTGAGTTACTTAATGTGTTTAGCCTCACAGGAATGTTTTAAAAGAGAACCACAGAGAGCGAGAGCGAGAGCGAGGCACCGGGAGAAAGAAAAGTCAGAGAAAGGTGCCGTGTGGCATGGGGGGGGGGGGGGAGGAGGTGTTTTCAATGGTGTTGGCCAGGACTGGGCTCACACCCAGGCATTCGTGGAGTTGGCCCTGGGTACACGTTCAGGAATGCAAACGCATTTTAAAATGAGCATTTAGCAAGGCAAAGGGGAACCAGCTGCCGAACGTTCATTTACTACATCATAAGGTGAAGTAGAAATAAATGGTTTTCCTCTTAGTATGTTTTTTCTTTGTCTAAGCCCTAGTGTCTCACCAACAGAACTGCTTCTATTACTGCAAACACGTGTCTCGGGGACAGTAAAGTCCCATTACTGTGGCCACACGGTTAGGTGTCTCTGTCACCAGTGCGTTTGTGGGGAGGTAAACTTTCACTTCTTCTCCTCAGACTTGGATTTGCCCTTTGTGAGTGAGGGGAGAGGGGGCTCTTTGGCGTGGTGAGGGGAGCAGCCCCTGGGGGGATTTCGGGTTGAGTTTTAGCTCCTTTGGGTTAAGTTGGGTTAAGAACTTAACCGCCTCACGTTTGGGTTGAGGTTTAGCTCCTTTGGGTTAAGTTGGGTTAAGAACTTAACCGCCTCACGTTTGGGTTGAGGCTTAGCTCCTTTGGGTTAAGCTGGGTTCCTTTTCTTAATCTCTGAAACAATGAGTTGAATAAAAAGATGGAGAAGAACTCCTTTCTCCTAATGCCCTTCCATCTTATGGATGAAATGCCCGCTTTCACTGACCTGCTGAACACTACCCGCTCAAACCCGGTGGCTTGAAGTGGTCTCCCGCCTCTTCTAAACTGGACGAGAGACTGAGAACACAGGTGGGAGCCGGGTGTCCCCTGATGCAGACGCATAGCTCCTGGTCTCGGAGACCTGTGGTCACGATGTCCGTGGGACCTGACACGAGCTGGCTGACACCGGTTCTGAATAGCAGGCTGTCCTGGTTGACAGTGGAGCCAAAGCTCTCTTGTAAAAAATGTTTTAGGTTTAAAAATGACACGTCTTAACTTATGCCAGATGTAACGTGTTTTTGTTTTTTAATTTAAAAAAATGTTTCTTGATGTTTATTCTTTTTTTTTAATTTTTTTTCAACGTTTTTTATTTATTTTTGGGACAGAGAGAGACAGAGCATGAACAGGGGAGGGGCAGAGAGAGAGGGAGACACAGAATCGGAAACAGGCTCCAGGCTCCGAGCCATCAGCCCAGAGCCTGACGCGGGGCTCAAACTCACGGACCGCGAGATCGTGACCTGGCTGAAGTCGGACGTTTAACCGACTGCGCCACCCAGGCGCCCCTCTTGATGTTTATTCTTAAGAGAGACATAGCGTGTGGGGGAGGGGCAGAGAGCGGGGAAGATGCGGAATCCGAAGCAGGCTCCAGACTTTGTTTGAGCTTTCGGCACACAGTTCCTCCTGGGGCTCAAACTAGTAACCCAGAGATCGTGACCTGAGCCAAAGTCGGGGGCTTAACCGACCGAGCCACCCAGGAGCCCCTGAAGTGTGTGTGTGTGTTTTTTTTAAAGAATAGTAAAATGTCAAAGCAGGTGTTCTTGTAACTCTTTTTCTACCCAGGCAACTGCAAATATTTACCAGTGATGTTAATTTTCCAATGGGGGGGAGGGGTATTGGTCCTGCCTCTGTCCCTGTCCTCCTCACGGCCAAACATTTGGATGGGTCTCATTTTGACTACTTTAGGTGAACGCTTTGTCTACCCAGTGAGCTGAAACCCTCTCAGTGGATGCCTGTGATTACTTGGGAAAACCGGAGGTTGACCCAGCCAGCGCTGGACCTCACTGTGATATCACCATTTGGTGTCTCAGAGTGGACCCTGCTGTCCTTCTCTTTGTCCCTTTTCTTCTGCGGAGATGCCGCCTCCCACCCTTAGGCATAGCATGTCAAGACAGGCTCGTGCGGGAGGGGTTCTGGTAATCCGCGACTTTGCTACCCTGGGTTCGGCCTCAAATTGTGGAGTAAGGCTTTCCCTGCAAATTGCTTCCAGCATGAGTAAATGGGGTGAAAGAGAGTGAAGTGACAAAGTCTTTCATACTGACTTCCCCAAAATAATGTAAGTGGGGCTGTAAGAATACAGACGGTTCCCATTTTATGGAGGGTTTGCCTTGAGATTTTGTGTCTTTATGATGGTATGAAAGCGATACCATTCAGTAGCAGCTGAACTTCAAATGTTCAATTCCTATGTGAGTATTTCCTGAGGCTGGGCAGTGGCAGCAAGCTGCGCCTCCCAGGCAGCCCCATGATCTGGAGGGTGAACAAGGACAGCACTTAACAGCCATTCTGTCACTCTCAGGCCAGTATTCAGTTACGTGAGATATTCAGCCCTTGACTCTGAAATAGGCTTTGTATTAGATGATTGTGCCTAACTGTAGGCTCATGTAAGTGTGGTGAAAACATTTCAGGCAGGCGAGGCTAAGCTATGATGTTCAGTAGGTGAAGGCGTGTTCAGTGGGTTTTCAACTGACGATGTTCTAAATTTATGATGAGTTCATTCAGACCCAAGTCCCGGAAGGTCTGCACCTGTGTCAGGGTTGTTGCGCAGATTGAAAATGCAGACGTCTGTCCAGCAACTCAGAGCCGGGCAGGTGCACATTTAGTGGGGGTTACCTGTTGTTGCCACTGCTGAGGCTTTACTATTTCAGGTTCTTTAGAGTAGGGCTCCTAGTAACTTTCAACCAGATGGATTGGCTCAACAGTATAGCTCCGAGAACCAGAGAGGCCTGGGTAAAGACTTCTCCCTGTTTTCTCGTCTCTTAATGTTGCTAATAGTGCCTAATTCATAAGTGAAAATTAAATGCTCTTTGTAAACCATTTAGCAAGGCAAGGTGTAAGTATTTAACTAGTGCAGAACTAGTTAGTAAAAGTGACAGCCAGACTGAGAAGCTAGGATTTCTTGGTTGTTTTTTTATTTTCCTCTCTCTTGTTCCCAAAGACGTTGGAAGCCCAGCTTCCTGGACTGTTCGCATTGTTTCCAGTTAACCCAGAGGCAGAAATTCCATTGTTTGTAGCTTTGAGGTCTGGATCATAAAATTGCAAGCAGATGATCTTTTATCACTGCATAGACTTTCTGTGCAAAGAAGACATTATTTTGAAAACTGGTCTTGTGCCTGGAAAGGGCAAGATGAGATCCCTCCACGCCCATTTTCTCTTTTGCGTGCCTGCATCATCCATCCATTCAGGCAGATGGGTTCACCTAACAGTTCCTCATTAACGTTAGTTGAATAAACGGTCTGAATCTTCTTGCCAAAGGTCTTCATTCTGAAGTGTCCTCTGCATTTCTAAAGTCCCAGTTATGGTACTTAGTGTTGCAGAAATTACTGTTAGCTACAGATGGAAAATTCTGGAAAAAGAAGAGATATCAGCCACCGAAGGGAAAAGGGTTAAGGAGGTACCAGCATGGGATGGATTGGAATCTCTAAAGATTTGGGAAATACTCCGTCAAGGATTGATTTGCGGGACGCCTGCGTGGCTCAGTCAGTTATACACCCGGCTCTTGATTTTGGCTCAGGTCGCAATCTCATGGTTCGTGAGAACCAGCCCCCCATCGGGATCTGCGCTGATTGCACAGGACCTGCTTAGGATTCTCTCTCTCCCTCACTCTCTGCCCCTCCCCCACTTGCTCACACACCCTCTCTCAAAAATAATAAACATTGAAAGAAAAAAAGAATTGTTTCGACAGGATTCCAAGTTGGTGGACCAGCGAATCAAAGTTGCTGTGATGTAGGAATAGTTTCAGCGAGCCTCGGACGTTGTTGGAAGATGGGAACGTGTTATGTCTCCAGCTCCAGGTTTTTGGATACGCGGGCACTGCTCAGCCCCACGCTTACCTGAGGTGTGCTTTGCGCACTGTGGTTCTGAGGCAAGCAACCAGGAGGTATCACTTACCAGTCTCCATGATCTTCCTGAGAGCATCCTTCCCTAGGGAGCATCTACATTTTGGCCAAACATTAGGCACTTAATATTTAATGTTAAAAGAGAAACTGTTTAGAAAGTCTAGGAACCTCTCATGTGCCTCGTGGCAATTATGAGATCCCTGGGCCCCCCTTAAACAAAGAGCTTTGTTCTTTTAAAGCAATTACCAGAAGTAAAAAAGCAATAATGCCAGGAAAACTTTTTAAAAGGCACGTCTGCAGGAAGATTTGAGTTCAGGCTGTCTGTGGGTAGCTGGAGAGCTAGCTGTGACCCCGGAAGAGCCTGTCATCGAGAGGGTCTGAAAATTCCGTGTCCCTACAGCCATCATTCTTTGAGAGCCCATCTGTGGTTGGTGGAGATGTATGTCAGCACTTAGCACTCTGACATCCCCCTGGGTGGGCTGGAAGACACTGTATCAGCAATATATACATAGTACAGCAAGGGAATCACTGCATCTTGAAGTTATTTGTTGACTATGTTGCCAGCATCTTTGGTAGCAAGTCATAATTAGATTAGATGAGATTAATAATTAGATTCGATTCGTGGTTGAATGGACTAAAAATGGCCAAGCAGTATGAAATAATTTTGCTCAGGAACTGCCCTTTGTTTATTGGGAAAGAAAACCCAGGTCCTGGCATTCACAGGCTCTGTGTCATCTGGACTCACGCTGCCTGTTTAGCTTCGACGACACCAGGTACCTCTTCAAAGATTTTTCCCCTCCCCTTTTTTCCTCTCCCCTAAGACAGGTTCAAGGTTAGGTGCACCGCCTTTGCCAAGAATCTCTTTTGGATGAGAGTAGGACGTCTCTCCTTCTATCTTTAATTTTTATTGACATGATCCGATCTATGTATGCGTGTGGGAGGGAGCGGTTTTAAAAAGTATGAAAGTCGTACAAGCCCTCTGCAAATGCACGATTCATTTACCTTAGTTAGGAAGTGAGATAACACCCTACTTATATTTCTGTACTTTGCTGTCTTCAGTTAATATCATAAAGATCTCTCCATGTTGGTACCTACAGGTTAACTTAATGTTTTTCAAATTTTGTGCATAATGGTATACTGTCAATTTATTGCTATGTGTAACCATTTCCCTACAGGTGGAAATATTGGGGCTGAAGTGTATATTCTATCAAAATACTTTAATCGTCTAAAAACACTTCTTGCAGTTAGATAAAAAGTAGTTTCTGTAGAAGGCCAAAATCTTATGTTTTAAAAAAGACTCTACCATCTGAAGGGGACCAGCCCCAGGAAGACATTCAGTTTCAACTGAATACGAAGTGTGTGCCAAGCACTGCCAGGCACCGGAGACACACAGCCATGACTGAGTCCCTGCCCTGGGAGCACTGTGCAACATAGACCACCGGTTAATACAAGGCCGGGGGGAAAAGTTCTATCGTTTTCTAAAAAAGGAATGATTGCTTTTGGCTAGAGGACCAGTCACAGGGACAGACCTCAGACTGGAAGAGTGACACCGGGACCTGGGGAGATCCAGTCCCAACGCCAGAGCCCTGCCTTGGCTGGAGAAGGCTTCCTCTTCCTGAAGCAATGTTCTCTCATCTGTGGTAGGCACGTTTAAAGAGGAGAGAGAGAGAGAGAGAGTGAGCGGTAGGTTCTCAGTACTGCCAAAGGCTTTGACAAAGGTTAGACATTTAAAATCGCCTTTAAAAGGTATGAAAAGGGGCGCCTTGGTGTCTCAGTGGGTTACGTGGCCGATCTCGGCTCAAGTCATGATCTCGTGGTTAATGAGTTCGAGCCCTGTGTCAGGCTCTGTGCTGACAGCTCAGAGCCCGCAGACTGCTTCAGATTCTGTGTCTCCCTCTCTCTCTGCCCTTCCCCTGCTCGTGCTCTGTCTCTCAAAAATAAATAAAACATTTAAAAAATCCCTTCACTTTATATGTCAATTAAGTATTTCTATATTTCTGCAAGTCTCTTCTTTATTGGATTTTAAAATTAAATTCCCTTTTAAAACCTTCAAGAATAGCACATGCCTAAAAGGAGAGAAACCATTCATAAGATCAGCCTGACGACCCCCCCTCATGTCCCCACCCACATCAAGATAACCACCACGTATATGTTCTTCTACTCTTCCCTTTCCAGCTCAGAGGTAATTTTTAATTGTTTTCACAAAAATGGAGTACACACACACACACACACACAAACACACACACACACACACACACACACACACAGTTAACCTTAAAAATAAAGCAGTCTGGGGGCGCCTGGGTGGCGCAGTCGGTCAGGCGTCCGACTTCAGCCAGGTCACGATCTCGCGGTCCGTGAGTTCGAGCCCCGCGTCAGGCTCTGGGCTGACGGCTTGGAGCCTGGAGCCTGTTTCCGATTCTGTGTCTCCCTCTCTCTCTGCCCCTCCCCCGTTCATGCTCTGTCTCTCTCTGTCCCAAAAATAAATAAAATAAAAACATTGAAAAAAAAATTAAAAAAAAAATAAAGCAGTCTGTTATTTTACTAGTAAAAAATAAGCTTATTTGGGAATAACAAAGAATTGTAATTCAGGACAAGCAAGCTACAGAAAAAACCATAGGCTAATCCAACAAAGCAGAGGGACATTATTTTATGGAGAAGAAGGAGGAAGTTAGGAGGGGTTGTTTCTGAATGAAAGACCACTGGAGAGAAGCAGGAGTTGAGGATGATGAGGGTTTCTCACTGACAGAGGCAGTTGGTTTCATGTAGGAAATGCAGTGCCCATCTTTCCCTGTTGCTGCCTGAAATTGACAATTCCTTCCTGTTGATGAATCTTCTGTCGTGGCCTGTAATTAACAATTCTTTCTGTAATTGACGTCAGATTTTTCTTTGTAACTTGCCTTCACAATACTGTAATAAACAGTTCTGATTTATGTGTACATAGTAGTGTTTTGTTTCCATTGGACAGATTTCTAAAAATGGACTGAAGTTTACACCCATATATTTTTTTGTTGCAAATCATACTCTGGCAAATGGCTTAGCAGAACAAGTTATGGTCTCTTATGATAGTAACTGTGTGGCTACATGGTTTTAAACATTGTTTTTGTTAATGACTATATCCATTTTCCTATTCCACTATTTTTTACTTCACATTACCTTGTGTACCTTGCTTATATCTTCCTAAACCTTCACATTTATGACTTTTTAAAAAATCTGAAGTTTATTTATTTATTTTGAGAGAGAGAGAGAGAGAGAGAGAGAGAGAGAGATAGTGAGCATAGGGAAGGGACAGAGAGAGAGGGAGAGAGAGAATCCCAAGCAGGCTCAGTGCTATTAGTGAGAAGCCCGATGTGGGGCTCAAACTCATGAAACACGAGATTATGACCTGAGCCAAAATCAAGAGTCAGATGCTTAACCATCAAGAGTCAGATGTTTAACTGACTGAGCCACCCAGGCACTCCCATACTTACGACTTTTTTTTTTAAAAAAAATTTTTTTTCAACGTTTATTTATTTTTGGGACAGAGAGAGAGAGAGCATGAACGGGGGAGGGGCAGAGAGAGAGGGAGACACAGAATCGGAAACAGGCTCCAGGCTCCGAGCCATCAGCCCAGAGCCTGACGCGGGGCTCGAACTCACAGACCGCGAGATCATGACCTGGCTGAAGTCCGACGCTTAACCGACTGCGCCACCCAGGCGCCCCTACTTATGACTTTTTAAATAAAATTTTTAATGTTTATTTATTATTTTGAGAGAGAGAGAGACAGAATGTGAGAGGGGGAGGGGCAGAGAGAGAGAGGGAGACAGAATCCAAAGCAGGCTGCAGGCTCTGATCTGTCAGCACAGAGCCCAATGCGGGGCTCGAACTCACAGACATGGAGCTCATGACCTGAGCCGAAGTCAGACACTTATCTGACTGAGCCACCCAGGCGCCCCCATATTTATGATTTTTAATGACTTCATATCCTTCCTTTTAGGATAGTAAAGACTGATGATCCCTCAGCTATTGGGCAGAATGGATAAGGAGGGTAATGGACCCTTTGTGAAGAATACAGAATAGAACAGAATGATTGGATTTGCTGAAGAGATAGAGAAAATAAACCCCGCAATGCTATTTTGATAACACAAAGTACTTGAACATGTTCTATCTTTTTTGAGCAGGATTCTGTGAACACTTTGGGGTATGTTTTATTGGTAGAAAAGAGTACTGTTCTTCCAATATGTAGACAGAACTGAAATCAGCAAAAAGATTAATAAATTTTTATTTTTCGGTTGTCAGATCTGCAGCACATTAGAGAATTGGTTCCCATTCTGACAACATTCAGGTATTTCTATGTCTCCAAACTGAACCCCTGAAGGCTTCAAAAGGCCCATTCAAAGTGAATATCTGCTCACAATACGGACCAATGCTATTTTCTTCGGTTGTCAGATCATGTAGTCATTAAAAAAAACTGCATACACAAATACTGCAAAAAAAATGTTTGTTTGCTTGGTAAACGAAGCTTTTGTTTGCTTCTTAGAATGTCCACATTACTCTGAATTCATCATTCTTGAGGGCAACTAAAACCCAACCAAAGGTGACTTCACTGCCCAGATCTCGGAAGGCAATGTGGGATTGGAATGTTGAGAGTTTGCCTTTGGTTTGAGGTCCATTTTCCAAAAACAGTATGGTGAAAATAAAGTTGTACACTATTTTTTCCAGAAAGCGCTGGGTATGCATTACATAAAATATAGTCTCAGTTTAAGTCTCTCATGTTTCAGCAGGCAGCTTGGTCATCTCCTTGTAATGACATCATGAATGTCACAAGCCACCTGTTTGACATGTGGGGCTTACAGTTGCTCCTCAGGGTTCTTGAGCCTTCTCTGGTTGCATGGGGGACAGGGTTCTAGTCTATAGAGGACAAGAGTCAAGTCCTTGATACACATGAATAAAGGTCCTGACGACCCAGTCATGAAGGGGTTCATGAGACATTGAAAGTTAAGATCAGCATTGGGGAAACTACTGTGTCTTAGAAGAGCTTCTATAAGGCAAAAAAGTAAAATTCTTTTAAGTTAATGTAGATGAAACGTAATAACTAGGAAGGTGCTAGATTGAAGTAACACATGGCACCTCTGGAAAATCATATGAATACCAGTCAAAAATGGGGAACTGAAGAATTTCTTCCTGGTGAGGCCACATGGACCTTGGAATTAGATGTATTTGGCCACACTAACAGTGATTCTCTAAGTCACCTGCAGTACTTATGAAAGTGCAGATTCCTGGGTTTTTGCCCAGACCTAGTGAATCGGGATCTCTGGAGGAGGATCCCAGACAACATAATTTTTAAAAAGCTGTCCAGGTGATTTTTGAACATAAACAAATCTTCTGAAAACCCACTATGTGGCAGATACTGTTTTAAGGGCTTTGCATTCATTATCTCATTCATTACAATGCAACATGATTCTACAAGCTTTGGATTATCATCATTACCCCTACTTTCTAGCCAAGGAAGCTGAGGCTTAGAGGCAACATTGATTGAACCTGGCCATGGCCACACAGTGAGTGATGGAGTAGGGATGTGACACGTGCAATCCGGCTTTTGAATCCATGCTCCTAAGCACCACTGAGCTTTTATGTCCTTTATACTTTGAAAATCACTAAACAAACAAATGCTCTGCATGTCAGTTTCCTCGTCTATAAAGAGAATATGAAGATATCTAAAGAGTAAAGTCTGTAATATTAAATCCTGATGATGAAGAGAAGTCAAGCTTTTATAGACAAACTTCAAACATGGGAATGATAGTGGTAATGGAGACAATTATTTTTTTATTTTTTGTACAGTGTGCCTTCTTTTCTCAGAGCTTTATTGAAGTATAATAGAAAAAAATGGTAAATTTGAGGTGTAAAACACAATGACTGGATATGGATGTAAACTGCGAAACAATGGCCACAATGAAGTTAGTTCATATGCTCATCATCTCACAGAGGTCTCACTTCTGTGTGTGTGTGTGTGTGTGTGTGTGTAGTGAGAACATTTAGGATCTACTCTCTTAGCAAATTTCAAGTATGTAGCAATATATTGTTAACTATAGTCACCATGCTGTACATGAGGTGCCCAGAACTTATTCATCTTGCACAGCTGAAAGTGTGTACCCTTTGACCAACATGCCCCTTCCGCCTCCTCCTTGGTCCCCTCACCCCAGCCTCTGGCAACCACCACTCTACTCTCTGTTTCTGAGTTTGACTTTTTAAGATTAATAGAGTATTTATTTTTCTCTGTCTGACTTATTTCATTCAACATAATGCCCTCATGTTGCTGCAGGATTTTCCATTCATTGCTGCATTACTCACAACAGCCGAGACCTTGAAACAACCTAAGTGTTCACTGATGCATGAATAGACAAAGAAGATGTGGTCTATATACTCAGTGGAATATTACTCAGCCATAAAAAGAAGGAAATGTTGCCATTTGCAACACCATAGGCGGAACTTAAGGGCATTAAGCTAAGTGAGTAAGTCAGACAGAGAAGACACTGGATGGCATGCTTTCTGATCTAGCTCCCAGGCTGAGTGATTTCACTGTGGCTAAAAGATCTGGATCCCTTCCAATCTGTAAGTCTCTATTCTCTTTCCCTTTTATAAATTTTTTTTTTCTCCTGTAGAAATTTTTTAGCCTGATAAAGATGAAATATTTTTTTCTTGAGGTCAAATGTTTAAAGGACATCCAGCCCAAACACAAGCATCTGCATAACCAATAATAGATGATTCATCCTTTTGTCTGTATGAAGAACTTTGACTAGTGACCTACTCCCCTTTGGAAAATACATGTTGCTTATGGGCTTCTCCTTGTTGCCCTGGCAAAGATAACTTGCCAGACCACTGGTGTCCTGACTTTTCCCTTTTCAGAGGATAAAAAGAATTGTTTGGTTTTACAATTAAAATCTTCTTTTTAAGGTGACTAAGTATCTTTTAAAATTTAAGAGCAGAAACTTAATTCAAAAATACACTTACAAATTTATTGCCTGTTGCTGAGGCTAAATGTGACAATGTGACCTTTTGTTAGTTATTTGGCTGAGGAATTTGAATCCCTGTCAAGACTGTTCTTTCCAGCACCATGGGGTGACTCATGGGGTGTTGAGAGTGGGTAGCTGTGGGTCTGACCGCCCTGGGGCACAGCTGTGACCTGTATGTTTAGGTTAGTTGTCTTTGTAGCTTACTTTCACTAATATCTCCTCATGAGGCATTAGGATGATCGACATTTATTAAATCCACAAACTGGCTTTTGTTAGGGGTTTCCATATCTTCTAGAAAAATTTCTGGTATGACCAGAGGGGCAGAATAAACAGCCCCTCTTGTCCATCTTTGGAATACAAGTTATCTGTGCCAGAAGAGATGGAAATATTCTGTGACACTGGTGAAGTCAGGCTGGCTGAAGGAGACGGAAGGGGCAGGAGAGAGAATCAGCTCGACTGGTAACTTAAGAACACACTCTCCATTCCCGAATAATCCAGTTCCCATCATGGAAGTCTGCCGGAAAAGGTAAAAACATGGACTGACATTTATTCAACAAATATTCATGAAGCACCTGCTATGTGCCAGGCCCTGGGCTAGGCACTGGGGATTCAGTACAGAAAACAATAAGACCAGCCATGGTTCCTACTTCCCTGGAGCTCAAGGTCAAGGGACAAATGCAAAAGAGCAGCTGTGGCAAGTGCGGCCAACGAAAGGCAAGGGGAGCGTGAACGCAGACTGAATGGACCCGACCTGGAAGAGGGTTCAGGAAAGATTTTCTTGTGAGAGTCTTGTTTCAGCTGAGAACGGAAGGAGAACTAGGTTTTAACTTGTCAAAGGTTGGGGAATGCCTTGTAGGTAGGGGAAAAATATATTCAGAGTCTTGGTGGTGGTGGTGGCAAAGATGGGGAAAAGAATGGTATGTTTGGAGAATTGAATGCAGTTGGGCATCCTGGGGGCGTAGCTTGTGCTTGGGGGTGTGGCTGGGGATGCAGTTGGCCCCTGGGCATCCTGGGAGTATCACTGGCGCTTGGGCATCTTGGGGGGCATGGTATGAATGAAGTTAATGGCTTTGGTAGGGGCAGACCATGAAGAGCGCTTGTCGGCTTTGAAAAAGGGGCTGAGGCTTCGGTAGGAGGCAATATAATCAGATTTGTATTTGGCAAAGAACTTTCTATCCGCCACGTGAAGAAAAAAATGTAGGAAGTCAAGCTAGGTGTGTGGAGACAAGCTAGGAGGTGGTGACAGAGGCAGCTGGTAGGCATGGTTTCTGGGTTGAGAGTGGTGGGAGGGTGGAGACTGGGAGCCAGGAAGGAAACCCCGCCTTGTCTTGGAGATGATCACCCACAGCAAGTGAGAGACAAGAAGGCTGCAGGTTGACTCTCAGATTTTGAACTTCTCCAAATGGTTAGATGGTGGTTTTATTCACTCATGTAGGAGCCACTGGAAGAGGATGAGGGTTTTTTTTTTCCTGGAAAGATGGATATAATGTAAATTTGAAATATAGTTTTGATATTATAATGGAGACATCTGAAGGCAATTGACTATATAGATTTGAGTCTCATAAAAGCCATTGAAATTGGGTTTAAGAACTTGGGAGTCATTGTATAGCTATGGGGTCTGAGACAGTGTGAAATGAATGAACTATAAATGAACTTTGAGAAATTGCAGCATTTATGACTGGGTGGAGGAGGATGAGCCAGCAAAGAAGATTGAGAGGAAAATGTAAGAGGAAAACCAAGAGAATATAGTTTTCCTGGAAACCAAAAGAAGGTGGTGTTTCAAAAAGGAGAGAATAATACTCAATTGTGCCAAATGCTACAGATGGTCAAATAAAATGAAGACTGATCAGATTCCACTGGGTTTAGCAACATGGAGATTCTTGGTAACCTCAGGAAGATTGACTTCAGACACTGAAGTGAAATCCAAGTGCAGGGACCGTTTTGCCCAAAACAAAATATAGCAATAGCCTTAGAGCACAAAGTGTAAGTTTAAATCACAAATACTGACCGGTGGCCTGGCAGGTTTCACAGAGAGATATACCATATGAATATTTCTGGCAAGACTTGTAGCGTCTTGGACAAACAGTAGTGTAGGGAAGAAAGGTAACACGTGTAAGTGGTGAGAAAAAGAGTTGTCTGAAGAGCTGCGTGCTAATCTTTGGTCCTTCTTTAGCTGACTTCATCAGGCCCCTTAACTGTCTGAGTGGCAACTCTTGCCTATCAGAGGCTTCAGGTTAGGAAATAATTCCTAGAGCGCCTTAAGCGCTGATTTCTTCCCTGGGGAGAGATGGGCAATGAGCAAAACTTCCATTCTATTGATGGCTCTAGGCTCTACTGGGGGTAATTTCCTCAACTTCTCTGGGCTTCAGGTTTTCACTTGAAAATCTTCAGCTTTAGGTTGTTTTCTCCCCGCCCCATCCAAAGCCATTTGTAGTTGTGAAATTGCGATGATTAGGTTCATCAAAGTGAACATCTAATTTTGTCTGCTCAGTGAAGTGAATTAGGCATTTGCTATAATATCTTCATCACTGGATGAGCACATTCCTTGTACATTTTTCTAAAATAATGTTTTGTCTTCCTGCTTGACGCTTAATTCTCTGCGCATGCGCACGTGAGCTTTGCTCTCCCTGCCTGGTGGGTGAGATCATGTTTACTCTCGAGGCCATGTGTAATCATGGCCTCTCTGTAACACCAAGGCCCAGATTTTCAGGAATAAACACAACGGGGAACGCATGATTCCCTGGTTTCATAAAACCTCTAAGGAACATTAGATAATGTTCATGATAGAAGTAAAACTCAATTATCCTCTATGCCAGTAGTTTTTATGCCTTATCAGAGATTCCACTAGAGGGATCACTGGGTATTTAGAAGATGTTTGGAAACAAAGCATTGATGGAATTGTCTTCAACGGAAAGTCATTAATGTTTATGACTTTGGTGGGTCTATCAAAACCACTTAGTCCTGCCATTGTTGCATTTTGGACTCAATTAAAAAAAAGTATTAGAGGGAATTAACTTTGAAACAATGAGAAAGATACTCTTGTGTACTGAAAGCTCCCTGAATTCTGGGAGACTGGGAACTTGGAGAATTATGCACCGTTAGGAGAAATAATTAGAAAGGCAGTTTTAGTCACTTTGTATTCTATAGTGTCAGTGGAATAATTACAAAACGTGCTGATTTAAACTGACTGCAGACATGATGGACAAATATTAAATTTAGTTTGAATGGAGTATTTACATTTTTTCAAAATTTATATTGAAATCTTGGGAAATAATGAAAGCTTTTAAAATTGGTTCACTAACTAAAAACTTCTGCACAGCAAAGGAGATTACCAATGAAGTGAAAAGTCAACCTCCTGTATGGGAGAAAATATTTGCAAATCATATATCTGATAAAGGGTTAATATCTGAGATATATAAAGAGCTCATATAACACAAGGGTAAAGACAAACAAACAATCTGGTTAAAAAATGGACGATCATCTAAATATATAGGTTTTCAAAGAAGACATACAGATTGCCCACAGGTACATGAAAAGATGCTCAACATCACTGATCATCAGGGAACTGACAATTGAAACCAGATGGAGATATTGCCCCAAACCTGTTAGAATGGCTGTTATTAACAAGAGAAGAAATAACAAGTATTGGTGAGGGTGTGGAGAAAAGGGAGCCATTGTATGCCACTGGTACAGCTACTATGGAAAACAGAATGGAGTTTCCTCAAAAAATTAAAAGTAGAAATATCATACGATCCAGTAATTCCACTTCTGAGTACTTATCTAAAGAAAACAAAAAACACTAATTCAAAAAGGTATATGCACCTCCATGTTCCTTGCAACATTACTTACAATAGCCTACATCAATGGATGAATGGATAAAGATGATGCGATATGTACACAGACATACAGACACATAGACACACACAGAGAAGAATGTTATTCAGCCATAAAAAGAAGGAAATCCTGCCATTTGCCACAATATGGATGGACATCGAGGGTGTTATGGTAAGTGAAATAAGTCAGACGGAGAAAGACAAATATCATATGATGTCACTCATATGTGGAATCTAAAAACAAACAACAAACAAACTAGCCTCGTAGATATAGAGAACAAATTGATGGTTGCCAGAGATCAGGGGTGGGGGTGGATGAAATGAATGATAGAGTCAAAAGGTACAAACTTCCAATTATAAAATAAATACATCAGTATGGTGACTATAATAACACTGCATTGCATATTTGAAAATTGCAAAGAGAGTAAATCTTAAAAGTTCTCATCACAAAAAACCAATTTGTTAAGTATGTATAGCGACAGATGTTAATCGAACTTGTGTGATTACGTCACAACGTATATAGATATTGGATCGTTATGTTGCACATCTGAAACGAATACAATTTTATGTGTCAATTATACCTCAATTAAAAAAAAGTTGATCCACTGGAACCTAATACATGGCCTATCCACACACCGAAAAAAATAGGGCAACACGGTTATCTTTAAGCATGTCACGGGCACCTTTGAGAATCTGAGACAAGCTAGGTATCTTCTGTCTTCTCTCAAGACAAAGGCACACACACTCAAAAGCCAGGTATGCTGCCCTGAAACTGATGGGGCAACACTGAACATCAACTTAAGCATGAAGTGCAGTTCTGGCTTATGAGGTGTTTCGGCACAAGGATGTCACCTTGTTGGAGTTCAGCACAATAGGATGCTCCTGTTGGGCAGCTACCAGCCAACACGATCTTGTATTTTTTTAACGTGAAACAGAAAAAGCAGTAAAGACAAAGGGTAAGCATCGTAAAGAGGCAGAAGTGGAAGACTTAGATGAGGAAAAGAGCTGAGCCAGAGAAGCTGTGTCATGGGAAGGACGGAGCCAGTCAAGAGGAAGCCATGGGCATCTGCTCCTCAGTGGTGTTCAGGGTGACTTTGTTTTGCTGTGTGCAGATGATGAGGGGCATCTTCCGTGATGGCTTCCATGAGGCCTGGCTGTGTTGCTTCTGAGATGTCTCCCTTTCATCATGATCATAAGCCCCTACCTAAGGCAGTGTTCCTCAAAATTTTGAATCAACGTCCCCTGCAGTCTGAGAGCCGTGACAGGATACCTGGAGGTCTGGAGACCTGCCCAAAGTTGTAGACAGCAAGCTAGAAAGTCCTTCATTTTCCTGTCATCTCGAAAATGTACCCTATTTTCATATTTCAATCTATTATATATACGTATATGAATTACATGTATATATGTGTGTGTGTATATATATATATATATATATATGTGGTGACTATAGTTAGCAAATTTCAAATGCACAATACACTATTGTTAAGACGAGAGATCTTTTTTTCTTTTTATTGGAGTATCACTGACACACAATGTTACATTAGTTTCAGGTGTACAACACCGTGATTTGACAACTCTTTAATATATTTATTTTAACATAGGAAGACTCTTGTCCAGAGAACTGATCCAATAAGAAAATGTGCTGCCGTTTGTACACCGCATTTGGAGAATTGATTTAAGCATCCTGGCACGTCTCTGTTCTTTACAAACTAAGTGGCCGGGAACAGGATGACCTCACTTTTTCCCAGAAAGCAGAGATGGTCAGTTGCAGTCTCTTGTAGATTGCAAATGGGTCTGGAAGCCAAGCTACAGTCTCCACTGCGGCAGCTGCCCTGGGATCCTAGTTAATATTCATTATTTCCTCTCTGTACTGGCCATTCAAGATTGCCTTACCATTAACAGGCCCTTCAGCTGGTCTGGGTGGTTTGACTGGTCAGGTAGCCCAGGCCTTTAACAGGGGTCTGGAAGCTTAGTTGCCTCTTACAGGTGTGTGGTTAAAGACATTACTATTTACAGCTGTCATGGGACATGGAAACACCTGGAAGGGCCTGTAGTACCCTCCTGATACTACGGAAGGTAAAGATGCAGATATGGAGAGATGCATAAATTAAACCTGATATGATAACCTCTTAGGTACAGGGGCTCATCATACTCCTTGACATTTTGCTTTTTTCGTGTAATGTTTCACAGATGCATTTCCCAGCAGCAGTAGATTTCACATTTGAAACAGATCATCTTTGGCTTCTCTACGGAGTTTAAGTATACTGATAGGTCACAGTTTCTTTGGGCAGTATTCAACTACAAGATATTTGTCTCCATAGTATTTTTTGGCTCATAGGTTTCGGAATATCCATCTTACTTGGGTGAAACTCCTACATGTTCTTTCCAGCTGGACATTTGAAAGTACAGAGGAAATGATTACGTCTTAGACTCAAAAATCCACTCAATGTTATGTCCATCAGCTTCTAAAATGGAGAACATAGAATTATAAAATTTAAAAATCAGAGATCTCAATAATCATCTAAACTTATTTTATAGATTAAAAAACTCCTAAGATTTAAAATGACATACATATTTTACCGTAACCATAATAATTTGTGCTAGCATATACATGCAAGATATATATACACATATGTATATGGCATATACATATAAGTTATATATATATATGGCATATACATATAAGATATATATATATATATATATATATATATAATTAGGTACTGTGATTAGCAATGTATTTGTATGAGCTCTTATAATATTATCTGTTCTATATACAACTTACGATGAGAAAAGATACCTATCTAACCAGTATTGGAACTGAAACTCAAAACAGGCTGTGTGACTGCAAAATTCACACTCACAGTACCACACACACCTGTTCCCAAGGCCAGTGCTAGCAGATGAATTTGGAGGTGAAGCATTAACACGTACGCGAGTGCACCCTTAGATCACGGCATGGAAGAGCCATGCAAATCTTTATTTGTGCTGAACCCGTTGGAGTGTCAAATGTGAAAATCTCTTCAAAACTGTTATGAGCTAAGTCTAAGAACAAGAACTAGAGAATTCAGCACATAACCCATGTGGTCACAGCCCTTGAATGTTTATGGAAGCATTGTGAAAGCACTTTCTCTCCAAAACAATTTTAAAAGATTACTCTAAGCAGCCAATGGACAATTTAAACTTCATGTTGGCTTAGTTAAAATAGGTAGATCACAGTCAGATATTCAGATATTGTTTCTCTATTGAAATATTTCCAAAAGGATATTATTTTTTGTCAGGTAGATTGGCAAATAGATAATGGTAAAATATTCGATACCTGGGTTTATTCATTGGATAGAATTTTTTGCATTCCCTCTGGGTAAGTAGCGCTCTTGTAGGATGATGTCCGGAAATGGAAATATCCATTCATATAAAGGGCACTTACCCACTTATCAAAAATTTGAGCTCCTACTATGTGCCAGACTTGCCATTTGTTGCTATGGATACAAATAGCATACAGCAGAATTTTCCTATGCTGTACCCTGCAGATTGTTTAAAACTGTTATTGAGGAAGAAGTTCTGCCATGCCTTACAGAATTAGTGTCTTTAGAAATTTCCCGTTCTTTGCTATGGTTCTCTAATAGCCCTGAGAGCCTGAAACACTTACATCGAAGGCCTAGGGTGTCACCCTACAATTATGGAGTTCGAGGTTTGGAAGTGCATCATAGATGCTTTCTTTGTTCTACAAATAAAGAAACTGAGGCCAGGGAGTGAAGTGAGCGGGAGGAGGTCACCGAACTAATTAAAACAGCAGTGGAAACCAAGACTTCCAATTTCTCTTTTGTCCTTACTTAACCACATTACTGAAAGGTTCACCTTTGGATGATAAACCTATTTAACCCATTCCAGATATATAAGTAATTACTAATATGTCCTGCAAGCCTCAGGATCCCTCAAGTAATATCAAAGGCTTGAACATGTTTTGTCCAGAGATTCTTCATTATAGGGGAATCTGGGTAGTTCAATCGGTTGAGCATCCAACTCCTGATTTCGGGTCAAGTCTTGATCTTGTGGTTTGTGAGGTGGAGCCCTGTGTCGGGCCCTGTGCTGACAACGCGGAGCCTGCTTGGGATTCTCTGTCTTCCTCTCTCTCTGCCCCTCCCCTGCCTGCTCTTTCTCTCTCAAAATAAATAAATAAACATTAAAAAGAGAAATTCTTCATTATAAATAAATTCTATATCTCGTGAGGATATTAAATTAAGCTAAATATGTAGCTTAATGCAATATCTGCTTTGTGTTTTTTCTGCAACGAAGAAGTGCAACAGTTGATGGTTAGGTTGCTTTTGATAGATGCTTTTAAAGATAATAATAAATTGCTCCAACCTTTGTAAATTTTCCAGGTGTATTTTGGGGCAACTTGAATCAATAACTGTTCGGCTTTAAATCTAACATATATCTGTAAGGTTGCCTTCACCTTTGATGTCTTTCCTTGTTCTATATTATAGACACAGTAATTTGCTTTCTGCAGGAAAAAGATGCTGAGAAGCATGTAGATGGTTCTTGGGGAGCAACACCTGTTGATGGTGAGGGAAGCAGACTCAGGCTGGGGAGAATTTGACCCATGATGAGGCTTCACTAGAGCTTTAGCCAGTGATCTGAGGGAGCTCTGGGCCAGGTTGGCCCTTCAGAGTTTTCTGGCCTTCAGACAAGATGCCCGGGCTTCTCTATGCCACACTTCCGGCCTCCTCACTGGAAGGGGGCTGACCCTGGCAAGGGAGCATGAACTTGGGTGAGGTGGCTCTTTTAGTAGAGGGCAATTCTTGGAAAAGGTCACCATTGCCAACCCTTGCCGCGGAGGGGAGACTGAAAGCAGGCACACTGAACGGTCACGGGAAAGAATGAAATTGGGTTGGAACTTCCGTGCTGTCCTAGAAAATAACCTTTGAAAGACGAGGGACTCAAGTCACGTTAAGAAAATGAGAGTTAAAGCAATTGGTGAATTGTTGCCCTCAGTACTTGGGATTGAAAATTGTTAAACAGGCCGAAGGTGGAGAGATGAGTCATTCGGATATCTTTTGCTGCTTCACGACAAGGTGATCCAGAGTCTTTGCTGGAAGGAAGGAGTGTAAATGGCATAAAACAGCTGCCCTGGCCCCTCTTCTCGATGGTCTGGAGCTGCAGCTGGGAAGCCTGGACAGGCAAGGACTGCAGATCAATTGCTGCATCGAAACATTTTTTATTAAAGATTAACTTTCAAGCAGGGTTTTGGAACCGGCCCAGTTCTCCACTGACTTGTCAAATGCCTGGAAGATGAGTCTTAAAAACAGTAATATAAATCCGCGGGCTTGGGCATTAAGATGTGGGTGTCTGTCGGGGAGAACAGTGACAGGTTCTTTGAAATTAAGCATTTGTTGAATCATAATAATGTACATCTGAGGTGAATATAACACTGTGTGTTAATTATATTGTCCATAAACAATTAAAACAAGAAGAAGACAGGGGCGCCTGGGTGGCTCGGTGGGTTAAGCGCCTGACTTCCGCTCAGGTCGTGATCTCACAGCCCGTGGGTTCCAGCGCCGCATGGGGCTTTGTGCTGACAGCTCGGAGCCTGGAGCCTGCTTTGGATTCTGTGTCTCTGTCTCTGTCTCTCTCTTTCTCTCTGTCCCTTCTCTGCTCGCACTCTTTCTCTCTCTCTCTCAAAAATAAATAAGCATTAAAAATTAAAAAAAAAAAGAGGAAAACAAAAGCACAAACATGACTGCTCACTTTAATTCAACAAATCTCAATTTTGCACTAAAAGAAAGAGATTAAGCATTTCCTGTGCTCTTTGGTGTCACAGTGTGATGAGCAATCCCTTCGGGTGCAGGGGAGGCAGTAGATTCAACCTGAGTGAGGGATATAGAAATTAGGAAAGACATTGAGTTTTTTTAAAGGGAGTATTTGTAGGTTTAGGAAGCTAGACGAACAACTCAAACATGTTAGGGAAATAGTGTTTCTATCCAAGTCATCATTACAAGGTGTGATTAAAGATATTTGCAACATATTCGAACAGACCTCTTGGGCCACCCAGGATGTTGAAGGTCAGAAGACTGTGTCATATATGGACTAACTGAGGAAACAGAGGGTGTTTAGTCTGGACCACTGCTAACAAGAGAGCTGGTGACCCGCCAAGAAGGAACTAAGCATGTCTTAGCAGGTACGTGGAGACAGATTTTGCTCCAGCCTAAGAAAGGACCTTCTGACCTGAGGATGTGCAAGCACCCCCACCCCCACCCCAACTGGTCTTCCCGAGGCGGAGGCTGAAGGGCATCTGCGGGGATCTGAGGAGACATTTCCTCCACCACATGGGAGGTCAGGCCATATATCTGCTAGATACCTTCCCTGTCCTAGGATTTTATTCCTCTGAGTCCTCAGAGAAGACTTTTTTTCTGCTTTCTACCCCGTTTCCTTTCTTGTTTTCAGTTGTCACCATCATGACTGTGACTAGTTCCAAATAGAGTTGCCTCTTATTAGGCTTGTCGCCTCTCCCTCCCCTCCCCCTTGCAACCCTGACATGCCGCAGCCTAGGGCACAGGGCAGGGCATGTAGTAGAGAGTCTGACTTGAATTCCTGCTGTTAAGTTGCCTCTGGTATCCACTTTGTTTTTTTAAATTTTTTAATATTTATTTATTTTTGAGAGAGAGAGAGAGAGAGACACCGAGCATGAGTTGGGGAGGGGCAGAGAGAGAGGGAGACACAGAATCTGAAGCAGGCTCCAGGCTCCAGGCTCAGAGCCGGATGCGGGGCTCGAACTCACAAACTGTGAGATCGTGACCTGAGCCGAAGTCGGACGCTTAACCGAGGGAGCCACCCAGGCGCCCCCCCGCCGTGTCCACTTTTCTGAGCATTAGGTTTCTTTGCATAAAATGGCCACAGTGGTGAGAAACCTGAAAATGCCTGTGTTGTCTCAGTGTCTAGCCCAAAGTAGGCACCCCAAAATGTTCCCTTCTCTTTCTCCAGGGCCCCTTGAATTTCCTTTCTAATTATGCAGTCACTGTAGGCTCACTCACACGTCATGCTCGGTAACTTCAGCCCCACTCTGGTGCTGCCTTTTGCCAACATTAGGTATCAGAGATTTGCTGCCAAAAGAAGTCAGGAGGAAAACCAGCAAAGTACTCCATGGCCTGATACGTCTCATCATATTCAAGATCAAATGCATTATCCTTCTCACTGAGTTGCATCCTTCGTTCCTGACTTCTCTTGTGACACGGTCATGTGCATCTCACCCATTAATGGTCCCATCCCTGGGCCAAGTCCTCTAGGTGACTGGAGAGGAGAGCTCGTATCCCTGGAGGTACTTCTAGGCTTCACATAGGAGGGAGGGGCTGCCAGCAGGGTGGGATGTGGTTTCAGGAATGGGTGCAGACAGGGGAGTAGGGGCCCAGTGTGGCCCCGTCAGACTGGAAGGTTCTCCTGAGAAGGGCCTCAGGCCCTGTGGTCCCCCTCATGCCCTGCCCGTGCCTGGCATGTTGACCAGGAAGAAGGACTTAGAATGTATAATTTCAGTATAATGCACGAAATGCTCTTCTAAAAATTCAAGAGATCATGAGAACCTGGCATGACAATTCAAATGAGAGAGAAGACCTTGATATTTGTAGAAAACTCAGTACAACTCCTCTTTGATGGTTTTGTTGACAATGACCGTGGCTTTATTCATTGTTTGCTGAGTTTTTCTTTGCATAAATCTGAATATATGTAAAGGCAGGTGGCACCGTGAGGGAGGATCCCTTTCACTGTTCCATGGGCTGTCCCCCCAGATGGCAGGTGCTGTCACCAACAGCTCACCTGCCACCCTCTCTGGACAGTCGGCCTTGGATGCTTGGAAGGACCTGGGAATTATTTGTACCCTTTCTTACTGTCCTTAGCTGATAATTGCCTGCCATGATGGTCAAAAGTCCTCAGGTTCTTGCCTCAAGACTCAGCAGACTTCGTGGTGCAGTTCATTCTCCAGAACACCCTTAAGGGATCAGGCTGAACCACATCCTTCTTTACCTTGCTTCTCCCTTGCCTGTAGGCTCCTCTCATGCCCGTACAACTTTCTCACCAGAGTGCTCCATTAATACATATCTTGCACAGGTACTCCATCTCAGGTTCTGCTTCTAGGAAACTTACCCCAAGATGCTTCCACAGTCTGTCCCTTGAGTGTCTCGTGCACCCTTCATCCCATGTGTTGCAAGGAATCCCACCTGATGTGACACATGTACAATGCAGACCCACTGACTGCCCCCCAAAGAGAAAACAAATGAAATTCAATCCCATCACTCATCTAGAGATGATGCTCTGGAGCCACCGTTCTTAGAGCTCCTTATCGTTGGGTGATATATTCCCTCTCTTTCCGTCTTGATCAACTTTTCATGTTCCCAAGAGGAAAGGGGAACCAACCACCAAGACAGTGCCATACATTGGTTAGGAGACGAGAGGCTTCTTCTACAGGGGTGATAAAGTAAATCAAAGGACCAACAGCTCTCATTAACAGTAACTTGTTGGCTAATTTATTTGGTAAATAGAGTACATTTCTTGGTCAGCCAAAAAAGACTGCCACAGATTCTGTTCTCTGGGAGATTTTACTTGCTCCTAAATCCTCCAGAGCATCAGGAAGGGAAAGATTTCTCTGTGGAGGAGGGGCACAGAGACCTTCGTACATTTTCAACTATTACCAACATTGTTTGTACTTGCGCTTGAGGGTTTCAGGTGGATGTTAGTTTGAAGGATCTTTCTTAGAGTACAGTCTTGTAAAACCTTAGTCAGCTGTCTGCCAGTTTCATTTTTGAGAACTGTATTTGCTAAAGACTAATGTCAGAAATATTGCTGAGACATGCCTTGTGAATCTCCTGCCCTTATAAATTCTCAGGGCTAAGTCATACCTATGGGACTTCTGACTTTTAGTGGGAATTCTGGGCCTCCATATATTTCCATGTTTTCTCATAACAACCTCAGGGCATGAGTGGGATATGATGGATTGGAGTTCTGGCATGGGCTGCAGGGAGCTTTTTTTTCTAATTTGCTTTGGAGTATTACCAACATATTTCACCAGAGGCAAACAAATATCACAAAGGGGGACATCATTTTTGCTTGGTGAGGGAGAAGGTACATTGTGAAGGATTTGCTAAAATCTCTGGGTCCTCCTTTGTATTCTCATTCCAATTTCTAGTAATTCTGTTTCTCTATCGGTACATGATCTCACATGCACATGCACACGGCACGTAAACATACACACACACACACATGAATCTGGCCATTGCGGTTGGCCCAGCTACTAATGGATATTGTGATCTGGAGACCTGTAGTCTCCTGGACACCCTCTGTTCTCTCTCTGCCATTGGTTTCCACTGAGCAACCTAGGCTGGAGTTTAAATTTCCTCTGGCTTTGCGGCAGGCCACGAGGAGTTGTTCCCACAATCTGATGAATTCCTCTAACGCCTCACTGTCTGATGAAGCGGAGGGTCTGAATCCCAAGAAACAAGACGCATTGCAACCTTCATATGTGCATTGCCGGCTCTCCATCCCAAAGCAACAGATTTCTTGCTTCATCTCATCCTCTTGACTCAGTCCATTCCCAATATCAGTCTTCTTATTAATTTCGTGGGTTTCGGCAAGTGATGGAAATCCTCGAAGCGTACTGAAGGCTAAAACAAGATTCAGTAGAATCCCCTGGAACTGTAGCTTAGGAATCAAGCTAAATCTGTTCCATTTACTGTTGCTGGTAAACCAGCAACCCCCAAATTTGTGACCTAAAACAACCACTTTGTAGGCTCATGGGTTCTGTGGGTGAAGAATGCACGCAGGACACAGCAGGGATGCCTTGTCTCTGCTCCATGATGCCAGAGGCTTCAGATGGAAGATAAAGAGGCTGAGAATGCATTGGCATCTTGGGCTTGGAGTCCTGCAGCTGTCCCATAGTTGGAACTGGCTGTCAGTAGAGAGAGCCTAATTTGGGGCTGTTGTGGGACATCTATGGGACTTCTCTATGTGACTTGGGCTTCCTCACAACATGGTGGCCTCAGGGTAGTCAGGCATCCTATATAGTGGGTCAGGACTCCAAGGGAGTGATGCAGCCTGGAAGGCAGGAGCTGTACCACCTTTCGTGGCCTGGCCTCAGAAGTCATATGCCACTGATGCTGCTGCATTCTGTTGGTCACCAGTGAGCCAAAAGCCCATGTCCCATGTCTTGATGGGGAAGTAAATAACAAGCTTTCAGAAGAGCATGTGGAATGGAAGACACCATTTTGGTTGTCTTTGGAAAACACAATCTGTAGCCTCTCAGGGGTACTTACAAAACCATCAGGTACCTGAGCAGATTCTTTTTTTACATCTATTTCATTCTTCTGTCTTGTTTTTTTTGTTTTTTGTTTTTTGTTTTTTGTTTTTGTTTTTTTTTTTTTTTGCATTCGGATTCTGCTTTTCAGTCTACACGTGGGACAGGGGGAAAGAAGGATATATTATTCCGTGGTCCTCAGTGTCATGTCAATTAGATGGGGACAACAATCCCTCCTAAATTTTTTTTTTTTGAGAATTAGTAAGATACTCTACATAAAAGAGACTAGCACAGACTAAGTAAGAGTCATATAGCTCCAGTTGCAAACTGATTTTCCAAACTTGGGTCTGATGTCCTCCCTGGTTCAGTCAGCTGTGTCTGGGACCAGGGTTAGGGGGCTGACCATAAGCTCACAGGCTTTCTTTTAAGATAGGCAGACCTGGGGCACCTGGGTGGCTCAGTCGGTTGAGCGTCTGACTTCGGCTCAGGTCATGGTCTCGCGGTTCATGGGTTCGAGCCCTGTGTCTGGCTTTGTGCCAACAGCTCAGAGCCTGGAGCCTGCTTAGGATTCTGTGTCTCCCTCTCTCTCTGCCCCTCCCCCACTCATGCTCTGTCTCATTCTCTCTCTCTCTCTCTCTCTCTCTCTCTCTGTCAAAAATAAATAAAACATTTAAAAAAATTTTAAACTAGGCAGACACTTTGAAAGGGCCCCGCTATATTTATTACACCATCGCCCCCATTTATTTTAAAACTGTATTGTCAGACTCAGAATTTCTATTCACCCATTAAAAGTATACACCCTCTTAGAATTCCCCAAGAGCCCTTTGCAATTAGCATTGCCTATGTAAATAGTTAATGAAACTCATCAGACTTACTATAGAGATGGTAATGTTGCTTCAGCAAAGCACTTTGCGGGCATCAGTTTATTTTTGTTTCTCATACCATTTTTATTTGAGCCAGGCCTAGGATGAATCTTGAGGTTGGCATAGTTGCCTCAATTTTGTTTGCATGAATGCTTTCAATATCCATTCCAAACATGATGCACATGCATGAGCACATGCACGTGCGCACACACACACACACACACACACACACACACACAATGGATTCAGTGTCCAGGATCTTCAGATTTTGTTCTTTCCAAGACTCTGTCCTGGTCTGTTCTCCCTGGGCAATGTATATTATCTGCTGGATGTACTTAAACAAGCTGTTATTCCAACCCAGCTCTAAGTGGGCTAAAACAACAAGACTAACATCAGAGACTTTTTAGTTGTTCATAATCACAATAGAATTCAAACTCTATTGGGGAAGGGATTTCTATTTGCCTTATTTATTGCTGTAATGCCAGCATCTAGAACAGTGCCTAGCATATAGTTAGTGGACACTGAATGAATATTTACTGAAAGTAGGACGTGTAGACAGTTTAATGTATGAGTCCTCCAAAGAATACTGGCATTTCAGTGATTAAACACTTAAAAGTATGTTGAAATAGATCCCAAATCATAAATGTTAAGGTGGTGGGGTGCCTGGGTGGCTCAGTTGGTTGAGCGTCTGACTCTTGATTTCGGCTCAGGTCATGATCCCACAGTCCTGGGATCAAGCCCTGCATCAGGCTCTGTGCTGAATGTGGAGTCTGTTTACGATTCTCTTTCTCTCTGTCTCTCTTCCCCTTTGCCCCCACCTCCCATTTGTGCATTCTCTCTCTCTCTCTCTCTCTCTCTCTGTCTTTTTCTCTAAAATAAAAAAATAAACTTTAAGGTGAAGATATTGTTGGGTCTATCTCCCTCTCAGTATCCCTTAAATAATAGGTAGTTAGTTTTGCCCCGGAATCCCACCTTTGCATGTCTTTTGCACATATCTTTTCCTGTTCATGTTCTTGGATACCATCTGTTCAAATTCAGCAAGGGAAGGTGGGACTCAGGGCTTGGCAGTTTGTGCACCTGAGAGCCAGTGACTCACCTGGGTACTTGTTTGCATGACTTGGTAGTCTTCGGCTTGCCTTGAGCTATGAGATGGGATAGTAGAATTCTATAATTTGTAGCCTAATATTCAGTCCCCATTTGGTGTCTTTGACTTTTTTTTTATTTTCCTCTAGTGGAGCCATGAGCTAGGAACAGAAATGAAAGGATATGCTTTCATAAGACTTGGTAAAGCTTTGGATATGCACAATGTTCGCTTGGGGTTTAGGTGACAAAGTTTTGAACAGAACCGGGAGAATTTTGCTCATTTCTGCCCAGACCCAATGTTGCTCTGGCCCACCCAGATGGCCTCTCTGCAGGTTGGATCCCAGCTTTTGTGGCTGGATTGATGAACTGCTGAATTGACGTCACTGAGCCCCAGGACTGTGCTAGCCATGGTTTCTGAGACAAGGATTGGCATAACCAATGGCTCCCTTAGGACTATAAATGTTAGACTTTTTATGTATATACATAGATTACACAAATAAAAGCCAGAATTTACAGAACTGCTGATGCTATTAATAAAACTATCAAAGAATTCTATTGCATTTCATGCTAACATTTATTGTATTATTCTCCATTTACATTGTCAAATTGACTTTTTGTGATCCCTTGTATCTTTAGAGCAGCAATCTCCAATTTTTTTCCATGAATCACTAGTCCCATATGATGCTTCCTCAAAAATAATTCTGCTAATGAATAAGTTTTTGGGGTGCACTTCATATATTACCTTCTTGGAGCATTTTAATGTGCTTTAGCATATTAAGTCCCAAAGAAATCTTTGGTAAGGAAACAGTATTCTTTGTTAACCTACAACATCCAAAACTTATGTGACTAGATGAATCCAACCGTGTTTTATTCTTCTTAAAACCATTTACTATCTGGGGGCACCTGGGTGGCTCAGTCGTTAAGCGTCCGACTTCAGCTCAGGTCATGACCTCACAGTCTGTGAGTTCGAGCCCTGCGTCGGGCTCTGTGCTGACAGCTCGGAGCCTGGAGCCTGCTTCAGATTCTGTGTCTCCCTCCCTCTCTGCCCCTCCCCTGGTCATGCCCTGTCTCTCTCTGTCTCAAAAATAAATAAAAACATTAAAAAAATTAAAAGAAAAAACATTTACTATCTGGAGAGAACTAATAGACACAGAATACCTTTGGGGCAAACCCTGTCCTAGAGAAGTCAGTGGTTTGTGTCCTTCAAAAGCAAGTCCTAGACCTCCGCTTTTGTAGTTAGAAGACCTTCTAAAGGAAGTATTGCTCTTCCTACAGCCCCTGCTGCTGTTGGCTGTTCATTTATTGTGTCCCTGTTGTGGATCAAGTGCAGGGCCAGGTCTTTCTGTGTATTTTCTGGAATCCTTACAATCTTCCAACCAGGAGAGTATGATATATCAATTTTACCAATGAGGAAACTGAAATTCATGGAAGTTACGTAATTTTCACAAAGTCCAAGTGAACCCAAGTCTGTCTCCCTATACACACTTTGACTATGAAATTGTCTTTCAAATAATGCTGCCATTTTGCAGCCCAGGGTCGCCCTCAGGCAGTCAACCAGCAAATACACAAAGTCCTTTCTCGTTGTTTAAGATGGCTGACTTTTCCCTCTCCTTGTCCTGTACAGTAATTCCTTGCTCAGTACTGCTTGCATGTGCCGTAGTAATATGAGCAAGAAGGTACCTCCGCGTCATGGATTATGCATAGGCTCCTTAAATAATGGATTACAGACAGGACCCTAAGAGGTTATGTGTTTGGTTGCTGATGTAGTGTGAGAAAAGTGGATAATGTTGGATCAGGAAAGGAGAGGAGATAGCAGATGCTTCTTTCTGTGAACTTGCCGAATACCAGCTCTGCCAAAATTGCTTCTTGTTGTCTTGACGGTTTCCTTCTCCCCTCTGCTGATTCTGGCTCAAAACCTACCTTTCCAACCCTCTGAGGGTACCTGAAAGCCCTTCTTAGAGTCCCTGTCATTGGCTCTGGGAAGGCTACTTCTTAGGGCTATAGGAAATGCAGTGGTTAGGACTGCCAGAGGCAATTAATGGCCTCCTATCAGTTTTCCAGGTGCCATTGTATTGGAAAAGCCAATTTAAACCAGACTATACAAACCTAAGTGTGAAACGCTCTATTCGTTTACTTTAAAAATAAAACACAGTTTCCTATGTGTTAATAACTAATAAAAAAGTTATTATGCTCTCTTTAGAACAATTATATATAATGCAATTATATTTGTATCTGAAGCATAATTTATTATCATATGATATTATTATATATCTTATATTTCTTTTTTGCTTTATTATATAGTAATATACTGTTGTTACTTGGAGAATAATTTTATTTTATCTGAAGAAAATTGGGCCCTGATCACATATTTTATTGATGAAAAAGTCTCATGATTCTACGATTTTGTTGATAGTTTATGATTGATGAGGGAATACTGATGCAGGTATAGAGACATTCTTCTCTTCTTGAACATGTTACTATGGGTTGCCATTGTCATTATTATGTAGATCTGTGGGTTAGGCTCAATAGAATATACACAGAGAATGTGGTCTTCATGGCCACTTTAATGTATTAAGCATTGTCAGATGTAGTTCCGTGACAAAGATGCTGAGGTTAAAAAAATACTCCCAAAAATGTATTCCAAAATGCATCATTAGAGAAATTTGAAGTGCTCTCTCTAGTGTTTACTAAATTATAAAATGCCAAGTAATGCTCTAATGTCTCAGATGCCTCAAAGATATTCAACTTCAATAGTATCCAATAACAAACTGAGAATTGAGAACTGAACTAAAAATCAGTATATTTTAATTTTAATGAATTTTCTTGGTTATTGCCAACTTCCAATTACCTAAATCCTGACTACAGTATATCACAAATTTTGATCTTGGAAAGAGTAGCAAGTCAAGAGGTTAAGGACTGCATTTATGGAAGACTTCCAGAAGTCCAAGGCAATTCTCAACTTAAATAATAAGAAATTCAGTAAAGCTATGAGCTTATTTGTATTATTATTTTGTTGATTACCTTTTGAACCTGTTCTCCGAAGTCTTCACATTACAGTCTACTCGTAAAGTCTGATTTTTTTTTAATTTATTTTTTTTAAGATTTTATTTTTAAGTAACCTCTACACCCAGCGAAGGGCTCAAACTCACAACTCCGAGATCAAGAGTCCTATGCTCCTCAGACTGAGCCAGCCAGGCACCCATCGCAAGGTCTGCTTTAGAAGAAAAAGTTCTCAGGGCACCTGGGTGGCTCAGTTGGTTAAGCATTAGACTTGGGCACAGGCCATAATCTCATGGCTTGTGAGTTCAACTCCCATGTGCGGCTCTGTGCCGACAGCTCAGAGCCTGGAGCCTGCTTTGGATCTTGTGTCTCCCTGTCTCTCTGTCCCTCCTCCACTTGTGTGTGCTCTGTTCCTCTTTCTGTCTCTTAAAAATATATAAACATTAAAAACGTTTTGTTGAAAGAAAAAAATTCTCCTACAGTAGCATATGGTGTTCTATGAAATCTGTGTTGGATTCATAACTTCTCCAGTTAGTTTAACTATGTTTTCTTAGAAGGCAAGAATCTTCTGGAGGCCATGACTGACTACAAAGCAGCCATGCTATTTTTCTGATCTCTTTTGGGGCTCTTTGGACATTCTTGGCACAAGGTTACCATTTCAGGAAGTGGGATGATATGTGACTGCAGGCCTTGAGGTAACTCTATCCCATAATGTGAATAGAATCAAATGTGCTAACCCATTTGAGCCACCCAAACAGAAATTAAAAAAAAAAAAAAAGGTATAGGAAAATTTACTTTAAACATATTATCTTTTTTTCCATCTCTAAAACACAAAACTATGTAAAACCTGTAAGCATTTGCTCAAAAATGGGAAGGCAGATAAAAGATAATAGCTTCCTATTTGGGAGGAGGGTAGTCACATAGAAACTTCTAATTTCTTGGAACTAGAGTTACTTGGCTGTTTAGTCTCTACATTTAGACAACTGTTTGCCTCTTGAGTAGCTAAATAAATGTTTTCCAACTCAGTTTAGAAAACCAGCCTTATACCAGTATTATTCAATTAGTTTTGGAAAGGTCCTGGAGTTAGCCAGAGAGAAAAGGCAAAATACGTGCATGAAAGAGATTATACAAAATTTTAGAATAAATGCATCTACAGGTTGCGCAATGTGTAAACATAGTCAAATTTTCCGTAAGAAATGGTTCATTTCTTAAAAAATTCTTAAACATCTTATGCTTTCCTAATATGTTTTAAGTCAACCATAGCAATTCCTTCCAAATATATGCTTATCAACATCATTGCATTTATTTCCAAACCCATGTATGTCTATTGAAATTCTCAATGTGAATAAAATTTTTTACATATTATAGAACCTAATAAGAGGTCTGCATGTAGAGAGTTGCTACTTTTATAAAATGAAGTTGGATGTTTTGGAAAGAATATAACAAAGTGGTGGGCTAAATTTTTTGTGTTGAAGTAGCTCTGAGTGAGATTTATAGTTTTAAAATTGGAACAAATAGTGTAAGATACTTTAAAAATCTAGAGACAGCATTTGCTTAGGCTAATTTCCAGAGTGTTTTTAAAATCTTTCTCCACACAAAAAAAGGAACTCTTTGATGATGCATTATGCAAGAAAGACATTGAAAAATCCAAAATACAGATCCATATGCAAAGAAAATGTCTTATTCTTACATCAATGAGTGACAGAAATGTTTATTTTCATCTTTCTTTTAAAGTATAATGTATGGCTATAGCATTGTTTTATGATTTCCTGACTTAGCTATTTTTTCCCCCCCAGAATTCTACCACCGGCCTGAATTCTAACAGACAGGTGGGATTCCATTGCAGCATTTCCCTCTAAGATAGCAATTCTCAACATTCTTGGTCTCAGGACCTGTTGGTGCCCATACAAATTATCGAGTACCCCCAAGAGCCCCAATTAACCCATGTTAATTTACCATATTAGAAAATTAATATGAGAACCTCTAAAATCTCTCTATATGATTTTAATTTTTTAAATGTTTATTTTCGAAGGAGAGAGACAGAGTCTTCTTCTTAATGAAGAATAATGATAATTTCCAAGACAAATAAAATATTTAGAACAGTGGCATTGTTTTACACTTTCGAAATCTCTTCACTATATTTTATGTCTTTTTAATAATAAGGAACAGCTGATTCATATCTGCTTCTGCTTTCAATCCAGTCCTATGTTGTTTTAACTGTGGTATATGAGAAAAATCTGGCCTCACACAGATATATAATTGAAAAAGGGAGAAGTATTTTAATAGTCTTTTCCAATTGGTGTGGGTATGCTTCTTTGATGCCTTACTCAGACTGAACAAGTGGCAGTTTCTTCTTTTTTTTTCCGTTTTTTTTAATGTTTATTTATTTTATTTATTTTTTTTATTTTTTTTCAACGTTTTTATTTATTTTTGGGACAGAGAGAGACAGAGCATGAATGGGGGAGGGGCAGAGAGAGAGGGAGACACAGAATCGGAAACAGGCTCCAGGCTCTGAGCCATCAGCCCAGAGCCTGACACGGGGCTTGAACTCACGGACCGACCGCGAGATCGTGACCTGGCTGAAGTCGGACGCTTAACCGACTGCGCCACCCAGGCGCCCCAATGTTTATTTATTTTTGAGAGAGAGAGAGAGAGAGAGAGCAGGGGAGGTGCACAGAGAGAGAAACATACACAGAATCTGAAGCAGGCTCCAGGCTCTGAGCTGTCAGCACAGCGCCCAGCGTGGGGCTCCAACTCACAGACCGTGAAATCATGACCCCAGCCGAAGTTGGATCTCCAACCAACTGAGCCACCCAGGCGCCCCAACAAGTGGTAATTTCTTAAAGGCTAGTTGCACTGTACAATCTGAAACCATATCAGTAAACTTCTTGTTATTGGTTACATTAAAATCTATTGGCCTAGCTTGCACTTTGAATGGATCTTTCACCCTGAATGATTTGTAACATTGTGCGTGGCCGCACTGAGCCATGTAGGTCTTCTAAATGTTGACGTGTTTTATTCCAAGATAACACAGAAAATCCACATTTGTTAATATTACTACTGATTTTGTCTAAAAAGCCTTTCCAGGTTGGGAAGATTCACTATGGCGAGTTCACTATGGTAAATACGGTTTTCCAATTTTCTAATTTTTGCTTGAAATCCCCAATTTTTCTTTGGAAACAAATCTCCAGTTGTTTTCTTTGAGGTTACATGTTTACTTTGTTTCTTTTCAAGAAAACGTCTGCTAGATATCCATTTGAGTAGTCATAGTTGACCTGTCAGTCATCCTTTCAAGTACTATAAAAAAACGTCATTCCACCAAAATAGGAGTTGGTCAGCTCGCGACTTAGACAACAGTTAGGTGGCCTTTTCCTTGAGACAGCTGTCATCGTCCATACACAGCAGAAGTGCCTTAAGAGAATTTGTCTCCCAGAACATTAAAAAGATGTGTACTCAAGGGTTGAGAGTTCATAGAATTAAATTTCTTTACTCCTTTATTAAAACAACGTTCTTGAACGAAACTGGCTCTTTATACACTTTCGTGTGTTTGGCGGTGAAGAATACAGTGATGGCCCATACACTTTGGTATCACTGCACTGATTTGTGCTCAGATGCCTGCAGTGTCACTCCCCCCCCCATTGTTTTTGTGCCCTAAGTGCATGTCAACATGTGAGAAAGGCAAATAATGTCTCCAGAGTACGATAAAAATTATTATGAACATTCTAAAGAAAGATCATAAAAATATAAAATACAATCAAATTATCACAAAATATTAAAATAAAATAACAAAAATCTGAAGGTGCCTTGGAAAACGCCCTGGGAGGGATTCATGGACCACACTTTTAGAACCTCTTGTTCTCAGGGTCACTGAAAAGGTTCAATCCATTAATATACACAATGCATGTAGCACAATGTGCATGAAGGACACGAGAGTCCTTGATCACCATTACAAACTTCCCTGATGCTGATGTAGCACCCCAAATCCTTCAAGCTCACAGATGTGTCTAGTCCCATCTAAAAGAGTTTGGCAGTTTAGATTTCCCTGGGGAGAGCACAGAGTAAGAATGAGCAACAGAAGGAGATATAATCAGTTATATTTGAGCTCAGGGTCTTACATATCCAGTTTACTTCATTCTAGGAGTTATTATCACCATGGAAACCTGTCAGGGTGGATTGGTCACTGGGGTGTAGACATAGTAACGCTCACTAGTCCTGGCTCTTACCATTGCTTTGTCCACTCATCCAAGGGGTGGTCAGAACCTGAGAAACCAGTCACTCATACTCAAAACACTGATTTGAAGCAAAAAGGCAATTTGCCCCTTATGATAGAGTCGTCATTAAATGTCCTTCTGTGAAGACCAAAAATGATCATATTCTTCCTAAGAGCACTGAAGGTTTGCTTTCTTCAAGATAATATGTGAGAGGAAAGTAAATTATTTCCAGAATGTCAGCTCCTTACAAGGGGCCTAATGTTAAATGTTTCTTTGGATTTGGATGGCTTGCACGAGGCACGGGGTTATGCATGTGCTCACGTGCATTTAGTGTGCCAGGAACTCCACTATTTCTCTTGATGAAATCTGGGAAGACATGAAAAGAATCGACTATATTCTACTTACCTTATAGTTTGTTAAAAGAGAATATGCATAAGGGAGGACAAGCCAGCCCAGTCCTCAGTAATGTGTACTTAGCCTGTTTCTTCTCCAGGATGTCAGCAGTTTCTTTCCTTTCCTTAGGGAGCCAAGGAGCACTCGCAAATAATTGGATCCGGAGGAGATTTATGCTTTTAATGCTACATTCCTTTATCTTTCTAGTCATCTGTCTAATTTCAGATATACAAGCAATATTAGATCATCCCTTAAAGGTTTGACTATTGCAGGTTTGGGGAAACACTGAACTATTGCGTAATCTTAAACATGTCGACCCAATATGTAGCTTAGAAATATGAGTTAGCATTAGAATATAGTTTAATAAAGTTATTTTTGAATAACACGTATATGCATGAAAAATACAACTTAAATTATAACCCCCAAAGTAAATGCCGTTTTCAAACATGGCTGAATGTTTCACTGCAAAATGTGAATGTCTTCATTTGATAATTGCTGACTCCTTATAGCTCAAAAATTCTAAGGCTTCTTTGGTTTCGATCACAGTTTATAGATGATTTTGGGACAATGATGTAACTTGCACGTTTTTTCTCTCTGAACTTTTCTCTGTGTTCAGTGTTCATGTGATTTTGAAGTTGAGCTGGCTTTGGTATCTGTCATCCCAGTGAAGACCCTGGGAACATAAGACGTGGGCCCTCTGTGGATTCTCTCAGTGCTCATGTCTTGACAACAGCCATGACAAGGTTGTCTACATGGTCTTCATGGTAACAGAAAGAACTGAAGAGAAGGAATGAACCCACTTAGCTGCTTCTTGTATTCGGCTGTGTTGGTGATCCATGGACTGAATTGTATAATTGCCACAGTTTACCCAACTCCTATTCATTCCTTTACGGGTGTCATGGAAAAATGCTTCTAATACATTGTTTCATTTTTCAATTCTATGCTTTGTGGGAAGTACATAAGAATATTTTTAATTTTAATTTTAATTAATTAATTAATTAATTTTGAGAGAAAGAGAGAGAGAGCGCCTGCACGAGTGGGGGAGGGGTAGAGGAGGAGGGAGAGACTCTTAAGCAGGCCTCACGCCCAGCAGAGCCCCGTGTGGGGCTCGATCTCATGACCGTGAATTATTGGCCTGAGCCGAAATCAAGAGTCTGACGCTCAACTGACTGTGCCCCTCAAGAGCCCCAAGAATACTTTTTAAATACAGTTTCCTGGTTTGTTAATTCTATGAATTCTCCTGTAATCCTTATTTTGGACTAGTCAGCACAGAGGAACTAAAATGTTATTTTTCATATAAATAGGTAATTTTAGCTGTTGTTTAGAAATTCTTTCCTGTCATTCTATGCTACAGTATGTGGGTTTTGCACCACATCATACTACTGTTATTAAAATTAATTTAGTCTTATATTTTATTTAGAATGGACTACTAGGGGTGCCTGGGTGGCTCAGTCAGTTGAACGCCCAGCTCTTGCTTTCAGCTGAGGTCATGATCCCAGGGTCGTAGGGCCCAGGTCTGTTTGGGGCTCTACACTGAGTGTGGAGCCTGCTTAAAATTCTCTCTGTCTCTTTGTGTCTCTTTCTCTCCTTCTGGCCCTCCACTGCTCACTCTCAATCTCTCTCTCTCTAAAAAAAAAAAAAAAAAAAAAAAGAATGGACTATTTAAAGATTTCTGACAAACAGCCATGATATTCATTTAAATAAAAAAAAAACCAACTATTTTTCCATCTTTCATGCTAAACCCCAGAGGACAACAGAGTTATGGTTTTGTCTTATGACAAATATACTGTGAGCAACAAAGCCTCTTAAGTGACTCAAATATGAGCTAGTATTGCTTGTAATAGTCCAGACAAAATATTAATCCTGTAATTGAAAGATAGTTCGTTTGTTGTGCAATCATCTGAGCAAACTGATTGAAGATGCTAAAGTCTCGATGCAGAATTTGTGTGAAAAGTTATAAGAACATGAACATTACAGGATGTAACATGGCTTCTCACTCCAGCTTTTTTATACCTTTCCAAATCTTGCCAAAGCTTTATTGCCACACCTTGTTTTATTGTGTTTGTCCAATTACAGATAGCATGCCCATTGCATAAACTTTCTTTTTTTTTTTTTTAAATTTTTTTTTCAACGTTTATTTATTTTTGGGACAGAGAGAGACAGAGCATGAACGGGGGAGAGGCAGAGAGAGAGGGAGACGCAGAATCGGAAACAGGCTCCAGGCTCTGAGCCATCAGCCCAGAGCCTGTCGCGGGGCTCGAACTCCCGGACCGCGAGATCGTGACCTGGCTGAAGTCGGACGCTTAACCGACTGCGCCACCCAGGCGCCCCTTGCATAAACTTTCTAATTTGTGCCCACCTTAAGGGGATGGTAATGGGCATTTGGTAATGTTCTTCTTCCTGAAAATGTAGACGTCATGTCCACCAAAGCTACAAATTTCTTTTGATGTGGAAAAAACTTTTAAAAGCTAAATTAAAAAGCATAGAGTTCCAGAAAAGTTTTCCTTTCCTAGGACCTGGTCTAGCCCTTATTTTGTCTTTGATCGTCTATGTACCTGAAGTGGTCACTTCACTTTGTTGGGTCTCAGTTTCTTCTTCTGTCAAATTAAGGTTTGGGACTAGATTTACTTTTGTGTCTCTTTGTCTCTAAAATCATACCTTAAAAGGGACTGTGGAATCCATACAAAATACAGGTAAAAAGAATTAAGAGACCCTTCTGACCTTGGCACCCCGTGTGACCCCTGTGCAGTCCCATCCTTTGAGTACGAGAAGGACTGTGGCTTGATTCTTATAAATAGAATATACTGATGGGATGTCACTCCCTTGATTCAGTTAGATCGTATGGCAAAGTTGATGGAATGTTATTCCTGTGACCACACCATGCTGTATAAGACTTCATTTTAGCAGGCTGGAGGAAGATTCTCCTGGCCTCAAAGAAGTGACCTGCCATGTTGTGACAGGGCCACCCGACAAGGAACTGTGGGCAGCCTCTAGTAACTGAGAGCAGCCTCCAGCCAATAACCAGCAGAAAACTTTGTTCCTGAAATTGCAAGGAACTGAATTCTTCCAACATTCATGTGAACTTGGAATAAGACTGCTTCTTCTAGAAAGAAAGGCTGTTTGACTGACACCTTGATCACAGCCAATGACAGCCCGACGGGATCAGCGTAGCTGTGCTGGGACTCCTGACCTACTGAAACTGTCCCTGGACGCATACGGAGATTTTCCATACATTGCTCACTCAGGTTCCTTTTTCTTTAATGTTATCATGTCTGTTTAATAAAATTAAGAAGTCAACATCAGTCCACTACTATTAGCCAAACTCTAGCTTTTGTTCAGAGTGCACCAGTTTTTCTGTTAATGCCCTTGTATTGCTCCAGAATCCAATACAGGAGTCTACATTTAGTTGTGATGTTCCTTTACTCTCCAGAATTCAGGGACAGTTTATCATTTTACCCTTGTTTTTCGTGACTTGACCATTTTGAGGAGTAGTGGTTGGGAATTTTGTGCAATGTCCCTCAATTTGGGCTTCTGAGATGTTTTTCTCATCATTGGACTTGGATTATAGATTTATGGAAAGAATAATCAGGAAACTTTGGAGTGATGGAAATATCCTGTGTTTTTTATGGTGGTGATGGCTGCATGGGTGAATACGTTTGTCAAAACGGATTGAACTATGGCGTGAAAATGGGTGCATATGACTGTATGCAAATCACGCCCGAAAGGGTTATGAAAACAGATATTTCATATGTATGTGCATGCATACATATGTACACACACATAAAACACTTAAAAATTCTGGTTAAATAATATTTAGCTGGTTCTTAATTGCAAGACTGCCCAGAGCTTTTAAGATTCTCATGTACTAATGCTGCTTCTGAGTCCCCAAGCATTAGACAACATATGCAGCGTTTCCAAACTTTTTGGACTATGAGACCCTTTCTCAGATTGGGAAATGCTGGCTTAAGGAAATTATATTTGAGTTTATGAGAAAAATAACAAAAGCATGGAGAGTCGTTCAGTTTTTCTACTCCGGTCAGCCAAAGACTGGGAAAATGTTTTTGTGCATCCAAGTGGAAATGCCTTAGGGTGTGGCATGTTACTATATCTGTGAGTGTGACAAAGGAACAATATTTGAGAGCTGGAACATATTTTTCACCTAATCTAATTATCTGCATATACCTGTTTTTGCCGCACTTATCTTGGAAGCTATTTGGAAACTAGTAAGAAGAAGGACTTCAAAGGATGACCCGGCTCTTCCTGCAGCCTGGGAACTGCATGCCCACGGCTCCTGAAGATGTTGGGGGTCCTTTGCTCTTTGCCATTGCTGAGTACTTGAGCTCCCCAGATCTGGATGGGTTTTATGCAGGTGTGAGGCTGCTGCGGCCAGTTGCTGAGGGCCTGAGGGGATGGCCCTTCCCTTGTAAGTGGGAAGAAGAAAGTGGGGGCAGTGCTGAGATCTGGACGGGGCACTGGTACCCCAGGATCTCCCCCATTATACAGTCATTTGTTAATACGGTTCCACTGCTGACCACAAAAAGTGATCTACTGACAGAACAAGGCCACCTGTGTCCCTGTGTATTTCTATGGTTCCCCGTTTGGAGGCTGAATTCACGCGTGAAACAGTATTAGTGGATTTAGCTTCAGCAGAAAGACCTTATCTTGAGTTGTGTTTTGACGCCTTGGCAAGACTCATAGGCAGACCATGATTTGTGACTTGTTTCACATGATCCATGGGTCATGTTCATAATTCCACTGCGAAATATTCCTTGCATATGTAGTTTCATTATGCATTTAAATAGTGAGACAGTATTGAATACTTTCAAGTTTTCCTCATAGGCCTCAAGACCCCAAGTTTGCAATAATAGTGATTTATTATATTTGGAGATGCTTCACATGCAGTTAAAAGTATTCAATTGTGGGGGCGCCTGGGTGGCGTAGTCGGTTAAGCGTCCGACTTCAGCCAGGTCACCATCTCGCGGTCCGGGAGTTCGAGCCCCGCGTCAGGCTCTGGGCTGATGGCTCAGAGCCTGGAGCCTGTTTCCGATTCTGTGTCTCCCTCTCTCTCTGCCTCTCCCCCGTTCATGCTCTGTCTCTCTCTGTCCCAAAAATAAATAAACGTTGAAAAAAAAAAGTATTCAATTGTGTTTGCTGCTTCTTGGCCAATACTGTTTCTCAAGACATAGCC
This sequence comes from Felis catus, assembly GCF_018350175.1. Taxonomy (NCBI): domain Eukaryota; kingdom Metazoa; phylum Chordata; class Mammalia; order Carnivora; family Felidae; genus Felis; species Felis catus. The sequence continues at coordinate 33,748,588 of NC_058379.1, read as the reverse complement.
ACGCATGGTCCAGGTAACCATGGCCTGGATACCCATGGACCAGTGCCTGGAGCTGGAGTTGCTGACCTGGATGGGGCAGATTTGAAACACAGACCCAGCCTCAGACACTGAGCAGAAGTCTAGTCTGGCAACTGGATATGGTGTTTGTTTATTTATTTAATTATCTATCTATCTAATTAATTAATTTTGGTGTTTAATTTTTAAATTTTTATTAATTTTTTAGTCTTTTAAATGTTTACTTTAGAGAGAGAGAGAGAGAAGACAGGGAAGGGGCAGAGAGAGAGGGAGACACAGAATCTGAAGCAGGCTCCAGGTTCTGAGCTGATAGCACAGAGCCCGACGTGGGGCTCGAACTCACAGACTGTGAGATAACGACCTGAGCAGGAGTCAAACGCTTAACTGACTGAACCACCCAGGCACCCCTGGATGCAGTATTTTAAAAGGATGTTGCATCAGGGGGTCTACCCCAATCAAAGGATAAGGCACTGGGGAGTCTGACCTGAAGGGAGGTGGAGGTTTTATGCTGCAGTTTGAAGAAAACAAGCCGTAAAACCAGAAATCATCCCCCGAGGAAGGCTGGCTGTCCACCAGGCAGGTCTCCCCACGAGCGCAGGAGGCAGGTTACCCTCCCCTGGACCTTGGCTTTCTGGACTCAGAATGTGATTGTCAGTGCCTTCAGAAGTAATCGAGCTGGAGGACTGACTCCACGTAGACTGATTAGAAACCAAAATACCATTTTATTGCCACCCTATAGGTTAACTAACCAAAGTTGAAATAAAAACTCGAAATAAAAACAGACACAATAAGAATTCAAAGCAGAGTAGATATTCGATCTGCTGCACAGCTTATTTTTTCTTTGTAGACAAATCTACATGGGAGCCAAATGATAATCAGAGCACGGGCTCTGCTCAAGAAGAAATGTCTGATGCATCAGTCCCATGTCCTCTCTCCTGATGACAGGATATTCTGCCCCAAGAACAGGTTCCTGCTACCCTGGGGTAGGGCATCTTCTCCCTGGCACAGGGCAGGACACACAGTGTTAGAACTTTCCCCTCACCAGCCTTTTTCTCTGCCTGCATTACTGATCATCCGCGTTCTTTGGGCACATTTCTTTTTTTTTTTTTTAATTTTTTTTTTAAACGTTTATTTATTTTTGAGACGGAGAGAGACAGAGCATGAACAGGGGAGGGGCAGAGAGAGAGGGAGACACAGAATCTGAAACAGACTCCAGGCTCTGAGCGGTCAGCACAGAGCCCGCCGCGGGGCTCGAACTCACGGACCGTGAGATCATGACCTGAGCCGAAGTCGAACGCTTAACCGACCAAGCCACCCAGGCGCCCCTGGGCACATTTCTTTAGAGAGGTGAGTATCTTTTTGGTTCTAGTCAGATATTGCTGGTCTGAGAGCCATTCTGTCTCTTGAAGTTCAATTGTCATTAAGTGTTTGTTGTCAACTTTCTTGACAGATCATCTGCTTTCCAAGTTCCTGGGGTGGAGAAGTTGCAGGAGAGAAGCCCTTTACTGTTGAACCCAAGCATTACTAACAGCGAGTAGTAAAGCAGAGTGTAAAGGATGCCAGAAACAGTCATATTTAAAGCCCTAAGCAGTAGGAAAGCGTGTAAGAGAGATGAAAATACGATCTTATTCATTGGTACATCACTTTGGGCGCTAAAGGGGCTGAGACACCACCCTCTCTATGACTAGGTTTGGTACTCTAGACGGCAGAGAGCAAAAACATTCCTTCCTCCCTCCCTCCTTTTCAACAATTTAAGACTTAATGACTCCCAAAGACAGTCGCGAAAAACACAATGGCCAGGCATTAATTCTTATTAATAGCAATTTGCATTCTGCATCTGGACTGCTTCATGTTTGCTTGATGTGCCTGTTTTTGCTTATGGCCATCATCTCTCTCACACAGACTCATGTTTTCATCTAGATTGCCTTTGAGATGGTAGGAGTCAATCTATTTTCCCTTATCAACCCCATCTGGATTTGCTCCTTTAGAGTTTTCTTTGTTATTGTTTACCTTCTTTTGGTCTTGTTCTTTCCTCCCAATGGGGTGATGCTGGATGGATGCTTCGTCTTTGCTGATTGCCTCACTGAATCATTTGCTTCAATTAGAGGGATTGGCAAATCTAAAAGGTTCTTAAATATTTCAGAAAAATAAATGGCAGAAAAGTTTCCTAAATAGTTAATTGTTGGGACTTCTACTTCTGGGAAGATGGAGTAGATTTAGTTTCCCTTATTCCTCTCATTAAGTACAACTAAAAATCCTGCACATTTTATATACAACAAATAGAAAAAGAATTTGGAAGGTGGAGAAGAAAGCAGCCTGGCTACGGGTGTGGGGACCTAATAAATAACATGGGGGTGGGTCACCTTGGTTTTCTTTTTGCCTCATACATTCCAGAGTTGGAGCTGAAGTCAGCAGCCTGGAAACTCCAATGGGCACAGACAACATTAGCCCAACAAAAGTCTGCTGTCTCTCGTCAAAGGCCCAGGAAAGGAGCAGCCTAGGAAGACAGAAGACTTTTTGATAATAATTACTCTACTGCAGCTAAATGCCACAGAACAAAACCCAGCAGCTCCACTCTCACCAGCACTGGTCGAATGGGGAACTTAGACATTTACCCTGGTCAGGCTGCAGTGAGAACCCCCAGTCCCCACACAGGGGTGGTGTCAGAAGAGGTGAGGTAGACAGTAGAGTAGAGAGAGTAGATGGGTGATCTTTTCAGCTTCTAGAATCTTTAGGTGCATGTATTTTGTTGGAATTGGGAAATTTCCAACGTTTTTTATTTATTTTTGGGACAGAGAGAGACAGAGCATGAACGGGGGAGGGGCAGAGAGAGAGGGAGACACAGAATCGGAAACAGGCTCCAGGCTCTGAGCCATCAGCCCAGAACCTGACGCGGGGCTCGAACTCAGGACCCTGAGATCGTGACCTGGCTGAAGTCGGACGCTTAACCAACTGCGCCACCCAGGCGCCCCTGGAATTGGGAAATTTCCAGCTCTGACTTCCTTCTCATCTCCTTGTGGAACTGCAATGTCACGAATATTTGATTTGCTATTATAGTCCTACAAGTGCGTCCTGATTTTCTATTTTTTTTTTCCAGTCTATTTTCTCTTTGCTGTTCAGATTGGGTAATTTTTATTCTTTCTTCAAATTTACTGATTTTTGCTCCATTATATTCATTCTGTTGTTGAGCCCATTAATTGAGTTTTAAAATTTTGGTTATGATATCTTTTTTAGTTCTAAAATTTCCATTTGGTTCTTCTTTGCTGAGACTTTTTTGTTTATCTGCTTAAGTATGTTTGCAACTGCTCAGTGAAATAACTTTATGAGAGCTGCTTTGGGATCTTTGTTAGATAACTTTAACATCACTGTCATCTCAATGCTACCACTTATAGATTATATTTTTTCACTCACATTGAGATATTCCTGGTTCTTCACATAGAGAGTGATTTTCTTTGGACACCTGGATATTTTGGGTGTTATCCTATGAAACTCTGGATCTTATTTAAGCCCAGCTGGCCTCCTCTGACACCACTCCTACAGAAGAAGGAGAGGTGCACTGCTCCATTACCATCAGATGAGGGTAGAAGTCCAGGTTTCTCACTCAGACTCTATGGAAACTCATGGGAGACAGAGGATTCTTAATGTTTTCAGGAAGAAGATAAATCACATAAAAATTATGCAAAAGAAAGCAGAAACGGCTACATTATTGTCAGATAAAGTAGAAGTTAAAGCAAAGAAAAGGGACCAGAAACTAGAAGAGACATTATATAGTTATAAAATGGTCAAACCATCAAAAATATGTAACAATGCTAAATGTGAATCACAAAACAACAGAGCTGCAAAACATGTAAAACAGAAACTGATTGACCTGAGAGGAGAAATAGGAAAATCCACATTTACAGCTGGAGACTTCAGCACCCCTCTCTCAACAATCAATATCACAACTAGATAGAGAACCAGCAAGGCTACAGCAGATCTCAAAAACATCAATAACCAACAGGATCTAATCGACATTTCTGGCACACTCCACCTCAGAACAGAAGAATACGTATTTACAAACATCCATGAAACATATACCAATAAAGACCATATCTTGTTCCATATAACAAACCTTCTTTTAAAGTTTTAAAAGAACTGGGATCGTGCAGAGTGTGTTTTCTGATCACAGTGGAATCAACCAAGAAATCATTGAGAAAGATAATAGAAAAATCTCCAAATGCTGACAAACTAAACAATGCCCTTGAAAATAATCCATACATCAAAGAGAAAGTATCAAGGGAAATAAAAAATATGTTGAGTGCGTGAAAATAAAAATACAACACAGGGCATAGGTAAAGCAGTCCCGAGAGGGCAATTTATAGCATTGATGCTTACAATGGAAAAGAGCAAAGTTCTGGAATCAATAATCTAAGTTTTTTGTCTCAAGAACCTGGAAAAAGAGGAACAAAAGAAACCCAAAGCAAGCAGAAGGGAGAAAATTATAAAGATGGGAGCAGAAATAAATGAAATTGAAAACAGGAAAACAATAGAGAAAATCAATAAAACCAAAATCTGGTTCTTTTATTTTTTTTTTTAATTTTTTTTCAACGTTTATTTATTTTTGGGACAGAGAGAGACAGAGCATGAATGGGGGAGGGGCAGAGAGAGAGGGAGACACAGAGTTGGAAACAGGCTCCAGGCTCTGAGCCATCAGCCCAGAGCCCGACGCAGGGCTCGAACTCACGGACCGCGAGATCGTGACCTGGCTGAAGTCAGACGCTTAACCGACTGCGCCACCCAGGCGCCCCTAAAATCTGGTTCTTTTAAAAGATCAATAAAATTGACAAAGCTCTAACAAAACTGCCAAAGGAAAAAAAAAAAGAGAGAGAAGACACAATCTGCCAAAATCACAATGAAAACAGAGCTATCACTGTAGACCCTGCAGACATCAATAGGATGACGAAAATAAATACTACAAACAACTCCACATGCACATATTTTATAAATTAAATGGGCAAATCCTAGAACCAATTCCAAACTACTGCAAGACTCACATGAAAGGGATATGTAAGGGATATTCCAGAAAATAGAAAAGGAGGAAGCACTCCCTTGTTAATTTTAGGAAGCTAGTACTACACTGGTACTAAAACCAAAGATAGTTCCAAAAAGCTTGTTCTTAATAATGTAAACCTATAAACAGTGTGTATGTCTTTCCGTGGGTAAATGGTGAAATCTGTGCTACTTCCGTACCATGAAATACTAGTCAGTAATAAAAAATAATAAGTTCTTTATACATAGGACGCCCCAGATGAAACTCCAGAGAATTATGCTGAGTGGGGAAAGCCAATTTCAAAAGATTACATATTACCTGATTCCACTTACATAGCATTATTAAAAGATAAATGATACAATTATAAAAATGAAGAACAGATTTAGACTGCCAGCACTTAAAGGTGGGGTGGGAGGAAGGCCCAGGGGGAAGTGGAAATCGTTATAAAAGGACAGTGAGAGGGGCCTTTTGGTCATGGAATTATTCTATATTTTGATAGTATCATTGTCAATATTTTGGTTTTGATATCGATACCATAATTTAGAAATAATATTTGAGTGAAACTGGGTAAAAAGTACAAGGAATCTCTGTATTATTTCTCAGAACTACATGTGAATCTCGAACCATCTCAAAGTAAAAAGTTTCAAAGTTAATGATTATGAATGAAGAGCTGATTTTGACACAGACTTAAGTATGCACCGGGAATGAATCACCTGGAAGTTATTTGTCTCCAATTTGCCTTATTTCTAGACGTGAATAAGGGTGGCTTTCCATTCGGAAGTTTTTTGTTTTCATTTTTACGCTTAATTAATGTGTTCACTTTTTAAGAGTTACCTCTCCTCTGTATTGATCATTGGGCAGAAAAATTCTAATTAGTAAAAGAAACGTAATAAAACTTAGTCAACAGTATACAAATTCAAACCTATGAGACTCGGAAAATTAATTATTTTAGATTTTTCCTTCCAACGCGATGTGGACTTTACCTCCTAATATTTGTTACCTTACTATTTTGTTTTCAAAGATAACAGTACAGTTTTATTTTACAGATATTCTAACTGGAGTAAAAATTAACTGGCATCATAAGATAGCAGAAGAAACTCAGGGTAGCAACCGAGTTATATGACAACTTCTGAGAGGTGGCATGATACAAGAGAGATTTCACTGGAAATTGAGCCTTTGCTTATTTACTGAGCACATGAATTATTTTCTTAGAGGCTATTTCTTAATCCATAGCGTTGGCAATATTATATCTATTTTATTGCTTTGGGAGGAAGGCTTCGTGGAAAGACTTTGTAGATTGTGAAGTGCTCTGCAGATCAAAGCATAGACTGTGTATCTGACACAAGTGAGGCAAGATTAATTGAAAAATTCCTTCCTACCCAAAGGATAATGTAATACTTACCCAAATTTTAGAAGACGAACAGGGAGGCATCCCAGGTTAAGTAGTAGGATGTAGTAGGATATTTTGAGATCATATCGAGGTTTTGTTTTGTTTTTTATTTTGGGGTTTTTTTGTGTGTTTGTTTTTTGTTTTTGTTTTTTTTTTTTTTTTGCTATACATTTGCTATGATGGTCATAATGTTAAAAAAAATGAGACCTCAGACATGAATAAGTAGCCCAAGTTCATATAACACTGTAGAGATAGGACTTATACTAGGAAAACTATCACTCATTTCTCTGCTCAATGCTCTTTTAGTCACATTACAGAGAACTTTAAGACTACACATTCATCATAGAACGTGGGTTCTGAATCCTAGACGCAATAATTTTGCTGATTCAGCTTATTTTCCTTTTGTGTGGGGAAAAGACGGGATTTTCATAAAAAGTGAGCATATAAGTCTTCGGTATTCCTAAAAGAGAAATAGCCATCATTCTCTTGCCCTCTAATTTATTCTGTTTTGGTGCAGTTCAACCTATGATTTCCATAAGTTGAGGGATGAGAACTGGGCTTGTAGTAGGACATCAGGGCAAGTAAATTGAGATCACATTGGAAATCTCCATTAGTTTTATTCTTTTTTAAATTATTATTTAGAGAGAGAGGTAGAGTGAGGGGAGGGCAGAAAGAGAGGGAGAGATAGAGAATCCCAAGCAGGCTCACTGCCAGCACAGAGCTTGATGTGGGACTTGAACTCATAATCCATGAGATCATGACCTAAGCCAAAATCAAGAGTGGGATGCTTAACCAACTGAGCCACCCAGACGCCCCTAATTTTACTCTTATTTTATTGAATGGCCTTATGTTACTAGCATTCTTGGTAAAAAATGTTTGCATGTCCTGTGAAAGGAATATTCAAAGGATTTCATCATCCCTTAGGATCAATACTTACATTTCTACAATTAGGTTACGGAGAACCCATGTGAATTTGTGGTTGAAGGTTTACTATGAGTTGTGATTAGAAGTGTTAGGGGGCACCTGTGTGGTGCAGTTAGTTTAGCTTCCGACCCTTGATTTTGGTTCAGGTCATGATCCCAGGATTGTGAGATCAAGCCCCACGTTGGGAGCCACACTGAGTGTGGAGCCTGCTTGAGATTCTCTCTCCTTCTGTCCCTCCCTGGCTGTCTCTCTCTCTCAAAAGAAAAAAAAAAGTGTTAGAAAGCTACTGGGCAGCATTTCAATTGTTTGTATAGGAAAGGAAATGTGACTAATGACTACACAGCACACATACATGCACACACTTCTCTTTGAGAGTGGAAGAGGGACAGAGGAGTGGCAAAGAGAAGAGGAAACAATGTGAATTGTTTATAAGGTATTACGAACTATTTTTAAAGACACTATGTTCTAGAGGTTTCTGATTTGAGTAATGTAGTCAAGAAAATTAGTATCATTAATACAAGATATCATTTAATGAAAACCAAAATTATCTGATGCCTCATTAGCAAGGTGTCAGATAATTTTAACCGCTTCTTTTTCTTAGGTAATTTCACTAATCTTGCGGGAGGCACTGATGAATGGTAGGCAGGTTTGGAGCCTTCGCAAAGGCATGGGGTGCTTAGATAATAAAACAAAATTCTTTGGCACAGAAGAGATTGTTTATGCTTTTCTTTTATTGCTTACTAAAGGCCAACATCCTACTTTACAGAGATCGATATTCCTGAATTGCAAACTTTTTAGAAGCCCAAAGGAAATGGATCCTCGTCAAAGTTCAATGTTAACCCTTTCTCTGCTAAGGGAGAGCAAAGCCGTACTTCCGTTGCAATTTCAGTTTGTTCTGCTTTGGTAGAAGGATGGGGTGACCTCCCAGGAGCCCCTGAATGGTTGACCTCAGCTTCAGTATTCTAACCAGCCCACTCTTCCGCCTGGGACACACAAGCAGGGTCTGGGCTTGCTGACATGCTGTGCTGGGACTATTTGCTGAGGCAGAGACTCCATTTACCTCTTTCTTGCCCCTCTATCAAAGTTTTTAATGCTTCAACTTAAACAGCGTCCTTCCAGAGCCTTCTCTAACTCCCGACAACAGTTGGACCTCCTGGCATCTGTTCTCAGCACCGTCTGGTTTTCTTCCATCACAGCGCTGTTCTCGTGTTGTTAGTGTTTGCTTAATTCTCCGTATTCAGTGCTACAGTGTGAACCCCATGAGCACAGAGACCCTGTCTTGTTCTCAAGACCAGTGTTTGGTTCAGGGTGAGGCACCTAACAGATGTTTGTGTGCCCAGACTGAGTGAGTGTCATTAGCTGGGCTCCCACCACATCTGACACCCTTGGAGGCTGGGAAGGAATTGTCACTGTCACCTGCGACATGAAGAAACGGAGGTTCAGGGTTGACGTGATTTACCCTGAGTTCACAGTGAGCGTAGTTTCACACCTGAGTCTGCACATTGCCCAGGTCCGTGTTCCTTCCACTCTAACATGCTTCCTCCAGCATTTCCTAGACTCCAACTTTTCCTGGTTCTGGAAAGCAGACTGGAAGAGTCGCCCTCCCCCCCCACCGCCCCACCTACCCACCCCCTCCCCCAATCATGACCTCATTGCAAGCACTGCCCAGGGGAGTCCTCTTTACCCCTTCTCAGCTAGAATCACGTCAGCTGCTGGTAGACTGAAGGCAGCACTCCCATCCTCTAGCTGACTCACAATCTTTGGGGCGGGGTGTAAGGGAACAGCTGAGGCAAATTTCCTTGAGGTGGACTGGGTGGCAACTAAATTAAAGCCCGAGGCCTCATCCTGACATGCTCTGGGATCCAATCTGGACTGCAGATTGCCAACATCAACACTTTCCTGGAACATGCTGGAATTCCAGAGCTCCAGGAGAAGAGCAAGCCAGCTCCAGCGGACATCATAGCCCCCAAAGCATGCAGAAAACTTAACTAGAGCAGTCCGCACCATAGCCCAAAAGGAGCTTTCTCTCAGGAGCTGGTAAGCTATGGCCCAGGGCCCACATCTGCCCCATCGCCTGTTTCATATGGCCTGCAAACTAAGAATGATTTTTACATTTTTAAATGGTTTTAAAAAAATCAAAAGAAGAATAGTATTTCATGATATGTGAAAATGGTATGAAACCCAAACTTCTGTGCCTCTAAATAAAGTTTTATTGGAACACAGCCATGCTCATCTATTTACGTAGTGTCTATGGCTGATTTTGGATAAATCCTAGAGGCCAGTCACTGCAACCAAGAACGCCTTCCCTGCAAAGTCTAAAATATTTGCTTGTCGGGCCTTGTCAAGAGAAATTTTGTTGACCTCTGCTCGAGTTGAACATTATACGGAAGAAATTCATGGCAAGGTTGCCCCATCCCAGTAATCTTTCAAGCTAGAAATGTCCACCTGTTGAAAGTTAATAACCTATAAAACCTTTGAACTGCTTCCAACTATAGCAGCAACCGTATGCACCCTTCCCCTGACCTCTGCCTCCCGCCGTCCTTTAACACCAGGTTCGTTGTGCTGCGAGCTTTTTCTAATCTTGTGGGGTTTGGTCCTGGGTTCCCAGGCACCATGTTGGATGATGTTTCTGCCACTGTTGCGTGGTCAGCACTTTAACACGGGCCACCCTGATCCTCTGACACACAAGGTCACATCTTTTCCAAGTTGTGGGCGCAAGGAAGTGACTTGCTTGTAATAGTTCTGATCATAGAACTAAATAGATAACAATGCGGTAGATGGGGTGGAATTATATTTTATTATTTTCTGTGCAGTTCGATGACTGCTCTTTAGTGAAAAAGCAAACTTTAATGAAAATACTTGCTATTTGGAACCTGTAGAATGATGAATCAGTTAAAAGATTCTATCTTCTCTTACAACACGACCAGTTGTGGAAGTGGTCATTGGTATCATCACCACATTATGGATGACAAAACGTATATAGAATCATGTATGAGATTGAGGATGATTCATGTATGATGAGTGTATGGGGAATCAGGACTTGGCTCTAAGTTTTCTTATCTACCTTCACTCCGCAATGTCTTCATGCCTAACACAATGTTATCCAAAGGAAATGATTTAAGAATTCTAATGATTTGTGATTGTGGCCATAAGCAGCACCCCCGGTACCACGGAGAGCTCACTAATGAGATAGACCAGATGGCAAGTTTTGTCACGGGTTGCATTCACTTGTTATTCAACCATTCGTTCGTCTTTCTAACAAACATTTATTTAGCAACTATTATGTATCCAGAGAGTGAAGCTAAGAAATAAAATGAAATGTTATGTTTGCTACCAAGGATAACCTCACGGAGGACATAGACGATTCAGTCAATGATCATGGTGTTTAAAGAACATAATGGGAACACATAACGGAGTGTAAATCACACTGAGAGAGTTCTGGAGAAAATGGTGCTTGAACTGATTTTGGAGGACGAATGAGGTCTAACTTAACTAAAGAAGGAGATGGCAAATGACAGCCCAGGGATAGTGACTAATGTAGAGAGAATATATAGAGATGGATGTACTGTATATAGAAAAGCTTAGAGGCTTCAAAAGCTTGACTCATTCAGGGAATTTCAAATAGTTTTTTTGGTTGTAGTGGAGGGCGTATTTGGAGAAATTGAGGGAAACAAGACTGGTATCAGGTCAAGAATGGTTACGTGTGCTGGGTGTTGGGTTAAGAAGTTTGAACATTTTCTATAAGCTGAAAAAGCCGCCCAGAGGATTTCAGGCAGAGAAGTGACATAATCAGTCTTGTGTTTTAGGAAGATTATTCTGGTAGCAGAGTAGAATATGAAACACAGTGGGGGCTAACCTATAGCGAGGGAGACCAGCTATGAAGCTATTGCAATAACCAGGTGAGAAGAATGAAAACATGAAAGACAGGCACAATGGGAAAGGAAGGAGCTAGAGGAACAGATTAAATGGTATTGAGGAGGGAAAGAATAAGATGTGGTTTCACTGTGTGTGTGTGTGTGCGTGTGTGTGCGTGTGTGTGTGTGTGTGTGTGTATGCACATGCACACGCACACACAGGAAGGTGGCAGAGCAATATGAATTAGGGGAAGTTAAGGTGGACACCCACAAGGATTGTAACTTACTGAGAACCAACAGAACCAACCTATGGAAAAGGCAAGTCGCCATAGTTCATCACTGGCAATCTTATTCGTCATTCAGAATATACTTACATCTTTTCTTCCTTTTCTCTCCAATTTTGTTGAACTTTTCCCAGTAATTTAATTTCATGCAAGCATTGGTGGCATCAACCAGAGTTTATTGCTCATTGGTTTTCCTTTTTGTATCTTATGTTAAATACCCATTTTCTCTACTGAGAATGAGAACAATTAATTAGTCATTATAACTGCTTTAGTTGTCACTGTGATTGATCTTTTTCATAGACACACAGAAGCTATATCTTTTCTCTGTAAAGACCTACACTCAATATGCAAAGCAACAGACTTTTCTTTAAATCAACACAGGATCATACCTCCTTTAATACCCTTCTGGTTGTATCTGATTTTCTTTATTCAGCGGGATCACTCTGCCCTGACGGGGAGATTTTCTGTCAGCTTTAATTTTTTCCTTCCTTCTTGGCTTACATCAAGACACATTTGTTGAACAACTTATAGGTTGTATAAAAGCAGAAAATTTAGTGGTAAACCTAAAAGATCTTGACCCTCATTGATTTTATGCTCCAGAAGATGAATAAACAACAAGTATGTAGATTCCTTAAAAGACCCTATCAGATAACAGTGGCTGATATGAAGGGAATAGGTAGGATGTTGTGATAGAGGTTAACCATTAGGAGGGAAAAAAAGTCAAATGAACTTTTCAGAGGTCTCTTTGGGATGTTGACATTTGAGCTAAAACTATACAATATGTTAAGGAACATTCCAGATAGGTGGAAGAATAAATGAAGAGGTGTGTAAAGACCAGTGTGGCTTGTGTGTACTGGGAGATTAGAGAGGTATGTGTGACTGATCATGCTGGACCTTGTGGCCCAGGGTGAGAGTGAATGTTGCATTAAAATAATTTAATTGGGGCGCCTGGGTGGCTCAGTCGGTTAAGCGTCCGACTTCGGCTCAGGTCATGATCTCACGGTCTGTGAGTTCGAGCCCCTCGTCGGCTCTGTGCTGACAGCTCAGAGCCTGGGGCCCGTTTCAGATTCTGTGTCTCCCTCTCTCTCTGACCCTCCCCCGTTCATGCTCTGTCTCTCTCTGTCTCAAAAATAAACATTAAAAAAAAATTATAAAAAAATAAAAAAATAAAATAAAATAATTTAATCATACAAATATAATCATTTAAGCATATAAAACCATTATGCTGGGGCCCTGGCTGGCTCAGTCAATATAGCATATGACTCTTAATCTTGGGGTAATGAGTTCAAGACCCACTTTGGGCATAAAGATTAAAAAAAATCCATTATACTATTTTGAGTAGAGAAATGATATAACAATTGATTTCTTTTTTTTTTTTTTTTCTGAGAGAGAGAGAACATAAGCAGGGAAGGGGCAGAGAAAGAGGGAGAGAGAATGTTAAGCATGCTCCTCCACGTTCAGCACTAGCCCCATGTGGGGCTTGATCTCACGACCCTGAGTTCATGACCTGAGCTGAAATCAAGAGTCTTTGCTTAACCAACTGAGAACCCCGTGATTTCTATTTTAAAAGCTTAGTTGACGGGGTGCCTGGGTGGCTCAGTTCATTGAGCGTCTGGCTCTTGATTTTAGCCCAGGTCATGATCCCAGAGTCGTGGGATCAAGCCTGGTGTTGGGCTCTTTGCTGAGGGTAGAGAGGAGCTTGCTTGGGAGTCTCTCTCTCTCTTCCTCTGCCCCTCTCTCCCACTCTTGCACATGTGTTCTCTCTCTGTCTCTGACACAATTAAGGTCTATTTTGGCTGTAGAATTGAAATGACTTGAGACACTGGATGAATAATGATGCTATTTACTGAGATGTAGAAGTCTGGAGAAAAGAAAGTGGACAGAAAAAAATCAGGAGTTCTATTTTGGGTACATAATGTTTGAAGGCTCTATTGGATATCAAAATATTATACTAAGTAAATAGTATGACCTAAAAGTAAACCCAAAAGAAACTGGAAAATAAACATGATAAGCTGTCTTTGTGGCTGCTTTAGCAGGAGTTATTGGCATTAAGAACCAAAAGGATTGGGTTTTAATGACCACACAAAGATAAGAGTTTGGTTATGTCATGTGAAATAAAGCTAATTACTGGGTCTGAGATCCTTATATGAACCTTGGACTTTTGGAACACCATACCATCAGTGAAACTGTGAATAAAAAATTGCATTTTGGCATAGTGAGATGACAAATGAATTTGTTTATTCCAGCCTGAGTTCTGGAAACAAAAAAAAAAGGATTATATCTGAGAATTTGCAACCACAGGCCTATCCTCATGTGGTTTGTGGTTTGAATGTATATTGCTTACTTGACCATAGACTAAGCAATTAATTTTGCATTTCATTAAAACTTATTCGAGCAAGTCAGCAATAACATTCAAATCGCATGAAATAAAAAATAACACAAAAACGCATTCCTTCTACCCTCTAGGTCATCCACGTTGTCGCCAATGGCAAGATCTCATCCTTTTGTATTGCTGACCTAAAGTGACATTGTGTGTCCACTATACCCAAACTAAAAAATTAAAAAAAAAAAAAACCCTAAACACCCGTTTCCCCCAGTGCATTCATTTGGTGAGAACCCAGTATCTATCAAGGTAAGAGATGAAAGAAAAAGCCCTGCCTTTCCTGAGCTCAGCCTTCTAGACAGAGAAAGTTCCCTTCTAGACAGAGAAAACCAGAAAACCTGTCTTCATTCTGAATCCATGTAGGGAGGGGCAGGGGATACTTTATGTGTCACCTGGCTCTTCCTACTTAGTTCAGCTTAATGTCCGGGCCAACTGGACATTCTCTGTTAAAATTCCAAACTTTTCGTTCTTTCTTCTATGGGGGTTTGTTGGTTGGCTGTTTCAAAATTATTTCTTAAACCCAGTTAGCTGGAGCTGTTAGTGGTTGATTTGTTTGACTAGCATCTGTTTTAAGATCTTTATTATGAAATCGACATCTTTTTCTCTCAGTAAGGCATTAGGTGCCAAAGATAATTTCCATATTATTTTTCTTTCTTCTGGGTTTATTCCAAGAAATTCCTTACCTTGGACGAAATGGAAGTTGTTTTTTTTTTTTTTTTTTTTTTTTTTTGCAGAACAACACAGCAAAACTGACATAATAAAAATACGAATAGTTCTATGCCTGGCAGAATGTGGTTATTATATACAAGTACATAATAAAGAAATATTCTATAAAGAAATAGAGACCTCCAGACCTGGATGGTTTCATGGGTGAATTCTAGGAGTATTTGAGGTAGGAGTAATACCAATTTTACACAAATTCTTTCAGAAATTTCTCATGGAAAAGGAACACTCCTTAACATTTTTATGAGGCTAGCATAACTGCAATATTAAAACCAGACAAGACTATAACAAGCAAATCAAAGAGCAATATCCACTATGAACATAGGTGCAGAAGCCCTTAAAAAATGTTAGCAACATATCCAGCAATATTTAAAAAGGATAATACATTAAGATAAAGTGGGGTTAATCCCAGAAATACATGATTAACTTAACATGAAAATCAGTGTAACTTGCCACGTTAACAGAACGAAGGTGATAACACAGATGATCAACTCAATAGAAGGCACAAAAATAATTTAATAATATCCCATACCCACTGTGATAAAATCCTCAGTGGAAGAATAAAAAGTATATAAATTCCACTACATGAAACAACATGGATCTCAGAGGCAATTATGCTGAATAAAATAAGCAAGACACAAAAATAATCAACAGAATATATTTTTATGATGTTCTATAGTAATAGAAATTAATATAGTCATTGCCTCGGGGACGAAGGAATTGATTGGAAGCAGGAGTGAGGAAGATTTCTAGGCTGAGAGAAACGGTCTGTATCTTGATCTGTGTTAACGGTTACACCAGTTTACACATGATTCAAAACTCATTGAACTGTGCACCTAACTCATGTTTCCTTCACTCTATGTAAGTCCCATGTCACTGGACACATAGGTGAATAAAAGGAAGTCCAGATAGATGATATATCTGGGGTTCATGAAAAGAATTAATTTAAAACATTTTGGAAGATGTAGGTCGCCAAACCAGCGAAAGAGAAGTCTTGCAAATAAAGTCTCCCTGAGCGTGATAACAAGCCCAAATTATAGGACAACTGAGAAAATATACCATGAGCAAGTGTTGCCTGAAAATAAATGCTTCCAATCTGGAGCTCCCGTAGAGTGTCTATCAAGTATACACATCAAGTATACATCAAGTGTATAGATATCACTTGTATAGACATCAAGTGTATAGACATCAAGTGTCTATCAAGTATACACATGGAAAACAATCAAGAACAAAACCAAGAAAGAAAAAAACATGAGGAAAAATAAGTCCACGAACAAATAATAAATATATTTGATAGAAATAATCTATAAATGAAAAATATATTATTTGAAACTAGATCTCAGTTGACATACGCAATTGAAGGGAAGGCAGGAAATTGGAAGACAGGGATGAGAAAATTTACCAGAACACAACACAAGAGCTCAAGAGATTAACAATATGTAACTGAGGTAAAGGGACCAGGTAAATAGATTTAAAAGGTCCAGAGTACAACACATAGAAATCATCTTGCTTAGAAGGAAGGCAGGAGAGGTAATATTTTTAAAAACGTTTGGTAGTTTTCCAAAATCAAAGACATAAATTCATCAGTTCAAGAAGCATGAGACTTAAGCATGATTAAAAAAAATAATTATGCCCCTAGGAATATTGAAGTGAAACAAGAACATCAGAGACAAAGGAAAGATCTTTTTTAAAAAAAGTTTATTTATTTTGAGAGTGAGGGAAGGGGGGAAAGGCAGAGAGGGAGGGAGAGAGAGAGAATCCCAAGCAGGCTCTGCACTGGCAGTGGACATCCCAAAGTGGGGCTTGAACCTGAACTGTGAGATCATGACCTGAACCGAAACCAAGAGTTGGATGCTTAACCCACTGAGCCACCCAAGCGCCCCATGAGAAACGATTTTATAATAAGTAATGAGAGAAGGACTTTTAATTTTCTTTATTACTATTATAAAATAAATAAAAACCATGGTAAATAAATTTTCACTTTAGAGCACCTACTTGGAGTTGAAATATTTTTTTTTCTCAAGAAATGGAATTTTTATCCTTTACTCAAATACATTTGCCCATTGAAGGGGGTAAGGGGTCCTGACCCCTATACAGTTGAAAATACACATATAACTTTTGACTCCCCTCAAATTTAACTGCTAATAACCTACTATTGATGGAATCCTTCCCAATAACATGAAGTGAGTTTACACATATTTTGTATGTTACCTGTGTTATGTAGGATATATTCTTACAATGAAGTAAGCTAGAGAAAAGAAATGTTATTAAGAAAATTCTGAGGAAGAGAAAATGCAGTATTGCACTGTAGTTATTGAAAACATTATCCTTATATGAGTAGACCTATACAGTTTGAACCTGTGTTGTTCAAGGATTTGAATTGTAGTAAAGTCATGGTTTTCAAAAGGTGCTTGAGAAAATATTATTTCTTGCTCCAGAATTTTCTGACTTCAAACTCCTGCTATCAGATATTCATAAAACACTTTGATAGACATATAGAGCAAAAATAAATACACAGGTAATCAAACAAGCAAGAAACAACATAGAACAAAGATAATAATGACGATATGCATGGGAATAAAAAACAGACAGGAAGAAGGTAATTAGGTATGAATCAAATTAAAATCTTACACTATTTGGGACTAAGGTAAGGATATTTAATAACTTTATAGAATGTTAATCAACTATATGTGTATGAAAATTTAAGGATAAATACTAAAAAAGTGAGATTTTTAAACACCATTCTCTCAGAAATAGTTTAAGCACAAAAGAAATGAGTCAGAATGAAAACCACTTGAAAAACAAATGTGATTCAACACACGCGTGCACTCCGGATTTAAACCACACTCTTTTCAAGCACTCAAGGAATATTTATAAAAATAGACCTGTGGGAGAGCGCAAAGCAAATCTGAAAAGAGAGCACAAATCTAGTAAAATCTTATCTGATCACAGTGCCGCGAAGCTAGAAATCAATAACAAAATAGAGTTCATTCCCCTCTACTTTTGAAGATTTAAAACAAATACTTTAAGTCATGAATCAAAGTGATAAGAATGAAATTTAAGAAATATTTAGAACTAAATGGTTACGCAAAGAGGGGAAATGATTCCTCCCATAGACAATAATTATAAAAACTGGAACAAAATGGACACTGGCCAAAAGCAGGCAGAAAATTGCGACAAGTTGACTCATGAATGACTATTACAGTACGGGGTAAAACAAAACAAAACAAAAACCTGTGAGTTAATGTACCTGGGACCACTCCACAATCCCCTTCCCTAGTCACACACTGGCATCAGTGACTTGAAGGGGAAAATGATAGCTTCGCAGGGCAGCTGGACATTTTAAGGGAAAATTTGAAAGCAAGAGAACCACAGAAAATCTAAAATAAAGTCTGAATAAAATAAAGTCTGAGCATGAACCTCCGTTCAAATCACTGGCTGAGCACGAAACTACACACGCACCCAACAATTCCAGACAGCTGCAAGAAAAAGCAGGCAGCATTCGCAGGAGGAGTCCATACTTGCCAGTCACAACTGCCTCTGGTAAGAGTTTTGAGTTTTCATGCCTTTGACCTAGTGTATTTCCCAACATACATAGTTCCTGCCGCAGAGAGTGACAATCCTACTGGCTTCAGGTGTCATGACACGGAACTTAGGTCTGGCACAGCAACGGGAAATGTAAGAAACAAAAGCCGGAATCGGGGTAAGTACCCAGCAGATAAACCTCACAATGTGAATGTAGACTCTGCACAAATCTTTGGCTGATTACTAACCTACACAGGTGTAGGGGGGGTCCCTCCAGGGGCCAAGCTAAGAAAGCAACAGAGGGATACGCGACTCCAGCGGATGCAAGATATCAGCTGCTGTACGTCACGCGCCTGAGAGATTGCACAGCTTGTTTCCAGGCAAATTAACTGCCTCTTAGAACAACCACAACAATAGCAAAAGCAAAACGAGCCTGAGAAAAATAGGACCAATACCGGGGTTTGGACAATGTAGAATGTATTGTCTATAGTGTGGAGTTTTCAACCCAAACCCACTTGATATGCATTGGTCACGGCCCGGGGAGGTTACAAAGAGTGCTGAACGTGACCGACATTTATTCTGGATGTGGGTTCGGTTATGGAAGCAGTTGCTTCTAATATTATCCGATGATTAGAACAGAAAGTGTCGGGGCGCCTGGGTGGCGCAGTCGGTTAAGCGTCCGACTTCAGCCAGGTCACGATCTCGCGGTCCGTGAGTTCGAGCCCTGTGTCAGGCTCTGGGCTGATGGCTCAGAGCCTGGAGCCTGTTTCTGATTCTGTGTCTCCCTCTCTCTCTGCCCCTCTCCTGTTCATGCTCTGTCTCTCTCTGTCCCAAAAATAAATAAACGTTGAAAAAAAAAATTAAAAAAAAAAAAAGAACAGAAAGTGTCATTTCAGTTTAGATCCTCTGCTTATATATCTTCATATCAAGGAGCCCATGTCACTGAGGAGGCAGGGCAAAAATGGGCTAAAAATACCGCATACAATGGAGTTATCACATATAATGCTATTCACAAAGCAGTGGACTATTAGAAAACTATAATGGGCAGTTAAAACATCTGCTTACTGAATTGGTGGTGAGGGGAAGTTAAAGGGATGGCTTGAATTTCTATCTGTATGTGTGGCATCAAGGAGGATCACCATCAGATCAACTGTAAGATACATTGGGAAATACGGAGAAAAGAGGAAAGGATATAGTAATTTACATAAGTATCTTGTCTACTTCTTAAAAAACTCTTTTTGCTTAATATTGTAGATTATGATGTAGGTTGCATCTACAATTTCTATTATAAAACACAAGAAAATGGCAATGCTTTTGAATACAAGTACCTAAATTTTTAAGGACATGAAAGCTGTCAACTTTCCTTACTCATCTAAGATTAACATCATAGCTTTCTTTATTCTTTTTTAATATCTATTTATTTACTTATTTTGAGGGAGAGACAAAGAGAGGGTGTGTGCGAGGCAGGGAGGGGCAGAGAGAGAGGGAGATAGAGAATTCTAAGCGGGTTCCAAACTGTCAGTGCAGAGCCCCACGTGGGGCTTGATCTCATGCATCGTGAGATCATGACCTGAGCCAAAATCAAGTGTCAGACACTTAACCAACTGAGCCATGCAGGTTCCCCTTAGTCTCTTTCCTATCTAGAATATGAAGCAATTCTACATGCCCACATTTATCCAATTCTACCAGGAACAACTGGGAATGGATTAAAGGGGAAGCATAGGTTTGATTGTGCCCCCAGCTTTCTGGTTCAACCTTTTTGCCGAGATCAGTAGTTCTACTATATTGGGGAAAATGTAGGTGAAGAATAATACTAAATGGGAAGAAGATGAAATGATTACCGAGGGAAAGAGAATTAGTAAGTGTAAAAGACAACATTGCTTTCGTGTCTAAGAGAGGTTCGGGACAAGAAAATAATATTTTCTTTTAGTTATGTACTCAGATGCCTAATTCAAAACAAAAACAGAGTTATTTGACTGGATAAAAATTAGTAGCAAGCTATATACATTTTTTAAAGAAATGCACTTTGGATACAAAAGGATAAGTAGGTTGAAAGTAAAAATAATGGAAAAAGATATATTATAAAAATAGTAAGAATAAAAAAGCTGAATGGTCTATATTAATATCAGAAAAAAATAGACTTTAAGATAGGGAGCATTGCTAGAGAGTGATATTTTATAATGATAAAATAGTCAATTCAGAAGAATGAAATAACATATATAATATTAATATAATAGTATATATACATGTCTGTCTTTATATGTCTTTTTAACAGAGCCAAAAATATATGAAACAAAACTGTTAAAACTAAAGGAAGAAATGGAAAAAATCCTATTTGGAAATTTCAACACTTTTTTTTCTCTGTAATAGATAAAAATAAACAATCAGTAATAATGGAGACTTGAACAACACGATCAAACACTTCAATTGGAATGACATTTTTAGGGGTGCCTAGGTGACTCAGTCAGTTAAGCTTCCAACTCTTGATCTCGGCTCAGGTCATTATCCCAGGGTCATGGGATCAACTGTCAGCACTACTTGGGATTCTCTCTCCCTCTCTCTGCCCCTTCCTTGCTCACATGGTTTCTCTCTCAAAATAAATCAATAAACATTAAAAAATGACATTTTTAGAACACCCTACCCAACAATGGACAAAATTTCAAGTGCACGTGAACACTGACCAACATAAATCATATGCTGAGACACAAAACCAATCTCAACTAAAGTAAAAGAATTGAAATCATAGCTTATGTTCTATAGTCACCAAGGAATGAAATTACAAATCAGTAACAAAAAGATATTGAGAAAATCTCAATATTTGAAAATTAAGCAACACATTTGTAAATAATTCACTGGCCAAAGAAAAAATAACAAGGGAAACTAGAAAGTATTTTAAGTTAGATAGCAACAAAAGTAAACATATCAAACATTGTTAGATGAAGCTAAAACAGTGTTTTAGAGAGTTCATTGATTCCCTTGGTATTTATATTAAACAAGGAGGTAAGACCTAACAACAATGATCTAAGTTTTCATCTGAAGAAGGTAGAAAAGGAGAGCATATTAAACCACAAGAAATTTATAATATCAAGAGTAACAGAGGGGAGGGACATCAAATCAGTTTCTAAGATGAAAATTTAAATAGGGGACTATTATAGGAGCCTCAATGAAATGATTGTATTTCTTGAAAAATCAATACTAACTGAAGAAGAAACAGATGCCTGAATTGTCCTCTGTCAATGAACGAAATGGACAATCTTCCCAAATTGAAATCTCCAGACTCAAATGGTTTCACTGGTGAATTCTGGGTGGCTCGGTTGATTAAGTGTCTGACTCTTGATCTCAGCTCAGGTCTTCACCTCACGTCTTGATCTCAGGGTTGGGAGTTGAAGACCCACACTGGGCTCCATGCTGGACGTGAAGCCTACTGAAAAAAAAATTAGGAAGAAGGAATACTAAAGCTACAAGTGCTTTTGCATGCCATTGAGGCAAATTAACCCTTCTCAACTCATTTTATAAGCTGAGTGTACTCTCATACCAAAGACAGATAAAAAAAATTACACAAATAGAAGATAGAGAAAAATATCCCTCATGAATATGTATGCAAAAATCCTTAACAAAAAATGTTCAAATCATATTATTAAATGTATAAGAAATAAGTTATGAAAAATGTTTAATCTTAATAATGCAAGGTTGTTTTAATTCTGAAAATCAACAAACATATTTCACTATATTCTCATTTATATTCTCTTTTCTTTTATATTGGAATAAAAGAGACAAAACATGATTTTTCTCAAGAGGCATCAAAAAAGCATGTGGTAGAATTCAACACAAGCAATAAAAGCTCTCAGCAAACTAGTAATAAAAAATAATTTCCTCAACCTGATGAAAGATAGTTATGATAAATTTACAAGTAACATCATGTTTAATGGTGAAAGACTGAATACTTTGTACGTAAGATCAAGAACGAGACTCAGCGTTCTTTTGACATTGTCCTGGAAGTCCTATAAGGAAAGAAAAAAGTAAAAGGAATGCAGATTGGAAATGAATAAAATTAACTTTGCAACAGGATTGTGTGGGCAGCAAATCTAAAGAAACACAAAAAAAGAAAAAAAGTGGTTTGGGGCAGGTAGCAAAGAACCGGTTGAGGTTAAAAATTCAGTCACATTTCGGGGTGCCAGGGTGGCTCAGTTAGTTGAGCCTCCAACTTTCGGCTCAGGTCATTATCTCATAGTTCCTGGGTTCGAACCCTGCATTGGGGTCTGAGCTATCAGCACAGAGCCTGCTTCCGATTCTGTGTCCTCCTCTCTCTCTGCCCCTCCCCTGCTCGCTCTCTGTCTATCTCTCTCTCAAAAATAAATAAACGTTAAAAAATTTTAAGAAAATGTTTATGACCTTGGGGTAGGTAATAATTTCTTAAGTACAGTCCTAAAATATGGACCATGAAAGACATAAAAAAGATCCTTTGGATTTCATAGAAATTTAAACCTTTTTTTCTTTAAAATTAGAAAACTTCTCAGGCTAGAATAAATACTTACCAAACATATATCTGAAGAAGGAGTCTTATCCAGAATATATGTTTTTAAATGCTCTCTACTAAAAAATAAGAAGCTACAAGCCATTTTAAAAATTAGCAAAGGACTTAAACAGGCATTTCACAAAAGAAGGTGTACAAAGGGCCAATAACACATGATAAGTTGGTCAATTTTACTAGTTGCCAAGAAAATGAATATTAAAATTACTAGACACTCTCCAGAATAGCTAAAATTAAAAAATAAAACACGAATTTATAGTACCAGCTGTCAGCAGGGATTTGAAACAACAGTAACTCTCATAAATTACTTGTGGGAAAATGGTACGGCCATTTTGTTCTTTTTTTTTTTTTTTTTTTTTAGAGAGAGAGAGAAAGAGAGAGAGAGAGTGAGAGCATGAGCAGGGGAGGGGCAGAAAGAGAGAGGGAGAGAGAGAATCTTAAGCAGGCTCCTGCAGGGCTCTATCTCACGACTGTGAGATCATGACCTGAGCTGAAATCAAGAGTCAGATGCTCAACCGACCGAGCCACCCAGGTGCCCCAGTACAGCCACTTTGGAAAACAGTTTTGCAGTTTGTTTTAAAGTGAAACATATAGTTATCATGTGATCAGCAGTTACGATTCTAGGCTTTCACCCATGTCTGCACTACGTCTTGTATGCGAATATCCACCCCAGCATTATTTACTAGAATCAAACTGGAAACAATCCAAATGTCCATCAACCGGGGAATAAAGAAAAAAATGGGGTGTATTCATAAACTGGAATAAATAGCAATAAAAAGTAATGAAATTCTATACGAAAACTATACGAAATTCTATAAAAGGCAAAATCAGAGTGAACAAAAGTAGATTGGTGTTTGTCTAAGAATGGGGTGGCAACCGGGATGGGGAGACAGGCAAGGAGGGGTGATAGCATGAGGCAGTGAGGGAGATTTCTGGGTGATGGAAGTGATCTACATCCTGAGTGTGGTTGTGGTTACATGACTGAACTCATTTGCCCAAACTCATTAAGCTATCCACTTAAATGATCACGCCTCAATAAAGATGTTTAAATGAGGGAAGCTAGAAAACTCTAGAATGATGAAAATACTGACTATTTTAAAAACCTGGGTTTCAGCTGGTGACACTTCCAGAATTTTGTATAGATTCAAAATGTTATACTGTAGAAAAAAAAAAAGGTTTGCAAAGTAGGTGCTCTTTATCGTGATTCACCGTCATATGATGTGAAATAAGATAAATCCTCGCAGGAAAAGTGGTAATCAGCTCTTGCGGTACCTTTGAACACTTAGTGCTGGGACAAGGTGGCCTTGGGGCATTTCTCCTAGAGGCGCTTCGATCAGAAACGTTCTCATGCTGCTGTACTTCTTTGGGTGAGTTCTTCTGAGGAATGAACTCAGTCTTGTGAACTGGCTTATTGTTCTTGTCACTGGAAGCAGGGAGGGAGAGCGCCCTGGGAGGAGTCCCCTGGACACAGAAGAACGTTCTCTCCTCTTGATGCGTCAGAGAGAAGAGGCTGAACCGAGGAAGTGATGGTGGAGATGGAAAGAAGGTGGTTTCGTAGGGGGAAGGTCAGTCACTGGGTAAGTGGTGAGTGCATGTGCATGTGTAAATCAGAGGATTCGAGAATTAATTCCAGGTTTTTGCTTTGGGAGGACAGCTGGAGTAGTGGGGTGATTTGCTGAGGAAGACTCCTGGAGGAGAAATCCATTTGGTGGGCACTTTGGGCAGATGGAGGAGTGAGGTGGTCCAGCCCTACGTCCACCTGGTCCAGCGGGTGGTCCTCCATATGTCATTGGCGGTGAGGGTGAGGGGAAGGGGAGAAGAGCCCCAGCAGAAACACTTGAGATTCACCCATGCACATGCACATGACGTCACTGAAGTCGTTTGTATGGAGGAGATCCCAGCAGGAGAGGAGGTGGGGGGTGGGCGGTGGAAGCCACAACCGAGACTAAGAAGGAGAAAGCGGGAGAGAATGCAGAGGAAAGTGGGGAGGTCGTAACTGTGGTCCAGCCAAAGGAGTGGCGTGGAGCTCAGGACCCCTGGTTAGCTTTCATTGACTTGGGATCGGTTGCTTCACGCCTCTGGACCTCAGTTTCCTCATCATGATGGTTTTGGGTTAGGCCACCTCTTAGATCCCTTCTATTTTTGAAGTTCTGTTCCCTGTTGGCAAAGCAGCTTACACTCACTTGGGGCTGTCTGTCTTTGTACGAAACAGGCCAGCGTGCACGTGCAGGCACAAACACCTCAGAGAACAAACAGCACTTCTGTCAACGCGGTCTGTCTCAAGAGAGTGGCATAAAAAGATGAAACCAATCGGTTAGTTGAACGCAGTGTCGGAAACATTCTGTTGCCCCAGCAAACCGCACGGAGTGTTGACGAAGCGGGAATGTAGGCGGCTTCCTCCGCAGACACCGAGGGGTTGGAGGGGGGGAGATGCCCTGCGGCCCTGGCAGCCTGCCCAGCGGACACCAAGTGAGCCTGGACCGTGGGAAGTGTCACTGGACGGTTACACAGATAGAGCAGCACCCCCTCCTACCATGGGGGATGCATTCCAAGACCCCCGACTGGATGCCCAAAACCTCAGATAGTACTGAACCTTATGTATACTGTTTTTTCCTACACATCGCACCTGTGATAAGGTTGAATTTATACATTAGGCACAGTGAGGGATGACCGACAGCGACTAATAATAACATAGAAGAAGTATAACGATAAACTGTAATGAAACTTACGTGAAGGTGGTCTCTGTCTCTTATTGTACTGTACTCACCCTTGCTTCTTGTGATGCTGTGAGATGAGAGAATGCCTACGTGCTGTGATGAGGGAGGGGAATGACGTGGGTGTATGACATAACTCTAGGCGGCTATTGACCTTCTGACTATACATTAGAATGAGGACCATCTGCTCCCAGATGGAGATTGACCAGGGGTAACTGAAACTGTAGAAACCGAAACCATGATAAAGGGGACTACTGTGCACAGGAAGCCAAGAAGCCTCCTGGGCCCATGTACCTGTTGTCCTTTGGGAAGCTTTTATATTTTAAATATAAAATAGAGCTACATTTATGGCTGAATACTATTCCATTGCACATGTATGCTATCGCGTGTGTAATCTAAAAGAGTCAAACTCATAAAAAACAGAGTAAAATGGTGGTTGCCAGGGGATGGGCGTGGGAGGGTAAGACTGATGATGTTTAAGGGTATAAACTTGGGGGCGCCTGGGTGTCTGACTCAGTTGAGCGTCGGCCTCTTGATTTCAGCTCAGGTCATGAACCTGGGGTCCCAGGATCAAGCTCCACATCTGGCTCTGTGCTGAGAGTGGAGCCTGCTTAAGACTCTCTCTCTCTCTCTCTCTCTCTCTCTCTCTCTCTCTCTCTCCCTCCCTCCCTCTGACCCTCTCTTCTGCTCACATACTCTCTCTCTCCAAATAAAAGAGTACAAACTTGTAATGAGCAATAAATAAGCCAAAGCTCTAACGCACAGCATGATGAATATGGACAATACTGTGCTATAATTATGTCATGCGATAAATATCGCTACAATGGCAAATACCTTACAACATGTAAACGTATGAAAGTAACATGTTGCACACCTTAAATTTACACAATATCAAATACATTCAATGAAAATTTTTTGATACCAGAAAAAAGCTATGTTGTTACCTTCAGCTTTTAGCTCACTGATTAATGGGTTCAAGCCCACACCTACCTGGCATGCTGCTGAAATTTGTTTGTCATAAATTTACAATTGCTTTCAGTAAAACACCCAGCGGAAATGGATGAGAAATTTAAAGGGGATTTTCTATTTTCTTAGGATAGCTTACCCTCCTTCACATTGCCTCACTTCTCTTAACATGTTTCCATTATTAATGAATGATTTTCCAGAGTTATTACCACATATTCTTATCAATTGATAAAATCATCAGCATCATAATACTATAATAATCATGTTTTTTTCTAAGGTCACATGATGATTGTAGACCTGCATAGTGATTATGCTGTCTCAAAGAGAATATGTAATCTCAACAGACTGTCAGAGTCCATGAACTACGTGTTTTGGGCACACCATGCGGTCTTTAATAATTTCCTTGAAATGGTGTGAATTTGAAGATTCCTGACCCTTCTTCCTGCTGTGGCCTCATTCACCAGGCTAGTCTGGTTTGTCTTCTGAGCCTCCAAGTCTCCTTTGCTAAGTTAATAAATAAATAAGTAAATAAATAAATAGTAATTAAAATAATAATAAAAACTCCCCAAGGACTCGGTCTAAATACCAGGTGAAACATGAAGAAGCTTTGAGTTCTTTAAATAACTAGAAAATGTAGAGGTAAAAGTCTTTGCGTTATGTCTAACTGCAGAGTATTATGAAAAGCAAATAGAAACCCAGCATTATGTGGATAAGAAGGCCTGGTCTACTGAGTTTTAATCTTACTCTGCTATTTTTCTGTGGTCATATTGAACATGTTATGTAATATATTTTTTCTTCAGATCCCTCTGGTAAAATAAAAGGAAGTAGTAATGCTCTATTTTTTTGTTGTTGTTGTTGTTGCAATATGAACATAAATAACATTATTTATGACTGTCAAGAAAGGTGAAAGTATGAAGTCTATAAACATCTAAAAGAAGTAACAGGACATCGTACTGGGTCACTCCAGGATCTATACTTAATTTTACTAGACAGTTTTAGTATAACATAGTGAGCGTGCGGAAAGTCAAAGATCATCCAAAATGCAAAATTAGATTGTCCATCTGTTATGGACTGAGTTATGTCTTCCCCAAATGTATATGTTGAAACCCTAACCCCAATGTGACTGTACTTACAAGTGAGGTCTTTAATGAGTTAATTAAAGTTAAATGAGGTCATAAGGGTGGATTCTTATTCTGATAGGACTGGTGTCCTTGGCAGAAGAGGAAGAGACTCCAGAAAGCTCTCTGTGTCTGTGGGCACACCAAGGAAAGGCCATGTGAGGACACAGTGGGTCGTATCTGTAAGCCAGGAAGAGAGGCTTCACCAAACACCAACCCTGCTTGGGTTTCTAGCCTTGAACTGTGAGAAAACAAATAAAGTAAATTTATGTTGTTTAAGCCGCCCAGTCTGTGATATTTTGTTATGGTAGCCCTAGCAAACTAACACACCGTCTAAATTGTTCCTAAATATAGCTTTTCCCCAATGTGTATAGGGAAACATAGAAAAGTTTCTCTTTAGGCTTCTCACAGAAACTTAGAATTCTGGTTTAATTCCAGAGTTCTCTTTTCTTTGATATGCAAAAGGCAACTGAGAACATTTTACATGTTACGATGGTAAAAGTGCTTTTGATGGACCAAAACATTGATGTCCTCAGATTAACCTTTCTGAGGCTGGCCTAGGGTCATTCCAATCCTTTCTTTTTTACATCTTGGATCACTGAGCTATTGCATATACCCCGAAGAGGCTTAATGAAATTGAGATTTCTATGTGGAAGCTATTTTATTTCTTTTATCACTAATTTTCCATGGAGATTTTCTTAAGAAAGCATATTCAGGGGCGCCTGCGTGGCTCAGTTGGTTAAGCATCAGATACTTGATTTTGGCTCAGGTCATGATCTCATGGTTTCTGAGATTGAGCATCATGCTTGGGATTCATTCTCTCTCTCTCTCTCTCTCTCTCTCTCTCTCTCTCTCAAAATAAATAAACTTAAAAAAAGAAAGCATATACATTCAAATTGTGCTTCACAAGCGATGTTAGGTTGGCCTGATGTTTTGTGACATAAAAGGTCCATATTGTACTTTTTGGAAGGAAGTCACTACGTGTGGTTTGAAAGGAAGCCCACATTGGGAGTTATGTTCCTTGAGGGCACAGTGTTTACATAAATTATTTGGAATTCTACTGCATGAGAGATTTACCTATTCTCTTTTATTTATTTATTGAGTCATTTATTTATATCAGCATTGACTCTGGCTATTTCTTTTATTCTTGGGTTCTAACCCCGAGCTGCTTTATTTTTCTGCTCAAATTGTTTCCGCTTTGGACATTGGAAGCTCTTTCATTTGGCTCTGGTGTCTTCCTCTGACATAGCGGCATCATGATAGGCTTTTTCAAAATGCTTCTTTACTTTTTGGCCTTCCAGATGTCCCAGGGTCACCTTGCCTATTTCCTGCCTCAGTCTTGGAGTCAGCTCTTTGCCCAAGAAAGCTTGGTTTCTTTTCTTGGAGGTCTAGGTGTGCTCATTGCCACTGGAGTATTGTTGCCTCTAGGCCTCTCGGCTGGCAGCAAGGGAATATATGTGTGCTGCTAACTTATGCATGTATACACATATCTATAAAAATTTCTGTATGTAGCCATCTGGGCCTGTATTAAGCCAAGCACGAGTTCATTCTGACATCTCCAACTCTATCCAGGGCCACATGGACCATTATAGTCTCCTCCCTTTCTTGCTTCTAACCTTCTACTCCAACATTGAGGAACATGGCTCCCACCCTTGGCCGCACATTCACTTACTTGTTCAATTCCAGTGTATTGGCTTAGTGATTTCTGAATTTTTAATTTGTACTTCTATGGGAGATGATGTTATCAACTACAGTAGGGTGCTTTTGTACGGTTTATTTTGCCTTCCATCTTACAGACTTCACTAATTTCCAAAGTTAGGTAGGGCACCTTTGTCTCCTACCCCCCCCCCCCCCCGTGAGTTCGTTCTGTACATTTGTAATACAGTCAGACCCTTTTGTCACAGTCTGCCTTCTACCTTGTGATCCCTCCACCTACTGACTGATTTGTTAAGAAAAATTTGTATACTTTGGAGTTCATTCTTTCTGCTGTTAAGTTGTATGGGTTTTGCCAAATGCACAGTGCCTTATATCCATCACTAGAGATAGCTTCATCACCTGAAAACAGTGTTTAATTTGTTCTAGACTCCCTTACTCCATTCCCCCAAACTGCTGAAACCACTGATCTGTTTCCCATCTCTATGGCTTTTCCTTTTACAGAGCATCATATAAATGGAATGTATAGTACATAGCCTTTACAGACTGACTTCTGTGACTTTGCAGTGTGCATTTAAGGCTCAGCCATATCTTTACACGGCTTAATAGTTTATTTACGAAAATTGCTTAGTAGCATTTTATCTTACAGGTACACCAGCTTGTTTATCCACTCACCTAATTGAAGGATGTCTTGATTGCATTCTCTTCTTGCTGATTATAAATACAACCTTTATCAGGGGTGCCTGGGTGGCTCAGCTGGTTAAGCGTCCGACTTCAGCTCAGGTCACGATCTCATGGCCGGGGAGTTCAAGCCCTGGGCTGACAGCTCGGAGCCTGGAGTCTGCTTAGGATTCTGTGTCTCCCTCTCTCTCTGCTTGTTCCCCCTCCTCTCCCCCCAAAAGAGTAAATAAACATTAAAAAAATAATAATAATAAAATAAAACTGTTATCATTCACGTGCCTGCGTTGTGTAGACAGGATTGCTAGATAAGGCACTGTTCGGCGTTGTTGGAAATTGCCCAACTGCCTTCCAGAGTAGCTATACTATTTTGCATTCCCATCAGCAGGTGCATGAGAATTCCTGCTGCTCTATCTCTCTTCCCAGCATTTAATGCTGTCAATGCTTCAGATTTTGGCCATTGTGATAGGTGGGTAGGGGTATCACATTGCTGTTTAATTTCCATTTCCTTTCCTTGGGTGTCTTTTTGTCTGCCATTTATGTATCTTCCTCGGTAAGGTGTCTGCTCAGATCTTTGCCCATTTTTTTTCATTGAATTATTTGTTTTCTTATGGTTAGGTTCTAAAAACTGACTTTAAAAAGAGATTATTAAAAGGTACATTAGCGCAAGGAAAGTTTAGGAACTTTATAGCAATTTGATAGTGTCCATTGACTCTAGCAACCATAAATTTGTGTTTGTGCCTTGGGGGTCTTTATTATTTTTAAATGTTATGTTCCAGTCACTTATTTTTATTATATTTTACAAAGTTGTCAGCCCATGCTAGATTCGAAATTAAAATTTTTTTTTACATGTATTTATTTTTGAGAGACAGAGCGTGAGTGGGGGAGGGGCAGAGAGAGAGGGAGACCCAGAATCTGAAGCAGGCTCCAGACTCTGAGCTGACAGCGTATAGCCCGACGCGGGGCTTGAACCCACGAACTGTGAGGTCATGAGGAACTAAGCCAAAGTCGGATGCCCAACCAACCGAACCACCCAGGTGTACCATAGGCTCGAAATTTAAAATGCAAACCAGGGGCGCCTGGGTGGCTCAGTCCGTTAAGCAGGCCGACTTCGGCTCAGGTCATGATCTCGCGGTCCCGTGAGTTCGAGCCCCCCCCCCCCCCCCCCTCAGGCTCTGTGCTGACAGCTCAGAGCCTGGAGCCTGTTTCAGATTCTGTGTCTCCCTCTCTCTGACCTCCCCCGTTGATGCTCTGTCTCTCTCTGTCTCAAAAATAAATAAACGTTAAAAAAATAAATAAAATGCAAAACAAACAATGGCCAAAAGACCCCCAGTCCTTCACCATGGTTGGCTTAAAAAGCAAAGGTAACTTTTTTGAAGTAACAAATCATATTCTTCAGGATGGATAGATGCCTTCATAACAAGCCCCCACATGTACTGGGGAATAGCACTATAGAAATCTATTTCTTGGCCTCATAAGTGACTGCCTGATCTGACGATTCAATGGCAGGCTCTACACCTTGCAGGGCAGGGATCCAATCTCCCTTCCACCTGTGGCTTGGCTGGTTCCTGGGCCTCTTCTGTTGGATGCTATGCCTCCAACCTTTCATCAGGGGGAGAGGTAGAGTGAATAATTGCTCAGGGGAATCTAATGTGCCAGGACGGGGAGGAGGGAATATCACTTCTGCTTCGCAGTCTATCGGACACCACCGTCACATGCTGCCACCAAGGCGGAGGAACATCATCCATCTGGAAGCTCGGGAGGAATGGAAAGCAGGCAGAAGAGTTTCCAGGCAGTCTTGGCCATACAAACGAAATGATAGCAACTCTATGCTTTGTTATTTCATTATCATCAAAAGGTGTTAAGAAACACTTCCATCTTTGTAGCTGTGCCATCAGAGCACACGGTCACCAAGCTCACTACGGGGCAGGAGAGTAGGAAAAAGAGAGAACAGAGAAAAATGAACAGCTATTTGCTAAAGAGAAGAGGTAAAGAACATGCAGGGTGAATTACATCGAGAAGGTATGGAAAAGCGTTGTTCAGCCCCTACCTGGGTTTTTTTTTTCTTTATGTAAAATTCTGCAATAAGTCTTTCTTTTGTTTTGTTTCTTGCTTCCCTCAGACCGTTTTCTGTCACGAAGTCTCTGTTGTGAATATTTACCCCTCCAAAAAACCTTCCAGCAAATCCTGAGAAGCTGCAGATTTCCACATCTATTCTAGTAGAAATCGACTCAGCCCCCAAGTGAAAACTACAACTTTATTCTTATCACACTCCAGCTGCGTGCCTCAATTTCTGTCAATCATTTACAATTTTGTGGTTGTATTTATACATTTACTTATTTTTATTTTATTTTAGTTTTTTTGTGGTTGTATTTAAAGACAGTTTTCTATGGTTTGCTAGCTCCCTTGACTTAGACAATCGGATTTCCTAGTAAATATCTTCAAAGCTTCAGGGATCCTTTTTTTTTTTTTAAATACTTATTTATTTTTTAAGAGAGAGAGAGAGAGGGCCAGCAGGGGAGGGACAGAGAGGGGGAGACACAGAATCCAAAGAAGGCTCCAGGCTCTGCGCTGTCAGCACAGAACCCAACGCGGGGCTCGAACCCACAAACCGTGAGATCATGACCTGAGCCGAAATCAGAGGTTTAACAGACTGAGCCACCCAGGTGCCCCAGAGCTTCAGGGATTCTTATAATAAAATTCAATGGCTAGGTTTTGCATGTATAGACAGTTTTTGGACAAAAATTTAGTATATCTATCCTTAAATTTGACCCATAGTACAAGTAAATCTCTTTATTTTCAACTTCCACCTTTTCCAATCTCTAATTTGTGGCATTTTCCACCTAATGTGCAATAAAATATTTGCTGAAGCCTGTGCATAAACTCTTAATAATGAGGGTAAATGTGGGATGTATGATTCAATGTTTTCTTTAGAGATTCCAAGACATTATTTATTCCAATGCCACATCTCAAATACTGTAATGTGATTATTCATATTATGTTCCTTGCTTCTTCTAGAATTTTATCCTTGTTCTTTGTGCATAATATCATGTCACATTTTGGGGGGATGATCTGAGTTTCCATATTTACTTGTTGTTTGTTGAGTTCTGATGTAAATCTAGTTGAGGATGGGACTTAGCAAAGAACCTGGAAGAAGCCAGAAGTATCAGAAGTGATCCAAAGAAGGGTTATGGGTCCAGCAGTACGTGCAAACAAAAGCAAACAGGAAGGTGAGTGCTGAATGGACATAAGACAATCCCTCAAGGACAGAAGGTTAAAAAAAAAGTTAGGAAGAACAGAATGTATACATCTCAATGTAATAGTATGAAAAAGAAATGTTTCCTATAAATAAAATATGAAGCAAACCATAGACATGCATGTAGGTTGGTGTCCCCCAGGCATTTGAGAGTTTTAGTAGGTTGATTTGAATTTCCACTCCATGTGTTGTGATTTTTTTAATGTTTATTTATTTTTGAGAGAGAGCGAGAGAGAGCGAGCACTTAGCGGGGGAGGGGCAGAGAGAGAGGGAGACACAGAATCTGAAGCAGGCTTCACACTCTAAGCTGTCAGCACAGAGCCTGAGGTGGGACTTGAACTCATGGACTGAGATCATAACCTGAGCCAAAGTTGGAAGCTTAACTGACTGAACCATCTAGGCACCCCTTTGCCCTGTGATTCTTAGAGTCGCTCTCAAGATTTCTGTGTATGCATTGGGCTTGTGTTTCATGGTACACTCTGGTGACTTAGCTTCCATAGTTGGGGTGTTGGTTCTACAACCTACTTTAATTGTTGTTTTAGTTTATTTATTTTGACAGAGAGACACAGAGAGAGAGAGAGAGAGAGAGCGAGTGGGGGAGAGGGGCAGAGGGAGGGACAGAGAATTCCGAGCCATCTCCGCATTGTCAACATGGAACTCGACTAGGGGCTCAATTCCACAAACCGCGAGATCATGACCTGAGCCAAAGTCAAGAATGGGACCGTTAACTGACTGAACCACCCAGGTGCCCCTCTACAACCCACTTTTAATCTCCCTCCTAGTTTCTATTAAGAAAAACTCCAGTAATATAAATAGTGTGTAAGTCTAATAGGTTTTAAATGTTTAGCTACAGTTCTGGTGGGTTTGGAGTCCATTGCATTTCTTTCTTTCAAAAGTTCTTAGCCTTCCAGCAATGGCTGCTCTTTTCACCTTCCTCCATGGAGTCCCCAGTGTCAGATCTCCTACTCACTCCTGCATGTTCCTGAGCAATAAAACTCTCCTTCTTTTATCTGTGTTTATAAGGCAACTTCTCTTGTATGCTGGTATAACTTGTATGCTTGTTTAACTGCAGATGGCTCCAGTATTCAGATTCTGAGGTTACTGACTTGCTCCTTGTAATGGTTTGTTTAATTGAACATGTGTCTCTTATTCACTCAGTCAGTTCTGTAGTCAACCTTTAATCATATGTGCATTTATTCCCATACAACCTGCTAAGCATATGGTAAATACTAAAGATATAAACCCATTAAAACCCTTTTGTCAAGGAGCATGAAAAGATGGTCTATTAATCTTGATGATTTTTCCTAGGTATCTTTCCCTTATGCTTGGGGAACTCTACCATTCATAGCTATTGAAATATTTTCCCCAACTCTCACTTTCCTTTTTGGAAGAGTTTTTATAATATTGGCTCCTTCGGGAAACCTCTTTCTACTTGGATTGGAAGAAAGGGATACTCTTTGAAAGCCCCTTTAAACATCCAGTTCTTTACATATCTTTGAATTACCATCCATCTCTTATAATTTGGATTTACCAATTGACCTAAATTACTTGGCAGTTAATTCAAGTACACAAAGGTATTAAAAATACTTTAAAATACTTTACAGTATTTTAAAATGTTCTATCAGTATTTATGCTATAGTAGCCCTATAATACAGCACTATAATATAGTAGCACTATGTAGTTTATATACTATAAACGATAGTTAATAATACAGTGTTGTCTATTTGAAAGTTGCTAAAAGAGTAGGTCTTGAAAGTTCTCATTACAAGAAAAAAATCTGTAACTATGTGCGGTGATGGATATTAACTAGACTTACCATGGCGATCAATTCATAATATATACAAATATTGAATCATGTACACTTGAAGCTAATAAAATGTTATATGTCAATCTCAATTAAGAATGAATAATAAAAAATAAAGTTAATTTCTATTAAAAAGTTCCTTTGATCCTAGACTCCTTTGCAGCTGAAATTTAGGTGTAACTCATATTCTGATGGTGAGACACATAACTGAATTACATGGAATAAAGCAAAGCCTGGCCCCCTATTCTGTTGGTATTGATCATAACGGTAGCAGCAGTAGCATGGTCTTGAGTTGGTAGCTCTATCATGAGCTTCCTGATCACAGTAGAAGTGAGGGGTTTCTGGAACCAGGGTTTGTAGCTGTAGCTTGTTAACTTAGCAAGGAGTCTACTGGTTGTACAATTTTCTGACATCAGGGTGTGTGTGTTCAGTGATGTGGCCCCAGAGCCTACCTCTTCAGCCCTCCCTGTGATTCTGTAAGCCACTTGTATCAGTCAGCTATCGCCACAATAATGCTGTGTAGTAAATATCCCCCAACACGGTGGCTTAAAACAATAACCATTTATTTTTGCCCCTGAATCTATGGTCAGCTGAGCAGGTCTACTGGTCTAGGTTGAGCTTGGCTGATCTCACTGAGAAAAATCATCACCAAACAATAAAAACCTCCAAGTATATATGAAGTGTTTACTATATGTAGGTAGTGTTTAAGCTGTGTGTGTTGAGGTACTAAATGAAACAAATACAAATCTCTGCCCTCATGTAACTTATATTCTGGCGAGTATATTGTATTTTGCTTTGATAATGATGATGTGATTCCAACATTTCCAATATTTTGAATAGTTGAATTAGTTTATACAGTAAACATTGCCCTTCATTTAGGTTACCATACTCAGTCCATGAAAATAATTCTACAGTGGATTTAATCTATAAATCCATTGCCTGGAATTTAAGATTAATGAGTTTAAAGCCAGTTTAGAATCCATCCACGTAAGATCCTTTGGACAATAGATCATTTACCTTTATATTAAGGTATTAACAAGAGGATGTGGGTGGGTTTGCAGAGATTCATCTTCTTAAATGGGATGATGTTTCTTACTGCCAATATCGTCTTCATCTACATGAAGCATTTTCTGTTTGGTATTATCCCTGGTGTGGAACCATAAAAGTTTAGAGCTGAGCACTTCTTCACTTTCTACCCGAGGAACCTGAAGTCCCCAAGTGCACAGTGTCCTCCCCTGGTTCACTTAGCCAGTTTGCGCAGAGACTGGAGGCTAGAATGAGCCCTTCTGACTCTACGTAAGAGCTCCATGAGCTCTGGGACTTTTTCTCTCACATTCAATCTGAAGTGCTTGAAACAGCATTTGGCACATGATAAACACTTAATAAATACTTTGTTGAATGGGTGAGTGAATTTTTTTTTCTCTGGGTTCTCCATGAATAAATTATCCTTAATTGGCCGAGGTGAACTGAGAACACTTTTTATCTGCTAGTGTCTGATTTAGGCTTCCAAGTAAATAAGCCTAGGTATCTTCAAGGAAAAGGAAAATCTTTCTAAAAGACTTAGAGAAACACATAATTGAAAAAACTCTATTTCTGCCTATAAATATAAAAGTCTATGCTATCTGTGATTTGTCCAATGACAGTGACAGGATTGTAGGAATACCGAATGTATGACTTTTTCCTGAAACATTTTTAGATTTCTCCAGCTTTTAAATATTCAAACCTAAACCCAAAATGTACGTTTGTATTTGTCATATTTAAACATTGGGAATTTTTTTTTACCTTGTTGAATTCACCTCTGCATTATACTTCCAAGCTTTTCTAGGAAGTAATTTGTGACTGCTTGCACATTTCTAACTTGAATTGACTTGCATATCTGAATAGAATCTCTATTCTTTTACAAAACACCAGGTAGGGGACTCTATCTGCTACACTTGCAAATACGTTGTGGAATGAAAAAGGGGAAAAAACCATTTCCACTGTATGCACCTCTTCTTTGGTGGAATATCTTCTTAAAAATTACCTGAAGTAAATTTTTGCACACACTCCACGCCATGTAAAGGATTTGGTTTTTATCATAAGAACAATGGGGAGCCCCTGAAGGTTATGGAGTCAGAAAATGAAACAAAGCGAGATGACAGCATTCCGGGAAGTTTTCTTCATTTTGATTTCTGTAAGGGTAATTCTGATGCTGTATGTGCAATAAGTCATAAAAAAGGAGAGACTGTCTGCTTTGCTCACCATTGATTACCTAACATTTTGTACAGGGCTTGGTATTCAAAAGTGAGTGAGTCAATATTTGTTGAATGAATTAAGGGGAAAGCTAGCAAAATATAGACATTACAAATCCTGCCCAAACTTACATAAGAATAAGCCAATTTGGTTTATTTATTATATCTTTTTAAAGAGTTTCCAACTGTGTGTGTCTCTGGGGACCAAGCAGGGTTCCTGGAACCCAAGACACTTACTTTGTCTTGCAGAGATCCCTGACATAGTCACAGGTAGAATGTGGAGAATTTATTTTCTTTCAGAATTTCAATAAGTTGTAGTTCTGAAAATAGCGTGTTTTTCAGAAATCCCAAGACTATATGGAAACTATTAGTCTTTTAGATTAGGTAAGTCAAGCTTCATTGTTTCTGCAAGAGCGCAGAAAAGAAAAATTTTAAGTGATGAGACTATTGCCCTAGTTATAAGAAATGTGAATAGAAGGGTCATTTTTCTGCTGACATTTTAGTAATGCAGCTGTTGGTCTGACAGTGGTATTTGTCATGGGCTTGATGCTTTGGAAAGCTGGCTGGGTGCATTATGGTCAGACAGAGGCTGCTGACGGCTGCTTAATATTAGTGGAGAAGTTTTCCCTTTACATCTCTAGACAGTCAACAGAAAGCCATTAGAGGCTTCAGATATATGAATTTATTTTAGAACCCCTTAGAACTACCAGCAGTGTTTTCAGCCTTGTTGGCATAAACATTATCATTTTTCTTAAAGTATTTAAGTCAAATAAGGACTGAGCTGGTTGCCTGCTTGATCTTGGTGGAGCGTGGCAGGAGCAGTATCGTTTTCTTTCTCTCTGTAGTTTGTTAGGGACACTGCTACCAGAAAACCATCGCAAGTCAGAGCTCACTTCTCTGATGGCTTCTCTGAGACAGAATTGGTTTTAGTTTTGGCTGTAGGATCTGTGTGTGTGTGTGTGTGTGTGTGTGTGCATGTGTGTTTCCTAGAGTGAGAAGAAAAGGAAGCAGACAAGTAGAGTGGAAGAGTTAGATTATTCCCAACAGTGTAACAGAAGACGGCATGACCAAGGGTGATATTCTGGAGGTGGCTTCTCCATTGTCTCTCAGATCTCAATTATGGCAGCTTTTAAGATGTTTATCAAGGCCAAGACCTGCATTCTAAGAGAAGCAGATGCTGCCATACCCACACATGCCACCTTGCTTGTACACTTAAGTGCACTGTCTGACTTATTGCCCATCTCCGTATTTCTCAGCCGAGGGCTTTCTTTGGCCACCAAAGCCTTGGATGTCCCAGGCAACAAAGCATCAGAGAAATTACCTGGGGAGATTAATACCATTTGGGAGGGGTCTTCAATCAATGACAAGAGTTGGCAGATAGCTACCACAGGGAATCCATTTCTTGGATGAGGTGCGTGGCTCTCAGATACACTGGCTCCCAGAATCCCCTGAGGCGCTCTGTGGTAGCTGGATTGACAATGCACCATTTTTTGCCTACCTTCACTGCCTTGTCTCCATTCCTACTCCCACAGTGATGTTTTCTTCATCTCCCCAGTAAACTGGATGTGCTCAAATCCTTGTCTCGAGGTCCACCTCCGAGAGAACCCAAACTAAGACTAACTAACTTTTAGTGCAAATCTGTATCTGGGCTGAGGAGCTAGACAGTGGACACTCAGGAAAAATCCAGTTAGTCCCACAGACTTTTGTTTGATGCAGTCAATGTTTTCCGCCTGTAATACTCTCTGGGCAGTTGCAAGTAAAGCTATCAAAATGAAAGCAATCTTCCTCAATCCAATTTGATGATTTAATCTGTGTTCACTCCCTCCATATATTTTTTTTTCAAAACTTAAGAAGATTCAATGACATGCACTTGAGATGTTGACTCTTTTCTATGAATTAGAATTGTGCTGGCAAAGAGTAAGAACATTCTAGGATCAGCTATAAAAGGTTTTGATCATTTTTTTAATCTATCCTCATTTGAAAAACTGACCATTTCCATGAGTGTTTGGGTTGCTTTTGTCTGGATCTCAGGACCACACTGTATTTCAGGTGAAGATGCACAGTTAGCAGAATGCTTTCCATTTTCTTCCACATGTTTTCTTCATGGATCCATGGAACAAAGATTTATTTGGCAAGTACTATGTGTGTGGTCTGTAATAGACCCCGATGATTCACTACATTTCTTGGAATTTTGATATGTTGCAATTCATTAAATTTATGTATCTAAGGAAGATATGACTCCAATGCTTTTTAAATTTTCTTAACAATTCAAACCCATCCTGGCATCAAGAAGCATATTTTCTCTGCTCTACGCACCCAGAACACCTTATCTGTACCTTTCTGATATCACTGATGCTTTAGCTTGCAAAATTTTTTTGGCAAATATTTTCTGTATATAACCTCTACTAGATTATAAACTCCCACACTGTCTAAAGTATGTTTTATATAAAATAGAAGCCAAGTGTGTGTTTCTTGTATAATCCTTTCAGAGAATTTTACTCTTAAAACTTAAACTCGCTCATAATGAAACTTGTTTGCCACTTTCATACCCACTCACAGTTTATGGAGATAATCTTGGATGTACTTTTTATCACAGGGGCACTTCATTATCCAGAAAAACAAAAGAAGATGACTAAATATATTTTTTCTTAGAAATTTCCCTTCTAGTGTATCAGAAAGGGGCTAAGGAAAATTTCTGTTTTGAACTGGGCGATGACTTCCAGGTTTCTTCCCTATGTTAAGATTCTATAAATTAGTTAGCAGGGGAAACACATGCTTACTGATAGTTGAACAAGACCACACTGAAACAGAAGGTTCTTCTTTTCCTATTAAGTGCCTATCCCATTTTGCTTATGCTGTCTTAGTGGTCATAAAAAGCATTTCCATATGATGGGTACATTTAGATAATTCCACTAAAAACTTAATGTCATTGCCTGTGTGGAATTTAACTATTCAAGTCCCAAGAAATATGGTAGAAACTCAGAGCTGACTGGATTACCTATTATATCTCAATTTATGAGTCCTTCTAACTGAATGTGCAAGACAACATGGATTTTTTTTATTCATCTGGCTTTTTAAAATGATTTGTGAGATTAAATTAAATACAGCCTAGTCTGGGCATAGATGAAGGCAGGGCTATTTCTGAAGTGAATGGTAGCAATATGAAGTGTGAATTCTTTTTACTATATATTTTTCTATGATGCCCTTTGATACATTGATATCTTGATTACTGGAGGAAAGGGCAATTCTCATATGAATTGGAAAATTATTAGAGGTGATGTTGTTAAATATTAATCAGAACTGGTATTAAATGTCTAAGATCAAACCAAATCGCACAGTCTAGTGTAAGGGAAATACCAGACACAGAGAAAGAAAGAAAGATAAGCAGAAGTTGAGAAGTAAGGAATGTATTTTTATACTGAGCCTATGCTAGGTACTTTTACATATGTGATTTCACTTAATTCTCACAAAAATTTTGCAAGGGAAGCATTATTTCCAGGTCTGCTGATGAAGTTGCTGAAAGTCAGGAGGGTCTGAGTCCAAAACCTTAATTAGGAGAGAGAGAGAGAAAGAGAAAAAGAGAGAGAGGAAACAGAGAAGAAGAAGAAGGAGAAGGAGAAGGAGAAGAAGGAGAAGAAGAAGAAGAAGAAGAAGAAGAAGAAGAAGAAGAAGAAACTTTTCCAAAGGAGACATCTAGATGGCTAACAGTCACATGACAACATGCTCCACATCACTCATCATCAGAGAAATACAAATCAAAATCACAGTGAGATACCACCTGACATCTGTCAGAATGGCTAAAATCAGCAACTCAAAAAACAACAGATGTTGGTGAGGACGCAGAGAAAGAGGATCTCTTGTGCATTGCTGGTGGGAATGCAAACTGGTGCAGCC
Source organism: Felis catus (assembly GCF_018350175.1). Taxonomy (NCBI): domain Eukaryota; kingdom Metazoa; phylum Chordata; class Mammalia; order Carnivora; family Felidae; genus Felis; species Felis catus. The sequence goes on along the minus strand of NC_058379.1, from coordinate 33,707,616 downwards.
ACTCTGGAAAACAGGATGGAGGTTCCTCAAAAAATTAAAAATAGAACTACATCATGACCTTATGACTTTATGACCCAGCAATTGAACCACTAGTTATTCATCCAAAGGATACAAAAATGCTGATTCGAAGGGGATCATGCACCCCAATGTTTATAGCAGCACTGTTAACAATAGCCAAAATATGGAAAGGGCCCAAATTTTCATTGACTGATGAATGGATAAAGAACATGTGATATATACACGCAGTGGAATATTACTTGGTGATGAAAAAGAATGAACTATTGCCCTTTGTGACAACATGGATGGAACTAGAGTGTATTATGTTAAGTGAAATAAGTTAGAGAAATACAAATATCATATGATTTCACTCATATGTGGAGTTTAAGAAACAAAACAGAGAACATAGGGGAAGGGAAGGACAAATCAAATAAGATAAAAACAGAGTGAGAGGCAAACCACGAGACTCTTAAATGTGGAGAACAAACTGAGGGTTACTGGAGGGGAGGTGGGGGGATGGGAAGAATGGGTGATGGGCATTCAGGAAAGCACTTGTTGGGACGAGCACTAGGTGTTGTACGTAAGTGGTGAATCCCTAAATTCTACCCCTGAAACCAGTACCACACTATATGTTAACTGACTTGAATTTAAATAAAGGAGGAGGAGAAGGAGGGGGAGAAGAAAGAGGGGGAAGAGGAGGAGGAGGAGGAGGAAGGAGGGAGGAAGGGAAGGAAGCCAGGAAGGAAAGAAGGAAGAGAGGAAGGGAGGAAGGAAGGAAAAAGATAATGTACAGAATAAAGATGATGGTGAATAAAGAGCCACAAGAGTTGGAAGGATAGAGAAGAGAGTAGGAATAATGCCAGGAGGTGCCCTGATGGGTTCTGTGTCAAGGTGGAGGTCTTCCTCTTTGACAAGAGCAAAAGGTGCAGATATATACAGGACACTCACTCTCTTTTCCTAAAACTACCTCAGTTGAGCCTAAACAGTAGAGTGTTCTTAAAAATCAATTATTGTGGGAAAAATGATAAGGATTGTCTTGCCATAGTAAAAAGGATGCTCTGTGGAAGAAGCTTTGCTTCAGTTGCTATGAATATTTAAAATTTTTGGTAAATGTCTAGGGTGTTTTACTTGCCAGCCTTGACTTTCCTTGGCTGTAATACAATCAATCAAATTTTAAAATGATTATTAAAATAATTCTCTCTTCTTTGAAAGAAGTTGATTGATTAGACCCAAAGTTTGGGTCCCAGTGGAGCAGATGGGGAAACTGGGAAATGCTGGGCGCCGTTACCCACGGTGGGAGGGGGTGGGAGGTGTTGGGCCAGGGCTGGGGATGCTCCGCCTCTCTTCCCTCTAATGGCTGCAAGAGGGCACCGGACTCTGCGGAGGCCTCAATGGTTAATGTGAAGTTTGTAAATGCACTTGCATTTATGAACAGGACATCAGGATACATTATTAATGCCTGACTGAGAAGGATAACAGGAGGCTTTTGTGGTTTATGCAGTAAACTGTGTTTTCACTTAAGAGTGGAATATAGTAAATACAAATTGATGATACAGGCAATAGTAATCATAAAACCACAGCACAGGCAGGCTGACAAGAGAGGCCTGGTGCAGATTTGCAGCTAATTCAATGGTAGACGTTCGCCTTCCAAATGTTTCTATCCACAGTAGGTGGGTATTAGCAAATACTCTGTCATTTCTAAAAAGCTTTGTTCACGCAAAGATCTCTGAATTACCATGGTTAGAAAAGCCAATGTCCTCTTCAGATACAATTTGGCTTGGGAACTTATTTAATAGTTACTATTTCGAGAACACAACTGGTTTTCATTTTTAAGTAATGTAATTAAAAATATAATGAATTGAAACCATCATTTAAAAAATATTTCCAATAACAGAAAGATACTGGTCCTTCTTGAAATAATGTTTTCTTACTCATCTTGTTGCTCTGAGAGAACTTGGCGTTTATGAAAGCTTTAGGGCTTTCGGCAACTAAAGAATATGCTTGTCAACAAAGAGGGAGCTTGGGCATCCTCAGCTCACAGATCCTTCATTTCGAAGACACCAGGCAGCACAAATAGAATTTTTCTGCTGAAGCCACAGCTGCAGGAGCCATTGCCCTGGGCAGAACTATTTCAGTGGCTTTGGGTAACATGGATTTCAAGCCAGGTAGTTTACCCACTATGTGGTTACCTGGAGGAGGAATTTAATGGCAAACAATCAAGTTAGGGCCGATCAAAAGGGGGTGCAACCCATTCTTAGGTTGGAAGCTACCCTCAGTGCAATGCGTTTCTGCAATCAAGCCATGTATATATATGTTGGCTTCCTTATAAATATGCATTTCAGAGTACTTCCTCAACAAACCCTAAAAGAACACTTAAGTTCATGCTACAGAAATCCCAGCAGCAGATTCCACATGGTTCTTCTTCAAAAACAACAGCCTATTCTTTCTGTATACTCTAACAGGCCAGTTATATGTCCATGAGTTGCGGCACTGTGAATGTTAGGTTTATAAACTATGTTATCTTTCATACTCAACATAGTCATTTGTGCCCTTAAGGGGAAAGAAGGAGGGAAGGAAGGAAGGGAGGGAGGGAGGAAGGAAGGAAGGAAGGAAGGAAGGAAGGAAGGAAGGAAGGAAGGAAGGAAGAGTTGAGAATATAAACAGCCAACTTATGAACAAAGAAATTACCCCACGTATATGAAAGGGAAAGAGATTGGTTAACTGTGTGTTTACCTCAAGCAAAATGTGTTACATTTAAAGTATAGTTCTACTCTCAGAGAAAACAAAAAGCTTCAGAGATTTTAGTCTCTTTTGATTATTGCTTATTTTTAAATTATACATTGCTTTTATTTCCTTCCAAACAGAAGATGGTCTAAATGCTTACAAAAAGAATTGGGTGATATCCATGGGGAGATTTCTCCATAAATAGTGCAAAATACTTTTTACAAACAACTGAAAGTTTCAACGACAGGACCAGTTGGCTTCGTATTGGTCTTTCTGATTTGTCCCCAGTCTTTTCAATGTGTTCACCTTTCTGTCTCTCTGCCTCTGTCTCTCTCACCTTCTCCCTCTACCTCCCTCTCGTTTAGGATGTTTTAACATGTACTCTGTAAATGTTGTGATGTCTTGCTCTTTTCACAGACTATAGAAAAGTGGAGGAAGGATTGATATTTCTGAATCTCCTTGTTCAGAACACAAGGAAGGAAGTTGGATTCAGTGGCTGCATTACTGATCTCTCAGGATAAGCGGCTGAACTATTTAGCAGTGAAAAATATGCTTTAATGTTAGATTATGGTTTTGCATTCTTTAGCTTGTCATAAAATTTATTGCCTTGCAGAATTATTACATGATGTTTTCGGATTAGGCCCAGATGGAGATCCAGAATGTAAAGTTGCAGAGAGAAATGTATAACATATGGTCTGAAATTCTCGTTGAAGTTAATGAAACCTCGGGGTCTCAGGAACTATTATGACCTAGATGTTAGTCAAACAAGGTAATCTAAAAGATATTTGTACTTTTTCATTACGTTTGTGCCATTAGCTGAAAAAGAATGCGATACTAGCAGGTTTGAGGGCAAAAAAGTCTGGTGACGTAAACTTTTGTCCTGTAAAGTGTTTATCTTATCCCCACCTGAGTGCCAGGGAGCCTGGGCATCATCTTCATTCTGGAAAGAAAGTTCTCTGCTCTTCACTGAGCTAGTTCCGCTTTTGATGGAGCTGGCACTCAGGGACCCTTGGACGATTCTGGGGTCCTGGATTCTTTTCCTTCTTGGAAATTTGTAGATGTGCTTTTTTAGACCTAGTTTGAACACATAGTCAGATGCTATGGACTGAATGCTTGTGTCCCCCCAAACTCTCTAAATCTCATGTTGAAGCCCTGACTCCCATCATGATGATATTTGAATATGGAGTCTTCCAGAGGTACTTAGGATTAGGTGAGGTCATGAGGGGGTGGCCTTCACAATGGGGTTAGTGGCCTTCTGAAAAGAGGCACACCAGAAAACATGTGCTCTCTGCTCAAGTACACTAAATTAAGAGGCCATGCATGGACACAGCAAGAAGAGGGCCATCTGTAAGCCAGGAAAACAGATTTCACTAGAACCCCGCTATGCTGGCAGCTTCATCTTGAACTACCAGCCTCCAGAACTGTGAGAAAATAAATTTTTATTGCTTCAACCACCCAGCTCAAGGTATTTTGTTATGGCAACCTGAACAGACGAAGACATCAGGTATAATAAGAGAAGATGGAATTAAATAAAGGAGACTCTCTTCTCACCCTCTACAGTAGGTGGAGTAATGGCCACACAAAGACATCATGTCCTAATTCTGCAACCAGGAAATGTTGCCTAACAGGAAAATGTTTCGAGGTAAAGGTCTTGGTCTAAGGAGATTATCCTGGATCATCTGAGGGCCCAGATCCAATCACACATGTCCTTGTAAGTGAGAGATGGAGACTCCAGGCACACTGAAGAGGAAGAGGCAAGGTGACCATGGACACGAAGATGGGGGTGATGCAACCACAAGGCGAGGAAGGCTGGCAGCCCCAGAAGCTGGACGGGGAGAGCAGTACAATGTCCCCTCAAGGCTCTGGAAGGAGCACTGTTCTGGCCACACCTTGGTTTTGGACATTCTGGCCTCCAGAACTGTAAGAGGATACATTTCTGTTGCTTTAAGCACATTGATTGTGGCGATTTGTTCAACCTGCCAGAGGAAACGAATACTCTCTAACTTCTTCCTCTTCTTCCATAGAGTGTTTGCTAACTGGATATGTAAGGCCAGGCCTGACCTTGAATTTGGGGCCTGTGGTCATCCCCGGGGCTAGGCAGCAGCTGCGAAGCAGGAGTCGAGGGAGTGTGAACTCAGGCCTTACGCCTGGCAGGCTGTCCTGAGAGACAGTCTGAAAGAAGGTTTCTGGCCTCTGGGTCTCTACTGACCAGAAAAGCCCACTCCCGGGCCTGGGGGGGCAAATTCAAGCAGAGCAGTGTGATGCTATTTGACCAGTTGGCCCTGTGGTATTTCTCAACGGCAGCATGGGGCACCGTTGCCAAATCTGACCTTCAGTGTTTGAAAGGAACATATGGGGGCGCCTGGGTGGCGCAGTCGGTCAAGCGTCCGACTTCAGCCAGGTCACGATCTCGCGGTCCCTGAGTTCGAGCCCCGCGTCAGGCTCTGGGCTGATGGCTCAGAGCCTGGAGCCTGTTTCCGTATCTGTGTCTCCCTCTCTCTCTGCCCCTCCCCCGTTCATGCTCTGTCTCTCTCTGTCCCAAAAATAAAAATAAAACGTTGAAAAAAAAATTAAAAAAAAAAAGTGCTGTAAGGAGAAAACAAAAACAAAAAAATGTTGTCTGAGAATTCTACATCTGACGAAACCGTCTTTCAAAAATTAGGAGATATTGGGGCGCCTGGGTGGCGCAGTCGGTTAAGCGTCCGACTTCAGCCAGGTCACGATCTCGCGGTCCGTGAGTTCGAGCCCCGTGTCGGGCTCTGGGCTGATGGCTCAGAGCCTGGAGCCTGTTTCCGATTCTGTGTCTCCCTCTCTCTCTGCCCCTCCCCCATTCATGCTCTCTCTCTGTCCCAAAAAATAAATAAACGTTGGAAAAAAAAAAAAAGAAAGGAACATATGAATTTTCTTTCTAGCATTTCTACTCTGCTTTATTTTTATGACGAAGATCGCCTGGATGATGCTTCTGGAGGATGAGCCCTTTTATATGCCATCGGCAAGCCGAGAAAGAGCGGAAGCCCTTACCGCTCCCTCCATGGGCCTTTCTCTACTACTTGCTCTAAAGCTCGGCTGAGGGGAAAGCCATTTGGTGGCTGGAAGGGCCTGCTGTTCTGAAGGGACCAGGAGAAGGGGGTGCTCTGAGAACCCTTTCACTTGAAAAGACCGGCTTTCTCAAAAAGCAGGCCATAATTAGTTGGTTAAAAGTTTAAGTTTTCATCCGTGTTGGGGATTTGGCGGAGGCTCAGCCCAACAATGGATAACACATGCAGGAAGTCTCTTGTGACTTCTACCTTCTCCTCCAGACTTCTTTTCCCTTTTCAGTTCTGCATCTAATGTTTTGTGAGGTTCTTTGCCTGTCGTTCGCATTTGCCAGGAAAAAAGAGAGCTGGCCTCGTTCTCTTGTTAGGCGACTTGTTCTTGTGAATGGTATGGATGGCTGGGCCAGCTGCCCAGTTCCCTATTTTTCTGCTTTAAATAATCAAAACTTAGAGCATAAATACTAACAAATACCATCTGTGGCATCGTTCTAAAATCTTTCTAGTAATCTCAAAAGCTTTAAGTAATTACTCACAAAGAAAATAAAGCATAGAGCTCTGCAAATCTCTGCCTTCCTGTTTATGATGAAAACCTTTGAACAAACAAATATTTTTGCAGAGTAAATGCTTGAGAACTTATGCCAAGGAGGCCAAGAGATTGCATAAAAAATAACATACTGCACACAAGGGATTCAACTACATATTAGAGAGTCTAATTATTTGTTGAATTACTTCCTCTCCCCCCACCCTCGACCTTTCTGGGGGTCACCCACAACCTGGTTAAAGAATCACTTACATTTTTAATTCACTCAACATCTGAAACATTCAGACCTCTGTTTTGCACTGAACTTAATGGAGGCAGGATTCTAACAGAGAGACAACTTCCCACGTAAGTGAACATCCGGTAGCCAAAGATCAGAAGAGCCAGTGGTCCTTGGTCATTCTCCCATCGAGGCAGGTTTAGTTTTGGCCAGATCTGAGATGTGCAGATGCAATATGGAGCCGGCCTGGGGAAACTGCCCAGGATTAATTAAACAAGCCCCACTGGGGAGATTATAGATATCTTAGTGGTCATCTATATTTGGATCCAGTAATTCCAGAGTGAGTCATACAGTATACTGAGAAGATCAGTCCATTTGGGAAAATGTTTCTCAGCTCAGAGATGTCACCAATGCACACATTTTCCTCCATAGATATGCCTACCTTAATGTGATCATTGCACTAAATTTGTACTGTTTGTAGAAACCAGAGAAATATAAAAAGTACTTGTGAGAACAGTCTTACTGACTCAGTCACAAACATTCGCGGACACTTGTTGTATTCGGGGTCCCGTATAAGGTTAGCCTCATCAAATGTACGAGCTATTTGAAGGTTCACGGTACGTTTTAAGAATAGAAAAATAGCAGGTCTTTGCATCGTCCACCTTTAGAACATGTCACTTCAGAAGTTTAAAACCCCATGCAGGCAATCAATCACTTAAAGTAACATCATGGCTTGACTCAGTGCTGGAGAGGTCAAGAAATGCATATGAAGGCTTGAACATCACAGTTCACTTACCCTGGTGAATTATTCACTTAGTATGTAAATGGCTCTGAATTTTGCAATCAGAGACTGCAGTTATTGGCTAATGTCATGTGTATGTAGTTCAGATTGTGACGACTAACCACAGCAGTGACGGTCATACAGCAGCACTCTTGATTCCATACATTGAAGCTTCCTGAGTTGTTAAGAACGAAGAGACATCTTTAATTTGTCAGAGAAGGTTGTGGGAGTTTAATGCATAAAAACTCCTTTCTCCTTATCTAGAAATTAGGGGGCATTTGAAAAGTTTCACGTTTATCCAGCATCCATATGACATTTATGCTAGGTGTACGTGAGGGTAGCACATAAAATTTATTTGGAGAGTCGGACAAAATGGAAGAGAAATCTCAGTAAAGTGTGGTAAATGAGCAAATGTAGTCACAGACGGGCAACGTGGACAGAGATCAAGGGCACTAAACTCAGTCTAAATTGATCAGGAGAAGTGATGTCTTATCTGAGTCTTGAAGTACCCAGAGAAACTCCACAAACACAGTTGAGGAGGACAATTCACAAACGGAGAACAGCACAAGCAAAGGTACAGGGGTGTAAAAGTTTATAGACATCACAGTTGGGAATTCTAGGAGAAAAATGGGACCTGGAATCTGATAAGAGAGCACACTGGAGAATGGAAACCTATTCATAAGATTTCCACGCTGGGGATATTGGACCTTATCTCATGCACATTAGAAAGGTCTTTCAAGGTCTTTCAAGGTCTGTCCAGCAGTAACGTAGACAGCAGATTGCCATGTTCCAGCTAAGAAAGGTAAAGGATTGGACTAACGTAGTCAAGAAGAAGGGAAAAAGATGAATGTAATTTCTTTTTTATTTTTATTTTTTTTAACGTTTATTTATTTTTGAGACAGAGAGAGACAGAGCATGAACGGGGGAGGGGCAGAGAGAGAGGGAGACACAGAATCGGAAGCAGGCTCCAGGCTCCGAGCCATCAGCCCAGAGCCCGACGCGGGGCTCGAACTCACGGACCGCGAGATCGTGACCTGAGTCGAAGTCGGACGTTTAACTGACTGAGCCACCCAGGCGCCCCAGTCATTTCTTTTTTTAAGGGAAAATTTGTTTACAGGCAAAAAGTTGTGCAGAGTTAATGTCTACAACTTGATGACTTTAGAGACAAGTATACCTCTGTGAAACCATCACCACAGTCTATGCCATAAACCTATCCATCACCTCCAAAAGTTTCCTCCTACCCTATTATTCATGATTGTTTTTTGTGATAAGAACAGTTGACACAAGATTTACCCTTTTAGCAAATTGTTAAGTATATAGTACAGTATTGCCAACTGTAGGCACTATGCTGCACAGTAGCTAAGACTTTCACCTTGTGTAACTGAAACTTTGCACCCTGTGGCTAACACCTTTCCATTTCGCCCTTTGCCCAGCCTCTGGCAATCACCAATGCACTCTCTGCTTCCATGACTTTGACTATTTTATTCATAATATACGTGATACCATATAGTATTTGTTCTTCTGTCTGATTTCTTTCACTTGCAATAAATATCCTCCAGGTTCATTCATGTTGTTGCAAGTAGTAGGATTTAGTTCTTTTTTAAGGCTGAATAATATTCCATTTTTTCACTAGACCACATTTCCTTGATCCATTCAAAACTTAATGACATTTAAGTTGTGTCCATGGCTTGGCTATTGTGAGTAATGTTGCAATAAATGTGGGAGTGCAGATATCTCCTCAAGATCCTGATTTCAGGATCTTACCCAGACATAGCGTTGCCAGATCATATGATAGCTCCATTTTCAGTCTTTGGAGCTGCACCAATTTACATTCCCAAAAACAGTGCCCAAGGGTTCCCTTTTCTCCTCATCCTTGCCAACATTTGCTACCTTTTGTTTCATTTGGTTTTTGAAAATGGCCATATGCTCACAGGTGTGAGGTGATATCTCATTGTGGTTTTGCTTTGCATTTCCCTGATGATCAGTGATGTTAACCAGTTTTTCATACCCCTGTTAGCTTTTGCACATCTTTTTTGGAGAAATGTTTGTTCAGTTCCTTTGCTCATTTTTAAATTGGGTGTTTTTTGTTTTGTTTTGTTTTGCTGTTGAGTTGTAGGAGTTCTTTATATACTTGAATATTAACTGTCAGATATATGGTCTGAAAATATTTTCTTCAACTACATAAATTTTCTTTTCATTTTGTGGATGGTTTTCATTGTTGTGACGAAGCTTTTTAGTTTGATGTAATTCCATTTTTCTAGTTTTTTGCTTTTGTCATTTGTGCTTTGGTGTCATGTCCAAGAAATCATTAAGGCCGACGTCCAAAAGTTTTTCCCCCATGATTTCTTCCAAAGTTAAGGTCTTACATTTGAATTCATTTTGAGTTGAGTTTTATGTGCTATGTGAAATAAGGGTCCAAGTTCCCTTCTCCTTTCCTTCCTTCCTTCCTTCCTTCCTCCCTCCCTCCCTCTTTCTTTCTTTTCTTTTCTTTCTTTCTTTCTTTCTTCCTTTCTTTCTTTCTTTCTTTTCTTTCTTCTTGTGGATATCCAGTTTTCTCAATACCATTTATTGAAGAGACTATCCTTTTCCCATTGTTTATTCCCTCAGCCTTTTCAATGGTCAGTTGAGCATACACATGTGGGTTTGTTTCTGGGCTCTCTATTGTGATTAATATGTCTGTTTTTATGTGAGTATCATAGTGTCTTGTTTACCGTGACTTAGTAACATATTTGACATCAGAAAGAGTGATGCCTTCTGCCTTGTTCTTTTTGCTTAAAGGTTTTGACTATTTGAGGTCTTGTATGGTTCCAGATGAATTTTAGGATTGTTTATCCTATTTCTATAAAAAATGCCATTAGGATTTTTGATAGGGAGTGCATTGAATCTGTAGCTCACTTTAGAGTACTTTGGGCATTTTGGCAAAATTAATTCTTCCAATGTGTGAACACAGGATGTCTTTTCATTTAATTCTGTCTTTTAAAATTTCTGTTATCAGAGTTTTATAGCTTTCAATTCTTTCACCTTTTTGTTTATTTTTAAATATTTTATTCATTTTAACGCTATTTTAAGTAAGATTGTCCTATTAATTTCCTTTTCGGGTAATCCATTGTTAGTGTCTAAAAACACCGCTGAATTGTTGTATATTGATTTTGAATCCTGTGGCTTCACTGAATTCATTTATTAGCGCCAACGTTTTGTTTTTTTTTTTTTCAGAGTCTTTAAGCTTTTCTACATATAATATAAGATCTAAATGTCATCTAAAAACAGAGGTAATTTTACTTTTTCCTTTCTGGGAGGTAGGTATGTTTAATTTCTTTTTTCCTCTCTAATTGTTCTGGGCAGGACTGCCAGTATTAGAGTTGCAGGGGTGGATATCCTTGCCTTGTTTATAAGATTTTAAGGATATTTTTGCATTTATGTTCATGAAAGATATTAGTTTGTAGTGCTCTCCTTTCTTGTAACTCTCTCTTTGTAAAATGAATTAGAAAGTGTTCTCTAATCCTCTATCTTTTTTTTTTAATTTTTTTTAACGTTTATTTATTTTTGAGACAGAGAGAGACAGAGCGTGAGTAGGGGAGGGGCAGAGAGAGAAGGAGACACAGAATCCGAAACGGGCTCCAGGCTCTGAGCCGTCAGCACAGAGCCCGACGCAGGGCTCGAACCCACGGACCGTGAGATCGTGACCTGGCTGAAGTCGGACGCTTAACCGACTGCGCCACCCAGGCGCCCCTCTAATCCTCTATCTTCTGAAAGAGTTTATAAAGAATTTTATCATCTCTTCCTTAAACATTTAATTGAATTCACCAGTGAAGGTATTTGGGCCCTGAGATTTCTTTCTTTCTTTTTTAAAAAAATTTTTAAATGTTTATTTATTTTTGAGAGAGAGCAAGAGAGAGAGAGAGAGAGAGAGAAAGAAAGAGACAGAGCATGAGTAGGCAAGGGGCAGAGAGAGAGGGAGACACAGAATCCAAAGCAGGCTCCAGGTTCTGAGCTGTCAGCACAGAGCCTGATGCAGGGCTTGAACCCATGAACCATGAGATCATGACCTGAGCCGAAGTCGGACACTTAACCGACTAAGCCACCCAGGTGCTCCAAGGTCTTGAGATTTCTTTGGGAGAATTTAATGCCTTTAATTGATCTTCTATTTGCTTTTATATCCATTTGGAAACTCTCACCTTTTATTTAATCTAATTTATCTAAATTTTTGAACTTATTAACATAAGGCTGTTATTTTTTTTAATGCTTATTTATTTTTGAGAGAAAGAGATTGTGTGCTCCTGAGCCTGACTGGAGTGTGGGTGGGGCAGAGAGAAAGGGAGATATGATCCTTCCAAAGATGGCTGGGCACTGACAGCAGAGAGCAGATGCAGGGCTTGAACTCATTAACTGGGAGATCATGTCTTGAGCAGAACTGAATGAGCCACCCAGGTGCCCCCATAAAGTTGTTATTCATAATAATTACATTTCCATGTTTATAGGATCTGTAGTGATGTCTTCTTGCCCACGTCTGATAATGATAATTTGTATCTTATCTTTTCTCCCCCCAAAATCTGTCTTGCAAGAGGCTTATCAATTTCATTTATCTTTTTAAAGAGCAAGATACTGGTTTTATTTATTTTCTCTGTTCCTTTGTCATGTTCTATTGCACTGCTTTCTTCTTTTTCTTTATTTCTAGTTCCTTTTTCTACCTACATTGGATTTAATTTGTTCTTTTTCTAATTTCTTAAGGTGGGAACTCAGAACATTGATTTTAGTTCTTCTCTAGCATAGGTATTTAATTTCTCTCTAAGTACTATTTTGTCTTCGCCTGACAAATTTTGACTTTTTGAAATTTTTTGATCATTTGGTTTAATCACTGAAGGATATCCCTTGGGATTTGTTTTTGTTTTGTTTTGTTTTGTTTTGTTTGGGGGCCCATTGATTATTTGAAAGTGATTAGTTTCCAAACATTTGGCATTTTCCTATGTATTTTATTGTTACTGAGTTTTAATTCAATCTTATTGCATGCATACTCACATGACTCCAATCTTTTAAATTTTAGATTTTTTTATATGACTGAATATATGCTGCATGCCAGTAAATGTAGCTTATATACTTGCAAAGAATGAGTATTCTTCTTTTGTTGGGCGTAGTGTTCTATAAATATCAATTTGCTCTAGGTTATTGATAGTGTTGTTCAACCATTCTCTGTCTTTGTTGATTCTTTTGTCTGACCGTCCTATCAATTGCTGGTCCGAAGGCTGTCAAGAGTGGTTTTCGTTTGTTTGTTTCTTTGTTTTGTGTTTTGTTTTGTTTTTTACTTTCCTAACGGGTTATAAATACCGCCCCCCCCCCTCCTTCCCCAACGAATGTGCTGAAAGCATAAAATATTTACTCTCTGGAACTTTAGGGAAAAAGTTTGCTGACTCCTGTGTTAAAATCTCCAACTGTGAGTGTGGAATTATTTGCTTCTTTCACATTAGATATATGACAAGGGAATGGTGTAAATAAACATACTTAAAGTTGCCTTAAAAAGAATAAGAGCCTGCCGACTTCAGCTCAGGTCACGATCTCGCGGTCCGTGAGTTCAAGCCCCGCGTCGGGCTCTGGGCTGATGGCTCAGAGCCTGGAGCCTGCTTCCGATTCTGTGTCTCCCTCTCTCTCTGCCCCTCCCCCGTTCATGCTCTGTCTCTCTCTGTCTCAAAAAATAAACGCTAAAAAAAAAAATTAAAAAAAAAAAGAATAAGAGCCTAAGTATGGGTATTTGTAAATCATGAACATGGAAAGAAAATAAACCAAACATCAGAATTAAATATTAAAACATAAGCAACAATTCAAAGCAGAAAGACTAAAATGGGAGCAAAGGGACTATCTTCTGTCAGTAAGGTACAATTCTTCCTTTAAAACATGATATAAGTGGTTTCATGCTGCATATATTTTTGTGTATTCGCTTATTTTCCTTCAATAGTTTTTGGTAGTCATACAACTTGAAAGGTCTTACTAAAGGTCATTTGTTTTCATTGCTGCATAAAATTCTGCTGCATAAAATACTATAATAGTATATTATTTTTGGATTCAGAGCTAACAAAAATATATGAGTATATAAAAATTTACTTGAAATGTTAACTTAAGAGGTAGTACAAAGGTTTCAACTGGGGAGGAAGGAAGACAGGCTGCCCAGAGGAGGGATCAAAAAGATGAATTAATTTTCTATCAATCTTTCGGTTTTCATATATTTGTCGCGTTATTTTTACAACTTTATTTTCTTAGCTACTGTACACTATATAAATAAACATGAAAAATACAATTATAGGGGCACCCGGGTGGCTCAGTTGGTTGGGCATCTGACTTTGGCTCAGGTCATGATCTTGCTCTTCATGAGTTCAAGTTCGGTGTCGGGATCTGTGCTGACAGCTCAGAGCCTGGAGCCTGCTTCAGACTCTGTATCTCCCTCTCTTTCTGCCCCTCCCCTGATCACACTCTGTGTGTGTGTCTCTCTCAAAAATAAACATTAAAAATTTTTAAAAAAAGAAATAAAATTATAAATACTCATTTTGTCAATATAAGTTCTATGAAACTGTGCTAAAACTAATTGCATTAAAATGTATAGAGCAAAAGATCAGTAATTCAATGGGAAATTCACAGAAATGGAATAGCACTGGGAGACTTTAGAATATCTCTCACCATCTAAGGCTTATGGTAGTAAAAAAAAAAAATAGAAGATTTGAAAGCTTACTAAATCACTAGAGTTTTACTCAATGACTGAAAATCTACTAAATTGTGTAAGCTGTTTTAATAAATGTATATGAATTTTTTATCCTACATATCAAGAATGACTGTCATTGTTTATTGAGTACACTAAAAATGTCTTTCTGTTTATTCATTTTTGAGATAGAAAGAGACAGACAGATGTGAATGGGAGAAGGGTAGAGAGAAAGGGAGACACAGAATCTGAAGCAGGGCTCAGGCTCTGAGCTGTTAGCACAGAGCCCGACGCAGGGCCGGAACTCATAAGCCGTGAGATCATAACCTGAGCCAAAGTTGGATGCGTAACTGACTGAGCCACCCAGGTGCCCCTTGAATACATTTTTAAAAAAGAATAGTCACATTTGGGACACATAGATGGCTCAGTTGGTTAAGCGTTCAACTCTTGATCTCAGCTCAGGTCTTGATCTCAGGGTCATGAGTTCAAGCCTGCACTGGGCTCTGTGCTGGGTGTGAAGTCTACTTACAAAAAAGAAAGAAAAAAAAAACAAAGAGTGAATAATATATTAGACTACAAAACAGACAAACAGCAACAACAAACCCCCCCACTGTTTTCCCAAATCAGAAGTTAGAAAGACTGCATTTTATAAATATTACTGTCATTAATTTCTAATTAGCCTATCATATTTTTAAAACGTCTTATTTGACTCAGTAGTTAGTGTTTGCTGATTGCTTTTTAATTCACTTCAATGTGATGAATTCACCTTTTGACCAGGCAAATTTTGAATGGGTTTTTTTCCTTCGAGCTTTTTATTCATTCCGGATTGATACTAATTTGTATTTGTAGACTCAATCAGTTCCTGCTGTTGGAGAATTACAACAAAAGACCCACCAATGTTCCTTGGCTTCACTGACTAATGGGATAATTATCAATTAATTTCAAGGATTATTAATTTCAAGGACCAGGACTTCTTTTTCCTGTTCTGTTGCATGTGGGTCACTTCCCTTCTTCACAGCCATTTTCAAGAGTAGTTTTCCCTTCAGCACAAAAGGTAAGGTTCAACTGAGCATTGAGGAGAATTATCTGACAAGGACAAGAAGAAGCAGATCTAGAAGGAGGGAAGGATGGTCTCCCTGTGATGGCTGGATGGGGAGCAGGTTCAGGCGGCAGCTAAGTGGTGAGGAAGATCCATAAGGAGACAGTTTGTATCTATGAATTGTACAGTCCTATGCTTCTTGAGGCTCTTGTGAGGGCTAGATGAGTGAGTTGTATCAGGCAGAGAGATCAAAAGAGACAAATTCAATTTTCTTCAATGTTGAGGTTGGATGGGTACTAAGAAGAAAATTTGAGTTCCTTGAATGGAGAGTTGACAGTGACGGATAGAGGGAGCACTTTGATCATTGTACTTTGAGACAGCTGAATGTACAGTTATATTTTTTAAGCCAGTTTTATATAAAAAGAGGGAAGTGGAAATAAGTTAGCAGTTTACCTAAGAGCCACAAGGATGAAAGAAAATCATGTAGAGATCTGCACACTGCACTCCCACGTAATCACTGAACAATAATAGAACACAAAATTGAAATCGAACACTGGCATAATGTAATTAGGCAACAATGCCATTAAAACCATTTCATTGAGTTTCTGTAGGTAACAGTTGATATCTGTTTTAAGGACAGTGATGGAAGAAGTATGAACTTTAACATACACACCACCGCACATTTTTGCAATTCACCTTATCAGCGTGGGCTCGAACCATCTACCTTTTGGATCGCGTTCATAGGACAGATTTGAGTGGCTCGATCACAGTAGTCAAGGTCAATAACGTCCTGCTCAATAACGCCCACTGTGGATGCATTCCAGGAAATGGTTTAACTTTATAAATAATGTAGTCTTTCTATAATTTCCCTTCCCTCTAGGTGTTGGTCTCTCTAATGATTTCAAAAATTATCCTGCTGTTGCATTATCCCAGTGTTACTGCATCGTCTGAATTTTGACAAGGGGAGGGTCTGGGGTTTGATAGCTGAAGCGCAGGGATGGAACCAGAGTGTTCGCACACACTGCTGGGCTCTACAGTTTGCGCTCCCAACATCATTTGGTGAAATAAATTGTTTGAGAAGGTGATGTTGTTTGGAAGGGTTCCTCAGCTCTCGTTAACGTGCATTTCTTTTGGCTTTTTTTTAGTGCTTGCAGTTTTTCTGTAGTATCGCAACAAGAACACCCAGAGACTAGGACTTCTTCCATTTCCTTGTGAAGGGACGGCAACCGTTTGGCTCGGGTGGTAGGTGGGACTGATGTAATAACGAGAAATCCGTGGTCTCATTTGAGTCCCATTTGCGATCGCAGTTTTGACCTCTGGCATTTTGACATGGAAGATTTTAAAATATTAACTTTCAACCCCCATACTTATGCCGACATTGATAACTTCTCAGCCAGACCGTGGCTTTTGAAATGAATTCCATTATGTCAAACTAAGCGCTGAGCCAATGGTTTATATAACACAGCTAAACAGTTTCCATATTTCCATATAATTTTTTGATGAATGAATTATTTAATTTTTTTGCACACACAGATTTTATTCATTTAATAAATATTTTTTCTCCCATCACATGTTTTGGATTGTCCGTTCTCCTACCATGAATTTTTATTTGTAGTCCTTATTTCCCTCGAGTCCCACATTTTTGGAGCCCAGATTTTGCAGTTCTAAAACAGATATCAAGGTGCTGTGATGCATCCGAAGTTTTTGAGCAGCAGAAAATTTTACCATACAAGGTTTTAGCCTGTGTCACTTTCAGTTTTTGTTAATTATTTCTATCAATATTATTTATTATAAATTTGAAAAAATTACTTCTAAGATTTTGTTTTCCAAATCGTTGAGAAATCTGGGGGAATTTTATGGGACAGATAAATGAGGGAGCTAATGTGAGAAAGTGCGGGAGGGTGGGGAAGGAAGAGGCTCCAACAGAGAGAGAGACAGAGGGAGGTCACAAAAGGGACAGACTACCGCTGGAGGAAGAGGCGAGTGGAAGGGCAAACATTGGAAAGTAGAAGGGGTGAGGTAGAGAGTGAAATGAGAGGAGGAAGTAGACTAGGTCAGGGGAGATAAGGAGGGGGAGAAGGGCTCAGCAGAGGGAAGGTAAGTGAGGTAAGAGAAGGTATAGGGAGGGAAAGGGTCAAAATAGACTCAGGGTCAAAATGGTCCCTTCAAATCATTCTGCTTCAGAAAATCTTGAATTTCTCCAGGCATTCTCAAGGCATGGGGTTTAAAATATTCTAACTTCCCTAGTAGAACTTCCCTTTATTATGAATACTGTACTTTGCTTCTCAATTGGTGTCCCCTCTCCGGGAGCCCTCTGCACTCAGGCGGGGGGTGGGGGGCAGGAGTAGTGAAGACACTGGGTGGCGCAAGAGGAAGGCGCCCCAAGGAGACTTTCACCGATTTCTCCTCCAGCAGAGTGCTCACAATGCTTTCGCAGGCCTTTGAGACAGGTTGGATGATAGAAGGGGATCGCAGCACGCGTTCATTGCAAAAATGACAACCAGCCATGCGTTGAGAGTTAAGGTCCATATGCCATACCTCGTCACTACCAACCTGCAATCGTGTTCTTTTCAGTACACAGTGAGAACGAACATTGACCCCTGTGAAGTATGGTACTATAGACTCTTCTCTATACATTGACATGCATGCACAAACAGGTGCCTGTGCACATTTTTTTTTTAACCGGGATCATTTTAATGGTTTTGATAAACTGCTTTTCCCACTCATCTACTTTGAGGATATATTAGCATGCCCATGGACAGATAAAAGTTATAATTGTTAATAGCTTGGAAAGAGAATGGCCCATCAATATGCTTTTTACCATATGTATAGCCAACTATGCAGACTGTGAATATTTTTAAATTGCTAATTATATATGCAAAAACCTTATATTTATTCATATTTCTTCTTTACTATTTAGTAGATTATCTTTTCTTATATGTATTGGCCATTTGTAAATTGCCTGTCATGTCTTATCCAATTTTCTATTGTGTCTTCCTTACTACTTGGTGATAACTCTGTATATTAATGCTATAGGTCTTTGTCTGGCATATAAAATGAAAATATTTTTCCAGTTCTTAATATTTTATAAAAAATGTTTGAAGAACAGAAAATTAAAAAATTTATGTAGTTAAATATATCATTAATTCTTTCACAGTTTTTGTATTTAATATCATGCTTAGAAAAGACTTCACATCCCAGGGCATAAATACATGGAGCCTTAATTTCTTATGTTACTTTTTTATATACTCTTCTTTTTCAGATCCAATTTAATCCATCGAGGTTATGTCATAACTGAATTTATTATTATTTTTTATTTCTGATTTAAAAATTTTAATTTCTTTTTAAAATATTCTTTATTATTTTACTCTTCCTAATGGCAGTCATTTGTCTCAACATTATTTATTGAATAATTCAGTCTCCACTATAGATTTGAAATGCCATGAATATACTTTGATATATTTCCTTAATTCCTTAATTCCTTATTCCTAAGAATAAGTTCCACTTATTCTTCTGTCTTGCACAGTAACTACACTGTTTAAATAACTAGTTAATTTTAATTTAATTTAAATTAGTAAATATATCTTAATATCCGATTGCGTTAAGTTCCGAGTTATTATTCTACTTTCTTCAGAATCTGTTACCATACTTTGTCCTTCAGATACATTTTAAAATCAGATTGACAATCTGCAAGTACTACTCTCCCCCGCCCCCCCCATCAAAATAGCGTTGAACTTTACACAGGGATGTCACTGCATTTATAAATTAATTTTGGGAGAAATTCAGAATCTTTTAGGTTTTTAGTCTTCCCATGTAAGAACGAATTATATCTATTAATTTACTTAAGTCTGTTAAGGTTTTCAGTATGTACTTCTGGGTTTTTTTCCTTATAAACCTTAGACAATTCACGATACGTGTATTTATCTATATTATAATTCGTTGGCATTGAAAACGAAAGTTTTAGTCATGTTTCTAAGTATTTATATCATTAAAGTTTTTAATTCTTGTGTCTTATTTTATAATTACCTGTTTGGGGAATTTCTCTTATTGAATCTACTGTTTTCAGATATTTACTGAAATCTCTTAGGCATTTCAAGGGAAACAGTCGCAAAATTTGCAAATACTATAAAGTGTCACTTTCTGAGCACATTAATTAATACTACAGAGTAGTATTCCACTATAACATATACCACAACTGGTTTATCTATTCATCTGCTGAAAATATGGATTGTTGCCAAGTTTTGACTAATGCAAATAAAGCTGAAATGAACATGAGTATACGTCCATATTTGTATGACTATATGTGTTTCTTACTCTTGAGGAAATATCTAGGTGTAGAATGGCTGAATTCTATGCTAATTACAACTTTTGACATTTTAGAAACTCTCCAATGATTTTCCAGGGGGATTGTACTATTTTTAACATCCATCGGTGGTGTATGAGAGTTCTAATTGCTCTATTTCCTTCCAACAGTTGTATTCAGTCTCTTTAATTGTATACATTCTGATGGATTTGCAGTGAAATGTCATTGAGGTCTTAATTTTCATTTCCTTAATGACCAATGGTGTTGAGCATTTTTTTGTGTGCTCATGTGCCTTTGGTATATCTTCATCCGTAAAGTATCTGTTCAAGTTGTCCATCTTTAATTGGCTTTATTTTTTAATTGCTCTGCTTTGAGGGTTTTTAAAATATATTCCAGGAAGAAGTCTATAGTAGGCAGACTTTTAAGATGGTCCCCAATGATTCTGGCTCAACATGTGCATGTCCTGGGGTGATCCCCTCATTCCTAGCGTGGGCTGTACTGATGCAATGGCCTCTGATGGAGAGAAGGCAAAAGTAATGGGGTATAACTTCTGAGACGAGGTTTTATAATGAGGTTACAAAAGATTGTGACACCCATTTTACTAGTACTCTGTCTGCCTGGCACTTTTTCTCTGGCTTGTCTTACATGTTATTTTGATGAAGTAAACTGGAGAGGCCCACAGGGCAAAGAGCATAAGACGTCTTCTGGCCAATCACTGATCAGGAGCTGAGGCCCTCAGTCCAACAGCCCTTCAGAAGCTAGATCCTGCTGAAAACCATGCGAAAGGGCTTGTATGTGGATCTTTCCCTAGCTGAGCCTACAGGTGACATTGCATTCCTGGTTGACATATTGTGAAAAACCCTGAAGCAGAAGCTAAGCTATGCTAAGATTTCTGACTCATAGAAACTGTGAGAGGATAAATGTGTTGTTGTTTTTTTTTTTTTAACGTTTATTTATTTTTGAGACAGAGAGAGGCAGAGCATGAACGGGGGAGGGGCAGAGAGAGAGGGAGACACAGAATCGGAAGCAGGCTCCAGGCTTTGAGCTGTCAGCCCAGAGCCCGATGCGGGGCTCGAACTCACAGACCGTGAGATCGTGACCTGAGCTGAAGTCGGACGCTTAACCGACTGAGCCACCCAGGCGCCCCAAATGTGTTGTTTTAAGCCGCTAATTTTGAGGGTCGTGTTTTATGCAGCAGTGGTTAACTGATACAAAGTCCTTTATCCAATGCGTAATTTGCAAATATTTTTTCTCCCAGTCTTTGAATTGCCTCTTCATTTTATTCTACTCTTTAGAAGAATAGACATTCTTTATTTTGATGAAGTTTGATTTATCATTATTGATTTTTAATGGATCATGCTTTTAGTGTTGTGTCTAAGAAATTTTTAAGTAATAGAGGGTAAAATAATTTTCTCCTATTTTTTTCTGGAAGTTTTATAGTTTAGGTTTTATACTTAGTTCTTTTTTTAATTAATTAATTTACCCTGAGAGAGGGAGAGAATGAGTGCAAGCAGGAGAGGGGCAGAGAGAGAGGGGGAGAAAGAGTCCTCAGCGGGTTCTGTGTTGTTGTCAGCACAGAGCCTGACGTGGGGCGTGATCTCACAAACCATAAGATCATGACCTGAGCTGAAATCAAGTGTTGGATGCTTAACCCACTGAGCCACCCAGGTGCCCCTATGCTTAGTTCTATAATTCATTAAAATTTTTTTTAATACGGCATGAGGCATAAGTTGAAGTGTTGTTTTTGCTACTAGATATCCAGTTATTCTAGCACAATGTGCTGAAAAACTCTCCTTTCGCTATTAAATTGCCTTAATACTTTTTTTTTCAAATTTTTTTTAACGTTTTTTAATTTATTTTTGAGACAGAGAGAGACAGAGCATGAACGGGGGAGGGGCAGAAAGAGAGGGAGACACAGAATCGGAAGCAGGCTCCAGGCTCTGAGACATCAGCCCAGAGCCCGACGCGGGGCTCGAACTCACGGACCGCGAGATTGTGACCTGAGCTGAAGTCGGATGCTCAACCGACTGAGCCACCCAGGCGCCCCAAATTGCCTTAATACTTTTGCCAAAAAGCAATTGACCAGATTTGTATGGTCTTCTAGGCTTTCTGTTCATTTTCGTTAGTATTTGTCTATATTGAGTCAAATACCAACACGTTTGATTATTTTTCCTTTTTAATATGTCTTGAAATCAGGTGGTGTAAAAGTCCTCCAGCTTTGTTGTTTTTCAAAGTTGTTTTTGCTATTCTATATATTTTGAATTTCTGTATGAATTTTAGGATTAGCTCAACAATTTCCACACACACACAAAAAAATGCCTGCCAATATTTTAACTGGTTTTGCTGTAATTTCTAATCAATTTGCAGAGAATTGACATTCTAGTTATACTGAGACCTCCAAACCGTCAACAGGGTGTATCTGTCCATTTATTTAGGTCTTCTATAATTTCTCCCAGCAATGTTTGTACTTTTTGGTGTATGCCTCTTGCACATTTTTGTTACATTTATTTCAAGATATTTTATATTTTTAATGCTATTGTAAATGGTATCAACTTTTAAGTTTCAAATTCTGATTGTTGATAATATATAGGAACACAGTTACATTTTAAATAATGGTCATGTATCCTATAACTTTGCTCCAGTCACTTATTACTCTGGTAGCTTTTTTGACATTTCCATCAAATGCCTACTCAGATGATCATATCTTTTGTAAATACAAACAGCTTTATATCTGCCTTTGCAGTGTAGATTCCTTTTTTACTTATTTTTCTTGTCTATCGTGGTGGCTAGAACCTCTGCAATATTGAATAAAAGTGAAAAGAACGACATCTTTGTCTTGTTTCTTGGCTTGGGGGAAGCATCCTTTCTTTCACGAATTAAGTGTGATGTCAGCTCTAGATTTTCACAGATTGCCTTTATCAGGTTGAGATAGTTCCTTTCTATTCCTAATTCGCTCAGAATTTTATTAGGAATGGATGATGGATTTTGTTGGGTATGTTTCTGTCTCCATTGAGATAGTTACATGACTTTTCTTTCTGAGTATGTTAATACGAATAATTACAATGATCAATTTTCCAGTGTTAAACCTGCCTTACATTTCTGGGATAAATGTCATTGGGGCATGATGTATAATCCCTTCCACATCCTTGGATTTTATTTGCTGAAATCTTGTTTGGAGTATTTACATGTGTTTTCACAAAGAATATTGGCCTGCAGTTTTATTTCCTTAAAATGCTTTTATCTGGGTTTGGTTTCAGGCAATGCTGACTTTATAAAATGAGTTTGGAACTATTTGCTTCTTTCAATTTTCTGGAAGTGATTGTGTGTAAATGGTTTTATTTTTTCTTACATGCTTGGTGTACTTTGCAAGTGAAATCATCTTGGCCTCATGTTTTCTTTGTGGGAAGCTTTTAAAATATAATTTCAGTTTCTTTGGTAGAAATAGGGCTATTTCAGTTTTTGAGTAAGTTTTAGTGGTTTGTATCTTTCAAGGAATTTGCATAATTGATCTAAGTAATTGATTAGCCTAAAACTGTTCATTATATTCCCTTATTATCCTTCTAGTATGTGCTCTAATTGTGATGATATCAGTTCTCTTATCCTTGATAATGGTAATTTGTGTCTTCTCTCTCTTTTTTTTCCCCTAATCTGTCATATTATCAGTTTTATCAATTTATCAGTTTGTCAATTTTATTGATCTTCTTAAAGAACCAGCCATTGGTTTCTTGATTTTATCTATTTTTTTTTTTCTGTTTCCTAATTCATTTATTTTGATTTTAATATGTATTATTTCCTACCCTTTGCTTGGGTTGAACTTCTTTTTCTAGTTTGTTAAGACAGAAGCTTAGGTCACCGATATGAGAATTATTTATTTATTTATTTATTTAATGTTTATTTGTTTTTGAGAGAGAAAAAGAGAGAGAGAGAGAGAGAGACCGCAAACAAATGGGGGAGGGGCAAAGAGACAGGGACACAGAAAATCCCAAGCAAGCTCTGCATTGTCAGTGCAAAGTCCACGTGGGGCTTGAACCTGTGAACCCTGAGATCATAACCTAAGCTGAAGTCGGATGCTCAACTGACTGAGCCACCATTCCCAGGTGCCCTGAGAATTTTTTTAATATAGACATTTAGTGCTACAAAATTTCCCCTAAATACTGTTTCAGTGGCATCCCACACATTATTTGATGTTGTGTTATCATTTTCATTTATTTTAATACTTTTAAATTTTCTTTTTGATTTCTTTTTTGACCCACAGGTCACTTAGAGGTACGTTATGCAGTTTCTTAATATTTGTTGATTTTCCTGATATATTTCTCTTATTTATTTTAATTCGATTGTGACAGAGAACATGGTTTGTAAGAATTCTTTAAAATATATCTAGATTTGGGGCGCCTGGGTGGCGCAGTTGGTTGGGCGTCCGACTTCAGCCAGGTCACGATCTCGCGGTCCGTGAGTTCGAGCCCCGCGTCGGGCTCTGGGCTGATGGCTCAGAGCCTGGAGCCTGTTTCCGATTCTGTGTCTCCCTCTCTCTCTGCCCCTCCCCCGTTCATGCTCTGTCTCTCTCTGGCCCAAAAATAAATAAACGTTGAAAAAAAAAATAAAATATATCTAGATTTGTTTCAGAACATAGTCTGTCTTACTAAATGTTCTTTGTATATTTTATTTTATTTTATTTTTAATTTTTTTTAACATTTATTTATTTTTGAGACAGAGAGAGACAGAGCATGAACAGGGGAGGGGCAGAGAGAGAGGGAGACACAGAATCCGAAACAGGCTCCAGGCTCCAAGCTGTCAGCACAGAGCCCGGATTCTTTGTATATTTTAAAAGAATGTGAATTCTGATCTTGTGTTGAGTATTTAAAAAATAACAAATTGGTTGCTAGTGTTCAATTTCTCTATCTCCTTACTGATTTTCTTTCTGCTTATTCTATCAATTTATTGTGAAATGAGCACTGAAATCTCCTACTATATTTGTGGATTATGTTTTTCCTTCTTGCAGTTGTAGCAGTTTTTGCATGATGCATTTTGAAGTTCTAGTAGTATGTATATAAACCTTTAGAATTTTTACGTCCTCTTCTTCAATTGATACTTTTATCATTATGAAATATACTACTTAATCTCCAGTAATGGTCTTTCTCTGAAATCTACTTTGTCTGATATTAATAGTCACTCTAGGATTCTTTTGTTTCATGTTAGCATGGGATACCTTTCTCCATTCTTTTGCTTTAAAAAAATTGTGTCTTTATATTTAGTGTATATTAAAGTAGGAAGTGTCAAGTAAAGTCTTGCCTTTTAGCAAATCTGAAAATCTCTGCTTTTTAATGGGGGTGTACAGACTTTCATAACACACACTTTTAACTTAACACTGTCTATTTCTAAGTGATATTCTTTTTTTTTTTAATTTTTTTTTATTTTTAACATTTATTTATTTTTGAGACAGAGAGAGACAGAGTATGAACAGGGGAGGGTCAGAGAGAGAGAGAGACACAGAATCCGAAACAGGCTCCAGGCTCTGAGCTGTCAGCACAGAGCCCGGCGCGGGGCTTGAACTCACAGATCATGAGATCATGACCTGAGCCGAAGTCGGACGCTTAACCGTCTGAGCCACCCAGGCGCCCCTCTAAGTGATATTCTTAAGAAGTAAGACTATACTTCTATTCATCCCTACCAGCCTTGGTACTGTAGTCGTCACATATTTTATTTTTACATGCATTAAAACCCCATATTTCACTATTATTTTTGTTTAAACAATTATCGGGGCGTCTGGGCGGCTCAGTTGGTTAAGTGTGTGACTTTGGCTGAGGTCATGATCCGAGTGAGTTGGAGCCCCATGTTGGCCTCTGTGCTGACAGCTCAGAGCCTGGGTCCTGCTTTGGATTCTGTGTCTCCCTCTTTCTCTACTCCTACCTCACTCATGCTCTGTCTCTCTTTGTCTCTCAAAAATAAATAAACATCAAAAAATTTTTTAAATAAAAAAAAGTCAATTATCTTGTTTATGTCTACTTACAATGTCAAAGTCCAATTGAGTTGTTACAAAGTCTCTATTTTCCTTTTGTTAGTTTTTCTTTATAATTTCAGTAATTTCTCTATTTTTTTAAGTTTTTTATGTTATTTTTGAGAAAGAGAGACAGAGTGTGAGCAGGGGAGGGGTAGAGAGAGAGGGAGACAGAATCTAAAGAGGCTTCAGGCTCTGAGCTGTCAGCGCAGAGCCCCACATGGGGCTCGAGCTCAGGACCATAAGATCATGACCTGAGCCAAAGTTGGATGCTCAACCGATTGAGCCACCCAGTCGCCCCTAGTTTTCCTCTTTTATAATTTCATTTAAACTGAATCGTGTGGTATGTATTATTTTGTGTTTCTTTTACTTAGTAGAATATATTTTTTTAAAGATTTATTTGAGAGAGAGAAAGTGACAGAGCATGTGAGCAAGCAGGGGAGGGATGAAAGAGAGGGAGAGAGAGAATCCCAAGCTGACAGCACAGAGCCCAACTTGATCTCACAACCCAGAGATCATGACCTGAGCCAAAACCAAGAGTTGGACGCTTAACCGACTGAGCCACCCAAGCGTCCCTTCTTGGTATAATATTTTTGTATGTATCGATATTCTGTTTGTTTTCATTGCTAAATAGTATTCCATACTATGGACGTACCATCATTTGTTAATCCACTCACCAGTTGATCAGCTTTTGAATTGAATTGTTTACAGTTTTGGGCCATCATGAATAAAGCTGCTATACATATTCAGGTACATTTCTGTGTGGACAGATATTTTAATTTCTGCTGAGTAAATCCTAACAGCAGGATAGCTGGTTCATATGATTAGTACATGTTTAATTTAGTATGACACTTTGAAATTGTTCTCTGAAGTAGCTGCACCATTAGGCATCACTACCAGCGATGTATGAGAGTTCCGGTCACTCTACATCCTTACCAACTTTGAATGTTGCCAGTTTTTAAAATTTAGTCATTCCAGTGACCTACTAGTAATGACTCATTGTGGTTTTAAATTGGCATTGCCTTAATTACCAGTGGTATTGGGCAACTTTGTATGTTTTTAATAGCTGCTCATATGTTGTCTTTTGTGTGTGTCTGGTGATAAATTTTGCCTATTTTTCAATCGTCGAGGTTCTTATTATTAAGTTCTAAGACTCTCCTTTAAACTCTAAACCCATGCCTTGAGTCTGATATATGTTATGTGAACTTTTTCTCTCACTCTGTAGGTTATCTTTTCAACCTCCTAATTCTGTTGTTTGAAGAGCCCAAGTTCCTAATGGTAACAACGTCAGTTTTATCATATCAGTTTTCTTATACGGTTTGTGGGTTTCGAGTCCTCTGTAAGAAACTCTTGCCTAAACCTGACACACTGATTCTCTCCTATATTTTCCTCTAGGAAGTTTAGAATTTTAGCTCCTCCACTTAACTCCTGGGTTCCATTTTGTATCATTTTTATGTATGTTGTAAAACAATGGCTGAGGTTAAGTTTTTTCCGAAACTGACATCCAGTTTTTACAGCAAACATTCTTTGAAATTACTTTTCTTTCCCATGGAATTACTTTGGAAACTGCCAAAAATTGACTATATATGTTTCCATCTGTTTTTGGATACTGTGTTCCATTGCTGTGTATGTTTATTCCTATGCCAAAGCCACACTCTTTTGATTATTTTACTGTTATTATAATGCTTGAAAACAAATAGTATAAGCCCTCTCTACTTGTTCTTTTTTTTTTTTTCAATTTGTTTTGGTTGTTCTAGGTGATTTTCATTAGTTATGAAAACTATACCATTAATAGTTTCCAGTATTTATTCTTGCTTTTTCCTTTGGTTCCTAAGGGTAGGTAGTGTATTCTACTTAAAGGCTACATTTCTTGGCAGCCTTCTTTTTGCATAAATATGGTCATGTGATAAGTTTCTGGCCAATGAGATGCAAGGGTAAGTGTTGTACAGGACTTTGAAGAAGTCACTTTCAGAAGAGGGTGCTGGGGGGCGGGGCACCTGGGTGGCTCAGTCGTTAAGCGCCCTCCTTCAGCTCTGGTCATGATCTCAGGGTTCATGAGTTCCAGCCCTGTGTTAGGCTCTCAGATGACAGTTCAGAGCCTGGAGCCTGTTTCGGATTCTGTGTCTCCTTCCCTCTGCTCCTCACCCCCTCAAGCTCTGTCTCTGTCTCTCAAAAAAAAAAAAAAAATCAAAAAACATTAAAAAAAATTTAAAAACATAAAGAAGGTGCTGAAGGAGGGGCAAGTACTTTTCTGGTTTCCCTTGACCTCTTGTTTTTCTTACTTTCTTGTGATGTAGAAATAATGAGTAGAGCTTTAACAGATATTTTAAACTTTGAGTTGAGTGAAGAGGTAAACCAGCATTGAGAGCAGAAAATAGATGCTAGACGTCCTTCATTATTTTTTGTTTGCTCTTTTAATTTAAGGAGTCACCATACTAGATCTTTCTATATTCTTTCATGTAACAAAAAAAAACCTTTCATCTTGCTTAACTTACTGATGTTTTGTGCTGTTCTGTTTGTTGTATGTGACCAAACCCATACCTAACCGACACAGGTTCTACAATACATATTTTTTTCCTATCCATTCGTTTTAAAAAGAAGGAGTTAGTCTGTTTCCAATGTAGTGTAGATCTTTTTTCCCCTGCTTTTTTTTTTTTTTGATGCATTTCCTGATTAATGGAGCCTAGCTTGAATTTCTCCATTGAAATCACAGAAGTCCTAGATAATGATGGCTTCTAGTGTTTTCAGTGTATTTTTGTATACCTACTCAGTGCCCACTCTCCTCCACCTCTTTCAAATAGGACCAGATGTTTGTTAGTGTATGCATTCCTCCCCAGTCAGCTCATTCATACAGGAGAAAACTGATCCCTAGTTCCGAGGTGCCAGTTTTGGCTTATGTCTACCAACATACTCTACTGCCTTCATCAAAGGTAACCAGTCACCAGTGGTCAGATTGATCTTGCAGCCACTATTATGCCTTGTAATACTGTGAAAGTCTTAGTGATCAGATGGCATTCTCTGCAGCTGGGTCGAGAAATCCTGTATGCCACCCCATACTTGGACGTTCAGGTACATGAGCCAATAAAGCCCTATTATTATTTAATCCAGTATAAATTGAGTTTTCTGCACTGTAAAGACAACAGAATGATAAATGATATGTTCTTTTGTTAAGCTCTTTAAGGAAGTAGAGAAAGAACGGGGAGTGTGAGCACCTGAAGGTCTTGGAGCTTTGTCATTTGGTGCTTTCTCTTGGTATTTGTAAAAATCCATTGCCTCCCAGTCAAGGTTGCTATGTTGGGAATAAAGGGTAGCAGAAGATGCCACCCCAGAATATGCCACTTTGACATAAGGAATATTTTGAGCTGAAGGCAATTGAGAAGAAGCAGATACAAGAGAAGATCCCTGCCCTTCCCCCATTTGCCTAAAAGCAGGACACACATTTCAAAGGTGTCCCTCCTCCCTTCTCTACAAGGGAGGACAAAAGCTAAACACTGGAGATAATTTTGGATTATATCAGCCTGGGAATGGTACCAGAAAAATGTATATAACTAACTTCACCAACTAGTCTTTATTGTTAGTTTACCTTCCTACAGTTTGTTGACCTCAGAAGCCTAAAACTGTTTTCCTTTATCCTGTCATATCGCCACGAATTTATTGTTCTTTGTTAAAGATGCTATATAAACTGGAATTCTACGGCAACCCTCTGAGGCACTCATTTTTTCCTGGGTCACTCCATGTGTACATGAAGAATACATATGAGTAAACTGTTTTTCTCTTGTTCATCTGTCTTTTCTTACAGGTGTCTGGCCAAGAACTCAGAAGAGTAGAGGGAGAAATATTTTCCTTCCCCTGCAGGAATAGACCTCAAGGAATTAGAGTATTCCTCTTAAAGTATGATTTTTGTCCCCACTCAGACAGTGAATTAACTACTTTGATGTGAAATTATCTTAAATGGATGGACTTCGAGTAAGGACATTTAGTTGGAGGTGTTTACAATACATATTTTTTTCATTTGCTCAAGTTGAAACTCAACTGCCACAAGATGATTCCAAGGTGATTTTTTTTAAAGTGTCCTTCCCAAATTTTATCCCTTGCTTCTAGACTCCCTTTCCAGATAGGAGGATGTTATGGTGATGTCAAAGAACACACATGATGGTATCAGAGAGCCAAGTTAGAAGGGAAAACACAAGTTGAGGAGCACCTACTTGGTGCTCCATCCTTTCATTGTAGAACCAGAAAGGGTGGCTCCATTTCGTTCCTAGTTTTCTCCTTGTCCTTCCAAATCTGGGATTGGTCATAGTGTTCAGTATTTCCTCCACTTACTTCAGGCATTACTGCACTGTTCTCTCACAAATGAAACTTGTGTGGAAGAGTATGTTGAGAGGTATTTTATTAGTAAGTCTGCACATATACATAGAGAGAGATTGAATTAATTCTAGAACAACTAAGATTATATATATGTGTGTGTGTGTGTTTCTGTGAAAATTACATACTCACACTTATTAATTTATCACTAAATATCTTGCTTGCATTATCTCACTTAAAATTCCTATCACTATGTACACTCCATTTTCTAGATGTAAGGAAAAGAATACTCTGTGAGCTTCTTAAGGTTAATCAGTTGTTAAGTGATGAAGCTGGGATTTAACTCCAATTATGCCTGACTCCCAAATCTACTCATTCTCTGCTTTGCCAGGTTGCTTGCAATCCAGTTATGATGTCAAAGTCCAGTTTGCTGCTATACATAAAGGCTGAGAATTTCCCAGAAAGGAATGGATCGGTTGTGTCGTGTTCCTGCACTTGGTACGTATTACTTGTTACTACCACTAGGTACTGTTGATGGGTTCGAGTAGAATTAGAAGAACCTGCTCAGAAGGTGAGCGACATTTCTGAACTGAATTTACATGTATAGAATGGTCCAAGGTTGGGAATGGAAGCACTTTGGGAAACTGCTTTCCCTAAAGAAGTGCAATAATAGAAGTCTTCCTCATCTGCCTTACCACATGGTCATAATCTTGTTTTGAGGACAGCTATTAAAGCAATTGACATCCTTTTCCACTAATTGGACCAGAGTCATCTTTTAATTATTCTTTTTCGATGTTTATTTATTTTTGAGAGAGAGAGAGAGCGAGCACACAAGCTGGGGAAGGGCACAGAGAGATAGAGGGAGACACAGAATCTGAGGCAAGCTCCAGGCTCTGAGCTGTCAGCACAGAGCCCGACGTGGGGCTCGAACCCATGAACCACGAGATCATGAGATCTATTGATGAGATCAGAGAGAACTTTAAGAACTTTAAGAACTTTGGGGCGCCTGGGTGGCTCAGCCGGTTAAGCGTCTAACTTCAGCTCAGGTCACGATCTCGCGGTCTGTGAGTTCGAGCCCCGCGTCGGGCTCTGGGCTGATGGCTCAGAGCCTGGAGCCTGCTTCTGATTCTGTGTCTCCCTCTCTCTCTGCCCCTCCCCCATTCATGCTCTGTCTCTCTCTGTCTCAAAAATAAATAAACGTTAAAAAAAATTTAAAAAAAAAAAAGAACTTTAAGTCAGAGAGAACTTGAGTCAAATCCAGGTTCCCCTGGTCATTTATGGAGATTTAGTCAAGTCCATTATCATTTTAAGTCCGCAAAATGGAGAGAATAGAATTAACCATGCATGCTTATGTTTGAGCATTTGATATAAGAAAGTGTCTTAGGCACCAGACACTTATTAGGCTGCCTACTCTTAAAAGGGCTCCTTAACTAGAGTTAATTAATTGTGGCTAATGATCTGGTTCAGGGCTTGGAGGATGAAATCTCTGGAAGAAGCAGAAAGTTGTGGGTGGTCTCTTGTGAAATCTACTTTCATGGCCTCCCCTTGTTGGAAGTACTGAGTGGTGATCACGTATCTAGGACATTGCAGAACAAGTAATTTAATTCTTGCTGTGTCAGATGCAGACATCAAACGGAAGCACATAAACTTAACACAGAACCAGGGTTTACAAAAATGAGTTATTTTTATGGAAGTGATTTATGGCCATTTTGGATAGGAAATGTGAAAGGAAGGGGCAATCTAAGTCTTTTTAATTATTTATGTTTTTATTGTACCAACAGAAGTCTCTGGTTCTCTCTAGCTTGGACTAATACTGAAGCAGAAAACTCATGATAATGGAAGACTCAACTCTTGTGTTGGTGACTGAGAACATTATTCATGCTCATCAAAGTGCTTCACGGAAGTCGTTTAATGTGGTATCTCTTCAGCTGAAAGAATGCTGACTATATTGATGGTTTCTGCTAATGCATAGAAAACAAACAGCAGCAGATTGGCTCATGTCTTCCCTTAGGATTCTCTGTCCTTATCTTTGCATTGATAGTTTCCCTAGTTGTTTATTTTCTCATTTAAGAAATAAGGATGTAGCACCACATTCCCAAACGGTCCCTGCCAATAAACAGGACTCTAACAGACCTCAAAGATTTGGGCTGGAGCCCAACTGCGCTCTGGGTCCAGGTAAACAGGTAACAAATCCGAGTGGGTTTCCTTTGATCCACTGGGACATTCACACCTGAGTTGGCCTTGACAAGAATGCCTCACTCCTCTTAATGCCTCTGCTTTCCACTCCTCATTGGTCACAGGATACATTTGGGGTGATCATGCTGGTGTTGCTTGCTTTACAAGCAATTTATGGGGATCAAATGAGTTAACACCCTTGTAATTTCTTTGAGAAGTGAATGCATCTGAAAGAGTAAGACATCATTAATTTTCCAGTCGTTTTCTTATTGTTTGTTTCTTTATTTTGATAGACAGAGATCGACAGCGAGTGGGAGAGGGGCAGAGAGAGAGGAAGACAGAGAATCCCAAGACAAGAGAATGTGCACCGACAGTGCAGGGCCCCGATGTGGGGCTTGAACTCACAATCCGTGCGCCCAAATCAAGAATAGGACGCTAAACCACCTGAGTCACCCAGGCAACCCAATTTTCCTGTCTTAATTCCACTCTTCACACTTGTTATCAACTCCCTGGACTGTGTGGTCCTCAGCACAGACCTGCCTGTGAGGATGGGGAAGGTGAGAAAAAAAGGGAGGTTGTGGGACTCCACTTAGGACTTGCAATACGGCACTTGGACAAATAATTATACCATGCCACAGAGGACTTGTTTTGCCTGTGTTCACTTACTTTGGTTCTCATTATGAAGTTGGAAAGACTTCGGTTTTCGGTGTTTGGGAGAAACAGTCAGTGGCCTTATTTGTACTTGTGGAAATCTTTGTGGGCATGGTCGTGGCCAGGGCAGCCCTCTGCAGTGGCCGTAGCATCCTGACTTCATTCCTCCTTCTGGCTTTGATTTTCCCTTCACCTTCAGCTCCTCAACGTTCAGATTTCCAGGCAAATCACTTTGGGCATGGCATCCTTTGGGATCCCGAGGAGCAACTTCATAAAATAGGAAGAGGTGACATTCTTACAATCATCATTTGCACATTGTGGCATGGTCACACTGAGAGTAGACGACAGGTTTTGTGGATGGAAAAATATTGAGTGACCTATGTCAACTGATTATTTGGAAAAAAAAAAAAACCTTACAGGTTTATGGTAGTAAACTTGACACACAATAAGCTGTACTTCTTTAAAGTGTACCATTTGATGTCATTATCTACTGATTTTATGATCTTTATCACTACAGAGTCTATTTCTATTGACCGATTATTTTCTTTGTTACGGGTTGTTTTTTCCTGCTTCTTTGCATAGCTGGTAATTTCTGAATGAATGCCCAACATCTGTTGATTATCAGAATTTTCAGTGTTTCTGACTTTGTGGAACACAGTTAAGTTCCTTGGGAACAGCTTGATTCTTGTCAAGCTTGTTCTTAAATTTTGTTCAGCAATATCAGTGCAACCTTCCGCACAGGACCTATTTGGTCTCATAACTGAGGCAACATCCTTCTGAGTTCTCATCTTTTTGCCCTATTGCTTGCAAGGTTTGTCTCCGTCTGGCTGGTGGGAAACTAACCTTAACCCTGGCCATGTGTGAGCTCCAGGAATGATTTCATTTGCCTTTTGTGATATTTCTTTTCCAGGCCTTTGATAATTTCCTCACATACATGTCTTTTCAGGCAAGAGGTTAATTCTGATTCCAGTTACTTCATCATTGTCAGAGCCTATGCCAGATGAGAGAGAAACTGTTCCCTGCCCCCAAGCACATATGGCAGACCTGGATGGAAAGGCATTGGTGATACCAGGAAAGATGATGGGGAAAAGGAATTAAAATTGGGAAGTAGGAGAGAAAATGAGTGTGTTTTAGGATGGTTGTAAAGACAACCCAGGACCTTAAAAACTTTCCAAAAGACTTTATGTCCCGATAACAAGTAAAAAATTCATAACACTGGTTGGCTCTATTCCAGCTACCTTAGTTCAAACATTAACATTTCTTACAGCAAATCCGTTGCAATATATGGTGTTATATGAGTGTATCTTGAACTCCATCTCCAATGGTTTCTCATGGTCAGTGAAGTCTCAAGAACAGCATTAATGGTAGAGCTCCAGAAAATGTAGTCATAGGAATTATCCCCATGTTTTGGTTATGTTTCCCGTAGCAACAAGATCATACATGAAACTGTGTTATCTGTAAAGAGATACTGAAGAGATTATTTAAAAGCTTTGGACCTGATGTAAGATCAGCACAGTACCCCAAGACTACTAACAGAACTTGGGGGTAAGGGATTTTTAGTGAAGCCCATAGAAAAAAGGAGATTGTTTTTTTTTTAATTTTTTTTTAACGTTTATCTATTTTTGAGACAGAGACAGAGCATGAACGGGGGAGGGGCAGAGAGAGAGGGAGACACAGAATCGGAAGCAGGCTCCAGGCTCTGAGCCATCAGCCCAGAGCCCGACGCGGGGCTCGAACTCACGGACCGCGAGATCGTGACCTGGCTGAAGTCGGACGCTTAACCGACTGAGCCACCCAGGCGCCCTGGAGATTGTTTTTTAAAAATAGTCATTGTGGGGCGCCTGGGTGGCCCAGTCGGTTAAGCGTCCGACTTCAGCCAGGTCACGATCTCGCGGTCCGTGAGTTCGAGCCCCGCGTCGGGCTCTGGGCTGATGGCTCAGAGCCTGGAGCCTGCTTCCGATTCTGTGTCTCCCTCTCTCTCTGCCCCTCCCCCGTTCATGCTCTGTCTCTCTCTGTCCCAAAAAACAAACAAACAAACAAAAAAACCGTTGGAAAAATAGTCATTGTTGGTCAAGGGATAGAATCATCCTTGATGACATCATAGACAAAGAGCCAGGAAAATAGACACCCAACTTCACACTGACTTTCCCAAAATGCCCTGCAACTGCTCTCCGTTGGCCAACCGAAATTGGGATCCTATTGGCCAAAACAATAATCTGAGTTCATAGATGTAGTCCATACATTTCAGCCATCCACGAAATGCAGCAGGGTATAAAAGAGTGACTCTTGGAAGGCAATCAGGATCTTGGAAGTCAAACAGGGTATCTATCATACTCATTGTAAATTTAAAGAGAATTTTTTAAAATAATTTATTTATTTTTGAAAGAGAGAAAGAGAGAGAGAGCATGAGCAAGGGAGGGGCAGAGAGAGAGAGAGAAAGAGACAGAGAGACTCCAAAGCAGGATCCTCACTGGCAGTGCAAAGCTCAATGAGGGACGTGAACCCAACAGTGAGTCCTGACCCCAGCCAAAGAGGGAAGCTCAACCGACTGAGTCACCCACGCGCCCCTATCATATTTATTTTAAAAACTCACATATGGTCTTTACAGAAATTTTAGAAAGTTACAAAAAAGTCCAAGGACAAAAGACCAAAATTTCCAGAGATTGCCATTTTGATATAGGTCACTCCAGTCTTTCCCCTCCCTCCTCTCTACCTTCATAAATCTGGAACACACTGATAACTGACACATACGTAGATCATCCATACATATGCATATCACATCTGCCTGTATAGATCATTCATATAAACATATCACCTACATACTAATTTTACCAAGTTCTATGCAATTTAGCATATTTGCTATATTTTGTTAATTACATATATATATGTATATATGTATATATATATATATATATATGTTATGTGTGTGTGTATATATATATATATATATATACATAGAGAGAGAGAGAGAGAGAGAGAGTGAAAGTCTATTTTTATGTTGCTTATTCCCTTAGCCATATATTATGGTTTTCCTATAGAGAAAAAAGTTTTTACCTTTGCTTTCACCCTGAGCCATATACCATGGGAAACCATCAGATCGGAACTTAAGACTTTGCTTAACCTGCGATAATGTGTCGTATTTTAAAGATATTATTAAAGATCCAGTTAAAATAGAAAATTAAGTGATAGAGTTTTCTAAATATCACATTTCCCCTCCTTTTCTATGCCATCAAAGTTAAACTGGTTCAAAACATTATTCTGACACTCTTTTCAGATAAAGCCACCAACAAATATTTGAAAGAAAATCTCCTAGTTTTATTTAAGCATTTGCTTGTAATAGAGCGGTTGTTAAGAATTACATCAGATTAAAAAAATGTTTCTTAAATATACATATTTTAAGTTTATGTATTTATTTTTGAGAGAGAGAGAGCACACCAATAAGCAGGGTAGGGGCAGAGAGGGAGGGAGAGAGAGAGAATCCAAAGCAGGCTGTTGGCCCAGAGCGTAATGTGGGGCTCAAACCCATGAACCATGAGATCATGGCCTGAGCTGAAGTCGGACATTTGACTGAGCCACCCAGGTGCCCCTACATCAGATTTTTTAAAAGCAAGTGGTAGACATTCATTCAATCAAGGAAGCAGTTGAAAAAAAATCCTCATTTTAATCAGAAACATTTCAAGCCTCCACAGCTCCATGTGGCTCTATGGCAAATAGTGAAATGCAATGATTTTGTTGGTGCTTTACCTATTGTCTATACTGAACCACTGCTTATTTCACCTTTTATAGCCTCCTGATTGACTAAGATTCCTTGAGAAAAGCAGTGCCAATGTAGTACAGGAAGTAAGCTCATTATTTGCCCAAAGAGAAATCTATATCCATGTGTATAGGAAAGATCTATCTATAATCAAGTTTAATATACTGCATTATTTTCCATTTTCTTAAACTTAAATATTTATTTTATCCTATTTAAACACTTTTTAAAAATGTTTATTTATTTTTAAGAGAGAGAGAGAGAGCACGAGCAAGCAGGGGAGAGGCAGAGAAAGAGGGAGAATCTCAAACAGGTGTCTATTTTGAGCCTGAGGCAGGGTTCGAACCCACGAACTGTGAGATCATGACCTGAGCTGAAGTCAGAGGTCCAACTGACTGGGCCATCCAGGCACCCCAAGAGTATTTACTTTTTTAAAAAAATGTTTATTTAATTTTGGGAGAGAGAATGAGGGGGGGGGGAGAGGCAGAGAGAGAGAGGGAGACACAGAATCCCAAGCAGGCTCCAGGCTCTGAGCTGTCAGCACAGAGCCTGATGCGAGGCTTGAACCCACAAACCGGGGGATCATGACTGAGCGTAAGTTGGATGCTTAACCCACTCAGCCACCCAGGCGCCCCTATCCTGTTTAGAATGCTCTCATCTTGCCTCTTCCCCTTAGCATTTTCTAAGACATAAAAAGAAACGGAGAAACTTAGCTCGCTTTTCATGGTGATGTTGTCATTGCCCCTTCTCCCAAAATAAAATAAAGTGAACCCATAGAATCATTAGGATGCACTCACATTTGACATGAATTCTCAGCAAGTCTTCAATTCTCCCCCTCCTGTTTTATGATGGGTTTGGTAATGTTACAGATAATCTTTCCCAGCAGCTGCATGATTCATACTGTCTTTTTTCTGCTTTCACACCAGGGATAATAGTGAGCTGAAGAAACTCCAATCTCTGTTCAGGAAAGTGGCCATGGTGACGTTTGAATTTCTATTTCATTGCTTAGCACACAGAGCTACGGAGGGTTCTCACTGTGAGTAGGGCTGACTGCCAGAGTTTTCCCTGAATTTTAAGATTTCCTTCATTTTTGGCTTTCACCTCCACGTCCCCCGGGGACACAGAAAATCATGGGTTCTTGAAAAATAGGGTTTTATTTTATAAACAGTGGGGTTTTTCTGATCATTTTGTACCAAAGTGGACAAAACTGCTGAAGTCTCTGGGAGAAAAGCAAATACAAAAAGTTCAAAAGTTTGCTGTTTATAATGAATGTTTTACAAATTGTCCTTTTCCTGCCCTGAGTGACTCAACCGTTATCAATTTTTATGCGGTGCAGAGTTTTCAAAACAGCCATCAGGAGCCATTCCTTATTTTCTCTTAATGTACCCGGTCCTAGGAAAAAAACTGCACTGTCGTACGGAGTCGGTTACTGTCTGTCATAAATCTTGTCAACGTGTGAAACAACATGGTCAAGGAGGGAAGATTGAAGACCGTTATTAAAATACCTGGCTGAAAGAAATGTGCTCAGAGCTTCACGGTTGTTAGTGCTAAATTTTAAATGCGATGATTTTGAAAAAAAAATTAATTGGGAATAAATGTGGGCATCAGGGATATAGAATTAACGGCCTGTAGAAGGTGAATGCCTTTGGAAATATTTTCCTCCAATCACATGCTCACTTTAGGGAAAGATTCGACCTGTGTAGGATTTTGCAGATGCAGGTCAACAAAAGAGCGATGCCATATTTATCCCCCTGCCGCCCCCCCCAAAATAGAAGGGGCATAAAATAAAAATGTCTTTCAATGATACTTTTCTTTTGTGGGTCTGATCAGTTGTGGTAAATGTTCTACCTCTTGCACCTGTTGGTCATAATTCATCATTTATGATGGGATCCTACTGAGTTTTACGTGCAGCTTCATTTTTGGTTGGCCAGCATGTGTTTGTACAGTTCCTAAGGCAGTGAGCGATGATGTCTTCCTTGGCCAGTCAAATTCTTACTATGTCCAAAGTGAGTCAGTCAACAAATAGCCCTGGTTCTGGGATCCTGCTTAGAACAAAACATACAAAATCTCTATTCTTATAGTATTAACATTCAGGTGTGTATAAAAATAAGTATTTTTCGGGTTCTTGTAGACCCTTCACCAAGCAAGCTCCATGACTCTCTATCTTGTTGCTTTTGACATCCTCTTAACCTGGGATGGCACCCAGTGCAGAGATGTTCAATACATATTCCACTTAACAAGGAATAAGATGTCGTTTTAAGGAGATTCATCTGTCTCTTTCCACCTCATCAGTAGCTATTTTGAAACTGAGTGAAGAAAGTATGATTTGACTATGTTGCCACACAGTTCTTTATGGGTGTACTCAAAACTAATTCAAATCTTAGCCTTAGTCAAGCTTCCCATCTGTTCTGGGATGTGGATACCCTAAAAACCTGCTCCGAACCTGGTCCCTCGCTCAGACTCTGAACACCATCCTGGCGCCCGCGACTCTGGTAGCAAGGTCACTTCCTGGAATATAACATCTACTTGGGCATCGGCATGCTAACTGCCCCTGGATCTCCTGGATTCCCCACCTGCGGTCACGGATCTGTTTGGGGAAAATTGTGTTCCCAGGGTTGAAAAACCTGGTGTTTTCATAGCAGTATGATAACAGACTGGATACTAGATTGTCTGCCACCTCGGCTTCCTGGGCCCCTCTGTGTCTAGGGTCGTACATCCACACTGTGGTCCCACCCAACCTACGTCTTTCTTCCCTCCTTCCTTCCCTCCTTTCTTTCTTTCTTTCTTTCTTCCTTTCTTTCTCTCTTTCTTCCTTCTTTCTTTCTTCCTTTCTTTTCTTTCTCTCTCTCTCTCTTCTTTCTCTCTCTCTCTCTCTCTTTCTTTCTTTTTAAATATTTGTTTATTTTTGAGAAAGGGTGAGATGGAGCATGAGTGGGGGAGGGGCAGAGAGAGAGGGAGACACAGAATCCAAAGCAGGCTCCAGGCTCTAAGCTCTCAGCACAGAGCCCGACTCAGCGCTCAGACTCACGAACCGTGAGATCATGACCTGAGCCAAAGTCGGACACTTAACTGACTGAGTCACCCAGGTGCCCCCAACCTACATCTTTCTAATTCAGTAAATAGGGCCAGATGGGACAACCAACGGCAGATGGATGAGTATACAGAGTCCCTTCCATATGCCTCTCCAGAACCTTCACCTTTTTGCCTCTGCTCAGTGCCCTGGGAGGCTGACCAGTGCAGACTGTGCAAAGGGCTCCTGTCCCTGAATGCCAAGGATATCAGGACCCAAGGGTCTTCATTGCCCAGCTCCTGTCCCTGGCCCATTGCTCAGCTAATTTCCTACAACTGTCTTGCTCTGATTACTTCTGTTCTGCAGGTCTGTCTCTCTCTTTCCCAGGACCACCCCCTCTCTTTGCTCTCCTTAGTGTTATTAGCCCCTGGCTTTGGCACTCTGCCTCTTGGCTTCCTGGACAGTTATAAACAGAACCTGCATTAAGCCCCCTCTTCATCACCGAATGGGAGTGTGCGTCTACCTCTTGCCACGGCCCTGGCTGGTACACTGAGGATACCTGTGCAGAGCCCTCAAGATAAAACTGATCTGACTTCGGAAGGCCAGGGTGCCAGGACACTTACGGCAGCCAGGATCTCTGATGGCATCCCTTGAGGCTGGCCTTCCTTTCCTCCTACTGGTCTTGGTCTGCCAACCATTTTCCTCATCTCATCCACAGGTAAGGACAGATACAGTCTATCTTTTTCTGTCACCTACCAGCTTCATCCATCCACAGGAAACAGGAGCCCAGTGCTTGTGTCTATGGTTGAACAGGAAAGATGAATCCCGTCCCACCCCCTCCCTCCCTCCCCCTCTCCCTTCCCTCCTTTCTCGGCCTTAGAATTCTGACTTGCCTTCCCTCATAAATGACAATGAATGAAGTATCCCAGCTCAGAATATCCAAGTTTCTTATTGGTCCTGCAATGCACTAATAAGCTGTAATTAACCATAATGATTCTCATAACAATAAAACAAAATCTTAATTTCCTTGTGATGAGAAGAATTTCCTCTCATTGCCTCCCCACAACGTTTCTTTATTTCAATTAACTGTACAAAAAGAAAGAAACAAGTTAATGGGCCAGAAATGGGCCTGCCCCAGAGTGGTGATAAATACCAGAAAGCTAATCAAGAGAAGTGGCCTTTCCAAAAAGAGCTATAGTCTCCTAAAAGAAATTTGTTTTTAACTTTTGATTGTAATTCAAATGGTCTTGAGACAGTGATATTTTATTTTATTTTATTAAAAAAAATTTTTAACATTTATTTCTTATTGAGAGACAGAGAGAGACAGAGCATGAGTATGGGAGGGGCAGAGAAAGGGGGAGACACAGAATCTGAAGCAGGCTCCAGGCTCTGAGCTGTCAGCACAGAGCCTGGCATGGGGCTCCAACTCATAAAACCACGCGATCCTGACCTGAGCCGAAGTCAGATGCTTAACTGACCGAGCCACCCAGGCGCCCCTAAAAGTGAGCCCAATGGACAATGATATTTTAAAAGGATGTTTGTTTTGTTTATCTGAGTAACTGTAACATTTGGTTATGGTTTCAGAACATCCATCCTGGAATTTACTTACACAAGATTACAAATTCATTACGTTTTCCATCAACTTCTCCCCAAAGCTCTGACTTCCCTTATTCCGTTTTATACTCTTTCTCATTCCCTTTAGAGCAACAACCTCTGCATCAAGCTGGTGGCTCCCTCAACCTGAGGCTCTGTGTCTCTCGTCTCTATTCCCACTGACTCTATGCCCCACATAGCAGGTGTTTCTGTTTCTCAGAAGGTCAGCCTGCTCTTCCAGACCCAGAGCAGCATAAAGGTGCCGCCCTGTGGTGCTCTCCTGACTTAGCGCTATGGGCTCAAGGCGTGCAGCCTCAGTTTCCCATCGCACACATGGTTGGAGAGCTCTGGTGCCCTTGCTTATCTTCTGAAGACGGATATATCTAAAAATAGCTCGAGTCCACAAACCATCTATTTACCAAGGCCGATGGAGTTTTCCGAATAAGAAAAAAAATAGTTTTCTTTCATTCGAAACTTGACTGT
This sequence comes from Felis catus, assembly GCF_018350175.1. Classification (NCBI taxonomy): domain Eukaryota; kingdom Metazoa; phylum Chordata; class Mammalia; order Carnivora; family Felidae; genus Felis; species Felis catus. The sequence goes on along the minus strand of NC_058379.1, from coordinate 33,666,334 downwards.
TTGGACTGGCCTGGGGAGCAGCTACCCTGCAGCCCCGTCTGATGCTTGGCTATTCTGGAAATGAGCCTCGGGTTTAACTACACCAAGAGGGAGCCCCACAGGGTTGCTAGTAGCACTGAAACGAGACACGGTGAAGTTTCTGCCTGGTTGTAGAAGTTACAGCATTTGCAAGTTACTCCGTGAGCTTTGGGGGGAAGCTTCGACGTCTCCAATGCTGCCTCATTGATTCCAGGTTGGAAAACAGACAAAGGGGTTTCTGTGTGTTAGTTACTGCCTTCTGCATCTAAATCCCGCCTGCGGAGTAACAGGATGTTAGAGGGTTTTTCCTCAGGGTTCGCTGGCAGCTTGTCACCGTGTTCAGGTGAAGTTATCATTTCGTAAGTCATGTCGTAGGATTTTAGCCCTTGAGCGCGTTGCAAAGACGGCCCTTTCTTCCCCGTGCGTTTTGGTGGGAGGCTTCCCGCTCCTGAAAGTGGCCTGGCAGTGGCGTTACCTGTGTGCCCGCGTGCACGTATTTGGGGAGGACGTTCGGAGAAGCCTGTCACCGTCGGCCTGGCCACCTGCGGCAGCAAACCCAGCATGGCCCGCTTGGCTCGGTCTCCGCGGCATCGCGGCTCCTCTCCCTGCAGCGTTCTGGGTGATGGACCTCCTGGCTGCATCTTATTGATCAGAGGGCAGCTAGGCCCCGGGGAGGTGGCCGGTCCATCAGACCACCTGAAGTCAGCTAAGCTGGGATTAATGTTTCCTAGGCGCTGAGGCTCGGTGGGGTGCGTGAGCAACTCTAGCTTGTTGCATCCTTAAAACCCTCTGGAGGGGTGGCTGGACCACAGATGAGGTGGGGCTCCTTGGAGCTAATCACTTGCCGGAGCCCTCCCACCGGGCAGTGGTGGGGTCCGGGTCCGGACCCGGACGTCGGGTTCTGGAGCCGCCACAGCGCGGGAACTGTGTTGTCTCCCTTCTCCGGACGGTGCTCGTGTGTCCTCCCTTGTCCTCCTGATCTGCTCTCCACCATCCTCCTAGTCCTCTGCTCCAGGAGCGTTCTGGACGCACTACTGCCACGCGTTCTCTTGACTTCTGACTCCCTTTTGGGCTCGGCCTGGGAAACCCTGGCGGGAGATGAGAGGGCGGGAGGAGAACCCGGCCTGGCGTGCGTTTCCGGGCTCGGGTTCCTCTGGCTGCTTCTCTGCTCCAAGCTTCCAGCTCCCTTTACAGCCCTCTCTGTTCCCAAGTTCTGGCAACTGGCTCCTCCCTTCCCGATCCAAGCCCCTCTGTTAGTCCTGGGGACCTTTAGGGCACCTAGGGTTTCTGTGTTCTCTTCCCACACCTTCGTAAATAATCCCTCACCAAACCCCTCCCAAACTGCTCTGTTTGTGCCCTTTGTTTCCTGCCGGGCGTCAGCACAGACATGCCTTCGCTGTGTCATCATTCACTTAAATGATGTCCTCGGGTCTCATGGAGTATTGATACCAAAAGTGTGCATTTCAGAGGGTCTCAGCAGTCTTCCGGGGATCTCCAGTTAAATGTCTCCGGCATGACGTTCGTGTACATCCTGTTTCCAAGGTACCAAGGGACCCAAATTACCATATTCTCTCTATAGGGCACCAGCCGATAAATATCTGGTTCAGCTCATTTATAGGCGCCAAAAACTGTATTTCGCAAATGCATTTATTGGAACTTTTCTTTTGTCGGAAAAATAGAACCATGCTAACCCAATGAGCTTTAGGCTGGCTTCAGGGCAAAAGCAAACATCCGTTCTCAGGCACCTGCTAACGGCTCGCTCTTCTGTGATACTTTCATCCTATTTCTAGCCATTTGGTTCCTTTTGCAATCTACCTTCACTTTCTTTCATAAGATAATGAACACCTTCCCAAAGAAGACAAGGGTTAACCCCATCCTGCCTGCCTCAGATTCTTTTTTCACTGAAGACAATAATTTTTGTTTGTTTGTTTTTTTCCCCTCTACTTCAGCTGTTAGAGCCGATGTGACAATTTGAAGAAGGATCAATAATGGCCTCCATGGTCAGAAACGTTAACTCCTACTCTTTGAGCTCCCTGCTCAGCCTTTTGGGGCTTCGAGGTGATGTGGAACAATTGGACTGACAGAATTGGTCATGAGAATCAACTAAAACAACACAACTTGGTTTTTACCCCCCCCCTCGCCCCCCCCCCCGCCACTGCACAGAGATTAATGGCTGAAACGAAAGCTTCACCAGGAACCAAACCCACTAGAGTGCAGGGCTCTTGTTTCAAGGAGTGTGTTTTGTGACAGCATCGCTTGGCTGCTCTTAAGTTCCTGCTCCTCTTCCCACCACAACCCCCACCTCCAAGTCCCCGCTCCCCGAATGGCCACGTTAGTCTCTCCTATCAAACAGGATTTGGTGCTAACATAGAAGTTGTGATGTTGGGGAGGCATTTCTTAGTCTCATTCAACGGGGCTCCAAAAATTCAGGTACGCCTGCAGTTTGGGAAATGAAATCTCCGTCCACTGAATTACTGAGAAGTCGTGCTTCAAAGCTTCTTAAGTAAATGCTCAGCCTCGTGTCAAAAAGAAACCATTCCAGCTATTGTGAATTCAAAATGGCGATTATGGTTTTTGTTTTTGTTTTTTTAATTTCTCAGAAATAACACCATTTGATGGTTCCCACATTGCTAGGGTAAGAAGGGGGCAGAAGTCAAAACTTTCTTTGTTATGTGACACATGGAGCTCCATCCCCTACTGAATTATTCCATAACCAGTTTGGGTCTCTGTACATGCAGTTATCTCTCCGAATGTTAGAATTGAAAGGAAACTGAGGTTTGGAAAACCCAGGGCCTAATCCTGCGTCTCGAGATCAGCAGACATGTGAGCTGGACAACTCTTGCTTTTCTTCCCTGGATGTAAAGGCCGGACAGTTTTAGTGGTTTTCCAAATTTTTAGTGAAAAACATCTTCAAAAAACATTCATGGATGCCAGATACGTACGGCCAATATAACCGGGGTTAACAGAATTGTGAACCAAGAGTACATTACACTTCCCTAATCTGCTTCCCACCTCTGCTCCTACCACATCGCCGGAAAGCCCGAGGGTCCCTGGACCGGAGGCTGTGGCCTCCCATGACTCTTATATCCCGTGTTGTTAGATGTCCTTCATTTTCCGTTGAAGTTACCTATCTCACGTTTAGTAGACAAATCATATTTAATAAATAACACGCAGCATATCCTTCAGGAGGATGGGGAATTGTGGAATGATGTTGGGAGAATAATCAGGAGTAGCTATATCCGAGTGAAACTAAGAGCTTTGTGGAGAGACAACAGTTCAGGATCGCCTGTGCTGTGCTGTTGCTTCATTACAGACCAGAATGTCGCCAGAAAGGTTGGAGGAGGGATCATTTATATATCATCTCTCTTATGTTTTTAAAGTTTATTTATTTATTTTGAGAGACAGAAATGGGAGAGGGGCAGAGAGAGAGAGAGAGAGGTAGAGAGAGAGAATTCCAAGCAGGCTCTGCACTGTCAGCACAGAGCCCAATGTGGGGCTTGATCTCAAAACCATGAAATCGTGACCTGAGCGGAAATCAAGAGATGGGCACTTAACTGACTGAGCCACCCACGTGTCCCTCATCTTTCTTAATGTTCACAGCAATCTCCTGCATGAATGGCATGGTTTCTTTTCCACACGGGTAAATTGAGGCTCAGAGAATTTGGCAACTTGTCCACAGTCAAGCATCCAGTTAAGAGACAGTTAAGAATCCTCCCAGATGTCTTCACTCTAAACTCTGGGCTCTTGGACTATTTTCTACAGTGATTGTGAAAAGTGAGCCTTTGGAGGGAAATTGAGTGAACTTTGCAGATTGATGAATGAGCTGTGCTGGGATTAACCACCAGGCTCAATTTTGTGGTCTTTCCTTTGAAGGGTGTTATTGATCAGTCACTTGCTACTACTTACTTTTAAATATATGGCTCGTATTTTCCTATCAAATAAAGTGACCCAGCTGGTAAGGGTCAAACCATCACCCAAGTTATTCTTCCTGTTACAGTTTAAAGGAGAATAAAGAGCTCTCTGTGTTCAACGAAAATATCTTCAAGGCAAAGGTGGATTGGGGGAGGGTGGTCTGGATGCAATAGTATTTATCTATGGCAGAAGAAAAAATTTTCTTTATTTTTTCATTGTTCTTTCTCTTTTTCTGTCTACTGCTTTATATTACATTTGACATATGTATGAAGGGGAAAACTATATTGAATAACTTTGATCTTGGGGATGAATGATTTTTAAGTTACAACCTATGTTGATGGAGCGAAGTCCTTCTTAGATACTATAATGACCCAAAGCAGGAATAACTCAGGACAAAAGTTTTTTTTCTTCAACATTTTACCCAATGGCACTGGGAGACACGGAAAAATCAGACATTTTTGCCAGTCTTTCATATCAGAGATCAAAATCTACTTCTTAGTTGAGGTTCTTATAAGCAAGTGAGAGCATCCAAAGTCAACCAGCATGGTGAGCCATTTTCAAAGAGCAGACTAGTAACACTGCATCAGACTTAAGTGAGCTGCTTGGTAGACACTTAGATTTGTGTGCCCCAGACGGACCTAAGAAATTAGCTTTGGGGGCCGAGAGTTGGGTGGAATGAACATCCTAACTGAGCCCCCTGGTTGATTCATGTGCCCCCAAATGTTGAGAAACAGTCCTGGTGTGGAAGCTAGGCAAAACTGGCTGCCTATCCTCATTCCATTGTTTAGTATCTGCGTGATTTTTGGAAATCTTGATACCAACATTGGAGGCCAAGGCGAGAAACCTTGAAAACAAATACTACACGGCTAAGATCTAGAAAAGGTTACTTGTTACTGCTTGAGGATAAGGTTTTGACAGCCTCAGCAGTGCCGGGCCCATCATAAATGTTAGCCTATACTCTCATAGTGTGTGCAGAAAAGGCATTTTCTCTTAGAGCTTAAATAAAAGACAGGATGGGACTTTAGGGGGCCTGGTGTAGGGACCACTATGAAGTAGGGATCACAGAGAGGCTGTGAGTGTTAGGAGCAGCCTGATCCCAGGAACTCAATGGGATACCTTGTGTCCAAATATATTTCTCACTTTGTCATGGGGACTGCAATTTTTCACTGAGATTCATTGCAGTAGGCATAAAATGAGTTGTTCTCAGAAGGGTAAGACTTCCTGAAGTCTATTCACACTGATCCAGAGCAGAGGGGAAACCCTGGAATGGATGGGTTGGGAGGAAGTAGGGCACAGGATAGGGCAAAGCATGGAATTTACTTCTCAGGTTTTGTTTGGACCTGGGTACATTTTATTTGTTAAATTTGATCTTTCCAGAATAAACTGGATAGAAAGCCAACAGGCAAATTTGAAAAAACACATAAGCAGGGGATTATAATATAAAGCTGAATTTGAGCCACAAGCAAATTAACAAAAACGGAAGTAGGAGAGTTTAACACATTTTTCTCAGCCCTTGATGATCAAATGTTTAGTAAATGCATATATGGAATATTTGAGTGAAATAATTGAATAGTATGTTATCATTGAATAATACTGAATATTGAAAAATCCAACATTGAATATTGAAAGGCATTGAATAATGTATTATCAAATAGATCTAACATACATTGAAATGTATACGTTATACACAGACACTGGACTTTCAATTCAAATGTTCATGGGGCATTTATACAAACTCGCAATATATTAGATTACAAGGAAAAATAATATTGCAAGTGAGAAGGAGAGTCAAAATTGTCTATTTTTGGCTATGCGATAATATTATAAATAAGTGCCAACTTTGAAAGTAAAACAATAAAACCTCAACCATTTTGATTTTATAAAAACATCTGGAAAATAACTTTAGGGTCAAAGAGAAAGTCAAGCCTGAAATTGCAGAATATTTAGGAAATAACAAAAATGGGAAAACTCCAAATAAAAACCCATGACTTATTGCCAAACTTATACTCAGAGAAAAATAGAATTCAGAATAAAACTTAGGTTGTTAAAAAGTACCAGAAAATAAAGCTAAGCAAAGCAGAAGGGAAAAATCACCTAAGTTAAGATGATATTGTCAGTCAGAAGAAGTAAAAAATGTACAGAATTGGTGCATATATCATGGGCTATACCTTCAAGAGGAAAATAAGCAATAATTTAGATAAAACTCAGTAGGTAAATAAATCAAGGGATGGGTAAGGAGAAGAGTGTAAGAATGCCAAAAGGGAGAAATAATCAGTTATAATAAGACTTAAAATAATTATAAAAGTGTACTTTACACAAGTCCATCCTAAACAAGATCAAATAGAGGATAAAAAAAAAAGTATAACCACAAAACTGGAAAGAGAGAGGAGAAAGAGAGAGACAGAGACAGAGAGGCCAAAATGTCTACTCAATCTCATAAACTCTAAGGAAATTCTTTCAAACTTAAAAAAAAACAGATTAATTTTTATGTTATTTCAACTGTTCTAAAGCTTCCTGATTATCCTTACAGTGTCTATATAAAAGCTGTACCAAATCCAGATAAACGTAGCACACGATATAAAAACTAGATTAGTGTCACTTATAAATATTGATGACAAATAAATAAAATATTAAGAAACGGAATCTGGCAGTACAATGAAGGAATACATAATAAGGATAGTAATGGATTATAGCCCACTGGGGATAAAAGAACGCATGTGTCCATAGGATGGATGGAAGGAAGGAAGGAAGGAAGGAAGGAAGGAAGGAAAGAAGGGAGGGAACTAGGAAGAAGGGAAACTCTTCTCTATACTAAAATACTAACCAATAAATATAAAAATAAATGGCAGACTTTGAAACACTATGTTGCTACCAGAACAATACTGTTTGATTCAGGAAAAACTCATAAAGGGATTCTGAAACTCATGGGTAAAATGTAAATGAGCAAAAGATGTTCTACAGTCTTTGAATTCTACCTCCCTCCACTGGTTACTTATTAATGACAAAGAAGAAAATGGTGATTTAACCTGGCACACATCACCTTATCAAAATGCACATGACCAAAAACGGATGGACTGACACCAGATGTTTCTTGTGATACACTGAGCAAGACACAACTATTCTATGGCATTCCTGCCTGAAATGCTGGACCTCATCCTTAGGACACAAGAAAAGGTCATTTTGAGGGACATCCTATAAAACAATAAAGACGTTGTTCAAAATTTCAGTGTCATGAAGGGAAAACCATCCTGAAGAACTTCTCCATGTTAAAATATACTAAAGGAACAACTGAATTTAATGGGAAAGCTTGGATTGGATCCTAGATCAGAAAAATAAGAGCCATAAAAGACATTTGGGGCAATTGGCAAAACTTTAATATAAACCATAGCTTGGGTCATAGCGTTATATCATTGTTAACAACGTCCTAAATTTGATCATTGTACCTGTGGTTGTATAATAGAATGTTCTAGTTTTTACTGCATACATTCTGAAGTGTTTAGAGGAACAGATTAATCATAACTGCAATTTCTTCCGAAATAGGTCAGTAAATATAAACGTATGGGTGCGGGGCAAATATAGCAAGAGGTTAACATTTGATCAATCTAGGTGAAAAATTATAGAAAAATTTATTGACTGTTCTTACAACTTTAGTAAACTCTTGTGCTTTCTTTTTATAAATAACTGGTAAAAATTTTAAACAGTTTTGAGGAGTACAAAATGGCTCAATGTTAGGAAGTACTGAAATAGTTCCAAAGGGGAGACCCTATGTGTTTATACCTGTAGTTTTCAATGTAACATAACAACAATTTGACAACTATTTCTTTAAGGTTTATTTATTTTTGAGACAGAGAGAGGCAAAGCATGAACGGGGGAGGGTCAGAGAGAGGGAGACACAGAATCTGAAGCAAGCTCCAGGCTCTGGGTCATCATCAGTCCAGAGCCCGACGCGGGGCTCGAACTCACGGACCGTGAGATCGTGACCTGAGCTGAAGTCGGACGCTTAACCGACTGAGCCACCCAGGCGCCCCGACAACTATTTCTAATATAGATGCCAAACACCTTTAGTGAAGTAGGTGGAGAGCTTAGAAGGACAAATATCTGTATTTGGACACGCACATACCTGACCATAAGACAACTTTAAGCTTCATAACAGAATGGTAGAAGCATTTCTATTAGAGAGAGGAAAATAACACTTTTATTCTCAGCACAATTTTATTTATTTTTATTTTTTTCATGTTTATTTGGTTTTGAGAGAGAGGGACAGAGTGCAAGCAGGGGAGGTGCAAAGAGAGAGAGGGAGACACAGAATCCGAAGCAGGCTCTAGGCTCTGAGCTGTCAGCACAGAGCCCAAGTAGGGCTCGAACCTACGAACCGCAAGATGGTGACCTGAGCTGAAGTTAGACACTCAACCGACTGAGCCACCCAGGTACCCTTCAGCACTATTTTAAAATATTATCCTGGAAGTATTAGATCATACAACTGTAGCACCAAATATAAGTTATAGACATCACATAGAAATAAAACTGTAATTGTAAAAACTAAATTCAGATATTCAGTACTGAATTCAGATATTCAGTGAGATTGTTAGTTATAATTAATATATTAAAACCAACAGGAACTTTTTATTTGAGCAGGAATAATAAGATATAGTAGAAAGAAATAAGCCATTGACAACAGAAATCTCTGTAAAATTATGAAATACTCTTAATAAAATTAGCAAGCAATTTTTGTACCTGTAGAAGAACATAAAGGAAAAATTGAGCAAATTGAGCGATGTACCTGCTTCTTGGCTAAAGAGGTCATGTTACTAAAAAGTACTTTTCCTGAAGTTAGTATATTCCAGGGCAACATCAGAAAGAGTCTTTTGCAGGTTGCTCGTAATTGTTATAAGTTTATCTTGAAAAAACTGAAAGAAAATCTAAAAATAATGAAAATAAAGAAGGTACAAAGCCATATCTGCATTACATATATTTTTAAAGTGCGATAATTCGAACTCTGTATTATCAGTAAGATATTAGTCGTTCCATTTATGGGATAGAGAATCCAGAAATAAAACTAAGATACCTATGAGATTCAGTATATTATAAACATGACATTTTAGATCAACAAAGGGAGGGGCGCCTGGGTGGCTCAGTCAGTTGAGCATCCGACTTCAGCTCAGGTCATGATCTCTCTGTCTGTGAGTTCAAGCCCCGCGTTGGGTCCTGTGCTGACAGCCCAGTGCCCACTTCGGATTCTGTGTCTCCCTCTCGCTCTGACCCTTCCCCTGCTCATGCTCTGTCCTTCTGTCAAAAATAAATAAAAACATTAAAAAAAATTTTTTTAATCAATAAAGGGAAATGAAATATTCGATCTATGGCACTGGGAAACCTGAGCATTTGTATTTATGAAAACACTACCTCATTCTAATGTAACAATGAATTCCAAATTTTAAAATAAAACATTAGAAAGTGTAGCTAATTAAGTTTATAATCATGTATACATGTATGTGTGTGTCAGTTGCAAAAGAATATTTGTTGTGATGAGAACCTCAGAATGTTGGAAAAATCAGATACCACAAAAAATATAAAAGAAATTTACTTCCACAAGAATAAAACTCCCTTATGTCAAAAGATACTTCATAGAAACTGAAAGAAAAACTATAAAAGAGGAAAATGGTTCGAACAAAATTGTTGACATATAAGTAGTATTGTAAGGACAAAGCGGTATTTTTAAAAAAGAAAAAATATGCAAAGGATGTACATAGACAATTCACGAAAAAATTACAAATGGCCAACAAGCATATCAAAAGATTGTTAACCTCATCCATACACATTAAAATAGATATTATCGTTCTCCTATGCAATTCACTTTCAAGATAAAAACAAAACACTTAACATTTTAATCCTTTTCACTGAACGTAGGTATTCTTTTGAGTTCAAATCGTACTTTAAGAAATTTGCCCATGTTAACTAACGAGAATTTAATAAAAACTTGAAGAACAAAAATTTGCCCGAATATTTTCATCGCTGTCTTGTTTACACTATGTGAAAAAAGATGATACTATACCTCTATTTATAGGAAATGGATTAAGTAAATTCCTGCACGATTATTTAATGGACAACAATCCAGTCATGAAGATGATAATGTAGATTACAACTTTTGACATGGAAACGGGATCATGGTATATTGTTCAGTTAAAAACGACATTTTACGACAGCACATATACTACAACTTTATGTAAAATGGTTGATCTATATCTAACGGGGGACAGAGTCTCAGCTTTGCAAGACGTAATTGCTCTGGGCATGGAAGGTGGTGATGGCTGTGCAACAATATAAACGCACTTAACGTCATTGAACTTGACACTTAATAACGGTTAACATGGTATATTTACATGATGTGTTATTTTACCATAATTAAAACAAACAAAAAAGAATCAATTGATCCAAAAGAAAGTTTTCCCCCCAAATCTGTTGAATTTAGCAGGAAGATTTATCAGTTTGTGAACTGACTCCGAGAGATGGTAGGGTATATGTGGGAAACATGGGAATACCATATTCAGTGGGAAACCTCTTACAAAAGAATATACATCCAGGAAACAGATGGGAAGACAGAGGTTGAGGTTTATCTGATTACATCTAGATTCTACCTGGTGGCAGTAGCCAGTGATGTTAAGTTGGGATATTTTAAAGAATTGGACAGCTTAATTTTTTTAATGTTTATTTATTCTTGAGAGAGAGAGAGAGAGAGAGAGAGAGAGAGAGAGAGAGAGAGAGCGTGAGCAGGGGAGGGGCAGAGAGGAAGACACAGAATCCTAAGCAGGCTTCAGGCCCTGTCTGAGCTGTCAACACAGAGCCCAACGTGGGGCTCGAACCCACGAATTCCGAGATCGTGACCTGAGCCAAAGTCGGAGGCTTAACCGACTGAGTCACCTAGGTGCCCCTAGAATTGGACAACTTTTAGTAGCATAAGTAATCTTTTTTTTTTTTAAGTCGATACATTAAAATGTCCCATGAGAGGGAGAAGGGGAGTGAATAGAGTGAAGTCATTTTGTGAACTGCAACAGATAGAATGCAGGCCTGTTTTTGCTGGGCAAAATGGTAGAGGCTATGTTTCACATGGAGAACAGTGGGAATGGCATCCAACATTCTATTTGAAATAAAAGGCTGTTTTCCTTTGACATGTCAAACAGACAAACAGTGCTTGACAAAACAGGAGTGGGACCATGTTGGTATGAGTTCAACCTTTTAGTTTAGTCTCTAAAAGTGAAAATCAAGATGTGGGTGTAGTTTTTCACAATTTTTACTCATTCTCATCACCGCCATGATCAAGACCTATTTCCTCACCATCTAATTTTATATTCGTTCCAATTTAACCAAAATAAATATGAATAGCAGGGCTTTCCATGCCTCCTGGGAATGCTGCGTGGGCGAATCTCAATGAATGCTGACTGCTTTAAAAATAGAACATGCCATCAAAAGGAGCATGGCTTCCCTTCCAACGCCATGGGCAAGGAACGAATCAAGGAGTACAGCTATCTTAAGGGAGTAAAGACTGGGAGAACACATTTGTGTAACACTTTTCTGCAGCTGAAAATAACATACATAAGAAGGAGAGAATAAGAAATATCAGGTGTCATAAATTTCCAAACCCCAGGTCGCTTCAAAGAGGATGAGTCAGAGCCACATGGAACGGCGGGGTATTGCATATCTTCACAGGAAAAGTCCACTGACCACAGAGAAGGGAAAGCACAGAGATCCCACAGAGGATTGAATCATATAAAAACTTGCCTTTGTTTTTCATTCCAAAGAATTCCCTATTCACCCAAGGTTAATAGCTATTTTCACATGGCCATCCACTGAAAGGAAAATAAATCTTGCCATGTCCCATCTACTGGAACTTCCATTATCTTAGGTCACTCCATTTGGTCCCGGTAATTATAGCATATAAAATGAAATAAATTTTAAGGCAAAAATTGGTAAGTGTTAATTGGGATAGTTATGTATCAACAAGATGAATAACTTGCTGAGAAGATAAAATAATTGTGGATCTTACAATGTAGTGGAAAAGTCTGTGGTGCAAAAGCTAATGTCTACAAGTAAAAAATTGTTAAATTACAATAAGAGAATTTGTACCTCTTTCAATATTGGGTACCAAAAGCAACAAAATGTTAATAAATATATAGAAGATTTAAAGAACACACAATATTGATTTAGTAGACATGTAATAGCCTTGCAACTAACAATTAGAAAATGTGAAAACTTACAGTGCCACTGAGTTGTATTATATAAGGACTTAAAAATGTTAGAAATGGCAAATTTTTTGCTACCGATAGGTCACCACATGCACATACAAAAAATGCATGTGGAACAGAACAGCATGAAAAATGAAAAAGAAAGAAAAATGGGAAGGAGGGAGGAAAAAAGAAAGATGGAAAGTAAGAAAGAAAACAGGAAGGAAGGAAGGAAGGAAGGAAGGAAGGAAGGAAGGAAGGCAGGCTCAATAGAAATTAGAAACTAGTTAGAAGAGAATGTAAATTCCAAGGCAACATTTGTGAAATACAGCTAAATAAACCAACAGAGGGAAATTTATAGCCTTAAAACATATGCATGGGGAAATAAATCTTCCCTTGATTTCTCTTATTCCTGCAAAGTTCTGGCCTCTTGAAGCACTGAAATTGACATGCTATGAAGCCAGCATTTACTTTACTCCTCAAATATTTACATTACTCCTCAAATATTTTTATTTATTTTTTTTAATTTTTCATATGCTTTGTGTATTACCTCTGCAGCAATTCATCTATTTATAGGTAGAGTTAATTTACTTTCATCCAAAGGATAAAAGTTTGTTTACCTCCCTGAGAGACAAAGGGCTAGATTAGGGACCTGGAACAGTAGAAAGGGACAGTGAATAAGCCTGAGATCATCTGAGAGATTTGGAGAAATATTTTTCTTATTTTTCTATTCTTGAAATGTGTTTACATTTCAAAGGGATAAAACTTTTTATTGGATGCTCATGTTGCCTTTCCCCTGGAGCCACTACTATTTCAAAGGTAAAGAGCCAGGATCCTTATATAATACATAATATATGTGCAATATTATAATTTATATATTATATATAATTGCATATAATAATTAATTAAAATTTTTGAGTTAAAAATAAAATCCAAGAATTAAGAAATAGAACAAAAGACTGATTCCAAAATAGTAAGAGAACAGAAATAATAATAAAAACAGAAATTAATGAAATAAAAATATGCAAACTTAAGAAAATTTTTTTAATTTTTATTTTGAGAAACTCTGAGAGAGAGAGAGAGAGAGAGAACAAGCAGGGGAAGGGCAGAGAGAGAGAGAGAGAAAGAGAATCCTGAGCAGGCTCCACGCTGTCAGCACAGAGCCCGACACGGGGCTCAAACTCACGGATGGCGAGATCATGACCTGAGCCAAAGTCGGACGCTTAACCGACTGAGCCACCCAGGCGCCCCGATTTTAGCCACTCTAAAAAGTTTTCTGTTAGTTTGCTTGTTCTCTCAAGAGAGTAGTGGTTTTTTAACGCATCTCTAATTTTCATTTCTCTGAAGATTAATGATATTGAGCCTTTTTTAATGCTCATTGACCATTCATGGCTTTGTGGTGTGTCTGCCCAAGATTTTTACCAATTTGTATGACTGGGCTCTTTATCTTAAAAAGGAAAGAAAAGAAAAGAAAAGAAAAGAAAAGAAAAGAAAAGAAAAGAAAAGAAAAGAAAAGAAAAGAAAAGAAAAAAGAAAAGAAGAGGAAAAGGAAAGGAAAGAAAAAAGAAAAGAGAAGAAAAAAAGACTTGTAGGCATTTTAAATATATTGTGGATAGAAGTCAGATAATTCTGGGATATATATATATATATGTGTGTGTGTGTATAAAATTTTCTCCCAGACTGTATCTTCTTTGTTAAGTTTCACAATATCCTTTAATGAGCAGAAAAACTTAATTTTACTTTTAAGCTAGTTATGTCTTTTAAAGTGGAATTTTATAGCTAATGTATTATTGGGTTTTGCCTTTTTATCTATGCTAATAAAATCTATCTTTTAAGTACATCTCTAATCTCTCCCATCTGTTATGCTATTGTCATGTATTTTAGATTTACAAGTTTCAAAGGCAAAAATACATTGTATTATGTCTGTTTTGTTGTTTATCTTTGTTGTTACTATTGTTTTTGTTAAAAATAATACATATACAGTAAAATTGGCCTTTTTGGTGTGCAGTTCTGTGACTTTTGACCAATGCATTGAGCTGCCCGTCCCCTACCCAATCAATACACAGAGCACTTACATCGCGTTGTTTCCCCAAACCACCTGTGCTACGCCTTTTTAGCCAAACTTTTCTCTCTACCTCTTTAGCCCCTGATAACCAATGATTTATTCTCCAGTTCTATAGTTCTGCCTCTTCCTAATTATCACATTAATGGACTTGTACAGTATTTGGTCTGGCTCCCTCCCCCCTGCCCCCCCCCACCCCACCTTAAACAGCATGGGTTTAGTCTGGCCTCTTTCACATGACATAATGCATCTTAGATCCGTACATGCTGTTGCATATTTCAATTGTTTGTTTCTTTTTATTTCTCGTAAGTATTCCATAGTAGGGATATCGTGCAGGTTATTTATCCATTCCCCAATTAAGGGAAACTTGGCTTGCTTGAGTTTTTGGCAGTTCTGAATAAAGCTGCTGTCAACATTCATGTATAGATTGCTCTGAACAGAAGTTTTCACTTCTCTAGGGCAAAAACTTAAGAGTGGAGTTGGTGGGTCATATGATAACTGTGCGTTAACCTTAAAAGAAACTGCCAAACTGGGGCCCCCTTGGTGGTTTAGTGGGTTGAGCAGCCAACTCTTGATTTCGGCTCAGGTCATGATCCCAGGATTGTGGGATTGAGCCCCATGTCATGCTGAGCATGAGGCTCACTTGAGATTCTCTCTCTTTCTGCCCTTCACCTGCTTGTGCGTGTGTGCACGCTCTCCCTCTTTCTCTCTCTCTAAAATAAAATAAAATAAAATAAAATAAAATAAAATAAAATAAACTGCCAAACTATTTTTCATAGCTTTGCATTATCAGTAGTGAATTCATTTTGCATTATCAGTAATGTGTGAAAGTTCTGATTACCCTCGTCCTCATCAGCACTTTGTATTGTCACTTTTCTTTTGAATAGCTATTCTAAAAACTTTATAGTAGTATCTCATTCATCTTGCTGTGGTTTTAATTTGCACTTCCTAATATCTAATGGTGTTGAGTATTCTTTTTTTTTAATGTTTATTTATATACTTTTGAGAGAGAGAGAGACAGAGATAGAGACAGAGACAGAGAGCCCAAGCCAGGGAGGGGCAGAGAGAGAGAGGGAAACACAGAATCTGAAGCAGGCTCCAGGCTCTGAGCTGTCAGCACAGAACCTGATGTGGTGCTCGAACTCACGAACTGTGAGATCATGACCTGAGCCGAAGTTGGACCCTTAACCGACTGAGCCACCCAGGCGCCCTGAGTATTCTTTATTGTACTTATTTTTCAGCAATATATCTTCTTTGGTGAAGTGCCCACTAAAATTTTTACCAATTTTTAAACAAATGGTGCTGGGAGAACTGGACAGCAACATGCAGAAGAATGAAACCAGACCACTTTCTTATACCATTCACAAAAATAAACTCAACATGTATGAAAGACTTGAATGTGAGACAGGAAACCATTAAAACCCTAGAAGAGAAAGCAGGAGAAGACCTCTTTGACCTCAGCTGCAGCAATTTCTTACTCAATACATCTCCAAAGGCAAGGGAATTAAAAGCAAACATGAACTATTGGGACCTCATGAAGATAAAAAGCCTCTGCACTGCAAAGGAAACAATCAACAAAACTAAAAGGCAACTGACGGAATGGGAGAACATATTTGCAAATTACATATCGGATAAAGGGCTAGTATCCAAAATCTATAAAGGACTCACCAAACTCCACACCCGAAAAACAAATAATCCGGTGAAGAAATGGGCAGAAGACACGAATAGACACTTCTCTAAAGAAGACATCCGGAAGGCCAAAAGACACATGAAAAGATGCTCAACGTCACTCTCATCAGGGAAATACAAATCAAAACCACACTGAGATACCACCTCACGCTGGTCAGAGTGGCTAAAATGAACAAATCAGGAGACTCTAGATGCTGGTGAGGATGTGGAGAAACGGGAACCCTCTGGCACTGTTGGTGGGAATGCAAACTGGTGCAGCCACTCCGGAAAGCAGTGTGGAGGTTCCTCAAAAAATTAAAAATAGATCTACCCTATGACCCAGCAGTAGCACTGCTAGGAATTTACCCAAGGGATACAGGAGTGCTGATGCAGAGGGGCACTTGTACCCCAATGTTTCAACAGCACTTTCAACAATAGCCAAATTATGGAAAAAGCCTAAATGTCCATCAACTGATGAGTGGATAAAGATGTGGTTTATATATACAGTGGAATATTACTTGGCAATGAGAAAGAATGAAATCTGGCCTTTTGTAGCAACGTAGATGGAACTGGAGGGTATTATGCTAAGTGAAATAAGTCAGGCAGAGAAAGACAGATACCTGTATGTCTTCACTCATATGTGGATCTTGAGAAACTTAACAGAGAACCATGGGGGAGGGGAAGGGAGGAAAAAGTTACAGAGACGGAGGGAGATCTTTGATAAATATGGTATTTGTCTTTCTCTGCCTGACTTATTTCACTTAGTACATATCCTCTAGGTCCATCCATGTTGTCTCAGATGGCAAGAGCTCATCCTTTTTTTATGGCTATGTAATATTCCCTTGCATGTATATGTCACATCTTCTTTATTCAAACATCAGTCAATGGACAATTGGGCTGCTCCCATAGCATGGCTATTGTAAACAAAACTGCCATATATATAGGGGTGAATGTATCCTTCTGAATTTGCGTTTTCATTTTCTTTAGGTAAATATACAGTAGTAGAATTATTTGATTATATGGTATTTTTATTTTTAATTTTTTGAAGAAACTCCATTTTGTTTTCCACAGTGACTGTATCAATTTACATTCCTCTCAACGGTGCACGAGGGCTCCTTTTTTCCCCCTATCATTGCCAACACTTCTTATTTCTTATCTTTTTTATTTTAGCAATTCTGACAGGTATGAGGGGATATCTCATTGTGGTTTTAATTTGCATTTCCCTAGTGATGAGTGATGTTGAGCATCTTTTCATGTGTCTGTTGGACATCTATATGTCTTCTTTGGAAAAATGTGTATTTAGGTCCTCTGCCCAGTTTTCAATTGGATTGATTTTGTTGGTTGGTTGGTTGGTTGGTGTTGAGTTATAGAAGTTCATTACAAACTTTGGATATTAACCCCTTATTAGATATTTACAAATATCTTCTCTCATTCACTAGGTTATCTTGTTGTTTTGTTGATGGCTTTCTTTGCCATGAAAGAGCTTTTTATTTTTATTAGTCACAGTAGTTTATTTTTGCTCTTGTTCCCCTTGCCTTAGGAGACATATCCAGAAAAATGTTGCTTCAGCTGATATCAAAGAAATTACTGCCTAATGTCCAACTATTTTAACATGATTTGTTGAAAATATTCTTTCTCCATTGACTTTCCTTTGCACTTTTGCCAAAGCTCAATTGTCTATAATGTGTATTTGTATATCTGAAATCTCTATTCCCCTGCCTAGTTTCCTTAGTAGCTTTATATTAAGACTAGAGATGAGGTAGTAGGCGTACCTCAGCTTTGATCTTTTTGCAAACACATTTTTGCAGTACTGGGTTTTTTTTATTTTTCATGTAAATTTTAGAACAAACTTGTTTTCTAAGAAATATGCAAAGACATTGCATATAAGAAGTCCTGCAAAGACATTGATTGGGACTGCTGTAAATTTGTAGATCAACTCTGGGAGCATATTAAAACTTAAGAGTTTTCATTCTCAAGCTAGTCTACACTTAGCCTCCAGCAATTAATCAAAATTACCTTTATGAAATTTTTTGGTACCAGTTATTGGTATCGAAGCTCTGCTTTAGGTAAGCTGACCTCAGCTGTGATTCTTTGTGTTCTCTTGTATCTCCAGATGTTGGGGTGGTGGTTTGTCCTGTGACCTCGCTTTTATGATGGCGCTGATCAAATTCATTGCGTTTTAGGGTGCTCAGTTTTTATCTTGTGAGAAAGGGAGTGAAAACTCTAAGCTCTTTACCTGTTGGAGGTGAAATTAGAGGTGGGAATTAAATTTTGAATGTTTTTATTTTAAATGTTTATTTATTTATTTATTTATTTTGAGAGAGAGAGAGAGAGAGAGAGAGCATGAGGGGGATGGAGAGAGAGAGAGAGAGAGAGAGGGAGAGAGAGAGAATCCCAAGCAGGCTTCATGCTGACCCAATGCAGGGCTTGATCTCACAATCGTGAGATCATGACCTGAGCTGAAATTGAGAGTCAGAGGCTTAACCGACTGAGCCACCCAAGCACCCCTAAATTTTGAATGTTTTAAATATTTGTGACTGACTTGGGAAAGAGAAAGAGAAGGAGAGAGAGCTAGAGAGAGAGAGAGAGAGAGAGAGAGAGAGAGAGAGATGTGCTATATGAGTCAGGACAGGCTAGGTAACAAATAATCCTTAAATCTCTTAAAACTACAAAGGTTGACCATGGATTTCCAGTGTGAGGAGGTAAAGATCTTGGCAAATTTTCTCCCCCAAAAGTAATGACCAAAATATGCAAAATTGCCAAAAACCATCATTGCAGGATTCTAGAAAATGACCATAGACGTACAACAGTGGAGAAAGGTTCATTCGAGGAAAAATTACTGAATCTTTGGTAAACACCATGGGAGTTTGCGGTATTTTAGCCAGGAGCTGCTGCCATTCCCTTTCCACCTCCTGTCAGGTCCATTACTCATGGGGAGTCTTCTAAGACAGGGCAGGGCAGGCAGCAAGAACTGGTAGCTTCTCTGCCAGGGTGGTTTACTTGATTTGGTGGAGAGCAAGGCACAGCCCCACACCTAGGTGCATTGTTTAAAACAAAGGGGCCATGGGGCCCCTGGGTGGCTCAGTCGGTTAAGTGTCCGACTTCGGCTCAGGTCATGATCTCACGGTCCGTGAGTTGGAGCCCCGTGTCAGGCTCTGTGCTGACAGCTCGGAACCTGGAGCCTGCTTCGGATTCTGTGTCTCCCTCCCTCTCTGCCCCTCCCCCGTTCATGCTCTGTCTCTCTCTGTCTCAAAAATAAATAAACGTTAAAAAAAATTTTGGAAAAAAAATCTGCCACTGACAGATTTAAAAAAATAAATAAAGACAACCAAGGGGCCTTGGCAAGTAGCCAGTGAAGGCTAACATCTCAGATGGACTGATTTGAGATGGGGCAACCAACAGAAGAGAAAACTGACCAGAAATGTATGAAGTGATCCAGGCAGTGAGGTAGCCATAATGGATCCTTGTACACTTGTTTTTTTGTTTTTGTTTTTTTTAAAATTATCTCTATAAGGTCCTTTGTTTGATTTAATCACCATAAAAATCCCATAAATAAAAATTACGTTAAGTTTGCAAGAGAGCAAAGGTTCAAAACCTGAGTTGGGGGATAAAAATTATGTTTTCCCCACCGTTTTATTTCATCTAAATTAAGTTAGATGTTAAGGCACAAAATTTACTTGGGCTAAGAGGCTATCAGTTAAAACAGAGGCAGTAATGGCTTTTGGTAGAATTGCAGAGGAATTTATTGTGTGTATTCTATTTTTTGTTTAAAAATTAAGGTTAATTCTCCTAATTCATTGGGCATTAGGAAGACAAAAGCTGTTTATACTGTTGTCATTTTCTTTGCACAGATCTGTTACTTGAAGAAACCTCTTCTGTGATTGTTTTGCTCCAAATGTCTCACTCCACCATCCAGTCCACAATTGTCCTCGATGGATGTGGCTGGTTCACATTTGGAACTCCAAGGTGTAGGGAATGGAGTGCATTCTGAATTTCACGTTATTTAATGGCTTCTGGGTGTGTACGTTACCATGTGTTTTATGTTAAATACTGATGGAGCTCTGCACTTCATTAAATGAGTCCATAAGCCAGTTGGTGACCAGAATGAATATTGAAATGGGAGAATCAGGAAAATAAGGGTGAAGAGATTGTTGGCTTGATGACTTCAAATACCCAAAAGCCACAAAAATTTTAATTACTTTCAAAACACTGCACAGACTTAGAAAACATGAAGTGGCGGTTTATTTAGTTACTTTTCTCTTATGCAACATTGCTTAGCCAATAAGATTGTAAAAGTAAAAACAATAGCTACTTCTAATGCGAAGGGCTCTTTCTATTGAAACGGTCCATTTCTAATGCAAAGCCTCCTAAATAGCAGGCTTGAATGAGAATTCAGATAGTTTTAATCTAACAGGTCTTGCTCTCTTTATCAGTGTAAATATGTTTTGAAAAAGATGATCATGGCTTTCCTCGTTGTGTGCCTTGTATTTCGTGTCACTTCGTACTCCGTGCGACCTAAGCATGGCATGCAGAGCTTCCTCGACTTTGTGTGCTGAAAATATCGTAAGTTGAAAATACACTGAACGCACCTAACCTGCTGAACACGAGCTCAGCCCAGCCTGCCTTAAACATGCTCACAGTACTTACATGAGCCTGCAGCTGGGCAGAATCATCTAACGCCAGGCCTATCTTATAATAAAGTGTCGAATATCTCATGCAATTGATTGAATGCTGTAGTGAAAGTGAGACACGGAACGGCTGTGTGTCCGTTGTTTACATTCCTGATGGGGTGGTTGTGGTAGACGCACGACAGGAGAGTATCTACCGCATGTTGCTAGTCTGGGGGAATTTAAGAAACAAAACAAATGAGTAAAGGGGAAGAAGAAAGAGAGAGAGGCAAATCAAGAAACAACTATAGAGAACAAACGGATGGTTGGTTACCAGAGGGGAGGTGGGGGTGGGGTGGGGAGAATCAAACAGGTGATGGGGATTAAGCAGTGCACTTGTCGTGATGAGCACCGGGTATTGTACGGAAGTGTTGAATCACTATATTCTATACCTGAAACTGATATTACATTGTATATTAACTAAAAGGAATTCAAATAAAAACTTAAGGCAAAAGAAAAGATCAAAATTCCAAATTCAAAGTATGATTTCTACTGAATGCGTATGGCTTTCACGCCACTGTAAAGTCTAAAAATCCTAAGTAGAACCATTGTAGGTTGGGGACCGTCTATACGTGGTAGTATCTCAAAACCTCAGGTTTTGTTCAGCTATTGCTTCTGTAATAATAGGATTAATAACTAATACCTCATACATGACACAGTTGTATTAAGGATTAAATATTAAAATGTATAAAAGGACTTGCTGCACAGGATGCATTAAACGATAGCTGTAATTATTATAGTTTTCCTATTAGCTGCATTCTGTTCCTTTTCCCATTCAATTACATAATGTCAGAAATATTTAACCAGACTCAGGAGTAAATTGGTATCATCTGAAACCATTCCCTAATATCTGGGCAGACCTCAGCTTCTAAGTCATTTTGTGAATTCCTGTCTTTTTACTATTTGGATTCTCTTCTCTAAATTGCCAGTCACCTCAGTTTTTTGTTCACTTTAATTCTACTTTTGCAAAATAAATATCTACATTGCTTCTCTGGGTTTCCCGCCCCCCGCCCCCCGCCACCTTAAAATCAACAAACCAAAAAGCAAAAACAAAATCCTGACCCACAAAAAAATCACTACCCAATAGCCAATGGGATTCAGTGCAGATTTATGTTGGATTTCTGCCAAAGGCTCTCTAACCTCAAACTACGAGAGAGATTTTTGTAGTTACAAGGTTTCCATAATGGTTTCTTTCATATAAATGGTCAAGATTAATAAATTGGTGATAAATTGACCATGATTTATTCCAGGTTTTTATTTTAGCTGCTCCATCTTCCAAATTTACTTGCTCTATAAAGGGATATTTACAGACTTTATTTCATGCGTACAAACTGTATGAGGTCTTCAGACAAAATATTAGCTCCAGTGCAGTGTGGTTGTAATATAAATAGAAGTTTTAAAAACCTAAAGAAGTGTTTTAATTACTGGTTTTGAACCATTCGATTATGTGTGTTGGTCTAATTTTAGGCATGGTTTAATACTTGAGTTTCATTGACCTTCTTGGATCTGCAGATCTATAGTTTTCATGAAATCTGGAAAATTTGAAGTATTTTCTCAGATTTTTTTTTTCTGTGCCACTTCTACAGGAACTCAAGTTACGTACATATGTATTAGGAACTTAGTAAAGTTGTTCCACAGCTCACTGATGCTCTATTTATTTTTCGGTATTTTTCTTTCTGTGTTTCATCATTTTGAACAGTTTCTATTGCTGTGTTTTTAAATTTGCTAATCTTCTCTTCTGCAGTGTCTAATCTACAGTTTCTCCCATTCAGTGTACTTTTCATCCTAGGCATTGCATTTTTTTTTTTTTTACCTAGAATTTCAATTGGGAATATTCTGTATCTTAACATGCTCAAAATTTCCTGTACCTTCTTTAACATATGAATATAGATATAACATTTTACTGGTTTTTACCTTCTTTAACGTATGGATATAGATAATAACATTTTACTGTTTTTTTCTACTATTCTACCATTTATATCATTTCTTGGCCTGTTTGTGTTCATGGACTGATGTTCTCATCATGGATTGCGTTTTCCTGCTTCTTTGCATGCTGGATAATATTTGCCTGGGCCAGACACTGTGAAATTTACCTTGTAGGGTGCTGGGTAGTTTAATATTCTGAGCTTTGTTCTACAAACAATTTGATCTTTTCAAGGCTCAGTTTCAAGTTTTGTAGATACAATAACTTTCTGAGGATTCTACCTGCCTCCCCATGAATGATCAAGTGTTATACTCTGACTGGCGGGGACACAAACTTCTTCTAAGCCTGTTTGTGTGTGATGTGCAAGGATTGCCCCCTCTACTCCTTTGGGTGCTTCTTTTCCTGGTGTGTGGTTTCTTCACAAGTGTGCAATGACCCATCTGAACTCAACTGAAGACCATCCAGAATGCTCTCTGCATGCGCCTCCTCCCCTCTCCTGTTCTCTGCCATGTGAACTTCCGCTGAGGCCTCCCTGGATTCCCGGCTCTATCTCCTCAAATCAAGGAGATTGCTGGGGGATTTTGGGGTGTTGCTGCCTGAACACTCTAGGTGGTGAAATGGCACAATGGTGGACTCCATTTTTTCCCCATCTCTCAAGGATCAGTCGTGTGTTGCCTGGTATCCGGTATAGAAAATTATTTCATATATTTTATCCTGGCTTCGAGTTATTTCATGTGGGAGAAGAAATTCAGGAGTTCTCTGAAGAAAGAAGATGTTAAGGAAAATTGTGTGGGTTGATTTTGGAGAAAGTTCCAAATTTCTTGCATGAACACCTACCTTCCTTATATCCCGTAATCACGGTGGATGATATCTGGTGTTTCATGTGATAAGCTTATATTTTAAATATTTTATTGAGCATGAATGCCAGCATTTTAGTAAAGAAAAATGAAGCTCCTCTTAAGTCTAAATAATGGCATTTTAAAGTTAACATAGTTCTTTGTTAACATTAGGAAAAGAATCTATAAGAACAAAAAATACCTAGGTTAAATGTGGCCAATTTCTTGGTTTTAATTTTAGAATACTCAGAATTTCCTTAGTTAGGATTTTTTTTAAATGTCTGTGAAGAATAATATTAATGGAATAAATTAATTTTCCTTGATGTTGCTTAGAGATCACTTAAGGAAAATTTATATATATTCTTGGAATGACTCTTAAAAAAGGGTTTTGTCGAGCTGGAAAACTGGGGAACACAATTATTAAAAATAAAAAAGTAGAGGGGCGCTTGGGTGACTCGGTTGGTTAAGCGTCCGACTTCGGCTCAGGTCATGATCTCACGGTCTGTGAGTTCGAGCCCTGCGTCGGGCTCTGTGCTGACAGCTCAGAGCCTGGAGCCTGTTTCACATTCTGTGTCTCCCTCTCTCTCTCTGACCCTCCCCCACTCATGCTCTGTCTCTCTCTGTCTCAAAAATAAATAAACGTTAAAGAAATTTAAAAAAAAAGTAGAGGAACAAATTTATAAGAAATGAATTCTTTTTTTTTCTTCTAAAAATAGAGGAAATAAATTAGAAGTAATTTTTTTTCAAATAGATATAATCTGTCAGGAAGAATAATAAATTGCTTCAATTTTCTATCTCGCAGTGAGTAGGAGAATACTTTTGAATCTTGACTTTCTCCAAGTTCCCAAACATTTAATATCACTTTTAGCCAAATAATACATTTTGATTAAATGGAAGCAGTGTTGTGCAATTAATATGCTTATGTTTCTTCTTGTTTTCTACACGGAGATCTTCTATTTCAAATAAACAATTTGTGATGACAGACCCATTATCAGGCAATGTAGGACCTGTTTCGATGGTGTTTGTTATCAATATGTTGTACGGTTTGAAATGTTTTGGTACGGCACAAGTACATTAAAATTTAGTGATTGGCTTCTGTACATTAGTTTCTCGTTCAGAATAAACCAGGTGATTGTTTAATTTATTGCATAGACCTAAAGAATGTACCCCTTAAACAAATCAAGGTCGTATTTTAAAATAAAGGAACATTTTTTTACTTTTATTTTGTGGAAATTCATTTCAAAGATTTCCAGAACTCCCTTCAATAAATTTTATTCACTGGCTACTAAATGAGCAATACCAAAGAAATTTGTCATATGTTCAAATCTGTCATAATTTCTTGCAAGGATTATTACTGTTTGTTCTTTTTGTGGGGAGAGGCGGGTTAGCTGAAAGATACAATGTACTGGCCACTTTTAGCATGAAAATAGCGGGCAGTTTCCCCTGCATCACATGGAAAATACATAAGAATCTTTTTTTGTTTTATTATGTAATCATTAAAAGCATCTTGGTGCTTTAGATTCTTTGGCATTTCATCCCACTATTTCCTTAGTAGACCCATTACATTCCCAGTTGGTCTTCTGGGATTTGGATCTCCTTATTGGCCTGCTTGCCAAGAGGGAAGGTAGGGGCTGATCCCGAGGGGATGACCATTGTCATATAAGGAGGCTGCCTCACTTGGGACCTCTGCATGAACCCCAAACAAGAGGGAGTCAATCAAGGAGAAGTGAGTCATTTCTGCAAGCCTGATGTGTCCAAGGCAAGCTGGGAATTCAAAACTCTAGCTGCATCCACCGGATATTCCCTTCCCACGTCTCACTGTCCCCGTCCTTCACTGCCGGGGCTCTGGCCACTGTGTAGGAGACCTGCCAGGCTGAGAATTTACCCTCTGAAATTCTGCTATTCTTACAATAAGGTCTTGTGCTTGGCGTTTCACTCTGCTAGTCTTCGGCCTCAGGAGATGAGGGTTTCATGGAGTACAACCAAGGGGTCCTCTGGCTTTCACATGATGCCTTCCATTGTTCATTACTCACACTGCCCTGTTATCATCTCTCTTCAATAAACCAGTGGCACTCTCACATCCATGCGGCTCCATAGCCCTTATAATTACCATTTCCCTCATGCCTCACAAGTGCAAAAGATAGCGCATCGGCCAGTACGCCCCCTTTCAATGGGGCGCCATCCCATTTCAATGCAGTGCAAGAAATGGACGGTTGTACCACTAGCGCGTGCTAGGGGCTGTGCAGATTCCACCAACGGCCAGAGATGGTGTCGTCAGTGCTGGTGACGATCCACCCTCAGATCCCCTCTCAGAGGATGCTTCCCAGGTCCACACCTGGTATCAATGCTCTTAGACTGGGTTTCCTGAACACAGACTCCGAAACAGGTTTATGGAAGTTCTTCTGAGGAGTGCTCTCAGGAGTTATCCCTGTGACGAAGAGAGAGGACAGAGGGGAAGCCGACACATGATGCAGGTGCGGCTGGTGTGGCAGCCAATCCACCAGGGAGCTCTGGAGATGAATAGGTCTTCGGGGTAGCCCCTGATTAGAAAGAGTGTCAGGGCTGTGTAGGCTTGCATCAGCCAGTCATTGATGCAGGCTTCCCTGGAGGGGGCATGACTTTGGTGGGGTACTTCCTGAGGCCCAGGAGAATTTCCAGGAAGCAATGCAATTATGAGTGGTCAGCAACGGGCAATGTTCTCAGCAGGGGGGATGGACGCTCACTCTTAAAAGGGGGATCTGTTGGAGTGCCTGGGTGGCTCAGTCACTTGAGTGTCCGACTCTTGATTTTAGCTCAGGTCATGATCTCCCAGTTTGTGGGATCGAGCCCCACCTCAGGCTCTGTGGCTGACAGTGTGGAGCCTGCTTGGGATCCTCTCCCCCCCCCCCTCTCTCTACCCCTCCCATGCTCTCTCTCTCGCTCTCTTTCAAAATAAATAAATAAACTTAAAAATGTTTAAAAAGAGGGGATCTGGCTGCAGTATATGCTATAATAGAGCTTCAAATAAAATATGTCACTTGCAGAAACCTACACCTTTAAAGTCCTTAACTCGTCAGATTTCTACAGGAGTCTGACACTTAATGAAGCTAGTCTGTCTTCCTTTTGACTGGTATATTTGCTGTGGAATAGTTCATTATCTGGATTGGAAGAGTTTAGTTCATAAAACTAGGTCCATTAAATATAGCAGGATACCAATGGAGGAGGGGGGAGGGGGTTTGCTTGGCTTTCCTGTTTCATAGTGACTTTCTCTGAAATTAAAGAGTGCTTGTGTTGATATTTACAAAGGCAAAGGTTACAAGTTAAAAGCACCACGGCAATGCAATAATGTGCTTTTCTTCCTTCCCGTATCACTGAGATTGACTTTACCCTTACTTATGTTGATAGCAAAACAATTCCTTGCCCTTTCACAATATCATCTGCTTTTCAACCTGACTCTCGCACCCATTTTGGCCCTATTCAGGCTGCTGTCCCTCTCCCTTCATGACACTTTCTCCTGGGCCTGGGAAGTGAGGCTGGGGCTTATAGTATCGTGGCAAAAAGGTAAGGCATCTGATATTCTTGCCATCTTTTGTACTCAGCGATCTCTGCTACAGTTGTGCTAGTCCTACCTAGTCCTGATTGTCAAGGTGGAATGCTTTTCTCCACCCCTGATGTTTCTTACCTTGAGGGAGCTCTATTAGTGTAACACTTCTAGCCTCCTCTTACCCCTTTACCCACACCAGCTCAGGGGAGGTGGAATGATTTAAAACCACAGTAGATTTAAGAAAATTAAGGGGTGTCTGGGTGGCTCGGTTAAGCATCCGACACTTGATTTCAACTCACGTCATCTCTCATGGTTCATGAGTTCTAGCCCTGCATGGGGCTTTGCGTTGACAGTGTGGAGGGAGCCTGCTTGGGATTCTCTGTCTCTTTCCTCTCTCTCTCTCTCTCTCTCTCTCTCTCTCTCTCTCTCTGTGCCCCCTGCTCACACAGTCTCTCTCTCGAAAGAAATAAGTAAACTTAAAAAGAAAAGAAAATTAAGCAGAGCTCATCTAGCCCAGCCCACCTTCTCATTTTTTTTTCTTTTTGGGAATAAGCTTTCTAGACGAAGAAGGAATTTTCCTGTTCCCCCATCCTGCCAATCCAGAGCCTCCTGAGCTGGTGCAGTGACACCGGAATGGGGACAGTCTGCATACTTCATAGGTTTTGGGCCCATGTGTCCTTCAATTTAGGAGATATTATGGTTTTCCAGATACTGATTTTCACCTTATTTCTCAATGCATTCAGATGCCAGGCAGGTCAGAAAGGAAGGGATAAGTAATATATATTCTACAAAACTCTTTGAAAGAAAAGAGAGAAGGCGTGAACAGATTCAAAATATTGTTTTGAGAATAATACTATTTTGGTACCCAACCTCCAAAAATATGTTGCAAGAAATGGTCACTCCAGACTAATATCTCTTATTAACAAAATTTCAGCAAATGAAATCCAGTAGCATATAAAAATGATCATAAGCCTGGAAGGTTGACTTAACACCTGGTAACTAATCATTGTCATTCACCATATAAATGGAATAAAGGAGGAAAACCATATCATCACTTACGAGATGTGGAAAAGTTATTTGGTAAGATTCAACACCCATTCATGATTTAAAAAAAAAAAAACTCTTGAAAATAAGGTATAAAATGTAACTTCTGAAATGTGATAAAATATATGTATTGGAAATCTACAGCTAACATTATATTCCAGGGTTTCGTATTTCCATCTAAAGGCAATGCAAAAAATATATCTTTTGCAACTTAAAAATGATGTATGCTGTTACCTGGAGCATGACAATAGCTATAGATTTTTTCTACAGCTTTTAGTTACTCTACTAAATGGAAGAAAAGGCAAAGATGTTCTCTCTCAGAATTTCTATTCTTATTGTACAGCTAGTTCATAAGGCAAATAAAAGATATAAAAGGCACACAAATCAGGTGGAAAGAAAAAAAATTTTCTTTGTTTGCTGATGACATGGCCATCCAGTCAGAAATCCGTAAGTGTTTTAGAGTTAATACTTTTAACAAAGCAGCAAGTAAGTAAATGACCACGAAGATCACAGTGAAAGAGGTGTAGCCACCTTTTATCAAGTGAATTCGTAAAGGAATAAAATGTTGAGGAATCTCCAAAAGCCGTGGAACTTCTTTTGGAACTGCTTCATAGGAAGCAGGCTTCCTACTAAGTCCTGGACCAAAGATGTTCTAAATGAGCAGTAACAGCCTTTGGGTTCATCAGCCACACTTCTGGCATGCTACGTAAACGGCGTTGACAGAAATCCCACCAGCACGAATGGCTACCAAATTACTACCTGTATCCTTAGCAAACTGTGTAACCGCAATGCAGAAGCATCAATCGCGGTCAAGTTGGGTTAGATGCAGTTGTTTCTATAAGAAGGCTGAGTTACTTTTAGCCACAGCCACGAGGGCAGGCTCCCAGTCTGAGCACAGAACTGCAAGTTTGGCAGCTACTACAATTCAGATGGGAGTTTGAACCAAGGAAAAGGCACCAACTCATATGTAGTAATAGGTCTTGAGACAGGAGCACAGACCCTGACTCATCCAAGGTGATCTCGAAGGAGTTACCTGGTTGCCCAAACTAGCAGCCGTGAGCGGAGTGACATTATGAGGATTTACACCATCCTTCTGGGAACTAGTGCTAACCCCAACCATTATTATTCCCTGAAGAAGAGGTGCCACGAAGGTAGCTACCAAAGCCCAAAAGTTTGGAATGACCAAAGTCCTTTCTCTCTGGACTCCAGCCCAATGTAACGGCTGCCACCAACTGCAAGAAAACCAACTACTGTCGCCTGAACCCGTTTTTAAATTGCCAATGATTTGGTCCTACTCTTCAATGGCTGAATCCTGCCAACATTTGCTGCAGTGGAAAATCTGGATGCCAGTGTCATTTCCAAGCTCCCTTTGAGACCAAGGAATACAGGACTTAAAAAAAACCTTGTGTTACTTAAAAACAAAAAACAAAAAAAAAAAAAAAAAAACCCACTTCTGTATTAGTTTCCTATTATGATCGCTGTCACAAATGATCACAAATTTAGTAGCTTAAAGAAGCACATATTTATAATCTTACTGTTCTAGACATCAAATGTCCTAAAATCAAGCTGTCAGCAGGGCTGTGTTCCTCCTGGAGATTCTAGGGGAAAATCTGTTTCTTTGCCTTCTTTCAGCTTCTGCATACCTTGGCTCACTCTGTGTCTCCCTTCTGTCTCTGTCTGTGTCTCAGCTTTTGTCTCCGACCTTGCTTCCGTCACCACATCGCGTCTCCCACCGACACCTTCTGCCTCTCTCTTCCAAGGACCCCTGTGTTCCCCACTGGGCCCACCCAGATCATCCACGACCATCTTCCTACTTAAAATCCTTCAGTTCGTCATATCTGCACAGTCCCTTTTGCCATGTGAGGTGACATGTTTATAGGTTCTGGTTATTAGAATGTGGACACTTTTGTGGGGCGATTATCCTGTCTACTGTGACCCCCGCTCCGGCACCCAAAGATCCATGACCATCCCACATGCACAATGTATTCACCCCTCTGAATATCTCCTCAAATCTCAAATCACTGCAACTTATCAGTCCTGTAGTAGATCCCAAATCAACCGGACACACCAACTTGGACATGACCTGGAGTCTTAGGGGTCTGGAAGCACAATACACACTGGAACTGTGTTGCCCTGGAACCCTCGCTCCATCCATTAGAACCCCTCCCTCTCTCTCTGAAGGTTGGTCAGGAATGGGAGACGTGGGAGCCACTGGAGAGCCCCTTCTGGTCCTGGCCTTGTCAAATTTTAGAGTAGCACCTATTATCTCTGTGAGTAATAAATCTTACTCCAAGTCGAAAGTAGCCTTGGATCTGTCTCGTCAACCAAGCAGAGCAGAGGCAGTTGTAAACTTACCGCTGACCCACATGCAAATTTAAATGTAAAATCCCAAAACCAGTTAGCAAAACATAGGACGAGGATTTGCAATATAATAGTGCCCCGGATTCCTTTTATAATCTTTTAGTTTTTTTCCCACAGTGGCATCTTCCTCACCTTCACTGAGAATACCTTCATTTTTAACGTGGCAGTAGTTTCAGAAGCCCCCCTTCCAACAATATGATCCCGACAGTAATTATAGTTGGTATGGTCATCCTGCATTTGGCTGCAGCTCGAAAGTACTTGACCTATTTTGCCACGAGAAGACCGTTCTCAGAAACCGATACCCCACATGCCGTTCCGATCTGTTATTAACGGTCTGTGCTCCGGTTGATAATCCATTTGACAAATGCCATTAAAAAAAAAAAAATTCCTGCCTTTCTGACTTTTCTGGTAAACAACTGGAACCTTTCTCAGCAGTAAGTTTAAAAACTTGTAAGATTGAGGGGCGCTTGGGTGGCTCAGTCAGTTAAGGGTCCCACTTTGGCTCAGGTCATGATCTCACGGTTTGTGAGTTCCATCCCCGGGTTGGGCTCTGTGCTGACAGCTGGGAGCCTGGAGCCTGTTTCAGGTTCTGTGTCTCCCTCTCTCTCTCTCTGCCCTTCCCACACTCACACTCTGTTTCTCTCTTTCTCTCTCTGTCTCTCAAAAGTAAATAAACATTAAAAAAAAATTTTAATTAGCAAAATTTATTAGATTGAGATGTGTTAAATTTGGGCTGCTTGGGTGGCTCATTCGGTTAAGCAACCGACTCTTGATTTTGGGTCGGGTCATGATCTCATGGTTTGTGAGATAGAGCCCCATGTAATGCTCTGTGCTGTCACAGAGCCTGCCTGAGATTCTCGCTCTCTCCCTCTCTCTCTGCCCCACCCCCACTCACGCATGCTCTCTCCTTCTCCCAAAATAAATACACGTTAAAAAAAAGAAATGTAATTGGGGGGGTGGGAGGGAGGGGAAAGTGGGTGATGGGCATTGAGGAGGGCACCTGTTGGGATGAGCCCTGCGCGTTGTATGGAAACCAATTTGACAATAAATTTCATATTAAAAAAAAAGAAATGTGTTAAATTTAAGCCCAATGTGCAAGACTTCATCCATGATTTGGGTCACTACTTGTTTTGTTAGTAATAAGATCTTTCTTTGCCATTAGTCATTTTTCATTGCAACACACCATTTACTCCTTAGGCCTCAAGCTTCATGAGGAGCCATAATAGTTGAATCAGAACCATACAAACATTGGTTTTAAAGATTTTTTTTAAAGTTTATTTATTTATTTTGATAGAGACAGAGAGAGCGGGAGAGGAGCAGAGAGGAGAGAATCCCAAGCAATCTCCATGCTGTCAGTGCAGAGCCCCACACGGGGCTCAAATTCACAAACTGTGAAATCATGACCTGAGCTGAGATCCAGAGTCTGCCACGTAACCAACTGAGACACCCAGGTGCCCCACAGACATTGGTTTTAAACTTAGGAGTTGACTTCACTGGGTAGAAAAGAATAACGTTTCCACTAAGAAAAAGCGTTCGGTCGCTGAAGCAGCGATGGGCTCTGAGGCACTCAGGTGAAACCCCAGACTTTCCCTCCAGTGTCACCAACCCCAAATGGATGCTAGAGGTGGGGAACTAAAGGGTCCTTTGCTTCAACCTCAAGCATCTCAGGCTCCAGCCCATGGCTTTTTCCCTGCCTGACCTCTCCTCACACAGTCACCTGTAATTCTACTTTCAGTGTTAAATGTGGGCTGGCTTTATTGTCCACCTTAACATATGTGTTCCACAAAGGTAAGCCATATTCCCAGGAAGGTTGCAGAGCATTGTTTTGCTCGGAATCAAGACGATTTCTGAAATCTTTGCGGTTGTTATAGCCCACTCGACTTCTCACGTGACCAGCCAATCCTTTTGAAACTTGTAAGAGAAATTTGAGTTTTTAGACTGCACAGCACCGTGCCTTTCCCTCGTCACCCACCCTCGTCAATGTCCCATTGTCCCCACAGTTGATATAAATGTCGTCCACCAGCCTGAAGGCACTGTAGACTATTTGATCCTTGCCCCGGGAACATAACTGCCTGACATATGAACCGTGAAAAATCTGGCTTGAGTTTAGAAAAACTTCATCTGAGAAAAATTCTTGGCTTTGTGAAGGACAGTCAGCAATTCCCCAGAATTTAATATAATAGTCAACAAGATTAATTTATATTATTATGAATATGTACCTGGCTAACTATGATACAATCCTCTGGAAAAAAAATAATAGAATCAATATAAAATATTGGTAACATCTGATAGCTGACAGAGCAGCAGCACGGGGCCAAATATTTTTTAAAAAGTTATGTGCCTGCATCATTGGCTCTCAGGGCAGAGGGATTGAAAGACTAATCTTTAAAGTATGATTTCTTTTCCTCCCTTCAGGATTGCTCCACTGGGAAAGATCTGGAAACTGGGAGCAACGCTAGGACTCTGAGGCCACATAGTTTCAAGTGGATTCTGGCGACTTCTAGGACTTCAGTGACCTCTCCCTTTCAGACACTGAAAGGTCACCTTCTCGGGACTGGCCAGGGCTGGCATGCAGGAAAATGTTCGCCACCATATCAGAGAGTTGTTGAAATCTCACTCTCTTCAATCATGACTATTGAAGGCAAAACCAAACAATCTCTAAACTATTTAAAATAACTGGGAAAAAATGCTACAGTGAGTAAGAGGCTTTTATTTCCCCCCTTGTCTGAGATTTAAAAAAAAAATAGAGATATAGTGTTACACTTTCATCTTTTTTTTTTTAATTTTTTTTTCCAACGTTTATTTTATTTTTGTGACAGAGAGAGACAGAGCATGAACGGGGGAAGGGCAGAGAGAGAGGGAGACACCGAATCGGAAACAGGCTCCAGGCTCTGAGCCATCAGCCCAGAGCCTGACGCGGGGCTCGAACTCCCGGACCGCGAGATCGTGACCTGGCTGAAGTCGGACGCTTAACCGACTGCGCCACCCAGGCGCCCCAAGGGATATAGTGTTACACTTTCATCTTAAACATTATCTCAAAGAAATCCAAGAAAGTGTGGATAGAAGACTGTGGGATTCTGCTTTAGTGATTAAAGAATGATTTGAAGTGAATTTTTGCATGTAAGTAATAATAATACTGTTAGTGAGTTCTGCACATGTAATAGCATGAAATACACCTGGAATAATATGCAGTATTATGCAATATATATAATATGCAATGCAGCTGCTCTTATTATCCCCACTTTGCAAATGAAGAAAGCATGCTCTGCAAGGTTAGATAGCTACCCAAAGCCACAAGCAAGTTATCTGTAGAACTGGAACTTGAGCCAAGATATGCCTGACCCCAAAGCAACACTTTTTTTTTTAATTTTTTTTTACCGTTTTATTTATTTTTGATACAGGGAGAGACAGAGCATGAACAGGGGACGGTCAGAGGGAGGGAGACACAGAATCTGAAACAGGCTCCAGGCTCTGAGCTGTCAGCACAGAGCCGGATGCGGGGCTCGAACTCACGGACTGCGAGATCATGACCCGAGCCGAAGTCGGCCGCTTAACCGCCTGAGCCACCCAGGCGCCCCATCAAAGCAACACTTTTAGGGTAGCTCTCCACCACTGCACTACACGGAACCTCCAGGAAAAGAGAACAGTAGAATCAAGCTTCTAAAAATACATATATCTGGTGCAAACCCGTCTTTCATCAGTAACTAGCTAAGCGGTGTGAGCAAACTTTCTTTATTGACAAAGTTGGGGTAAGTTCTTTGAGATGAGCTATAGGACAGCGCTCAGCCCTGTACCGGAGCAAGATCAACTGAATTGTTGACTTCTTTCCCTAAAAACATATGAGGACTTCTTAGGACAGGTATGAACATCACAACTAGTGGGACTTCGAAAGTGTCACTGCTCAATATGGCAGCCTTTGGGGACATATGGCAATTTAAATTTAAACTTAAAAAACATTATTTTGAAAAAAAAAAAAACAAAAACTAACACTACATATGACAGAAGGACCTGTCAAAAAATGCAAGTATAAAAGTTACAGCAACTTTGTGAAGGATAAGGATGGGGTGGAAGGGACTCTTCCTGCTGAGGGAGCAAGGGGGATAGGCGTGCAATGCAGAAGGCAGAGGGGTCTGTGTGAGCTTCTCTGTTTAGTCTTTGACCCATGGTTTCCTGGCTTTTCCCAGGCACTTGGCATCGAACTTGACCAAGTCTGCAAGAGTCTACAGTCCCTGATCACAAGGTAGGATGAAGACACATCATCCCAAGGAGCAAAGCCTGTGGGAGAGGCAGTGATGAGGGCAGAAGGGACAAGTGACCCCTCAGAACCTCTAGGCCCCCCTCTGCCCAAAGCTCCATGTGAGGCGACAGCTGTACAGTAAACCCAGGGCTGTTGTGGCAGAAGTGGCTGTGACAGGCAGCGTGACCCACTGGGGACAAGGTCCATCTGTGCCAGGTACCACCTGGCTGAGCATGAGCGAACCTTTCTGAACGTGAATGAACCTTTCTGAACTCTCTGCATACCATCCCTCAAGTCTAGAAGGGTTGATGTGACACAACATGTATGTGACAGTGATGTAATCTAATCACTGGCACCCAGCAGGGACTACGTGCATTATTGCATTATTGCCTGATTATTTATGGCTCCTTAAAGTCCCCCAAACTGCAGTAGAGGTTGTCATGTAATATACATAAGTATAAAAAATTATCTAGGCCCTTAAGAAGTTTGCCTTTTTCCAGGGAAAGAAAGATATCCAATCGCCCTATCTGGGCTGACCATGTAATTTATAGACCAAAGTGGGGTACATCTGAGAGCCAAAAAGCACAAGAGAGCTAATTATGCCCTGTGGCAGGCATCAGTCAGGAGTGCCTGGGCAATCTGGGACGTGTGGTCACCCTGAGTCACATCCAAAGTCCCTGCTCTCCCTCGATGAGGCCGGACCTCCTGCCCTGGCTTCTTTGGCATTCTGTTTTCCCACCTTCCTCACCATGTCACATGCTGCTGCTTATTAATTCTCTGTCACATCTAATCCCAAATAGGCACCTACTCCAGTTGTGAGATGAGAGGCAATGTCGGGGTCAGGAACTGTGTTCGTCCAGGTACCCATTCATCCCACTCCTTTAAAAGGAATTTTTTTTAATGTTGATTTATTTTTGAGAGAGAGAGATACAGACAGACAGAATGCGAGCAGGGAGTGGCAGAGAGAGAGGGAGACACAGAATCCCAAGCAGGTTCCAAGCTCAAAGCTGGCAACACAGAGCCCCATGCGGGGCTCGAACTCATGAGACCGTGAGATCATGACCTGAGCCAAAGTGGGACGCTCAACCGACTGAGCCACGCAGGCACCCCATCCATTCATCCTACTTCTGAGCATGTAGTTGGAATTCAATAATTATTTGTTGAATGATGATAACTTTCTATGGTGGGTGATATCTACAAGTACCAGTAATTAGGATGTCAGTTTTGTGTCTCATCTGACAATCTAGATGTGTGTGTTCATGTGTATACACTGGCATATGTAATGCAAGCATACGTAAGATAAACTCTTAAAATGTTTAGATTCTTCCACTGTCCAGTATGGCAGCCACCAGGCATAGGTGTCCTTTAAAATGTAAATTAATACAAATGAAATAACACTAAAAATTTGGTACTTCATTTGCACTGGTCACTATTCACACACAGCTTGTGGCTACTATTGGGAGCACAGATATAGAACATTTCCAGCAAGTTTTTTATTGGCCAATGTGGGTCCGGGTATATGTGACCGCAAGAGTTGGGACCACCTCGGAAGAACTTTGAAAAGTCAATCATTGTCTAAACTCCTCAAAATAAGACGACACAGTCCTACTGAATTTCATAGGGAATGTTTTCTTGAAAAATCTTAAAAAGTTCAAATAATATAGGGAGGGAAATCTGTTTGCTAAAAGCCCAAAGATCATCTACAATCCCTAAATAAATCTTTCTATTTAGACACATATTGTTGGCACTGTTTTTATGCATCTTATGCAATTTTTTTTTTTAATTTCACGCTTTCTTTCATACTGCCCTTCTGTTTGAAAGCTAAGATTGGCTTCTGATTAGGACATGTCATGATTTCCATTTTTGTTTCAATAGCATACAACCGTAAGGCTTACGTTTCCCATGAATAGCATCAGTCTGTATGTTTCTTTTTTCCAATCATTTTACAAAACAAAGAATGGAATATTCAATAAAATATTAAAGGTATGGTACAAATCCTGCCCTCTAGATCAAGATCGTGACAGGCAAAACTGGATTAGACATTTCTACTCCAGCCAGAAAAGTTTGCAATTTGAAGGACAAGGTCTGAATGGCATATACACGCTGGGTTAGTGACGTCTGCAAGTGGACAGCAACCATGTGCACGGTCAGTTGTTGATCAGATGTGCTGGATAGTAGTCTCAGTTTCCCCTTCTACATCTACTGTCCCCGCTCCCCACCCTGGCCTGTGCTGCAGGGGGCCGGTTTCTAGGAAGCCCCTTATAAGCAAAATCGGCTCTATTGTTCTTTCATTGTGTGCATTGTGAGCTACACTGCAGAGAAAACCCCAGACCTTTGCCTTGGGTCCCCATCTTTGTCTACATTTTCTCTCGTGACTTTGGTACTATTTATATGCCGCCAACTCCTACATGTATATCTCTTCACCAAAGTTTTACAGGTTCTAAATTTGTATAGGCAACTGTGTATTTGACCACTCTTTTTGAATTTCCTACAGGCAGTTGAAAGCAAACATGTCCCAGACAGATCTTTCCTTTTCGCCTCCCCACCCTGTTCCCTAATCTGTTCCTTCCCTGTCTTCCTTAGTTTAGATTCCAGTAAGTTAACATGTGCTCAAACCGTGAACCTAGGTATTTATTCCTTAGGGTTATTTTCAATCTATAATCTCCTTTATTTACTGTCCTGAAACTGGATAAAACATCCTCTAGGGATAATGTGTTTTTTTGCATTATTATTTGCTATGATAATGACAAAGAATTGTCACATGCACTGCAAAGTAATAGAGCATTAGATTATTAACTTACTTTCCTACATTGCGGATTGTTTATAAGGCTGATCTTAGCACCCTAGTAATAAATAACAGATCAAAGCATCCCCAAATCCTCAGTACCTTTGCTAGCTATTTAAGTTCGAAAATTCTTTCATGTGGGCCCTCAGGTGAAAATGACCTCTTCATCTTTTCTTACCGAAGGCTTCATGGAACCAGGGGTTTGAAGGGGATATAGTCCTCTTACAGCTACATCCTGTCCCCAGGCTTTCTTTTTATGCCAGAGACACATGCCTGTGTTTTTTCTTTGAATCTGAATCACTACTGAATTTAAATTCCTTCCCTGTGCCTGGGGTTGTGAATACATTAGTTTAGATGAGATTTGATTAACCCAACAGGTACCACCGAGGAAAAAGATTTTCATTTCTTCTGGTTCTGCAATGTTTTAAATACATACTTTTATAATATATATATATATATGGGTTTCCAGGGGCTGCTAGAATTTGCTTTTAGGGGCTTGGCGTTTGGAGCTAGAGGGCATAAACTCCTTTCAGCCTGTGCCAGTCTTTAGATGTCAGAGATGTAGCCGGTTCCTGGATTTATTTTAGGAAGGCGTCTTCCCTGCATGTAATGACACTCGGAAACATGGATGGCACCAGCCTTCGGTGAAGACAGAACAGCTGGATACCAGGTGGATGGAAGGTCACCGGGAATGTTTGCTATTTTTGGAAATCATATCCTCTTTCCGCTTGATGATATTTGGAATGGCACAGTTGGAGATTTTTTTTTTTAAATATAAGGTACCTTGTCCTCTGTGAAAATACAAATCCTCAGGGAAGCTATTGGCTCGGGGAAGTCATTATGCCACTGGAGTTATTTTATTACCTCGTTTTCCAAAGCAGGTTTTGGAAAGGAAAGAGATGGAGGAGAAGCATATGGGGGAACTAAGTTCCCCAGGAAGTGAGAAGAGAGCAGAAAATGCAAAAGGCATATGGAGGATGGTAGGACAGCGTCTATTTTAATTGTAAGGAAACAACGGAGAGACAAAAGTGGTGGGAGGGAGGCTGGTAAAGCCAGAAATCATTAGGCGTGAGCAGGAGTGTTTCTGCGCCCCCAGCTTTCGGGTAGACTTCTGCCCACTCTTTGTCTGTTTGGCCTGAAGATGCTCCACCACTTTATTGACCAGAGTACTTAATCCGAAAGCACTTCCAATATCACCGAACCTTCTCAGTCATTCCTGAGCTGGAATGTAAATGTCTGTCCTCTTTAGCGCTCCGTGGCCAACTGTTCAAGGCGCTCATGAGAAACATTTGAAAAATGATTTTGCTACCTTCTCTAATGTTATTAACTTTTGACATGCACTGCGTTAAATGGCAGAAGGGAAGGCATGTGTATTTGGGAGAGGTATGTGTGTGTTGACATACACATTCTCTCAGTTGACAGCATTTGAATTTTTTTCAATGCGGAGGGAAGGCATGGGTGCCAATGACTGTGTCTTACATGAGATGGGCCAGAGGGAGGAAGCGCCCTCCTACAGGTATGCACAGTGACGCTACAGAGAGTGTCCGGACACTGTCACAGGTCCAGAATGGTGGATTCGGGAAGCAAGAGGCGGGCCACAAGGTATTTTATTCAGGCAGACCCTCACATTTATGGTCAACTCGGCTTTGATGAGAATACCAAAGCTACTTGTTGAAGGAAAGATTATGTACTCCCTTTCTCAAATGTTCTTGAAACAACATGCAAGAGAATGAAGGTGACCCCTATCTCATGTCATACACAAAAATTAACCCCTAATAAACCAAAGACCTAAATGGAAGAGTTATAATTATAAGACTCTTCAAAGGAAATGGGTGTAAGTCGTCATGACCTCGTATAAACAATCATTTCTTTTCCTTTATTTTTAAGTTCTTTTATTTATTTTGAGAGAGACAGAGACAGTGTGAGGGGGGGAGGGGCAGAGAAAGAGAGGAGGGGAGAGAGAAAAAGAGAGCATCCCCAGCAGGCTCTGTGCTGCCAGCACAGAGCCTGATGTGAGGCTCAAATTCACGAAACTGTGAGATCATGACCTGAGCCAAAACCAAGTGTCCAATGCTTCACTGACTGAGCCACCGAGGCACTCCTAGACAATCATTTCTTACATGTGACAGCAAAGGCATAATCAACCAAATAAAAAAAGAATAGATAAATGTGCTTCACCAGACTTGAAGACTTTGGGGTATTGAATGACGCTAGAGAGAATGTGAAGGGGCAAGTCACAGAATCCAAGAGAGTGTTAGCAAATCATGTGTCTGATGAGAGTTTAACATTAAGAATCTGTAAAGAGCTATTACAATTCAACAGCAAAAGGACAGATAACCCATTAGAAAACGTGCAAAGGGCACAAGCAACAAAAGGAAAAATAGATAAAAATAGATAAATTAGATTGCATCAAAATTAAAAACTTCTGTCCGTATGTAAGTGATGAGTCACCAAATTCTACACCTGAAACTAATATCACACTGTTTTGGAAACTAACTGGAATTTAAGTAAAAACTTGAAAAAAAAAAAAGAACAAATTAATTAATTAGTTAATTCATTTAACAAACCCAGTAAAACCTAAAACTTCTGTTCACAACAGAGGCAACACAGGAGAAAAACATGTGCAAATCACGTATATATGTGGTAACATATAACATCCGCATAATTATGACCATGTATAAAGAACACCTTCAGCTCAACGACAAAAATACACACTCCAATTTAAAAAATGGGCCAAGGACTTGAATAGACATTTCTCTCGAGAAAATGTACACAGGGCCAGTTAGCACACGGAAAGATGCTCCATATCGTTAATCTTCAGGAATATGAAAGTCAAAGTCACAAGGAGGTGTCACTTGTTGCCCTTTAGGATGACTGCCATAAAACAAGCAACAAACCCAAAATAACAAGTGTTGGTGAGGATGTGGCGAAACTGGAATCCGTGTGCGTGGTTGGTGGGAATGTAAAATGGTACGGCTCCTGTGGAAAACAGTAGGACGGTTCCTCGAAAATACTAAAGGTGAATTACCACGTGATGTGGCGAGTCTGTCTTTGAGTATGTGCGCACCCATGTTCATAGCAGCCTTATTCACAATGGCCAAAATGTGCAGACAAATGAAATAATCCTCACCAGGTGCATGAATGAACAAAATGTGGCATATTTGCCCAAGGCTGGGGAAGAGGGAATGGGAATTGCTGATGAATGAGTAGAGTTTGGTTTTACAAGATGAAAGAGCTCCCTGGATGGAGA
Source organism: Felis catus (assembly GCF_018350175.1). NCBI lineage: Eukaryota > Metazoa > Chordata > Mammalia > Carnivora > Felidae > Felis > Felis catus. The sequence continues at coordinate 33,625,831 of NC_058379.1, read as the reverse complement.
GTGGTGATGGTAGCCCAGTAACGGGAACGTACTTAGTACCACAGAACCGTGTACTTAAATATGGTTAAGATGGCCAATTTTATGCTATATGTATTTTAGCACAATTACACTTTTAAATATGCACTTGAATAGGTATTTTCCCCAAGAGATACACAAATGATCGAAAAGCACATGAAAATGTGCCCCACGTCACTAGTTATTAGGGAAAGACACACCAAAACCACGAGGGAAGACCACTTTACATCCACTAGGAGAGCTATAATTACAAACATAAAAAGAACAAGTGTTGGTGAGGAGGTGGAGAAATGAGAACCTGGTGGGAGTACAAAATGGCGCAATCAGTTTGGAGACAGTTTTGGCATTTCCTTCAAAGTTAGAGTCGCCATGTGACCGGGGAATTTCACTCCTAGGTACACACTCGAGAGATCTGAAAACAGGTGTGCCTACAGAAATTTGCCTGTGAATGTTCATGGCAGCGTTACTTATGATAGTCAAAGAGTGGAAACTCTTCAAATATCCATCAACTAATGAATGGATAAATGTATACGTAAAATGGAGTGTGTTCCTACAGTGGATTTTTTTTTTTTTTAAGAGAGAGAGAGAGAGCAGGGCAGGGAAGCAGAGGGAGAGGGAGAGAGAGAATCTTAAGCAGGCTCCATGCTGATGTGGATCTTGATTTCATGACCCTGGGATCATGACCGGAGCCGAAATCAAGAGTTGGGTGCTCAACTGACTGAGCCACACACGCACCCCCATATGGTGGAATTTTATTCTGTGATGAAAAGAAATAAAGTACTGATAGATGCTATGACAAGTCAGACATAAAAATTCCATATTTATAAAATTTACTCTAGGCAAATCCATAGAGACAGAAATGAGATTAGTGGCAGGCAGGGGCTGGGGAGAGGGGGAAATGGGGGATGACTGTTAATATGCATGAGATTTCTTGGTGGGATGATGAGCATAATCTGGAATTAGATACTGGTGATAGTTGCACAACTTTGTGGATATACAAAAAAAACCCCACTGAATTGTACACTTTAAAATGGTGAATTTTATCTCAATTAAAAATAGTATGGTAAAAAATTTAAATAGAGAAATACAGAGAAAAGCCCTTTTTAGACCAATTCTCATTTCCCCCCACATCCCAGATAAAGGTGGTCGGGGTCAATGTGTGTTTTTTTTCTGGATTGTTATGCATTTATAAATTTATAAGTATTATAAAATGATTTAGATCATACTGTATTGATTTTTCTATAATCTGTTTCTTATTTTTAATAACATATCACTAATACCTTTTCATGTTCTGACATGTAGATATATCCTTATTATTTTTATGAGTATGAGTATAATAATACTCATTAATTAATACTCATACTTTGTGGCATCTAATCACTTCCAACTTCTCACTGATAAACATTTCACTGAAATTATGTACATCTTTACGTATTAGGGATATTATTTATGCGAGTTATAGCTCTGGATATGATCATTTTGTGCCATAAATATGCACAAAACATTTAACTTAGGGTAGGTACAGCCAAATTACACTAAAGCATACTAATTCATTCCAATATTTTTGTGTAGTATTTGAGAGTTTCTGTCCATACAATCTCATAAACACTATTTATTGTCAAATTTTGTAAATTTGTGCTAAGGTGATATGACAAAACTATGTTTTCTTATCTTTTATCCACTTTTACATTATGTTTGCCTTTTTCTATTTTTTAAAAAAATTTTTAACATTTATTTTTTGACAGAGAAAGACAGTGAGCAGGGCAGGGGCAGAGAGAGAGGGAGTCCTAGAATCCAAAGCAGGCTCCAGGCTCTGTGCTGACAGCTCAGAGCCTGATGAGGGGCTTGAACTCACCAACTGTGAGATCATGACCTGAGCCGAAGTTGGACGCTTAACCGACTGAGCCACCCAGGCGCCCCTATGTCTGCCTTTTTCTTATTTACTTTCAGGAAGTCTTTGGATAAGAATTAACCTTTGCTTTGTTAAATGTTAAGTTCCTAGTGTCTGTCTTTTAATTTTTTATTTTATTTTTAAGTAAACTCTGTGCCCAATGCGGAGCTCAAACTCATGATCCTGATATCAATACTCTCCGATCTGAGCCAGCCAGCCGCCCTGTCTTTTAATTTTTAAATGTTATCTTTATTGTACAAAACCTTTAAGTTTTAACATAGTCAAATCTTCAAGGTTTCCGGTTTTAGAGCTTAGGAAAAGCTCCTCCATTTTATGATTATACAAACATCTTTCAATATTTTCTGCTAGTGCTTTTATAGTTTGCGGTTTCACATGTAGCTATTTAATGCACGGAGAGCTTCCTTTTTTGCATGATGTGAGATAGGAATGGAAATTTGTTTTCCAAATGGACGTGCCATTTTGAAAACACTTTTCATTTATAATATTATACAATAATTAGGTAAAGTGCCGTTGTTTTATACATCACATTCTCATATATATGCATGTGTGTGCTCTCGACTTCAGCCTGTTTTGTTGACTGGTTATTTCTGTCCCAATTATGAATTCATCACTAGTGTAATTACTTAAAGTGTTTTAACATCTAATATTACCTTCATTCTACTTCTTCGTAAAATACATTTAGGCTGTTTGCCTATTTTACACACACACACACACACACACACACACACACACACGCGCCACATTTTGCAATTACTATTTCACACTTTACTTCTATTACAAAATTTTTTTCATGTGTATTTATTTTTGAGAGAGAGACAGAGAAGGATACAGTGCAAGTGGGCGAGAGGCAGAGAGAGAGAGACACACACACACAGAATCTGAAGCAGGCTCCAGTCTCTGAGCTGTCAGCACAGAGCCCGACGCGGGGCTCGAACGCATGAACCACAAGATCATGACCTGAGCCGAAGTCAGATGCTGAACCCACTGAGCCACCCAGGCACCCCAATATTTCCCACTTTATAAAAAAATAGTGCTGGAATTTTAGCTGGGATTGCATTTTATAGCAAATAAGTTAAACATGTGACTGGAGTAATAGTATCCCTTATGTAATCATTTACTTATTTGTCTAAAAGAAAAAAAAGTCATTTGCCTGGTATATTTTTGTCCGTATTCTCCAGCTTCTGCCTCCTGCGTCTGCCCGCAGATGGTTGTGTGCTCACTGTCTCCCACCTGTAAGATCAGGTGTGCGGTCTACGGACTCAAGCGTCTTCCCAGAGATAATCTGACCTGACGCCTCCCCAAGTTAGTGTGTGAAAAATTTTCTTCTATTGTGTGGTTGAATCAAGTCGAAAGCAAAACAAAACAAAACTGAAAACAATTTCTGGCCTCTGAAACAGCTTCAGGCCAAATTGGAAATGCACATTATATTCTTCGCCATTTCTGTGTATGTTACCGATTTTGTGATTATATGAGCATGTTTGTCCCTGGTGGATGCAATCCGTAGTTTACCCAATTTTTAAAAAGACTGTCACCTTTTTCCCTTAAGGTGATGTTATATGGGTCATATGGTGGCAGCTTTTTTTCTTAATTAACTTTAAAAATGTTTTTTTTTTCTTGGATGGACCTAGAAAGTATTGTACTAAGTGAAATAAGTCAGAGAAAGACAAATACCGTATGACTCCATGCATAAGTGGGCTCTAAACCCAAACAAACAAAATGAATAAATACAAAGCAGAATCAGACCTGTAAATACAGAGAACAAACTAGTGGGTGCCAGAGGGGAGATGGGGAGGGATAGGGAAAATGGGTCAAAGGGAGTGGGGGACACAGGCCTCCAGGTACGAAATAAGAAGTCATGGGAGAAAAAGGCACAGCCCAAGGAATGCAGCCAATGATATCGTAGCAGGGATGTAATGGGACAGTCAGCAGCTACCTTTGTGGTGAACTCGGCTTAGTGTGTAAATGTGTCAAGTCACTAAGTTGTACACCTGAAACTAATGTAACATTGTGCGTCAACTACACTCAAATTCTTTTAAAAAAGTTTTTCTCCTCTGGCTAATAAGGAACTTCTGGAATTCAAGCTTGGCTACTCTAATTCTGGACACTGTTACATCCTTTTTTTTTTTTTAAGTTTATTTATTTATTTTGAGAGAGAGAAAGAGCAGGGAGAGGCAGAGAGAGAGAGAGAGAGAGAAAGAGAGAGAGAGAGAGAGAGAGAGAGAGAGAGAGAGAGAGAGAGAATCCCAAGCAGTCTCTACACTGTCAGTGCAGATCCCGATATGGGGCTCAGACTCACAAACCGAGATCCTGACCTGAGCCGAAACCAAGAGTCAGATGCTTAGCTGAGTTAGCCACCCAGGCGCCCCCAGTTACATCCCATTTAGTTTTAATTTTATTCATATATATATATGAATATATATATACATATATATTAAATTGGATATATGTCTATAATGAAATTAGCTGAAGAAGCTCAATTCCTTTTTTTTTTAATATATAATTTATTTTCAAATTGGTTTCCATACAACACCCAATGCTCATCCCAACAGGTGCCCTCCTCAATGCCCATCACCCGCTTTCCCCTCTCCCCCACCCTCCATCAACCCTCAGTTTGTTCCCAGTATTTAAGAGTCTCTTATAATTTGCCTCCCTCCCTCTCTGTAGCTTTTTTTCCCTTTCCTCTCCCCCATGGTGTTCTGTTAAGTTTCTCAGGATCCACACATGAGTGAAAACATATGGTATCTGTCTTTCTCTGCCTGACTTATTTCACTTAGCATCACACTCTCCAGTTCCATCCACGTTGCTACAAAAGGCCAGATTTCATTCTTTCTCATTGCCAAGTAGTATTCCTTTGTATATATAAACCACATCTTCTTTATCCATTCGTCAGTTGATGGACATTTAGGCTCTTTCCATAATTTGGCTATTGTTGGAAGTGCTGCTATAAACATTGGGGTACAAGTGCCCCTATGCATCAGCACTCCTGTATCCCTTGGGTAAATTCCTAGCAGTGCTACTGCTGGGTCATAGGGTAGATCTATTTTTAATTTTTTGAGGAACCTCCACACTGTTTTCCAGAGCAGCTGCACCAGTTTGCATTCCCACCAACAGTGCCAGAGGGTTCCCGTTTCTCCACATCCTCACCAGCATCTAGAGTCTCCTGATTTGTTCATTTTAGCCACTCTGACCGGCGTGAGGTGGTATCTCAGTGTGGTTTTGATTTGTATTTCCCCGATGAGGAGTGACGTTGGGCATCTTTTCATGTGCCTGTTGGCCATCTGGATGTCTTCTTTAGAAAAGGAAGAAGCTCAATTCCAACTTTCTAGTTTCTGGCCCTTATTCAGAATCTATCCTAGGGGCGCCTGGGTGGCGCAGTCGGTTAAGCGTCTGACTTCCGCCAGGTCACGATCTCTCGGTCCGTGAGTTCGAGCCCCGCGTCAGGCTTTGGGCTGATGGCTCGGAACCTGGAGCCTGTTTCCGATTCTGTGTCTCCCTCTCTCTCTGCCCCTCCCCCGTTCATGCTCTGTCTCTCTCTGTCCCAAAAATAAATAAAAACGTTGAAAAAAATTTAAAGAATCCTTTATTTTATCTTGAAGGTCAAATGTGACAGGCACCATCTTTGAAGGATAAGAAAAACACTTCCCGCGGAGTGAAGTGCAATCTATTCTGAAATGCTTTTTAATTTTAAGCTTGTGTTTGGGTGCACTTTTTTTTAAAAACTTAAACTTTTCGACATTTAACATTTCAAAGATAAGCTCTTTGGAATGACTTAATTCTTCACAGAGGACAACATTCTCTCAGGTGAAGCTGAAGAGTTATGAGCTCCCTGTCAGCAATGAGGCTTTAAGAGTCAGCTGACAATATTGTCAAATTACATAATTTTTGTTAGGCATTCGCCAACTTTTTATTGCTCTTGAGTTAATGAACTTACTTCATTGCTCAGACATGCACTCTGCAACTATTTAATCTCGGTGAGTGCATCAGGAAGTTGTATTGCTTAGTATTAAATATTCCATGAGAGGGGCGCCTGGGTGGCTCAGTCGGTTAAATGTCCGACTTCGGCTCAGGTCATGATCTCACGGTCCGTGAATTCGAGCCCCCGCGTCAGGCTCTGTGCTGACAGCTCAGAGCCTGGAGCCTGTTTCAGATTCTGTGTCTCCTTTTCTCTCTGACCCTTCTGACCTTTATTATTCAAAAATAAATAAATGTTAAAAAATTAATAAATAAATATTCCATGAGAGCTTTGTTTTTTGTTTTTTTGTTTTTTTTGTTTTTTTCCAGTTACACGGTGGGTGTTTGACGATTCTTGATTTTAAAGATTTCCGGTTGTTTTTGTTAACCTCAACAGAAACGGCTTTCTGGAACTTGACGGTAGACTGTGGGTTTATCTTTTCACACCTGCTACTGAGATTGAGATGCCTCCGGGGCCACTGTGGGCAGTCCACGGAAGACTGGAGGGGTGTGGCTGTCCCTGCCTCAATGGGGGCAGACACCTCTGTCGCCTTGATGGATACCAGGCATTCACATAAGATTTTATTTGAATAAAGAGTTTAATTACTACAACCACTTTGACAGAATTGCTTTAAGACCCAGAACTTTAGGGACTAGATGACCCTTCAGCATCTTGTCATAGTGGAATAGAATTGTTTCTTTTTATTTATTTATTTAAAAAAAATTAAATCCCAGTTAGTTAACCTATAGTGTAATAACGATTTCAGGACTAGAATTTAGTGATTCATCACTTATATATAACACCCAGTGCTCGTCCCAGCAAGTGCCCTCCTTAACGCATGTCACTGATTTAGCCCATCCCCTCCCCCCCAACACCACGCCAGCATCCCCCCAGTTTGTTCGACCAGAATTGCTTCTTAAGGATGTTTGGCTTTTCATAAGCAGCCCCATGGTCCACATCTGGGCCACATCTCAGAGTGGCCTTGCGTCCAGGTGTTCTTTTTATCACACCATCCAGCTTTCACAGGAAGACCACAGTCCCACCTTGCCCCTCAAGTCAGCTAGGGCTACTGTTTTGCATTTGAACAACATGGTTCCATACAGTATACTCCAGAGTGTAAATTTGAACCACGGTCTTCCTTACCTAATGAAAGCTGTGTCATGAGCAATACTTATAGGTGATTGTCTAAAGAATTGTCAATCAATGCATTTTTCTAGATACTATAAAATCTATTCTTGCATCATGTTGGCTAATAGCAATCTGCAGATTGGACCGAACTGTGAACTTGCTGTTACTGAATCCTGCTTTGTCCTGACACTACATGTCCGCTTTGGGAGAGCAGAGGAGGAAAGACTAGCAACTTCGGGCTGTCTTTACTGCTCTGATAACTTCCAGGGTGTTGCGTCTATCCTTCCGTGTCTTTTCTGTGAAGAAGAAGCTGCTCCTTGCCCTCATTCACAGCACATGGTCCCTGACCAATTGTTTATTGTCAACTTGAAGGCATTTCAGGTCATATAACTGTTATTTAACTCTTTTAATCAGTGGCCAAAAGACTCAGAACCCTATTATTCTTTTTTTACATATTTCTCATAAATGTAAAAGACCTCCAGGCAGAGATCTGGATATTGGCTTTACTGCTGCTTTGATCACTTTATTGCTTCTTCCTCTGTGATTTCCTCATTGCTTTTATTTTAAATGTTGTTACAGTGTGCATGTATTTATATAAGCTACCTTCATTTGCTTTGTTTTTATAAAGGAAGGTATAAGAAATTAAAATTACAATCAATTTATAATGTAGGATAAATTTAAATCAATGAATGTCCACTCCCAGGGGTGGCGACTTGTTACAACTTTTCTCCAAAGACTGAATGAAAACCTTACCTCACACTTACCCTTGACCCCAAAGGCCACAGTTTTGATGTTGACCTCTGGTGGAGAAATCCTGCCAGAACTTGTCCTGTCATCTTGCCACCTTCACCTTTCAAGCACTGACCGGAAGGAGTGGTAGAGATGGAAAATGTCTTGTGTGTGTGTGTGTGTGTGTGTGTGTGTGTGTGTGATGTCTACATTCTGATATAGGTAACACCGACTCTGTTGTAAGTATAAGAAAGGAAATATGTGTTCCATTACACAGTCATCAGGAGGCTGGAAAGAAGAGGCAAATATGATTTCCAAAAATCTATTTAAAGCTTTTTTTTTTTAAATAGATGCAGGAAGCAAGGATTCCACTGTGGGACTGTGCATGTGTATCAACATTGAAAGCAGATATCTAGGGTCATGCATCTCAAAGTTTTGGACCATCCTTGCTTCAAATATTCTCATCTGTTATCATTTTCCACATTACATGACTTCATAGTTCAAGAAACATGGTCACTATATGCTTGTGCAAAGTATGAATTGAGAATATGACGAAGAATGAACGTCTATAATCTAACCTGTTTTTATCAACAAAGCCATTTATTTAGGAGATTTTTGTAGACAACCCTGAGTTAATATACCAGTTAGCCTAAATTTTGTTCACACTTTATTCTTGATTTTATCCCTTTCCATTTTCAATTTAAAGCCATACACACGACAATAATATTTAAATTTCAACTCTTAGCTTGTTTTTTGGAGGCTTGCTATTCAAATTGTGGTCCAAAGAACATGGACATCAATGTCACATGGAAACTTGTTAGACATTTAATGTCAGATTTCATCCAGACCTACTGAGTGAGAATTCACATTTTAGTGAGGGCGTTAGGTGGTTCCTATGCACATTAGATTTTGAGAAGCACCCACTTAGTAGAGAAACTCAAGAGTCATTTTAATGTGTTTCTGTATTTGCTACAAATTGCTTGAGTTTAATGTTATTTTAATTGTTAATATGATGGGTTATCTAATAAGTCTTGTCACAATTACATTTTGCTAAATGGAAGTGTGTACAAATGAAATGCTATCCTTGGTGAGTAGGCTGGGAGATACATGTCCAAAGTAAATATAAATTACACGTGTACAGGGCTTTGTTAAGTGTTAGCCATTGTTTTAAGTTTTTCTTACCTATTATTTCAGTTACGTTTTACAGCAGCTGAGATGCATTAATTGTCAGTCACATTTTTATCATTCATTTTGGGGAAATGGGGGTTTCAAGTAACTTTTCCCAGGTAGCACAGCTGGTCAACAATCGGGCCAGGCTTGGAAGCCTGACCCACGCTGTTCACCACATTGTCACTCACACACATAGGTACCAACTTTCTTTGCTACATACTGGAGTCCAGTAAGACAGAGTAGTGACTGTGATGAATAGATCTGCTTTAGGTACAAGGACTTCAAAACAAGTAACTACTCGTGATTTTTCAAATTACGCATATCACAATCCCTTTGATTTTTTAAAATTTATTTTATGGTATCTGTGGTGATAATGTCAGCTGCGCAACGCCAAAATTAAAGAATTTCATATTTAAATATAGGAGCAAGATTGAGTTTTCCTAAGCATCTGGGTGATTTTACCACACTTCCTTGGAGATAAATTGCATAGCCCACATCTAGGCAGAGGAAGTACATGAATTGTAAATAGGGTAATAAATCTGGTTAGTTTTTTTCTATGATGTTACACAATTTTGTGATGAATATAATTTAAATATTATCACTGAGCTTTAAATTAGATGGGATGTATTTCTTAAATTATGGTCAACAGACTCTCAAGGATTTTTTTTTAATTTTTTTTCAGCATTTATTTATTTTTGAGAGACAGAGAGAGACAGAGCACGAGCGGGGGAGAGGCAGAGAGAGAGGAAGACACAGAATCCAAATCAGGCTCCAGGCTCTGAGCTGTCAGCACAGAGCCTGACATGGGGCTCGAACCAAGAACTGTGAGAGCATGATCTGAGCCGATGTCAGACGCTTAAACAACTGAGCCACTCACGCGCCCCGACTCTCAAGGATTTTGAATTAATAATAAAAAAAGTATTTCCAGTAAATTCTGAATATTTTTTAATGCTTTCTAATCTATAAGACAATATAGCCAAAGATGGAGATCAATGGTCAACATTCACAGTACTAAGGTCTTCAACTAAGTAAACTGACAATGCCCACTGTCCCCTCCTAAGGAAAACTGTCCCTCGCCTAGCTTTCTGCTGAAGATCATGGCTCAGGCTGTGTTTTGAGGAAGTGGCTGACACTGATTGATCTAAATGCACACAATTGATCTAAGGTCATTGAATCTCTAAGCTTGCCGGTGCTACAGAGGTGACCTACCATGAAAATTTCTATACTAAGGTGATGGTTATTAAACTTTGCAAGAGTCTTCAGAAAAAGTTTAAAAAACTAGGGAGAAAGCCATCAAGTAGGGAGAAAAGGAGAGAGAGAAAACAGAGACACAAAGAGAAGCAATGAAGTCCTGAGGGAAAACAATATGGACTATAATACCGACACCCAAAAAGAGGAAACCAGGACAGGACGAGGGAGAAGATGAGACCCCAAAATGTCCAAGTCTTTATGCAGAGTTTGCTAGGCTAACCTAATAATACTTCCTGTTATTAAATTTTACCCCAATCTCTTTCCTTTTCCTTCTTGTCATGGTCATTCTAGAGGTGACCTCCATTCCCATACCCTTAAATATGATCTATCTGTTGATGGTTTCCAAGTATGTGAGGAATGCTTAGAGTTTAGGAAAATAAAGGAAACAGGCCAAAGGGATTAAGGCAAGGAAGAGGGAATGAGCAAATGTGTTCAGCATTGCTGTGGTTATTGACCATTAACTTTGGTAACATGAATGCCATTGGTTATTGGCAGGAACAGTTTTGGAACGGTAGAGACAAAAGCAGGATTTAAAGAGGTTGCCTACAGAGTTAGAGGAGAGCTAGATTATCAAGAAGTTGTCAATAACAGAGAAACGGGGTGGTAGTGTGCTGTGGTGTAAATGCGCCCCTCTCAAATTCATATACTGAAACCCTAACTCCCAAAGATGATGGTATTAGTAAATGGAGCCTTTAGGATGTTCTTAAGTCATGAAAGTGGAATCCTCATCAATGGGATTAGTGTTTTATGAAAGAGGCTCCTGAGAGATCCCTCACCCCTTCTGCCACATGAGGATATAAGAAATCTGCAAGAGATCTCCCACCTGACCATGCTGGCACCCTGATCTCAGACTTTGAGGCTCCAGAACTTTCAGAAATAACTTTCTATTATTTACAAGCCATCCAGTCCGTGGTACTTTGTTATAGCAGCCTGAACAGACTAAGACACAGTGGTATGAGAAAGTTGGGTCAAGGGAACATATTTTAGAATTTCAACACTTGTGGTATATTTGTATGTTTATGGGAATGTTCAAGCAGGGAGAAAAATATAATACAAGAAGAGAGAGGTCGAATGCAGAAGTAAATCCTCAAATCGACAAGAGAGGATAAGTTCCAGTGGACAAGTGAAGTGTTTCTTCATAACGTGGCCAGAGCATAAGACTTTAAAAAATGCAATTAACAACGCTGATTGTGGAAATACTGTTTATAAGAAAGCCCTACATTTATAGACTACGCATGGAACATTTTTTTAAATTGGACATTAAGTAAGCCAAATTATGGAAAGAGCCTAAATGTCCATCAACTGATGAATGGATAAAGAAATTGTGGTTTATATACACAATGGAATACTACGTGGCAATGAGAAAGAATGAAATATGGCCTTTTGTAGCAACATGGATGGAACTGGAGAATGTGATGCTAAGTGAAATAAGCCATACAGAGAAAGACAGATACCATATGGTTTCACTCTTATGTGGATCCTAAGAAACTTAACAGAAACCCATGGGGGAAGGGAAGGAAAAAAAAAAAGAGGTTAGAGTGGGAGAGAGCCAAAACATAAGAGACTGTTAAAAACTGAGAACAAACTGAGGGTTGATGGGGGGTGGGAGAGAGGGGAGGGTGGGTGATGGGTATTGAGGAGGGCACCTGTTGGGATGAGCACTGGGTGTTGTATGGAAACCAATTTGACAATAAATTTCATATATTAAAAAAAAATGAACACACAAACTAAAGAAAATTTAAAATTCAAAAAAAAATTGGACATTAAGTAGCCAAAAAAGCAGGTCTTCATACATTTCAAAAACTTATATAAACATATTCTTTGTATTCAATGTAATAAAGTCAGAAAGTAATAATGAAGAGATGATCAAAAATTTCCCCATGGTTTGGGAAATTACAAAACCCTTCTAAGTAAATCAGAGGTCAAAAAGAAACTACTATATAAGTTATGAAATACTTAAAAATGAATGATAACATAAATATCATAAATCAAAATTATAAACGACAACTAAGTTACACCTATTTTGAAGGGAAATGTATAGTTTTAAGTTCTTTAATTATAATAGAAGAAAGTCTTGAAAAAAAAGTTTAAATGTCCAACCTCATCAATTAGAAAAAGAGTAATAGAATTAAGCCCCCCAAATCAGAAGAAATAAAATAATAAAGAGCAGAGAATAGAAAAATCAGCCAAAGATAAAATTAAAAAATTAAGAAAAAAATTTGTTTTTTGAAGACATTTCTTTGTCTAAACTGGTACAGCATGAGAAGGAAAAAGAAAACACAAATAAACATTAGAGAGGAAAATGAGACATAACCAAAGATATACCAAAGATTAAAAAATAGTAAGTGAATACAATTGACAATTTTATTCTAATAAATTAGAAACTTTTGATAAAATGAATTCCCTAAAAAGTAAAATTTATCAAAATTCACTCAAAAAGACAGAAAATTAAATAGTCCTATAACCATTAAGGCATTTGCAGTTGCAATTTAAAATCCTATCATCAAAAAACCAGTCAATTTGCCCAGTCAAATTTTATAGGTAATTTCCAAAAATTCTTAAGAAAGAGATTCTTATCTCACAAAAACTCTCTCAGAGACTAGAAAGAGAGGGGAAACTTGCAAATGTATTTTACAAATTTTTCAATTTTATTTATTTTATGAGTAAAATCTCATACCAATGCCAGATGAAGATAGTATGAAAAATGAAGATGTAATTTCAGATAATTTAGTAGACTTGGTGGAAAGTCAAGAAAATCTTCTGATTGTGATGATGTTAAATCATCACTTAACAGTGTGCATGAGATTCTGGAGTTTGGGACTATGGGAAGTACAGGATCAACAGCAGGTCCGCATCTCTGTTCCTCACTCCTAGTCTTGACTCTGACCAGGTCTCCTTGGAAACCCACTGATCGAGTTTACCAGCTGAAGGATCAATGAGGGAGTCCCAGGGAATGCTGTGTACTAATTTCTTACCTACAGCATTCTTTTAGTGGGAAAGACATCTTTTATTTAAAGAAACCTACAGTTAATGACTTTCTGAAACACAGCTATACTGATGAATGGAATTTTGTAGTCCTTGAGAGACGTGAAAATTGAGTAACTGATTCATCCTGTATAGAGGGTTATTCACTTTAAATCCAAACTCATTCCAAAAGGAATAAGAGGGAAATTACATATGATGGATTTGGCACTCCCCAGACATCAATATGTTTCCACTGTTTCTTTTGTGTATCTTTTGTTAATTGTTAGAAAACTTGGTACTGGGTGAGTTTTGTGTGATAAGGGAATCTGAGTCTGACAGAGAAGATAGGAAAACTCAACATAATTAGATATTTTTTTTTCTCCAGGTTAATTTATAAATATGATACAATGACCATAAAAGCACCAATCATACATGAGAGGGGTATGTTGGGAGAAGCTGGACAAGTTGATTCTGAACTTCAATATGCAAAAATATCCAAGTAACACTAGCCAAAACTTTCCAACCCCTCCCCGCCTCCTGCTCTACGAGGTATTGGAATGTAACATAAAACTACTTGAATTAAGACTATCCGGTAATGTGTTAGTCAGGAGAGAGAGGTTATGACGAAATACAAATCATCCCAATATCTCAAAAGTTTAAATAACAGAGTTTATTTCTTGTGATGTATGTCCTCCATGAGTTAACAGTAGGTTCTACTTATCAGAATCACTCAGAGACTCAGGCTGGCAAAGCCACGGCCACGGTCACCATTCTGGTTGCTTTACCAAAAGACAAAGATATCTGAAGGATCTCAAAGTGGCAATAAATGGTACTTAGTAAACAGTTGCCTAATGGATTAAGTAATGCATATTGTATGCGTTTTCATTTCTTCAAATTTCCTTTTGTTTGCCTCCTAACCATTTAGCTTTTTTCTTTATGGGAATCTTGATATTTCTTACTGAGTTTATTCCTACGTATTTTCTCTTTTGGTGTTGTCATAAGTGGGGTTTTTATTGCTATTGTGTCTTCCAATCATTGTGTGTATGCATGAAACTTATTGGTTTCTGTATATCGATTTTGCACCCAGGTGCTTTATCGAACTATTTTGTCATTGCAATAATACATTATTACATTATTATTATATAGGTCCTGTGGAAAATGCTGTAAATGATTTGATAGCTTTGCCCAGCTGGCCAAAGGACTCCTTATCTTTGAAGCCCAGCTTTTCCTGAGACCTGTGTCCTCTGCGCCCCCACCCCTCCCCCAAGGCTTTTAGAAAGTCCCCCATTTTCCCTTTTTGGAAAGGCCTCTTTTTGTGTTAGGTTCGTGATTTCGTATGCTTTTCCACTGCAAATGGAGTTTCCGTTTGTTTCTTAATCTTCTCATGGCAATTAAGTGATTTCCCAGTAAAGAAGGTGTAAATGTCAGTTTCATGCTGCCAGGCTCAAATTATAAGCAGCACTTTGTGTTTTGATGCTCTGTTTTTAGACACTTGAATGGAATTTAATCATTCTTATTATTTACATAGTTGGGAGGAGAAAAAATCTTATTCTGTTATATGTCCTGACAACAGTCTTTCTTAAGTTCGTGTTTGAAGATTATTTTGTCTACATCTTTTAGTGTTAAAATTGACAGAAAACTGGAATGTCTACTGATGAACCATTTCCCTTTCCTCTCCCTAAGGATGAATATATAAATGAAAGCTTTATGCCTAAAAGGTTTTTGTTGATCACTTACCAAAGATTTTTGTGAATTTCAAATATAATAATGTATGAGAAAGTGTCTTGGGAACTGCAAAGCATAATACAAATGTAAGACTTATTTTTTTGTCAGATACATTGTAAGGAGAAAGAAAAAGTAAAATGAGGTGGCCAATCTTGATCTTGAGAAACATTGATAAAAATACCTGGGCTAACTAATGACCAAACTGTTTTTATGGAAAGATAGACACAGTACACAGCCAAATCTGCAAATGTCAGTATCATTAAACATATTTTTAAAAAACAATGTAAATAATCAAAATGAAACTAAAATAGCCCAGGACTGTGAACTGGAGAACCGCCCTAACGAATGCTGTGACTACTGTAAGGAAGTTGACGTGACATTTTTGAGTTTACGTTGTACATTCAGTTTTATAGACCATGTTACTACTCAAAATACTACAAACAACTTATCCAGAACCTTCTTTAAGGCTGGATAAGGCAGAAATCAAATGCATCATTTTCTTAAAATTTTTTTAATGTTTATTTTTGAGAGAGAGAGAGCAAGCAGAGGAAGGATAGAAAGAGAGGGAGACACCAAGTCTAAAGCAGGCTCCAGGCTCTGAGCTGTCATCACAGAACCCAACTCAGGGCTCGAACTCACAAACCATGAGACCATGACCTGAGCCAAAGTCAGACGCGTAACCAACTGAGCAACCCAGGTGCCCCCAGATGCATCATTTTCAATGGAACATCCTTCTTTGATGAAGCAAAATGAAGAAAATACAGTAAAATCTGGTTTGTGACCATAATTCATTCCAGAAACATGCCTGGTATCCAAAGCACTTGTGATATCAAGGGGGATTTCCCTGTAAGAAATAATGGACTCAGATGATTTGTTCTACGACCCAAAGATGTTCATATAAAAATGATTATAATTGTGTAATATAATACAAAATAATAAAGAAAATACAAAATATAAAGAAAAACAAATTAAACTGCACTTTTGAAAACCTTCGTGGCTGGTGTGAGGGAGACAAGAGAGAGGAGGGTTATTGTGTAGGACGACTTTCACTATCACTAACAGAATCACTGCGGTCTATTGGCTCAATGGGATCTTTTTCTTTTTGCACAACTTTAACAAGGAACCTATCCAATGACACTTGCTTTTGCCTTCTTTTGAGGATTTCACGGAAATGTGATATTGCATTGATGGTCACCCACAATCCTGCAGTGAGAGAGAGAGAGAGAGAGAGAACCATTGGCTCGGTTGTGATCATGTGACTTTCGGCGGCACGTACTACTCGTATTGCAAGACATCGCTCGTTTATCAAGTTAAAATTTATTAGAAATATTTGCTTGCAGGACACTCGCAGAACAAGTTACTCACAATGGAAGGTTTTACTGTAATTCATTTCAAAGAATTAAATCAGGTTCCAATCCGGATGTATGAGAAAATGCTCCCAACATAGAGAGTAGGCGAAAATAAATTGATTCCTTTTCTTTGGATGGGTTGTTAACAGCTTGGGGTTCACAGACTAAGTAGACAGACCAGGGATTAAAGACACAGTGCAGAGCCCTCAAGGAGTGGTGGGCTGGAGTCAGCGCACACAGGCACTCTTTCCAGCCCACCTGCCCGTCTCAAATCTCTGTCCTTGTCACTTTTGGAAGTGGGTCTCAGTGGGTAAATAATAACCAAACCCAGTCAAAGGAAAACTGGCCTCTGGGCTATACCTGTAAAGCAAGGTGCGTTAAGACTCTCCCTAGGGAAGTGTAGGTGATTAACAATCTGTTTTTAAAACCTTACTTCAAAGTGTGTGATCTCCATCTGGATTGTCCACAGCGTATTACCGTCTGTGAAACAGCACATGTTTATTTTTTCTAAAAATGAACTAGTCCGTACTATTTATTCCCAAGGAATAAATACAGGAAATGTATTTGCAAACAAAACAGGAATCAATGGGGAGTCATGAAATTAGTTTCTAGAAGGTTTCCAGCACTGTAGAATTCATATGCTTGCGATTTTGAAGATTTTTACTATCTTCCTATTTTCTTTTATTTACTTGCTCACGTGTTGTTACACATAGCAGGCATGAAGGGCCAACTTGTCCTTCTAAAGTGAAACACTAAAGAGAGAGTGTCTGGCTTCCTTGCTGTGGGTCCTATGGAAAAACTGAAGGCATTACAGATGTGGTTTTGTCCCATATCTGAGGGGGCAGCAAGTTCCATGAATAAAAGGAAAAAATCTCCACAGTACCTGGCGTGTAATAGGCCCACAATAAATACACTATATCCTGAATTCCAAGTCTCCTATATTTTCACACTGATACCTCTGACATCAGTGTGCCTCTTTCAGTTGGTGGCTCTGTCGGTTATAACTGAGCGCATTCTGTTTTTTAGAGGTACATAAAGAGAGGGTGCACATGGCCATCAGCAGTGTCTTAGACTTGATTAATGACAGTCGCTGTTAAATAAGTGAAGATAGTCGGGGAAGGCCATGAACTGAGACATTCCAATTTACCTTCTAGGAGATGAACCCCTTCAATCATCTCTCATTCGGTTCAGGAATCAGTGTTTCATCTTGCTGCTTGATTTGTGAATAAGAAACTCTGTTTCAGGGATGCCTGGGTAGCTCAGTGGGTCAAGCATCTGACTTCAGCTCAGGTCATGACCTCACAGTTTGAGGGTTCCAGCCCTGCCTTGGGCTCTGTGCTGACAGTTCAGAGCCTGGAGCCTGCTTTGGATTCTGGGTCTCCCTCGCTCTCTGCCCCTCCCCCACTCGTACTCCGTTTTTCTCTCTCTCTCTCTCTCTCAAGAAAGAAAACATTAGAAAAAAAATTTTAAGAAACTCTGTTTCTTTTTTTTTTTTTTAATTTTTTTTTTTCAACGTTTATTTATTTTTGGGACAGAGAGAGACAGAGCATGAACGGGGGAGGGGCAGAGAGAGAGGGAGACACAGAATCGGAAACAGGCTCCAGGCTCTGAGCCGTCAGCCCAGAGCCCGACGCGGGGCTCGAACTCCCGGACTGCGAGATCGTGACCTGGCTGAAGTCGGGCGCTTAACCGACTGCGCCACCCAGGCGCCCCAAGAAACTCTGTTTCAACACTGACAAAGGCCTTGAAAAGGACAAAGGTATCACGAGAACGTCACACCGAAGTCTGTGTCTACTTGGTGCACCACAAAATGATACAGAAGGTTATGCCATTTGCAGAGAAAAAGGTGGCATTTAGGTAAACAATCTGGGTATGTTAAGACATGTTCCCTCCCCCACGCCGGTTTCTCAACTTCAGTGTAAAAGGCAGTGGGCGGAGGTCGCTTTTAGCCTGTAACCCATGTGCTTATGCAGCCTCTCCCCTTTCTGTTTTTCTTGCATGTGGTTTAAGACCCCCCTTTGGCGGGTGGCCTGCCAGCCACCGATACCTAAAACGCCACGTTGTTCCTTTCCGTTTACCCTGTCTGTGTAGTTGTAAAGTACAGGCTGAGCTCAGCTGCAAGCATTAATCCCAGCATGTAACAGGAAGCCTGCGCGCGTGCCAGAAGCCTGGGAGGAACTCCTCTCACGCTTTTCTATCAGGCTCAGCATGGGGGGCGGTGGCACACGTGCTTTCCAATGGGTCTTTGAATCTGGCCAGAGGTCTGCGTCTCCTGCTTATATGTCGCAGGTGCTATCATAAATATTAGGAAAGGAAAACAAATCTGGGAGTGTACACAGGACTGATGGAAGAATCAATTTATAAAGCATCCGTACCCGGCAGTTCCGGGATGAAGTCAAGTCTTGGGACTCTCCGTGGGAGAGAGCTATATAAACGTTGACTTTGCAAATGCCTTTATGTTAATTTCCTGTATTACATTTATAAGGTGTAATACACATGGCCTGTTTCTACTGTACTTACAATATAAGCATTCATTCCAGAGCCAATATTTTTCGCAGGTGGTGTGTTAACTCTGCCATGTCGTGAGGCAGACCGTGTGACATGTCACCACACGAAAATGCTGCTCCCATTCGGCCATTTGCGCACGTCTGTATTTGCGTACAAATATATTTGCATCCGTGTATGTATTTCTGCCTGTGTGTTTTATTAGATACAATATGTAGAAAGCGTTAGAGTCTTTGTTTATAAAGGGATCATGACCTTTTCTACAGAAAGTGAGGAAGAGCACTTAGTAAATTGCAGTCCTACTCTGAAAGAAACTTTGTGGGGCGATTTCCATTAATATTCTCCGTGTGTCTGTCAGGACATATAGCTAGATCTACCATGATTAGCTATGGCAGCTTCAAAAATTATTGCCAAGATCATTACAATCCTATGAAACTTACTTGATTTGAGTAGCTAAATTGTCTTGTTTCTTCTTTTTTTTAAACAAACAATACAGGGGCGCCTGGGTGGCGCAGTCGGTTAAGCGTCCGACTTCAGCCAGGTCACGATCTCGCGGTCCGTGAGTTCGAGCCCCGCGTCGGGCTCTGGGCTGATGGCTCAGAGCCTGGAGCCTGTTTCCGATTCTGTCTCCCTCTCTCTCTGCCCCTCCCCCGTTCATGCTCTGTCTCTCTCTGTCCCAAAAATAAATAAACGTTGGGGAAAAAAAATTAAAAAAAAAAAATAAACAAACAATACAGAAGTTACATATAACACAAATACATGAATAGACACTTCTCCAAAGAAGACATCCAGATGGCCAACCAACAATGAAAATATGCTCAACATCACTCATCATCAGGGAAATACAAGTCAAAACCACAATGAGATACCACCTTGCACCTGTTAGAATGGCTAAAATGAGCAATTCAGGCAACAACAGATGTTGGTGAAGATCCGGGGAAAGAAGATCTCTTTTGCATTGTTAGTGGGAATGCAAGCTGGTATAGCCATTCTGGAAAACAGTATGGAGGTTCCTCCAAAAACTAAAAATAGAACTACCCTACACCCAGCAATTGCACTACTAGGTATTTATCGGAGGGATACAGGTGTGCTGTTTCTAAGGGACATATGCACCCTAATGTTTATAGCAGCACTATCAACAATAGCCAAAGTATGGAAAGAGCCCAAATGTCCATCGATGGATGAATGGATAAAGAAAATGTGGTATGTATATACAATGCAGTATTACTTGGCGATCAAAAAGAATGAAATCTTACCATTTGCAGCTACATGGGTGGAACTAGAGGTCATTATGCTAAGTGAAATTAGTCAGAGAAAGACAAATATCATATGACTTCACTCATGAGATACAAAGATACAAAACAGATGAACATAAGGGAAGGAAAGCAAAAACAATATAAAAACAAGGAGGGGGACAAAACATATTCTCTTAAATATGGAGAACAAACAGAGGGTTACTGGAGGGGTTGTGGGGGGGGGGATGGGCTAAATGGGTAAGGGGCATTAAGGAATCTACTCCTGAAATCATGTTGCACTGTATGCTAACTAACTTGAATGTAAATTTAAAAAAATAAAATAAATAAGAACAAATAAAACAAGCAAACAAACAACTGGAAGGAAGGTGGGGGATTCTTGAACATTTGATTCCAAGCTTTCTGTTTTGAAAGCAGGGCTGTGTAAAATGTGGGTAAAGAAGCTTTAGATTCAAGCCAGGTTGGCTGGGAGGTTCTCTGAAGTTTATAAATATGAGCCAAATATTGAGGAAATCAGGACTGAGGTTTGATTTGGACGTGTGCCAGTGAATTCATAGTCTAGAATGGAAACAACATAGAATGTGATACTTTTACATGGTTTCCATCCAGAACAAGGTAAGACTTCAAACAGCACACTGCCAGTAGCCAAATCAAAGAGAAGATTTCATAAAGCCATCGTGGAGCTGGGTGACACCTCTCAGCAGATGCTGAGCAGCGTGCCTGTCACCGGGGGAGAGACTGGTCTGGCGTGTCCAGGAAGGCATAGAGCTGTCTGTTCCTGTCATACCTGTGTGGGGTGTCAGCCAGGAAGCTGGAAGAGCTCCTCTTGGCTTGTACTTTGCAATTTACTTATGGCATCATTTTTGTTTCCGTGTTCTACTATGGAACTCACTCACGCCATAACTTCCGGTGTGGAGGAAAGTTAATGCCAGCTGGGTGAGGACAAGATAAGCTACTTGACAGATGGACTACTTACCTTGAGGTGAGGATTGGCAATCTAACACGAGGGTCCATAAGCCTTTATTTGTAATTTTTTAATGTTTATTTATTTTTTTGAGAGACAGAGCATGAGCGGGAAAAGGGCAGAGAGAGAGAGAGAGAGAGAGAGAGAGAGGGAGAATCTGAAGCAGGTTCCAGAATCTGAGATGTCAGCACAGAGCCCAGTGCAGGGCTTCACCCCATGAACTGTGAGATCATGACCTGAGCCAAAGTCGGACGCTCAATCTACTGAACCACCCAGGTGCCCTGGGTCCATAAGCCTTTTTAATGAAACATCACTATCAATGAAACATTTTTAAGCACAGTGTGAATTTCCATATTTATTATAGATTGGAGAACACTCTGTGGTATGGGCCTATTTTGTACACTATACATTTTAAGTGAAATGGAAATTTATAAAGGCTACCATAAAAATGAAGTAATTATTACTTTTACCTGCAAACATGGTTCATTTCAGGAGTGTTAGCTCCTCCACTTTTTTGTTCTCTTGAGCTCCTATCACAAGAGCTGTCTTCAGTCTGTGGTTTCTTTTGTGCAGGTCAGTTAAATCTAAATAATATAATCAGTAAATTGTGAGCACACATAGCTGGCAGTGCATCACATGAAGCTGAAGGGAATCAGCGAGCAAGAGGGGTTTGGCCACCCCCAGGCAGTGACTGAAAGGCGGGCCTACGCCTGCCCACTCCATCTTGTTCTATGTCCTTCACCTTGACCACACCTCCTCCCCTTGAGTAACCACCCCCCCCCCCCTCCTGCCTAACAGGACTCGGACCCTTTCCCAGCCAATCAGCTGAGGCCATAGCCATTACCTCACCAACTGCCCCTAGGCCCCAATAAAACCTTTGTCCTTTTGAAACTCGCTCTCTCTCCCTAGTATCTCACCACTGCGTCAGTGCAGGTAGGGGATTGAGCTCGAGCTAGCTCGAATAAAGGCTCTTTTGCTTTTGCATCGGACTCTGCTCCCTAGTGGTCTTTGGGGATCACGAATTCTGGGCATAACAGTGACCAATGCTCATGTTGGGTGAGAACCTAAGTGCCTGTCCATGTTCAATGCAGAAAAGCCCAAGCCCTTTCTATTTTTAGAAAAGGCAAAAATAGCTGTTAGCGCTCTGCTTTGCACCCCTGGGCACACGTGCACTTCTTGGAGAACTCCCTTGTAAGTTTCTGAGCCTAAGACAACAGTGGGCAATGGTCCGACATTGCAAGCGTTGATTTCCAAGGCAAAGTCCCATTCCATGCTAGAAGTGGATGCTTAGGAGATGAAGAAGGACACTGAGGGGTATTAGAAAAAGGTCCAGACTCTGGGCTTGTCCTTCCTTCTCTGTGTTCCCAAAGCTGAGCCTCACCACCCCCAGCAGGTCCCTAACACCCTGTGACCACCTCCATCAGAGAGTGTGTATTTCATGCCGTCACAATGGCCTGTATACTGGTCTTTTTCTCATCAGACCTTTGGTTCTATGAGAGGTGAAATGAAATGGGGTCACTCATATCAAGGGGTTTTAAAATGGAAGCAGGAGGCCATAAAGGCAATGAGCCGATGTGGGGCCTCACAGGTGGAACCATGAACTTTTGAACTGGGCCAGACTGCAAATACTCCAAGGACTCAGCACAAATACCTATAACTTGCTACAATAACAGACTTTTGTTTTGTGATAGCATTAGCGACCAATTACAGTCAACCATGCTTAGTTTTCTGCAGCCAACACCAATCAAAATCCTTTGTAAACAACATAGGCAAGCATTTCCTTTTTGTCTCCAAAATCTCCTGACTGTGGCTGCTGCCCCAACCTGTTGTACCCCGAATTGTAATTCTTTGATCCTAAATAAATGCTTTTACTTAATTATCAGCTCCTCACAATTTAGGTTGACAGTTTCTTAAGGAATTAGGGACTTTGCCTTATTCACCCCTGTATTCTTAGCAGCTTGCTTGAAGAAGAAGTCAATAAATGATTGCCAAGGGAAAGAATGAATCAAGCAGTCAATCTCTCCGTTCAGCCTTGGCTCAGTAGGCTACATTTGGAGTCAGGGTCCAGCTCTCTACTCCAACAGGGGACAGGAGAGAAGAGGGAAGTAAGATCTGGGCTGACTTTCAGCCAACTGAGCTAGCTCCCAGTGTACACATTAGTAATTAGAAGTTTCAGGGGTGCCTGGGTGGCTCAGTCGGTTGAGCGTCCGACTTCGGCTCAGGTCATGATCTTGGGGTTCATGAGTTTGAGCCCCACGTCGGGCTCTGTGCTGACAGCTCAGAGCCTGGAGCCTGCTTCAGATACTGTGTCTTCCTTTCTGTCTGTCTGTCTCCCTTCATACTCTGTCTCTTTGTGTCCCTCAAAAATGCATAAATTTTTTTTTAAAAAGTTTCAACCTGATATTTAGTTAGGAATCCTACCAGAATGTGGGTAACATGGGAACCACAGCACCACCCCAAGTGCATGCAAATGTCTGCAAAGCGGGGTTGTTCAACAAACGCTCTTTCCCAGTGCTGTTCCTACCCTCTGGATGTCCACCTCCAGAGTCTCTCTCACATAGAAATTCTCTAGTCCCTTTGTGTATGTGCTGCTGTCAATGGAGCAGAAGGGGAGTGCGATGGAGTAGGGAGAGGGAGCAGAAGGGAGTAGGGAGCAGGGTGAAGAAAAACATCCAGAAGCCCCAGTGCCAGGAGGCTGCAGGAATGGCTGGACACTGGGGACCAAGAAAGCCCAAGCTTCCAGATTTTTCATGTTGCAGAACTCAAGGTATAACATGTTTGGAAGGGGTGAGAAAAGCAACTAAGGAGGAAGAGAGTGAGAGCGGGGAAGGCTACTCAGGCCCTGCTGATCGGCACCCAAACCTTCCTTCCATCAGAGAGACCTGGGAACAGTTGTAACCTTATCCATGACAATCCTGCAAGGGACATGGATGGCTGAATTGGTGCAAATGACCTGGAATTGTTGCTGAGTTCCACCTGTGTCCTGGGGTATAGGGAGGCCTCTGGCCGTGGAATTGCATGCATTATGCCTGCACTCTCGGGTCTATGGCCCTTGCACTGTAGATGTTGCCAGCATGCTCTCTCCTGGGTGGGGGTGACAACCACATGAGGTGCCAAGTGCTGAGCCCCTTAGCCTGTGCGGCCCTGCAGTCCAGCTGTGGTATTCAGAGTATTAGAGGCATAGGTGTTCTCTGAGGAGCCCCAGTACAACAGAAAGGGATACACCAAGGGAGGGAAACTCTCACCTTGGGATTCTTGTATTTTATAGTTGATTAAGTACATGACAACTTCTTCTAAATTTTTACTCCAGGTCCACAAATGGGAACATATACCATTGTGAGTGGGTAGTTATAAGATATAATTAATTGAGAGGGATTAACACTGGATTATTATACAGTATTGCTGGAAGGATCAAGTTCATTGGGTGTAGTACAGCATAGCAGAAAAAAAAACATAAGAGTGACTGCTGTCTCCTAAGTATAAACGTTTTCTTCATCATGGAATCATCTCATCTACCATTTTTGCTCGTATCTTTGCCTGTCTATAACCTCCACGTCAGTTCTCTGTTTGTTCGTCTTCTTGTGAAGCATGCCGCCGTCCATTCCAATATCTGGATTAACTAGGCATCAATCATTTCACATACCTTTACGGAGGGACTTCTTGGCGGTAAGCTCTATCTGTGCCAAGTGCTGGGGATACAAACATCAAGGGCATTACACTTGCCCTTGAGTAGTTTACTGTCTCGTAGGGAAGAAAAACACATAAAGAGTTACTGAACCTAAGTATCCATCAATAGATAAATGGATAGAGAAGATGTGGTGTGTATACATATACATATACACATACATATACATATATATGTATATACACACAACAGAATATTACACAGCCATAAAAAAGATTGCAACAACATGGATGGGCCTAGAGGGTATAATGATAAGTGCAATAGGTGAGCCAGAGAAAGACGAATACCATATAATTTCACTCATCGGTGGAATCTAAAAAACAAAACTAAAGAACAAATAAAAAGCAGAATCAGACCTACAAATAAAAAGAACAAACTGATGGTTGCCAGAGGGAGGAGGAGAGAGAGGGTGGGCAAAATGGGCCAAGGGAGTGGGAGATACAGGCTTCCAGTTATGCAGTGAATAAGTCATAGGAATAAAAGATACAGCACAAGGAATGTAGTCAATGATATTATACCCGTGTCGTATGGTGGCAGATGGGTGCTACACTTGGGGTGAGCGCAGCAAAATGTGTACAGAAGTTGAATCACTGCACAGTACATCTGTAACTAATGTAATATTGTGTGGCAACTATACTCAAAAATAAAAAAATAAAAAAGGAGAGTTACTGATTCTAAAATAGAAATAGCTATACGGATAAGGAAGGATAAGTCTTTGAGAGAGGATTGATCCAATTCAGCACAGCTCTTGAATCGGCTCACATTTTTTTTTTAATATCGTTATTGCCACCACCTGGGTCTAAATATTATCATTTTTTTTGCTTCATTTTTGCAATCACCCCTAACCATCTTTCTGTATCTGCTCTTTCTGCCTACTATTCCAGTCTCCAAACTGCCACTGTGTGGAAGCAAATATGATTATGTGTTCCTCTTGCTTACAACTCATCATGTCCCATTGTCAAGGATAAAATTATACAGGGACTTACGTGACCTTCCTGCATTTCCTCCCTCGTTTCGCCTCCTCCCTCTTACAGCCCAAACTCTTGCTTTCATGCTTCCATGTTTTCATTTCGCCTTGGGCCTTTGCTGAATGTCTCCTCTGCTCCACTTTTAAGTTTCACTCATCCTTCTGATTTCAGTTTGGGGACCTTCCTTACAGAAGCTTCCCCTGCGCTCCTAGACTTGATTCCAACCCTTGTTAAATACAGCTGTGGCTCCCTACATTGCCCTTTATAGCACTTATCCCCATTTATTCTGCGCTGATTTGATCAATGTTTGTTTCTTTAAAGAAAAGAAAGAGCCAAAGCCAGTAGAAGGAACAGCAGAAATAAATGAAATAGAGACTTAAAAAAAAAAACAGATCAATGAAATCAAGAGCTGTTTCTTTGAAAGTAGACAAAACTGATAAACCTTTAGCAAGATGTATCAGGAAAAAAGAGAAAGGATCCAAATAAATAAAATCAGAAACAAAAGAGAAGTAATAATTGACATCACAGAACTACAAAGGATTATAAAAGAATACGATGAAAAACCATATGCCAACAAGTTGAACAACCTGAGTAAATTCCTAGAGACATACAGTCTCCAAAAGTGAATCAGGAAGAAATAGAAAATGTGAGTTGACGGACTACCAGTAACAAAATTGAACTGGTAATCAAAAAACTCCCAAGCAGCAAGAGTACAGGGCCATATGGCTTCACAGGTAAATTCCACCAAACATTTAAGCAAGACTTAATACCATTTTTTTTTCAAACTAGTCCCAAAAATAGAAGAGGAAGGGAAACTTCAAAATTTACTCTTTGAGGCCAGAATTCTCCGGATACCAAAACCAAAGGCACTACAAAAAGAAAGAAAGAAAGAGAAAGAAAGAAAGAAAGAAAGAAAGAAAGAAAGAAAGAAAGAAAAGAAAAGAAAAGAAAAGGAAAGAAAAGAAAACTATAGGCTAATATCTTTGATGAACAGAGATACAAATATCCTCAACAAAATATTAGAAAACTGAATTCAACAATACATTAAAAGGATCATTCACTACGATCAGTGGGATTTATTCCACAGATACAGATGTGGTTCAATATTCACAAATCAGCAGTGCGAAACATCACGTTAGCAAAAGGAAGGATATAAACTGTATGGTCACCTTACAGATGAAGGAAAAGCACTTGAGAAAATGTCATATCTGTTCATGATAAAAAACAAAACACAAAACAAAACAAAACTCTCAACAGAGTAAGCTTAGAGGTAACATATCTCAACATCATAAAGGCCATATAGGGGCACCTGGGTGGCTCAGCTGGTTATGCCTCTGACTTGATTTTGGCTCAGGTCATGATCTCATGGTTGGTAGGATCGAGCCCTGCATCAGGCTCTGCACTGGCAGCGTAGAGCCTGCTTGGCATTCTCTCTCTCCCTCTCTCTCTGCCCCTCCTCTGCTCTCTCTCTCTCTCTTATAAATAAATAACAATTTAAAAAAATTAAGGCCATATATGAAAAACCCACAGTGAACATCACACTTGATGGGGAAAAGGAAAAAGGTCAGGAATAAGACAAGGATGTTCACTCTCACCACTTTTATTCAGTATAGTGCTAGCTGCAGCAGTCAGACAAGAAAAGAAATAAAAGGCACCTAAATCAGTAATAAAGAAGTAAGACTATCACTATTAGCAGATACCATGATACTATATGTAGAACACCCTAAAGACTCCACCAAAAAACTACTAGAATTGGTAAGTGAATTCAGGAAAGTTGCAAGATGCAAAATTAACATACAGAAATCGGTTGCTTTACTTTTTTTTGTTTTGTTTTGTATTGTTTTCGTTTTTGAGAGAAAAAATGAGTGGGGTGGGAATAATAGAGGGAGAGGGAGAGAGAGAGAATCTTAAGCAGTCTCCCCACCCAGCATGGGGCCCAATGTGGGGCTTGATCTCACAATGCTGAGATCATGACCTGAGCTGAAATCAGGAGTTGGATGCTTCACCGACTGAGCCACCCAGGTGCCTGATATACAATAATAACAAAGTAGCAGAAAAAGAAATTAGGGGAAAGAATCCCATTTATAATTGCACCAAAAATATTAAAATATTTAGGAATAAATTTAACTAAGGATGCAAAAGCTCTATACTCTGAAAACTATAAGACACTGATGAAAGAAATTGAAGATGAGACTCAAAAAATGGAAAAATATTCCATGCTCATGGATTGGAGAACTAATATTGTCAAAATGTCCAGTAGCATACCCAAAGCAATCTATAGGTTCTCTAACAAAATACCAATACAATTTTTCACAGAGCTAAAACAAATAATCTTAAAAATTTGTATGGAACCACAAAAAATCTTGAGTAGCCAAAGTTATCTTGAGACAAAAGAACACAGCTGAAGGTGTCACAATCCCAGATTTCAAGATATACTACAAAGCTATAGTAATCAAAACAGTATGGTACTGGCACAAAAACAGATCCATAGAACAAAGTAGAGAGACCAGAAATAAACATATGCCTATGTGGTCAATTAGTCTATAATAAAGGAACCAAGCACATGGAATGGGGAAAAATCTTTTCAACAAATAATGTTGGGAAAACTGGACAGCAACATGTAAAAGAATGAAACCGGACCACTATGTCATACAGTACACAAAAATTAACTCAAAGTGGATTAAAGACCTAAATGTGGGGTCTTAAACCATAAAACTCCTGAAAGAAAACAAAGGTGGTAATCTCTTAGACATCAGCTTTAATAACATATTTATGGATTGGTCCTCCTCAGGCAAAATAAATAAAAGCAAAAATGAACTATTGGGACTACATCGAAATAAAAAACTTTCCTCAGCAAAGGAAACTATTAACAAAACAAAAAGGCAACCTAGTGAATGGGAGAAAATATTTGCAAACAATATGATCAATAAATGGTTAATATATAAAATATATAATAATTTATACAGCTCCACATCAAAAAAAAATCTGATTGTAAAAACAGGCAGAGGACTTGAATAGACATGTTTCTAAAAAGGACACAGATGGCCAACAGACAATGAAAAGATGCTCAACATCACTAATCATCAAAGAAAGGCAAATTTAAACTACAAAATATCACTTTATACCAACCAGAATGGCCAGTTAATAAAAAGACAAGAAATAACAAGTGTTGATAAGGACGTGGAGAAAAAAGGAACCCATGTACTTTTTGTGGGAATGTAATATGGCACAGCCATAATGGAAAACAGTATGGAAGTTCCTCAAAAAATTAAAAATAGAAATACCATATGATTCAATAATTCCACTACTAGGTATTTACCCAGAGTAAATGAAAACAGTAATTCAGAAAGATACATGCCCCCCCCCAAGTTTATTGCAGCATTATTTACAATAGCCAAGATATGGAAGCAACCCAAATGTCCGCTGATAGATGAATGGATCAAGAAGATATGATATACCTTTTCACACCATCATCATTGCCGTCGTAGATGGTAGACGCTCTTCACCATCCCTCTCTGTTACCAGGATGGTATATCTCCCCCATCTGCTAGGAGTGTTGGTTCTGCCATAGCTCACTGCTAGGGCTCTCTGCAGAGCCAATATAATGGAAGACTATTCAACCATAAAAAATAATGAAATCTTGCTATTTGTGGCATAGATAGACCTAGAGGGTATTATGCTAAGTGAAATAAGTCAGACAGAGAGAGACAAATACCATATGATTTCACTTCTATGTGAAATCTAAAAAACAAAACGAGTAAACAAACAAATAAAAAACCAAACCGAATCTTAGGAGAGAAAACTGGTGGTTTCCAGAGAAGAAGGTGAGGGAATCGGTGATATTGACGAAGGGGACAAACAGGTACAAACTTCCAGTGGCATTTGGCTGGCTCAGTTGGAAAAGTGTGCGAGTCTTGATCTTGGGGTCATGGGTTTGAGCCCCATGTTGGGTGTAGAGATTGCTAAAAAAATAAGCTGAAAAAAAAGGTACGAACTTCCAGTTAGAAAATAAATAGGTAACATTTATGAAAAGTACAAGTAGGGCATACAGTCAATAATATAATAATAATTTTAATATTGTTGGTGACAGATATAACTACACTTATTTTGGTGAACATGGAGTAATAATAATAATCATGTACAGAATTATCAAATCAATATGGTGTACATTTAAAACTAATATAGCATTGGGTATCAATTATACTTCAATAATAAATTTTTAAAAAGAAAATAAAGTAAGGAATAGGGTAAAAAAGAAGGACTTTCTCGGCAAAATATTTGATTCCTTTATAGGCCCCTTGAGGGAATAACTTGTCTTTTATTTTCAAGGAACCAGATTAACATTTACTCGCCCAATGGTACAATCTCCTCTTCTTCTGGGAGGCGAAGGGTTCACACAGCCAAGGAGAGAACGGGTATGTTCAAAAGACCATGACAGACATTATACAAGCCTGCAGCTTGAAATCCCCCAGATTTACATCCCTCAGAGCTATTTTTTTCTCCACACATGATCTGGGATTTCCCTCACTGCCTTTCAAGCCCAGTGATATGACCACTCAGGGCTACTGCATCTATGGTAGAGATGATTCCTTGTAGAGGGGACATTATTTGGGTCCAATTTGGAATGGTCCAGGTGGGGTGGCAGATGGGGGATGGTGCTGGCCTTTCTACTCTAGAAAAGCTGAAATCTTCTATGAGCCTGTTCTGTATTATTTATCTGGCTATAGAATGTCAAGTGGGCAATTAATACATACTTAGTAGTAGTAGATTCCTTTACTCGGAACTTCTTATAGTGCAGTGGGAATGATTACTTCTCATAGAGAACTCAAGTCCCATGGGACTCATTTGCAATTTCCTGATCTAAAGATGTCCGGAACTAAACAAGCAAGTTTGTGCTGCGTGGTTTGGTGCTGACTCTTAACTCCTCTTCGCATGGCACTTCTGACCTATGACATGCAAAATGATACTTCCCTTAGACTTCCCTGAACCTCAGTGTGTATAAATCGAACCAAGTTTCCCTTGAGACTTTGCTAAAAAATGACTTGGTGACTAGGAGGAGATGATCTTTCCAGAAACATGGTGGTGGCTACATTATGTACAAAATTTGAGCAACAGACCAGTGACCAAGAAGCTCAGCCCAACATTGTCCTACTTTTATTGAATTTGTAACCAGGTAATTTCATTTCTTAACCTGTATTTTCCCATCAGCAGGAAAAAGCTGATGGGCCCTTTTCAATCTTCTTTGTTCCACGGTGAACCATATTGCGATGTCTTAAGAAAAGGTCTAACTGCACGTTCTCCCGGACTGTAGAGACCAGCTGATTTGTGTTCCTTTTGGATGAAAATGGGGAGTTATCGACACCATGATTCCATGTGAGTTAGAATTCCGGAACTTCAGAAAGCATAACAAAATGGAATAAGGTGCTAACTGACTTTAATCCTGGAAGAGACCATTTGTAGATACTGTTGGGAGAGAGAGTCCCCAAGTTATCAACATCAAGAATAGCAGTGACCCACCATCATCTACAGTCAGGAAAACAAGTCTACAGTCATACAGCAACTCTACTATGACATCACATACTCTATGCTGTCCTGTCCCCTGCTGGCCCCCACTGGCTGACCTTCTCACACCATCATCACTGCTGTAGTAGATGGTAGACACTGCTGGTGTTATTCACCATCTGTGCCACTTACCAGGATGTTATATCTCCTCCACCTGCTGGGAACGTTGCTTCTCAATAGCTCATTGCTATGGTTCTGTGGAAATCCAATGAGAGCCCTTTGGCTGCATCCCTCCCCATTAAGACTAGCGTACTTGCCTCATTGGAGGCAACACACCCTCTCCCTTGCCAAAGAACAGGCCAAAAGTAGACTCAAACCAAGACCACATCTTGCTTGGTCCTTTCCGTCTACCTTATCCTGCTTCCCTCCTTCCCTCACAGAGTTTTTCTGAACAGAATTTTCTTAACCAATCAGACACACTTGAAACCCTGCCCCAGCCTCTGCTTCTGGACACTGCCGGAGCATTTTCTGGTGCCCCACTGCTGGAATTTTTATTTGATGCTCTTTGCCTTCTGAATTTCTGCCCTCATCATTCCCATATCTTGAATCTATGCCCTGCACTCTGCCAGGAAGGAGGTCTTTCTTTCAAGACCTAGTTTCTTTCAAGAAGGAATCACATAAGCCCACATTTGTAAGAACTCTCAGTAATGCTGCTACTTGAGGAGCACTCCAGGTCTGCCGCCTTAGTATGGCTCACCCAAGCCCTGCTTCACAGATTTACTAGAGACCATGGCTGCACTGAGCTCCTATTCTGAAAAGAGAGGGCCTATGGCATTTGGGTTGCAACTTTTAATATAAATAACTATTTAGAGTGGTTAGACACAACAATAGCCACATTCCGGGCTATAAATTTATGTAGCACTTACCAGAAGAAAATGAACTTTTCATACCAGCATTTACCAGTTTACCGAAAGGACAGTTTTTCACAAGCAATAAATTCTCTGACCATACACGGATCTCCAGATGAGGAGCTCTGGTCAAAAATTGTGGAAGCTTTGAGATTTTCCCCTACTTGTAAGCTAACAACTTAGCCAGTCAGAGTTTCATGGATACTGACAGGGGACACAAGATGGCTGGGTCAGAGACAAAGGACTTCACCACAATAGGAATATTTGGGAAATTTATATTTTCTTGCACTGGTTCCCTGAGCCCCAAGCCCCTCAAACTGACGGACAATGAATTCAACAGCCCTCAGGTGGCCAACCATTGATGGGTCTCAGTAAAAGCCTCAGTAAAACGGCATAAATCCAAAAGTAATGTGTTGAGATATGCTGTTTTGAGTCTGGTGAATGTGATCTATCAATATAGCTTTCTGTAAACACAACTTGATTCATCTGTAGAAGTTAGAGAACCTTGAGTAGAGGTGCTTTGAGTATTTTTTTTTTTTTTTACCTATTTGTTACATCTAGGTTGTTTCTATTGGCATTGTGTCAGGAGCTAGAGAGTGGTCATTTCACTTGAGCACATTCCCGGGAAGAGTGTTCACAATGTTGATGGAAGGAGTATGAAAATGGCTTTAAGTGCCAATTCAAAAGGTGGAAAACTTACTTTCTTGTGCAATTTGGGGGTCTGACTTGAAGAGCTGACTCAATGGATAAACCTCTTGCAAGAAGATGGATATCAGGAATGGCTGGGTCTCAGCCAGCAGCTTGGCTTCCATTTCAGTGACTGCAAAGGACTTACAGGAGCCTGAAGGGTTGTGAACAGAGATACCTGGGCATGAGCCTCTGGTTAGTCCATGAGTGAGCTTTAGAAAGCTCACGACCCCCTGAAACCATAAGTAAAATTTTGTATGTATGAACTTCTGAGCAATTTACCCTTGGGGATAGAGGATCCACAGGTCTCAACAGATCTGACTGTGGTTATTAACCCTCCAAGAGTTAAGCACCACCAAGGACAATAGAAGGCATTTTTGATCCAGAAAATGTAAGGGCTATCATTCAAGTTTGCTGATTAGACCATAAGAGAAGCTTCTTTACAACTCTCAGGTCTGGGTCAGATAGACTTTTTTGTCTAACCTCAGCCAATAGCCACCTTCTAATCGGGCTTGCTGTGGCACTCACTGCTGTTAGCTTGTCCCCTTCTTAATAACAGCGCTTGGATTTCCTTCAGGTTGTGGTTGCCAAGCACTTGAGCAGAGTCTGGGCCCAACCCCACCCCAGGTTCCAAAGCCTTATTCACCTCCCAGGTTTATTTGGGGCATGGGCATGAGATGATGTTCCCGTCAATGAGAAGTAAGGGGAGTGGTAACAGAGTGTCGAGGGAAGATTTTCCCAATCTAAGCAAAGGTCAAAAACCAGATCATTCTGTCTCTCTCCCCTCAGATCTTGCTATGTGAGGACAGGATATTTGGAGCTGAGAAAGCCCTCTTCCAAACATGAGGGAACCAGGCTTGAGGAGGAAAGACAAATATAGAAAAGTATGAATCCAGGGGCGCTTGGGTGGCCCAGTCAGTTAAGCTTCTGACTTCAGCTCAAGTCATGATCTCGCAGCTCACAAGTTCGAGCGCCGTGTCGGGCTCTGTGCTGACAGCTCAGAGCCTGGAGCCTTCTTGGATTCTGTGTCTCCCTCTCTCTCTGCCCCTTCCCCTGCTTGTACTCTGTGTGTGTCTCTCTCTCTCAAAAATAAACAAAACATTAAAAAACTTCAGAAATGTATGAATCAAGGAGCGCCTGGGTGGCTCCATCGGTTAAGTGCCGACTTGGGCTCGGGTCATGAGCTCACAGTTTGTGAGTTCAAGCCCCGCATCGGTCTCTGTGCTGACAGCTCAGAGCCTGGAGCCTGCTTCAGATTCTGTGTCTCCCTCTTTCTGCTCGTGCTCTGTCTCTCAAAAATAAATAAACGTTAGAAAAAATTAAGTAGTGTATGAATGCAGGTTGCTGGGGAAACTGTAGAGACACTCCACTAAACAAAAACAATTGATTTTTGTTACAGATTGTTATATGAAATGACAATTTCCCCTTTATAAAAGCGGTTAGAGGTAGGTGTTCTGTTATGTGTGACCTAAATCGCCATAAATGATGTGTTTGTCATCAGAACAGGGTGAGAAAGTACAAACTTCCAGTTATAAAATAAATAAGTCACAGAGATGAAAAATATAGCATAGGGAGTATAGTCCATAATATTGTAATAACTTTGTAAGGCAACAAACGATAACTACTTTTCATGGTGAGGACTGAGCAATGTATAGAATTGTTGAATCAATATGTTGTACACCTAAAACTAATGTAACATTGTATATCAATTCTATTTCAATAATAAGTAAAACAACAACAAAAATAATATGGGAAAGCACACGACATGGTGGGGGGGGGTGGGTAGGCATGAATTAGGAAGCCAACGTTAGGTGACAAGATTTGGGGGCTCCTCTTGGCAGTGTCCCAAGGCCTGAACCTTCGGCCCCTCAGGTTCTGTCTATGGAACCTCTGCCCCACGATCCTGCTCAGGGTCTATGAGCATCATCGCGGAAGTTAATTCCAGCAAAGGCGTCCTTGACCCAAGCAGCATCTCTCACGGGCTCTTTGTACAGCAAGTGAAACCTTTTACTACTTTATTGTTAGCAGTAAAACATCACCTTAGTGGACACGCCTCAACTGCTGGCCCATTTTTACTACAACCTAACTCAGCAGGTCTGATACATGAGTATCTCCACCTCAGCAACAAACTCAGCTGGTATGTGAAGTCAGCCCTGAGGAATTCAACAAAACCACCCCCTGTCCTCCCCACCCCCCACCACACACCCCCTGCATCAATCACTTGGAACCCCGGGCCAAGCCCCACCCCTCTAGACCAGGTCCCTGCTCAGCCTCTCACCTGGTTCCCTGCCTCCAGTCCTGTCCTTTCAATGGAGTCTTTCAAAGGCAGCCCCCACCTTGCCTCTCAAAGGAAATCCTTCTCAGTCTCCTACTTAAATCTCTTTTCTGGCTTTCAGTGACTGTCAGGAGAGAATCGAAAAGCCTTATAAGCTTTGCAGGGCCCCCCACGGGCTTGTCCCTACCTGTCCCTTGGGCTTCACCTTTTCCCACCCCTCGTCCTTGCAGGAGCATTTCACAGGCTCCAGGCTTCAAGGACATGTTCTTATTTCCTGTCTGGGCCTGTGGCCCCACACCCCACCCTTCTGCTTAGTTACTTCTGGCTCAGTTCCCCCCACCATTCCCAGTTCAGGAGGCGCTTCTTTCAGGGGTACACAGTGACCTCCACATTCCCTTCACCTTCCCTTTTCTTCTCTGTGATAGCACAGTCTTCCAACATCATTGGCATTTTTTTGTCTCTCTTCCCTGCTAGCCTATAAGCCTAATAACACATAGCGGTCTATTGGCCGCCATTGATAATACTTCATAGTTTTTATCTTATTTATTTTAAGTAGGCTTCATGCCCAGTGTGGAGCCTCATGCTGGGCTTGAACTCACGACTCTAAGGTCAAGACCTGAGCTCAGATCAACAGTGGGGCACTTAACCAACTGAGCCACCCAGGCACCCCATTAATGCTTTTAAAATGACAGAACAGCAATATTTCATACGTATTGCGCACTTACCGCGGGCTACCTATTGTTCTGAACCTGCATGTATATCTCATAATCCTCTCTCTCAGTGAGAGATAGATATGGTAATAGCCTCATTTTACAGTCAAGGAAACCAAAGTGCAGAGAAGTTAAGTAACCCGCTAAAGATGGCACAGCCAGAAAGTGGTGGGCTTCTGGGAGAAAATGGTCAATTACTTTTTAAATGAATGCAGTTCTAACTCTGGAAGGTAGGTGTTCTTATCCTCCTTTCACAGATAAACAAACTGAGGTGCAAAGGTGGGAATAGTTATCCAAGTTGTCCTGAGGAAGAAGAGTACAGAGCGGGGCTTAGAACTCAGGTATGTCCTGCCATGGAGCCTTGGCCCACCTCCCAGTGGCTCTACTCTTGGGATCCTTCCATGTCACCACTTTCTGCCACGCATATCATTGTTTTCTGCCACCAGGGGCAAACGAAAAATATCCCTGAAAAGAAAGAGGGTCATATAGGTAGGAATTAGTCAACAAAACAAAGTAATTTTTGTTAGTCCCTCTGTCATGGGATGTTTCCCGTGGAAACTCTAGACACACGGTTTGCAATTAGGTACTTGAAGTAGATTCAGCATACTTTAGAATTATCTCCTCAAATTATTTAACGACTGAACCTTCTTAGAATATACTCTCATATTTCACGTCCTTACAAAGACTATATTTTAAACAGTAAGAAAGATCAAATCACAAGGCATGCCATACATTTTGTTAAAGCTGACACATTCTTAGAAATTCCTTTCTATATTTTTTCAAAGGTTTATATAAAGACCTTACTTGGGATGTTTTTAATTGTCTGAGTCTGTTACTCGTTGGAGATGAATTGCCTGATTTAGTGATATTACGGTATTTAACGTAGACTGTTTTTCTTTAAAAAAATAGAACTTCCTTGCAAAACATTCCAGAGCAACGTTTGATGCTAACCAGAAGCCAATTCAAGTAGATTCATTAAAAGTGAAGTAAATGGGAACTTCTCAAATACAGATTAAATGAGACAAGGCAAGTTTCTGCTTTGCTAGATAACTTTAATTTCACATAAAAACACGCAGTGAGAGTCAATACTCCAGGTGATTTCTAAAATGCTGGGAACCTCCTTTCACAATTTGAAACTTCTTGTTTTGTTGTATGAGATCCTGAGAATAACCGCACTTAGCTGAATAAATCAACATCAGGTAGCTGTTTAAGAAGGTCAAATTCTTAATTTCAAGGTTGGTCTTGATTTCGAATTCTCATTTTCTAGTAAGAAATATATAAGGGTTCTTAATGTAAGGCTTAAAGGACATAGAAATATATCAATAATCCAAAACATAGTTGCACACTAGGAAAAAAGTCCTAAATTGTACAATATCAAGAACCAAAGGTCCTATCGAAGCCCAAGTCTGGCTATTTGGAACTCATCAGGTCTTTGTCTTTGAATTACTGTAGGAAAAGTTTGCACTAACCTAGAAGTACCTGGTAAGCAAACTTAGTCCTTTATAGTATGCTGGGAAAATCAGGAATATATATTTTGGAAATCAGTGCATGAGGATTTGGTTGTTTGTTCAAAAATAAGCAGTTAGACGTATAAGTTACAGAGCTAGGAAATTGTCTGAAAACAGAGACTCTTTCAAGGTTGTGTTCAAATCTTTGATCCTAGCTAATTAGGATTGCTGTTCCTTCTTGGTGGAAAAAGAAAAAAAAAAAAAAAGTCTTCTCCAGAAAGATCTCTGACAAAGGTTGGATTTCAGTGGGAAATTTTTAAAATCAGAAACTTTTTGGTGTTTAGATAAGGATTTAGGCCAACGTTGTGGCCTTATGAAACTGAACAAGTCAAAGATTCTCCAAAATTCAACTCAAGGTGTTCTTAATGATAAATCAGATATTTTTTTTAAGTTGTTATTTATTTATTTTTGAGAGAGAGAGTAAGAGGGGGAAGGGCAGAGAGAGAGGACAACAGAGGATGGGAAGTGGGTTCTGCACCGACAGCAGAGAGCCCGACTTGGGGCTGGAACTCACAAACCATGAGATCATGATCTGAGCCCAAGGCACACGCCTAACCGACTGGGCCCCCAGGCGCCCCCCCCCCCCCCCCCCCCGCCCTTGATGATAAAGATACTATGATTAACAGATGAAAGGCAGGAACAAACGGTTTAATGATAGACATACTAGATGGGGTCTGCCTGGTTTTTCAAAGAAAACTTTGTTGAATACAGTCAGGCTTACATACAACAGCAGAGTGGAATAGTTGCCGTCATATGGCCCGCAAGGCCTAAAATACTTACCTTTATAGAAACAAATCTGCGGCCACTAGACTAGATAGATTATCTGTGACCTCAGCTGAATTGCAGAGCTCAGTGCTGTTGGAGTGATTCTCTCGACTCCCACCCAACCATCCTGGGCACGGGCTTTCTAGGCAGGAAAACATTCCCTCACCTCAGATAACTCTTAATTTTTTCAATTCATTTTTTTGCTTTTTGGAGTTAGAGTTCCTATTTGAGGTTTTTTTTGTCACCACTTCTAGGATCCTAGTCTATACTGTGTTTTGCTTTCCAAGTTTCTCTCTGTTTTAAAGGCTGAATTCAAGTCATGCTGATTTGCGTCCCAGCAGCGAATGTGGTATGAAGACAGGGTGTACCCGTGGAGCCAGCAAGTCTGGACTGATGTCGCCGTGAGGCCACTGTCAAAGAACTAAAAATGCTCTTTCTTTGGGTGCCTGCAAGGCTAATTGGAGTTGATCAGTTCCTCCCCTCCCCCCCAGTCATTTCTACAATGCAGTGAGAGAAAAACTGTGGGGAAAAGAAAAATTGTTTGAAAGTCAGAGGGCTATTTTAACTAAACAGGATTTCTGGAAACAAAACGTGGGATATCTTCAGAGGACAAAGCCAAATGAGCACGTATTTGTTGAGGGTCTTCCCTGAGAAAGGAAATGGAGCCCGGCTGAGCCAAGTAGAAAATCATGCATCATGACCATGCTGCGTGTGGACCTGAACCAGCCAGGGTCAGGGCGGCGAGGGCGTCGTGGGAAGCTCCTGAGCCACCAAACAGGCACGTCCATCCTCCCCTGTCATCTGTCTTCCTGAACTTTCTGAACTTTCGTGAACTTGGAGTTTCCAGCTCATAGGCAGAAAACTGCATCTACAATTGGCTTCTCCCCAACCATGATCTTAGCTGGATGAAAACCTAAAAAGCAGGGCATCCAATTTCATCAGCGAGCACATAATTTAACATGCTGCAATTGAGCACGACTTGGCAGCAGAAAAATAGTTAAGAACAAACCCTCTGCTGTGAGCACTCGGCTATCAGAAGCAATTCATATTGATGTGTCTACATTTTTCAACGGCGAAGCGGATTAGGAAGGCAGTCTCCGTCTCCAGCAATGCACCGTCTGACGGATTTAGCCTGCCTCTCCTTTGAAACTTACTGACAGATTTGCAGCCTTCACGATTCCACTGATGTTGGTTATTTCTGAATGTTTGTCTTACTAAATGCTCAGTAGTATGAAAAGGTTCTCTGGGGAAGCTTTTCTTTTCTAAAAGCACGCTCTTGTCTCGGACAAATGGCCAACTCTTTTTGACTCTTTCAAATTCTTCAAAATTCAGTGGGAGAAACAAATTGAAGGATCCCTCTTTGGGTGTTTTAACAGCGGGTACCAGGGGATTGGGGAAAACATACATTATTATTCAGTTAATGTGGAAACAGACACCTAGCACAACCATTCATCTGCTTTTATGGGGAAAGAGACGTAAATAGAAAAAAAACAGGATCTGCATGCACCTAGAGGTTTCCCTTCAGGGTTCCTGTTGCTCTGCCTCTCTCTAGCATCCCTCGGTCCCCCCTCCCTGTCCCCCGCCCCTCCCCAGGCCCACCTTCCATCTCTGAAAAAAAACAACTCCCTCTGCATTTCTTTTGCTGGTTTTCCTTCTTCAGCTTCATGCTAAAATACCAGCATCTATTCTCGGCTTATCTGCTCCCGAGGCGTGGACGGTCACCTCTGACATGTAGCCCCCTAGACGCTCCTCGAATCCAGGTTCCCCGTTTCCAGCTGCCTATCGGGCACCTGCACTAAAATGCACCTGCACGACGGTGGCTGCGCACCGGATCTGCCGGGGCCCTGCCTCTCTCCTTACTGACGTCCAGTAAA
Source organism: Felis catus (assembly GCF_018350175.1). Classification (NCBI taxonomy): domain Eukaryota; kingdom Metazoa; phylum Chordata; class Mammalia; order Carnivora; family Felidae; genus Felis; species Felis catus. The sequence goes on along the minus strand of NC_058379.1, from coordinate 33,586,032 downwards.
AGAGGTTCTTGCCTCTTAAGCCTCTTTCCTCGGTGAGATGCGTCCGCCTTCTCCCACTTAACCCGAAGCCCTAGCCGTTTTGTATTCCTCTGTGCCCCTCATTCCCATGCCCACCACTAAATTGTACTGATGCTTCACGTCTCCTATCCTGCCTTTATGAGTCATTAATGCCCTCTGGCCTAGCTCTAGAGCTGCTTTCTTTGCTTCTCACCTCAGTGGCTCCCTGCTCCCCACCTCACTGGCAGAGCCCACGTCTGAGTCTGTCCCTCTCTTCTCAACCCTCACAGCCGGAAGAATAGACAGCCTTAACGTCATGCCCAACAAACTTTTGGGCCTCATTTCCCACTGCATTCCACTCCTCTGGGTACCCTGCACTTTTCTGAGCCTCTGAACACAACCTTTCTGAACATATACTTGGCCTTTCAGCCTCAGGGTCTTTGCTCAGACTGTTCGTTCTGCCCTTCTTACCTGTCTACAGATCCTTCCAGATCCTATCGGTCTTTGTGGGCTGGTATAAATATTACCTTCCCCACCACCACCACCCTCCCTGTTTCATCCCCCAACCCTCTCTTATACACGCCCAAGTTCTCTACCTAAGTGTGTCCATATAGCTTACTCATCACGTCTTGATTTGATTAGGACCCCTTCTTCATCATCCTTTTCAATTCAACAAATTCAGTCCAGGGTCTACTGTGAATGTAACATCAGAATAATCCCCTCATTTTGTTTTTAACATGTCAAGGCCCACAGTCTGTCTCCAACCTCATCCTTCTATCCCAACGCCAGCAAGATAAGTTTGGGGGCCATAATCTTGCAGCTATGCAAAATGTCTATGTTTCAGATGTTAGATAAATATCTGTTGAATTGATTTTAGTAGTTACAAATACAATTTATTATTGAAGGATACTCGGGGCTGAGGGGCACGGAGACTGTAGTAGTTAAGTGAACCTGAGCCATGAAGTCAGACAGTCTTGAGGTGAATTCACGCTCTATGTTACATAATATTTCTGGCTCCAATTTCTTTATTTGTGAAAGCTGATAATCATACATCATTTATGTGAGGATTATTGATGACAGGATGATTGATTGATGATGAGAGCTAACCTTACACAATCCTTACTCTTTCCTGGGATTTTTTAAAAATTGTGTTTAATGTTTTATTTATTTTAGGGAGAGAGAGAAAGAGAGAGAGAGCTCAAGTGAGAGAGGGGCAGAGAGACAGGGAGGTGGAGGATCCAAGGCAGCCTCCGCGCTATGAGTGCAGAGCCTGATACGGGGCTCCAACTCACCGACTGAACCATGAGACCGTGACCTGAGCTGAAATCAAGAGTTGGCCTATTAACCGACTGAACCACCCAGGTGCCCCACTCCTTCCTGGAATTTTTGGTGTGCCTCCTGCATTTAACCACTTGATGTATGTTCCTTGATTTCACCTCTGAAAACATCCTTCCAGGTAGAGGTTTTATTGTAATCCCCATGTTAAAAATGACAAAGGGGGGCACGGTAAGATGAGGTCATGCAGCTACTAAGTGACAGAGCTGAGCTGGCATTTGTTCTCAGAGCCTGTGCTGTTAGCCACAGCATTTTCCCGCCTTTTTGTTAGTATATATTTTGTGCGCTACGACAGGCTTGTATAGCATTTGCCAAGTAGAAGGTAATTGAGAAACGACAGCAAACATTACGATTGCTCTAAGGTCTATGATTTAGTTAATCGCATTAGTCTTTCAGATCATGGGGATACGTTTAGCCAGAACTTGATGAGCTCTCTTTGATTTTTGGAAATAAATTTAACGTTATTCAGAACAGAAGGCCCACATGACAAGGGGAGGAGATGTGGGAGGATGTCAAACATTCCCTCCTGTTGTTTTTATTGTGTTGTCTTTCTTTTCAGTGGAGACCAGGGCTACCCGCCCCCCCAGGTTCGCCGTCGTCGGAGAGTAAAGCATGTAGGTCAGGAGGAGGGCCCCTTCCCCACACTGCCAGTACATTCTCTGCCATCTCTAGGTCCTTGTCCCTCCTGTGCCTCTGGAGGGCTGTGACTTCTCACCTTTTATCGCTAAATGGGTGCCCCGAAGTGCTCGTTGAAGAAATGAACGGGTGGCCCAGGGTTCAAATACAAAAGTATATGTATCCGTGCCAAAGCAAGCAGGAAGTAAAGCAAGAAGGCAAGTGAATCAAAGAAGAACTAAGGAAGATGAGCTTTGACTCGTGCAAGTCAGGCCATGGTCAATACTGAGGGAAGAGCTAATTTAGTAATAATAACAGTACCTTGTGTTTTTGTAGTTACTTATCTTTTCAGAATACTTCCACAAATAATAAACTAATGTTTGTCTCTTTTTCTATTAAAAAAATTTAAAAAATTTTGTTTAAATGTTTATTTTTGAGAGAGAGAGAGAGAGAGAGAGAGAGAGAGAGAATGTGAGCAGGGGAGGGGCAGAGAGAGAGGGAGACACAGAATCTGAATCAGGCTCCAGGCTCTGAGCTGTCAGCACAGAGCCCGACGCGGGGCTCGAACCCACAAACGGTGAGATCATGACCTGAGCCGAGGTCGGATGCCCAACCGACTGAGCCAGCCAGGCGCCCCTAATGTTTATCTCTTTAAAACACTATTTTTTTTATTCTAAAATGATGCTTGCATTTTTTTACGTTTATTTTTTTTTTTGAGACGGAGAGAGAGAGCATGTACACGTGGGCACACGAGCAGGAGAGGGGCAGAAAGAGAGGGAGAAAGAGAGAATCGCAAACAAGCTCCACGCTGTCAGCACAGAGCCCGATGCAGGGCTCAATCCCATGAACGATGAGATCATGACCTGAGCCAAAATCAGGAGTCAGACACTGAACCTACCAAGCCACCCAACTGCCCCAATGATGCTTATATTTTAAAGGATAGACATTGTTCTACCCGTTTAAAAGATCACAAAATCAAGGCTTGGAAACATTAAGTTCCTTGTTTTCTTCTCACACAAGTCGTCATTCAGATCTGGAACCAAGGGCTCTTCTTCCGAACCAGCAGGCTTTATGTGGTCCTCTGAGATTGATCAGGCTGTTGCCATCACGGCCTGGGGTGTATTGCCCACCATACTGACAATTCCTGCATTGCTTTTATTCATTCAACTAACATTTAGTGAGTCTCTGCACAAAGGGTTCTGTTTCAAGGTTGTGAACATAACAAAGGATAAAAAAAAAAAAAAAGTAAAAACCCGTGCCCTTTCCTGCTTACCCTCTATGGGAAATAGAAAATAAACAAGCTGGCTTAACAGTTAATGCCTTGCGTTTGATTTTAGCACCTAGGCATCCCGTGAAACTTTAAACTTTCTGTGCTGTTAGAAAGTCAAGACAAAGTCAGCAAATAGTAATGTCCTATACCGCTTCACTATTTATATATTCCTTTCTTACCATTAATGTCCCTCCCCGACTACCTGATCCTAAAACAATAGTTAATTTACACAGCTGGGTACTTGGATGAGGGAGGCTCAAGAGAAAAAAAATAAAGACATCATCAACAGAAGAGCTACAATGCCCCTGGCTAGTGGTGTTCATTGTGAATTACTTCGTCTCTCAGTCAGGGACTGAGTCAATCAACAAAGCATCCCTGTAGGTCTCCAGGAAGGGAAGGAGCCTCAATTCCTTCATTTCTAAAATTTCCCCAAATTCCAAAACCTTAAAGTAAGCCAAATTATGAAGGGTAATCTTGGAGAAGTAGTTGCTTCTCAATATTCTGGTCCAGGTTGGGTTTGCTGGGGCCCAGAGGCTGAGAGATACCAGACTGTTGGTTGTTCCGCTCAGCAAAAGCCACCCCTCTGCCTGGCCGACTGACGGCTGGACGTGGTAGGCCATGAATATACATTTGATACTTTGGTCTCACATTCAGGCCTGTTCTAATGCATATACATGCAACTCAAGTGCCCATATCTCTTAAACTGACATGGAGTCGTGCTAGCTTACTACAGAATAATGTGTGAATGCTTTTATAGCTCATCACCGAGATATTCACACTTGCACCCATCCAATTAACTATAAAAGTCTCAGTGCGTGTGCTCACAACCGTGGCTTCTACAAGGCCAAGGGGATGGGGCACCTGAGTGGCTCAGTTAAGCGTCCCAACTTCAGCTCAGGTCAGGCTATCACAGCTCATGGGTTCGAGCCCTGTGTCGGGCTCTGTGCTGACAACTCAGAGCCCGGAACCTGCTTCAGATTCTGTGTCTCCCCCTCTCTCTCTTCCCCTCCCCTGCTCACACTTTGTCTCTGTCTCTCTGTCTCTCTCGCTCTCAAAAATAAATCGACGTTAAAAAACCAAAATATTAAAGGCCAAAGGGACAAACTGACTGTGCTGTTCCGTGGCTGCTATAGCTGCTGCTGAGCTAAGGAATGTTATTCCAGTGTCTAAATCCCGGGTCTCAGTAGCTTTCCCTGCCAGTGAGACTGCAGAGAGCAAAGAATCAACTCAATCACTTGGGGGAAAAAAAAGAAAAAAAAAAATTTCCAGTGCTGTCAGGGTCAAAAGTGCTCTCTGATGAGACTTAAACTATTAAAATAACAGGATTTCTGGGAAAGACTGACCTGTGTTTGCTGGTGATTTGGCCAGTGGTCTAAAACCTTTCCCTGAGAGTAAGTTTATTCTGTGAGTGAGCCCAGGAGACAGGGATAATGCCAGATAAATGATATGAGTCAGTGCAGGTAAAATGGCCCAGGCCAGCACGTAGGCCCATTTGTAAAAGGGTGGGCCTATAAGAACGCCGAGGAGTAGTGTCTCCCCTCCTCCTGTGCCCACGATGCTGGCTGAGGATCTTGAGTCTGGGCGCTTCTGTGGAAATGTGTGTCCTCTCGTTGTGATGAGGCCCAGAATCTCTTAGCCCAGTAAAAGGCATTAACTCTGTGGTGGAACATTCGTCAAGCCTGTTTGCTGTGCCTCCAGCTTTCGGCTCAGCTCCCTTCAGGGTCCTTCCTGCTTGGAATGCCCTTCCTGTCCTCGAGGCCTACCTTCTCAACGCCCCAGCCCAATGCCACGTGCAGCGTGAGGTATTTCTGATCATGACTTGAAGTACAAAGAAGATATTGTCATCAGAATGACCTAACTATGTGTTGTATATTTTGCTTAATAAGACAGGGAAACTGATAGTTTTCTTTCTCATTTATTTTCCTAAAAATAAATAAGGATTTATAAATGAGGACGGCTACAGCATGTGATGGGAACCCTCCTCTATGGTTTGGTCTCCTTATAGTGACTGTAGTGGCCCTGTTAACCCAAGTCATGTCATGTTACTTTCCAGTCTGCCAAGAGTGTCCCATCTCGCTTGGAGTGAAAACCAAAGTCCTTACAGTGGCCTCTCTGACCCCCCTCTCACTCCCCCACTGGCCCCAGGTTTCTCCACTTCCTTCTATCCTGTCGGGCACGCTCACCTCCTTGGAGGGTTTGCTGTTCCCTCTGCCTGGAATTCTGTTCCTCAGATATGGGCACTGTCTACTCCCTTGCTTCCCAGTCTGATTTGCTTTCTGTGTTATCCCAAGTACCCAACATGGTTGATGCTTAATATTTATGAATAAATTAATGGTTTTTATCAGTGGAATACAAATGAAAGAAAGAAAAAGGAAAGAAGGGAGGAAGGAAGGAAGGAAGGAAGGAAGGAAGGAAGGAAGGAAGAGAAGAAAGGGAGGGGAAAGGAAGGGAGGGGAAAGGAAAGATGGAGAGAAGGAAGGGAGGGAGAAAGGGAGATAGGGAGACAGGAAGAAACATTGTTCAGTTTAGCATAATGCTACCTGATATTTTTCAGTTAATCAACGGATTCTATTTTGCATATTATTACCACTTCGGATTTATGAAATTTCCAGAACATAACGGTGTGAAATTAATCAGTGTTACTTGCAACAATCGTTTCCAACTCTGGAAGCACAAACTTCGAGAAAACATTAAATATACTGTGACAAATAGCTCATTGGCTGTTCATAAGACAGGGATGGAGAGTCAGTGCTCTGTAGTTTTGGTTGGGAATGGTGGGAAGCCACTAGGCTATGTTCATGGAGACTGGGATAATCCAGAGCTTTCTCTGGAGGGAAAATCTGTGGCCAGATACTCTCTTTCCTAAGTTATTATTCGATCACTCGTGAGCAGACCTGCATCAGAGGGTGAGGATTGCCTCATCTTAAAACGGGTCTTAGAAATTAACGCCAAAGCTTTTCACAAACACAGGAGAATCCTTCGGGAATATTCTGCATGTGTCACAATGAGAATGACAGTTGCATTACACATGCTTCTAAAATCTTCCCTTTCCGGGAAGTAGCAGTCTCTTTAGCATCCTCTGGAGTAAAAAAAAACCAAATTATTGCCATAACAAATCGATTAAAAGGAACACGCAAAAACAGATACTGCTCCTCCCTGTGTCAAGAGAGCAATGAAATATTAAAATGAATGCGGAGAGTCCGCAGAGGTGGCAGTTAGAAGCTTAGAAGGGGCTCACAGAAGTGAGAACTAGGACCAGAGCAGCCCCTTGGAAACTGGACTTTTGATGTGTCTCACACGGCAAGAGCACAGCGAGAACCCTTCCCAGCACATATTCTGCTTCTGATTTGAGATAGGCTTTCCGAAGAGTGTTAGCCAGTAAGTCCTAGGTGGAAATGAGCCATCGTCCTAGATCTCCTCTCGGTTTTTCTCTCTCCCATCACGTCCCGCTGTGTTTCTTGTTTTCTTTCTACTCCGCAGAAATCAGACTCCCATCTGACTGCAGCCGAAATGCCTACTAGTTACGGTTTCTTTCTTTAGTCATCAGATTCTATCTCGTGCCTCAGTTCAGCACATGTTGAATTTGTTTCCCGAAGTTCCACTGTGCAGAGTCTATCTACCGTGTTACATCATTTGCAGAGTATTACATTTGCTCTTATTTCATTTCCAAAAGCTTCAAGGGGAAGGTGGGCTTAGGGTTATGTATATACATATTGGTATGTTGGCTTAGGGATGGATGCTTGTGGAGGAAAATAGTCAATATGTTGATATGAGTGACATGGGGGGAGAGGGAGAAAGAGAGAGAGGTGGAAGGGGAGCAGAACCAGGCATGGCAGGCATGACTTGTATAACAAGTGAGTAAACGGAAGGGGGCGATTCAAGGTAAGGTACCGGAAGTAGCCTTAATATTTGACACTGACGTGGGGCGCCTGGGTGGCGCAGTCGGTTAAGCGGCCCACTTCAGCCAGGTCACGATCTCGCGGTCCGAGAGTTCGAGCCCCGCGTCGGGCTCTGGGCTGATGGCTCGGAGACTGGAGCCTGTTTCCGATTCTGTGTCTCCCTCTCTCTCTGCCCCTCCCCCGTTCATGCTCTGTCTCTCTCTGTCCCCAAAATAAATACACGTTGAAAAAAAAATTAAAAAAAAATATTTGACGCTGACGTAAGAGAGAGCAGTGTCACAGTGGCCTCCACGACTTAGCCAACCCTTATTAGGCACCTACTGGACCTCTCTGCAGGGTCTCCCAAAGATAACCACCCTGGGGACATGCTCCAGATACTTACGGAGGAGAGAGCAATGAAGGAGAACACCTCCTCCCACAGGAGAGGGAGATACACTTGAAGGTCTCAGAGTAACTGCGGCATGGAAGATTCTGGAGTGGCTCAGAAGGAAAGGGCTTGGTGTGCCATATGGGGAGAGGTGGAGGGCAAGGGAGGAGAGGATGGGGCACTGACGAAAAAGCTGGAAAGATGCTAACGACACACTTTCTAATTCTCAGCTAAGAGGGAATCTTAGTGGCTCTCTGCCTGAGAAATAACGCTTCAAGATGACACATATTTCCATGTCTGTTTCAAAAGGGCCCTGGATCAAATCCTCTTAACAAATCCCTGTGTGTGCTGTCTGTACCCACAGCATTGGTTCAAGTTACTCTGCCGGGCATGTTGAGAAACCACACGTACGTTTTAAGGAGGGCTTTAAGAAGATTCCAAAACCCGGGGCGCCTGGTTGGCTCAGTTGGTGGAGCATCCGGCTTCGGCTCAGGTCATGATCTCACCGTTCGTGAGGTCGAGCCCCGCATCAGGCTTGCTGCTTTCAATAGGGCCTGATTCAGATCTTCTGTCTCCCTGCCCCTCCCCTGCCCGTGTTCTCTCTCTCTTAGAAATGAACATTAAATTTTTTTTTCCAAAAAATCCCCAAACCTTAAATCTCAGTATTTCAAAAGTCTTTTAATATTGTCTGTAAGGATTAAGAAAAAAAAACAACCTATGATTTACTGAAAAGCTCAATATTTCAAAAGTTCTTTTTATAGCATAGTGTAAAGGATCATATATTTTTTTTAAACTATGATTCCTTGAAGACATAACCTTATCGGCCATAAGAAATGAAAGTTCCTTTTCCGGGGCACCTGGGTGGCTCAGTCGGTTGAGCATCCAACTTCGGCTCAGGTCACCATCTCGCGGTTCGCGAGTTCGAGCCCCGCTTCGGGCTCTGTGCTGATATCTCAGAGCCTGGAGCCTGCTTCAGATTCTGTGTCCCCCTCTCTCTCTGCCCCACCCCTGCTTGTGCTCTGTCTCTGTCTTTCAAAAATGAATAAACATAAAAAATTTTTTTCTTAGTTCCCTATCTTTCCTCTTAACCCACAAATATGTAGTCAACTGCACTTTCTTCTGATTCTTCAATGCCTAGAAGTGTAGTTAGCACGTAGACTGATTACACACCAGCTTTTTCATCCCTCCTGTTTGGACTGAGGGAATTTTATTTTATTTTATTATTTCTTTAGTTTTAAAAGTTTATTTACTTTTGAGAGAGAGATAAAGAGAGAGAGAGAGTGGGGGAGGGGCAGAGAGAGAGGGAGACACAGAATCTGAAGCAGGCTCCAGGCTCTGGGCTGTCAGCACAGAGCCGGACACGGGGATCGAACTCACCAACCACGAGATCATGACCTGAGCCCAAATCGGACGCTTAACCGTCTGAGCCACCCAGGCGCGCCTGGACGGAGGGCATTTTAAAGGAGTGGTCATGGATTCATGCTTGCCCTGGCCAATGACCACTGCACGATGGAAGGAGGACTCTCGGGCAGGGATAGTCCCTTCCACACCCCTTTTGAAGCAGCCTATGCTTTGTGATTAATTTGTTCCATCTTACAATTGGGTTGCATCATCTCTAGGTAGACATCTCAGTTGAAACGGCGCTTTCAGCATGGTGACGCTGCTTTGTGACACGGCATGATGACCTATTCTTACAACAGCATCAGAAATGGCTAAATCCAAATCCCATTCCTCACAACCAAAACCTTTTAACGATGCTGCCACTGGTAACAACTGGAAGGTTACCAGCCAGGCACCATTCTGGACATGCTCTGGCCGCTTTCTGGACATGGTGTGATTGAAGCAGGCTTTTACATTCCTTTCGCAACGTGAGGCTATGGCATCTGAAAATCAGTGTCCAGCCCTGTCGGAGTGGCTCGGGTCAAATGATTCCACAAGGAAGAGTGTGCTCTGAGTCCGTTAGCAAATTCACGCAACTTATTTTCACTGGGCATTTTTTTTATTTATTAATTTTTATTACTTTTTAGGTTTTTTTATTGCTTTTTCATTTTGAGAGAGAGACAGGGCATGAATGGGGGTGAAGCAGAGAGAGAGAGAGAGAGAGAGAGAGAGAGAGAATCTGAAGCAGGCTCCAGGCTCTGAGCTGTCAGCACAGAGTCCAACGCGGGGCTCCAACCTGCGAACCGCAAGATCGTGACCTGAGCCAAAGTCTGAGAAGTCAGATCCACAACCGACTGAGCCACCCAGGTGCCCCCAGGGCATTTTAAAAATAGGTGCCAATAAGCACTAAAACCTTACCATTTTGCATGAAACATTTATTCTGTGCCCTGAAGACATGGAAGCACATTTTACTCTAAGACTGGCAACCGCTGCCCCACTGTTCTTTCCCTGATCTGTTCCAATTGGAATTAGAGCCATTTCCCACATCTCAAACATCAGGTATGTCCAGAAAAATCTTCAAGGATCTCAGTACAATGAATCCCGCTGAAGGAAGACGGTATCCACTTCTCATTTTATCATTGGAGTGAGGCATTCAGTTGTCAAGGATATAAATAAAGAAGGTTTAAGGTAAAACCAAACTACAAATTATTTAGTGAATGGTTTTTTTTGTTTCCTTCCTTTGATTTTGTGGATTCTGTTCCATTTCATTCCAGAAATATCTTTCTGATACAGAGTCAACATTTTCCATTTTATTTTATTTTTTTAAGTTTGTTTGTTTTTGAGAGAGAGAAAGACAGAAAGAGAGAGAGGGAAAAGGGTAGAGAGAGAGAGAGGGAGAGAGAGAATTCTAAGCAGGTTCTGTGCTGTCAGCACAGAGCTCAACTCGGGGCTCGTTCCCATGACCCTGGGGTCATGACCTGAGCCAAAATCAAGATTCGGATGCTTAACCAACTAAGCCACCCAGGTACCTCAACATTTTACATTTTACAGGTGGGAAATAGAAGACGTTGTAGGACAGACCATGATGATATGGTATCTCAGAAGAAAAGCATAAAACTTCAACTTCTTTGGCCACTGTCATCTTTCTGGCTAAAACATCACTGACTTTGTCATTGTTTTCTTGATTGGTTTTTCTGGTAACCCAATGGGCAGGCTGTTAACCGCAGGAATAAATCCTTACAATAAATTTGGCTTCCATCAAAATGGAATAAAACCCAAGTGCTTGGGGCCCCTGGGTGGCGCAGTCGGTTAAGCGTCCGACTTCAGCTCAGGTCACGATCTCGCGGTCCGTGAGTTCGAGCCCCGTGTCAGGCTCTGGGCTGATGGCTCAGAGCCTGGAGCCTGCTTCCGATTCTGTGTCTCCCTCTCTCTCTGCCCCTCCCCCGTTCATGCTCTCTCTCTCTCTCTCTCTGTCCCAAAAATGAATAAAAGTTGAAAAAAAAATTAAAAAAAAAAAATAAAAAACGCAAGTGCTTTCAAAGTAAATCTAATTCGTCACAGGCCAATACGTCAAGTCATCCTTACTGATTGACCCTATGCTCCTATGTGATTCTGAGATGCAAAGTGCCACCAAGATGGCTGATCTCCATTTTATAAAATGAAAGTCACACACATGCACAATGATGGCAATTCAAGGGAATCCCATCATCTTTGCGCTGTCCTTGACATCTGTCCCAGGCTGCTCGTGTCACCTCTTTCTTCTGTCTCAGATTCTTTCGAGGTCTCAGCTAGGACATCAAGATGACAACGAGGATCTGCTGATATGTGGACAGGATCACGATTCCGATAGGAAGTTCTTACCGGTAAAAGGGTCAAAGTTAGCTTTTTTTTTAAATGTATTTTTTTCACTTTGTGCAGGAGATACGCACCTATTTATTCCAATATCAATATCAAGACAATGTTTTCAAACAACATTAATACATCCTAGGCATTCATGGGTAGTAGCCACTCAGTTCAGAGTTGAAGATCCTCTTTTTCCCCAAAGAAAAGCATTATTCTTTTAGCACTTTTATCAACGTAATTATTTCTGGTTCTGGGTGGCCCGAGAGTATACAGCAATCTATTAAAAACACAGTCATTTCCCTGAGTGAGAGTCATTTCATAAAATATTGCGCTTCTACAATTCCTAGGAAACATTTAGATATATTTGGATGGCCTAGGATCACCAAGAAACTGGTCTGGGTGGCTGTTGACAAGGGGCTCTGCACACCCTGACAGCATTTATGACAGACTCTCCAGTACATAATACTATCAAATATTCGTTTTGTATTTATTAGCTGAATTTTCAAATTATACTGTTTTTATTATTATTCTTTCTGTTTACCCCCCCCTCCCCCCCCCCCCCCCCACGAAAAGAGTGAATCCAACACCTCTTCTCTTTTCAAGGCAAATCTGCTCAAGTGCTGAAGGGGACAGTGTAATATTGTCCCTTGCTTCAAGCCATGGCCAGGATGTATTTCTGCCATTTTATCCCCGCTCTCTTTTCTTTAAAGTCAAGTGAAACTGAAGGAGATTTTCTACCCATTGTCCTCAGTTAAAAAGCATTTCTTTGTTTCATTTCAGAAGTTTCACCTTCACTGCCACACATGACTATGGGGTGGTGGGTGGGCAGTGGCTTTCAAACATGCATGAGACAACCAGCTTGGCCCTTCGTGTCCATTGCATTTTTGAGCTCCAGTCACCAAACTCAACTACTCTTTTTTTTTTCTTCTCCATTTGAATTCCCTTCTGAAGCACTGATTATATTTTTCAGGTAGAGCTTAAGGCTGAATTAATAATATCTAGGATAAGTATATTTCTCCCTTCTCCATTAGTAATGAGGAAATCGACCTGGAAACTTCTGGTCTGGTGCAGATACAACGCCACTTTCCACAATCTATGCTGACTGGCAGCCTTAAATTTAAAGGTTTGTAAAAACCTATTGGGAAATGTCAATACTTTCTTATGCAGACCAGTCTAACCGCCCTCCAGAAAGCTCCAGGTCAGACAAGGGACATCTCTGTTCCACCTGAGAGATGATGGTACCGCACAAGTCTGATAATAAAGACTGACTTATATCTTTCCCTCAGGGCTAGATAAGCCTACTGGTCTTATCTATAGGCACCTAAGGGAGAGATTTCCCCAAAATGAGGAGAACTTCTTCAAAAATGACTTGTCTATACGTCCAGAAAATGGATGGATGGATGGATGGATGGATGGATGAATAGATTTATGGATGGATGGATGGTTGCATGGGTAGATAAACAGATATTTAATCCCAATTTACCAGCATCCCACTATATATTTTGTTGGCAATTATTTTTTTACTGCTTTTTTTTTTTAAATTCCTACTATTAGGTTGTCCACTTAAAGGGACTTTCCAAGTCCTGTAGTATTATTTTTAAATAAAATAATTGACTTCTAAGTATTTTTTCCATTAGAAATGACAGTATCAGGATATAGATCCTTTTCATGAAAAAACATTGATTGCATTTCTCACACATGACAAAGATATCAGATCTCATTTCATTGACTCCAAGATACATTTTTTTTCACATTTTATCTTCTCTGAAACCATGAAGTGTCTTAGATTTAGTGCAACGTGTCATATATTCTGAGTTAGTCACCTTCAGGAGTATTTTGCTATAGAAAATGGCTGAATACTTACTATAGACCTTGATTTTGCATTATTTTAAAGAAATTTTATAAATGGATAAATGGAAACATTATTCCATGGCTTCAGATAGGTGTATAGATATTTGGGGTCATTGTTTTAGCATTCTCAAAAATCCTAGGGATTCCAGATGATTTATAGTTTTGACATGATTAAATCTGGCTAATTGTAATATTTACATCTAGCTATATAAATAATTATATATCTAATCTAGTGTGCATCATATAAATATAGTTAACACTATGGACCCTAAAATGAATAACGACTTCATATTATGTATGAAATTAGGACTTTTTATAACTGTATGTGTCACTTAAAGACCTGTAGGGCAGGCTGCAAACTGGACAATTTTCTCACCAGTTTTGAGATTCTAGTGGAATCGCTCTGGTTGTGATCCAGGTGGAGACGGTAAGGGTCCCAGGACTTGTTCTCGTTTGCATTTTGCTCACCAGATTGCATTCTTGACATGTAGGCTTTCGGTGTAGACCTCATTAAGAAGCTCAAACAATGTGGTCTCAGTTTGGCAAGAGTGGTGGCAGTGTCTTGCCTGACTGCCCACACCCTGAGAGGAACAGCAGTGAAACCATCATAATACCGCTTATCTCTCTGTGCTGCTCCTGTGAGTCTGGTCATGTAACCCCCGGACTCTGCCTGGCTTCTTTTTCCATTATGTGGCTGCGACACCTGCCTTCTCTGGGATGCACCTTCCCACTCTAAATGTCCAACTTTTATCCACACTTTAAGGGTTGGCTAACATTCTGCCTCTCAGTGAAGTCTGCCCTAAAACTCTGGGCAAGAAGTACTTACGCCTTCCTCTGGGTTCTCGTAACATTTTAGCTCCACTGCCTTAGAACTTGGCACTTTTTGCCCTGGCAGGTAGTGATTTATTTCCTTGTTGTGTCTTATCTACCACACTGTAAACTTCTTGGTATTAAGAACTTATAAATAGGTTTTTATCTCCCATAAGGAACATATGTTTGAAAGCATTTTAAATGGGTGCCGACATGTTTTGTAAAGTACTCTCAAAAGATAGCTGTTTCCGCCCTCACCACTGTGGTCATCATCGCTGTCATTGTCACCATCACCACCATCTTCATCATCATCATCATCATCATCGGTGGAGGTGGTACCCATAGTCTGGAACGAGCAATCCGTTCTTTTCTCACATTTAGATCTGTCTTCCAACTTAACCTTGATCTGTAATACAGAAGATATTGTGGATCTCCATCTGTCCCCATCTTGGACTTGTGTCTCATTTGTTCTGGCAGGGAAGAGGAGGACCATTTACCAGGCCCACTCAAAGACAACTTGGAAAAATCAGTGAGGCAGGCCACAGAAGTTTGCTTGTTGGGGGCAAGGGGAATTTTCCAGGAGAAAACATTGTAAGGGAGGTGATAACAGTAATAAAAAAATAATAACAGTAGTAAGGTTTACTGAGCACTCACTCTGTGCAGAGACCTAAGTATTAACTCATATCATATCACCTGCAATATGACAAAATAAGTCCTATTATTGTACCTGGATGCTACACTACGACCCAGTTGCAAAGCCCTCATTAGAGGATTCTCATTAAAACGTGGCATCTGATTATTTTTCTTGGGTCTGTAATCATGAGCTCACTGTAAGTTTTAGGAAGGAAGATAACGTGAGTAAAAACAGAAGAACCATTTTCATTAAAGGTGAGGTAAAACCTCTTGGCTACCTCAACCAATGTAACTTAAAAAGAGGTCACAGGAGTAGGAAACCACCGGTATGGAGGTGCTGCCTGGGGGGCGCGGGGGGGGGGGGGGAGAGCCAGGGGAGCTGGCATTGACTAGTCCCTGAGAGTGAGTGAGCTGGGTCAGAAAGAAGGGAGAGTACAAAGAAACATCTGTGAGCTCCTGTGAGTCAGGACTGAGGCATTTGAGGAATGTTTGTAGGGGACTCCTTGGTTTTGCCTTGGTAGAGGTGGAGAAAGGCAATAACTTCATTCCCTGCCCTCCTACCCTCCTTCTTTCTTTCTTTTGTTTTGTTTCTTACTCTTCTATTTAAGAAAAACAAAAGAATTCATGCTCTTTGAATCACCAAAGTTCAGGAACAGGAACAGGAACAGGGCCAAGCATCTAGTCCTTATTCCTACAACACGGAGGCATCAGAAAGAAAGACAAAAAGGTTAAATTCCCAGGAATGGTAATTTGGAAATCCCAGGTCCCTCCTCCTCACATCTCACATTACTTTCAGGTGTTGGTTATCTGGCCATCAGGAGCCATAAGGTGGACAGAACAGTCAGAGAGGTGGGCACATTCGAGCCCCCTGCCAACCTCTGAGAAGCCAACGCATTGCCTCAGGGAATGGGAAAATCATCACAACATTCAAGAACTTCATTACCAGAATTTCTGAGCCCCCAATTTAAATTGGCAGGTTCTCCAAATGA
This sequence comes from Felis catus, assembly GCF_018350175.1. NCBI lineage: Eukaryota > Metazoa > Chordata > Mammalia > Carnivora > Felidae > Felis > Felis catus. The sequence goes on along the minus strand of NC_058379.1, from coordinate 33,570,543 downwards.
GACTGAATTTTAAAATTGGTACCTAGTCCTGTGGATGAAGACAGAGTTTCATGGTCAGAATCCACATTGACATTATATCATTATAGCTAAGATTTACTGAGAACCTATCAGAAGCCAAGTGGTAGCCTATTGCTGTACATGTAGCACCTTCCTTGATCTTGACAAGAACACTGTGAGGTATGCACTATTCCAATTTTTTCAGATGAGGAAGAAAAGCCCAGAAAGATTAAGTACCCTGCCCATGGTTGCACAACTAGTGAGGTTTGGAGCCAGAAAGTCAGGTCCTTAAATGGGTGTGCTCACTATTGACTAATCTGACAGTCACCCCTTTATCTCAGAGGTGAATTAAAGACAGCCTGAGAGACACGCAGGAGTTAAATGCTTCCCTTCTGGGGCATTAGTGTAATCTAAAGAGAAATTAAATCATAATAAAGAGGCAAAACTGGACTGGACTGAGACAAGAAAGGAGTGATATTTAAGGGAAGCAGATACAAAGATAAGCATTTGCGCCCCTCAAATGATAACTTTTCAGTACAGAGTCAGGCTTCCTCTGTTCAATAAAGGCACATGTGAAAAAGGATTAGAGGTTTTAGTTCCATGTCAGCAGTGTGATGTCACTGCCTCCAGAGATCATGCAAGTTCAGGTGACAATAAATAAACCACTGAGCCATGAATGGGAGGTGGTGTATTCCCCCTGTAACTTCAAGGTGGTCAAAACAGCATTGGTAAATCTGGAATGAGGCTTTTTGGTGGTCTGGTTTTTTCTTATAAAATTGATCTTTTAAAGGTTAACTAGACTGTGGCATTGGAAGTCCGGATAAAGAGACAGGTGACAATTTGAAATCATTTCCTGATGGAGGTATTCTGAAATTGCTTACACATGTTATTTAGTGTCATTTTCCAAAAAAGGTGTTAGGAAGACTCCTGCATCCCCCCCCTGCACACAGGGGCCAAGTCCCAAGAGTACAGCACATCTCCTAGACCATCCTCGAAGAGCTGCAGCAGAATGTAAAAATGTAGGCAGAAATGAATATTAAGTCATCTGCAGTGTAACCGAATAACTGAAGACAGAACTAGGGATGGGGCAAGCAGAGACTTCTTGCTCATCACTGTCCCTTCGCACCCATTTTCTGGATGCAATGTCAGGCAATTCTTAACATTTTCCAGTCACTACCAGGTAAAAACAAAATGGTTTCCGTTTTCCAAGGACCAAACTTCAGTTCAGTGTGACATCAACACGCAGATCTTCAGTTCATTCACCCATTGAGCCCCACTCAGCCAGGGAAGCCCACCATAGGAAAGGATGTGGTTGATTCGTTTTCTCTTCCTGGCCCCACTTCCTCCTCCCCTGAGTGGTTGTTACTTTGGTAATCATACAAACTTCTAGTTAAGAGTTGGGAACAAAGGTAAATTACAGGCCCCACCTTACTTATCTGGTAAAAATGCCACCTTGGTCTCATGGATTCTAAGGGCTAATTCTTACTTTCCTAGGAGACCCTCTGGACTCTTTTGAAGACCAACCCTGTCAATGGGGTTCTCTTGTCTTGGGTGTGTCCTTCCTTCTCCGGTTGCTTCCTGATGATTTCCTGATTCTTGTTCCTTGCAATTACCCCCTTTTGCATTCAACTCACCCTTCAAGCAGTCCTCTTGGGTAGAATCTTAGCCTGGATCTCCATGGTGGAGTTCATATCCCGCCCACAGAACCTGCACTGCCTTTCCTCTGAACTCTGCTACCACAGAGTTTCCAGCCCTCCTCCTCTGCCATCGCAAGGCAGCCAGCTGGACACCCACATTTATAGTCTGAGCTACACACAAATCCTGTGTCCTTCAGATTCCAGGGAGCAGGTACCAGCCTGTGGCTCTCTGGAAGCTCCGCCTTCACATGAAACATACCCCTGTGCCCATGGGGGAGGAAAACACAGGGCTCAGTCACAATGATCATCAAAACATTCTTAGTTGCTGTTCCTTCAGGCTGCATGGTGAGTGATTTACCATGTCTCACACAGTCTGGAGGCGGACGGTGGGCTCGTGCTGTAAGAACTCATTGTGCATTCTCTAAGGAAGTGACTTGCAGGTGGTCTAGTGGACTCTCTCATCACGTGATCAGACTTGGCATCCAATGTAATGATCTCAGACTTTGGGGCCTTCCTTAGCCACAACTGGAACAGCAGGAAAAATAACCGTAACTGTCCCATTATTAGATCTGCATCTCTTTCCTTCCTAGCTGAAATAGCATTGTTTTTTCTCCCTGTTTCCAACACAACTCCCTCAATCCCTGAAGACCCTCCATGCTCTACCATGTGAGCTATTGTCTTATTAGAGGACCTGAGGTATATTAAAAGTTGTATTCCTACATTCACAAATGATCTATTTGAAAATAATGGACTATGTCATCAAAGTAAGCCCATCCTTAACATAAAGCATTACTCATCAATGGTTCTGCCATGGTAACAAAGATTCTGCCCCACCTACCTCTAACTTCGGATGGGTAAACTGTGCAAAGACAAGATTTGATGGAAATTGTTCCAGCAACTGTGGATATTGAGAGAGAAGAAACAACTATTCCAGAAATCACGAACACTATCCTCTCTATTGGCTTTTCGGCATATTTTGCAAAAAAAAAAAAAAAAAAAAAAAAAAAAAAAAAAAAATGATGAAGTCAGCTTTTTGGTTAAGATAAGATTTTAATGAAGTTTTAAACAAAACATAAAACTCGTCTAGAGATCAAGGGTTAGCATTTCCCAATGAACTTCATTTGCTTAGATTTGGGGGAAAAAGTTTCACTTGATAACATCCGTCTCATGATCCAGGTCAATAGTTTCCTAAGACATGCTCCTTTGTTTGCATATGGGAGTGAATTTTTTGCCTAGTGGTGTCTGCATGTGTGTGTCAGGGGAAGAATAAGCTAGGTCGAAGGAGGAAGACAAAATATAACTAACAATATACATTAGTCATATCTGAGACACACAGAGATAGACAGCATTTTGTCCTAGATACATCAACAGCTACTATAATGGAGACCCACTGAAATTTGTATCCAGCGTCTCTTTCTAAAAATTGCCCTTCCCGGGGGCGCCTGAGTGGCGCAGTCGGTTAAGCGTCCGACTTCAGCCAGGTCACGATCTCGCGGTCCGGGAGTTCGAGCCCCGCGTCGGGCTCTGGGCTGATGGCTCAGAGCCTGGAGCCTGTTTCCGATTCTGTGTCTCCCTCTCTCTCTGCCCCTCCCCCGTTTATGCTCTGTCTCTCTCTGTCCCAAAAATAAATAAACGTTGGGAAAAAAATTAAAAATTGCCCTTCCCAATCTCTTTCCATGTGACCATTGTGGGAGCTATATCATATTAGTAAGGTGACCCCACCTCGAGGCCATCATTTATTTGTCCAGGAGTGGACAAGAGATTCAATGCAGGTTAATAAAAAAAAAAAAAACTCCCCCTCAAGAATTTTGGAAGTGAATAAAAAGAATAAATCAGCCTCTTCTGGGTGTCTTCAGTTTATGATGTAAAGGTCAGGACCAGATGATGGCCAAGTCGACCAAGAAGCAGAGGTGAGCAGAATGTATAATCCAGACGCATCAACATTTAGAGAGAAGAGAAGGAGAGAAAATCTTGACATCAGTCGAGTCTGGTCCCAGTGGAGCCTGAAGTTTAACCACAGTTCTTCCTTGTGTCTAATCCCAAAAGTTAATCATAAGTGTGCTATTTTGCTTTATGTGTCTGAGGTGAATTTGTATTATTGGAAAATTGGAGTCTTAACTAATGGGCACAATTTAATGAAAAAAGAACATGACCTTGATCCTGCAGCTATTTTTAGACCATGGTAAGTCCAGAGCAGCCATGGGTGGGTGGGTACTCCCATGGGAAGGTGGGGGAATCAACACATCAGCCATTATTGCAGTTCCAGATTTTTCCATTCAGCCCCCCATTTGTACTAAGCGATCAAACTAGAAAAAAAATGGGCGATTCCTAAATGTTCTCGCTTGCAAGAACATTCATAATTTGAAATTGCCAGGAGCAGGTGAGAGCCTTCTGAATAGAGAATGATCACAGTGGGAAAGGAGTTTTCTGGTATCTTAACAAAAACATGTCCAGGAAATACTGAGAATGTATCATTCTTGGCAAAGGGGTTTCTGGGACCTGATAAGTAAGCAGTTTGCAAAATAAGCAGGTTTGCCAAGAAAGTAGAATTAAAAAACCCTCAGTTAAAACTTCAGAGGAGGTGCTCTGAAACAAAAAGTAAATTCTTGGCGAGGAAGCAGAGTAAGAGATTTTGGAATGAAGAAAAGTATGGACAATGTAAAAAGAAAGAGTGGCTACCAGGGTGTGTGAGCAGAGCAATGCCAGTTCATGGTATTTGTAAGTCCATACATGAGGGACACACTTCATAGAAGTGGTTGTTGTGTGGTGTGTGGACATGTGTCCAAAAGCAAAGACTTTACTGAAAACCACAACGGTTCCCAGGAAATGAGATGCATGTGTGTGTGTAAGGGGTGTGGGATCCACATGCTAATGAGCATGTAGGTGTTGAATTCACCAAAGCCTGCTGTTTTCACTAGATGGTGGATAAATTGTTCAAAGAATCACATCTGGGAATTTTCTGATTAGAGGCAGCCTATCCCAGATTTGTACAATGTCTCTCCCTAAGCAATTCTTTCTGTGCAAAATCCACTCACTCACTCACCGCTCATTTATTATTTAATTCACTGAGCACCAACTAAGTGCTGGATTCTTGAGACAGAGACAATGCAGTGAAGACAACAGGCACATAAATGTCCAGTTTCAGTACAGAAGTTAAGGGCTTGCAGACCAACGCATAAAGCTTCTATGGAAGGCCTTCAGAAAGCCCCAGTCAAGTTCTGGAGGGAACAGAGCAGGCTTAATGGAGATCCTGGCCTCTGATATGAGTTCTAGGGGATGAGGAAGAGTCATCCAGGGCCTGAATGAGGCGAAGGAATGGCAAAAACAAGGGCAGCAGCATGCATAAAGTCTCAGAGATCAGAAGCACGTGCCCCATTTTAGCTCTTGTACAATGCTCAGTTTGTGGTGTGTGTGTGTGTGTGTGTGTGTGTGTGTGTGATCATCTGTGGGCCTTCAGGCAGTCTCTGCCAGCAATAGTAGTGGAGGGCTGGGAGCGGCGACCCTCCAAAGAGCCTCGGGCCTTATCACCACTGGCTGGGATGGAAGTTCCCAACCAGTGGCACCACGATCCCCGTGGCATGTGGGTAACCATGATCTCGCACATCGTCACCATGTTCTAAGAACACAAGGAAATGCAGGGTTTGCATTTCACAGATTCCCGTTAACATTTTACAGATGAGGACTTGGAAAAACACGGAGAGGTGCTGACATGATTTACCATAATTTCACGGTGGTTCTGTGCTGGAGAGTGGCGTCGGGACTTGCTTTTGATCCCTTCAAGTAATCCCGTGGCTCGAATGTGCTGCTTCCAAGCTGCTGGAAGAAAGGGATGGGGCTATAAACAGAAGGCAATATGCTTCTTATTGTATACTAAGAGAACTGCAGTGATCTTGTGGTTTTGGTGGGTGTCTCCACTTAGTCGTGATTCTTAATGACAGGGTGTGTCTCAGTACCCTAAAAGGGGATCCCAAGACAAGGCTAGTTGTTACCTGGTACCTTATGATGATGATAGTGAGCAAAATGCTTACATTATTAATTCCCGACTCTATCAACTAAAAGTTTGATAGCACTCCAGTACTCTCCAAATGTAATTCTGCAGTCAATACTCAGTAATTGAGGGGCTGCACTTTACGGATTCTAATCTCTTTCTCTCATTTTCCCCTCCAGCTCCTCATCCTTTGCCCAATTCATTGTGTTACATCATTTCCACAGGAGGCTGTGGTGAGAGCCGGAAGAAGAAGCGAAACTCAAACTGGCCTTGTTGTTTTCTCCTTTAGTAGCTCTGGGAAATGAATTGATAGAACATGTACCCATTGGCTAAAATGCTCCTTAGGGTTTACCTTCATTCATGTTGATCTTGCTTTACTCTTTCCCTCCTCCATCATCTAGTTTCCCCCATGCCCACCCACCACACTTGCGCACATACATACTTCTTTGCAGTGTACAACGAAGGGTATGTTGCAGCACCTACGATTCCTCCTTAAGAAAGTAGAAACATGTTTGAGAAACACATACCATACAAAATGTCAGACTCACAGCATGGTCTGGACCCACCATTTATTAAAAATTTGACCTTGGGCCTGGAACTCACAATCTCTGAGCCCCACTTTTCATCCATGAAGCTGAAAGCGTTAGATTAAATGTTTTTAACGCCCCTTCCATTTCTGCGGGGCTCACTTGAACAAAATGAACTTTGCACCCCATGGGCATGAAGAATATCCATTTGATGCTTTAAGTTGGAGTGTTCTTTCTTTGCTCTCCAACAGCTGGAGACAATTAATTGCAAATAAAAAAGTTGTCTTCGGCCCAGCTTTAGAGATGAGACGCTTTGTAGATGGAGTTTCCATGAACTTTGTGAAATTTATTAGTTGCGGATTACAGGCGGTTGGGCTTGCCTGAACCAACTCTAAGGATGGGATGAGAGCAGTACTTACTTTTGCAGGCCAGAATCTACCTGGGAAGAAGAGACCCTGATTATCAAAAGGGACCTCGGATCTCCAGTTATAATCACCATAATAAAACTGGTGGGAGGTGTGACTTACCAATTAAACTGAATTATAAGGTTTTGATTTGAATTTTTACCAGAAGTAGAAAAAAATTCTCAGTTAGAAGAACTTTATTTGTACATATTCAGGTCATTATGCCATCTTTCCAGCAGTAAATTTTATTTATATTGTACATAGAGGAGGTAGGTTTATGAGACATGTTTAGGCAATTGGCAATGGGAGGGTTGAGTGCCAAACAAATAAAAGTTTGTATTTCAGAAGGATAATAAGAAATACTCGTTTACAATTCTTTTCTGCCATTAATTGTTTAGATTGGATTTATTCTAAACGACTAGTTTTTTTCCCCTCAGTTTATCTAGGAATAAGTCTAGGATTTTTAGGCTATGCTTATACAAACATTTAAAGAAAACATTAAGTAGACTTTAAGTATTATGGATATTAATTTCTTGCTGCAGCATAGCTCTGTTCTGCTAAACATTTCACACTTTTGATATAATTATCAAAAAATGATGGGGGAAATATGTATGTGGGTTTCTATGTCTTTTTCTTGAGAGAAGTGTGGAGGAAGGGGGGACAAGATGTGATGGGTTGATTAACATTGGCTTTCTGTATCCTTAACAGGTATTTGGGATTTTTTTTGTTGGTCTGTTGTCTAGTATGTCCCTCCCACAATAAATAAGTCCTTCCTAATTGCATAAAGGACTTTTCATTTGAATTTAAAGGAAGTATTTTCACTCTTCTTTACTCGTGTGCATTTTAGTGACTTTGATGTAAAACAGATTGCAATAACCATTTACATCAGATCTTTAACTTTGATAAAGAAGGAACTGGCATTAATCAAACGATGACGTGGACATCCCTTTGGCTGAAGAAGAGATAAAGTAAGAAAATATCACCAGCCTCCCACCATGCCGGAATGTTTATCAAATCTTTGAATTGGCTTCTGAAAGTTCCACTTCTTGTATGTTGACTACTTTTTGCTCAGAAAGAGTTTTTATTTATTCAAGGCTACAGACAAATGTGTTCAAGGTTATTCCCTTCTGGTTCATGGGCCAACTTCATGGATCCTGTTTTTAAACCAGGATATTTCTCTTCTTAGAGCAATTGCTTAGAGTGTTTTCTGTCTGAATGGCTGATCTGCCCCACGCATGTGTGTTGACCCACTGACATCAGTTGGAGTTGATTTTCCAAGAGTGGACATGAAGTTCTACTATCACTAACATTAAAAACAGCTCACATCCTGTGTCTACTAGCCCACATTGGCTACATCTCCCTCGTAGGATTGGTTTTCTCTGGGTGAAGTTGCCCATGTGGGAAACGAATGCACCACATTGCTCTAACAAACGGACTTAATCTTATTAATGGCAACATTATTATAAACTCTGTTCCCTAAACTTTTGTGTCTTTATCCTCCCTAGTCTCACATTAGCTACATATATGAATTCAGTTGAATCCAATTAGCAGGTGTAGGGGAGGAAAAACGTTTCCTTCTACCCTCTTAGATTCGTTGCCTGGGGTCCTGCCAATTTGACAAAGATTAACAGGAGAAAAGCATACGATTTTTATTTGCTGTCAATTTGTACATGAGGAGGGGGCCTTCTTATGAAAGAAGACCCAAAGAAGTGGATAGACCTGAGAGCTTATATACCATTTCAACAAAGACTGAAAAATTGTAGAGATGTGACATGATCATGGAAAAGAGTTTTGAGCTTCCAAGGATGGCAAACTGTGGGAAGACAAATATATGGAGGAAACAAATGGAAAATAAGGGCTAGCTTAGCAAGGTTTGTTTGTGTAGGTCCATCTTTAGGGTCCTAAAGGAGAGGGGATTTATGGCAGTCCTTATTCCTTAGGAGTTTCTTTCAGTCGATAAAGGAAGCTGACACCTTGCTCTTCCTGGCATGGGAATATTGCTACTTTCCTTTCTGACCTGCTCTGGACTCATTTGCCTCTAAATGGTACTTTCCTTTCTTCGGAAATTTATTTCTTCTTTCCAGTTCAGCTCCCAGTTCTGTTAAAAGGATTTTCTTTCACAATAAGGAAGAGTGTTTGATTTTTATTGAGATCCAATAGGAGTGACATAATGCTTTCCAATATATCAGAAGAAACTCACTGCAAAATGAAGATTGCTTAGGGGGCTGGTTCTTCACCACGCAGCTTCCATCTCAGGGCCCTGACATGTTGCATGGCCGGTTGTCACCAGCTTCTGAGTTTATTCCTAATTTAATAGTGCTGTTTTCAGACCCCGCCTGAGCAGGTGTAAAACAAAAAGAAAAACAAAAAATTTAAAAGCTTATACATGATTAAGAAAGCTTTAAAAAAACAAATTTAATGCCTGAAATTAAAGGAGATGCTACCACTTTTTTTATGCTTGGTTTGTTTTGAATATAAGCTTTCAAGTAACATAACCCAGGGCATAGATATACGACCTCAGAGTCAAACCGCCAAAGCTGGAGTCTTGGCGGTTAGGATAGGCATTTAACTTCTCTGCCCCTCAACTTCCTCACCTGTGAACTGAGGACAATAAAAGGTCTTAGCCTGTGAAATTGTTAAACCTAAATTAAATAATACGTGTAGAAAACCTAATAATAATAACCTAAAAATAATGCTTTGTACATGGTAAGGATTCAACAAATATTAGCCCTTGATATTGTTGTTGTTGTTATTATTTTTATCATTATTATTAACCAAAAGTCTCAATTTCTCATATCCTCACACCCTCCACTTAATGTTAGGTCCTCATCTCTAACTGGATATCTAATTATTATTCTCCCATCACCTCAGATCATCTAAAAATTAACCCATGATTGTTTTTTTGCACGAGTTCCTCTCTTTTCCCCCATTTCTGTAAGAATTGCATAATTCCTGCTATTGGTCGGAAGGTAAATTGGTGCAGCCACTGTGGAAAACAGTATGGAGATTCACAAGACATTAAAAATAGAACTACCATATAATGCAGCAATGCCACTTTTGGGTATTTCTCTAAAGAAAACAAAAACACTAATTCAAAAAGATATATGCAACCCTATGTTCATTTCACCATTTTTACAATGCCCAAGATATGGAAGCGACCTCAGTGTCCATCAAAAGATGAATAGATAAAGAGGATATGATATATCTCTGTATATATCTATATTTGTATCTATATCCAATGGAATATTGACTTAAAAATGACTAAACTCCTACCATTTGTGACAGCATGGATGGACCAAAGGGTATTATGCTAAGTGAAGTAAGTCAGATAGGACAAAGACAAATACCGTATGTGTTCACTTTTATGTGGAATCTGAAAAACCAAACGAAATAGCACACAAAACAGAAACAGATTCAAATACAGAGAGCGAACTGATGGTTGCCAGAGGGGAGGGAGGATAGGACAATGGGCAAAATAAGTGAAAGGGATTAAGAGGTACAAACTTCCAGTTATACAATACCTAAGTCATAGGAATGTAAAGTTCAGTGTAGAATTTGCAACTTTGCAATGCATTCAAATGTAACCTGTGGTCTTGTGATTTATGAGAAGAAATATGTATATTTGGTCTTTGTCCTTGGCACAGAGCACCTAAACCTGTTGGAATTTCTTAAGTGATGGGAGCAACTCAGGTGTCTTTTGTTATGTTAATGAGGTGACTTTTGGAAAGCACTAAAGACTGGGTTGGTTGCCAGTGGAGCTAACCATGTGATTGGAGGGTTAGAACTTTCAGTTCCACTCCCTGAACTCCTCAGAGGGGAGAAGGGAGAGGAGCTGATGGTTGAATCAATCAAGAGCGGCCAATGATTTAATCAATCATTGCTATCTCCCCATAGATAGTGTCAGAATTGAGGTAACCGTAGGACATCCAGATGGTGTCCAAGAATTGTGGGGGAAACCCCACAGGGGCCCCTGGGTGGCTCAGACAGTTAAGCCTCTGACTCTTGATCTCGGCTCAGGTCAAGATCTCACAGTTCATAATATCCCACCCCACTTTAGGCTTTGTGCTGACAGCAGGGAGATTGCTTGGGATCTCTCTCCCTCTCTCTCTACCCTGCCCCCCCACTCATGCACATTCTCACTCTCTCTCTCTCTCTCAAAATAAATAAACTTAAGTTAAAAAGCCCCACAGACTGGAAGTGGGCGACAGAACCTGAAACCCCTTCCCATTCCTCGCACTGCTATCCCCATGGTCCAAGAAGGCTGCGGAAGCCTCCTCCTGACTGGCCTCCCTTATCCCAACTCTTACTCTGCTGGAAATTAGTGTCTACACATTGCCCAAACATAACTCAGATCACGTCACTCCTCTGCTGAAAACCTTCAGTGGTCAACAGTATCATGGAGAGAAAAATACAGTCCTTACTATTGCCTTCGAGGTCCTACTGGATGTTATACCTACCTACTTCTCTGATTTCATTTCTTCTCCCTCTCTTTTTCACTCTCTCCACTCCTGCCTCCCCAGTCTCCTTGTTGTTCCTAGGACTTAATGAGCCCACATTTCCCTCACAGCCTTTGCTGTTTGTTCCCTCAGATGGAAAATCTCCTACCAGACAACCTCCTGCCTCTCCTACTGGCTCCATTTAGATCTCTCTTGTGTATCAACTTATGAGAGAAGTCTTCCAGGATCACTCCAAATAGCAACCATTACCACCTGCCCATCCTTCACGTGTCTCCCGACTCTACCACATTCATCTGCAGAGCAGCACTTATCACCTGATACGTATTAGACTGTAAGCTCCTGAGACCAGATACTCGATCTTATTCACTTCTCTATTCCTACTGACTACCTTGCCATCTAGAAAACAGTAGTGGCTCCATAAATATTTATTGAATGGTTTGACTAATGGAGCCACCCCAACAAGTTAATGAGTCAATGATTTTGGAACCAAATGTACAAGTTCATATTCCTTTTATAATGATTTTCCCGTTTTCAAGTCATTTGGAAGCAGCAGGACTGCCTTTAGGAAACTTAAGACCATGGCATAGAACCAGGGAACTGATCATTTATTATAATTACTTTTCTCCCAAATTTTCCCTCCACTAACACTGCCTGCTGCCCATTCCTTCCTGGAGTGGGTAGAACAAGACTGGTGGTCTTTTTTTTTTTGTTCCCCAACTCCTGTTTTAATTGAAACAATAAGTGGTTGTAATGTGTGTTATGACAAAAGTTGTTGTATCCCTTCTTTGGTCTTTTAAGTTATCTTCCTGTTAGTCTATACATGAAAAATAATGCCTTTCTAAATAATTTGCCTCTTCTCTACTTTGCTATTCAAGGCAACTGGCTGGGGTCAATAATTTCTGGCATTTAAAAAAATCATCATTATTTAAAAGTTTACATAGAACACTCTTTATTGATGTATAAATCTGAGTTTTAACATATTTATGGATTCTTATTGACCAAAATCACATTCAGGATACAAAATATTTCTCACTCTCCAAAACTCTGCCATGCTGTTTCTTTATAATCTAACCTTCCCCTCACTGGAGCCCTTGGAGGGCTCTGACTTTCTTCCCTATAATTTTGCCCTTTTCCAGAATATCACATAAATAGAATCACAGTATGTAAAGTTTTTACACTGGTTTTTTTTTTTTACTTGATATAATACCTTTGAGATTTATCCAAATTTTTTGGTGTATCTACAGTTCGTTCTTATTGCTGAATTGTATTCCATCATATACAGTTTACTTACCCATTCAGCTACTGAAAGACATTTTGTTTTCATTTTTCAAAAATTATGAATAAAGCTACCATAAACATTTAGGTAAAAAAATTTTTTTTAGTGTTTATTTATTTTTGAGAGAGAGACAGACACCCCTAGGTACAGATGTCTTTAAGAAAGTTAAATGCTCATTTCTCTGGGGAAAATAACTAAAAGTGGGATTGCTAAATCATCTGGTGAGTACATGTTCAACTTTATAACACATTGTCAAACTGTTTTTCCAGAATGGCTATATTCCCACCAGCAATGTATGAGTTCTAGTTTCTTCTTATTCTCAACACTTGATATTGTCATTAAAAAAATCTTAACTATTCTACTTATAGTAATATCTTATATTGCTATTAATTTCCATTTTATTAATGGCTAGTGATGTTGAACATCTTTTTAAGTGCTTATTTGCCATCTATATTATCACCCTTGGCATCTGTTAAAATCTGTCCTTTTTTATTGTGTTATATCCTTATTGTTCAGTTTTCAGATTTCTTTATTCTGGTTACAAGTCCTATGTTAGGTGACTTGAAAATATTTTATTTATCTATACAGCACCTCATTTCATTCTTAGTGTCTTTTGAAGAGCAGGCATTTTTCATTTTGAGTTCTCTGAATTTCTTCTAAAAATTATATAGCTCTATGTTTTACTTTTAGCTCTATAAATCATCTTGAGTTCATTTTTGTATAGGGCAAGAGGTTTAGATACAGGTTCAGGCTTTCGTATATGGTTGTCCAATTGTTCAAATGCTATTCATTGAAAACACTATTCTTACTCCATTGAGTTGCCTTCACACTTTTATCAAAAACCAGTTGAGCTCCATATTCTGTTTTATTGACCTCTAGATCCATAGCTTCATGAATATCACACTCTTAATTGGTGTGGACTTGTTTTGCCTTAAAATAGTTGGTGTGAATTCTCCATATTTATTGCCTTTTCCTCCCAAATCATTTTGCTATTATAATTGTTTCTAACATATAAATTTTTAGATATCTTTGTATTTACAAAAAAAAGTCTGCTGGGATTTTGATTGGAATGGCATCAAATCTACAGATCAATTTGAAAAAAAATTGTTATCTTAACTATTTTTAGTCTTCCAATCCATGGTGTGTCTCTTGCCTTATTTAGGTTGTTGATTTTTTTCAACAACATTATATAGTTTTATCATATAATCTTGAATATGTTTGCCGGATGTATACTGAAGTATTTTTTGAGAATTATTGTACATGATATTGCTTTTCAAATGTGGGTCTCCAGTTGTTCTTTACTATCATACAGAAATCCAACTGACTTCTGAAGGATGACCTTGTACCCTGTGGTATTGATAAACTCACTTATTAATTCAAGATTGTTTTGTAGATTCCTTGATATTTTCAATGTAGTCTTTGAACAATCCAGCTTTCTTGTTTCCTGACCAGTCTGTATACTTTCTTTTTCTTGCTTTGTTGCACTGACACGGACTTTAAATACAATAATAAATAATGGAAGTGATGAGATTAAAAATAACTTTCTTCCCAGTCTTGAAGGGGGTGGATTCAGTATTTCACCATGAAGTATTGTGTTAGATGTGGGGTTTTGTAGGTATCTTTTATCAAGTTAAGGAAATTCTTTTTCTACTGCTTTGCTGAAAACTTTTGTTGTGAATGGATGTTGAATTTTTTTTCAAATGCCTCGACCTCATTTAATATCATCTCATTTTTTTTCTTCCTTAGATTATCAATATGATGAGTTACTCTTGCTTGAGTTTGAATATTGAACTAGGTTTGCATTTCCGGGGAAAATTCTACTTGAACATAGTGTATTATTCTTGTTATATATTGATGGATTTGATTGGCTAATATATTTTGAGGAATTTTCTATGTCCGTGAGAAGTATTAATCTGTAATTTTCCTTACTTGGAGCATCCTTGTCTGGTTTTGGCATCAAAGTAATTTCAGACTCATAAAAAACATAATGTGTAAAGAGTTATGATTTTTTAAATATAAGAACACCCAATATTTAAAAGGATGCATGTTAACACCCTTCTCTTACCATCTTTGTTTAGCATGTTAGTTGTTATGTTAAAATTATATGAACTCTAACATAATGACAATTGGAAAATCTCCAAGCACTTGGAAATTAAATAGTACCATTCTAAAAAATTCATGGGTCAAAGAGGAAATCCTCAAGGGAAATTAGAAAAGTTTCAACTGAATAAAATGTTCCCTTCTTTTTCTGCAAAAGATTGATGTATAACTGGTGTTACTGCTTCTTTAAATATTTGATAGTATTCCTGAAATGATCTGTGCATAGGGTTTTCTTTTTAATAAGATTTTAAACTACAGATTTAGTAGATAGGACTATTCAGGTTATCTATTTCATCTTGGATGAGTTTACTTAGTCACTAATTTTTCCTACTTTCAAGAAAATGGCTTATTTTTTCTGAGTTGTTTAATTCGTTTTTATAGAATTGTTAATAATATTTCCTTATTTTTCTTATGATATCTGTGACTTTGTGCTGATATGCCCTCTTTTATTCTTCATATTGGTAATTTATGTCATCTCTATTTGTCATTCTGTCTAGAGGTGTATCAATTTTGACAATTTTTTTCAAAAGTCAGTCTTTGTTTCATTGATTTTTCTCTATTTATGTTTTCATAAGTATTTTGTTTCTGATCTTATTTATATTATTCTTCATTAGTCTATTATGTTTTCATAAATAAGATCATTTATTTTTTATATTACTTATCTTATTCTTTTTCTGCCTTTTTCTGGTTTCTTGACACAGAAGTTTAAAATGTTGACTTAAAATCCTTTCTCTTTATTAACACAAGCATTGAATGCTATAAATTTCCTGGTAAACATCATTTTAGCTGTGTCATACAAATTTTGATGTATTATATTTTTTATTTTATTCAGCTTAAATATTTTCTAATTTCTCTTGAGACTTCCTCTTTGACCCATGGATTCTTTTTTAGGACAGTGTTGTTAATTTCCAAATATTTAGAGAATTTAAGTTACCATTATGTTAGAGTTCATATAATTTTAACATAACTATGGAAATTATGAACAAAGACACTGTGGGAAATGTGTACTCAGAATTTCACTTGTATGTCACATCCTTTTTTTAAATGTCAGGTATTCACTTACTTGAAGAATTAGAGCCCTTTATTCTTTTTGGACATTATCTCAACTCAGACTGTTTGGACATTATCTCAACTCAGAATGTTCTTTCTATTACATTCTGGATAAAGTTTAACACCGTTATTTCATATAATTCCTTACATATTGTTCTGCACCTGTTACTTTCAATTTACTTAATACTCTTTCTAACAAAAGACTGCTTTTTATAAAAATATCCTCTATTCTTGGTTCTCCAAATACTATAAGCTGAACATCTTAGAAGACTTATTACCCTTTTCCATAATTGTGACTTAGCTCTGTTTTTTTCATGTGTGTGTGTGTGTGTGTGTGTGTGTGTGTGTGTGTTTTCTGATAGAGAGAGAGCATGAGCAGGGGAGGGGCAGACCCACTGACAGCAGTGAGCCTGATGTGGGGCTCGAACTCACAAACCACAAGATCATGACCTGAGCCAAAGTTGGATGCTCAATCGACTGGGCCACCAGGTGCCCCTGTGCTTTAGTTCTTACACATACTGACGCCTTGGTTGCTTTTCTTTATTCCAACTTGCCTAAGCCCCACCAGTATTTTCAGAGACTAGTTAATATTTCATCTTTCCTTTGAAGTCTCTTTGACTCTTCATGACTGATCCTCAATAAAACTTAGTATATTCAGCCCAGCTGAAAATTTCAAAGTAGATCACATAATTCTTAGATGCCTGAAGATAACAATCATATAGTGTACTTAGTATTCCAAGAACCGTGCTTACTGCACATAACAGGTTCTCAATGGAAAGTTTTGTTCTGTTTGCTCTTTTCTATTGTTTATTTGGTGAGTACTGTCCAGAAAATCGATTCTAGGTAATTATCTAGCCACAGTCTTAGCTCAATAACACGGAATAGCATTTTTCCAGACATGTATATGGGTATATGAGTCCCTTATTTCAATGCAAGAAACAAAAGAGTCCCGTTTTCATAAAGTATAGGGAATCCATGTATTCTGATCACCTCTTATTCACCCTATTGGTGAAGAAGGGATTTCCCACCTAAGTTGTGTGAGATGGCTGAACACACAACACCTGCCACTGAACAGATGATATTGACAGCAGTTTACTAGTCACATATACCCACAGTTGGGGAAGAGAACACTGCACAACGTGCAAGGCCACGTGAAAAATGCACTCAGGAGCATAGTGAACCAGGAGGGGCAAACTTTGTAGTAACCGGATGGGGGATACCCCCTGGTTTCTATAGAAGGACGTGATTGGCTTGTTTAAATAATTTCATAGCTGGCAGCACTTGTGGTGCTGAAGGAGCATGGAAAGCAAAAGGCAGAGGAGTCTGTGTGAGTTTCTGCTTAGTCTTTAACGCTTGAGAGATCCCCCATTGTTTCCTGGCTTTTGCCAGCCATTTGGCCTTGAACTTGAATAAGCCTGCAGAAGTGTACGGTCCCTGATCATAAGGCAGGATGGAAGCAGAAAGAGGACCAGGGTCTGTGGGAGAGCCCAGTGGTGTGGGCAGAAACGACCAGTGACTCCCCAGAATCTCTAGGCCCTCCTCTGCCCAAAGCTCCATGTGAGGTGACAGCTGCATGGTACACATGGGACTGTCACGGTGGAAGTGGATGTGACGGGCAGCGTGACACACTGAGGACAGGGGTCAGCTGTGTCAGGTGCCACCTGGCTGAACATGCATGAGTGCTCAACCTCTCTGCTTCCAGTCCCTCATCTCTAAGAGGGGTGATGTGACATGACATGGATGTAGAAGTGATGTAATGTAATTACCTGGTACCCAGGAGGCACTGCCTTCATTATAATATAATTGTCTGGGTATTTACTGCTCCCTAAGCTCCCAAAGCTGCACTAGGGGTTGCCAGGGAATGTAAAGATTGTCCCGTCTACCTATGTTGTGATATGTTGTGCTTCCATTTTCATTTGTTTCAAGACATTTCTTAATTTCCCTTTTGATTCCTTCTTTGACCCATTAACTGTTTCAGGAGCATGTTGTTTCATCTCCACATGCTTGCAAATTTTCCAGTTTTCCTCTTGTTACTGATTTCTAGTTTCATACCATTGTGGTCATAAAGGACACTTGATATGTTTTTGATCTTAAGTTTGTTAAGACTTGTTTTCTGGCCTAACACATGATCCATTCTGGAAAATGTCCCATGTCCACCTGAGAAGGATGTGTATTCTGCTGTTGTTGAATGGAGTGTTTTATATATGTCTGTTAGGTCCATTTGGTGTACAATGTTGTTCAAGTTTGACGCTTCCTTCTTGTACTTATATCTGGATGATCTATCCATTGTTGACAGTGGAATATTGACTTCCCCTAGTATGACTGTATTGCTGTCTATTTTTCCCTTTGGGTCTACTAATATTTGCTTTATATATTTAGGTGCTTTGATATTAGGTGCAAAAATATTTACAAATATTATATCCTTTTTATGAGTTTACCCCTTTAAATTATATAATGAACTCTGTCTTCTGTGATAGTTTTTGACTTAATGACTGTTTTGTCTGATAAAAGGATAGTGAGTTTTTTATAGGCAGCATAATGTTCGATATTTTTTTAAAAAATCAATTCAGACACTGTGTGCCTTTTGATTTATGAATTTAATCCATTTACATTTACATTCATCATTGATGGGTAAGAACTTACTATTGCCATTTTGTTAACCATTTTCTGACTGGCTTGTAGATCCTTTGTTTCTTTCTTCCTCTCTGTCTTGCTTTGTGATTTGATGATTTTTTGTAGTGATATGGCTTGATTCCTTTCTCCGTATCTTTTGTGTATATCCTGCTGGCTTTTTTCTTCATGGTTACCATGAGGTTTACATAAAACATCTTATACTTTACCAATATACTTAGGCTGATGGTAACTTAACTTTAACCTATAAAAAACTACACTTTAACTTCTCCTCCCACGTTTTATATTATTGATGTCACAATTTACATTTTTTATATGTTTTGTATCTGTTAAATTATTGTAGCAATATTTTAATACTTTTGTAATTTTTATACTACAGTTAAAAGTGATTTGCATACCATTACACTCTTGGAGTTCTGTGGATTAGATTATATTCTTACCTTCACAGTGAAATTTACACCTGCATGTATTTTCATGATTAGCATGCTTTTATTTAAACCTGAAGTGTTCTCTTTAGCATTGTAAGGAGGGTCTAGTGGTGACGAACTCTCATAGCTTTTAGTTATCCAAGAAAGTCTGAGAAATAAACTATTTCTGAGGGACAGCGCTCCTGTTAACTACATTATGCCACAGGGGTGAGGAGTTGACATACCTCTGAATTAGGGCAGTGATGACATGTTGCTGGCCTTGCTAACTGAAAGAAAAGTGTTTTTGAGGGACCTTATTGAAAGGGATGGAGAAAAAGATATTTGTCAGATGAATAGCTGCATACCAGGTACTGGGAGATGTATTGATTTACTCCAACAACGAAACCACATATGGTATAGCAGTTGCAATTGGAGTCACCACATGGTGAAGCTTGTAGCTATAGTCCACTGTCATTCTCCAAGATCCATCTATCTTCTCCATAGCCAAAGAGAAGAGTTCCATGGAGATGCGATGGGAATCATAACCCTTGCGTTTTTCAAGTCCTTGATGATGGCACTAATCTTTACAATGCCTCCAGAAATGTGGTATTACTTTTGGTGTACTATTTAGAGGGTCTTCTATTTGCCCTACCCTTGGTTTTTCCCACCATAATAGACCTTATTCCACAAGTCAGAGGACTAATGTGAGGATTCTGTCAGCTGATAAATATATCTATTCCAATTATATTTTCTATAACTGGGAAAATGAAATAGATGTAGGGATCCACTGGGCCTACCATGAGACAGAGCTGAGCTAAAACTCCATTGCTAATTTGACCTCCATATGCCCTACTTCGACTGGTGGACCACAGTGATGTTTGGGGTCTCCTAGAATTAGTCTCATTTAGAATCAGCATCAAGGAGCCCCCAAAATGTCACTTATTTCCTTTTCCTCAACACAGATACCCTGGCAAAAAAAAAAAAAAAAAGCCAGGTTTACTTAGGGAAGGCTGGGGAAAAGATTAACAGCATAAATTTTTGACAGTGTTCTGGGGTACTTCCTCAACTGTACCCAGCTTCTCTTCATTCAAGGAGCTCTGGGTCTATAAACTAGCTCAAGTCTGGGAATTGATGGAGAGGCTGTGACTCTTTGTTGTTATAATTCAGGTTAGATTTTTGTTCCCTTGATCTAGTTCTTTTCTACTTATACAGATCAAGTAAGAATATAATAGGCTGTCTCTCTCTTTCACTTCTAGGAATTCCAGAGAACCAACCAACACCATAAGTTTATATGAGCAGACTATTCTGTTTGCTGCTTTGACTTTGCTGTTCATGACAGTAACCACACTCTCTTCGCCCTTGGTGGTTGAATGATGCCACTTGGCGCTGCCACCTTAGGGTCCAATTCTTCCCATTGCATTTAGTTTCTTCAATTCAGTGACCACAGTACCCACTGTAAGGTGTTGCCTACATAGAAGAGTGATCACAGAGCTCTTCAAGGATTCTGGGGCTCCCCTCACAAATTTACTTGTCATGGTAGTAGTGAAAAGTTTGTCTTCTGGACCCTCCCAGAATGAGGAGGTCTTACATGACAAATCCAATATCCCTATTGGGGATTATTCCAATTTCCCTAGGGCTTTAAATCTCTTCCTCTACATTACACCAAGGCATATCTGGCATTTCCAGCTCACTCACTGTGGGTCCCATTTTGGTTTCAGCCAATCCCTTCCTAACTCCTCAAACTGCAACATTAAATGCAGAATTTCTGTTTAGTGAGCTCTACCAATAAATCTGGCCTAATCCATCTTTATGTTCCTTCCACCATTATCCCATTTCTTTAGTATGCATTCCTATGCATGGGCCCTGGATTTCTGTCTGCATAAATTAGAAAACTCAAGTAGTTATTTTGGAATATAGCTACCTCATAGGTCACACTTTGTATCTGGTCTGGAGAGGCCTGTTGGGTTTGAGTCTAGTTAAAGCCTGGTGAGGCGGGTCTTTAGGAGAATCAGCCTGGTCTTGCATGGTAACTGCCTCAGGGGAGGCCATTACAGTTTCACGAGCAATGTAGTGTTAATCCCCTCAGATGGAGGTGGAGAGGCCCCTAGTGCTGGGGCTGAAGAGACTGCTTGCACTGGAATAGAAAAGCAAAGACTCGTCAAAATTTAGGGCTCCATGTCTCCAGCTTCATCAGGGTCTTCCAACAGGTCCCGATTCTGACTTACAAGATTTCATTCCTTCCCAATTCATGCCTTTGTCTTAACAGGAGACACCCTGTGAGGCTGGGGATTCAATTTGCATTGTAATTCATTCAGTTACAGGATGAGATTCTGTATTTGATTTTCAGCAATCTCAGCACTGCAGCTACAAGAGATAAGGGATTTCTTCAGAGTATATATATATATATATATATATATATATATATACACATATATATACACACATATATATGTGTATATATATATAGAATATATATATATTCTGAATATATATATATAGAATATATATATAGAATATATATATAGAATATATATATATAGAATATATATAGAATATATATATATAGAATATATATAGAATATATATATATAGAATATATATATATAGAATATATATAGAATATATATAGAATATATATATAGAAATATATATATATATAGAATATATATTTCTATATATATTCTATATATATATAGAATATATATAGTATATATATATAGAATATATATAGAATATATATATATTCTATATATATATACTATATATATATACTATATATATATATATATTATATATATAGAAGCTTTTGGGTCATTTATGCAGTGCTTGAGGTGGGGATTCAAATCCTGAGCTCATCCTTCTCTGTTATTTAACATAGTACTGGAAGTCCTAGCCACAGCAATCAGACAACAACAACAAAAAAAAATAAAAGTCATCCAAATCATCAAGGAAGAAGTCAAACTTTCACTCTTTGCAGATGACATGATACTTTACACGGAAAACCCAAAAGACTCCACCAAAAAACTGCTGGAACTGATACATGAATTCAGTAAAGTCTCAGAGACAAAATCAATGTACAGAATTCTGTTGCATTTCTATTCATAAATAATGAAACAGCAGAAAGAGAAATTAAGGAATCAACTCTACTTACAGTTGCACCAAAAACAAGAAGATGCTTAGGAAGAAACCTAACCAAAGAGGTAAAAGACCTGTACTCTGAAACCTACAAAACACTGATAAAATAAATTGAAGACAACACAAAGAAATGGAAAGATATTTAATTCTCAGGCATTGGAAGAAAAAATTATTATTACAACGTCTATACTACCCAAACAATCTACACATGTAGTGCAATCTTTATCAAAATACCACCAGTTTTTTTCACAGAGCTAGAACAAACAATCCTAAAATTTGTATAGAACCACAAAAGACCCTGAATAACCAAAGCAACCTTGAAAAAGAAAAGCAAAGCTAGAGGCATCACAATTCTGAACTTCAAATTATATTACAAAGCTGTAGTGATCAACACAGTACTGGCACAAAAATAGACACGTAGATCAATAGAACAGAATAGAAAACCCGAAATGAACCCACAACTATATGGTCAATTAATTTTTGACAAAGCAGGAAAGAACATCCAATGGGAAAGACAGTCTCTTCAACAAATGATGTTGGGAAAACTGGACAGCTATATGCAAAATAATGAAACTAGACCACGCTCTTACGCCCTCCACAAAAATAAATTCAAAGTGGATTAAGGACCTAAATGTGAGACACGAGACCATTAAAATCCTAGAAGAGAACACAGGCAGTAACCCCTTTGATATCAGCCATAGCAAATTTTTGCTAGATGTCTCCTGACAAAAATAAACTATTGGGACTTCATCAACATAAAAAGCTTCTGCATAGCGAAGGAAACTATTAACGGAACTAAAAGGTAGCCTACACAAGGGGAGAAGACATTTGCAAATGACATACATGATAAAGGATTAATGTCCAAAAGACATAAAGAACTTACAGAGCTCAACTCCCCAAAACAAGTAATCAAATAAAAAATTGGCAGAAGACATGAATAGATATTTTCCATATGAAAAGATGCTCAACTTCACTCATCATTAAGGAAATGCAAATCAAAACTACAATGAGATACCACCTCACACCTGTCAGAAAATCAATAACACAAGAAACAACAGGTGGTGGTGAGGATGTGGAAATAGGGGAATCTTGCTGCACTGTTGGTGGGAATGCAAACTGGTGCAGCCACTCTGGAAAACAGTATGGAGCTTCCTCAAAAAGTTAAAAACAGAACTACCCTACAGTCCAACAATTGCACTGCTAAGTATTTACCCAAAGAATCCAAAAGTACTAATTCAGAGCTATACATGCATCCCAATATTTATTTATTTATTTATTTATTTATTTATTTATTATAATTTATTGTCAAATTGGTCTCCATACAACACCCAGTGCTCATCACAACAGGTGCCCTCCTCAATGCCCATCACCCACTTTCCCCTCTTCCCCACCCCCCTTCAACCCTCAGTTTGTTCTCAGTATTTAAGAGTCTCTTATGGTTTGCCTCGCTCCCTCTCTGTAACTTTTTTTCCCCTTCCCCTCCCCCATGGTCTTCTGTTAAGTTTCTCAGGATCCACATATGAGTGAAAACATATGGCATCTGTGTTTTTCTGTCTGACTTATTTCACTTAGCATAATACCCTCCAGTTCCATCCATGTTGCTGAAAATGGCCACATTTCATTCTTTCTCATTGCCAAGTAGTATTCCATTGTATATATAAACCACATCTTCTTTGTCCATTCATCAGCTGATGGACATTTAGGCTCTTTCCATAATTTGGCTATTGTTGAAAGCGCTGCTATAAACATTGGGGTACATGTGTCCCTATGCATCAGCACTCCTGTATCCTTTGGGTAAATTCTTAGCAGTGCTATTGCTGGGTCATAGGGCAGGTCTATTTTTCATTTTTTGAGGAACCTCTACACTGTTTTCCAGAGTGGCTGCACCAGTTTGCATTCCCACCAACAGTACAAGAGGGTTCCCGTTTCTCCACATCCTCGCCAGCATCTATAGTCTCCTGATTTGTTTATTTTAGCCACTCTGACCAGCCTGAGGTGACTGCATCCCAATGTTTATAGCAGCATTATATACAATAGCCTAATTATGGAAACACCCCAAAGGTCTACCAACTGGTGAATGGATAAAGAAGATGTGAGATAGGTATATGTATATATGTGTATATATGTATATATACATGTATGTATATGTATATGTATATATATGTGTATATATGTATGTGTGTGTATATATATATGTATATATACACACACACACACACATACAATGGAATATTACTCAGCCACAAAAAGAATGATGTTAACAGAGCTAGAGAGTATTATGTTAAGTGAAATACGTTGGTCAGAGAAAGACAAATACCATATAATTTCACTCATATGTGGAATTTAAAACAAAACAAATAAGCAAAGGGGAAAAATGAGAGAGAGTGGCAAACCAAGAAACAGACTCAACTATACTGAATGTTGAATAAAATTGAACAGAGAACAAAATAATGGTTACCAGAAGGAAGGTGAATGGGGAAAATGGGTTAAATAAGTGATGGGAATTAAGGAGTGCACTTGTTGTGCTGAGTACTGGATGATGTATGCAAGTGTTGAATCTCTAAATTGTACACCTCAAACTAATATTACACTGCATGTTAACTAACTGGAATTTAAATAAAAACTTAGAGAAAGGGATGCCTGGGTGGCTCAGTCATTTTAGCGTCTGATTTTTTATTTCAGCTCAGGTCATGATCTCATTGTTTGTGGATTCCATCCCTGCATCGGGTTTCACACAGTCAGTGCAGAGATTCTGGGATTCCCAGTTTGGGATTCTCTCTCTCTCTCCCTCCCTTTGCCCTTCACCTGCTCATCCTCTCTCACTCTCTCTTGCTCAAGAATAAACAAATTAAAAACAACAGCAATATATACACAGTCACCTAACTGCTTGCTTTTTATAAGTGGTTTATTAAGAGTATTTCATGCAGGTAATTTGCATCTATTGTAAGATCATACCATGAACCATTAGTGCTGTCTTTACTTCTAGAAACAGAAACATTCATGTGTTTCAATCTAATCATGTGAGACAGTCAATTCCAGAAATCCTAGAACTAATTCAGCAAACTCATTCTTAAAATTCTACTTCCCTAGAATCACTCTTGGTACCAAAATCTGTCTTCATCAGAGTTCTGCAGAGAAATAGAACTGAGAGAGAGAGGGATGGAGAGAGAGAATTATAAGGAATCGACTCCTGCAATTATGGAGGCTCAGAAGCCCTAAGATCTGCAGTCTGAAGACCTGAGAACCAGGAGAGCTGACGGTATAAGCTTGAAAGGCTTGAGAAGCTTGGTGTCCAGTTTCTCAAAGACAAGCAAAGACAAATTCTCCCTTACTCTGCCTTTTGTTCGACTCAAGTTTTCAATGGATTGAATGATGCCCATCAACACTGAAAAGGACAATCTACTTTACTCAGTCTACCAATTTAAATGTTAATCTTATCCAAAATCACTTTCCTAGACATACTCAGAATAATGTTTAATAAACAATCTAGGCACCTCATGCCCCAGTCTGGTTACCACATAAACTTAATTATCACATGAATACATATGTGCAATGAAATCTTTTCAAAGAGGGAAGCTATTATGGTCAATTATGCTTGAACATGAAAGGTGTATCCCAGTGCATTGGTCATCCTCCCTTCATTCATTTTCCTGAACTACACATTATTCAAGATCGCCTTTGCCTATTTCGATTTCCTCCCTATATTTTAATTATCTCTTTTTACCTACTTGACTCCTTTATTATTTTTCTTCCAATTTCTAGCAATTTTAATGCATATCACTATTGAACATTTTCTACTAAATACTATGCTGAACCTTTATTTAGACCACCTAATTTTGTCCTACTATGCCAACAGTGATAGTGATCACAGCCATACAACCTCCATACAATCAAAAATCACACTTCCAGCAAAGAAATTCAAATGATAGCTTTCAGATTTTACGTGATCATGGAACCACAGAAACCATACACAAATACACATACAACACATGCACCCGCTACTTATTTCTGGAAGAGACACATTCTACACACCCACCTAATACCTTCCCCTCTAACCTTATTCTTTCATTCCATGAGGTCCTACTGTACCCTGATCTTGGGGGGAGAGAGCCGTAGAAGTCCTCAAGTTGGCATGCAAGGTCCCATACCTATTGGCATGCTAGAAAAGTTCTCCTTGCCCCCTCTTCCAAACCTGATTCACAAAAGAACAGATTCCATTATAACCTGAACCTGTGGGCAACTAAGATCAAACACGTCAACATTTCCAAAATGGATGAGTTATTGGTTTCTCTCTATTTTAAGTGTCAAAACTACATGATTGTCAGTGAATAATTTATCTTATTTGGGGTCACAGGGTAAGAAAAAATTAGGTAAACTAGTCTAGTTTGTAAACAGTTGTGTAAATTACTTTTCATAAAATAATTTATTAGAGAAGCCTTAGATTTACAGAGCAGTACAGAGAGTTCTTATATACTTCCTTCTCCTCCTCCTCCATTTTCCCCTACTCTTAACATATTATATTAGTGGTACATTTGTTACAACTGAAAAATCAATATTAATGCATCCTTGTTAAATAAACATCACAGTTTACATTAGGGTACATTCAACATTACACAGTTCTAAGGGTTTTTCCAAGTATATGGTCATATATCCGCTACTCTGGTATCATAGAGGATAGTTTCACTGTCCCCCAAATCCCCCTATTCATTCCTCTCTTCCTCCCCCAAACTGCTGGAAACCACTGATATTTTTACTGACCCTGCAGTTTTTCCAGGATGTCATAGAGTTACATTAATATTAGTGAAACCTTTGATCTCCTCCATCAGAACTTTTGCAGTTTTCTTCATATGTATATATATGATACGTATCAGGTTTGGTTTTTATTTAAGAATTTCATTTTTTTGGTGCTAATGTAAATGATGTTGCATTTTTAATTTCGAATCCTAACTGTTTGCTTCTGCTAGACAGAAAATCTACTGATTTTTATACACCACTTGGTCACAGTGCGTAATCCTTTTAATGTTTCCTAATTCAGTATTTTGCTGAGGATTTTTGCACCAATGTTCATAAGGGATATTGGTCTGTAAATGTTCCTTTCTTGTAGTGTCTTTGGCTTTGGTGTCCAGGCATATAGAATAAGTTAGGAAGTGTTCCCTATTCCCTTCTATTCAATTTTTGGGGGGAAGTTTGAGAAGGATTGGTGTTAATTCTTCTCTAAATATTTGGTAGAATTCACCAATGAAGCCATTAGATCCTAGCTTTTCTTTGTTGGGAGATTTTTTACTAATGATTCAATCTCCTTACTAATTGTAGGTCTATTCAGATGTGTTGTTTAATCCTGCATCTTGCTAACTTTCTATAATCACTTTTTACTTCCAAGGGTATTTTTGTTGATTCTTTGGAATTTTCTACGTAGACAATAATGTCACCTTTTTTAATCTTTTGTTATATCTGTGGATAAATGAGAAGCCAGCTCCACTCTTTTAACTGGTGTGAGTTAAATTACTTGCTGTGATACCTGCGATTAACCTACGATTAACCTGGTGTGAGTGATGTGTTAGCTCTTTCATCCATTAACACATTTGGTTAATAGCAGTGAAGTGGGGAAAATATATTTCAGAACAGGAGGGATACTTTGTGGAACAGAGTACAGAGAGGAATGTGTGTGTGTGTGTGTGTGTGTGTGTGTGTGTGTGTGTGTGTTGGCGTGTGTATGATCAATTGTGGTCTCCTGGAAAATGTGTTTAGTGTGGGATGGGATTGGGGAAAGGGAGAAGACTACACCAAGAAAAGGACAGAAGAAGAATACAAGGAAGGAAAGATATGGGTGGTAGACAAAAACCTTAATATTCCACGGTAGCTGGATTTGTGAATGGTAAACATTTGCATATAGTTTTATAAAATTTTGAGTTCTTACTCTTCTTTTATAAAGTTAAATTGAACTTCCACCACACCACAGTTTTTAAATTTCTGTGATCTAAATCAGAAAAGTTATCCAAAAGTGGAAAATAACATTTTAGAACGTGGGAGGCATGATTGTTAATGTCATATGGCCTGAAGGCCAGGCAAGGGTTATTTTCAGTGCTGCACTTAGTACTACCCATAGTTTCCCACTGATTCAATGTCCTGGGATTAGTCAAGTTTCACATTAACTTATAGATTTTTTAAATAAATGCACAATAACTTCTATACAGTAAAACACATAACTCCAAGGTTTTATTGCCCCGTGGAAATTAATTAGTTTTGTATCGAAGCAGCAAGCGTTCTTATTCTTCTTTAAACATCCTAGTTTTTCAAATGTTCCTCTAAAGGGTCATAACATCTTACAGGTTCCCTCATGTCTTAGTCATTTCAGGCTAAGAATGCCATAGACTGGGTGACTTCAACAACAAACTTTTATTTCTCACAACTCTGGAGACCAGGAGTCTGGCATGAGGTTGTTAGCATGGTCAAGCTCTGCTGAGGGTCCTCTTCCTGGTTTCCCCACATAGGAAAGAAAGAGACAGAGGATACAGAGAAAGAGACGGAATGAGAGATTAAGAGCTTTCCTTTGTGTCTTTGTATAAGGCTCCACCTTCATGACCTAATCACTCGCCCAGTGCTTCACCTGCTGATACCATCACCGCAGGGGTTAAGATTTCAACATTTGAATTTTAGGGTGATGCAAATAGTCAGTCCACCATACTTTATTATTTAGCGAGTTAAATAAAACCTATGATACATATACTCCTTTCGTATTTGCATGAAAGTCATGATTTTATTCTTTGGAAACTTGAACTGTTTTGGAGGTTCACCAAGAGGCTCAGCTAGGCTCACCCAGCTGTACCCACACCTAGACCAGGTCTGTGACAGGGGCCCCGTGGCTTGTTTAAGCCCAGGCATCTTTTCTTGGCTTCCTGAATGAATCCCAAGTAGCAACAGAGATTTTACTTCACTGACTCCCTCTCTTTTTATTTATTTTTCCTTTCTAATAATTTTGTTTCGGTTCATATATGGCTGATAAGTTATTCCTGGTGGTAGTAGGAAACTTTGGAAACTTTGGAAAATGTTGGTTTTATGGTTTGACCACATGAGGCTATCTGTTGGATGGACGATGAAGGTATATTCCTTATTAGCGAGACATGATAAAGAATACCGTTAGTCTTTTTTTGTCTGTTTATTTGTGCACTCACATCAAGAATTTCACGCTTGCTTGAAAAGGCAGTTCTTTGAGTTTGAACAGGTGAAATTTTGTGTTTCTATATTTACTTTTAACCTGTGGCTGAAGGTGTCCATTCGTCTGTGAGTCTGTAGGAAGGCCTTTGACTGTCATTACATGAGTGTGAAATGTTTTCTTACCATCAGATGGTATTAATACATTATATTATGTCTCTTAAATTAAAGGATCCCTGTTCTGATTCGGTAATAGAGATAAATAAGCACTTACATAAATATAAGATCCCCAAATATCACATAAACTAAACAGAACTTCAAATACTACAAACATGATATACTTTTAGGAGCATATACATTCTGGTAAAAACTGCTACTTCAGAAATGTCTTAAAACATCCAATTTTACATAATTAAGACGAATCTTCAGAAGAAACAGATTGGTTTAATGATCTTGGCTTAAGAAAGAAAAACAAACAGCTATAATTCTCTTCTCTGACTTTTTAAATATAATACAGTTGTACATTCTTCCTGATATTAAAGTTTGCTTTATGTTGAATCTTCCAAACATTTTATATTGGTTTACTGATCAAAAAGCAGTCACTGCTGCTACGTCATGTTTAAGACTATGAAAAAGATAAGTTTGTGTTCAAGTAAATTATATCTGTATTCTGACAAACATTGTCAACAGTTTAAATGGTCCAAGAGCCTTAGATTACTTAACAACTTGATTTAGGGGCACCTGGGTGGCTCAGTCAGTTAAGCATCTGACTCTTCGTTTCAGATCAGGTCATGATCTCATGGTTTCGTGAGTTCAAGCCCCACATTGGGCTCTGTGCTGGCAGGATGGAGCCTGCTTGGGGTTCTCTCTCTCCCTCTCTCTCCCTGCCCTCCCCCACTCGTGCTGTTTCTGTCTCTCTCAAAATAAATAAACTTAGAAAATACAAAAAACAACTTGATTAATATTAAATTAATATAATTACTGAATAATCTTTGTATGCCTAGATAATTTCTAAGTAAAATTGAGTGCTGAGACCTTACTAAGCAGAAGTTAAATTACCTGCTTCTGCTTCTTATTTTCATATGCTATAATGTCACTTTCATAAAGCTATTCAATTTGGCCACTTTAAGAACGGAGAAAAAGGATGTGTGTTGCCTTGTATGTATTTGTTGCTGAAATATTTGCATATGACAGATAGTTCTTAATTATCTATCTTCCAGATTTTTCTCATACTAAATGGTACCTTGATTAAAAGTTATGACTCTTTGTCAGGAGAGGTGAGCAACGGTAACAGAAATACAACTGCAAGTCAGAGGTACATTCTTGTCTGATATGTTTTTATTTG
This sequence comes from Felis catus, assembly GCF_018350175.1. Lineage (NCBI taxonomy): Eukaryota > Metazoa > Chordata > Mammalia > Carnivora > Felidae > Felis > Felis catus. The sequence continues at coordinate 33,540,437 of NC_058379.1, read as the reverse complement.
TCAGGTTAAAAAGAGAGAAGAGTAGGGGCACCTGGGTGGCTCAGTGGGCTAAGCATCCCACTTCAGCTCGGGTCATGATCCCACAGTTCATGATTATAACCCCGTGTCTGGCTCTGTGTTGGCGGCATGGGTCCTGCTTGGGATTCTCTCTCTGCCCCTACCCTGCTCTCTCACTCTCTCTCCTCAAAAGTAAATAAAAATAAACATTAAAAAAAAGAGAGAATAAGGCAGTGTCTGTAAGTGTCTGGTTGTTTCAGCAATATATCTGAGTGGATACAGAAAGTTGCAGAGGGTTTATAAAAAGGAAATTTTTATTTGCATTGATTTATAATACTGAGCCTGAAAGATGCAATAAAATGTATTAAAGTTTTGACAAGGTTGGCTTAGTTTTGATGGATTTACTCATAAGGGGAAAAAAAAACCTTGTGAAACTTTTACTGTGAAATATGTGATATTAAAACTTGAACTTGGCTTTTCTCTATTGAGATGATTGATTTATCTTTGAACTCTTAACAAGAGGCTAAAAAGGTTGTTTTTCGCCTTTCCTAAAACCTGCTTGATTGGAAAGATTCCATATGTCTCTAGAATAATTTTTGGTTTACTCACGGTCCTGGTGGGCATTTGCCAGTTTTGTGTCTAAGCCAGCAATCATATCCTCCTATAAATGCCTTAGGTTTTAAAATGTTTTCTGGGGGTGCCTGGTGGGCTAAGTAGGTTAAGCGGCTGACTCCTGATTTCAGCTCAGGTTGTAATCTCATGGTTCATGAGATTAAGAAACCCCGCATCAGGCTCCGCACTGACAGCTTGGGATTCTCTCTCTCCCTCTTTCTCTGCCCCTCCACTGCTCTCTCACTCTCTCTCGCAAAATAAATAAATAAACATTAAAATAAATAAAATGCTTTTTGAACTGGTCATGGAACCTTATTGGTCCCTTCACTAGTTAACACGTTAAATAAAATTTTTGATCTGTACTCATTTCATATTTGCCAGAGTCGTGTTTTTATATGTATGACAATTACGCTTTAACATTTATTACTAACAAGGAATTAATATATTGATAAAGAAATAATTATTTTCCTGACTTTCTATATAGGGAGTGGGTCACAACTGAGCCTGGCCTGAGGCATGTCAGGGTCTCAGCAGAGGGCTGTGAGCCAGGCTGGTCCGACAGCTCCCACTAGGCTTATGCTCAGGCTGTGGAAATGACAACAAGTAGGGGGAGACCTATAAGTTGGCAGCTTTGGCACACACGGGTGGCCGTGGACAGCCATCCCCACAGTGGACGAAGTCAGTGAGGAAAAGATTACTAGCCAAGTGACAGCCAAGAGGGATTGTGTGAAAGGGCATATCACACCCTCCCAAGGCTCTCAGACCGGCTTAAATGAATTTTATGGGGGGTGGAATCTTTCACCTGGTGAGGATAGGCCAGACAAAGGTTTTACTAGTGCCATTGTGACCCTAACTTAGACTCAGATCGGTGTAGCCTAAAGAGGTCTAAAGTTATTGACAAGATTTCACAATCAATCCCTTGACATGAATTGAAACAAAATGTAGCATAGGTCCTGGGAAGAGCAGTGGTCTAAGAATTGGGACCTACTTTTAGCTTCAGCTCTCAGTAACTATAAGGTTTAGGCAAGTCTCCCTGAGACCCAGTTAACAAAGTGGAGCTCACTTCCCGGATGGTATTGTAAGATTGCTACAAGGATTTGCCAGGTACATATGTATCTGTCACATGTATCACATGTGACATAGTGGCCAGCACTTACATTGCACTTACTGTGAGCTAGAACGACTCTAAATGTGATTCTAAATACACATCACTCACCTAACCTTCACAATTATCTCGTGGGAATATAATAGTATTGTCATGATTTTATGGAAGAAGAGACTTGCTCAAGCTCATGGAGTTTTGTCCTGATGGAGTCAGGATTTGAGCCCAGGCAGTCAGTCTGCGGTACCTGGGCAGCTCCCCATTTTGTCGTGCTGTGTTTGACAATGAAAGCTCTTTACCATTTTGCAAAGGCCCGTGCAAATGTAGAAAGTATTATTTTTTTCTGTCCTCAAGGAACCCATAATCAAGTGGAGGCCATGGAGTGGGAAATACGGATAACCAAGGGAAGGACATCACAAAGAAAGTCAAATAGGCTGACCCTACCAAAATATTCTTGTCAAAAAGATTTGATTAATTTTTATTTTCTGCCATTGGTTTTATGATAATATGTTTTTACCTTTTTCTCCCAGATATAAAAATTGCATAAAATTGAATCCTTTTTCAAAAGATGCATGCCCCATGGAGACTAGGAGGGGTCCCACCCACTCCTCCACTCATGCAGAGAAGCAGACTTTCTAAGAAAGGCTGATACATACGTAGTTTCAGGGGTGGGTGGAGAAGAGTAAACAACATTGTGAAATACTTCAGAGTAAATAATGGCTTTGCATTTGTAAACACACGTGCCCAGTAGGCCCTAAAATTAGACATTTTTAAGCAAGTAAAAAACAGAAAAGATATGCATGCACTTTTGCAAATGGCCTCCAGATGGGAACACTGGCACTCAAAGACAGCTGCGCGCTTTGCAATAGAACCGCTCTTTTGTGGCCAGCGGTGATGTCGGCCAGCCCTTCATAGGGCAGATGTGTCAGCCCAGTGCCACTGGAAGAGATCCAGAAATGCACAGTGCTCCAGTGAGCCTGCCACATGCATGGCCCGTAGCTGGCCGCAGCCCAGGAAAAGAAGGACCCACGGTCCTTCCACGGTCTTGCTACCAAGGGTTTTGCTTTAAGGACCGTTTTACCTGAGGGCTTTAATTTTTACAACGTTGGCTGTTTGTAGTCATTTTCTGCACCCCTACTTTCGTTATACATCAATCATAAATACCAACTTTTCTCTTTTAGATGAGTTTAAAAGACACTCAAATGTCCCCCTGCTTCCCTCACAGAACTGGGAGTCCTTGGCCTTCTTCTGCGGTCTCAGTGCTTTCACTTTCTCTGCTTCTATTCAAGACCAGGCAGGATCTCAGGTGGGAAGCGCTGAAGCAGTTTGACGCAGAGTGAGGTCACTTGGGATGAGTTCTTCCAAGGTCCTGGGACACAGGTCCTAAGATTAGGCCTTTGCCTTTGCAGGGGCTGAAACTGTCTTTTGTTCATCTCCACTTTTGTTTACTGGTCTTCTGAACATCACCACATGCATCAATGGCCTGACTATCTTTTATCCAACTCTTGGGATGCCAGCTGCCAAGATTCATAAGCTTTGCTTATCTCTGGGTTCCCTGTTGTATCCTTGCCTCATCTGTGGGGATGCCTGTCTTGACGGGTATGCTGGGATTGGGTCTGTGGCTTCCATGGCCCTGAGGTCTGAGCTTCACTTACATTCAGCTTTGGCATAGGGAGGAGCTCGTAGGTTGGGCTCTAGTCAAGGACTTAGCACCCCCACGCTCCATTTTACTTAACTGCACCAGGCCTACTATATCCCATGATATGATTCAACTTGACATAAACTCCTACTCGATATTTGAAATTCTTACAACCCAATCACAATTTTATCACGAAACTGACTACAAATTATTATTGAAAAAGTCAATTCCTTTGCAAAGAACATCTACTCCTGCCTCATATGATTTGTACAGAACACGCTACCAGTATCGAACTTGACACACTTTTACTGTTTGGTATATTGTTTGTGCTATGGATGAGGATTTCAGATCATTTCTTACTCTCTGCCTAGGGCTCTTGTTTCCCTAGGAACGCTTCATGAATGATGGTGTGGCAAACACTAGGGCAGCTGGGACCCACATTTCAGATTCTATTATTTTCTTCCAATGTGATAGAAGACTCTTTTCATGCTTCATGAACATAGGGAATATTTTATTCTAAATATTTGACTTTCCAGCACTGCTGCAGCACGGCTGAAAACTTGCCATCTGCACCCCATGCTACCATCAATTGTAACCCCTACTGTGGAGGGCTCATGGTGGATAGAGAACCTTAATGGGAAGCAATATGTGCTAACGACCTGTGTTAAGACCAGAAACTTCACAGTCCTCTGTCTGAAGATGATATTTGGAAAGTGAATATTTTCCCCAGTTGGGCAAGGCCATATCTTTCTACTTCTTTATTTTCTACCTTGTTTACATAAGATCAGATTTTTGGAAATATTTTTGTGATTTCCTTTTCGGAATTAATATTGATCTATTCTTAAAAATGAAACTAACTTAGGGGCGCCCGGTGGGGGGCTCAGTCTGTCGGGCGTCCGACTTCGGCTCAGGTCATGATCTTGTGGTCCGTGAGTTCAAGCCCTGCGTAGGGCTCTGTGTTGACAGCCTGGAGCCTGCTTCAGATTCTGTGTCTCCCTCTCTCTCTGACCCTCCCCTGCTCATGCTCTGTCTGTCTCTCTCTCTTTCTCAAAAATAAATAACGATTAAAAAAATGAAAATAACTTAGAAATACATAAGGAAGAAAGTAAAAATCAACTATGACCCTACATTCGCAGATGATTTCTGCTTGTAGTTTGATAACGTTTTTAAAATATTTTTTCTATATGTTTGTAAACAACCCTTTGATTTAATAGTGTAACCTAGACATTTTTATATAGAGATCGACATTATTCCATTGTATAAATACACAACGTTAAAAAAAAAAAAAACCTCTTTTTCATGGACTTCTAACTTGTTTCGCGTTTTCACTCTTACAAGCAGTGCTCCGATAAATATTCTTTTATAGATAGCTTTATAAATTTTTTTATTCAATCATTTTTTAAAAATACATTACAGGAAGTGAAATTTCTGGTAATTAAAAATTTGGGCACCTATTTCTAAGTTGCCCTCCATATGGATCATTTTGTTCAGCATCATTTCCTCATTTTTTTACACTATTGGATATTATCAAATTTTTTAAGTCATTGCCAAGGTAATAGGGAAGTATACCTGTGTATCATTTTTGTTTGTATTTCTCCGATTATAGAAAAATAGGATTTTTTTACCCAGTTTTTTATTTTTTTTATTACCCAGTTGATTTTTTTTTCTTTTGTAAATAGCTTTCCATTGCACATTTTCCATTGAACAGTTTCTTTCTTTTATTACTGTGTTTGTAGAAATCTTTATTTGTTAAGGATAGTAAACCCTTATTGGTCCTATGTTTTTAAATATTATCCATCTTTTTCTTTTGACTTTGCAGTGGATTTTGTTTGCCTAAAAGACTTTAAAAATATTTATGTAGTGAAACCTACCCCTCATAATTTTTCTGGCTCTGCCTTTCCTGGCATATAAGGAAAATTCCTCTCTACCCAAAATGTTATGAAAATATTTATGCTGAAAATTTTAACCGTTTTATTGAGATATAATTCACACAACATATAATTTACCCAATTAAGTATATGATTCAATAGTGTTTAGAATATCGAAAGAGTCGGGCCACCGTCACCACAAGCTAACATTAGTATATACTCATCACTCCAAAACAAAACCCTAGACCCATTAAATTCCCCCCTCCTAACTCAAGGCAACCATTAATCCTCTTTCTGTCTTTGTTGATGTGTTCATTCTGGACATTTAACGTAAATGGAAACATACAATATGATGTTTTGTGACTGGCTTGTTTCACGTAGCATAATGTTTTCCAGGTTTACCCATGTTGCTGCACATATCAATACTTCTTTCCTTATTATTCTCAGATAATACTACGCCATGTGGTTATTCAACATTGTAGTTATGCATTCATTAGCTGATGGACACTTGGTTGATGATTTTTTATTATTATGACTAATTCTGCCGTGGGCATCAGTGTACACACTCTTGTGTACAAGTATGCTTTCATTTCTGTTGGGTATATATATAAAAGTGGAATTGCTGGATCATATAAAAAATACATTTTCTGTTTTAAGGAATGGCCAAACTATTGTCCAAAGCAACTGTATCATTTTACATTCCTAACAGCAAGGTATGAGGGTTCAAATTTCTCTTCTCCAACATTGTGATTGACTGTCTTTTTTATTAGAGTCATCTCCAGTGAGTATGAGGTGGTATTTTGTGGGTTTTCCTTTTTTTTTTTTTTTTTTTTTTTTTACCAATGGCTAATGGCGTTAAATACCTTTTCATGTACGTATTGGCTAGTTTTGTATCTTCTTTTAGAGAAATGTATTTTCATAGTCTTTGTTCTCTTTTGCTTTTTCCAGAATGTCAAAGTGGAAAATGTCAAATCATGTGTACTCTTTTTAGATTGGTTTATTTTACTTTGTAACGTGCCTTTTAAGCTTCTTCCACGTCTTTCTGTGGCTTGGTAGCTCACTTCTTTTTAGTGCCTTTGTATGGATGTACCAGTTTGTTTTACCATTCGCATATTAAAGGACATCTTGGTTACTTCCAGTTTTTCAAGTATAAATAAAGCTGATAGCATTTTGTTGGAGATAGTTTGTACCTGTGTTCATAAGAGATTGTTTTCTCTGGTTTTCCTTTCTAGCAATGTCTTCATCTGTTTTCGATACTGGGGTATCATTCATCTCCTAGAATGAGTTAAGAAGTATTCCTTCTGGCTCTATTTTCTCAAAGATAATGAAGAGATTTGGTATCATTTCTTCCTAAAATATTTGATAGAAGTCACCAGTGAAACCATCTGAGCCTGGTGCTTTGTTTGGGGAGGTAATTATTTATTCAGTGTCTTTAATAGATACAGGCTTGTCCGACTTCGGCTCAGGTCATGATCTCACGGTCTGTGAGTTCGAGCCCTGCGTCGGACTCTGTGCCAACAGCTCAGAGCCCAGAGCCTGTTTCGGATCCTGTGTCTCCCTCTCTCTCTGACCCTCCCCCGTTCATGCTCTGTCTCTCTCTGTCTCAAAAAAATAAAAATTAAAAAAAAAATTAAAAAAAATAGATACAGGCTTATTCAGACTATCTCTCTCTCTCTCTGTGTGATTTGTTGAGTGTGTGCCTTAAGGAATTGGTCCATTTCATCTAGATTACCAAATTTGTGAGCTTGGAGTCGTTCACCATATTTCTTTATTATCCTTTATCTTTTTCATTTTTAAATTAAGAAAAAATTAAATATGTTAGTTAACATATAGTGTAATGATTTCAGGAATAGAATTTAGTGATTCATCACTTACATATTATAACATGCAGTGCTCATCCCAATAAGTGTCCACCTTAATGCCTTTTGCTCATTTAGCCCATCTCCCCACCGAACACCCCTCCAGAAACCGTCAGTTTGTTGTCTGTATTCAAAAGTCTCTTGTAGTTTGCCCATCTCTCTGTTTTTTATATTATTTTTGCTTCCCTTCCCTTATGTTCATCTGTTTTGTTTCTTAAATTCCACATGAGTGAAATCTTTAGTATATGTGTTTCTCCTCTGAATTATTTCGCTTAGCATAATACAGTCTAGTTCCATCCACATTGTTGCAAATGGCAAGATTTATTCTTTTTGATCACCAAGTAATATTCCATTAAATATATATACCATATCTTCTTTATTCATTCATCAGTCGATGGACATTTGGGCTCTTTCCATACTTTGGTTATTGTCGATAGTGCTCCTATAAACATTGGGGTGCATGTGCCCCTTCAAATCAGCACTCCTGTATCCTTTGGATGAATACCTAGTAGTGCAACTGGTGGGTCATAGGGTAGTTCTATTTTTAATTTGTTGAGGAACCTCCATACTGTTTTCCAGAGTGGCTGTACCAGTTTGCATTCCTTCCAGCAGTGCAAAAGGGTCCTCTTTCTCTTCATCCTCACCAACATCTGTTGTTGCCTGAGTTGTTAATTTTAGCTATTCTGACAGGTATGAGGTGCTATCGCATTGTAGTTTTGATTTGTTTTACCCTAATGATGAGTGATGTTCACCCTTTTTTCATGTGTTTGTTAGCCATCTGGATGTCTTCTTAGACTGCTTCGTAGACTGCTTTGGGTAGTTTCGACATTTTACAATATTTGTTCTTCCAATCCATGAGCATGGAATGTTTTCCTATTTTTTTTGTGACTTCTTCAATTTCTTCCATAAGCTTTATATGGTTTTCAGTGTATAGATTTTTTTATCTCTTTGGTTAGGTTTATTCCTAGGTATTTTATGGTTTTTGGTACAATTGTAAATGAGATCAGTTCCTTGATTTCTCTTTCTGCCACTTCATTATTGGTGTATAGAAATGTAACTGATTTCTGTACACGATTTTACATCCTGTGACTTTGGTGAATTCATGGATAAGATCTAGCAGTTTTTTTGGTAGAGTCTTTTGGGTTTTCCACATAAAATATCACGTCCCCTATGAAGAGTGAAAGTTTGACTTTCTTCTTGCCGATTTGGATGCCTTTTATCTCTCTGTGTTGTCTGATTGCTGAGGCTAGAACTTCCAACACTATGTTTGACTAACAGTGGTGAGAGTGGACATCCTTGTTATGTTCCTGACCTTAGGGGGAAAGCTCTCAGGTTTGCCCCATTGAGGATATTAGTGGTGGGCCTTTCATATATGGTCTCTTTGATCTTGAGGTATGATACTTCTATCCCTACTTTCTTGGGGTTTTTTATCAAGACAGGATGCTGTATTTTGTCAAATGCTTTCTCTGCATATATTGAGAGGATCATGTGGTTCTTATCCTTTCTTTTATTAATGTGATGTATTACATTGATTGCTTTGAAGATATTGAACCTTGGCAGCCCTGCAACCAAGGGATAAATTCCACTATATCATGGGGAATAATTCTTTTAACATATTGTTGGATCTGCTTTTGCTAGTATCTTGTTGAGAATTTTTGCATCTATGTTCATCACGGAGATTGGTCTATAGTTCTCCTTTTTAGTGGGGCCTTTGTCTGGTTTTGGAATCAAGGTAATGCTGGCCTCATAGAATGAGTTTGGAAGTTTTCTTTCCATTTATATTTTTTGGAATATCTTCAAGAGAATAGGTGTTAACTCTCCTTTAAATATTTGGTAGAAATCCCTTGGAAAGCCATCTGGTCCTGGACTCTTGTTTCTTGGGAGGTTTTTGATTACTGATTCAATTTCTTTACTGGTTATGGGTCTGTTCAAATTTTCTATTTCCTCCTGTTTCAGTTTTGGTAGTCTATATGGTTCTAGGAATTTGTCCACTTCTTCCAGACTGCCCAATTTGTTCACATATAATTGCTCATAATAGTCTCTTATTATGGATTGTATTTCTGTGGTGTTGGCTGTGATCTTTCATCTTTCGTTCATGATTTTATTATTTGGGTCCTTTCCTTTTTCTTTTTGATCAAACTACTGGCCAGGGTTTATCAGTTTTGTTAATTCTTTCAAAAAACCAGCTCCTGGTTTCATTGATCTGTTCTACTGGTTTTGTTGTTGTTGTTGTTGTTATTGTTGTTTCAATATCATTGATTTCTGCTCTAATCTTTATTATTTCCCTTCTTATGCTGGGTTTGGGCTTTATTTCCTCTTCTTTTTCCAGCTCTCTTAGGGGTAAGGTTGGGTTGTGTATTTGAGACCTTTCTTCCTTCTTTAGGAAGGCCTGGATTGCTATATACTTCCTTCTTATGATTGCCTTTGCTGCATCCCAGAGGTTTTGGACTGTTGTGTTTTTATTTTCATTGGCTTCCATGTACTTTTTAATTTCCTCTTGAATTTCTTGGTTAACCCATTCATTCTCTAGTAAGATGTTCTTTAATCTCCAAGTATTCAGGCTTTTTCAAAATTTCCTTGTGGTTGATTTTGAGTTTCATAACATTTTGGTCTGAAAATATGCAAGTTATGATCTTTATCTTTTTGCATTTGTTGAGGGCTGATTTGTGACCCAGTGTGTGATCAGTTCTAGAGAATGTTCCATGTGCACTCGAGAAGAATGTGTATTCTGCTGCTTCAGGGTGAAATGTTCTGAATATATCTGCTAAGTCCACCTGGTCCAGTGTGTCATTCAAAGCTATTGTTTCCTTATTGATTTTATGCTTACATGATCTGCGCATTGCTGTAAGTGGGGTGTTGAAGTCCCTTACTATTATGGTATTGTTATCAGTGAGTTTATGTTTGTAATTAATTGATTTGTATATTTGGGTGCTTCACAGTGGGGGCATAAATATTCACATTTGTTAGATCTTCTTGGTGAGTAGACCCCATAATTTTGATATAACGCCCCTCTTCATCTCTTGTTACAGTCTTTGTTTTAAAATGCAGATTGTCTGATATGGCTACTCCAGCTTTCTTTTGATGCACCTTTGGATGATAGATCATTCTCCACCCCCTTACTTTCAATCTGTAGATGTCTTTAGGCCTAAAATGAGTCTCTTATAAGCAGCATAAAGATGGGTGTTGTTTTTTTATTGCTTCTGACACCCTATGTCTTTTGTTTGGAGCATTTAGTCCATTGACATTTAGAGTACTGAAAGATATGAATTTAGTGCCATTGTGTTGCCTGTAGAGTTGGTGTTTCTGATGATGTTCTCTGGTCTTTTCTAGTCTTTGTTGCTTTTGGTCTCTTTTGTTTTTGTCTTTTCTCTACTCAGAGTCCCCATTAACATTTCTTGCAGGGCTGGTTTAGTGTTTATGAACTCCTTTAGTTTTGTTTGTCTGGGAAACTCTTTATCTCTCCTTCTATTTTGAATGACAGCCTTGTTGGATAAAGAATTCTTGGCTGCATATTTTTCTGATTCAGCACGTTAAATATATCCTGCAATTCTTTTCTGGCCTGACAAGTTTCTGTGGATAGGTCTATCTGTCTTCCTTTATAGGTTAAGGACTTTTTTCCCTTGCTGTTTTCATATTCTCTCCTTGTCTGTGTATTTTGTGAATTTGACTATGATATGTCTTTGTGATGATCGGTTTTTGTTCAATCTAATGGGAGATCTCTGTGCTTCTGGGATTTTGATGTCTTTGTCCTTTCCCAGATTAGGAAAGTTTTCCACTATAATTTGCTCATATAAACCTTCTGCCCCCTTGTCTCTCTCTTCATCTTTTGGGACTCTTATGATTTCAATATTATTCCTTTTTAATAAGTCACTGAGTTCTCTAAGTCTTATATTGTGCTCTTTTGCCTCTGTTTCCCTCTTTTATTCTACTTTATTATTCTCCATAATTTTAACTTCTATATCCCGGATTTGTTGCTCTGCTTCGTCCATCCTTGCCATTGTGGCATACATTAAAGATTGTCTCAGTTACAAGCATTTTTAATTTAGCCCTGACTAGAGTTTACTTTTTAAAATCTCCACAGAAAGGGACTCTGTGTTTTTCAATCCCAGCTAGTATTCTTATTATCATGGTTCTAAATTGTAGTTCAGATATGTGTGGTGATTAAGTCCCTGGCTGTCATTTCTTCCTGTTCTTTCTTTTGGGGTGAATTCCTTCGTTTTGTCATTTTGAAGGAAGAAAACAATTAATAAAATTAAAAATTAAAAATTAAAGTCAAAACAAAAAATAAAACAAATAAAGCTAGATCCTAGGTGTGTTTTGGTCTGCTTGTTGAAAGAAGCTTGATAGAATAGAGAAAAATGGAAAAGAAAAGAAAAAAATGTAAGAAAAAAATTAAAAATTAAAAAAATATATAATAAAATAGAATAAAATGAAATAAAAATGAAATAGAAAAATTTTTTTTAAAAATAAAAAAATGAAGTAAAAAATAAAATAAAAATAAAGTTTTCTCTTTCTGTATCCAAGAAGGAGGGAAAATAAAAGAAAGAAAAAAGAAAACAATTTTAGCAAAAATAGAAGCAAAGAAAATGAATAAATGAACCAGCAAACAGAATGAAACCCAAATAAAGTTACATCCAGTTTCCCCTAGAACTCAAATTATGAAGCCTTCTATAGTCCACATGCTAAGCAGGTGGAGTGACTTCTGCTTCTCTTCTAGGGGATGTGCTTAGAGGGTACAGTTGGGTGGGGCTTGGTGTTATCGGCTCCGTTCTCCACTAGGTGGTGCTGCCTAGCTTAGCTTACTGGGGTGGATCAGTGTAGGGTGCACATGCGTTAATAGGAGATGTGGAAATGGCTTCACCCAGCTCCAGTCTCTGGCACAGGAACTTCAAGCTCTCACCGATACATGATCAAGCACCCCTCCTTTGTCACAGGCTTCCATCTACTACCTCCCTCTATCCTGTCCATGTCCAAGCCATCCGCCTGCCAGTCAGCACCTCCCTCCAGAGTTTTATCTCAGATGGGGTTGTGTTTCAAAACCCCACACTTCAGAGACCACTGCGTCTTGGACCTGTGCCAACTCTCTGGGGGAGGGTCTCCCTAGCAATGGCCAGGTGCCAGCTTGCCCCAGAAAACGTTCGTGTGATCCCGCAGCAGCAGAGGTTCAGAGATTATGACAAACCACAACACAGCTGGTGCCAGTTTTCACCACACTCTGGTGTCTTTGTCCCAATACCAGCAAACGTGTCTGTTTTCCAGGGTCTGATGGGACCTTTGCCTGTGGGGAGGCCATATGGCCTGTAACCAAATGCACTTCAAGTAGGGGAACCACTGCTCCCTGTGTGGCACACAAACCCCTCAGACCATGCTGCCTGTACCTGGGGATTTGCCCTGCTTCCTCACCAGAGCCCCACCAAGCACTGAGCTCTATAACTTCATACTCTTTGCTCCACTGTTTATAGAATCCTGGTGGTATTGAAACCCTCTCCTTTCTTCCTATCAATGGTTTTGGGGGAATAGAGTTCTTGTTCATTCCTCTGTGAGTGTTTTCACTCTTTCTCTCTCTTTCTCTCCAGCTACTTTCAGGGGAGTGCTTTACTTGCATGATCCCAATGTGCCACACTCTCCCCCTTTCTCTTTCTCTGTCCTCTCTCTGCAAAAATGGCTCCCTACCCTCCGTGGCTTTTCTCTCCCCAAGTTTACCTCTCTGCACCACATACCTGCCGAGTTATGTGGCCCAAATTATGCAGGTTGTTGTGTTAATCCTCAGATCAGTTTCCTAGGTGTTTGAAATGGTTTGGTGCTGATCCAGCTGCATTTCAGGGATGAGACAAGCTCAGGGTCTCCATGCTGCTCCATCTTAACTCTTCTCCTGAACCCTATTTATTATCCTCTCAATGTCTGTGGGATTGTCATGATCTCTCTTTCATTGACATCAATGATTTGTTATTTTCTCTGTATTTTTTCTTGGTTAGCTTGGCTAGAGGTTTACCAATTTTATTGATGATTTCAAATAACTTTTAGTTTTGTTGAGTTTCTTTATTACTTTCCTGTTTTTAGTTTCTCTGATTTCTGTTCTACTTTTTATTATCTATTCCTTCTAATGAGTTTAGGCTTAAATTGTTCTAATCTGTCTAGTTTCCTAAAGTGAAAGCTCAGATTAGTGATTTTAGATATTTCTTCTTTACTAATATATACATCCAATACTATAAATTTCCCCCAGGCATCACTGTCACTGAATCCCATAAAGTTTTATGAGTCGTATTTTTATTTTATTTATTCAAAATAGTAAAATATTTTCTCTTTAGGTTGCTTCGTTGACCCAGGTGTTATTTAAAAGTGTGCTAATTAATTACCATGTATTTTTCAGCTATCTCTCTGTTTCAGTTTGTTGGTTTAATTCCATTGTAGCCTAAGAATATACTCTGTATGATTTCTTTCTTTTAAATTTGTTAAGATGTGTCTTATGGCCCAGAATATGGTCTTTCTTGGTGGTGGTCCCATGTGAGTTTGAGGAGGATATGTATTCTATTTTTGGATAATATTCTACAAACATCAATTAAACCCAGTTGAATGATTGCTGTGCAGTTCAACTATATCTTTAGATTCCATGGCCCATTGATTTACCTCTCCTTCTGATACCCTTCACTTTTTCACATTTTTTCTTCACTCCCACTAGCTAAAACCCTAGCTTTGTATATGTTTCTACCTGAATGTCAGCAGTGAATTCTTGCTAAAAGAGTACAACGGAGAATATTGTTATAAGCATGAATTCATGATTTCCAACCTCAAATAGGGCCGATACTACTTACAAGCCTCACACGTCTCCCTGATAACTGTTTCCAACTCTCTAAAAACTATTAAAAGTTTTCCTCAAGCTTCTCAAATTTCCTAGTCCTTTCCCCTCCCTACCTCCCTAATTAGATCTTCTCCTATTTCTCAGATTAAGTAGAGTTACCAAATGAGCATGCCCTTAACCACCCCACTCAAAACATAAATCCCTCTTCACCAGAACCTCTAGGGGGACACACTCTCAATGAATGACACCACCACCTAGTTGCCTGAGTCTGACATTTGGGGATCATTCCTTATTCCTTCTGCCTCTTTCTTCCCCATCCCAATCCCTTACCCAGTCTACTCTCTTTTGTTTTTTACCCCTTCTCTCCTAACTCTGTGATCACTGCACATTTTGAGCTCTTTTTTCTATTCTCCAAACAAGTATTGAAATGGTCCATTCTCTAGACCTCAGCCAGAGAGTGTTTAAAATGCAAATATGAGAATCAACACTCTCCTCCAATCACAAGCCCCTCATAGGCCCCCCACACCCACCACTTCTGCACACACATCAGAGATTTTCCATTTCTCTTGGGGTAAACCTTGAAATCTCTGTTCTAACCTCCTGGATCCAGATGGTTGGGTCCTTCCTACTCTTCAGCCTTACCTTTCTCCATGCTCCTCACCCCTCCACATTACATCCATGTTGCCCTTCTCAATTCCTCAGACGTGCCTGCTCCCCTTGCCATGGGCCTTCCATGGACTGTGTGTTTGGCAAACTACCATGTCCTCCTTTTATCTCTTCAACCCCACTCATCCTTCTCCCATTGTCCTCCAGGGAAGCCTGCAATGGTCTGTCCTCATCCTGACCATGTATGTACTTACAGCCCTGCCTGACTTCCTTTTAGCCCTCCCCACTATTGTAATTTTACATTTGTTTGACTGGCCAAGCAACCACGTTCGTTTTCTTCTCCAGACTGTCCGGGCCACAAAGGCAAGGACCACGATTGCTTTTGTCCTTTGAATCTCCTGTGCTTGTTACATCACAAACAACCAACGAACACCAGTAAAATGACTCAATGAATCATTTCTAGGAAACCAGGGGCCGAGGTATCCTGTGCCTCTGTTGCTCCACTTTTGGCCACTGACACGGTTCTCTGATAGAGCTGTGGCATATCTCAGCGTTTCTGCCACCCTGATATGCCTACGCCAGTTTTAAATATGTCCCTCATTCCTTGTGAGAAGATGATCATCATCGTATATCATTGCCTCTTTTATTGAGTGTTCACTATGTGCCGGGTACTGCACTAAGTACTCCGTATGTACCATTTATTTAATGCCTATAGAAATACTATGGATTGGGCTCTAGTTGTATCCTCATTTTATGTTCTTTCTGGGAAACTGAGGTGCCCAAGTGTTAAGTTTTTCCCCCAAATCACTCCTTAGCCAAGCTGTGATTTGAAGTCTGTTTTGACAGCCTGTATGCTATTGTACATAGTTTCCTTAGAAAACGACAGGCAATTAAATTATAAGAATAGTAGAATTTTGTGGGGGGGGGGGGTGGAGTGGGGAGAAAACACAGTGTGAATAATTTTCAAAAGCTTTGTCTACAGACGTACATCTGATGATACCAGGTGCTCTGCAAAGGGATTTTTTCAACAATAAGAACTAATCTGTGTACAAATGTTTCGTTTGATTCTGGCAACAACTTACAAAGTTGTTGAACAATAGGTGGGCAATAGAGAAAACTGCTTCCCACGGTCGACTTGGGTAGCAAGGGAACGAGGTTCCTGAATCCGCTTTTTGTGTCCAATGGAAACAGTTGCTTTCCACACTCCCCATGCTGCCTTCCTACCTTAACAATAGTGACTTATGTTTAAAGCATTTCCAGGGATGTTCCTGGTTTTCTTTTATGCACTGTTTGCATCAACTTTTATAAGGGATTCTCATGATACATTTTTTGAGAATATAATCACTTGTGTTACTAGCCATGATTTTCATGGCTCACTGTCTCTCTTTGTCTTTCAGTCTCTGCCGACATTGGATTCAGTTGAGAGAAGAGGTCACCCAGCTGACCCTCCAGAGGCCCAGTCTTTCCAAGACGTCTGTCCTCTGTTCCTCAGAGAGGCTATAAAACAGCCCTCAGATGCCAAAGGGATTTTGGCATCCTTCTCCGTACTTAATAACACACAGGCTGCCCACTATTCCTTGACTCTTATCTCTTTTTTCCTGGGAAAAACTCTGCTGTTTTGCTCAATGACGTGAAGCTATAATGCAAGAGAGGGTGGGGGATACAGTTAATATATTCTAAAGAAATGTAAAACAGTGAAGGGTTTTGGTAAGACTTCTCCCATCGACATCTATTCGTATAATATCACGAACATGATGGAACATTTGAAAAATTCAATGCTTGTTCCATGAATTTGGAAAAGCTATTCTTATTAAGTTATATGTTAATGTGGAATAGTTTTCCCTTGGACCGAATGATAGAGTTTGGGGATCACAGGATGAGCTCTAAGGGCCCATTGTATGACTGCCAAGAGGTCTGGTAAGTGACCCTTCTTCCAGTTCCACAGCAGAGACAGCAGGAATGTACTTGGATCTGGCTGTGTTCGCCTGGCAAGCTGAGTGAAAAACGAAAGGTTAGCTCATGCTGGCTTGTATGCTAATGAGCATATTGCATATCGTACAACTCTGGGCTTCATGACATACATCTGGCCCAGGTGACTTGGTCTTTGACACGTATCTATATCACACAAATTCACATCAAAAGACGTGAAGGGGATTATGTTAAGTTCATCAATCATAGAGAAGCAGAAGGGATACAGTGACCTGACCTCAGAAGACCTCAGTTCTTATTTAGACTGTCGATTATGGGTTATTAGTCAAGTTATATCATTCTCTGGAGCCTCGTTCCTTACCTTACTTCACAGACAGGGAGTAATACATGAGATGATACATTTGAAAGTACCTCGTCACTTCAAAATTATAAGAAAAAAGGGAGATGAAAGGCAGAAGAGACAGGCTCTACAAAGTAACACGCGACAAATCAGAATCATTCCATCTTTTCAGATATGTGTGCATGCACCGGACGAAACCCATAACGCATTTTGTCTTTTCGAACGAATAACACTCTACCGGCCATATCATATGGGAATCTAATTATTTTGATACAAGATTTCAGCACTGCAGGTCAGACTTCAGGTCCTTTTGAAGCCACTGCCTCCCATCCCAGCCCTCTCGCTGCAACTGGAAGCCCTACCACACCTTTTCATAAAGTTCCAAACAGTAGTGTGTTCCTGCTTTAACAAGCAGATATGTCCCCACCGAAAATATTTGGTATTAATTTACCATTTCAACATTATTATGGAACTGTGAATTCGATCCTACTACTTTCTTTTTTAATACACTAAAGTATCTACCTCCCAGGTCAAAAAGATGCACTTCGTCTTTCTATCTGCAGCACGGTTTTCCATAGTAGGTATATATCACAATTCATCCTGTACTTTATTGTTATTTTGATTTCGTTATTTTGGTTATTTTTTGACTTCTCACACTTATTTTTTTTCAATTTTTTTTTCAACGTGTTTTATTTATTTTTGGGACAGAGAGAGACAGAGCGTGAACGGGGGAGGGGCAGAGAGAGAGGGAGACACAGAATCGGAAGCAGGCTCCAGGCTCTGAGCCATCAGCCCAGAGCCTGACGCGGGGCTCGAACTCCCGGACCGCGAGATCGTGACCTGGCTGAAGTCGGACGCTTAACCGACTGCGCCACCCAGGCGCCCCATACACTTACATTTTTTTTAATGTTTATTTCTTTTTTGAGACAGAGACAGAGAGAGCATGAGTGGGGGAGGGGCAGAAAGAGAGAGGGACACACAGAATCGGAAGCAGGCTCCGGGCTGTGAGCTGTCAGCACAGAGCCCGACGCAGGGCTTGAACTCACAAACTGCGAGATCATGACCTGAGCCGAAGTCGGAGGCTCAACCGGCTGAGCCACCCAGGCGCCCAGACTTCTCACACTTAGAGACAATGTTGTAATATATCCTTTATATATGTCCTTTTGCATTTGTGTGGATATTTCTCCAGATTAGACACAGATAAGAGGAATTTCACAGCCAGAAGATGTGTGGGGTGTGTGTGTGTGTGTGTGTGTGTATAATTTAGTCGTAAAAAAGAATGAAATCTTGTCATTTGCAACAACATGGATGGACTTAGAGGGTATTATGCTAAGTGAAATAAACCAGAGAAAGGGAAATACTGTGTGATTTCATTTATGTGTGGAATCTAAAACAACACAAAAAATGAACAAGAACACACACACACACACACACACACACACCCAAACCAGAAGCAGTATCATAAAGATGGAGGACAAATTCGTGGTTGCCAGAAGAGAGGGAAGGATGGGGGGAATGGGCCAAATAGGCAAAGAGGATTAAAAGATACAAACTTCCAGTTATAAAATAGTTTAGTTCCAGGGGTGAAAAGTACAAGACAGAGAGCGTAATCAATAGTGTTGTAATGACTTTGTATGGCGAGGGATGGTGGTTTGGGCTTCTCACGGTGAGCCCGGCGTAATGGACGCAGCTGCTGCATCACCGTGTTGTGCACCTGAAACCAATACACCGTTTATGTCCACAGCAATACAAATAAAAAATACAATAAATACGGAAACGGAAACTCTTAAGTTCATTCAAAGGGTGCCCAATGGCGTGTCCGTCAATAATGTTGTCAAAGGCACCAAATTCTCCACATCGTTGATTGCACCAGTGCCTAGCGTTTCTTCCAATGCTTAGTAAGCCGTTCTCCGTTGACTTAAAAGCTGAACATATTCTATTTTGTTTATTCTTTATTTTTTTCTTAAGCAGACTTCTTTATATACATAAACCATATGTTCTACAAGGTTATTTATCTTTATTTTCAAATTGAACTGTAAATGTCCCTTATATATCCTGATTCAAACATTTTGTCCGTTATCCATATTATTTCCACCAGTACTCTGCTTTTGTGCACGACTTTCTCTCTGTGTTGGACAGAAGTAGATTAACTCTCGGCAAAATTGAGAGGCAGGTACAGTCATCAGGACTGTTTTTCTTTTTAATATCTATTTTCTGGTTTAATATAAACAGTGCATGAAAAAGCAGTACATGGTTACCTACTACACGTATTATGGAAAACTCCAGAAATGGCACTTTGTGATACAAATTTGTGGTGTGCTGGTACCATTTACCAAAGAGTGTGCAGAATGTGGGTCATTTAAATTTATTTTCTTCTCCAAAATCTAGGAATGGAAATTGTAATATATACTCAGTTCTAACTGATTTAAGGAATGTAGTTGAGCTTGACTTGTTTATGATAACACAGAGCACAAATAAATTGCAGTAATGTGGTTTGTAAAGTGCTGAAGTCTTAGAAAAGTGATAGGCCTTTAAATTGCTCTCATGTGCTCAATGTATTGAGAGAAGGGGTTCAGTGGGATATACTAAGTGGACTTTCGACATAAATAAATTGAAAAAAACCTTGTCTAAACACAACCTATATGTGGAGTTGGTAAAATGGAAGCACCCTTGCAGAAATGCTCCATCAATGAAAAGTAGCATTTAGTTGGTGATTATCAACACTCTCTGTGCATCAGGATCAACCATGATGCTTTGTAAAACATGGGTTCTGTAGTCCACTCTTGAAAATTCTAATTCTGTGGCTCATGTTGGGAACATAGGCACCTAACTGCCTTTGTCAAAAGTGAGAATCTCTAACTCTAGTGAAGGCTTTTGTCCCAACATTCTAACCTTCTGACCATTACCATATGATTATTCCATCAGTGAACGAGATCAGACTCCTACCTTTCTGCCCAGACCTACCTCTTTCCTATTAAAAGCCCTGTATTTTCCAGCCATCCAGGCATAAAATCTTGGATCACTCCTGACTCTTATGTGTACCCTGCCTCGTAATCTGATCAGTTTCCAAGTTTCACTGATAATACTGTCAATAGCATCTATTACATGTGCTTCTCTGTCCATAATTTACATCCCCAAAGTCATGCTTTAGATTATATTAGCACCATTTATACTCACTGCAAGACTACTTCTTTTTTTTAATTTTTTAAATGTTTATTTATTTTTGAGAAAGAGAGACAAAGCATGAGTGAGGGAGGGACAGAGAGAGGGGGAGACACAGAATCTGAAGCAGGCTCCAGGCTCCGAGCTTCTTAAAAACTCAGCTTGAATCATTTTATTTTCTTGCTCTAAAACTTCCACTGGTTTCACGTAACCTACATTTGAACAACAAATTCCAAGCCTGAGATTTGCCGCAATATCTTTCAGATGATCTCTCTGCCTTATATTTCACTAGTGTTCTATATTTGTCTTAGAGTTAAGTTGGATTGTGTGCCGTTCTCAGAGTCTAAGCTTGCCATCACCATGACTGACTCAAGCTTCTCTTTCTCTCATCCTTTGTGAACATACTCTGTGAATCCTGGAACGAACATGTCTCCCATGATCTCCCATGTGAACGTGTCCATTACTCCCTGAGCCAGACCATAATCTCCACGAGAGCAGGGAGTGTGTCCGTTTTCCTCACCCCTTATACAAGTGGACTTCTAGAACGTGGAGACAAGAGGTTTGGGGTGTTTTGTTTTGTTTCGTTTTTGTTTTTTTATGGCTCTGTCTTAGTCATTGTGGTTCTTTTGCTCTCCTTATCTAGTTGTTTGGTTAGTAGCTGTGTCATACAGCTGGTAATATATTTCTTTGTGATGGATGCCTTGGCAATCAAAAGGTGTCAGGCACCTACAATACAGTGAATACTGTCCCCCAGTCAATGTTTCCAAATGTTGGCTCTCAACACTAACTAATCGGATTTGCAGCTTTAGCCCAATGTCTCATAGAAGGTCTTAAAAGCACAGAAGTTCAAACTTTATCCCAGACCCGCAAATCAGCTTCTCTGAAGGTTGACCTAGTTATCTAGATTTGTCAAAACTCCATGAGCGATTCTGATGCACGGGTGTGTGGATGGGTCAATGTACGGTTCTCCACCAAATTCATTGAACTATGAGAGATCCTTGTACCTTTCTGAAAGCACTTGGCTTATTAGCCCTTAGGTGCCAGTTTCATTGTTATTGTTACTATTTTCTTCATTAAACATTAAGTGTCTTGAGGTTAGTAATTTTGAGATACAATGATGCTGAACTTTGAAACGTTTAGGGTGCCCTCTACATAGTAGGTGAAATAAAAGCTGTGCACATGTGCACAAGGATACATAACACTTCCGTTTGGTACAACACAAAAGTTTCTTGTCAGCTCAAAGTAAAAGTATGGGTAGTGTTGATTGTTTTTTTCTGCCTGTCTCTGATTCCTCCAATCTTGATATGACATATCCTGTCTTCCTAACCACATATGCGCAAATGTAACAGAGGCAGGCTAGTGATAGTCCTAACCTGCTAGCCATAAGGAAGAGGATGATGAAGTCTAAACTAGGACAACAGCGAGCTTCCTAAAATGTTTCTAATAGGAGCTGGTGGAGAGGGAGATTTCTGTCTTCCTGGGCTTGGAAAAATTAGAAGAATGTGAGTTTAGATTTGCTTGTGGTGCATTGGCTGCTGTGTGAAGAGGATTTGTCATCCCTGGAGAGGGAGGACAGGGAAGCTATCCCAGAGGCAGGAGAGACTCTAAGGTGGTTAGAGTATTGATGAATTGTTTGTAAGGCCAGCTCTGCCACCATTAACCTATAGTTTTGTTAAATTCCCTCTGTTTTGTTCTTAAGCTAGTTTTAACTAAGCCTTGTTATTTACAGACGTTGTCCTTTGACTTATACCACATTAAAGGAAAATGGGCTAGATTGTCTTCATCTTAGCTGACTTTATTTTCTGCAAATAGAACACCAAAGGCACTTCGATCTTACACTAAGATTAAAGAACATGACTACTTTCCAAGCCACACAAGCAGGTTTGATATTTGACTGTCAATCTTTTACTGTACAAGTTTTCAAGCAGATAATCCACATCAACATTTGGTCTTTTCCCTCCAGTGTCTACCTGAATCAGAGGTGTCGTTTTCACCACAAAATACATCAGAAATGCATGGTTATATTTCAGAGTTTCTCATAGTGGTGTGAACTGTTCTATGACCTTTTATCCAAAATATTATTGGATTATAGCCTATAAGATAAATTAATATTTCTATCTTGGTACCAGACTAATGAGTTAAATGTAGATGTATTTATGAAGACATCCCTTGCCTCCTTTCTTCTTTTAAGGACCATGAAAATATCTCCCATTCCATGTGGGAGGTGGGGTTGCTTTTAATTTACTACATTGCTATAGTTAGAGGCTGTTTCAGGAGCTTCAATGACAAAACAGATACACACACACGCACACACACACACACACACACAACCCCAAAACAAACAAAGAAAAAGGAGAAGAAGAAGGAGGAGGAGGAAGAGGAGAAAGAAGAGAAAGAGAAGGAGACAAAGAGGAAAGAAGGGAGGGAGGAAGATAGAAGAATATGACCAAAGACAATGGACCCCTGCAAACATAATAAAGTAGTAAAGCAGTAGCCATAATCTCAATGTCAGCTGCTGTGCCACAATGATATGAGAGTGGATAAATGTGGTATGAGTCTATGAATGAAAGCTTTGTCGTTCCCATCCTGGAGGAGAACCATGAGAGAGCTATTGCAATATGCATTTCTAGTCTTGCCCCAGGGCCATGTTAGTTTTCCTGCTCTTTATTGCAATGTGTCATCTTCTTTCCCTAGATTGGTGTCATCATGTTTAATGCCACATATTGGAATTCACTGGTAAGATACACATAGGCTAGTGAGTTGGAGATAAATGCTATAAAGGTTGAGGCAACTGTCGCATCAATGAAATCCAATGACCTGGGGAACGCCAGGACATTTCTTCCAGGGGAAAGAACAAGCTATTGTGTCATGCACCTCCTCCCACTGAGAGAGAAGTATAGTGCTTGGGAGGCTTCTTTGGATCTTGGGGCCAGCATGTACCACTGTTGGGAAATTTGCTCCAAATCACGTACTAAATGACCTGAAAGGCTGTCCATGTTAAGGGGAATCCATAAAGGAGCAGGTTCTGCAGCAGGTACATGATGAGATACAAACAGCCCATTCTCTTGGACTATATGGCCCAACAAATCCCACAGAGATATTTGTAGTACACCATAGATCCCTAGGGAGTCTCTGACAAGTCCCATTACAAGAGTGACAGTGCAGTTCCCTAGGGTTCTGTGCAAGACCATACTTCTGCTGAGGAACAGTAGATGCTAATGGGAAAGGAGTTCTCAGCAAGCTGTTGGACTTTGGTAGAAATGGAGTACGTGTCCATGGGTCATCACCAAGAGGCTCTGGCCAGAACCACCCATCTGGAGTTGGGTGAACATACCCATCACCCAAAAAAGTTTCCCCATGCTCCTTTGAAATCCTCCCACATGCCCCTCTGCTCTTCGGGAGCAAACATTGATCTGTTTTCTGTCACTCTAGGTTAATTTTCATTTCTTAGAATTTTATCTTACTTTTTATTTAAAAACAATTTTTAATGTTTATTTATTATAGAGAGACAGCATGAGCAGAAGGTGGCAGAGAGGGAGACACAGAATCCAAAGCAGGCTCCAGGCTCTGAGCTATCAGCACAGAGCCTGATGTAGGGCTCAAACCTATGAACTTCAAGATCATGACTTTGGCTGAAGTCAGATGCTTAACCCACTGAGTCACCCAGGTGCCCCTCATTTTCTAGAATTTTATATAGAATCGTATAATAGGACTGCATTTTATCTGGCTTTATTCACTCAGCATGCTTTTGAGAATTATCCATGTTGTATGTATAAGTGGTTCACTTTTTTGTTTTTATTGCTGTTTTCAATTGCATGGAGATACCACAATGTTTATTCATTCACCTGTTAATGGACATTCAGGTTAGTTCCACTTTTTGACTATTGCCAATAAAACTACTATGGATATTCAAGTATATGTCATCGTATGGAAAATGTTCTTATTTCTCTAAATGTCTAGAATTGAAATGGCTAGATCATATGGAAGGTATAGGGCTTACCTATTTAAGAAACTGACATTTTCCCCCCAAAAGTCTTTGTATCACTTTAAAGTCCCATCAGCAGTGTATGAGAATTCTACATCCTTATCAATACTTGGTATTGTGAGTATTCATAAGTAGAACCATTGTAATAAATGTGCTTTTTGTGGCTTTAATTTGAATTTCCATAATCACTAATAATATGGAACATTTTTTTATATGCTTATTTGCCATCTTTTTTGGTGAAGTTTGTTCAAAGTTTTTGTTCATTTGTATTAGGTTGTTTCTTTGTTATTGACTTTATAAATTATTTACTCTTCTGGATACAAATGTGTCAGCATATATAAGACTTCAAATATTTTCTCCAGATTGTGCCTTGTATTTTTCATTTTTGATTTTTATAAAGTTAAATTCATCAATCTTTTTTATGGATTATGTTTTAGTGTCATATCTAAGATCTTAGCCTAATCCAAGGTCATGATCTTTTGCTCCTGTTTTTTTTTTTAAGTTTCATAGATTTAAGTTTTGCAATGAATTAATTTTGGTAAATGGTACATCACATTTTTGCCCATGGATATCCATTTGTTCTACCAACACATATTAAAAATCTATTCTTTCTCTACTGATTGCCTTTGTACCTTTGTCAAAAATCAGTTGTGTACAAACAAGTCGGTCTATTTTTGGAGTTTCTATTTACTTCAATTGATCAAATTGTCTATCGAGGCAACAATGTCTTACTGTCTTAAATACTGTAGCTTTACATTAAGTCTTGAAGTCAGGTAGTGTTGGTACTCCAATTTGTTCTTCTGTAACACTGTTTTAGCTACTCTAGATACATTTCAATTCTATATAAATTTTGGAATAAGCTTTTCAGTTTCTTTCTAAAATGCTTGCCAAGGTCTGACTGGGACCAAATTCAATCTATAGATAGGTTTAGGAGAACTAATGTCTTAGCAATATTAAGGTAGTCTTCTTAACCATGAACATGGTATATCTTTCCATCTATCCACTTCTTTAGGCCTTCTTTAATTTCCATCAGCAATGATTAGCAAAATAGAAGACACAGGTCTTGCACATCTTTTTCCAGATTTATTGCTAACTTTTATCAAATTCATTTCCCGATTGTTCATTTATAATATATAGAACTGAATTTTCTATATTGATCTTGTATCCTGCTGCATCGCTAAACATATATGTTAATTCCAGTAAAATTTCCATAAATTTCATCAGATTTTCTACATAGACCATATGTTATCTGAGAATAAAGTGAGTTTTTCTCCATAAATCCCAATATTAATTCCTTTTATTTCTTTTCCTTGCCTTTTGCACTGCTTAGAATCTCCAGTACAATGTTAAATAAAAGTGGTGAGACTACATTTCCTTTGCAGGAAAGCATTCAGTCTTTTAACTTTAAGCATGATAATAGTTGTATGTTTTTCATAAGTTCCTTTGATCAGGAATAAGCAAATTCCTTCTTATTTCTAGTTTCCCGAGAGTTTTATCAAGAATGGATGTTAGATTTTGTTCAGTGCTTTTTCTATACATATTAAGGGGATAATATGGCTTTTCTTTTTCAGTTCATGAATATGGGCAATTACTTTGATTAATTTTCAAATGTTAGATCAACCTTGCATTCCTGTGATAAACTCCATTTGGTTATGATATATTATCATTTTATATAAATTGATCTGCGAGAATCTTGTTTAGAATTTTTACGTCTATGTTCCTAAGGGACGCCAGTCTGTCTGTATTTTACTCTTTTGGAATATATTTGTTTAGTTTTGGTATCAGAGTAATGCTGGTTTCATATAATTAGATGGGAAGTATTCGTTCTTTGCCAGTTTGTGGAATGTTTCTGTAGAATTGGATCACTAACTTTTCAAACAGTTGGTGGGACTCACTAGTAAATTGATCTATTTCTTTGTGAGAACTTTTTCAGTCCAATTTCTTTATTTATGAAGGATATCAAGTTATTTATTTCTTCTTGCATAGTCATTGAGAAGACTGTGTTCTGCAAGGAATTCTTTCATTTCATATAAATCTTCAAATTTATGGGAATAAATTTGTTCATACTATTCCATTGCCATTCCTCTAATTTCTATAGAATCTATTGTGATGTCATCTAACTCCAGATATTGGGAATTTGTATCTCCTTTTATTTCTGATTAGTGGGCTAGAGGTTTATCAACTTTTAAAATCTTCCTCCACAACATCTGCTTTCGATTTTATTAATTTGCTCCATTTTTCTTTTTTCTATTTTATTTCTGCTTTGGTTTTTTTCTGTGTTAGTTTTCTATTGCTGCATAAAAAAAATTACCACAAACTTAACAGCTTAAACCAATACAAATTTATCATTGAGGATATTCCATGGATCAGAAGTCAAGGGATGGGTTAACTGGATTCTCTGTTCAACTTTCACTAGGCTGCAATCGATGCATAAGCTGGTGCATCTGATCCTTGAGTCCTGGCCCAAGCCCATCATGTTGTTGACACAATTCAGTTCCTTGTGGTTGTAGTCTCCCTTTTCTTTCTAGCTGTTGGCTTTGGATCACTCAGTAGCTACATGCCATTCAGTTCCATAGGCAGTTTGCAACACGGCTCTTTGCTTTCTTCAAGGACAGCAAGAACATCTTTCTGATGTTTCACCCTCTTTTAAGAGCTCACCTGATTAGGTCAGACCCACCCAAGATGGATTTTTGTTGTTGTTTCGTTTTGTTTTTGTTTTGCTTTTTAATTAACTCACTGTTAACTGAGTAGTACCTAATGACACATGCAAAATTCCTTTGCCATCTTGGAAGTGATATCCTAATGTATTCACAGATCTTGCCCATACTCAAAACGAGAGTGTTATACAGAGTGTGTATACCAAGAGGAAGGAATGTTGGAGGCCATCTTAAATTCTGCCTACCACATTATCACTTCCTTTTTAATTCTTACTTTAGATTTCATTGGATTTTCTAATTTCTGAAGGTAAAATCTGAGGTCTTAATATGAGACCTTTGTTCTTTTCAAACCAGCACTATAAATTTCCCACAATGGACTGCTTTGGCAACACTGATCAAATCTTGGTATCTTTTTGTTTGTTGGTTTTTAATTTTTTTTTCAACGTTTATTTATTTTTGGGACAGAGAGAGACAGAGCATGAACAGGGGAGGGGCAGAGAGAGAGGGAGACACAGAATCGGAAACAGGCTCCAGGCTCTGAGCCATCAGCCCAGAGCCCGACGCGGGGCTCGAACTCACGGACCGCGAGATCGTGACCTGGCTGAAGTCGGACGCTTAACCGACTGCGCCACCCAGGCGCCCCTGTTTGTTTGTTTTTGAAGTATAGCTGATATACAATATTATCTTAGTTCCAGGAATACAACACAGTGTTTTAACATTTTATACATTATGAAATAATCACAACTCTATTTACCATCTGTTACCATACATAGTATGGTACAATAGTATTGGCTATATTCCCTATGCTGGACTTTATGTCCCTGGGACTTATTTATTCTATAGCTGGAAAGCCTGTACCTCTTAATCACTTTCACCTATTTTTTCTTATCCCCCAACCCCTCCTCTCTGGCAACCATCAGTTTATTATTTCTCAGATCTTGATATCTTGTATTTTTGTTTTCACTCACTTAAAAATACTTTTACTCACTCTTGACCCATGCCTTACTTAGAAGTGTGTTACTTAGTTTCCAAATATTTGAAGATTTTCCAGAGATCTTTCTGCTGTGGATTTTTAATCCAATTCTATTATGATCACAAAACATACTTTGTACGACTTGGGTCTGTTGATTTTAACTTATTGAGGCTTGTTTTATGACTCAAAATATTGTTTATCTTGGTAAGGGTATGATGTTCTTGTGCACTTGAAAAGGATGTATTGGGCTGTTGTCAGATAGAATGTCCTATAAACATTGATTAGGTCAAGTTGTTTGCTGGTTGATAAAATCATCTACCTCCATATGAGTTCATATTAGTCCATCCGTTATTGAAAGGGAAATATAGAAACTGCCACCTATAATTGTGGGTTTGTCAATTTTTCCTTGCAGATCTGAGTTACCACTTCTTGTATCTTGAAGCTTCACTGTTAAATATGTAAACACTCAGGATTGTTATGTCTTCTTGATGAATTAGTCTTTTGGGTTTAATTCAATATTTGATGTAAAACAGATTCTTTTACCCAATTCCTCATAGCCTTCAATGCCCAACCACATGACTACCCTACAGTTATAACTGTCCATATGCCGATGATGGAGTTAGCTGCATGAAAACAGAGAAAGAACTGTGAAAGTAAGACACTTTAGGCTCCAGGGCCATCAAAGTATAATCTCCCTTGAGTGATCCCCTGAGATATGAAAGCTTAGTGTTTAAATCCAATGTATGTAGGAAGAAAGAAAATTGGCATTTGTTAAGCACTTTCTCTGCTCTCAACACTTTTACTTTACTATTACTATCACTTCTCCTCCTTCTCCCCTTCCTCCTCCTCCTCCCTCTCCTCCTCCTCCCCCTCCTCCTCCTACCAATATCTACTATTTATTGCTCATCTTACTATTTGCCAAACCACTGTGCCAAACACTTTGAATGAGCAGTCTTTTTTAATGTTTACAGCAATTCTGTGAAATATATCTTAATTAATTCCATTTTACAAAAAAAAAAAAAAAAGAACATTCAAGACTCATTAAACTTAATGGATTAGTCAAGGACCACTCAGTTTGTTAAGTGGGAGTCACACCCCTGTGGAGTCGGCAAAATTCTAGAGTCGCTCTTCCAAGATTCTCTTTTCTGGTTTTTCCCAACAAACACTAGCCTAGTACTAGTTGCAGATGCAACTAAATACAGTAAAGCCTTGGGAGCAACTTGATCTGCAAGTGTTCCTCAAGATGAGCAAACATTTCTAATAATTTTTAACTTGATAAATGAGTAGTGTCTTGCAATATGACACCGAATGTCACATGATGACAGCTAAACCGATGGTCCTTCTCTCTCTCTCTGCTGGACTGTGGGTGATCATCTCCCATGCTCAGATGCTCAGTCTCAGGCCTTGATGTTTGGCAGCAATCAGTGATTTTTCAGGATGTTGGAAGGTGCCCACAACTGGCCCTAGTGTATTTTTTGTCACTTCAAAGCACCTATGGACAGTCCTTTGCTTTTCTATGCAAGAGTAAGCTTAGGAATGCTTTGCTTCATTCTAAGTCATCGGATAGATTCCTTGTTAAAGTTGCATGAAAAGGAAAAGATTCCATTGAGCCAGTAGATAGCAGCGATTCCATTAGTGATGGTGAAAGTCGTCCTACACAATAACCCTCTGCTCTCTTGTCTCCTGTACCAGCCACCAAGGTTTTCCAAGGTTACTTCAGGTTAATTTGTTCATTTTTCTTTACATTTTGTATTTTCTTTATGATTTTATATTATGTTACAGTATTGTAATCATTTTTATATGAATATTTTTGGGCTGTGGAATGAATCATCCTAGTTTTCATTATTTCTTATGGGGAAATTTGCTTTGATATACAAGTGCTTTGGATTGCAAGCATATTTCCAGAAGCAACTATGCCTGCAAAGCAAGGTTTTACTGTAGTAGACTTTAGAATGGGGCGACCATGCTGGACTATCCAGGTGGGCTGAATGGAATCTCCTGATCGTTAAAAGCAGAAGAGGGAGTCAGAGGAGCCCATCAGAGAAGGTGGCACAGGGACGTCAAAGCGATTTGAAGCACGAGGAGAACTCAGTCTGCTGTTGTGGTCTTTGAAGATGAAAGTGGGGTGGGGGGGAGAACTGTGAGTCACCAGATAGGTGGCCTCTGGAAGCCGAGGATGGCTGCCGATGAACAGCAAGGAAATGCAAAGTTCAGTGCGACGATGTAGAACTGAATTGCCAACGACCTGCACAGCACAGAAGCAGCTCACCCCCAGAGCCTCCAGGAGGGAACTCAGCCCTGCTGACCCCTTGATTTGGAGCCTGTGAGCCCTAGAGCAGACAACCAGCTGAGCCACACTGGGACATGTCTTCCAACGTCCAAACTGAAAGATAAGTGGGTGTTGTGGTTAGCCACTAAGTTTGTGGTATGTGTTAGGGCAGAAATAAAAAGGAATATAGAATGTCTGCCTTCCTCCAAAATCCACATCATCCCAGGGATTAAAAAAAATCTGACCCCCCCCCCCCACTCACTATCTTTCTCTCTCTATCTCTCTCTAAAACACACATTAAATTTTTTTTTAAAGAACAAAACATATTTGTTTAATGTTTAATTACTTTTGACAGAGAGAGAGAGAGAGAGAGAGAGAGAGAGAGAGAGCAAGCAGGGCAGGGGCAAAGAGAGAGGGAGACACAGAATCCAAAGCAGGCTCCAGGCTCTGAGCTGTCAGCACAGAGCCCGATGTGGGGCTTGAACTCAGACTGTGAGATCATGACCTGAGCTGAAGTCGGACACTTAACCGACTGAGCCACCCAGGCGCCCAAAGAATAAAACATATTTTATGTATTCCCTATAGATACGAGAAAATTCAATTCAGGGGGTACCTGTGTGGCTCAGTGGGTTAAGCATTGGACTCTGGGTTTCGGCTCAGGTCATGATCTCATGTTTCATGAGTTCAAGCACTGACAGTGCAAAGCCTGCTTGGGTTTCTCTCTCTCTCTCTCTCTCTCTCTCTCTCTCTCGCACTGCCCCTCCCTGCTTACTCTCTTCGCCTTTCTCGAAATGAATAAATTAAGAAATTGAAAAAAAACTCACAAGAATGAAATTAAGAATTATTGAGCACTGCTCCGTAGCATTTAAATAAATATCTGTATAAATTATAAAGGTGTGCTTTCAACCAACAACTCTAATTTCAAGACCTTTAATGCTTTTTGTTCATTAATGAACAGAAAAGACCATGGGAAATTTGCTATACTTACTCTATGTTGGAAAAAGGAAACCAATGAAAGAATCCAAGTGTAATAAAGGGACAAAAGACAATCTGTTACCCTACTCTCTGATTGTTTACTCTTTTCAGTTCACTTTGCTTTATCCTAATCAGTGTTGAGAAGCACAGTGGTAAGTAGAAATAGCCAGATGGGAAGAAACTATCTTTTTCTTTCTTATAGCAAGGTCGCCTTGAGGTTTCTTTTTTCTTTCCTTAGGAAAGGGACCCTACCACATTCCCGCCTTTGATGCTCGAACCCCTTTATTTAGGGTCAAGGAGCATCATCTTGGTTTACAGGTTTATATTTTTATAACATCATCACATGAGTGGCATCTTTTTTTTTTTAATTTTTTTTTAACGTTTATTTATTTTTGAGACAGAGAGAGACAGAGCATGAACAGGGGAGGGTCAGAGAGAGGGAGACACAGAATCTGAAACAGGCTCCAGGCTCTGAGCTGTCAGCACAGAGCCCGACTCGGGGCTTGAACTCACTGACCGAGAGATCATGCATGACCTGAGCCGAAGTCAGCAGCTTAACCAACTGAGCAACCCAGGCGCCCCTGAGTGGCATCTTTTTTTTAATTATGGCCTCAATGAGACTGGAGGCAGACCATACAACCAGGGGAGCTAAGCAGGGTATGATTAAACACCCTCCTAAGATTAGGAGGATGATTTCCATGAGGGTTTTGAATCCCACCCCCACCCCCCCGAGTTGAAAACCATCCTTCAAATAACTCCCTGGGGTTTTAGCCATTCCAGGTCTGGACTGGGACATGAGTAACCTTTTTTATTTGCTCTGTGATCTCCTCTATGACTTTTCCCTCATCTTCTATCTGTAGGCAGTAGTTGCTCAGGTTAAATTTTTCATGAACACCTCTCTCAGAAGCAAGCATGTTATCTAAGGCCAAGCATTTTTGATGGGATTGTACATTTTGGTTTGTTGCTTGGCTAGTAAGTTAAGAGCTCTGGCAGTTGCATTGGTTACAAGTTTTACAACTGCTGGCAGTCTAATTATGTGGCTTAGCATGTAAATGGAGTGTCGTAGCCCCAATACCCATCTTCTTCCCAGGTGGCAGGGCCATAATATTAGATTATACGCTCGGGAGGGCATTTATTATCTTTTTAATTGTTAATTTGTAAGGCACACTATTTTTTTGAGTCTCCCTGTCCCTATACATTTGGACTCCCAAATGTTTCCATCTGGCAAGTGGGAGCAGGAAGAAAGATGGACGAATAGTTTCCAGCACATATGACCCTGACCAGACTGAGGGAAGTCCCATATAGGCTGTCCTTCCACATAGCTAGGATAGTCCACCTGGGCCCCGCCATCTGATGGCTGTGTTGACATTGTCTCAGGCCTCTTGGAGATGAGACAAGTTAGACAAGGGGTAGGGATCTGGTTCAAGGTGATCTGGGGTCCCCAACGTTGGGTTTTTTGGGCAGTTGATTTATAAAATCTTTGGCCTAGGCATGTTAAGGTTTGTTTGTTTTTTTAAATTTTTTTAACGTTTATTTATTTTTGAGAAAGAGACAGAGAGAGAGAGAGAGAGAGAGAGCAGGGGAGGGGCAGAGAGAGACACACACACAAATCCAAAGTAGGTTCCAGGCTCCAAGCTGTCAGCACTGAGCCTGATGCGGGGCTCAAACGAACTGAGATCATGACCTGAGCTGAAGTCAGACACTTAACCGACTGAGCCACCCAGGTGTCCCTGCATGTTAAGTTTTTAACAGAGATGACGATGAACGTTTTCCCCAGTAGGCAAGACAGTTTTTCCCAATAACTGAGCTTTTGAAAAGCCAAACCCCCGTAGTAGGACTGGGGTATTTTGTTTTCCTATAAGGTTTGTGGGGATCTAATTTTTTAGTCTCTTATGTCCATTGTTTCCCCATGTTGGTACCAACAAAGTATCCTATCCACAAAAGGAGCGTGTTAACAGAAAACTCTTATCAGATTTTTAGCTGGCTGGGGCGGCTTCGGCCAATCCTATGGCAGAGAGTAGAGCAAGAATCACAATAATAGTGAGGAACAAGGCATGACAGTGCATCACAGCAAGGAAATATATATAGAAAATAAAGACAGTCTTTTGTTTCATTGGGCCTTCAATTCCTCAAGCTTCTTCTGTGCATAGATTAGTCAGTTTCCGGAGTGACTAAAGCAGGGCTGCGGTCTCCCGGAGCCTCTGGAGCTGCAGATTGCTTCTTCCGTATGGTCAGTTTGCATGGCATTGATGGGTCAGGATTGCACTCCCAGTTTCGAGATGCCGGCTTCACTCTGCTGTAGTGAATCCAGGGACCCACTTCAGCTACCTTTACTGCAGTAAGGATGGACAAAACGACAGTGAACGGGCCCCTCCAGAGGGATCTTAAGGGGTGGACATTTTACTCCTTTATCCATATAGCATCTCCTGGTTTGAAAGGGTGAACGCCTATGGTCAGAGTCACAGGTAATCGTTCCCTGACCCAGTGTTGAAAGGTGGTTAGGGTAAAGCCAAGGGCCCGCATCTGTTGTTTTAGGGTTAGGTTGTCTATCTCATTTAGATCACCCCTTATGCCCTGGATAATGGGGCGAGGGCACCCGTAAAGGATTTTATGAGGGGAGAACCCCATCTTCTTCTTCTGCCTCCCAACTGCAGCTGTAGTCTGTTTCCCTGAAGGTCCCGTATCTCTCCCTGTCTACTGTTACCCCTTTCCCTATTTATTTCTCCCCTGGAATAGGGCCTGTAAGTGCTATAGGGGACAGGGACCCAATGACCGCTCTGGCTTCTTCAAGCTGATAAAGGACGGTGTAGGGGTACAGCTGTTAGAGTCTACCCAAGGGTTGGTCAAACGGCCACAGTATGGTTTTACAGGAAGCCTGGCAGGCAGGAAGCGGCATAAACATTAACAGACACAAAGAAAAAAAACACAAAGTGAAGATTATACTGACCAACAAGCTGGCATCTTAAGATAATGCCTACAGTTTCCACACCTGTCAAATAATCTAAGAGAGACCCTGACTTTGCAAACAATATATGTCAGGGAATCTCTCATAACCCAGGTGATGGAGAAGCAAGATCAGTAAGTAAAAAATGGTGGCCCTATTTCCAAGAGTTTGACCCTAACTTAAATTAAAAACAAAAATTTTCAAGCACCTAATGCTTGTGAGGAGTTTATTTAGAGTTTTGCTGAGTATAGGCAGACAGTCTGCTTTATTTTGAGGTGTAAAACTTTTCCCAGAGCCAGGAAGGAGTTCTAGAGAAAGAGTCAAGGTAGCCATTTACCATGATTAATTTGTAAATGTTTGGGTAAGCCAAACCTGAGTATTCTTTTAGAAAGCAGAATTTTTATTACTTTTTGTGCCTTTTCTGTCTTGTCGGGGAAGGCCTTTACCCAATTAGTAATACTACTTGCAGAACGGTCCTTGACAAATTTTTTCCTAGGAAACATCCTTTGGGCCATTTGTTAAGTTTTGTCCCTCCCTAAGTGAAAGGCCTGATGCTGTGTTTTAATAATCTTTTAGTTCTGTGAGCTTGGTAATAGTAATTGCCCTGCTCTGTTTGTAACCATTCCAAGGGCTGGAGATAGTGCCTAGAAGTCAGACCCC
Organism: Felis catus; assembly: GCF_018350175.1. NCBI lineage: Eukaryota > Metazoa > Chordata > Mammalia > Carnivora > Felidae > Felis > Felis catus. Next base: position 33,506,061 of record NC_058379.1, on the reverse strand, counting down.
AGTTTATTTTGGGGGTGGAGAGTAGGTGGGATTGAGTCTCCTTTAGTAATTGATACAGCAGCAAACTATTTTCCTGAACCCTGGTGTCTACAGCCTACAATATGCAGTAATTTTTAAAAACTCACATAATTGTTTATCTGTCCTTTATAGTAGCACCATAATCTTTGATTTAGTTATAATGTCCCTTTTTAGCAAGGGAATGGGGATCTCTGGCACTATCAGTAAAGAATGAGTAAAAATTAGGTTTCCCCATATACATCCCAGGGGCTGGAATGAGAGAAAAAATTAGTTAGAAATGTTTTGAAGATGCCTCTAATCGTCATGCTGCATTTGGATGGTTGGCCTGGAGTGGAAAGGAGGACAGAAAAGACAGCTCTAGGATCAGGGAGGAAATCAACCAGTTTTCCTTCTACATTTAGAGTCACCCAAGTACCGGAGGTTCTGGGTTTCTGATGAACGGTTGGTTTAGGGTAGCCACCATGAAGAGTCCCGGCCCCTGTTAGTCCCTTCCAGGGACAATGGTTATCTGAACCCTCACAGATAGAGGTCCCTGAGGGCATTCAGATCTCCAGTGATTGTTTCCATACAAGGGGCATGGCTTATAGGGTTTTCATTTTGGTTGTCCCCTCTGAGGACATTCGCATTTTCGTGCTCTGAATGGCCACATAAATGGCACAATGTCAGGACCTTGGGAAGTGCACTCTGACATAGTACGTAAGGCCACAAGTAAGGCCTCAGATTTCTCCCTTTTTTTCCCCCCCAAAGCTTCCTTTTCTGTTTTGTTTGTAATATATCCAATTGGAAGCTCATAAGAACTCCTTCAGGGTTCCTTCAAGACCAACAGCCAATTTTTGCATTTTTTCTGAATATCTAGGGCTGATTGAGTGACAAATTTGTCCTTTAAAATCATCTCAGCCTTAGGGGTGTCAGGGGGGATAGGCATATATTTAATGAGAGACTCCCTCAACCTCTCCAGGAAGGCCATTGGACTCCCATTTTGTGTTTGTAAAATAATGGTTAATTTAGCATAACTTAAGGGCTAAATCTTAGATTTCCTTAATTTTTTTTTTCCAAAACATCTGTTTCATTAAGAGTCTGATTTAACAAAAGCATTATATCTTTCCAGGTCAACTCAAAAACATATGTAATATTCTAAAAAGCCCTTATATACTTATCCGATCAGAAAATTTACCTAGATCTCCTTTTATCTGTCTTAAACCTTGTAATGTAAATGGTTTTTTTTTTCTTTTTTTCTTTTTTTTTTAAACCCCTCTGTTTCCCACCTGTAAGACCTTGGGAGTATGGGCTGTGACCAAGCAAGATTTTCTTGGCCATTGTAGGATGTATTAATTTTATTGTGGCCCAACAGTAACTTACATATTGATCATTGGCTATTGAGGGGGGGGTTAAAGAGCCAAAGTCAAGGCCGATCCCCCTGCATTTTTCAACAATGCCCACATAAATATGTTTCAGCCATGTGGATATCCATTTTTGGCATACAATGGGCTAGGTTTAGTAAAATGGCTCCCATGTATCTTAGTAAAAGCCCTTTATATATGGTTCATTCCTCTTATGGCACAGGCATCCATCCCTCTGTTAAACACACAAATGTGGAGGAATTTGAGGCTCACACAAGAATATTGCCATCATTTTCCCAGCCTTTCGACCAAAGGAGGAGTAATTTTAATCTTAACCCTGTGTACTTTTAAAATTCATTTATTTTAACCTTCTCCAAACTGACATACATAAAGTTTCTCTTTAAAGAGTTTCCTTCATGAAGCTTCTACAACTTCTCTTTGCATTTAGGTGTTGTCCCAAGTCATTTTTCTCCAAATAACCAGTCTCATTTAGGATCAAATTACTTTCTTTTACCTTCAACAAAAATATATTTTCATTTCTTATATCTTTCTTTTATATTTCCTACTTTTCTACATACAGAGTTGCTGCTCTTATTTTTTTCAGTTTTAACTACATGAAGCAGAATTTTAACTCTTAGAAACCTTAGTTTCCAGTGAAAACTAAGTAGTAACCAATTGTGAACTCTAGGTTACATCAGAATTTTTTTTTTTAGATGGCAAACTTATGAATCCATTAAGCACAAAGCATGCTTTTCAACAGTTCCAAATATCCTTAGTTTGTTTTTTTTCTGCAACAAGTCAGAAGCACAAACCTACATCTAGTAATTTGTGTTATATATATATATATATATATATATATAGCTTCTTATCTCATTAGATATCCAATGAATTTAGTCTCAATTTATCACGCAAGCAAAACTTTAACATTTTTAGGTTACCAAAGACATTGAAAGCTATCTTAACAATTACCCATGAAAACTTTGAGACAGACAGACTTAACCATCATTTTAAGTCATCCTTTTGTTAACAAATTGGAACAGAGATAACATGAGCTTATTTGACCCTCAGCAAATCTATGCAGAATAAAAAAAATTTTTTTAAGGTTGATAAACATTGTCTATCTCAAACCAACAAACTTAAATTAGCTTAAACACTGAATACGTTTTATTGGAGTCCATGTAAGACCATTTGTTCCCCATGGTTAATTTTTACCTGTAATGTTGGTGGGGAAATCCAACGTCTGTGGTCTTCGCTCCTCGAAGTCTAGGATGGGAGGGGGAGCTGATGGTGCCTGGGGCACTGAGGAGCCAGTTATGCAGGTGACCCCTCAGGTGGTGCAAAAACAGGAGGGAGGGAAGGGAATGCAGAAGAGAGGACGTTCCAGAAGGCAGAGAAAGAGAATTCCCAGTTTTAAATCTTGGCAGCTCAGACAAAGGGGCAGACTCCAGGTTTCTTTTGTTTTGTTTTCCACCCGTGGAATTAGGCAGTCCATGTCAGTTTGGAGAAGACAGGGAATTACCCGAAACAAAAGGAGTTTCAGCAGCTGCTTGGGAATATTCCTTAAAGAATATTCCTTAAATATCTCCCATTCTGAGAGATATTTAGATATAAGAGAAATGAAGGAGAGACAAGTCCCCGTATACAGTCATATGACGACTCCAACCTGCTGCCCAGTGCCCAGCGCCCAACGCCTTAGAGTTGCAGCTTTGTTCCTCATCCCTCGTGGAATTGCTAGGGCAACTCTGGGAGGTGATCAAGTTCCCCGTCTGCCTCTTTCGGGCGGGTCGGCCAAAACCAACTCGGGTTCTTACCAGTCTGATGGGCGCTCCCTGAACTGATTCCTGGGCCTCACGGATTCCATTGGCGCATAGAGGGTCCTAGCCTGCATTAGGCTAGGGCTAGTCTCCTGTGGATCCAGCCTCTGCTGGTGCCAGGTGAGCCACCTCTCCTGGCACCTTGAGGTTCGCATCCTCGGTGGCGAAGAAGGTGGCAACGCACCGTCACTGAATCCCGGACCAGAGCCCCCCAGGAATGTAGCAGGATTCTCGCACAGAGAGTCAGGACACTGAAGCTTTTCTTTCCAGGCAGCAACTTTACTCCTGCCGGCACCGCTCAGTTGGATCCGTACCCGACGAAATGAGCCCCGAACACCTCGTGGCGTAGTTTTTTATATATTTTTTTACTTCTATGTCTCCCATATATGGTAACATACAAACATGTAGTCTGATTAAGTGGTCTCGGGTTGCAAGGTGTGAGGGCTGTTGTCAATCAAGTAAGCAAATAGCAAGGTTGCCTTGAGGGTTTTTTTCTTTCCTTAGGGAGGGGACCCTACCACACCAGGACCCACTCCATCGGTTCAAAGTGAAAAGTAATTTACTGAAGAGTGTTAGCACAGTGCATCCTCGCTGCGGCTGCTGGCCAGGAGAGCTACGCAGCCAGGCACAGGCTCAAACTGCTCAGGTGCACACGTGCCCAGGAAGAGACCCCCCCCACCACTGCTGCACAGCATGGCGCTGGTGGCTGCACCCCCCACGCTGGTGGCTGCGGGGAAGCAAGGCCAGAAGCCCCAACACTGCAGCCCCCTGGCTGCCTCTGCTTCTGCGTCATCAGCAACGGGTCTGCGGGTTTCTCTGCGCTGTCTTCAGCGCTCAAGTTTCTCTGTGTTTGACCAGGGAGCCTGCCCACGTGAGGCCCAGACCTGGGGGGGTGGGAGGGGGGGAGGTGAGTTTCTGGCTCCACCTTGGGGAGGGAATTCTTCAAATATTAAACAGTTGTTCAAAAAAATACCAAGCAGGGGCACCTGCGTGGCTCAGTCATTTAAGCCTCCGACTTCGGCTCAGGTCACGATCTCCCAGTCCCTGAGTTCCAGCCCTGCATCGGGCTCTGTGCCCACAGCTCAGGGCCTGGAGCCTGCTTCAGATTCCGTGTCTCCCTCTTTCTCTGCCCCTCCCCAGCTGGCTCTCTGTCTCTCGCTCTCTCAAAAATAAATAAACATTAAAAAAAAAATACCAAGCAGCCTGAAAACTTGACTAATGTTCCCTCTCATGACATAAACATCCCCGTGGCCCATTTGGTGCACTATGGAGCAGAGGTAGTTTTTATTCTGAACATTAATCAGGAGGGGGAGAAATTGCCGCTATGGTGGGTTTCATCAAGAACAGTGCATACCGGCCGAGGCAGCGTGAAGGCTCATTTTCCTGTATTAGAGTGACGTTTGCTAGCACGTACACAGCTATTTCTTTCTTCTTTGGTAGAGACCAAGTGAAAACTGCTGGCACCGTCTGGAGAGCCAGGTGACAACAGCGCCTTCATTGTCCAGAGGACCTGGCTTCCATTTGGACTTCCAGTAGGAATTTTAGAACTAGCTCTCCAAACATTAACTATAAGGTGATGTACTTTAAAAACATTTTCTTAATGTTTATTTTATTTTTGAGAGAGAGTGACAGAGCGCAAGCAGGGGAGGGGCAGAGAGAGAGGGAGCCACGGAATCCAAAGCAGGCTCCAGGCTCCGAGCTGTCAGCACAGAGCCCGACACGGGGCTCGAACTCAGAAACCTGGAGATCGTGACCTGAGCTGAAGTCGGAAGCTTAACCCGACTGAGCCACCCAGGCGCCCCTATAAGGTGACATAATTTCAACAGAAATACAAGGGAAACTATTTTTTTTTGTGTATCTGCAACTGTATCTTCTATTACATCTATGTTTCTTTTCCTTGCTTTTTCCCATCTGTGTTTGTGGAAGTCTGTGCTTCCAGGCTCTAGGCAGCTTGTTTGTGTACGTAGTTCTTAGAGGATCTAGGGAAAATCATTTTCTATTATGCTGGTAGTAACAGTCCGAGTCATTATACTGCCTCTCTCTTCCCTTTCATTGGCTTCTTGTCTCTATTTCACTCATTTCAGACAAAACAAAGAAAGAATGGTTAAGTCAGGTATTTTAAACATTGTGACGTTTTCCTTCTAATTAGGAGAATTTCCTGCCGTAGGCAGGTGTCATCTACCAATTCCTAGGAAATGATTTTTGATGTTTCGGCTAGAATTCATAGAAGTTGTTATCTTGTTTTCTACAAGCTTCTAGCCTTAACTACGTTTCCTAACAAAAATTATTTCATGTCCCATAAAACAGAATGGACTCTTGTTTCTTTTTTTTAAGTTTTTATTTATTTAAGTAATCTCTACACCCAATCTGGGGCTTCAACTCATGACCCCGAGATCAAGAGTTGCATGTGCTTCCGGCTGAGCCAGCCAGGCGCCCATCTTTTTAAAAAACAGAGCTGTATTATATATAATGATTTCTCCACAATTGTTTACATGTTGACTCACACCCGGTGTTAATGAAAACATGGTTGTTGGAGACTCACATAAAGCATTATTGTTGGCGATACACTAGAAGGTTCTGAATGACTAAGAACAAGATGTCACAGACTTCTCATCCAGTGCCCTCTACTTCTTCATATCCGTTAACCTTTATTTGTATTATCTCCCACATTTCATGATCTTCCTAGGTGACTCGCTGAAGATTTGGGGATATCTCATCTTGGATATGAAGAGAAATACTTTAGTACTACATCACCTCTGCCAAGTAACATGACGCACATTTAATGGATCGTCAGTATCTTAAGCTAAAATAATAATCATTTCAAGAAAATCTCGGGGATGATTATGGAACCCTCAAAATATGTCCAACAGGAAGGTGGCTATGTATGGAGCCTGTTCTGCGAGTTGGCCCAAGATTCCCGCCCTCAGTCAAATGCAGACCATTTGGAAACTGATAGAATTGCAAGGCTCAGTTGATAGCACAGTGAGTTCTGGGATGGGGCGGCCAGGATTTTCCAGCAGGTCAAAGATATTCCGTCCTTTCCATCCAACCTGATTTACGGGAGACATAAGACAAAAGGCCTGGCAGGAGTCAGGGGCTGGAAGGCAGGGGCTGGAAGGCAGATTTCTGGCAAGATGGTGTGTCTGCATATTAAAATTCAGTAGCAGCATCAAACCTCCTGGTCTTGGATGTCTTTTGTTTAGACTTTTATTTTGTTTCTTTTGCTTCCAGATGAAAAGAAAGAAAAGTCTGCCTGAGCATAGCTTAGCTGGCTTTGGGCAATAAAGCCTCTAACTCTGAAAAAAATAGTGCTTTTCGCTCTTACAACTCTGCCCTAATGAAATGCAGAATGATATGAAAGCTAATGAGAAAAAGGTGGTAGAGGCAAGGCTTGGCTGCAAAGAAGAACTGAATTTATCTCTTTCACCTCCCCACACTTCATAACTATACTAGATAGCAGACGGAAGATTGAGAAGGCATTGGCATGGGGGAGGGGAAAGAGCCGGAGTCAGTTCCACTCCAGAGAATGGATTCAATTAATGGTTACAATGTATAATCAGATTGACTTTTCCTGGAAGTCAGTGATTCTCAAGGTGGGATTTCAAAGTTGGGACTCCTGGAGTTGCTAGGGTTTCTTCAAGGAATTCATGAGGTTCAAACGTCATAATAAGGGGCTCTTGGGTGGCTCAGCTGGTTAAGTATGTGACTTTGGCTCATGGTTTGTGAGTTTGAGCCCCAGGTCGGACTCTGTGCTGACAGCTCAGAGCCTGGAGCCTGATTTGGATTCTGTCTCCCCCCTCTCCCTGCCCCTCTCCCTCTTGTTCCCTCTCTCTCTCAAATATAAATAAACATTAAAAAACCTTTTTTAACCTTCAGAATAAAACTAAAATGTGACTTGCCTTTTTAACCATGTTGAACTTTGTATTTAAAGATGAAAAGAATGAAAAAATAATAAAATAAATAAATAAATAAATAAATAAGTAAATAAATAAGGGGGGGAGGCACCTGGGTGGCTCAGTCAGTTAAGCATCCGACTCTTGATCTCAGCTCAAGTCTTGATCTCAGGGTTGTGAATTCAAGCCCCGGGGTTGGGCTCTACACTGGATGCAGAGCCTGTTAAAAAAAAAAGAAGAAGAAAAAAACTAGAGATGAGAAGAAACGTCAGCACCTTAGCACAAATTAAGGTAGTGGCAACGACTGTGCTGTCTTTGTACCATTCACTGCCGCACAGTTCGACTGAAATGTCAGTTTCACCTCAGCGTATCATTGGCAAAGCTCTAAGTATTATTAATTGTATGGCATTTTGGCTCTGAATACATTAAAAAAAATTTTCTTTTTTTTTACTTTGAGTAGAGTTGACACAATGTGACATTAGTTTCGGGTGGTCAACCTAGCGCTTCTTCAACCTCTGGTCACAAGCCTAGCTACTGTGTATCACCGAATGGCGCTGTAAGTCTTTCCAGTGTGTCTGTCGTGTGGAGACGTGGAACACGCAGGCACGCCTGCCCCACGAGGGTGCATGCCTGCCCCAGGAGGGTGCACGCCTGCGCAGAAGCACTTGTGAGATTACTTCAGCTGCACACGACGCAATTGTTCCTGAAAGAACTACTGAAAACCTTCCGTTTCTCAGATTTGGGCCTGGGCCAAGGCTTGTCTCAAAAATGAAGTGAGTCTGTCACTTTCTAGAAAACACCAAATGGCATTCGTTGTGATGATAGAGGTGTCGAGTGCAAATCAGAATTCTTGAAAACTCGTAATCGCCGCTGTGAGCCTGACCTTTTCCCAATTTTCAAGAACTGATGTGAGATTTATAACGAAAATAACCATTGTGAGTGCTTTATAGTGTGTAATAAAATGTGTCAACGTTTCTAAATCAGCATAACTCTGAGCCTGTATTTTCTTTTTTTTTAATTGTGTCTTATTTAATGTTTATTTATTTTTGAGAGAGAGAAATAGAGCGTGAGATCAGACAGAGAGGGAGACACAGAATGGGAAGGAGGCTCCAGGCTCTGAGCTGTCACAGCACAGAGCCCGATGCAGGGCTCGAACTCATGAACCATGACATCATGACCTGAGCTCAAGTCGGTTGCTTAACCAACTGAGCCACCCACACGCCCTCCTGAGTCAATATTTTCTAGATGATGAATGTGTGATATAACAAAATCACATATGGATAAATGATCCACTCCAAGTGAAAGATAGACCAATGATTCTTGCCTCAACAAACATATTTCATCAATATGATCACAGATTCCACGCTGCAATTAAACTTTAAGAAATTACCATTTGTCAAGCTTTCGTGCCCTGTCAATGAAAAAATACCTGTAATAATCTGGAAAAACTACTAAAATACTAAAATAATCTTTTCTTTTCCAAATACATCATACATCTCTGTGAGGCTGGATTTTGTTCATCCTAAACAACATATTACAACATTTTGAATCTGGAAACAAATATGAAAACCCACCTCCTCTCTATTAAGCACAAGGAAGGGGGAGCCAGGGAGAATAGGGTGATCTTACTGAGGGAGGCTAGGAGTCTGAGGAGGGCAAAACCACAGGACTTCACAGAGAGGGAGTTCCAGGAAGAAAGCGCTTCACAAAGAGCTCTGGGGAATCTTTGCCCTTGAGCCTTTAGCTGAGTGCCTATGAATCACTACATGAAAATAAGGAAAATACCCAGTGCTGGGGAAAGACCCACCCAAAAGGAAAAGAGGAAATGAAGCTGGAACGCACATCAGGTGGGAATATTTCCTGTTCCCAGAAGCCAGAGTGGAACACCTCATAATTCATGGGCCATCGGGTAGAGTGCTCAGAAGTCCATGCAGAACACTTACCAAAATGGAGTATATTCTGGGCTATGAAACAAATCCCCAAAATTCAAAAAGATCCAAGTCATACAAAGTATGTTCTTTGACCACAATGAAAATAAGTTAAAGGTCAATAACAGAAAAATATCTGGAAAATCCCCAAATATTTGGAAACTAAGTAGCATACCAAGTAGTCCACGGAAAAGGGAGAAAATAAAAGAGTGGAGAGATAGGAGGTATTTTGAATTTAATGAAAATGTAATTTAATCATTAAACAAAATCTTCTATTCAGAATCATAATGAAAAAAGGGAGTAGAAAAAAATTACCAACATCAGAAATCAGATAGATGACATCACAATAGATTATACAGTTATTGAAAAAATAATAAGAGACACTTATGAACAACTTTAAGACAAAAAAATCAATAATGTAGATGAAATGGACAATTCCTTGAAAGAAAGAGTCTAACAAAGTTTGCTCAAGAAGAAATTGAGAAACTGAATTCCACTATATTTATTAATATGCTTGAAAAGACAACTCCATGCCCAGATGTCTTTATTGGCAAATTCTACCAGGCCTTTAAGGAATAAATTGTAGCAATGATAGACAAATGCTTCCAAAGAAATGAAAGTTAGAGGGAATATATTTCCCAACTCATTCTATGAAGTCAGAATCACTCTGATTCTAAAAAAAAAAAAAAAAAAAAGATATTGAAACAAATGAAAAGTATAGATAAATATCCTTCATACACATAAATACAAAAAAATAACAAAAATCACAGTAGTAGAAATGAACTATATATAAAATGATAGTGGATAGCATAAAAAATGAGGTAAATCTGACAAAAGATATGCCAGACTTAAACACTAAAGACTGTACATCACTACTGAGAAAAGCTAAAGAGATAAATATATGGGAAGTTCTACAAGTGTGTAGATCAAGCTTCTATATGGTTAAGAGTCAGTTCACCCCATACTGATTTATAGAATTAATGCAAGCCTGATCAGAATCCCAGCATACTTTTTTTCGGTGGGAATGAAAATGCTGATTCTAGAATTCCCACGGAAAGGCAAAAGGCTTAAGGTAGTCAAACAACTTTGTAGAAATGGACATAATTCAAGGACTCACATTTTCTAACTTGAAATCTATTATAAAGCTCCAGTAATCAATTCAGTATGCTATTGGCATAGAGATTTGCCTTAAATAGATTAATCAAATAGAATACAGAGCCTGGAAATATATATATATATATATATATATATATATATATTCATTTTTATCAACAGTACAAAGGCCATGTGGTGGAAAAAGAATGACTTATCCAGTGCTGTGCTGTGCTGTGATAAGTGGATATATGTGTAAAAAAACTAATCTAAAATTCACACTTTATGCAATTATGAATTTTAAATGTAAAGCCCTAAATTCTAAAACTTCTAGAAGAAAACATAGGACTAAATCTTTGTGACACTAGGTAAGGCAGGGATATTTATGGACATATGTTGTTATTTCTCTAGAGTAGAATTTTTGAGTCACATGGTATGTTCTGAATTACATATGTATGTTTAATTTTATTTATTTATTTATTTATTTATTTATTTATTTATGTTTATTTTTGAGACAGAGATAGACAGAGCATGAATGGGGGAGGGTCAGAGAGAGAGGGAGACACAGAATCCGAAGCAGGTTCCAGGCTCTGAGCTGTCAGCACAGAGCCCGATGCAGGGCTCGAACCCACGGACCGTGAGATCATGACCTGAGCCAAAGTTGGACGCTTAACCGACAGAGCCACCCAGGCACCCTTGTATGTTTAATTTTTGAACAATGACTGGAGAATAGTATAAATACATTATAGATTGCTAGAATTGGTTTATATTATTCTCTTGATTAATGGACTGATAACAATTTTGAGAGTGGTCTTTAAAGACATGTTGGAGTTCTGGAAATCTGCAGAGGGTTCCCTTCAAGTCTGCAGCTCAACACAGTTACCCCAGCAGTAGAAAGTGGTCCAGATAGGTGTTCTCCTCCTCCCAGCCACATTGGCAGAAACCAAGCAAGCAGCTCCATAGAACCAAGGAAACTGGATGGCAGGCCAAGTGACCACATTCTCTACTTAGAGCCATGGGACATTTCAGAGAAGCTTCTTCTGACCTTGAGGGTGACACCATCAGGAATTGGGCATGAGCCCTGCCAGCACCTAGCAGGCTGGAGTGCTAGAAAGTTCTCTCTGTCTGTACCTCATGTGTCCTACCTAACAACAACAGGCCAATAAAAATGTATTCTGTCCCTGAATATGGCACCATATGGAATGAAGTGGGTGCCCCAGTGGGGACGAGTGAATGACATGAAAGGATTTTGAAAACTAATTGTCATAGGATTCACAGCCCACCAAAGAAAGCCAGAATCTATGCACTAAACCTAAACAGAGAAAATACATGCTAAAATAGAAGAGTTAAATAGGATCTATACTCTCCTAAAATAATACCTAAAAAGGTCCAGGATTCAACAAAAATCATTTGTCTTAGCAAGAATGAAGAAAATAGTGACTCTCTAAAAATAAAGTATTAATTTAAAAAATCACAACACTGGAACAAGATGTTAAAATGATCCAACAAGAATTTGAGAGCAATGATCATAAAAATGTCTCCAAAAGCAAGTACAAAATACAGAGTAACAGCAAGGAAATAATAGTTATAAAAGAGAATCAAATGGAAGTTACAAGAAGTGAAAAGTACAATAATCAAAATTAAAAACTCACTGGATGGGCTCAAAAGTAGACTTGAGATGAGAGAGGAAATAGTGAACTTGAGGACAGATCAATATAATTTATTTCAATCAAACAGAGGGAAGTAGATTATAAAAAAGTAAAGATTTCCAGGTAGTTGTGGACAATAACAGATCTATTGCAGATTATATAGTGTGAAGCCCAGAAGGCGAAGAGAAAGAGCGTGAGACTAAAAAAATATTCAGGTAAGTACTGGCTGGAAACGTCCAAAATTCAAATGTAGCAAAAGATACAACCCCACAGATTCAAGACGTTGCATGAAACAAAATAAGATAAACCAGAAGTAATACAGGCCAAGATATATCATAATTAAACTTCTGAAAATGAAAGACCAAGAAGACATCTTAAAGGGATCCAGAGAGAAATGATGCATTACCTATGGGGAGCAGTTAGAATTAGAGTTGGTAACTCATCTGAAATTATAGAGTCCAGAAAGAAGTGGAAAACATTTTTTAAGTACTGGACAACATATTATCAATGGCAGATTTTAACTCTAGCAAAACAATGAAAGGATGAAGGGAAAATAAAGACATCCTCAGACCAAGGAAAGAGAATTTTTCACTAGCAGAACAACCCGTAAAGCATGACTAAAAGAAGGTCTCCATACAGAAAAGATATGATAACATCAGAAGGCTTGGGACCTCAGAAAGAAAAGCACAACAGCTGAGTAAAAATAGGGATAAATATAATAGAGTGTCATTGCCCTCATGATTTTCTGAAATCATATTTTGTGGTTGAAGCAGAAATTATATTATCTGATGTTGAGCTCCATGAATGTAGGGGAAATACTTGAGACAGTTCTATTACTAATGGTGATGGCAAGAGGATATAAATGGAAGTAAGATTTCAATAATTCACTCAAAATTGTAAAACATCTATACCTGTAGGCTGTGATAAGTTCTATATGTATATTGTAACATGTAGAGAAACCACTGAGAAATTATACAAAACAAAGCAATATGCTCAAAATCAGTACAAATAAAACAAGATAGAATTCTTCAAAATGTTCAAGTGACCCACAGGGAGACAGTGAAAGAGAAACAGAGGGAACAAACAAAATATAAAGTAAAACATCAAACTTAAGCCTTCACATGGGCATAATTGCTTCAAATGTAAATTTTCTAAATATACCAATTGAAAGGCAGAGATTGGCAGAGTGCCTTAAAAACACCCCATGAACCAATTATATGCTGTCTGCAATAAACTCACTTCAAACACACATAGAGAGGTTGAAGATAAAAGTAAGGAAAAAGATATATCATGCTACCTATAATCTGCCACCCCGAAAAAACAAAACAAAGCAAAACAAAACAAAAACGGAAGTAGCTCTGTTAATATTGGTAAAGTAGACTTCAGAGTGAGATAAAAAGGGGAGTATTATAAAATGATAAAAGGATCAATATTCCAGAAAACATAACAATACTAAATGTATATGCACCAAACAACAAAGCCTAAAAAAAATACACAAAGCAAAAATGTATACAGTCGAAAGAAGAAAAAGACAAATCAACAATTATAGTTGGGAACTTCAAAACTTCACTGTCAGTAAATTCTGGAAGCACTAGATAGAAAATCAACAAGCATAGAGAAGAAGTGAACAATCAATCAACTGGATTTAGTTGACATGTATAAAAGAACACTCTACTCAGCAGCAATAGAATAAATATTTTAAGTGCCCATGAAACATTCACCAAGATAGCCTGTATCCTAAGATATTAAAAAATTCATTAAATTTATAGAGTTGGAATTTCACAAAGTATGTTCTCTGACCATAGCAGAATCCATTGAAAAATAAAAAACAGAAAGATAAGAAAATTTCCCAACATTTGGCAATGAAACAACACATTCTGAAAAAATCATGTGTCAAAGAGTGAGTCTCAAAGGAAATTTTAAATGCACAGAATTAATGAAAATATGGTATACCAAAATAGGTAGGACACAGCTAAAGCAATGCCAAAAGGAATATTTATGGCATCAAAAGCTTACATAAGAAAAGAGGAAAGATTTCAAACCAATTATCTAAATTTCTACCTTAATGAACTAGAAACAGAACAGCAAATAAACTCAAAGCAAGTAGAAGGAAGGAAATAGTAGACCAGAGGAGAAATCAATGAAGCAGAAAACAAGAAAACAATAGAAAAAAACTCAGTGAACACAGAAAGCTAATTCTTCAAAAAGGAATCAACAAAAATGATAAACCTCCAGCAGTACTGACAAGAAATAACTAATCAGCAACTTAAAGAAATGGGAAAATTCCTCAAAAATCACAAACTACCAAAATTCAGCCAACATGAAATAGGTTGTCTGAATAACACTACAAATATTGATTTGTAAATTAAATTAAATTATAATGTTTCTGAAGAAGAAAAAGCCAGGGCCAGTTAGGTTCACTGAAGAGTTCTACCAAACGTAACGAAAAAGAACTAGCACCAATTTCATGTAATCTTTTTCAGAATACATAAACAGAGGGAATATTTTTCCAAACAATTTTATGAAGTTAGTATTAAATGAAACAGAACAACAAAACAACAAAAGAAATGAAAACTATAGACAAATATTTTTCATGAACGTAGACGCAGAACTTTTACATACTTGGAATATACATTTGCAAATCACATATCTGATAGAGGGCCTCTGTCTAGAATACATAAAAAAATTACCCTAATTCAATCGTAAGAACACAATCCAACAAAAAATGCGCAAAAGATTTAAATAGATATTTCGCCAAAGAAGACATACAGATGTCAAATACACACATGATAAAACGCTCAATTTTATTAGATATTAAGGAGATGCAAATCAAAACCACAATGAAATATTGTACGTATCTATTAGAATGTCTAAAACTAAAAGACCAACCTTACTACGCGTTGACAAGGATATGCAACAATTGGAACTCTCAGAACATTGCAGATGGACATTAAAAATGGCATACCACTTTGGAAAGAAATCTGGAGGTCTCTTAAATAATTGCATATACACCTACTATAGAGTCAGCTATTTCATTGTTAGGTCTTTTCTCAAGATTAATGCAATCAAATGTCCGTATAGGGACTTGTGCATGAATACTCCTAGGGGCTTTATTTGTAATAGCCACAAACTGAAAACTATCTAACAAACAGAACGGGAAACTATCTAACAAATAATTGGATAAATAAATCATGTATGCTTACAATGGAATACCCCACACACATGATAAAATGGAATGAAGTATTGATACACACATGTTTGAATCTGAAAATAATCATACCGACTGAAGAAAGCCAGACCAAAGAACACATATGCTATAGTTCCATTTATGTAAAACTCTGGGAAGTAAAAACTAATGTAGAGGGACAGAAAGTAGATCACGTTTGCCTTGGACAAAGTGCAGGGAATGGAATGATCAGAAGCGAGGAATTATAAAAAGTTGGGAGAAAACTTTGGGGGATGATGAAATTCTTCATTCTTTTGACTGTGATGGTGGTTTTACGCAAGCATACCTAAGGCAAAACTTTCCAAACTGTACAGTCTAAATACTTCATAGATGTCAATTACCCCCTCGATAAAAATGGTTAAAAAACAGCAAAATAAGGGGTGCCTGGGTGGCTCAGTTGGTGAAGCCTCTGACTTTGGCTCAGGTCATGATCTCACAGCTTGTGAGTTTGAGTCCCAGTTCAGGCTCTTGAAAAAACTTTTTAAAAGAAACACCAAAAAAGAAGGATGTACCAAGTCAAGCGCAGGTGAATGTATAGTAATTGCAAAGTTAGTTATTGGACAGGTTGTTGTAATGAGTATTAAATCTTCCAAGTACAGACAGGAGTTAGAGCATAGCTTTAGATTGTGATTAGAGGGAGATTAGCAAGTGACAACGGCAAGAAAGTTTGGTTACAACTGCTTCGCATTCAGAGGATGCAAGGAAGGCTAGTGAGAGAGTACTAGAACACACACTGCAGTGAGGAGGCAGGAAAATGTGAGTTGACAGTGTATACCCACTATATTTGTAGGTGCAAGTGTTTGGAGCAAGTGGATAGAAAGGGTGTTTCCTCAAAAACACAGTATTGTAGGGGAGTGGGTTTATAATTGGCAGTTCCAGAATGAACCCTGGAAAGATGTGGGAGGAGGCTGGATTCGTTAGCATAAGGAGGCTCAGAAAGTATGATAGGAAGGTATGGTATAGATGAGGCTCTGTAGAGGATAGGAGTGGGATGGGAAGATAAGGTGAGGGTGAGAAGTCCTGGAAGTGGCTGACACCATATATCCCGAATGTCAACACAGGGTTCTTTGGACACAGAAATGACTCAAAGTCCCAGGCTGATGTCAACCGGAGGGATGAGGGCTGCTGTAAAATACCCAGAGGGTTACTGTGCCCAGTTGTGGGCATGATTGCTTCGTGGTGTTTGGGCCACCCAAAGAGCGAAAGACACTGATAAGTAAGAGTCTGAGGTCTATCAGTGTATCTGCCTCTTAAATTCTCTTCCACACACAGGAAGTTCCTATAAATGACAACTGTTGTGATTTTGTATTAATACCAAGATGGACCCTTTCTAAAAGAAGATTGTTTTTATTACAATCCGCATGAAAAGTGTTTGTGTCCCGGGAGTCGGCATTAACCTAAATTGGGATACAGAAGGAACTTTGGCAAAATTATGTTTTACAAATCCAAATATTCTTTTGCCCACCCAAAATCCTGCATGATACATAAACATTAATTATATAAGTATATTTAAAAGTAATCTACATGTAGAGATGTTTACCATGTACGTATTCAATGTGAGGGCTTCAGATCAATCATATTTACCTTAAAATTAAACTAGCAATCGTACTTAACTATGGCTTTCCAAACCTAATGGGCACACACCTTTGAAATAACACTTAGGTCAGCAGTCTATTGAAATTTATAGACAAACATTTCAGATAAGCCAGTACAGCCAAGACTGGAGATGTCCACAGTTAGCTGTGAAATCTTCAGTAAACAATTGAGAATACCTGCAATGCATTTTCTTTAGCTCGCTGCAGAGACTTTGTGACTGCTGACGAGGCTTCTATTTGGCTTTTTTATCCTTCTACCCTTCTAGAATTACTGCAGTTGAACTTTAGAGTTCCAGCACTAAAAGTCTATTTCTTTATTTTTTTTAATTATCTTATAATGTAATAGTCTTTCTTCCCAAAACAGATGAGGTAAACAATGGCTTCCTTCTATCATTAACTTTTCAAAGCAAATGTTTTTGTAGTAGATGTTGCATACAAAACAAATCTTCTGATCACATTTCTAAATATCTTAGGACTTTTTGTAAAGCCTCCATTTGAGTCATAAGCATCATGGCACCTTCCCGATCTTTTCTTTTCTCCAAGATGGCATGCAGTCATCTTGAGCTGGGGTGCTCTGGCTGCCGGGAGTCTTGCAACAATGGTTCCAGAGCCCCTTAGACCTAATGTTTAGTCTTCCTACCCCACTGGACAACCCGCTGAGGGGATTCGCATGTTGAGATGTTCAACCCAAGTTAATTCTGTTCCCCCTCTTAATTCTGCCAGAAATTGGGTCTTTCTCTATAACGGATGGCATGTTTTTTCAATGGCAGATCAGCTACCTTTTCTCCCCCCAGCCCTTACTTGACTTTTTGGATATCTAGAGCAATTGCGAGGTTGTGTGTGTGTCTATGTATGCAACACACATGTACACGTGTAGCCTACCTTGTAGGTTAATTTTCAGGGGAGAGAGGGAACTACCAAAAACAAAGCAAAACCAAAAACCAAAACTGTTTTCTTTTCATAGGAGGGATAATCCTTTGAAAGATGATGCTCTGCCCCGTTAGCCGGGAGAGTATCTATTCCTGGAAACATGTGGTCTGATGTCAGAGAATAATCTCTAATATTTCCTTTGGAGGGAAAGTCAAAATTTGTTGATAGAGAAAAAAGAAAATATGTATAACTGAGATATTTTTTTCTCATTTTGAATATGTAAGTGTATATACTCACTGAATTTTGATTAGGATTTCATCATTTAGAATGAAAAGAACCATATCCATGATATTCCTTTATCCCTAGCTTCCAATATGGATGCCCAATTCACTTAGTAATTTAGTAAATAAGAATGTACTCTTCATTTTGACATCATCAAACCTCACTATTTTAACACCATTTTATCAAATATGGTTCTCAAAAACTGTGAAAGCTTAGAAAAAACCAAGATCCATTATGGTATTCTCCTGTGATTTATGGCCATGCAGAATGAGAAAGAATTCTGGATGCATTCTTAAAAGATGATCTCTTGTGAAGATTTGTGGTGCTTTAGGGAAAAAGATTAAGCCTTTTTAGAGAATCTGCTAAAATTATGCACTTAGTGGATTTACTCACTAAATGCTTAAAATTATGACATTTAGCTACCACAAATTATTTTTGGAATAAAAGTTGATATGAATAAACATTGCTGTATTGTGACATTTTAAGCATGAAACCCTTTTCACAAGCCAACTATGATGAAAGGCAGGAAGTCGACAAGCCAAAATTCTCTGTCATCATTGCTAAAACTGTATAAGAGCAAAGGTAGTGATTTTTGCAAAATTTAAAATTTGATATGATACACATGGCTTTCTTTCCACTAAACAATGTCCTTTCCAATTAGAAACTGGAACATATTCTAACTATCATATCTCTACTATAATTTGAAAACATTATAATGCTAAGTAAATTCTATGTACCTGATACATTATAAAATCTCTCCATTTTTTTCTGACACTATTTTCCTCTCACTTCCAGGTAGCAATAAGGTTCAAGTCTTTAAGGCTTTGGTGAATTTTAACAGTTGTCAGATTCACTGTTCATTGAAAACAGAGCCCCTCCATATTGTAAGCAGTAAAAACTTCAGTCCCTGTGTGACAGGCTGTGATACATCAGACAATGATTTTGGATGAGATGATTCTAAGATGATCATCCTGGCCTATGCTTCTAAATGTTGTAGGCTCTGACTTTGGTAAGGTCCCCTGCATAATACCTGTCATATGATGAGCACTTGAAAAATATTTATTGAATATGTCAGTCGCTACTGATCGTAAACTGTTTGAGAGCTTGGCATTATCTTTGTTTTTATTGTTGCTCTAACCTTGTTACATGAAATAGTGCCAGTTTCATAGTGAGTACTCAGTAAATATTTGCTGGTTGATGAAATATTTGGCAAATGGGCGAGTAGTTGGCCCAACAGTATGGTGGAGTGGTTGAGAAGGTAGGCTCAGTATGTACGTGTCAGGATTCAAACCACAGCTAAGCCACTTGGCAGGTTATGACCTGGGACAAAAGACTACCAATAAGCCTGGGGTTTCATACAGATAAAATGGGCATAATTTTTATATCTACCTCATAAAGTTGTTGGGGAATGGATCAAATGTGTGGGAAGGACACTGCATAGTGTCTGTACATAGTAAGCCTTCAATAAAGATTAATGCTATGGCTGAGTAACATTCCACGGTATATCTATACCACATCGTCTTTATCCTTTCATCTGTTGATAGACACTTAGGTTGCTTCATATCTTGGCTATGGTAAGTAATGTGCAATTTACATAGGAGTGCATATATCTTTTTGAATTAGTGTTTTCATTTTCTTTGGGTAAATACACAGTAGTAGAATTACTGAATCATATGATAGTTCTGTTTTTAATTTTTTGAGGAACCTCCACACTGTTTTCCACAGTAGCTGCACCAATTTATACTCTTGTCAACAGTGCTCAAGCGTCCCCTTTTCTCCACATCCCTGCCAACATTTGTTATTTCTTATCCTTTTGTTTCTAGCCATTCTGACAAGTGTGAGGTGATAATCTCATTGTGGATTTGATTTGCATTTCCCTGATGATCAGTGATGATGAGTACCTTGTCCTGTACCTGTTGGTCATCTGTGTGTCTTCTTTGGAAGAATGTGTATTCGGGTCCTCTGCCCATTTTTTAATTGAGCAATCTCCTTATTTTAAGGTCAGCTAATTAGCAATCCTGATTTCCCCTTTGCCATATAACCTAACATATTCAGACACTGGGTTTTAGTACGTGGACATGACTAGGGAGCATTCTTCTGCCTAGTAATCAGGATTTAGGGGTCAAGTGTTCAGATTCTGAATCCAACAATTTCCAACTATGATATTCTTTTTTTAAAAAAAATGTTTATTTATTTATTTTGAGAGAGAGAGAGAGCACAAACAGGGGAGAGGTAGGGAGAGGGGGACATAGAGCACCCCAAGCAGGCTCCACGCTGTCAGCACAGAGCCCAAAGTGGGGCTCAATCCCATGAAGCATGAGATCAGGAGTCAGATGCTTAACCAACAGAGCCACCCAGGCGCCCCTCAACTATGGTATTATTTTCAAACTAAGGATTTGCTTATCAGAAATCAAGTGATTGATTTTGAAACGATTATGTACAATTGTAGCCTGCAGGTAGCCATAGCACATCCTGGACTAACAACAAAACCAAAGTTCCAGAGCAAATCAATATCAGAGAGAGAATAAAGGAAGACGTTTGCTTGCCAGTTTGGGCTTTTGACAGAATAATTCTAGAGAAATTGGAAAGTAAAGCAGACCCAGTTCTGGCCTTCCTGTGCATCTGTCCCTGCAATGTGGCTGTGTTCTTGTAGGTTATTTGGAAAAGAAAACCATCTTAGAATATGCCATTGTATGCACATTTGTTGTATATTTTATTTATTTATTTATTTATTTATTTATTTATTTATTTATTATTTTATTTATTTTCACTTTGTTTATTCATTTTTTTTTTAATTTTTTTTTCAACGTCTATTTATTTTTGGGACAGAGAGAGACAGAGCATGAACGGGGGAGGGGCAGAGAGAGAGGGAGACACAGAATCGGAAACAGGCTCCAGGCTCCGAGCCATCAGCCCAGAGCCTGACGCGGGGCTCGAACTCACGGACCGCGAGATCGTGACCTGGCTGAAGTCGGACGCTTAACCGACGGCGCCACCCAGGCACCCCTGTTTATTTATTTTTGAGAGAGAGAGAGAGTGCAAGCGGGGAAGGGGCAGAGAGAGAGGGAGACACAGAATCCAAAGCAGGCTCCAGGCCCTGAGCCCTACGCAGGGCTCGAACCCATAAACCATGCATGACCTGAGCCAAAGTCAGATGCTTAACTGACTGAGCCACCCAGGTGCCCCCTGAACTCAGGATTTCTTATAAATCACTCAATTTAACTAATTATAAGATTATACTAATACTGTATATTAGGGTATATTTTTCTGACATAAGAATGACTAAATATTTAATGGTGTTTTCACAATATGGCATAAATAAGATTATTTTCATTAAAAAACAAAACAAGCAGAACACGAAGGGCAGCGACCTAAAGGGTTTCTGATAATTCATCCCTTGCTGCTGCTAAATAAACAAAGTCTGAGATTACTGAACATTTAGCCTCTCACATTATTGGTATAATTCCCTTCACCTTTACCTCAAAAGTGAATTAAAGTCTCTACAGATTTGACTCTGTTGAGTTGCTGACTTTGCAAAGGTCTGTGTAAAGAAAACAAAAATTGGCCTGGGCTGCACAAACATCCTTATCGAACAAAAGCAATATATTTTTATGTATTGACTTTTGTGTGATTCAATTTGCAGTAAGTATGGGAGTAACCTCTCTAAACTGCCCTGTGAACTTAAAAGCAAGTTTGCATTTTGTGGTTAACTTTTCTCTGACTGTATGACTTCCAGACTGATGACCCAGCTTCTCTGGCTCTTGAAACCTTTTAGCAGAGTGATGGAAATGAACGATTTTCCAAATGCTGAGAGTCATGCTGTAAAAATTGGATAGAGACTTTTGGGAAGGCAGGCCTATTAATTGATAATTGTGATAATTAAGTTAGATAAGAGACAAATTGCCCTTTAATTGTTTCCATAGGCAGGCACTGAAGGTTTGGCTTTAACTCTATCATTCTAAATAGCCATAATTTCCATAATAAGTAGGTGTGTTTTCATTTGAAAAGCCAATATGAGTCATTCAGTATATTGGGGTTTTTTCATCTTGCCCCTTTTGGTAATGTGCAAAATTTTACACCCTCAACAGATGAGTAAGCATTATTCAAATTGTGCTTGGAGTCAATATCTCCTCTCTGCTTAATCATGAATTGTGTTGAAAATGACGAGTACTGATCTGTTGTTTCTGTTTCGTCAGTACACTCTGGCCTATCAGAGATTTACCTGGAAATCGTGGGACTTGCCCTATTGAAATTTATTATTTTTATAGTTGAAGCTGGTCTTTTTATGCTATACCAATTGTCAGCCAAAATTAATCAGATACATTGTATTTTATCATTAATCGGTTAACAGTCTGATTCTATGACACTTGTAGAAGTACTTCCTTAGGAAAACGGTGGTGCATTTTTGCCTAGATGCTTTCAAAAGAACTTACAGTTTGGAAACTTTAAAATAGAAACAAGTTTTCTCTATGCTCCATTCAGAATATTTCTGGGAAATGTCAGTGTAGTGGTTGAATAACTGTATTGTTGAAATGTTTCAGCTTTGGGTAGTTTTTAGCAAAAACCACATTGACAGTTATCCTGTCTTGTTATTGTCCATAATAATAACTATTTTTTTTTGTCATTTTAAAAGCAAAATATCTGTGGTGAGCTTTTCAGGAATTATTAAACCATTCTAAATGAATTAATCTAAATTCTTTCAAATACCTGCCACATGCTTAGTTTTGTGGTTGGTGTTAAATACTAGGTACGGGGCCCTTTCCTATTTAGAATCAAGAGCTCTCTTTATCTGGCTATGTTGTGGCTTCACCCTAAATGAGCAAAGTAGCAAGAAGGCAATTATTAGTATTATTGCTCTTAATTAGAAAGGTTAAAGTGAATTTAGTAAGTTAATTAGTAGAAACTTGTATTTGGCTCATCAGTGTTATTTGGCTGAGACCGGAATATGGCAAAGAGCTAAATTAAACATTTGAGTCAAAGAGCAGGACACTAGTCCAAAGTGTTTTCTTAAGTCCAGTGTATTTTGGGTTTACGTGATCTGGGTCTACCACGCACTGCATAATGTATTTTTCTAACGTTTGTTTATTTTTGAGAGAGAGAGAGAGAGAGACAGAGTGCCTGTGGGGGAGAGGCAGAGAGAGAGAGGGAGACACAGAACCTGGAACAGGCTCCAGGCTCTGAGCTGTCACCACAAAACCCAATGCGTGGGCTCGAACCCACGAACCATGAGATCATGGCCTGAGCCAAAGTCAGATGCTTAACCAACTAAGCCACCCAGGCACTTCCAGGTTTTAGTATCTTCTATCTAAAAGTGTTTGTTGAGTTGGAGCTCGTTGATTTTGGCTCAGGCCGTGATCTCATGGTTCAGGACATTCAGCCCCATGTCGGGTTCTGTGCTGACAGTGCAGAGCTTGCTTGGAATTCTCTCTCTTCCTCTCTCTCCGCCCCTCCTCTCTCTCTCCCTTTCAAAATAAATGAACATAAAAAGTAAAAATGTTCGAGCCAAAGTCGCCCATTGATGGGTCACAGCCCCTCCCCAAATTTAATGAAATAGAAAAGAATAGCAAATAGGCCACATGGTGCATTGTTCAGCAAAATTTTGTTTCTGATTTCATGTGTATGCATGTGTGGTCTGGAAGGAAAATGTATTTCTTATCATGCGGGTTGTGGATGAAAGAGCTTGAAGATGATTACACTAGAACAAAGCTTCCTAACCATTTCAAAATTGGCCCAATCTCCTTTTTAAAGTACACACGTCTGAACCTCACTTAGTTTTATAGAGGGTTTTGGGTTTTCAAACAAGCTCCCAGGGTGATACCACCTTTTGAATATAAATTGAAGAGATTTTACTTGCAAAATTCTCTAGGAATGAGGTGATTGTTGAGAAATAGGCAAAAATAAGTAAAAAAGTGCGCCTCACACACCAGGTCCACGGGGACTTTTCTCTGCAGGGTCCTGATTCCCCAGAGCAGAATTAACCTGTCTGCTGCTCCTTTTGATTGTATACAAGCAACCTCCAAAAGTAGACTCTACTTTTGGAAACATCTTTGTCTGAACGTAAGAATCCATTAGTTAGTATAACAAGTTAGATCAAAGCCCAACTTTTGCTAACAAGAATTTGGCTACATCAAAAGTTGAGATTTGGTAAACAGTAAACACAAGGTCCTCTGGTAGGTTCCGACTTTCAAGAATTGCAATGTTTCCTACATGATCATTTTCAAGGTTACCTTTGAGATGGTTGGAGGGAGGAAGTACCTGCAAATCAATGCAGTCTGATGTAGAGTGGATATTCCTGGGATTGAAAAGTTTCCTGATATTTGCGAATCTCTAGCCCTCTTGGTGTCACCCAGTGTTATGAACATAGAGAACTGTTTTGGGGTCCCTGAGATATTTATGAGAATCTTACTTGTGGAACACTCCAAGCTTTTGTAAATCCTCCTATACTTGACATGCAATGTGACAATAGGCCCTGTGAGTGGTTTTTCTAATGCCAGAAGAGAATAGATAACAACCAACAAATCCCTCCTTTTCACCGGTTACACCCAATGATTCACTCATTCATTTTCATTTGTTTTATTCATACAAATTATAGTATGGGCAAGGGTCTGTGCTGATGGCCAGCAAAGAATGAGACAAATAGGGTCTCTGACATCCTGGAGCTGAAAGTCTAGTGGGAAAAGTAGGCATTAGATAAATAATTGCAAATAAATAATTAGTTTGTGCAGTAAGGGAAAAGCACATTCCTTTCTCATTTACGAACCAATCTTTCAACTAAATATTTATCAGCACCTGATAGAATGAAATGAAACAGAAGGAAAGATGTTCTGCTTCTTAGCACCGTCCCAGCCCTTGTCTCTGTCATAAGGCCCTAACTCCATGAAGCTGCCAAACTGGCACTTGGTCTTCCTGGATGGAGCCCACACAGGGTGACAGAAATCATCCATAGAAGGAGCTCAGCCCCTTGCCCAGATTTCACACCTAGCCTCTCAGTTGCCACGCGTTGAACTGAGGAGGCGTGGGGCTTCTTTTTCCCCCCGCCATCCTCAATTGGAACCTGAAGTTACTTGTTACTGAAATATGGTTTTTAATGGTGGTTAGATAGTGAAGTACTGTGATTTAGTTTATTATCTTGAATGAATTGGCTTACTTGTTGATATAATTGTAACCCTCCTTTTCCTATTCTGGATTTAAAGCAAAATTAACTGAAATATAACTAAACCTTTGGAACATACATCATTTTGCTAATTTACATTCTTCTCTTAGATGCTTGCGATAGGTTACTCTCAAGAAGAATGTTACTACTGGTGGAATTTATTATATGTTAGCAAAGTGAGTGGATAAATTGTTCTGGTGACAACTTCAAAGAATTATCTTATTGCTCTTTTAAAGCAAAGCATACATTATGAATGTACATAAATGTATCGATGTCCCTGTTAATTTCCTCCTCTGCTTTGATATGGATTCTTTGGTGAAATCGACAAAGACTCTGTTCCTCGAAAATAAGTTTGTTCTTCTTCCCTTGAATAAGTCTGGATGAAAAATGAGCCCAAAATGACCTTCAAAACACTTGATCTCCCTTCTTTTCTTGAGTCAAATTTAAAATACTCTAGAAGGAATGAGAGCTTAAAGGTCTGCTGTCACTAACTTGGTTTAACAAAGAATGTCTGTGTGTAGCAGGATTCCCACACAGAGAGTCATGACACCAAGGCTTTTCTTTCCAGGAAGCGACTTTACCTGCCAGCATCTCTCAGTTGGGTTCATACCCAAAGAACTGAGAGCCCCAAATGCCACATGGTGTAGTTTTCTTATATATTTTCCACTTCTTTGTCTCCCGTATATGGTAACATACAAACATGTAGTCTGATTCAGTGGTCTCATATTACAAGGTCGTGAGGGATGTTGTCATGTATGGGTATAACCAGGTTGCCCTGAGGTGTTTTTTTTTTAATTTCCTTAGGGAGGGACCCTACCACATATGCATCGATCTATATCCTCCTACAAGAGATTCACTTTAGATATAAGGACAAACACAGATTGAAAGTGAAGGGATGGAAGGAGCTAGTCCATGCAAATGGAAACCGAAAGAAAGCTGGAATAGCTATACTTAGATAAAATGGATTTTAAATAAAAGACAACAATAAAAGACCAAAAAAAGGCATTATATAATGATAAAGTTTCAATCCAACAAGGTAAAATAAACTGGTTGTAAATTTTTATGCACCTAGCGTAAGAGGACCTAAATATATAAAGCAAATATTAACAGACCTAAAGTGAGAAATTGACAGCAATGCAAAAAGAAGTAGACTTTAATATCCCACTTACCTCAATGGGTAGATCATCCAAACAAAAAATTAATAAGGAAACATCGGCCTTAAATGACACATTAAAGCAGGTGGATTTAATAGACATATATAGAACACTCCATCTGAAAATGGTGGAACACTTATTTTTAATTGCACATGGGACATTCTCCAAGCTAGATCATATGTTAGGCCACAAAGCAGGTCTCAATGAATTTAAGATGATTGAAATCGTATCCAGCATCGTCTCTGATCACAACAATATGAAACTAGAAATCAATTGCAGAAAAGACAACTGGAAAATCACAAGTATGTGAAGAATAAACAATATGCTGCTGAACAACCTGTGGATCAATTAAGAAATCAATGAGTAGATTACAAAAATACCTTGAGAGAAATGAAAATTAAAATACAACATATCAAACTCTATGGGATGCAGAAAAAGTAGTATTAACAGGGAAGCTCATTGAGATACAGGCCTATCTCAGGAAATAAGAGCAATCTCAAATAAAGGATCTAACTTTACATTTAAAGCAGCTCTAAAAAGAAAACAAAGCCTGGAGCCCCTGGGTGGCTCAGTCAGTTGAGCATTCAACTCTTGATTTTGGCTCACATCAGGATCCCAAGGTTGTGGGATTGAGTCCCTCATCGGGCTCCACACTGAGTGTGGAGCCTGCCTAAGATTGTCTCTCTTTCTTTTAGGGCACTTGGGTGGCTCAGTTGGTTAAGCATCTGTCTTCTGATTTCAGCTCAGGTCATGATCTCACAGTCTGTGAGCTCAAGCCCCCACGTTGGGCTCTGCGCTGTCAGCTTGGGATTCTCTCCCTCTCCCTCTCTGCCCCTGACCTGCCTGTGTGTGCTCTGTCTCTCTCTGTCTCTCTCAAAATAAACAACAACAATAACAAAAAGATCATCTCTCTCTTCCTCTGCCCCTCTCCCCGATTTGTGCTTTCTCTCTCTAAAATAAAAAAATAAAATAAAAATGAAGCCTAACATTAGTAGAAAGAAGGAAATAACATAGACCAGAGTGGAAATAAATAAAAAAAGAAATTACAAAGGCAATAGAAAAGATCAATGAAACTAAGAGCTGGGTTTTTTTTTTTTTGAAAAATAAACATAATTAACAAAGCTTTAGCTAGATTTAACAAGTGAAAAAGAGAGGGTTCAAATAAATAAAATACAAAATGAAAGAGAAGTTATAATTGATACCACAAAAGTACAAATGATGATGAGATTACTGTAAATGATTACATGTCTGTCAACAAGTTGGACAAGCTAGAAGAATTGAATAAATTCCTAGAGACACACGATTTTCTAAAAGTAAATTAGAAAGAAATAGTAAATCTGAATAGACCAATTACAGTAAGGAAATTCCATCAGTAATCAAAAAACTCTCAACAAAAAAAGCCCAGGATCAGACTGCCTCACTGGAAAATTCTACCAAACATTCAAAGAATCCTTCCCAATCTCTTCCAAAAAATGAGGAGGAAGGACTACTTAAAAATTCATTTTATGAGGCCAGAAATACCCTGATACCAAAACCACACAAAGATACTACACACACAAAGAGATTATCGTTCAATATATCTGATGAACATAGATGCGAAAAATGCTTAACAAAAACCAAATTCAAAGATACTTTAAAAGAGGGCGTCTGCTATCAGCTGATAGAACATGTGACTCTTGATCTCAGGGCTGTTAGTTCAAGCCCCACATTGGGCATGAAGCTTACACACACACACACACACACACACACACACACACACACACACACCTTTAAAGGGATCATATATCATGACCAAGTAGGATTTATTCCATGAATGCAAGAATGGTTCAACATCAATGTGATACACCACTTTAATGAAGTAAAGAAAAAAGCCATATGATCATCTCAATAGATGTAGCAAAACATTTGACAAAATTCAAAATCCTTTTATGATAAAAGCTCTCAACAAAGTGGTATACAGGGAATGTAACTCAACACAATAAAGGTCATTTATGACAAACCCATAGGGAACATCATATTCAATGATGAAAAACTGAAAGATTGTCCTCTAAGATCAGGAACAGCACAAGGATGCCCCCTCTCTCTGCTTTTATTCAACACAGTATTAGAAGTCCTAGCCAGAGGAATGAGACAAGAAAAAGAAAAGGCATCCAAACTGAAAAAGAAGAAGTAAAACTCACTATTTGTGGATGACATGAGACTATATATAGAAAACTCTAAAGACTCCACCCCCAAAACTGTTAGAACCAACAAATGAATTCAGTAGTTGGCAGGATACAAAATCAATATAAAAGGCTCTTATGTTTCTATAAACTAACAACAGATCATCAGAAAGAGAAGTTAAGAAACCTATCCCATTTACAGTTGCATCCCAACCAATAAAATACCTAGGAATAAAATGTAACCAAGGAGGTGAAAGACCTGTATACTGAAAACTCTAATACATTGGTGAAAGAAATTGAAGATGACACAGGTGAAAAGACATTTCCTGCTAATAGATAAGAAAATATTGTTAAAATGTCCATACAGCCCAAAGCAATCTACAGATTCAAATAGAATCCTTATCAAGATTCCAGTGACATATTTTCACAGAAATAGAATAAACAACTTAAAATTTTGTGTGGAGCCAGAAAAGACCTTGAATAGACAAAGCAATACTGAGAAAGGAAAACAAAGCCAGAGGCACCATACTCCTTTATTTCAAACAAAGCTATAGTAATCAAAGCAGTATGATATTGGCATGAAAACAGACACAGAGATCAATGGAAGAGGATAGAGAGCCCAGAAATAAGCCCTCACTTATGTGGCCAATTACTCTATAACAAAGGAGGCAAGAATGTATAACAGGGAAAGATAGTCTCTTCAGTAAATGGTGCTGGGAAATCTGAACAGCTCCATACAAAAGAATGGCTGGACTTCATCTGATGGCATACAAAAAAAAAAAAAAAAAATTAACCCCAAATGGATTAAAGACTTAACTGCAATACTTAAAACCACAAAATTCCTAAAAGAAAACATTGGCAATAAGCTCATTGACATTGGTCTTGATGATGATTTTTTGGATCTGATTCCAAAAGCAAAAATAAATAAATAAGATGACATCAAATTAAAAAGCTTCTACACAGCAAAGAAAGCCATCACCAAAATGAAAAGGCAACCTACAGAGTGGGAGAATATGCTCGTAAATCATATATCCAACAGGAGTTAATATCCAAAATATTTAAATAACTCATATTACTCAGTAGCAAAAAACAAAAAACAAAAAACAAAAAAACTCGACTGAAAAGTGGGCAGAGGATCTAAATAGACAATTTACCAAAGAAGCCATACCGATGGCCAACAGACACATGAAAAGGTGCTTAACATCACTAATCATAAAGGAAATGCAAATCAACAACACAATGAGATACCACTTCACACCTGTTAGATTGGCTCTTATCAAAAGGACAAGAAATAAAAAGTGTTGGTGAGGATGTGGAGAAAAGGGGACCCTCATGCACTGTTGGTGGGAATGTAAACTGGTGCAGCCACTCCGGAAAACAGTATGACAGTGCCTCAAAAAATTA
This sequence comes from Felis catus, assembly GCF_018350175.1. Lineage (NCBI taxonomy): Eukaryota > Metazoa > Chordata > Mammalia > Carnivora > Felidae > Felis > Felis catus. The sequence continues at coordinate 33,476,481 of NC_058379.1, read as the reverse complement.
AAAATATAACTACTATGTGATTCAGCAATTCCACTTCTGGGTGTTTATCTAAGGAAAATGAAAACATAGGAGCACCTGGGTGGTTCAGTCGGTTAAGCATCTGAATCTTGATCTCAGCTCAGGTCTTGATTTCAGGGCTGTGAGTTCAAGCCATGTCTTGGGCTCTGTGCTGGGCTCAAACCTATTTCAAAAGAAAGAAAGAAAGAAAGAAAGAAAGAAAGAAAGAAAGAAAGAAAGAAAGAAAGAAAGAAAGAAAGAAAGAAAGAAAGGGAAAGAGAGAGAGAGAGAGAAAGAAAGAAAGAAAGAAAGAAAGGGAAAGAGAGAGAAAGAAAGAAAGAAAGAAAGAAAGAGAAAGAAAGAAAGAAAGAAAGAAAGAAAGAAAGAGAAAGAAAGAAAGAAAGAAAGAAAGAAAGAAGAAAGAGAAAGGAAGGATGGAAGGAAGAAAGAAGGAAAGAAAGAGAGAGAGAGAGAGGGAAGGAGGGAGAAAGAAAGAAAGAAAGAAAGAAAGAAAGAAAGAAAGAAAGAAAAAGAGAGAGGAAGAAAGAAAGAAAGAAAGAAAGAAAGAAAGAAAGAAAGAAAGAAAGAAAGAAAGAAAGGCAAGTGAAAACACTAATTTGAAAAGAAATCTGCCCCCTATGTTCATTGCAGCATTATTTACAATAGTCAGTTGATTTACAACTGTCAATTGATAGTTGAGTAGGTAAAGATGATGTGCCACACACACACACACACACAGACACACACACACACACACACACACACACACACACACACACAATAGAACAGTACTCAGTCATAAAAAGAATGAATTATTGCCATTTGTTTTTTTTTAGAGTTTGTTTGTTTGTTTGTTTGTTTAAAGAGAACTAGTGGGGGAGGGGCAGAAGGAGACTCTCAGGCAGGCTCCCCACTGTCAGCACAGAGCCCCCAAAGGGCTGGAACTCACGAACTGTGAGTCATGACCTGAGCTGAAATCGGGAGATGGACACTTGACCCACTGAGCCACCCAGGCGCCCCGAATTGTTGCCATTTGTGAAAGCATGGTTGGACCCAGAGGGAGCTAGTATGCCGAATAAGTCGGACAGAGAAAGACAAATACCATATGAGCTCTCTTATATGTGGAATATAAGATACAAAACAAATGACCAAACAAACTCATGGATACCAACAACAGAAGGGTGATTTCTGGAGAGGAGGGAGTATCGGGGGCAGGGGAAATGGGTGAAGGGGGTCAAGAGGAACAAACTTCCAGTTATAAAATGATGAAGTCATGGGGTTGTAATATACAGCACCGTGACCCTAGCTAATAACACTGTGCTGCAGACTGGAAAGTTGCCAAGAGAGTAAATCCTAAATGTTCCCATCACAAGAAAAAGAACTTTTTTTGTAACTTTGTATGGTGACAGATGCTAACTAGGCTCATTGCTGTGATCATTTATCAGCGTGTACAAATATCGAACTGTTACATTGTACACTTGAAACTAACCTAATGCCACATGTCAATTATATCTCAACTTTTAAAACTTAAAAACAAATAAATAAATATGCAAAGAAAGTCTGTACACACATGGAAGGATCTGAGAACCACCCCCACCCCCTACCCCCCAGCTCTCTCACCCCCATCATTTTTTAGCAATGACTTCTGCACTCTGACATGCTGTGCCCCAAGGAAACCCAAAGCTGCTGTGGGTTTGACATGTCCATAAATCATCATGCCCGCTCAGTTCTGCACCCTGTTGAGTCACTAGCCTGAGTTCAAGCACTAGGGGTTGTTGCCTGTTTTATAGGGCTAAGCCAGAAATTCCTTCTTAGCTGTGATTTTTTTGTTCACAAAGCCTGGGGCCATCTCATGCCTTTGTGGTTTCCATAGTGGCTCTGTGTGTGCATGTGTGCGTGTGTGTGTGTGCGTGTGTGTGTGTGCGTGTGTGTGTGTGTGTGTGTGTGTGTGTGTTTCCATGTCTCTCTGTCTCTTGGTGTCTATATCTCTCTCTCTGTGTCTCTCTCTCTCCCCACCCTCTCTCTAGGCCATTTTTTCTTTAAGCCCCAGGTGTTTGGAAATGCAGATTTTATTCTACAGGTAATACAGCCCTTCTTTCCTTGTAACTATTAGCTAGAAGGAAAGGGGGGAAAAAAAGCAGGTTGGCCAATTCCTACAAAAGGAGAGCGTCTTTTTTGGAATTTGCAAAACTGTTATCTGTTTGCCCCACTGTCAGCAAGGCCCCGCTGATGCTCATCTGGACCATCCCGTCACCAATACCTCTAATGTCCTTCTGTTCTACGCTCACGCTGCTGGTTCCGTCTAAATGCCAGCCTGGGTTAGAGCTGCCATGTCCTTCTCCTGCCCACATCCACCAAGGCAGGCAACACCGGACACATTCTTGCCCCCACATCAGCTGGCTTGACTCCAAAGCCTCACCTCCGACCTTAGCTGGCACCCAACCGTAGGCATTTGTGCTGTCACTGGTTCCAGAGGAGAGCTCTAAATGGTGCTTGCAGAGTACCCTGGGTTTCCAGTCTCTGGAACTGACTTTCTTACATGCTCCTCGTGGACCCAAGCAGCGACAGCAAGTTAGTTATGAAAGGGGGCCAGATTCTAGATGCACAGGCTGTATTGAACCGAGTTTGTACTTTCCTCTCTCTGCAGAAGGCCAGTTTAGCCAAAGCCTGCCTCTTGCCCACATTCCAAAATCCCAGATAAGCCTCCTATTGTCCCTTATATTTACAGCCTCATCACCAAGACATGTTCAGCCACCAACCTGCCATTGTGGACAAGGTCCCCAGCAGTGTACGGGGCCTCGCTGACCTGAGATTGTTATGCCCAGAATTCGTGATCCCCAAAGACCACCAGGGAGCCGAGTCGGATGCAAAAGCAAAAGAGCCTTTATTCGAGCTAGCTCGAGCTCAGTCCCCTACCTGCACCGACACAGCGGTGAGATACCGGGGAGAGAGAGTGAGTTTCAAAAGCACAAAGGTTTTATAGGGGTCTAGGGGCAGCAGATTGGCTGGGGAAGGGTCAGAGTCCTGTTACGCAGGTCGCTGGGCGTGTTTTGATCAGGAAGTTTGAAAGGGTGAGCGGGAGGTTACTCAAGGGGAGGAAGCGCGATCTGAGGTTTCTGCGATTTTCCCGGAAAAGGGGTCATGTCGGGGACATAGTCACTCAAGGTGGAGAACACAGAACAAGATGGAGTCGGCCAGCATAGGCCCGCCCTTTCAAGATCTGCATGCTGTGGGCTCTATGCCCAGGGAAATTGTCGTGCCCGCTACCCAGGTCCTCCGATGACTTCTCCTGGGTAATTCAGCCACAGGGAACTGTGGTGGAATGACACGGGATGACACAGTCAGAGGACCAGGAAGCAAGAACCATGGCCGCTCTGGTTTCATCAGGGATTTTCTGTAGATATGAGTGATCTGGGCTGGGCAATGTCCCTCAGGCCTGGGACCTTTGTCCAATTCATGAATGAGAAGAGTAGCTGACTGAGAACACCATTCATTAAGCACATCCTTCAAAACCTGTATCAGCCCAATTCGGTGGCTTTATTTACTCATCAAGCTTTTTGGACCCTCTACAGACAATCTCTCCACCTCTCTAGCCATTCTCTGAGATAGAGTTCATCTTGAGTTCTTCTCTGACCTTTACCCCCATATTCACTCATCTTTCTCACTAATTTTAACTAGAATCTTGTCCTTATCCTGTCTCCAGGATAATGTCCCCCCTCCACATTATTGCTTAGGAACGTGTTTCTGATCCACAAATGGGAGCAAGTCTTGCCTCTCTGTGGCTCCATCAGCTCTTTTGCCAGCCAGAGGAGAGTCTGGCTCTGTCCTGTGACTCATTTTTGTTTCCCATGCATGCGCCTTTATGTCCTTCCTGGTCATGTACTTTCTCCAGATGCCCCACTCTCTTTGTCCTTCACAAGTCAGCTTAACCCTTTCGTACCCTTCTCCCTCTCCCCACACATACCTATCAGCAGTGAGGTCCCCTGTAGCCTCACAGAAATCTACATGAAGGGTGATTACGGCACTTAGCATCATCATGTCTCATATACCTTCTCGCTAGTAACCATCGGCTCCTTGAGGATAAAGGACATCTGTGGTCCTGGAGAGACCGGGGTCAAATCCTGATTCTGCTGTTGTCTGTGCACATGTTATCTGACCTCTTCGCTCAGAATGACCTCCTCTGAACTCCATGGATAATGGCACGTGTCTCGCAGAGCTAGTGTTAAGACTAAATGAAATACTGTAACGTACTTCTAAACACACTGACTAGAGCACAGCAAGATCTCAGAAAAGCCCTCTTTTAAGGTTCGGATTCCAACAGAGTGCCTGACAAGTCCTCCATTGAAGATTCATCCACGCAACAGCCATTCATGGAGTGCCTACTATGTGCTGAGCACCCAGCTGTGGTCTGAGTATACGACACGGAATAAGACACATCAGTGAGTTTGGGATTAAGTAGTGGGGGAACAGCAAGTAAAGATGGGGTTACAGTTTTGTGTAAAAAGTTATGTAACGAAGCTCATGGTTGGTGGGGGGTGGGGGGGGGGTGCGGGGGCCGGAATAATTCACTGCCAGGCAAGGAGAGGAGAAGCAGAAGCTGCACAGCCACAGTTGGTGCTCAATAAATGTTTTCTGAACACTATACGTATTACTGGTGTTTTTAATTAAAAGAGCAGGACAGGATGAAGGAGGAAGGTTTGTTTGTGGCTTTGTGGTATCACTAATTGGTGCCTTTTTAGTTCTTTCTTGGGGACCGTCCAGTTTTTCTATTTTTCAGGCTGTAATGCCTGTTTGATGCTTTCACGGGGAGTTGCCTGACCTGGACATCGAAGAGGTTATTTCAGGACTGATGTTCCAAGGAAAATGCATTATCACCTGATGGTTCTCCTGAGCCTTATTCAACTCCGCACTGACTTCTGATGGCTTTTGCAGGAAACGTGGGGCCAGGGATGGTCTGAGTCATATGGAATCACTTCAGTTGGCAATCCTGAGAGACTTGAGGAGGGAGGAGGTGGATAGACTCTGCCAAAACATCATGGAATTTACCAAGTGGCATCGCCTAAGAAATACACACATTCCAAGAGACACTCAATATTAACTCGCCTGGATTAGGGAGGGCTTGCCAGGATGTGTCTGGGGCCTAGGTTACAAATCATAAGGTGCTATTACAGGTGTAAGATATTACAAAAAGAGAGTCTATTCCAGCAGTTGTAGTTGAAGGTCTCTGAAGCTGTCCAGAATTGGAAGTTAGGAATTGTTTTGGAACCCTGAACCCCTTCCTTGCTGCTAACATGGATACTGTGCAATGTTTGTTCTGCATTTGATAAACTGTGATTTTAATTTCTTTAATGTTTATTTATTTTTAAGAGAGAGAGAGAGAGAGAGAGAGAGAGAGCGAGCTGGGGAGGAGCAGAGAGAGAGGGAGACACAGAATCCGAAGCAGGCTCCAGGCTCTGAGCTGTCAGCACAGAGTCCGACGCGGGGCTCGAACTCCCGGACCGTGAGATCATGACCTGAGCTCAAGTCAGATGCTTAACCAACTGAGCCCCCCCAGGCGCCCCAGATAAACTGTGATTTCAAAAGCAAGAAGAGCAATAACGATGATTATGGGATGTCCTTTACTTTGCAGATAACTTCAATTCCTTCCATGAATCTCATCAATAAACTTCTGTATGACTTTTCTCATAAAATACTATTTGGAGATAGGCTTACTACTGTATTATAGATTGGTTTTTTTATTTTGACTGGATGGAACGTAGCAACACAGAATAAGGGAGGGAACTGTTCAATGCACTTCAGCGTCAAAGATTTCTTCACCCCTCTCTTTCTTAGGCTAGTGACCCAACTGTAATTTCTTTTTTTTTTATTTTATTTTAGAGAGAGAGCTCGTGAGCAGGGGAGAGAGGCAGAGGAAGAGAGCAAGAGCGAGAGCGAGAGCGAGAGTGAGAGACAGAGAGAGAGAACCTTAAGCAGTCTCCATGTTCAGCGTGGAGCCTGACTCAGGGCTCGATCCTATGATCCTGGGATCATGACCTGGGACAAAATGAAGAGTCAGACGCTCAAATGGCAGAGGCCACCCAGGTATCCCACTCACTGTAACTTGTGAGTGTTTCTGGGGCCTTCAGGGCCAGAGAAGATATGGGCGTGAGCTTCTAGGGTATAATACACAGCACATGTGGCTGTCACTGGGCTCATACTGTCTGTGCGTTGAACAGAAAGTGCCAGTGGGGTGGCAGCAAAGGAGGGAAAGAAAGGGGGGGGGGAGAAAAGGAGAGGAGGATATAGAGAAGCAAGAGGTGAGTGAAAGGAACATATGATTCTCTCCAAGTGAAAAGTAGAAGTGGTCCACGTGGCCAGGGCAACCATGGCAAAGAAGCTTGTGCTTTGCTGATCTGTGTCTCCTGAGCTGTTTATGTCTTGGCCTCCCAGAAACACAGCCTTCTGTGTTTTGTTTTGTTTTGTCTTTATTATTATTCGTAGCAGAAGCATCCTGACTTTTGCCTGGCTTGTCCCTGTTTCTGAAGATGCTCTGGAGAGGCTGAATCTGGGCACGATATGAGAGCTGTGGACTGGGAGGAAGAAGGGACAGATGAAATGAGAAAAGGAAAAGACCGAGAGTGATGGAGAATTCTGTGGATCTTTTCTAGAGAGGGCGCTAGTAAACTAGGAAAACTACCCTTTCGAATTTGCAGATTTATGTTAATTTAATACCATGGCCTCAGTGTCATGATGCTGTTTCTCTTTTGGGGGCGGCGGGGGGGGGGAATCAGATGATAAAACGGTTTGCCATTTTCCCTCTTGGCTGCAGAATAGCACAATGCGGTGACAAAACTGTAAAAATATGATGTTAAATACCATAGCTCTGTAATTACCAAACCAAAATACTAGGTGCTTGCCAAGCTTTGCAGTCACAAAACTGCTACATAGTTCTCATAAACTCCATAAAACCTCTTCAAATAAGTTTAGGCATTTTAACTTTTTGAAGTTTTGAAAGTCAGAAGAGGCTTTCCTTTAATTTTATACAGGAGAACATATACAAAACCCTAAATGTTAAAATCGACTTTAAAATACGTATATACAGAAAGACATGAATGGTTTGCAAATTAAAAGGCATTGTGCTTTCCTAGTTTTCTAAGGTCTGGATATTTCTGGGTCATATTTTTCTCAGAAAATTTAATCGTACAAGCAGTCTGTCACTTGCACACAAGCTAATTGCAAGGAAGCCTCCTACAGTCAGCAAAACTTTACTGAGCATCTTTTATGTGTTGGAGGGAAAAGTATTGTTTTTTATATAGTTCTATATTTATTGTATACTTAAAGGAGATAGAGTTTTCATCAACCCCAAACTTTTTATAAACACAGAAAAAGTTAAAAAGATAATAAAACAAATGCTTTAATAGCCTTTACCAAAATTTATCCAAAATTTATTTATCCAAAAATTTCTAACATTCATATTTGATATTTGTCCCCCTCTCCCTCCCTGTCGTGCGCTCTCTCTCTCTCTCTATATATATATCTATAGCTATAGATATGAATCCAATCCAAACCAATATAGGGGCACCTGGGTGACTCAGTCAGTTAAGCATCTGACTTTTGCTCAGGGCATGATGTCATGGTTCGTGGGTTTGAGCCCCGTGTCAGGCTCTGTGCTGACAGCTCAGAGCCTGGAGCTGCTTCAGATTCTGTGTCTCCATCTCTCTCTGCCCCTCCCTTGCTCATGCTCTGTTTCTCTTTGTCTCAAAAATAAATAAACATTTAAAATAATTTAAAAAATAATCCAAACCAATACAAAATATTTTATGTATATATAATATTTCTATATATATACACACTTTTTTTGTTGCTATATTAACCATTTGATCTATTGATGAAGATACAAGAAACAAATTGAACAGATGCCATATATTAGAACATACATGATAGAGACGATGTTGTGGTCCTCCCCCCACCCCCCTACCCCCTGCCAAAGATGCCCTTTATTGGCTGGTACACCCAGTGCCTACTTACTCCCTCACTACAGCCCCCTCTCTGGAAAATTATCCTTTGACCTTTCCTGTCATGAGTCACCTCAGGGCCTTGTGCCTCAGGGGGAGGTAACTCAGCAATACAACTGATGTTCCATAGGCGCTTATCCCCGCCTGTGGGTTGAATTTTGCATCTATTGAGATAATCATGTGTATTTTTCTTATTTATTCTAATACGGTGAATTTTACTAATAGATTCTCAAATTTGAAACCATGCCACAATCCTGAAATAAGCACTGTTTTGTTAAGAAGTATTATCCTGGGCGCCTGGGTGGCTCAGTCGGTTGAGTGTCCGACTTCAGCTCAGGTCACGATCTCGCGGTCTATGAGTTCGAGCCCCGCGTCAGGCTCTGGGCTGATGGCTCAGAGCCTGGAGCCTGCTTCCAATTCTGTGTCTCCCTCTCTCTCTGCCCCTCCTCCGTTCATGCTGTGTCTCTCTCTGTCTCAAAAATAAATAAATGTAAAAAAAAAAAATTTTTAAAAAAAATAAATAAATGTTAAAAAAATTAAAAAAAATAAAAAGAAGTATTATCCTTTTTACATATTGTTGGATTTGGTTTAATATTTTGATGAAGATTTTTAGTCTACATTCCTTGGTAATATTGATCTGTAATTTTCTTTCCTTGTAATATCTTTGATTCTGGTGTCAGAACGAACGACATTGACCTCATAAAATGACTGCTTTTGCCTCTGCTATTTTTAGAAAGTGAGTATATAGAATTAATAGTATTTCTTCCTTAAATGTCTTAGAGAATTTACCAATGATACTATCTGGAACTAAGGTTTTCTGGGTTTGGAGATTTAAAAAAAATTTTTAATTAATATTTGAGAGACAAAGAGAAAGACAGAGCACAAGCGGGGGAGGGCCAGTGAGACAGAGACAGAATCTGAAGCAGACTCCAGGCTCCGAGCTGTCAGCACAGAGCCTGACACTGGGCTTGAGCTCACGGACCATGAGATCATGACCTGAGCTGAAGTCAGACGCTTAACCAACTGAACCACCCAGGTGCCCCTAGGTTTGGAGATTTTAATTAAAAACATACATATTTTTAACTGGATTGGAAGATAGCCAAATTTTGTATTTCTTCCTGAGTCAGTTTGGGTTCTGCCCTATCCCTAGCAACCACTGACCTTTTTATTATCTCCATAGTTTTGACTATTCCAGAATGTTCTATAGCTGGAATCATACCATATGTAGCTTTCTCAGATTGGCTTTTTTCACCTAGTAATATGCATTTAAGCTTCCTCTATGTCTTTTCATGGCCTGATAGCTCATTTGTTTTGGGCTCTGAATTGTCTGGATATGCCCCAATATATTTACCCACCCACCTACTGAAGGACACCTGGGTTGCTTCCGAGTTTGGACAATTGTGAATAAGCTGCTATAAACACCCATGTGCAGTGTTTTGTGTGGACGTAATGTGCCGACTCTTCTGGATCAACACCAACGAGTGTGATTGCTGGATCGTATGGCAAGAATATGTTTCGTTTTGTAAGAAACCACCAAACCATCTTCCAAAGTGACCGTATCATTTTCATTTCCCACCAGCAGTGACCAAGAGTTCCTGATGCTCCCTCCACATCCTTGCCAGCATTTGGTGTTGTCAGTGTTCCACATTTTGGCCATTCAAACAGGTGTGGAACGGTGTCTCATTGTTTTAATTTGGCTTTCTCCGGGGACATATGATGTGGAGCATCTTTGGCCTCTTTTTAAATCAGGCTGTTTATTTTCTTATTGTTGAGTTTTACAAGTTCCTTGTGTATTTTGGATACAGTCCTTCATCAGATGTGTCTTTTGCCAATGGCTTCTCCCAGAAAGACATGCAGAGAGCAAATAACGTATATTTCTTTTTTTTAACATGTTTTTAGTGGCTGCCTTATAGTTTGCAACATGCATTTACAATGAATCCAAGTCCATTTTCAAATAACACTGTGCTACTTCACAGGTAGGGTGAGTATGTCACAATAACTATGCCACACCCTGTGATCTCAGTCACTTGTTTGTTAGAGCAATTGAGAGTGAGTGGCCCCCTTGTCAAGGAACTCTGTTTAAATTTTACTAGCATTTTTTAAATCCACAGATACTGCTTCTCAAATCAAGAATCTAAGTTCTGTTCATACTGATGCAGGGGAAAGCCTTCATGGAAGCAAATGGCCTTCATGTTGTGGTGTGGGCCAAGTCTCACATTTACCGTTTTTTCCTATGGCGGACATCGGCTTAGTTTGAGCCTAGTCTGAGTTCCTAGATTATAAATGTCTTGTGGGCAGGAATATTTTTCATGTATGTCTTCATAGATGTCATTTCTTCTCTGTAGATAGTAAAAATAAATACAGCTCCCTGAGTCTTTTCTTTTTCCATTTGCAAATCATCATTTCCCTTTGCATCTGTGCTTATGGAGTGTTCTCATGAGGAAGCACACTTTATGGGGAACGGCAGTGACTGTCCCTTCCAGGGAGAGCTCAGCCACGTGGGAGCTCGTCCTCTGCCTGCTTTAGCCATTATCAGCCTGTGTGGTGCTGGACGCGTCACCACGGCTCCTGCTTGGCCGGGGCCCTGTGGGCTTGCTGCCTTTGTTTCTCTTCTCCCTGTGGTGAGGTCAGCAGAGGCAGCAAGCGTTCTCCTTCTCACCTCTCACCAGGATGGAAAGGGATGACCGAAAAGCATGCAAAACAAATTGTCAAAGCTTCAAGAGACATATTCAACAGCGAGTCTGAAAGTGCTCATTCTTCCAAATCAGTTGCTTTGTGCAAATACAGCTGTTAGCATCCCACGATTTTGAAGTGTTCCACACATCGTACCTCTTCATTGAAGCTACAAATACAAGTGGCTCATATTTACTAAGTGCTTACCACGTGCCAGGGAGTTACGGGACCGCTTTACGTGAAGTAGCCCATCTAACTGTCACAATGACACAGAAACATACATGTTATCAATATCCTCACTCTGTCGATGGGGAAATTGCGGCTTTGCAAGAGGGAAATTGCGGCTTCATGAGATCGAAGGCCCCAGAGCTAATAATTGGTAGGTCCGGACTTGAATCCCAGTCCCATGCTCTTAGTTATTACACCATAGTGACTCCTCAAGTAGCGTGTATGCTGAGCCAGGCTCTCTTCTGGGAATTGGATATGAGTGCTGAACAAAATACATGCCTGCAGCCCTCATGGGCTTTCAGTCTAGTGTGACAACCGATGCAAATAGACACACGTGTGCACAGACACATACACGTAAAATTTAAGATAGTGATAACCACTATGAAGACAAAGAATAGCCCATTGAGAAGTAGAATCATAAGAACTTGGGGAGAGGGAACAGAAGCCACAGATCGTGAGGTTAAGAAAGGGTTCTTTCAGGAGGGGATCTGAAAGCTGAGATTGAAGAATGAGAACAGCACCTTCGCAAGAAGACAGGGAGGATGAGCTTTCTGGGGAGAGAAACCAAATGTGTGAAGCCTTTAAAAAAAAAAAAGAACTGGGTATTTTCACGTGGCATGAAATCAAAACCACTTGCCTACCTGCGTGTCCAATGCATTCAGCCAATATCAATGCCCACTTCTAATCCTTTTTAATGTAGAAAGTATATTAGAAATAATATGTGTTATCCTTGGCCAGGATTCAGGACTACTCTGCGAGGGGGATCTATCAACCCACATTTGGGCCACCTTGTGGGACAGGATTGGCTGCAACACGTACAACCAGGACGGCTGAGCCACTGGCATCTGTCTGAATCTTCGAGAGCAGGGAAGCACACTTAACTGGCGACTGTCCACTTGGGCAAGGAAAGACCTGACATGATTCTCAGTAACACACCATGCCAAAGAAGAGAGAACACAGCTTCGTGACCCAACATGGAGGGCCTGGCAGGCAGTGCCAGGTGGCGATGGCTCCTTAAAAGGTCCTACTGGATTGGACATGGGACACATGTCCAGAACCAAGGACAGTGTCTGAAACACAGTAAATGCCCCAAAACACACAAAAAAGTTGCATAAGTTGATGGGATGGGATTTAGAGCAGTGAAGGGAAGGGAAAGGAAGGAGTCATTTGGCCACTGTGCTTTGAGAATAGAGGGCATCTCGTAGCTTTTATTGAATAGCTTGTTTCACATGACGGTCTGATTTATTATTTTGTTTGATTAGTTGGTTTTTCGGTATCCTGGACGTGGGTTTGTTATAAGGGAAGGGAAGATGTTTGGCAAGGAAAGGATGATTCCCCCAAAGTGTATGTTTTGGGAGAGACCATGAATCCTTTTGATTGCTTGGTCCCTAAGCAGCACTAAAGCCGGCCCAGGAGCTGTACTGAGCATCTGGCCTTTACCACCTCACCAGGCACACTGAGAACGAGCTGCTCATGGTTGCCCCTTTCCAGAGCATGGCCCTTGCTTGAACAGCGGCTACCTCTCTGGGGAGGTTATGATCCTACCACATGCCCTACACTGCTCATGGCCAGTGACCGGCAGGCAAAGAAATACAACTGCAGCCCCTTTCCTAAAGCAGGGCCATGTCCGTCATGTAATTTGCATTTGTGAGTGCTTCCTGCGACCAGGATGACACTAGTGGGTATTAGGATCCCTCTTCTTTAGCTTTCCTCCCTTGCCTACCTGCTTTCCCACCCCTCTCCTCCTGGCAGCCCCCCTCAATTGGTCACTTGCACCAAAACCCTCACTTAGGCGGGCTTCTAGGGACTCCAATCTAAGGTAGCCAGAGTTCATCCTTCTTCTGGACAAGGGCTTTGCTCTCTGCTTGAACTGATCCCCTCAGTTGGAAGTCTGTTTCCCAGACTCTGTGAGCTTGGGGATTTCACGTTTACCTTCTTATCCTTGTGCTAAAAACAATTGTCAGGGGAAACATTCCCTCTAGGAACTGCCTTGCTAATGGGACCAGATATTGGCAGTGTATTGATTTCCTTTTCTATTGCACAGTGTTCATTTGGTCACTGGAAAATGCTATTCCCACTCTCCATACTTTTCTATTCTTTTTTGAAGGGCAATCATACTCCTGTCATTGCCCTGTGCTGGGGAGGGAAATACACATTCACATATACTAAATACAATAGGAGATTTGAATCTCACTAATTTTCTATGTCACTTCTGGGAGCAGAACTCCATCAACGCTTCCATTTATCAAGAGATCAAGAAATAAGACTTTTTATGACAATACCTTATCTTCTGAGAGATATTTTGAAGATCACAAGACTCTGCAGATTGGTCTTGCCTGTACATGCTTTATGTAACAGTATGTCTGTGACCGAAGGTGCATCTATTTGCAGAAAGGATTTTCAATATTTGGCTCTTAGTAATATGGTAAGCTAGAAACTTTCGTCTGGCTTTATTCCTACCTAACTCCCAGGAATGATTTGCAAATTAATGAGATAATGTCTGCGAAGCACTCTGAGCTCTTGAGAGAAAGGAACCAGATAAACACAAGGTATCCTCATCAGAGTCACTACATTCTGCTTGACTTTCATGCTTCTGGGAACACAATTAAGCTGCTTCTTCCTTTCCAGCAGTCCTGTACCCAAGTGGCCAGATCCTTGATTTCTGTACAGATTGTGAGCTTGCCGCTCTCTCTGGCCACACTTCACCTTCATTGTTTTAACAGAAACAAAAATACAAAACTTTAGGTAGCCAACCGTAGGTGGTATAGCTTCTAAGTGCACGCTCTGGGATTTGACTGTTGATCCCGTTTAACCTCAAATCCCTTCCTCTCTCTTGTTTTTCTGAGGGTAAGAAATAGCTTCCCTAGCCTCCCCGCTTCCATGATGAGGAGAGGCTGGAAGAAAGTGAATGAGGTTGAATAACACTGTGTAGCGACTCCAGAGGGGAGGGGCAGGCACACTCATGTTGTGGTGAGGGCTCGGGGGCAGTGTGCTTTCACCTCACAGCTCGGGTCCTGTCATTCTCAGTGAATTCTTGAGTCCTCCTAAAGCCTTGTGTTCAGGAATCAAGATGTCATGCTTCTTGTAGTGGATCTCCGAGGTCAATGCGAGGACATGGGTGCTGAAGGTGGGGGCACAGTCCGAGTCCTCCCCACCCCCCAGGATGTGTTTGGCGCCTGCCTGTGACGTGCATTAGTGCCCGCTGTCCTGGAGCCACCATAGGGCTGTGGAAAGGACTCTGATCCAAACTGTCCATCCAGCTGATGGCCCTAACTCTGCCTCTTGCTCACCAAGAGACCTTGAACAAGACAAACCTCTGTGCAACTCGGGTGCTACGTGAGCTGGGGACCAGGTGGCAAGTACATTTTATTTTATTATTATTTTTTCCTGAAAAGTACATTTTAGAGGCAAGGGAAAGGTAGACTAAATCACAGCCTCTTAGCCCGAGGTACTTTGTCTTCAAAACACACCTGGACACACTAACCAGTGCATATTTGATGCCCTTGTCATGATCTTCTTCCAGCCCGGAGAGCAGGCAGGGCACTAAGGGTGGAGCCAGCATCTTGCACACGAGTTACCACAAGGAGGCAAATCAGTGGCCAACAACGACAGGACGGAAGTACCAAAGCAGCCTGAGATGCCGGAGGTGTCACCGTTTGCCTGCACCAGCCCAGGACCACCGTCTCGGGACACTGGGCACATGAGAAAAATTCACTCCTGTTCACTTAAGCCACTACTGTAGGGTTTCCATGAAAGCAATTTTCATTCAATCAGATCTAAGAAGAACTGGAGAAAAAAAAATCAGGTCTACGAAGGAATATTTGAAATATGTCTTATTAATGACGATCCTTGTCCTAAATTTGTTGTGTGTCCTGATTTATTAGTCAGTGATAGTGAAATGTGTACATATATGCCAAATACTAATACCATCTATATAAAATATAAAGATAAATATCATATACGTATATTATATAAGTTTAAGTACTATTTAAAAATATATAAATATTATGCATATAAATATAAATATCAGACATAAAACATACATATAAACACAAATACCATATATAACAATATTCATTTAACTATTACCTGATATAGATAAGGCATACAATACCTAAATATTTAATTCATAACTTACAAATATATAATTACTCAGAGTTGGCGCATATGCACAAAATGCTCTTCTGATAGCCGTGTACGTGTGCGTGATCCAAAAGGCACGGAGACCATCTTTCCATAAAGTCTCCAAACTCAATGGTAAGAGTCATACAGAGCTTTATAGTTTCTGGTACATTTGATATTCATAATGACCCTGAGACCTAAGGAGTATTAATATTATTGCTTAGGTTTTATAGCTGCCGAAACTGTAGCTCAGAAAGGCTCTGTGGCATGTGCCGTCTTCCTTGGCAAGGAAGCCATGGGGGCAGGCACACACCCAGACTTTCTGGTTTTTTGGCTCATGTCCTGTTGCTCAGTTGTATTCTTTTTCCATTCTGAATCAGAACTTCTTCCTGAAATCGCTATTGCTGACACGTTTTTAGAAATTATCTTAAGAAACATATTGCTCACTCCATGGTGGGGCGGGGGGGGGGGGGGAAGGTGGGGAACACCCTAAAAGCCACTCTCCTTGCATCTAAGTTCCTACCACGTTGTCGAATCTCATATGATTTGCTCTCGTGCATAAAACAAAAGGAGTCAGGACGCATGCGGAAAAATATGCTTGATACTTATTATTTGTTACAGAATTCTTCTCAAAGCTGGTGGCTTCGAAAGTACAGCATTAACTGGGGCACCTAGGTGGCTTAGTCGGTTAAGCATCCGACTTCGGCTCAGGTCATGATCTCACCATACATGTGTTCGAGCCCCATGTTGGGCTCTGTGCTGACAGCTCAGAGCCTGGAGCCTGCTTCAGATTCTGTGTCTCCCTCTCGCTCTGCCCCTCCCCTGTTCAAGCTCTTTCTCTCTCTCTCTCAAAAATAAATAAACATTAAAAAAAATTTTTAAGTACAGCATTAATGATGATGATGATATTACATATTGGTTTACATTTCATAGTTTATAGGTTATTAAATATGATCAAATGTGTTTTTTCATTTTATTTTCTCAAGAACCTTGTGTGTTTAGTTGGGCTTACTTATGCCAAATCATAAATCAGCATCACCATATAATTACTGAGAAAATTAAATGATATATGAATTTAGCCACAATAAAGAAATTGTGATTGCCCAACAAATACCATAGAATGTTGCGGCAATCCAAGATTAAAGGGGAAAAGACTACAATCTACCACTGACTGGATCAAACTATATTAATTTGTTCTGTTAGCATATTTCATTTTATATAATGCAATCGTAGCTTAGCTAGAATTTTGTGTTTTTTTAAACATATCAGAAATGTCTTGCTACTGATTGTTTCATAATTAAAATATGTGACTACTATTCCATGAGTAACCTATAAGTGAGATCAGATCTATTAATCCATTTCATTATTGCTAGATAATCAGGTGTTATCTCTAGTTTTTCACTATTATTGAACAATGTAATGAACATTTTATGATGAAAATTTCTTCCCTGTTTTGGATTAGGTCTTTAGGAAATGTTTATAGAATTTATGTGGGATATATTTTCCCACATTCCTTTATGAAAGGAGTCTTCAAATTTACATTGGATTAAACAAGAAACACGTTTGCATTATCAGCATAATTTTGCCAACTTTGTTTACTACATTTCAAAGTCATCATTTATTTCATGGGTGAAAAATTGCACTTCATTTTGGTTTTAACTTTTCTAATCTTAGTTTCAGTGTGCTTCAGTATCTTCCCGTGTATTATTTTTCTCCCAGGTAAATTCCATGAATTATTTAAACAACATGGATAGCAGCTGCAACTCATTGTCATTTGTGTGGTGACTATCCCCCTTGGTCTATTGTTTTCTTTTCACATTTTCATGATGCTAATTCCTATTATATGCTTTTTTATCACATGGTTAAAGTCTAACAACATTGAAAAACTGTATGTATGGGTTTGTGCAAGCCCAGCTTCATGAAGGTGTATATGGTGAGATAATGGGGGAACTCAAGGGGTTTTTGGAATGAAAATATGAATGAGAGTTATTTCCCAGGGCCCAGGAATGCTCGCAGGGAACCTTGAAACCTACAGTTTTATCTCAGCAGCTTGCTTATTTATTTGTTTGTTTGTTTATTTATTTATTTATTTTTATATGAAATTTATGTCAAATTGGTTTCCATACAACACCCAGTGCTCATCCCAACAGGTGCCCTCCTCAATGCCCATCAACCACTTTCCCCTCCCTCCCCCCCCCCATCAACCCTCAGTTTATTCTCAGTTTTTAAGAGTCTCTTATGGTTTAGCAGCAGCTTATTTAGAGCAGAGCCTGGAACTACAAAGTTGAATCCTAAGTGGGACAAGCAGGTGGACAATGATAGATTTTGATTATATGAGAAGTGGGGATTCTTCTGGAAACAGAATTAGATGTCCAGGTGAAGCAACATGAGGGGCCATGCTTGGACACTCTGTTGGAGAGGAGAAGCTGAGTGAAGGATCGGGAAAAGGACGCCGAGGACTGGATTGACTTGTGTGCCACCTGACAAGTCACACAGCCTCTCCCCTGCCCACCTTCAACCAAGAAAAGCTCCATGCTTGGTTTAATGCTCTGTTCTTCCCACCTTGAAATTTTTAATAATTTTATCTTTGGGCTTGTGTTTTGCAAGTGAAGTCCATGGGACAATGGAGCATGACGTGAGCAAAGAGATACATGTGATATGCCTGTCCACTGTACCTTGCTGCTCTGTTCACATTTGACCTTCCTGATGCCTGAGAGCACAGAATCCCAGTGGACCACGATGTATGGGAGAAAATGGCAGGTGTGTTATCTATGACTGAGGAAGTTGAGGGACCACTGACAGCTCCCAGAGTCCACACTTTCTATTTGAACAAGAGGGCAGAAAGAAGGCAATTGTATTGTAAAAACCACTAATGGCCAAGGAACCCTATCTGTCATGTCCTTTCTTACTTATGTTACTTTCCTGGGTTAGCCAAGCATGTACATTCTAAGTGATAACAGAGGGACAGAGGAAAAAAAGACAACCCACAGTTCCTTTCCCTTTTAGTCTGTTCCTACTCATCAGAAAACTGGAAGTACAGAGTAATGGTAGCATGTGTGTGCACCAGGAAGTGAAATAAACACAGTTGAATTACAGGTGCCTGGGTGGCTCAGTCGGTTGAGCATCTGACTTTTTTTTTTTAATGTTTATTTATTCTTGAGAGAGTGAGACACAGAGTGTGGGTGGGAGAGGGAGACACAGAATGGGAAGGAGGCTCCAGGCTCTGAGCTGTCACAGCACCGAGTCAGATGCGGGTCTTGAATGCACGAATGGGGAGATCATGGACCCGGGCTGGAGTCAGACGCTTAACTGACTGAGCCACCTGAGCGTCTGACTTTTGATTTCAGCTCAGGTCATGATCTCATTGTTTGTGGGTTCGAGGCCTGCCTGGGACTCCGTGCTGACAGTGTGGAGCCTGCTTGGGATTTTCTCTCTCTCCCTCTTTCTTCCCACTCCCGCCCTTCAACATAAATAAATAAACTTAAGAAAAAATATAGTTGAATTAGTTTCATGTTAACAGTTTTGCTGAGAACAAAATATGAATGTATATACAAGCTACAAAATATGAATTATGCTGATTTCAATGATTCTGCATATGATGTACATGCTCTCATATTTGCATTAAAAACTGGCATTGCAGAATATCATGATTTGTGATTAAATCCATGCTAATTTTTTTTCATATAAAACATCATTAAATGGCAAATTAAAAATGCTATGACATTTGGAGAGAAAGGCCATGGAAGAAAGAGAAAAGCTTTATATTCTAGTATTCTTAGTAACACTTTTCTCCTGCTTTTTGAATAAGGAGACCACATTTTGCACTGGAACTTGCAAACTATGTAGCTGGTCCTGGATTCATTCATCCGGGGAGAGACCAATTATTTTAGGGTGTCTCAGAATGCTGCCACCGTATTAAGATGTATAACATCAGCAACTTGTATTTTAGCAAAGGCATTTTATGCCAGTCATGGTTCGCTCACCTTTAATTTTGTAGCACTCTTTGTTTTTAAAATGTCTACTTTCGGGGCGCCTGGGTGGCTCAGTCGGTTAAGCGTCCGACTTCGGCTCAGGTCATGATCTCACAGTCCGTGAGTTCGAGCCCCATGTCGGGCTCTGTGCTGACAGCTCAGAGCCTGGAGCCTGCTTTAGATTCTGTGTCTCCCTCTCTCTGACCCTCCCCTGTTCATGCTCTGTCTCTCTCTGTCTCAAAAATAAATAAAACATTAAAAATATTTTTTAAAAAAAAGAATAAAAAACAATAAAATGTCTACTTTTCTCAGCTTTTTAACAGGATACAAAAAGAGGCGTTTTCTCCCCAATTGGAAATGGAGGGAAAGCGAACCCTGAGGCTAGCTCTGTGCTAGTGAGAAATAGACCCTGTTCTGCTGGGGGCTTCCGACTTGGATGCAGTGCCTCAGACTAGGGAGAAAGGAGACTGGTGTCTTAGGTTTAGTAAGAGGGGCCATCTCCTCACATCCCAAAACAAACAAGCAGAACGCTTGTTTGAAGGACCTAAAAGAGTCTTGGAAAAACCCGTGATGTTTATCTCATCTTTGGGCAAGCAGAGACAGTTTCACGCTGATCCGCGGAGAAAACGGGATTGGACTTTCCAGAGTCAGGAAGTCACCAACGACGTCTGTTTTGCTTGTTTGGCAAGTGTGGTGAGACTGCTCATAACCACCAGTGTCTTCCATCTACTGGAGTGAATGGACAGCACAAATAAATTCTGGGTCTAAAGAACAGCATCCTATTGGCTACATTGTGGCCACAGGCCCAGAGAACACACATAAATATGCTCTCCCTGTATAAAGGTTTAAAATAAGGTAAATTAAGCACACAGAAACGCCAAAGAGGGGAAAACCTCCACAAAATCCAGAAAGGTCAAGCGATTTATAGTCATTTCAACCAAGTCAGCAATTACCCAAGTCTGGAAACGGCCTCCCACTATCTCTTGACTGCATCTCAGTGAAAAGCAACTGAGCTGAGACAGGCTAATGCGGACTGGTAAACTCCCTAGGTTTTGGGGGCGACCACCCTTCTTTCTTTAACATGCCAGGCTCTGTCCATTATTCTACTTGTGCTTTGTAAGTGTTTATTACTGTTACAATTGAATTTAAAAGAATATATAAAGGACATGGATTGGAAATCCCCGTTTAAGCTGAGGAGGACCCATATTGGTAAAATATGGAAATTGACCATGAACTGCTTATAATGCCTTCACGTCACGTTCTCTGTTTCCAGGAGGCTGGTTGTTCTTCCTGCCTCATAATGTGTGTCTTTCTTTCTCCACTCACCTAGAGAACTCCTTTATTCATTCAACAAGTCTTTATACAGTGTCAGCCCACGTCCTATTTTAGGTACTGGGGGTACAGCAACAAACAGAACAAAGTCCCTGCCCCCATGGATCTTACACTCTGGAAAATCTACGGTCACCCTCCAAACTGCAATAAACAACTCAGATTCTTGAGGAATCTGTTCTCCTCGAACTCCCTGGGAGTGAGTTAGTTTCACCGTTTATACTCTCCCACGATGCCTAGTACTTGTTCAGTCCTCTGCACATCTGTATTGTTCACTTCATTTTTTATAATTACTTGATTATTGTCTGTCTTTATAGGATGGATGGTCACTTCCTGAAGGCAGCGGCTACTTGGTTCTGCTTACTGGGGTATTTCTGAGCCTATCAGCCTATCTCCGGCTGCAAGAGACTTTGTTGTCATACCTAATTGCTTGCTCTGGACCCTATGGGCTTGTATTTTTTTCAATATACTTTTAGCCAAAAGGTGGCACTGCAGGAGAATAAGTGAACAAAGCTTTAAACTAGTTGACTCCCTGGTCCTTGAACGGGATATGTGAGTCCCAGTTACAGGCTAATGTTAATAACTAGAAATAACCAATTCCAAAACTTGCTTACACTCAATGTATACACATATCTGAAACCTCTATTAAAGACTAATGAGTGAAAATTACCTAGACTTACTGAGAATATCGCCATTTCTTTTTGTAAAGTTTTTCTTTTTTTTTAACGTATTTATTTTTGAGAGAGAGAGAGAGAGTGGGTAGGGTAGGGGCAGAGAGAGAGGAGAACAGAGGATCTGAAACGGCTCTTTGCTAACAGCAGAGAGCCCGATGTGGGGTTTGAATCCATGAACCGTGAGATGGTGACCTGAGCTGAAGTTGACACGATCAACTGACTGAGCCACCCAGGCGCCCCAAGAATGGCACCATTTCTAAGACCATTGAAGAGATCTTGATGGAGTTCCAACAAATACAATTGGCATTCAAATCATTCTGAAATGTGTATTTAGTAACTAATAAATATCTACTAGGATATAGGCAGGGAAGCTATAGGTAAAGAAAAAAATCTTGTGATTTAGTTTATGAACTTGCTTCAAACAACTGTAATTACTGTTAAATTGTTCCCCCAATTCCAGTTCCCTTTTTGAAACTCTTCCCAGAATTTGATAAGCCTTTTAAGACAAAGTGGTGTTAAAACCCGTAGTTTTAACAGTACAGACTTTAGCAGCAAATACACAGAAAGCAGCCAGACAACCTCTGGGATAAAAAATCTGCTCACTGTGTTGGCTGTGAATAATGAATGGTGGTTTCCATGTTCAGTGTCAAACATATGGGTACCTGTGTGCCCAAGGCAAGGCACCAGCTTTGGTGGAGCACCCTCCCCATGAATTCATAATCTCTTCCTTTATGTATCAACCTTACAAAAAAATAAATAAAATTTTACATCCTCCATTATTTTCATATGAGATCTTTCTTACCCATAGATATTTGTGTGTGTGCGCCCCAAACTATGTGGTTCCTAACTAAAATAACTTCTCAGTGAATATTGTGACATAAATGAAAAAACAGAAATGGATACATCTAAAAATGTGTTGGTACATGCGTAAGGAGAACCTATGTTACCAATGCTAGAAGACATCCTCCAACTGCCAAGAGGCACCACATCCCCTATGGGCTAGATGGCGCTGAGGAATTCCGGCAGATTTCACTGGGAGAAGAAAATGCCGGGTTGACAAACTTTATGCTCCTCTGGGAAATAACTGGTTTGTAAAGCTACCATCTGAGACAATACCCACCCCTGAGAGCTTCCAGTATTTGAGGGAATAATAATCAACATAGGGCAACACACGATATAGAACAGTATTTGCATATTGAGCATGTCAGAGAAAATTAGCACTGGGGACAAAGATGGTGTTTCTGAATGATCTCATCAATCGGTGTGGCATTAAACCGAGTTCAGAAAAGATAAAAGCTAAACCGGTGGGATGAAACCCACGCAAGGCACAAAGTGCCATATTGTTTATGGTGAAAACCAAGCACTTAGGAAAATGTCTATTACTCACCTGTGTCACAGGTTTTAAACCTATTACTAAGAGCGGATGTGTTTCTGAGTGTCGGAGCAGGCTGCTGAACTTCAGCTTGACAGTTTCAGAAATACAGGACCAGACCTTGCTTTCCAATAATAGCCATGACAATGGTAATAATAGTGGTCGTAATGGCAGTTAATATTCATTGAATGATTACAGTGCACCAGGCACCTTGCTTAGCACTCTATAGATTGTCTCTCTCTGCATAGCACTGCGTATTTCGTAGGTTTTATCACATTCTTCAACTTAGATGAGGACTCCGAGGCACTAAAGTCTCAGTGGTCATCAAAAGAAGCCATCGATGGATTGTCCACGTAGATACAGAGGCACAGGGCGATTGGTGCTTGATTCATCACCTGTGCTAAACGTGAGGCCATAGGCTTAGACACTCATCAACTATCAAAACAATGTGTGCATGCGTATTCTATGTAGTCGATTTTCTCCCCAAAGTATTTTCTACCTCATGCCAGGTTTCACGCTCGGATTGAGGATTAAGGTCTCTAACATGCAGGACTCCTGACCGAAGGGATCAATATTCTTGTGGGCTGGAGAGTCCTTAAAAACAAGGCTGTCTAGATATTAGATACTGCTTCTCAATTTAGGTAAATGTTAGGGTAAAACAGCCCTTGTACAGACAATGCCACTGACTACTGATATGCATGCTTGGGTAACCCCATTGCGAAAATGTAGCTCTAGAAAGGTGGATTTGGTTTGGTGATGCTGGTTTTGAAAACCAATAGCACATTTCCTGAGTTCTTTTTTAAAAAAAAATTTTAGCATTTATTTATTTTTGACGGAGAGACAGAGAGACAGACGGTGAACAGGGGAGGGGCAGAAAGAGAGGGGGACACAGAATCCAAAGCAGACTCCAGGCTCTGAGCTGTCAGCACAGAGCCTGATGAGGGGCTCGAACTCATGAACCATGAGATCATGACCTGAGCCGAAGGCGGACATTTAACTGACTGAGCCACCCAGGCACCCTGACATTTCCTGAGTTCTGATATGTAAATGAGGACAGTGATTCTCTACTCAGACTGCACACCTGATAATCATGTAAGAGCTTTCACAAAAATACAGGCATGGAGGGGTAGGTGGGACTATTAAAGCACAGTCTCTGGATGTGGAGGGGCACCTGGATGGATGGCTCAGTCAGCTGAGTGACTGTTAATTTTGGCTCAGGTCACGATCCCGGGGTCATGAGATCGAGAGCCACATTAGTCTCCACACTGAGCATGGAACCTGCTTAGGATTCTTTCTCTCTCTCCCTCTGCCTCTCTGTCCCTCTCCCCTGCTTGCATGTTTTCGCTCACTCTCTAAAAACAAACGAAAAAACAAACAAACAAACAAACAAACAGAATCTCTGGATGTGAAGACTGCTCAGTATTTAGAGTCCCTAAAAAGCTCCCCAGGTAACTGCCATTTGAAGTTGGGATGGAGAATCCTTTATATGTGTAGTCTAGACAAAGCTCTGTGAGTATATGTGTTGGTAAGACTAAGAAGTGGGATGCAGGTCTTAGAATCTCTAAAAACTGAACAGACATCTTGGCACACTTTGTGGCAGAGAAAGCAAGAAATACCCACCTTTGTGCTGGGTTTCTTGTCTCCTAACTTAAGCATCCAGATAGTTATTTTGAGGGTACCTACACAGTTGGTATATGGAAAGCCTACCAAGAATGTGACAAAATATTCAGAGACAGCTGAGCATTCATGTCATTTCACAATACTATTTGAAATCCAGGAAGGCTTCCTGACTTCTTAGTTAGGTCCCAGGAACAAGTTGTACCAGAGAGGGAGGGAGAACGCCATCTATGAACATCAAATGTTAGATATGTCAGAAAGGTGCAGATTCTACCAAACACAAAACATTTCTTGGTAGTAGTCAATGATGTGCTGACTATATAAGTTTCTATTGTTTCCTTCACTCCTAGGTTTAGGCTCGTGACTACATTTGAGATTTAGATATCCAGGCTTCTTCAGGGCTCCGAAGCACACACAGGGTCTAGGTTTTAGAGTGTCTTCACAAGATTTTGCTACCTCCAGTCTTCAAAGAAAAGTAATGGTTCACAGTTTGTTATTCTCAGAGATTTTGCAAAGGCATCTGAACTTATTTTTACTTTATTACTTTTTTAATGTTTACTTATTTTTAAAAGAGAGAGAGAGAGAGCACCAGCGGGGCAGAGAGAGAGGGAGACATAGAAACTGAAGCAGACTCCAGGCTCTGGGCTGTCAGCACAGAGCCGGATGCAGGGGCTCGAACCCACGAACTGTGAGATCATAACCTGAGCCAAAGTCAGAGGCTTAACCGACTGAGCCACTCAGGTGTCCCAAGACATCTGAACTTAAAATACAAGTTTACTTTATCTCAAAAAAAGGGAGACCTGGTTAACACAAAGAACCAAGGTTTGTATAATTTTCATCAACAGATTTTCCATCATCTCCAACCAATTCAAGCCTAGAATACCGGTGCCGAATGAAGTTAAATTCTTCCCTCTCTGTCCTCTTGATGTAAAGACCAATTCTGAAGGCCCCCCCCTACAAATTCAAAATTCTGGTTCTGAGAATTCCAACAGTGCTCCAGCAGGAGCAGATCTCCGCAACTCTTGGATGATGGACACATCCCAGATACGCTGGCATCTCCCTGCTGTTACCAGATTTCTCTGGATCTCCCCTGGAAAACAAGAAAACGGAGATTTTTAGGAGAAAAGGGAAACAGTATACTCTCTTTCCCAGGAATCATAACAAGCAACGACCAAAGCTGAGGCGAAAAGAATAGTTCTCCAAAATGTATGAAGTGTGTGCATATCTGAACGCCATACCCCTTCTCAGCAAGACCCGGGATTTCCCAGAGTCCATTCATTCAGAGTTGAAATTTCTCTCAAGTTAAATATGGACGGGATCATTGGTCTGGGTTGATTCCGGTTCTATTCGTCAGCAGTGCAAGTGGGCACGAGAGAACCTGGCACAAGTGACAGTCCCGCAACGTTGTTCAAGCTCCTGACTACTCCCCGTGCCACGCCTGTGCAGTGATCCTGGAGCACTCGAAGATTCTCTGGGTTTGGGTAAGCTCTGGGGCACCCCCTGTGGACAGGATGCCAGGAGGTGTGGCTTCTGTTTCTGCAGAACGACGGGACGGAGCAGAGCGGAGGGTCTGCGGGAGCGAGGAGCGGTGGAAAAGCGAGGAGCCCGGGCGAACGAACGCTTAAAAGTCGGCGGGGCTGGAGAGACCCGGCTTGTCCGGGCGCGCCGGCGCTGCGGGAGCGGACGTGCCCGCAGCGTCTGAGCCCTGCGCCCGCCTCGAGAGCCGCCGCGCGGGGGGCGGGCTCCCCGCGCGCCGGCTCCGGAGCCGCGGTCCCATTGGCCCGGGGGCACGCCCGTCTCCGAGTGAGGCTTCGAAAGTTTCGTTGAAGGTGGAGAAGTGCGCGCCCGCCCGGGAGCCGGGGCTGCGCCTCCAGGGCGAGGCTGCACGGCGGCGGCGGTGGTGGCGGCGGCGGCGGCGGGCGGGGGGCGCGCTGGCATCCGGACAGCGTTTGGTTTTCATTTTATTTTTTTTTAAATTGAGGCCGTGGAGGAGGGAATTGGAGTCGGCCCCACTGGCTGTGTGCTTTCGTCTCGATTTCTGCCCACGCTCGCACCATTCCTCCTGGTGAGGGAGGGACTCGCACCGCCACCCCGCGGACCGATAACTCGAGCCCCGTGCAGGCGGGGATGGTTGTGCGCGCCTGGCCGCTCCCTCCCGGGTCTCTTCGGCCCGAAGCTGGGGGGCGCAGAGGCTGAGCCGCGTCGCCTTTCGGGGATCCGCCGCCAGAAGGTTCGGGACCGCCGGCAGTTACGAGAGCCCGGGCCAAAGGTCGCGGCGTGCGCAGGCGGCGGGGCCCCGGCAGCCGACGCACGTTGGCTTCAGAGGGGATTCTGCAAAGAAAGCTTCCCTTCGCCCCTGAGCGACGCCCCAGGAGCCAGACGGAACGACAGCCCCTTCTAGTCCCCTTTCCTCGCCGTGCCGCCTCCCCCGGGACCCTCCCGAAGTGCCCCCATCCAGGGCTCTGGCCCCGGCCACCCGCTGAAGAAGCCGCAGCCACCGGGGGATTGGGGGATTTCACACTTCATGGGCCGGCCGAGGGGGCGCCGGGCGCCGGGCGAGGGGGCTACCTAGAGCTTGGTTAGGGGCGGCCGAGCGCCGGGCGAGGCACTGCGGAGGGACCAGCGAAGGGTGGCGGAGAGACCTGATAGGGGCGACCGAGAGCCCGGGGAGGAGCGGTCAACAGCCCGGGGAACGCGCCCTCGGGGCGGACAGCGCGGCGGTCCTCTCCGAGGCGATGCCCGGGCGGCTGCGGGCAGCCGGCCGCCCGAGGTCCTAGGTGGGCATGGACCTGACGCCCCAGTCCTAGGGACCCTCGAACCTCGCCGCTCTGCTTGGACTCGCCGGACCAACGCAATGGCCTCGGAAGTAGTGTGCGGGCTCATCTTCAGGCTGCTGCTCCCCATCTGCCTGGCAGTAGGTGAGTGTGGTCCTCTAGCCGAGGTTACTTGAGGAGCGGGGGGGATGAAGGGGACTCCTGGGGAGGGGGCCAGGCTAAGGAGCAAACGAAGTTCAGGGCTCAGGGACTGGGGAAGTCAGCGCCAAGGTCCCGGTGCCGGCGGAGTCAGACGCTTGCTGCTGTGTGGAGTGCCATAGCAGGGGACTCTCTTCCCGCGCTGGGGCGCAAGATCGGGGTCTCGCTTAGTGACGTGCAAGGGTCCTGGCGGCCAGGTTCCGCATGTGTTGGAAACTGTGCTGAATTTAGTTACACGTGGAATTTGTTTCGTGGAGTATTGCCTTGTGCATAAAGGATGCAAATTTAGCTGGAAGGCGTTGTAAACCGTCTTCCCAGATACAGTGCAGGATCCTACCAGGGTCCCCTCAGCCCCCTGTCCCCAGACGCACAGCACATGGTGCATGCAGAAGGTGTGGACGCCATCTCGCCCCCACTCTACAGCCCAACAACAGTGACGGAAGAAGTGAAGGACTCCGGTCGTTCTGAAAAGAAAAGGAGGAGGAAGGTATAGGGAAACAATGTCCTGAGCTTGCTTACTTTCTTTTATTCCACCAAAGTCCCTCTAACAAAAGCGCTGGATGCTGGGGTCCTATGGAGGACCAAGTCCCAGTTCCGCCCTCCAGACACCCACCCTAACAGATCTTTAAAGGGTCAGAGAGCCAGACTGGGGCTCCCTGGGACGGGGGAGGGTTAAGGGAAGGCCAGAAGTGAGCCTCTTCCACTCCCAGTAAAGGATCTCACTATTTCTACAGGGCCTGCTGGGTATTAAAAGCAACTGGGTGTCAGGTCTAAAGACTGGCAGCCTGCTTGGAGAGTTTCTGCGTTTCTCCTCTAATAGAAGGTGCCTGTTTCGCTGAATCCCACTTCTAGGAATGACTGACAGCATCGAACTTTTCACTTCCCCCACCAGAGCTAGAAAACAGAGCACCTTTTACCAAGTAGCAGTTGCATTTACAAAGAAAACGTGGCCTTCGGAGAAAAGACCAGCTTTTTGCAGATTGCTAGAGGTTGAGGACTCAAGATCACACCTGTGCTGAGGGTTTTATTTGTGTGAGCAATCGACAGGGGGGCTCTAGAGTGTTTCGAGGGGGTCAATCCCAGCTACCTGGGAGGATTTTGTAGTGCTAGAAACTCCACGGAAAAACCAAAGAAAGCTTTCAGGTGGAAATAGTCTGCAGCAGAGATGCAAAATCCTTGAGCAGCTGGAGGGGTCTGCATGCGTGTGCTCACCTGCCTTTGCCATTTATTTGAGTTTCAAGGCAGGACCATTTTTCAGGGATCTTGGTCCTTAATAACCAATAACCAAGCATGGAGAGGAGGAGCCCAGCATCCACGAAGTTGATGTGGACCTCTCTCCACCAGTTTGCTTAAGTTTGAAAAGGGAAAAGACTTTGGGAGAGTGATTTTGGGGAAAACAGCACCAGGCTACGTCTGGTGCCTTACATACATATAGGCTCTGGGCATCTTCTGTGTATCTGTAGCGCCTGGCACCGTGCCTGGCACGTTTACTGTTTGCCTAGTGGAAGCCAGTGCCTGAGTTAAACAAGGGGCTTTCAGTATGAGGGTTGATTTGTGGTTGTCCTTGCAGACTGGGCAGGAGGCCTGGGGAGTGGTCAGAGGGTCAAAAGGCAGGCTCTTCCTCTCTCCACAGCTCACCCCCCCCACTTCTTCCCGCACCCCAGCTTCTTTCCCTCTCAGCCTCTCCTCAGGGTAGCAGCTCCTCCTGGAGTTCTGCAGGTGGTTACCTGCCGCGAGCTCAGGCCACTCTTGCCTGAGTGATGTGACAGCAGGGATTGTCCGCCCTTTGCCACCCACCTCGCTCTGGGCTTCGGCCCTTGCAGAACCTAGCTCGCCAGCCCGGAATGTTCCGCGGCTGCTGGGGCCGTGTCCTTTCGATAATCCGGGGGTCTACACCGCAAAGCCCATCAGAGAGACTGTTGAGCTCCTCCCTGCAGAGGGAAAAGGGCGCGCGGCACGCCCACCTCCCGCGCCCCGAGGCTCCAGCCGGCAACTCCAGAGCTGCGCGGAGGCTCCCGGGGTGCAGGGCAGAGCGGGGAGCGCTGCCCGCCGGCCCAGTCCGGCAGGACCCCCGCCCTCCGGCTTGTTCCTCTGCGCCGCGTGGGCCCCGCTCAGTGGCCGGCTCGCGGGACCGGACCTTCCTGGAAGGAGAGCTGCTGCTTCCAGGAACTCAGACGCTAACCCCGGCCCCCCCGCCCCAAGGCCTGCTCCCCAACTCCCGGGAAAGCCGGCTCGGCCCTGTGATCCCGGGCCACCTTCCCTTTCCCGCTCTCTTTCTGAATTACCGTGGGTCTTCTGGGCTAACCGAAGGGAGGCTAGCCTGTGCGCCTGTGGGGGCGGGAGGGGGGCGGTAGAGGCCCCCAGCTGGGTCTGAGCCTGTTGCCTACCCCACCCTCGTGGAAAGCCCACCTAAGGGAAGGTGAAGGAGGTACCAGGACCTGGGACCTCGCCCCCGCCTGCAAGAGAGCAAGAGCCCCTTGGGAGGACCTGAGGGCCTATTCCCTGAGGACCCCCTCACCCGTTGGCTTAAGAAAGACAACCACTTCCAGCGAGGAGATGCCTTCTAATCATTGCACTTGCAGGGACAAAAGGGGGCTGGGTAGGTGTCACCTGATTTGGGCATTCAATTCTAAACAAGAAGTGGATCTTTTTCAAGGTTATTGGAGGGTTTTCAGGTCTGCTTGCTCCCAAGGTGCTACTAAATCAAATATTCAGGTTTCCCTAATATCCTGGTCACGGAGAGTGCAATGATCTGTTTGCCATTAGAATCGATTTTTGCATTTTAGACATCTATTTTTGTATCTGGACAAGGCAGCCTTCAAAGCCAGGCCTTTGCAGAAGCTTGTGTATTTTTTTTCTTTTTTTTTTAATTCTCTAACATTGATGTTGAACTTTTTCTGCACGGATATGCTGTAGCCTTTGGGCCTAATGATAGATGCTAAAATTAAGTGCCATTGTGTTTAAACTGATGCTTGAGGTTTTTCTTTTTTTCCTATAGAAAGAAGTTTACAGAGAAGTGGTAAGTGATATCAGACCTCTTTTATGTAGGTCTTGTGTGGCTCTTGAGTGTTAAGAGCAAAACAAAAACTGTAGTTTAATATGAAATAATATAAATGTTGCTTACCTTCAAAATGAACATCCAGTGATAGACTTTCCCACATCGATAGAAACTGAAAATTTTAAAGATCTCCACAATTACTTATCATTACTTGAGTGGCCATTCTGATTTTTTCTTAAAAATAATAAGTGAAAGGGGTGCCTGGCCCAGGTCACGATCTCACCAGTCAGTGAGTTCCAGCCGCACGTCATTGGGCTCTGTGCTGACAGCTCAGAGTGTGGAGCCTGCTTCAAATTCTGTAAATCCCTCTCTCTCTGCCTCTTTCCCACTCTCTCTCTCTCTCTCTCTCTCTCTCTCACTCTCTCCCTCAAAAATGAATAAACGTTAAAAAATTAAATAATACATGGAAGAAAAAAACAGACAAAACCTTCTGTAATAGTATGAAATCGTTAATAATTATAATAATATCTGGTCATTGTTGAGTACTTTAGACATATTTTTATACTTCTTTTAACATGATTGTACTGTCCCACCCATCTTAAAGTATATGATTTGAGTCTATTCCTGGGTCAGATCTGGATTTGTACATTTTAATTCACATGCATCTGACCCATTCATTCCATTTTGCCTAGTGTTGCTTGGAGTTTCCTAATGTCTTGCCTAGAAGAGCCAACTTAACCATTGTCAGGGCAGTGGTCCAGGTGCCGCAAGGCCACAGTGGCCTCATACCTTGTGCTTCCCCTAAGTGAAGTGACTGGAGCTTAGGAAAGAACAGAGCAGAACAGCAGACAAATAGAATCAACCACCCAACTAGTGCTCTGAGAAAAAAAAATCACACTTGGGTAATTGTGCAAATCCCGGAATAATTTCTGAAATTCCCTTTAGAGATAGTTGGATTAACATTAGAGCAAAAACATGGAGTCACTCTTGAAATATGTGTGGGTAGGGCTATCTAAATACAATTTTTTTTCTCCACGGCATCATATGTTTCTCCCTGTGTGGTACGTGCCATGTGGGAAGTCACACACACACACCCCAAGAATTCTAGATGATGCCTGGTCAGAGGTCTCCGCTTTGCACTGCTATAGCTCTCGGTGGTAGGAGGTTTTGGCTGCTGAAGGATACATTCACAGTGTTGAAAGTTACTTTCTTTTCCCGTTACACCTTCTCAGCCTTATCTAGGTAGATAGTATTTATTACTTTCAGAAAGGAGAAAAGTTAATCGTGGAAAGGGTTGGAAATACATACAAAATAAAATATTTTGTAAGCACAAGCGGACATGGTCATTTTGTTACAGGAGTCGTGGAAGCTGGAACTATGTGTCCAGCCTGTGGTTTATTATCAGTGTGTCTGTTGCCTTACAGGCAGTATATGCTTGTTCATAGAGATAAGCAGGATGCTTCGGACTTCACCTTTGGGGGCAGAGGTGTTGTGACTTGGCAATTTCAGAGATCTCCGTTCAGGTCCCAGCTCTGCCCTTTACCGTATGGTCATAGAGTTGTTTTTTCCTTGTTTCTCTTCCTGCAAAAGGGAGTTATTAATGCCTCCTTCCTTGGGTAGTTGTGAGATTGTGGGCACTGCACACCTTGTGTAATGTCTGGCACTCTGCAGGGGCTCAACATGGGAGGTATTATTCTTGCATTTATGTAGATGAGCAGAAGAGCAGTGATGCTTGAGGAACGGCTCAGTAGCAATTAAAACTACCAGCTAGTGACCTGGGTCATAAGGATACTGATAAGAGTAGGTAGGATTCATAAGAAAGCAAGTCTGTACCTTCCTACAGCCAAATTACTCCATTGAAAGTTGGTGTGTGTGTTGTAGGAGAATTTTTAATTATCGGGAGTTTTCACACCAGTTTTACTCATCATACTCATGGACAGTTGTGTTCTTCTGGTTAAATATGTTCTCCTTAGAATTGTGCTGACAGTGCTTACTTTTGCCTTTCTGATGCCACACCATTATTTTCATCATCTTTATTGAATATGATTTCATTTATTTATTTTTATATGGGCATCTTCCTTTTAGACCCTCTGCTACTTTAATCGTATATGAGTTGCACAGTAACAGTATATACTGTTATAACTTTTCTATTCGGGAGAACTTAGAAGAGTGTAGGCACACCTGGATATTTAAGAGCAGTTGATTAAGAACTATATAATGATACAACGTATATAACGTAAAACATTAAATTTTGTAACATTTTTAGATTTACACAATTGTTTTTGAGGATACGGAATCAGGTAGACAAAATAAAACAAGTGTTCCATTGAACGGAGGCTAAACACAAAGCTGTATCGGGAAACACTTCCAAGTATTTGGCTGTAAGAGATAAGCGTATATGAGGCTTATCGCATTCACCAGACCCTCCACTTGGGCCTTTCAGACCCATCAGGACATGGCAGGATCAAGGATGATACCTACTAAGTATCTGTGGAGAGAGCACATCAGACCTTTTTAACAATTTCATAATTGTGAACTATCCCATAATTATCTAACAGGCATGGAGCATTTAGCTAAATCACTTTTAAAACTTGAGTATAATATAAACTTTTGCATATTTTTCTATATATTGGTAGATTTTTAAAAACTATAATAGTAATTTAAAATGTGGTTCAAGTTTCCTGCAGAATATACATTTTTTTTTTGTTTGAAGTTTTCTGATTGCTATTTTTGAATTCTCCATTCAAAATATACTGGTAGGCACAGTTCTGCACTCAGCTAGGATATTGTGGGTGGACATATTTAAACTTTTTGCTATGTGTGTTTCAAATACTTGATATATTTTATTAAAAAAATAGTGGATCTGCTCTATCTGTGTGATTAGTTCTGGCTTTCTGTGGCAATTCCACTAGTCCTCTGGGGGTGAAGGTGTTGCTGAGACTTTATCTAGTCTCTCTTTTTATTTTTATTTTATGTTTATTTGCCAGTTTTATTGAGAAATAACTGACCCACATCCCTGTGTAAATATAAGGCGCATTGCATGAAGGTGTGATTTACGTACATGGTAAAATGATCCCCACAGTAGGCTCAACTAACATCCACCTTCTCAATAGATACCGTATAAAGAGAAGAAAGAAGAAAAGAAGAAAGGAGAAAGATTCTTGTGATGAGAACTCTTAGGATTTCTTCTCTTAACAACTTTGCTGTGTCTCACACAGCAGGGATAGCCGTAGTCATGTTGTCCATTACATCCTTAGTACTTGTACATCTTATTATTGAAAGGTTGTATCTTTTGGCCAACTTCCTCCAGTTCCCCTACCTCTCTCACTCTCCACATTTTTTAAAAAAGATTTCACACATAAATGAAACGATACAGTGTTTGTTTTGTGTTTCTCTGTCTGACTGACTTCACTTGGCATAATGCCCTCGAGGTCCATCCATAATGTTGCAAGTAGTATGATTTCCTCATTTTCGATGGCTGAATAGTATTCCAGTGTGTGTGTGTGTGTGTGTGTGTGTGTGTGTGTGTGTGTGTGTTTCCATATCCATTCACAGACACTGAGGTGGTTTCCGTGTCTTGGCTGTTGTAAATAAAGCTGCTGTAAACATGGGAATGCAGATACCTTTCTGAGTTAGTGTTTTCATTATCATTGGATATATTCCCAGAAGTGGAATTGCT
This sequence comes from Felis catus, assembly GCF_018350175.1. NCBI lineage: Eukaryota > Metazoa > Chordata > Mammalia > Carnivora > Felidae > Felis > Felis catus. Next base: position 33,442,855 of record NC_058379.1, on the reverse strand, counting down.
GGATGATATAGTAGTTCTGCTTTTCATTTTTTTGAGGACCCTTCATGCTGTTTTCCAGAGTGGCCGCACCATTTTACAATCCCACCAGCAGTCACAAGGTTCTCTTGTCTTCACATTCACACCACTATTTGTTAGCTCTTGTCTTCTTGTTGATGGGATGATATTTCACTGTAGTTTTAATTTGCACTCCCTAATGATTAGTGATGTTGAGCATCTTTTCATGTGCCTGTTGGCCTCTTGTATATCCTTTTTAGAAAGATGTCTATCCGGGTATTTGCCCATTTTTTAATTGGTTTTTTTTTTTTTTTGTCTTTTGCTATTGGATTACAGGGGTTCTTTATCAGATATGTGGTTTGCAAATATTTTTCCAATTGCATAGGCTGTCATTCCACTTTTTTGTTTTGTTTTGTTTTCTGTGCAGAAGCTTTTTAGTTTGATGTAGTCCCACATGTTTATTTTTTATTTTATTCTTCATGCTTTTGGTGTCATATCCAAAAATTCATTACCAAGTCTCATGTGAAGGAGCTCTGTTCGGACGTTTTCTCCTAGAAGTTTTGTGGCTTCAGGTCTTGCGTTTTAGTCTTTAGTCATTTTGAGTTAATTTCCTTGAGTGGTATAAAATATGGGTTCAGTTTCATTCTTTAATATGTGGCTGTCCAGTTTTTCTATAGAACCATTTGTTGAAGGGACTGTATTTTCTCCATTGGGTATTCTTGGCTCCCTTATCAAATATTAGTTGACTCTATGTGTTTGGGATTATATTTGGGCTCTTCATTCTGTTCCATTCATCTATTTGTCTGTTTTTATGTCAATACAATGCTGTTTTGATGACTAGAGCTTTATAGTATAATTTGAAATCAGGAAGTGTGATGCCTCCTGCTTTGTTCTTCTTTCTCAGGATTTCTTTGGCTAGTCAGGGTCTTTTGTGGTTCTATATAAACTTTAGGAGTGTTTTATCTACTTCTGTTAAAAATGCCATTCGAATCTTGATAAGGATTGCATTGAATCTATAGATGGCTTTGGTGGTATTGCCATTTTAACAGTATTAAGCCTTCCAGTCCAGGGATATGGGAAACCATTCCATTTATTTATATCTTCTTTGATTTCTTTCATCAATATCTTACAGTTTTCAGCATAGAAATCTTTCACCTCCTTAGTATTTTATTGTTAAATTTCTTCCTAAGTATTTTATTGTTTTTGATGCCATTGGAAATGGAATCTGTTTCTTTATTTCTTTTTTGAAAACTTCATCATTAGTGCATTAACTACTCTCTTAAGGAGTTATTTATCCTGTTACCCAAACTCAGGTGGATTCTCCTGTAAGTATTTTTTCCCAACTCTGAACTCTCCAGTTCACTCCCCCGCTCCTCCCTGCCTTTTGACTTGGTTTGGTCAACACCAGGCTTCTTATCTTCCCCCTACAGCCATCTCTGGTGAGCTCGGTGCAAGCTTCCCCTCCTCTCCTTGACCTGCACATTTACAAAGGCTGTTCGTGCCATTGACCCTCAGGTGCAGGTGCTTTACAAATCAAGTATCTCATTCACAGATGCTCTTCTAGGTTTGTCTTTGCTCTTTCACCTCAGTCAACAGAAGGGTTGCCTTGGATTCACATCCCATGTGTTCTGCAGTGCTGGAGAACCTCCAGTCGCCATCTTGGCCTCTTGGCTTCATTCAGTCCTTGTCATGTGCTGAGCCAGGTGTGACTTCCCCCTTTTCAAAGCCCTCCAGAATTGATTCTGTAGTATTTGGGGCTTTTGTCAGCATCACTGACATTCCAGCCTCACCCAAGTCAAATCAGGCAAACCAGCGTTGCCATTCTACCTTCCATACCGTACGGGCTTGGTCATCAGCCCAGGAAGTTTGTATTCCTCTCCTGGGAGCAAGTAGATTCTTTTCTCCAGTTGATAGATGACTCTTTCAGCAAGTTTAAAGCAAATACAATTCAATTCTTCCCAAGTCCTTTTTTACTTATAGGTTTCCCAGGGTAGTGAGGCTTACATAAGATAAACTTTATATCTCTCACATGATAGTCAAGATGTGGGTGATCCAAAGCTGGTATATTAACTATTCTCTGTGATGTTGCCAGGGGAAGCCACCATTGCTCTGCTACGTTGCAGGCGTTGCATTCATCCCTGTGGTTCAAGATAGCCTGTTCCCATGTTAACGTCAAGCTGAGGGATGGAAGTAAACAGAGAAGGGACACTTTCTCACCCTCTAAGGACACAGCCTGGAAGTTGCATGAATCACTTATGTTCTCGTCCTGTTAGCTTGAGTTTAATAATATCATTTACCTACCTAACTGCAGGGAAATCTGGGAAATCCATCTTTATTTTGGCTGGTAATGAGTTCAACTAAAAATGGGGGAGGATGGTTCTGTTACAGTGATAGACAACGAGAGAATGAATATCAGCATACAAATATAAGTCTATGCCTCCTGTAGGTGAAGGTAATTTAATGTGCTTTGCAGATGCTGATTTTCTTACCAACCGTCTCCACTTTGCTTCCAGGCCTATAACTAGACTCAGGTACCAGCAGGCTCCTAAAGGTAAGGTACAATGTGTGATCCATGAGAATCCAAAAGAACTGAGTTTTCTAATTTATAGAGATGGAAATTTGAGGAAGATGTGTAGGAATTGGTGTTAAGGGTATGGGATAATGTAAAGAAGAAACATAAGGTTGGACCTGGCCAAATTTATTGGTGTGGAACCACTAAGAAAAAATTCTGGATTCACTGTTGTTACTCTAGAAAGGGCTATGATTGGTTGGTTGGTTGGTTGGTTGGTTGGCTGGAGCATGGACAAAAAGGTGACCTACACTAAAAGAAGTTGTAATGCCAGATCTGTTTTAGTAAACTATAGAGGAAGAGATCCAAAGGCTTAGGGAGATTGGAGCAATAGAGTGAATTTACCATGGAAGACCAGTGCACCCACCTGGTCCAGAGGACACATGTTTCTCCACAACTGAGAAATAAAGTTGTGAGGAGACCCTCAAAATTCTTGAAGAACTCTGTGGTTGCTCTTCTCTATAGTACAATACAGTGGAAACTGCTGCCACTAACTGGGGATCCTTAGATACCGTGGGGATATTTGGGTTCCAGGCACCAAGTGGCCCACTTGATTGCCAAAGCCAAGATGGGTGTGGTTATCGTAATGGACAGTGGAGTCAAAGCAGTAATCAGAGTAGTCTGACTTGAGGAGACCTTTGCCTTTGGCTCACCGTTCGTGGTGTTCCTAGAAGTTGAATTCTGACTTGGTCTGTATACATGGGAAGAGTTCTAGGTGAAGTGAACTGAAGTCTGACTTGAATCACCAACCCAGAGTCTTGGCCCCTCAGTCAGTTGCCAGGCTTGAGCTAGTTCACAGACTCAGAACCTGAGTGAAGAGCTTGTGAGGAACAGAATTATCTTTGCTTAGAAATGGCTCAAAGGGCTCTCTTTCAACTAGAACAAAGACTCTACTTGCTACCAGGACAAGAATACAGACTTTCTGGGCTGATGGCCAAGCTCCATATTGGAGGTAGAATGACAACACTGGTTTGCCTGATTTGACTGAGGTGAGGCTGGAATGTGCTGTGCTGAGAAAAGCCCTAAGTACTCTGCTCTCAGGGTAGCAGGCTAGGTCCCCTTGATGAAGGACCCTCTACACTACCAACTACACTTGCATTTCGCTTTTCCCCTTGTATTTCTTTGGGTAGCGAGTGTCTTTATTTAAAGCGTAAATATTTGTGGAAAGATAAGATGACTATTTTGTCATCCACATGTTAGTATAAGTTAGTTCAAATAGCTTATTTTCCCTTTTTCACTTTGTGATGGAATGGACACTTTAACTGAATGGGGAGGCGTAATTATTAAATAGTGGGTGTAGGTATGGTCTAGATTCCAGAGATATTTTTTTCAAGGAGCCATGATACCATGGGTCACTTAGGGCTTACCAAAGTATGCCAATAACAAACGGAGCACATTTTTCCTAGGTCTAGCCCTATACACAAGAGACAGAACACAAAAAATCCTTCCTCTCCTCTCTTTATTTGTATTACATGGTTTCAGACATCCAAGGAGAACCTGTTGTGATTAAGTACAGCCCTAAAGTCTTGTTGTTTAGGTACAGATCTTGGCCTGTTGTACAGGCTGTGTGACCTTAATCAAGTTGTCTAACCTCTCTGTTCTTCAATTATTTCATCCATAAAATGAGTTGATAATAATAGTACTTAGCTCAGAGGATTGTTGCAAGGCTTAGATGATAGTGCTCATAAAGTGCTTGATGCAGTGCCTGCCACACAGTAAATATTCAATAAATCTTAGATCTGATGATTAGTTCCAGACTCAGAAATTAGGCATTGCTATTAGCCAAAGGCTGATTTGAGGACCTGCTCATCAGGAACAACATACTTTCAAATGGGCAGATGCTTTGGGGTTCTAACCAACTTCCAGGGGAGCTTTGGAATGAGACCTGTTGTAAATTGAAAACTGCCTTTCTTGGGGCACCTGGGTGGCTCAGTCGGTTAAGCATCCGACTTTGGCTCAGGTCATGATCTGCTCTTTGTGGGTTCAGGTCCCGCGTCGGGCTCTGTGCTGACAGCTTGGAGCCTGGAGCCTGCTTCGGATTCTGCGTCTCCCTCTCTCTCTCTGCCCCTCCCATGCTCACACTCTGCCTCTCAAAAATAAATAAACAAAAGAAAAAAGAAAACTGTCTGTCTGGACCCCCTCCTGCCCCCGTCACCTATGCTGGAAGCCTCTGCACCACTGTTTATTGCTACCGCTGGAACAATGTGACATTCGTGTCTTTCCTCTAATTCCCCTTCCCAGGCAGAGTGAGTTGTTCCCTCTGTGTTCACCTGGCACTTGGTTCATATCATCACAGAGTTTTGTACTTCGTTATATGATTGCTGTCTTCCCTCCCATGTGTCTGCAAGTTCAGGGACCTCACGTAATCCTTCTAGATATCCTCAGCACTCACTTACTGCCTAACAAGTAGTAGATATTTAAAAATATATATCTTATTTGAATTATAGGTTTCTTTGTCCCGTCATTATACTTCAGCTGCCTAGCAAAGGCTATAACATCCCGTGAATACTGAAGCAATATTTGCCAATTGAATAAATAAGGAATTCATAGGCTAAACATTTTTCTCTTGAAGGTCTCAGAAGTTAGAAAATCCAGTTAGGTCTAGCATCTTATAGCTATTGGTTTCTCCGTATTTGACAAGAACATTCCTAACAGTCTAATTTATACGCGCCACAGCTTTTAAACTGTGAATTTTATCAACATGTGGATGAATAAATGGTACTTGCTCTGTAGCGAAGAGGGAAGGAAAAACACGTTGACGGTGGTAAAGCTTGACCGGAATGTCATCCTTGAAGTGCATATTATTTTTGAAAATGTTTTCAGCTCTCTTGGAACCACACAAATCGATCTGTTTTCTGTGGTGGCCAAATCCACTAGGTCAGCAGTTCTGGCCACAGGTGCAGGAAGGAGGAAGAGTGTAGAACCTTAACAAGCTGGTAATTTTGAAGCAGAGCTCCATGGACATGAATTATAGATCTGTGCAGCTTTGAGTGGTTCCTGCTCCTGCCATTTTCTTTGTTCTTCTGTGTTCCCCAGACTGTACCTGCCTGCAGCATTCGCTCTGGCGTCCCCTCAGGAACACGTGCCCCTGCTGGAGAATCTAGGCTGCGAGTGTTCTGGAAAGGGCCCTGGTCTGAAAGCCTAACGACCAAGTCTCAACCCTATTAATAAAGAGGTTTGTGACTTTGCCAAGTCGCAGAAACTCTCTATTCCTCAATTACATCATCTAGCGTATGAGGTGTTCAAGAATGAGAAATATTTTCATAGATTCTCAGAGTAATATTTGTGCACATAATTCTTCTCGTTATTAGAAGAGATGACTGTAAAGCATTGCTTTTTAACCGGCCCAGCAGAATTTTTACATCTAACTTGTTCTCGGCTCTTAATAACCATCGTACATAAATCGTTTCACACTTTGACCTCAAAGAACTATTAGGAAAGGAAAGGGAAATAATTTTGTATCACTTTAGGTACTTGAGGGTTTTTCACAATGGTTGGTATGAAGGAGAGTTTAGGTTTTGTAATCCTAACATTTCAGTGACTCTCCCTCACTTGCCCTCGACACAGAATCACGCACACATCATCATTGGTGATGGTAATAACAAGAACCACAAAATGTGCGGTCAGATCTGGTTTAGAATTGGCCGTGTGTAGCTTTGCGTAACAAAGGAATTTTACCACCCATCACTTATGGTCAGACATGTGCCTATAAGGAAAACCAAAATACACAGTTATTAATGGAAGCTAAACGAAAGTGTAGAGACATAGAATTATGGAAACAAAATTTGAATCAGGAAAAGATGTTGAGCAAAATACGAAATTTATCACAAAACGTAGCATTTCAGTGACATTGTAGACCTTACGAGATTTTAGCTGGATGGTTCTGTTATCCAACAAAGGACACAGGAGAGGCACAAAACTACAGGTGTGTGTAGGTAAGAGTCCAAGCCTGGTGTGGGGAACTGGGGGCTCCCCCATTCTGGTGTTTCTCTCTCTTGGCTTCAGGGATAGCTGTGGGGGTGTGAGCTTCCTGTGGTTCAAAGCCTCTACCCACTCCTCCTCTTTTCAGTCTTTTTTAAATTTAAGGTTTTAAAAGCCTTTTAATTTTGCCCAGCCAGGCAAATCCTGACTCTTGTTGGCCTTGGGGCCTGAAGTCACTGCAGCTGATAAGCACTGAGGCATTTCCAGCTAGAGCCAGGCTTGATATTCCCCTGCCAGACCGAATTGCTGTAGCACACAGCCTCTGGTGGGTCATCTTCAGGCAGGAGAGAGGGTGAAAGGTCAGGTTACAAGGCAATGGGAAGAGGGATAGTCATAAAATGGGGGTTGTTTCCGGGGAGCCAGTATTTTCCGGAAACCTCCAGCTCCCTAGACTTTATCGTTAACAACCACAAACCTCTTTAACAATAATTTCCAAAGCATCATCATTCTTGCTGCCGCATTGCCTTACAGGCATGCTGTATGCTGACCCACGGTGGCATAGTCTAACAACCCCTACCTCATTTCACACTTTGGGCTACGTTCAAACATGAAAACCACTCTTGGCATGCACAATCTCCTACCGTAGAGGTTAATTAAAAGGGATGTGATATAGGCCCCAAAGGCGTTTGTTGAATTGGATATCAAAATATTTTGAGCAATCATCTTTAGAGTCAGTGTTACCATCCAAAGGTATTATCTTATCCTTATGACATTGATCTGTTATCTGTTCCAATAGTCAGATTTGCATATCAGATCTGGTCCCTACATTTACATTTTAAATGTAGTGCTGGTCTACCACAGGGGGAGCAGTGTGCTAGTCATATTCAGTTAAATCATCTCTGCAGTACGAGCCCCGCTACAATCATATTTCATAAATATGAATATGTATATAATGCAATTCTCTTAAAAAGAACATACTTAAAATTGTCATTTTAATAGTCCTTGGTAACTTTGTTTCCTTCATTATTTTTTATTATCTTCTGATTTCCACTAATTTTTTTTTGGCCCTTCTCCTGTTATACATTTCCCAGAATGCACTCAAATAATATAGTAATCCAAGACTGTTTCATAATGTGCCCAGTCTCCCTATCTTAAAATAGCACTGGCTTTTGTTTATTCCAATGTCAAAGAAAACTCATGGTGGGTTTTTTTTTTTTTTTTTTTTTTTTTTTTTTTTTTTTTTTTTTGCTGATTCACCTCTATCACTTTTGACTTTATTGCTTTCTAGGTTTCTTTTTTGGCAAATGCCCAAGAGGAGTTTGACAGTTTCTTAAAATCTTATTTTTCAGTTCTCAGAATATTACCTTTTCGACTTTCCCACCGGTGTATTCCTGGCTCAATTAATGGCACTTCATTTCAATTCCCAATGAGAACATAAGGAAAGATTTTTTTTTTTAAGTCACCCATATTCTTTTTTCTCCTTAAAAATTAAACAACATGGAGGGACACATATAAGAGAGGCTTAAGGGTGATCTGTGGTGTGGATAGCTCAGTGCTGACCCCAGGCTGTAGTCCTCTCTTGTTCCCTGTGTGTGTCCCCTACTATGTGCAGTAGCAGGGGGCTGGGCTCCTAGGGCTCCTGTTTCTGTGGTGGCAGTAAGCTGTTAGGTGTTCGTTAAAGGCCTTTGTCATGGATATACTCATTGTTGTGTGTGTGTTTCAAGCAAAACTAATTAAATTGCAGTTTTTTCATGACTATGCCCATCATTGAGCACCACAGCTCGTCTTCTTGATATCGTTCCTCCACGAGTCCAGAACAAACATGTTTTCTTTTGTTTTCACCATTTTCTCTCTAGAGTGTCCTAGATATCCGTGGCTACGTAAATACAAAGTATAATCGTCTCTCAGCAAGTAGAGTTCTAAAGTTTAGAGACTGTCAGAGGTACAGGGTTTCCACTTAGAGCTACTCCGAGGCAAAAATGGAACATGCCCGAACAAGCTCCATGCCTTCCCTCTGAGCTTTTCTGCCTCCAGTGGTAACTACTTCCTCACCTTCTCTTCTCTCCCTTCCTGCATGGGCTTCCAGGACTTTTCCAGCAAGGTGACAGGTGAGGGAAGAACACGGGCTTTGGGGTTAATCAGACAAGGTTTCAAATTTTTGCCTAACTGCTCATTAGTGGTAAGATGGAGATGAGTTGAAGTTGTATAGCTTCTCTGAGCCTCAGTTTCCCAGCCTGAAGAATAGCAGAAATCCCACGTATTTCAAAAATAATAGTAAGAAATAAAGGAAAGGATGTAAGTCAGGTGCCTAGTACGGTGCAGACACATGAAGGGCTAACCGAATTTTCTGGTTAACTTTTCTCTTCCTTTTTCTTCCTCGTGCCTGGGGTCTCTGTCTTCTGAACACTGTACCCTGAATGTGGCCTTGGCTCCTCGGCTTCAGAGCCTTGTGGATTGGTAAGGCTTCAAGGGAATGTGGTTGCCTCCCAGGGGTACCTGGTGTCAACTAGACAAAAAGCTGTGGCCAAAAAGAGGGCAGTTCTGACGATAGGAATTCAGTGACTAATGAGGCTAAAAGAAGGCCATTTCTGTTTCCAACCGTGGTGATAAAGTGCGTTTTCTGTGGAGCTCATGGTGACTTAAATTCAGTTATAATTCTTTACAGTGGTCACTTAGTCAAATATGCAAAGGGTAGGAACTAAGGTGGATCCACCTTAAATGATGGTAGATGTGGGTGAAGGTTACCCAACGGTGATGCGTCTCAGGTTTGCTGTGTTAAGGCGGTGGTGATACAATATGCAATAAATAAAACTTAGTTCCAACTCATAACATATCAGGGCCGTATAATACTTGAGTTGTATTTCTTGATTTTTTAATTGTTATTTCAGACACTGAACTTAATAGCCATGAAACGTGTTATGTTTTGAGTTTTGGATATCTTGTTTTCCCTAATTGTAATTCTTGTGATACTGAAATTTAGTGAACATATTCCCACTTGGGGTTTAAATGCTAACAGGTAATTTCATAAAAATCTGACTGGAGTTGAATAATTTCCTTTGCCTTTACAGCCTGGTTCCGATTGAGTCTGTTGGGTGTCGAATTAATCTTCCAAGAGTTTCTTTTTTTCTTTTTTTTTTTTTTAAGTTTGTTTACCTTGAGAGAAACAAGGGAGCAAGTGAGGGAGGGGCAGAGAGAGAGGATGAGAGGGAATCAATCCCAGCAGGCTCTGTGCTGTCAGCCGATATGGGGTTCCATCTCATGAACCCTGAGATCGTAACCTGAGCAGAAATCAAGAGTCGGACACTTAACCAACTGAGCCACCCAGGCGCCCCACAAGAGTATTTTTTAAAGGATTCCTTTAAGGATGGCTTATTTAAGTTGGATAGATTTAATAATTACAGTTTTCTGATTTAAACATTTGTTAGCAATTATTGAAAAATGAATGATTTTATCATAGTTGTTAGGTGAGCCGAATATTGAGAATTCTGTAAGGGTATCAAAGACTATCATGTTTTGCACAATTTAAAAAAAAAAGAGAAAGAAAAACTTCAAAGACATAATATAAATGTGATTCTCTGTGCTTAGCTATAATATAGAAATTAAAAGTTTTTGTAATAAGTAAAAGACATTAAGCAGAGTAAATGAATATTTGTCGGTGTTAAATTACTTATTTAATCTTACATAATCTTATGTTCTGACGATATTTTAAATAAGATCAGGGTGTCAAGAATTTTAATAACATCAGAACTCCCGCTAAAAAGACATTTTCGTTATGTGTCACATGGATTTCTAGTATGTGGGGGCAGCCGGCTATGCTATTTTAACTCAGCTCCCAATACAGTCAGACTGAGTTATATGACATTTTAATGCAATTGGCCAAAGGTTGAAGCTACATTTGAATTTCTACTAGGTATCTTATGCAACCTTATCGAGAATTCCGAGTGGAGCTTGTAGGCATGCTACAAGTAGGTAGGATTCTGTTAACTTCCAGGAAGAGATGTTAAGGGGTCATAAGCCTCCTCACAGATCTCCTGTGATGTATTAAAATCCATGGAAGCACACCTGTCAGAATGGCTAAAATCAACAACACAAGAAACAACAGGTGTTGGTGGGAATGCACACTGGTGTAGCCACTGTGGAGAACAGTATGGAGGTGCCTCAAAAAGTTTAAAGAGAACTACCTTATGATCTAGCAACCACACTAGTAGGTATTTACTCAAAGAATACGAGAATACTAATTGAAAAGGATACATGCACTTGTATGTTTATAACAGCATTATTCACCATAGCTAAGATATGGAAGCAGCCCAAGCGCCCATGGTTGGATAACGAAGACGTCACGCACGCGCGCGCACACACACACAAACACACACACACACACACACACTGGAATATTGCTCAGCTATAAAAAAGAATGAAATCTTGCCATCTGCAATGATGTGGATGGAACTAGAGAGTTTTACGCTAAGCAAAATAAATCAGTCAGGGAAAGACAAGTTCCATATGATTTTGCTCATATGTGGAACTTAAGAAACAAAACAAACAAGGCACCTGGGTGACTCAGTCAATGAAGTGTCCAACTTTGGTTCAGGTCATGATCTCGTGGTTCGTGGGTTCGGGCCCCGTGTTGGGCTCTGTGCTGACAGCTCAGAGCACCTGGAGCCTGCTTTGGATTCTGTGTCTCCCTCCCTCTCTTCCCCTTCTCCGCTCACATTCTGTCTCTCTCTCTCTCTTTATTTCTCCCCAAAGTGTATAAACATTAAAATAAAAGAAACAAAGCAAATGAGCAAAGGGAAAAAAAATAGAGACAACCCAAGAAACAGATTCTTAATTATAGAGAACAAACTGATGGTTATTAGAGGGGAGAGGAGATTCAAGGAGTGCACTTGTCTGATGAGCACCAGGTGATGTATGGAAGTGTTGAGTCACTATATTGTACACAGGAAACTAACATAACTCTCTGTTAATTAGCTTGAATTACAATAAAAACTTATAAACAATCGATGGACTCACTAACTGCAGAGTTGTTCTGAATTTGTATGTCTACCAGATGTTAGCCAGTTTCTCTATGTGAGAAAGTAACGAGCAAATAAATGAAGTTAAGCTTTGGATATTTTATCAGCATGGACAACAATAGTTAACTCAGAACTAATGCCTTAATTATTGCAACTCATTGACACAATTGGGGAATTCAAGCATCTTTGTAAAAATCTTACACATTTTCTTATATTCACAGGCATTAATCTGAGTGGTTCTAGAGTGGGTCACATCAAGGCAGGCCTTGATTCTGCTTAAAAAAATGAAGTGACTCATTTGTGCTTCTCACACTCTATGTCACCATTTTTCTATTTTTTTCCACCTGCTGTCAGTTTCATCCTATGCCAGAGAAAGTCACTACACAGAGTGAAATAGTCACCAGTTCAGTGATGGCTGAGCATCTGGTACAGAGCCAGCCCACCTTGGTCTGATCCCATCTCTGCAACATTGGATCTGTGTGACATGAGGCAAGCTACTGCGCTCTCTGCACCTCAGTTTTCCCACGTATAAAATGGGGAGAATTATAGGCCCGGTCTCACAGCGTCATTCAGAGGATTAAATTTAGAAATGCCTGGCATGTTTTAAACCCCGCTATGTAAAATATCCAGCATGTATCCTATGCCTTTGCTGTGGAAAACTTGAAGCACCTGAAATATGAAAAATTATTTGGAATAGTTGATTGATTTATTCAATCTTTTAATAAAGTATAATTGACTGTTTTATGCGTGTGACCGTGTGAGAGGCACCAGACCGAATGAGCTGAAGGAGAAACCAGCTGGTCCTAGGTCCCGGGTATTTTGTGTACGTCACTCCTTATTCATTCTTAGAACTCTCCAAAGCTGGCATTAAATCTTACTTTATAGGTGAAAACACTGTGTTTTAGATAGTTCCGGTGATTTTCCCAGGGTCACAGAGCTACCACTTTGTGTTAAAGTAAAACGAAGATTCCAAAGACTCCAGATCTGTCGTGCTCCCTGACTGTTACTGAAGACACAGGCCAGGGTTTAGCTGCAGGCGGAAGGGGCTCATGGCAGTGTGCTCCCCTGGGTTTGGTAGACCAGCTGGACTCTAGACATTGTCCTGCCTCACTGAGGCTCACTTTGTGATCCTGGCCAAGTCTGGTCTCGAACTCAGCTGATGGAATATGGAGTCCGGCCGTGTATCCCAACGCTAATGGCCTTGTGACTCAGTTGTTCCCGGAGGGGGTGGGGGGACCTACCCCAGCCATTTCAGGGTGACTTTGTGCCTCAGAGAGAATGATGCTCAGTAAATCATCCACTGCTCTTCCTCCCCCATGGGACCTTTTGAATTTTATGATGTCATTCCTGTCGGGAAATATTTTTGTTTTACATAAACGTTCAATATCTCAATCCGGTTTTAGGATAAATACAAAGAAAGAGTTTCGTAATTAGATATTTTTGAGAAACACAGGGCTAAATGAATGCAAATGTTCGTTACGGCAACACCATTTAGAGCATAGTATCTGATGCAAAGTGTGAGTTTCTAAGAATTTGGTATAACATGCAGAGTTGCCCAGACCTATTTGACCTGGAAACCCTACGGGTTTCCCTTGGCCCTGGTGTCCTTGGGAGCACATACGGGAACATGCTGTAGGAACTTTGGACTAACTGGCGGACCGAGGAAGGGGTTTATTTGGGGGTAGGGGTGGCTTTCAGAAGACCCACAATCTCCTTTTTAGGTGTGGCATGAAGCCAAGCCTGACTGGTGGTCCCTGTCAAACCTACTAGAGGGCAGAATAAACGTGATTGTTCTTTTCTTAACCGTAATTGCTGACTTATGTTTGCACCATGGCTTATTGTAAAAGCAGAGTGGTCAAAGGGAGAGAAACCAGTTAAGAAACTAGACATTCCAGCTGTTGTAGAATGCCTGCAGATAAGCAGGCTCTAAACATTCCAGGCCCAGCAGCACCAGAGTGAAAGGGCAACAAGGGTTAAAATAAGCCCAGCCGCGTCCCGTAACGTCCCATCTGGTCTGAACACTGCAGTGGCCTCCGGAGGGTCTTACTGCATTGTCTGCCTGTGTGCACTTCCTCTTCCATATGCTGGCCACAGCGATCTTTTACACTTAAGTCAGGTAGTCAGATGTCGTCCTCGGCTCTACGGCCTCCAGCATTCGTTGCATTTGAAAAGAAACACTAATTCCCCGACTTGGCCTCCAAAGCCCATGGTTCCTGCACCCTCTGACCACCCGGGAATTGTCTGTAAAACTCACATCCAGCTATGTTTGCTCTAAGGTCTTTGCCCTTGTTTTTCGCTCTAAGGAGCAGCTCCCTCTAGGCCTCGGTGTGAATGTCACCCCTTAGGGACATCTTTCCACACCACCTGAGACCCCAGCCCTCACGCACTGCCACACCACGCCATGCCATGCCATGCCACGCGGCTGTAATGGCCTTCACAGTGCTTACTACTCTCCTATCTCTTTCATGTTAGTGAGTTTCTGTATGATTACGGGCATACCTCCTTGTATCATGCTTCCCGTCACTGTGCTTCACAGATAACCGCGTGTTTTTGCACATTTAAAGGCTGTGGCAACCCTGCATCGGGCAAAATGTGTCAGCACCGTCTTTCCCACAGCATTTGCTCACTCTGTGCCTCTGTGTCACATTTTGGTAATCCTGACAATATTTTAAACTGTTTCATCGGTATTATATTTGTTACCACGGTCTGTGATCGTGATCTTTGACGTTACCACTGTAATCGTTTTGGGGGCGCCACGAACCGCACCCAGACAGGACTGCGAACTTGGTGGATGTTGGGTATGTTCTGACAGCTCCACTGACTGACTGTCCCCTCATCCCTCTCTTTTCCTTGGGCCTCCCTATTGCCCGAGACACGAGAACATTGACATTGGGCTAGTTAATACCCGTACAGGGGTCACTAGGTGTTCAAATGAAAGGAAGAGTCACGTGTCTCTTAGTTTAAGTCAAAAGCTAGAAATAATTAAGCTTAGTGAGGAAGGCATGTCAAAAGTTGAGAGAGGCCCAAAGCTAGACCTCTCGTGTCAAACACTTAGCCAAGTTGTGAAGGCAAAGGAAAAGTTCTCGAAGAAACTAAAAGTGCTGCTCCAGTGAAGCCACTAATGATAAGAGAGCAAAACCACCTTATTCCTGATATGGAGAACGTTTCAGTGGTCTGGATAGAAGATCAAACCAGCCACGGCATTCCCTCATGCCAAAGCCTAATCCAGAGCCAGGCCTTCACTCTCTTCGTGTCTACGAAGGCTGAGAGAGGTGAGGAAGCCACAGAGGACAAGTTTGAAGTTGCCAGAGGATAGTTTTGAGGTTTAAGGAAAGGAGCCGCGTAACATAAAAGTGCAAGATGGAGAAGCAAGTGCTGGTGTGGGAGCTGCAGCAAATTATCTAGAAGGTCTAGCTGAGATGGTTCAAGAGAGTGGTTCTACAGCTTCCAATATAGACAAAACAGACTTATATTGGAAGAAGACACCATCTAAGACTTTCAGAGCTAGAAAGAAGTTAATGCCTGGCTTCAAAGCTTCAAAGGACAGGTTGACTCTCTTGTCAAACGCTAATGCAGCTGGTGACTTTAAATGGAAGCCAGTGCTCATTTACCATTCTGAAGATTCTAGGGCCCCGAAGAATTATGCTAAATCTACTCTGCCTATGCTGTGTCAGCGGAACAACAAAGCCTGGAGGACAGGACATCCGTTTACAACATGAGACCCACTGCTTAGGAAAAAAGAAAAAAGATTCATTTCTAAATATTACCTGGTCACCCAAGAGCTTTGATGGAGATGTATGAGATTAATGTTGTTTTCATGCCTGCCAACACAACATCAGTTCTGCAGCCCATGGATCCTGGAGTAATTTTGACTTTCAGGCTTTATTATTTAGGAAATGCATTTTGCAAGGCTATGGCTGCCATACATAGTGAACCATCTGATAGAGCTGGGCAAAGTCAATTGAAAATTTTCTGGAAAGGATTCACCATTCTAAAAGCCATTAAGGGCATTCATGATTCATGGGAAGAGGTCATACTGTCAACATCAACAAGAGTTTGGAAGAAGTTGATTCCTGCCCTCATGGATGACTTCAGGGGGTTAAGGATTTCAGTGGAGGAAGTCACTGCAGATATGGTGGAAACAGCAAGAGAACTAGAATTAGAAGTGGAGCCTGAGGATGGGACTGAATTCCTGCAATCCCATGATCGAACTTGAATGGATTAGGAGTCGCTTCTTATGGAGCAAAGAAACTGGCTTCTTGAGATGGAATCTTCTCCTGGAGAAGGTGCTGTGAAGGTTGTTGAAATGACAGCAAAGGATTTGGAATATTTCATCAATTTAGTTGGTAAAGCAGCTGCAGAGTTTGAGAGGATTGACTGCAATTCTGAAAGAAGTTCTACTCTGAGTAAAGTGGCATCAAAGAGCATCTCGTGCTGCAGAGAAACTCTTTGTGAAAGGGAGAATCCATTGACATAGCCATCGACACGTCAGCAGCCACTGACATTGAGACAAGACCTTCCACCAGCAAAAAGATGATGACTGAAGGCTCAGATGATGGCTAGCACTTTTTTGGCAATAAAGTATTTTTAAATTAAGGTATGTGTATTGTTCTTTAAGACATAATGCTATTGCCCACTTATTAGACTACAATATGATATAAACATAACTTTTATATGCCCTGGGAAAGCAGGGACTTCTTCTGACTTGATTCATTGCAGTGGCCTAGAACTGAACCTGAAGTGTCTCCAGGATATGCTTGCATATGCCTCCCACCACCTTTGATGTTCCCCCAAATGCTCAGATTTCAGCATCTTGAATAGGGCCTTGCCTACAGTAAGCATACAATTTAGTACATTACGTTAATGTTTATACAGTAGCAATGTAACGGTGTCATCCTGTTCGTTCATTCGTGTCTCAGTTTCGTCATCCATAAAATGGAGATAATGTTAGTATTTATCTCATAGGGTAACTGGGAAATTCAAAAAATAATGTATTCAAAGTGTTATTAACATAGTATCTGGCATATAGTAGGCACTTAAAATTTTTTTTAATGTTTATTCTTGAGAGACAGAGACAGAGACAGAGACACAGAGCACAAGCAGGGGAGGGAGGTAGGGAGAGAGAGAGAGACATAGAACTCAAAGCAGGCTCCAGGCTCTGAACTGTCAGCACAGAGCCCGACATGGGGCTTGAACCCACAAACTGCAGGATCATGACCTGAACTGAAGTCAGATGACCAACCAACTGAACCACCCAGGCACCCCTATAGTGAGCCTTCAATAAATAAAATTTTGATGATGTTGATATTTCATTGGTTCATTCAATAGTCATTTACTGGTCAAGCAGTATGGCTAGATTCTGTGAATGCAAGAAAATATATAAGGCCTGGTTCCTGCTCTTAAGATTCTCCCTAAACTTTAGGGAGCCCAGATTCGCTGCAGTGCTCAGAATGGAAAACTGCTAATTGTGTCCATCCGATTATGCCACTGAATATTTTGAATGATGATAGGAGGTGAGTAAGAAACTGAACCAAAGCTAAGGAAAGGAGTTCCTGGTGTGTGAATGTTAGCTCTTTAATAGGAGCAGGCGACACGAATATGAAAAAGTCGCAGTACTTGCCAGCTGGGAGCTCAGCCTCCAGTGCAGTACAGGGAGATGAGTCCTAGAACAAGTTAAAGGCCAAGGAGAACAAGCATGGAGGGAAAGTGCTGCTTGGCTAATAACAGACCAACCTCACCAGCAAGACTTGTTTTCAGAAAATGTGTAATAGACAAAACTGTGACCGAAAAGAACGCATTGACACTTTTGGGAATATTTAAAGCAGGGGACAGAGACTTTAAACCAAAGAATCAAATGTCAAGGGTGGAGTTTTACACTTGGGTAACCTTGCCGTAGGCCTTTGGTGGGCATAGACAGAGAGAGGGGGTGGTGGGGTCTCCCAGCTGCCCCCGATGTTGGCAGGGCTCAGCTGCATAGCTGTTCTTCCTGGAAGGCAGATCCAGGGGTAAGTCCAGATTGAAAGCCAGCATATTTGGGGAAGTAACTAGAGTTACACATTCTCTGATTTGGAGTGAGGACAGCACTCCATGCATAAAATCATAGTCACTTCTTCTTTGTCCAGCTTCTGGTAGGCTGTGTCTGCCTCTGAAGTTGTATGCCAGAATTGCGCCGGAAGTCCATGCGGTAGGAGACGTGAATGACTCTATCTGTAGTTCCCGTGGAGGAGCTGATCTTCCCCTTGTCTTGGACATGCCTGGCTGCTTCCTGCAGTCAAACTGCTGAAAAGCCAATGCTGGCACAGACACCTGAACACTTCAGGAAGATTGGCATTGCTCAAAAAGAGGATCCAAAGTACTGTCCGCCCGGGCTAGGAGGTTGTCTGGTCTTGGGCTCGAGTCTCTTTTTTCTCTTTGGCATAGATCTGCTTAATCCTGGCTTTGAAGTTTCTTTCTTTCCTCGCGGTTACCACAGGCCTCCGTACAAAGCAGGCTCTTCCCTGAAGGGTAATCCTTTATTTGGAATGGAGCGTGTTTCAGTTTCCTCAGACGTGGAGGAAACAATGCAAGAGTTTAATGAAGTGTGCTGGTCTT
Source organism: Felis catus (assembly GCF_018350175.1). Lineage (NCBI taxonomy): Eukaryota > Metazoa > Chordata > Mammalia > Carnivora > Felidae > Felis > Felis catus. The sequence continues at coordinate 33,424,765 of NC_058379.1, read as the reverse complement.
TTAGCACTCAACAGGAGTTCTGTCAGTAAACAGAGTGATCCAGTTGTATATGTGATTGGAATGACTTATTTCCTTCCTCAAGTGTCTTGAGATAAGGGCCAACGTTAGATTTTAACGACAGCTTCATCGTCGCAAGTGTTCTGACAGCGCTAGTGACGAAACATTGGTGTCTTTTATCTAACACGTTGCAGGTCACATGCGTTTTGCCCTATAAGTTCAAGAAGAAAAGGGACTGTGGTTTCCTTTTTCACATCCCCTCCCCACTCTGGAGCTGGGGCAGCCTGGCAGGTGCATTCGTATGTATCCATGCTTGTGTTCCTGTGTCTACGGAAGCCTCCTTCTCTCTGGCGTACTGCTTGCAAGGGCTGTGTGAAACCGGTATTGCTATGGTGAATTTATGTTCCGGGAATCGGAAGGAGGAAACCGATTTCACATGGGAAAATGAAAACTTGGAAACATTAACTTTTTTTGTTTGGTCCGCTACCAAGAAGGGGCTGGGCCTTCCAATATTGGAAGTCCAGTATTGGGCTTCCAATATTCTTTTTGAAGTTTTGGTCTGGTGTATCAAAAAAGTGATCCCCAGCTACAAAATAAATAATAAATAAAATAAAAATAAAAACAAAAAAATAATTAAATAAAATGAAATAAATCTCAACAAGTACTGACTCTCATGAATGTTCTTATTCTGGATCTTTCCATCAGTTTTCTCCATTTCTGCCAGAGTCATCTTTATAATGGAAAATCTGACCAGGGAAAACCCAATGCATAAATGTAGCTTTAGCTTTTAGAATAGAATGTGTCACTTACTCTGAGGAATGAATAAAGGAGCCCATGTACCCCTTGGATTATCCCGGCTCTGCCAACAGGAAGGGACTTTCTGTGAAGGTCTTGTCCTGCCTGCTGGACGCTTCTGCTGGCACACCCACGGAGTCCTGGCTGCTGCCTAGAGGGGCAGGTAGGGTGAAGTCATGGTCATGGTGCTTCCTCTTGTCTAACTGTCCTCACTTGACACTCTTGGCTTTAGCTGCTAAGATTTAAGCGGTTCAGCATTCTATACATTTCTTCGGGGGACATCTGTCACTAACACATGTCCTGTAGACATTCAACTAGCATATTTGGATTGTTTTCCATCTCACACAGTGCTGTTACAGTTCTATGGACTGACACCATAAATGATTACTTGCATAATAGCAGTACTGGGAGGGACTAGGAATTCAATTCATGAATTCATTGTCTTCATCCATTTTGGGGCGTTACATTAGCCATTGTGATCCTGGAGGAATACAAAGTTGCCAAAAGATAGGGTCTCATGTTGAGTAACGTTCATATAGTCAACTGCAGTTTGCCCGAAACGTCCTTTATTAGACTGTCATTCATTCCTTTATTCAAGAAATATGTGGTGAAAATGCCTCCTGTGTGTCTTACACAGTGCTGCCTATACTTATCCGTGCTCTAGTTGGTTTATCTTTATAGCGAAGGAAACTGTGGGATCTCTGCCTGGTGGAGATATTAACTTAATTAAATCTGTTTATGTTCCTGAAAATGAAAGGGTTCCTTCCTAAGTAATCGGCGGACAGGCTTTATACTAACACAGAATGGTCCTCTACCAATTAGCCTAGTTTAGTGAAATTTTACTTGTCTGAAAATTAAAAAGCTCATGGAAGATTTTTCTCTCCTGGAATTAGAAAGTCTCCATTTCACTGGAAAGTGTTTATCTTTGAAGCCATCTACTTCACCTGCTCTGTTTGAAGTTAGTTCATTATTGGATGGGGGGGGGGGGGGGGAGTGTAATTGTGTCTCAATGCAAGACTAATCTGTTCACGTTAAAAAATACCCACAAATTTTAGATATATTGATCAACTTTCTCAAGGAATTAGATGGTAAAGACTTAACCTTGTTTGCTATGTAAAGATTTTATAAAATTATGGGATCAGTGTATTAGAATGATGCTTCTGGCTGCTCTCGGATGAGTAAGATCTTATCCAAGTGTCTTGTACACGCAGCTTGCTACATTCAAGGACAAGACTCTGAGGCTCTCCCTCCCTACTAATGTTACTAATGAATTTCACCTCATGTTTTATGGATAAAAAAAATCCACTTGTGAATAGTTGTTTTGAAAAATTTATTTCAGAACTTTGGTTTGTTTCCTATGCAATATTGCTGCTAATTCTCATGACATTGGATCTAAGATAAAAGTAGACTGACCAACCCTATGAGGTGGAATCAGTGTGTGAATGTTTATTCTTGGGCTGGAATTTTAAGGAAGGAAAATGATCATTTTAGTGTTTTGTATAAAATTTGTGAAGTGAAATTCTCAGTGATGGTATTCATTTCCATTTGAATGTGCTGTGAGAGGTTACAAAGTGATTCCTGACTAACTGTTTAAATCATGACTTTTGGAAGGTAAATCCTGATAGTGTCTATCAGAGGCACTGGAAAAGGGGAAAAGTGCCAGGTGAGATTGAAAGAGATCTTCTCATTTAATGCATGATTTTGTCATGAAGTGTATACCTCAGTTCACAGCATCATTGAAATGGGCCATCGAGAGTTCAGAAAGAAGGATTTATCCACCGTCCTACAATGAAGGGTTGAATATACCTGTATTTCGGTCATGGGAATATATGCAAATATGTCCACTCATTGCTGGATCTAATGCTGTAATAGAAATAGTTTTCACTGCTTAGCCACATTCGGCGTCAGAGCAGACTTTGACTTTTTAGACTTTTGGAGTTTTTGGCTTTTTGGAATTTGAAGGAAAGACTTGCCAAGAGATATTTGAGAATGTTGGGGAGCATGAGCCGCTATGGAGCAAGCCCAGTTCCTCAGATGTGTAACAATGAAATATTGCTCCATCAGCTTTATTGATTAATGGGAAAAAAAAAGAGCCGACATGACATTTTGCTGAATTTTGTATTTTTAATATAATTTTATACTTCTTCATAAAGGTGATTTGTTCAAAATAAAATGTGATTTAATTTGCATATTTTTATCATTAAAAATACATGTAAATTATGAACAGAAAAGATATATTCTGTCTCTGACCATAGGTCCTAAAACTATAGATCAATAGGAATAGTAACGTGGCCTTGCAGAGGTAGGTATTTGATTCATAATGCCATGAATATCCTCAAAGTCCTGTAGCCATGGTTGTAAAGATATGGTTGTAAAGATATGTCATTAGATTTAGATTTGATGTGTAACTAGAATTTCCATAAATTGCTGATAATTTTTCAAAGCTTTCCGTTTTAATTTTATTCTTTTTAAGGTTTGGGGTCACAGGGTGCATGGCAGTCTTTTAAATCCATGGCGGGTACAATTAGCTGTTTATTTTCCTATTTAGTAGCCCTCCCTGACCTCCCTTGCCCCCCGAGAACCTAACATAGTAGGTGCTCAATAAAACGTGCTGCACTTTTCTTTCTGCCAATTCCCTGGGTAGGAACCACAAAGTGGGTAAGCATTTGTCTCGTTTAAATGCTGACATGTCTGACTTCCCTAACAAGGTGAAGAATGCACTGAAGAAAATTTAGCCAACGATGCAAAGCAACAAACCATGTCTTTTGGAGGAGAATCTAATTTGTGGTAAACATTTTTCAATAAAAAAAAATGCCCCCAAACCCACATCTGGGTCATGGTGCTGTGATCTCACTGGTGCTTTGTAACAGATGTGAAGCCTACAAGAAGCCTGAGTGACTTATTAACCGAGTGTGACTTGCTGTTATTCTGGGTCGGTGGTAACCGTGGCTCATGGTCATTTTAACTACGCATGGGTCTGGAAGGCTGACTGGTACTATGGTAGAAGCATGAGCCCATAGGTGGGGAGACGTAGTGCCCTAGGCAGTTCTGCTGGATGCAGTCTGATTATACTGATCATTTTATAATGATTCCAAATTAGGACCTGCAACAAACCCAGTCTCTACACTTACATTTTGGGGCGCCTGGGTGGCTCCGTCAGTTAAGCGTCTGACTTCGGCTCAGGTCATGATCTCACAGCTCGTGAGTTCGAGCCACACATCAGACTCTGTGCTGACAGCTCAGAGCCTGGAGCCTGCTTCGGATTCTGTGTCTCCATCTCTCTCTGCCCCTCCTCCACTCATCCTCTCTCTCTCTCTCTCTCTCTCTCTGCCTGTCTCAAAAATAAATAAAAACATTAAAAAAATTAAACTTACATTTTGGTGACCAAAATCACTGCAGTTTTATGAGGTATCAACTGGTTAGTAATTCCAAGCTGTGGTTGTTTTTCATTGCATTCACATTCATGAGATTATTTATTTACTGTGAGAAACTCTGAGACTAGTAGTTTAGTATATTGTAAGCCACGGGAAAGAAAGCCATTTGAAATAGGCACCTCCTACATTGATGGTCCTGGCATGATCTGGTGCTGGCCATGACCAGGGACAGTGTTCAGATTTGTTTGTAACAGCTAGATTCAGGTACATGCCGGGTCATGTTCAAGAACCAACTTTTGTTGCCTTCTCCATATTCTGCAACCCTACTGTCTTTATATTTCGTTGTTAGTATAAACCATAGAGGTCAAAATCACTTCCGCAGGGAAAGACACACACAGTTCTTCTAGAACATAATTAGGCAAAGGCAGTTACCGTTGGTGATTTTTTTTAAGTGAGCCATAATAACTTGGTTTTATTTGTAATCAGTTGCTAGTGTTTTGTTCTTTTGCATTTCTCCTCATCCACCCAAGGAACTATTCTTTTTATGTTTTCAGTATTGTTAGTAGTCAGCAAGAATGTAGATTCAACTATCCTAGCTTCGTCCTTGCTCCCAGCTATGTAACCACGTGACAGGATACAGGTTTCCCTGGGAAAGATTTTATAGGCTTCAGTTGTTCTCAGGGCAAGGATTTCAAAATTCCCCTGCAGGTTAGTGTCCTGTTCTGGGTCTTTCTCTGCCCTCAATCCACCCATTTACTGGAGCTGCAAATTCTTTCAACAGAGTCTACGCTAATGTCTTTTTGGTGTAACTAAACTGACGTGATGGATGGATCTGACTTATTCTCTACATTAAAACACTCTGAGACAATGGTACTACAGAATTTGTGTCAGTGATTCATCCTTAGGACACTATTTTATAATAACATAAGGGTGTGTGAGGTGTTTCTTATACTTCTCATTCCACTTCCGGACGGTATTTTTTTCTTTTTACATTATTTCTGTTATGAAACATTCTGGCATTGTTTGGCATTTGGATGAGATCCGAAGGTTAGGTGCGATCGATCGTGCCTTACTATTTTGTCTGATGTTCTAATGCTGTTTGGAAAAGGTTTGTTCTCATCTTAGGCCCATTGGAAGTGAATGATGCTAACACATCTCAGGGTTCTCTCTCCAGGCATCTCAGTCAATTGCGCAATGAAATAGAAAGGAACAGGTGTGGAAGAGGACAAGCCTACGGGGCAACACCTGCACCCCCAGAGCCCTTCAAAAGCACAGCATTGGTAGAGGCAGATTGTGTAGTGGTAAAGATCATGCAAAGTGAAACACGAGTGCTTGGGTTCACGTCTGCCTCTCGATGGTGGACAGTTGGCATAAGCTGTGCTTCAGACGTGTCCACTTGGTGTGATAACAGTACCCCAAGAAATAATTTACACAGTAGAATGAGGTAAAAATAAACATGAATTTGGTGGAATGTGTCAAGAAGTTTATGGGGATTGAAGGAAATATAAAAATTGGTACATGTGTGCTGACAACATAAACGTTTAGCCATCCAACTGGTAAATAAACAGAAAGCTTAGTATTCTGAATCAATGGAAGAGAAGCCAACATGTTGGTCTTAAGAACGTCTTTGAATGCAGCCTCTGTATCCCTTGGCGTTGAGCAGCTGTATTTGAGCACGAATATCCTTGTGGAATTCAGTCTTTTGGAAGCAGAGGGCACTGACTTCATGTCCCTCTGTTGGACCTGGTGATGCTCCTGGTGAAGATTGACACCTAAAGAAGAACCCCATTGATTCCGCAGACTCTTCCCATCCAACCTTCTTTTAAAGGTTAGTTAGCTGCGTCTTTCAAGTCGATGCCACATTTTGATCCCATAGACAAACATCTAAAGGCAAATTTCTGTCTGTCTCAACTCGAAATATTTAAATTCTTAGACTTTGGAAATTTTGAGACTTACTGATGTAGGTGATGAGTTAAAACGTAGGGGAGCAAGTCCTGAACAACTTGTTTTATTGCATCAAACTTCTATAAATCAGCATAGGATCTAGGTCTCCTTATTTCTAGGGAAAAGTAGCACTTAGGGCCGCAAGTTATGTCTTACTTTTCGGAATGCCGGGATTAGTTTGTAAATGCTTTTGGGAATTGGGAACTTGAGGATTCCCCAGCCAGCCAGACAAATGCTTTGTGTTGGCTGTTTACAAATCACATTGCGAAATGTGCATACTGGGATAATTTTGTAGAGTGTCCTTAAGATGGCAACGTAAATTATATTTTCCTGAAGTGCTCAATAAAATCGTGACTGCTATAACTTCAGCCACTTGGAGTCTCTCAGTCATGTAGCTTATCAGCATCTGTTTTTGCTTGCATTCTGATGACTTTGAAGTTTGAAGACCTCCCTGGGATTTAACCAGAGCTCTTTTAACTTTAGATATAGTCCTCTTTTGCACAGAAAATGATTTTCAGCTCTTACCAAAGGATAAAGAAAGGAAGTTTGCAAGTCTTACTCATTTACACCCAGGGGGCAAATCAAGCATCACAAAGGGACATATTCACACCTTCTGGAAGCTGCCTTCTCAAGGTTCCAAAGTACATCTTCAATCAGTGCCTCTGAGGCTTGGGTCCACTGCCCATCAGGGGGCCCCCACACCCTTGGAGGTTTCCAAAACCAGATACCATTAAGATAGGTAAGGGCAGATACTGAACACTTGTTTTTTTCACTTTTATAATTCTTTTAACATCTCTTATATTTTGGAAAATAGCAATTATTTTAGCTACTGTATTTTTGCAAGGTACTTTTTCAAGCCTTTTATTGTATTTATTACTCAGTGCTAAACACTGTGAAAATGCTTTTCCTGACCCTTGAACAACATGGGTTTGAACTCTGTGGGTCCACTTATACATGTTTGTTTTTTCTTTTTCAATAAATACAATGCAGTGCTTTGTACTTTGTCAATGTACTCTGTCTTCCTTATGATTTTCTTAATAATACATTCTTTTCTCCCGGTTACTTAATTGTAAGAATATAGTATATAATACATATGATGTATTAGCAGTCAGGTTTTGGGAAGTCTGAAGTTATACACAGATTTTCAGCTCTGTAGGGGTCAGTGTTCCTAACCCCTGTGTTGTTCAAGGGTCAGCTGTACTTATGTTTCCTTTTAAAATAGGTCTGTGAAGCTCATCCCAAATCAATGAAAAGTGAAAATATCTATTGGAATTTAAATTTTCTTTTCAAAACGCGTATGTATTTTGCTATTTTGAGGAATAAAGCTTCTTTTTTGAAAAATATTTTTAAAGTTTATTTTTGAGAGAGAGAGAGAGACAGTGTGAGTGGGGGAGGGACAGAAAGAGAGGGAGAGAGAGAGAATCCCAAGCAGGCTCCACACTGCCAGCACAGAGCCTGATGCAGAGCTCGAACCCATGAAACTGAGATCATGACCTGAGCCAAAACCAAGAGTCAGACACCTAACCGACTCAGCCACCCAGGAGCCCCTAAAGCTTCTTTTTATAGTCTGTGATGTTCTTCTTTATCCTTACCATCAACCTAGGACACAGAATTGTTTAATTAAACATAATGCTTAAAATATTTTGAATGCTTATTAGTGCAAGCATTTTTGTCTCATATATGACAGATAAAATGGAAGATTCTCAGTCAAATTTGAATTTCAGATCAACAATGCATTGTTTTTTTAGTATAGTGTGTTCCTTGAAGTGTTTTGGAGGGTTACATATGGTTTTATGCATATTCATGTGTTTTGTGCGTAATCGTGACACTACACATATGGGAATTTTGCTTTTTTCTTGTTAGTCTTGCAGCATAATAGTATTTTTATTTTGTTATACAGTCTTCCTAGTTATTATTTAATGTCTGTATACTGTTTACATGAGTTAAATAGCGTGCTTATTTAGCAGTTCCCTATTTTGGACAGTTGAATATGTGTCAACTTATTTCCACTTAGGGCTATAATCGTAAACCCCTCTTAACCTCAAAGGGATTTAGAAAGTGGAACACGGATAGGGATAAAGACAAACAAGGATTTTCATTCTTTTGTGATGTTTCCTTAACTTCTGTTACAGACTTTTTAAAGCCTGATAAATAACCATTTATACAAATTAATTGTCAATTACCAAGTGTGTAGTCAGTGAGCATACTTTTTAAAATCTCAAACACATAAAGTGTGAGCATTTATTTCTGAGTTCCATGTCTCCATGAGTACTTATTTAACTGTTCATAACTAAATCACCAATCCTGGGTGTCCAAGTCTGTAGGTACCAAGACCTTCAAAGCTCTTGAATATCATACAGACAACAACTGATTAACCTGTAAGACATTAGCTTTGGGGAGAGAGAGAAGAATAAAAGGAAAAGAAAGCATGTTAGTTGTTAAGGATTTTTATGTTTGCCCTCATGTAGGACTAGATTTAGGTGATATCAAAATGGCTGACCTATTTAGTTCAAAGTCAAACGAATTTGTCTTCTGTTGTTGATTAGTTAACTTAGAGTTAGAAATGGTCTGTGAACTTCTTTGTTGGTTTTGAAGCCCACTAGCCTTATCTGACTCTTGGTGATAATTTATGATAATCTATGAAACTTTTTATGTTCAGTAGGGAACAGTAGAGCCTAGCCATCGTTGGCTGTCATCTGCCTTTTTTAAGCAGGGAAGGAAAAGAAAAAAACACCTCTGCCTTGACATTGAAGAGCAAAAAGTAAACAAACCCTTAAGTAGAGTGGATATTTACCTACTGTAACCAACAGTAATATATATATATATATATATATATATATATATATATATATATAACCTAGAACGCAAATATACGCAATATATACATGTATGTATACGCAAATATACATGTATGTGTGTGTATATGTTCTGAACTTTGCTGCCTTATATGTTGAAAACCACCTCCGGGAGTTTCCTGATATATACAAAGACAGGATTTGTATATCTCAGTTTTGAGCTACACAAATGAATCTCAGTTTTCAAACTAGCATCATCAGCATCACCTCAGATTTGTTAGAAATGGAAGAAATGTCCCAAGCCCCACCCTGGACACACCGACTCAGAAACTGAGAGTAGTGCTCAGGTACCTGTGTTTTGGCAAGTGCTCCAGGTGATCTGAGAACCACTGGACGAAGACAAGCATGGCCAAATTTTTCCTATCTCAGTTGAGAACCTTTAGGATGTCTGTTTTTTAACTGAGATAAAATTGACGTGTCATATATTAGTTTCAGGTGTACAACATAATGATTCAATATTTGTGTATATCGCCAAATGATCACAATATGTCTAGTTAACATCCATCACCACACAGCTATAATATTTTTCTTGTGATGAGAACTTTTAAGATCTACTCTCTTAGTAATCTTCAAATATACAACAATATTGTTAATTACAGTCATCTTGCTATACATTATATCCCTCGGACTTAGTATTTTATAACTGGAAATGTGTACCTTTTTACCCACCGCCACCGTTTTGTACACCCCCCACCCTGCTGGTGGCAACCACCAATCTGTTCTCTGTATCTAGGACTTCTTTCTGTTGTTGTTTAGTGACATCGTATGATATTTGAGAAAAATGCTTCTAAAGTCTTCCCACGTTAGCTTTGTGCAATTTTATTAATGTAAGGGCATTCAAAAATGGTTACTCAGCTTCAAGGCTGGATGAGCAAGGAATTTGTGGGAGGGAGTCATGTAGCTGAGATAGAATCAAGTGCATTTTTATTCTTTCATAGAGTCTTGGGCTATAATTGGCACAAAAAGACGAGGGAAGATGATTTTGATGTTTATTTGGATACTTATTTTTCGTGAGAGAACATCAAAAATTTGTTTCCTTTTAAATAGACGGTATTTTAGAGCAGGTTTAGAACGGTTCACAATAAAACTGAACAGAAAGTATAGAGATTTCCCATACACTCCTGCTCCTTGCACACACACCCCACTTTAATGTCTAGTATTGCAGTGGTACATCTGTGTGATTGATGAACCTACATTGACACATCATTATCGCCTAAAGTCCATAGTTTACATTAGGTCAAATTTTAAGAAATTCTAAATAATTAATTATTACAGTGAATCTTTATTGTTACTGTAGAACATGGTTTTTTGGATAAACTATTTTCACAAAAGGAAAACATTTAATTAGGTTTTTGTAAAATTATTTAAAAAACCTATTGACGTACAACTATTGAACTACTCTTGCATCCTTGGAATAAATTCCAGTTGATTGTGGTGAATGAATTTTTTAAAGTATTGTAGGATTCGGTCTGCTAATATTTTCTTAAGGATTTTTGCATCTGTGTTCATCAGAGATATTGTCCTGTAGCTTTCTTTTTGTGTAGTGTCTTTATTGAATTTTAGACTTAGGGTAATGCTGGCCTCATGGAATGAATTCGGAAGCTTTCCTTCCTTTTCTATCTTTTTTGGAATAGTTTGAGAAAAACAGGTATTCACTTTTCTTCAAATGTTTGGTAGAGTTCACCTCTGAGGCCATCTGGTTCTGGACTTTACTTATTGAGAGTTCAGAACCCTCATGCACTGCTGTCAAGAAGGCAAACTATGGAAAACTGTATGGAAGCTCCTCAAAAGATTAAAAATAGAATTACCAAGGGCACCTGGGTGGCTCAGTAGGTTAAGTGTCCGACTTCAGCTTAGGTCATGATCTCACGGTTTATGGGCTGACCCCTGCATCGGGCTCTGTGCTGACAGCTCAGAGCCTGGAGCCTGCTTCAGATTGTGTCTCCCTCTCTCTCTGCCCCTTCCCCACTCATGCTCTGTCTCTCTCTCTCTCAAAATAAATAAACAACAACAATAAAAACTAGAATTACTATATGATCCAGTAATTCCACTACTGAGTATTTACCCAAAGAAAACAAAACACTAATTCAAAAAGATATATGCACCCCTGTGTTTATTGCAATGTTATTTACAATAGTGAAGATATGGAAGCAACCCAAGGGCCCATCCATAGATGAATGGATAAAGGAGATGTGGTAATTACATATATACAATGCAGTATGACTCAACCATAAAAAAGGATGAGATCTTGCCATATGCAACAACATGGATGGACCTAGTAGATGTGTTGCTAAGTGAAATGAGTAAGTCAGAGAAAGACAAATGCCGTATGATTTCACTCATATGTGGAGTTTAAGGAACAAAATAAATAACAACAAAAAAAGTAGACAAAAAAACAGACTCTCAAGTATAGTGAACAAATTGGTGGTTGCCCAAGGGTAGGTGGGTGGCAAGATGGGTGATGTAGGTGAAGGGGAGTAAGAGTACAATTTATCTTGATGAGCACTGAATAATATATAGAATTGTTGACTCATTAATTGTACACTTGAAACTAATAGAACACTGTATGTTAACGATGATTCAATTAATAAAAGAATTTAGAAAGTAAATCTCCTGAAATCATATGAAAGTTGGATGAACTTAGCCTCGGCAACTACAATTGTATTTATTTATTTATTTATTACTAAAAAAATTTTTTTTACATTTATTTATCTTTGAGAGACAGAGAAACAGAGCGCGAGTGGGGGAGGGGCAGAGAGCAGTGGAGACACAGAATCCAAAGCAGTTTCCCAGGCTCTGAGCTGCCAGCAAGAGCCGCACACGGGGGTTCAACTCACAAGCCATGAGATTATGACCTGAGCCGAAGTCAGATGCTTAACCAACTACTGAGCCACCCAGACTCCCCAGCAACTACAATTTCAAAATATCTTTATACGGGGTATGATTTTTTATTCTGGTTAGAAAAGTTTAGGTCTACAATATGACTTGGATTTCAGTTTGTTAGGGGAAGAATCTAAAGAATTAGAGTGGTCATGAATCAAGATTTAGATTTATTTGCCTAACTTTATGAGCAAGAGGTATGAGTTGCCTGTTATTCAGGTACAATAAAATTTATCTTAATTTGAAACAGTGTTCTGATATATTTTTCCTTCTTATGTTTAGAAGCATTAAGTTCTCTGAATACGTTTCAGCCATATGTTAAATTTCTTCCAGTGCTTTTAGGAAAATTAATTTTAATAGTGAATCTTAGAATGAAGCGTTCTTATTCATACTAAGTTTTTCAATATAAAATTTCATTTAATCATTTCATTTTCTTCGCACGGAATTTATGGAGAATAATTAAATGCTTTAATCAGAAACTGAATCTTCATTCAACACATGAAGTCGTATCTTGATAGCATTTCATATTGTGTGTGTGGGTTAACTGTAGGTTTCCTAAAATGCCTTTTTCTTTCCAGAGTGTTGCTATAGCACATTTTTCTCAATTCTGGAATGACTTCATCAGTACAAAATATTTCTATCTCTATGTGCTTTTTCCCCCAACAAAACATGCAGCCACCTGCAGTGTTTTCATCTTGATTTCCAGCCATTCTTGTTTATAATGTTGAAAATGTACCCCTATATAGGCTCCCTTGAATCTTTTCAGGAAAAAGACAAGGAGTATTAAAAAAACAAACAAACAGGGGCGCCTGGGTGGCTCAGTCGGTTAAGCGTCCGACTTCAGCTGAGGTCACGATCTCACGGTCCGCGAGTTCGAGCCCCGCGTCAGGCTCTGGGCTGATGGCTCAGAGCCTGGAGCCTGCTTCCGATTCTGTGTCTCCCTCCCTCTCTGCCCCTCCCCCATTCATGCTCTCTCTCTGTCTCGAGAATAAATAAACATTAAAAAAAATTAAAAACAAACAAACAAACAAACAGGGGTGCCTGGGTGGCTCAGTCGGTTAAGCGGCAGACTTCGGCTCAGGTTATGATCTTGCGCTCCGTGAGTTCGAGCCCCGCGTTGGGCTCTGTGAGCCTGGAGCCTGTTTCAGATTTTGTGTCTCCCTCTCTCTGCCCCTCCCCCATCCATGCTCTGTCTCTCTCTGTCTCAAAAATAAATAAACGTTAAAAATGTTTTTTAAATAAAAAACAAACAATAAAAAACATGGTAAGATAAAAGATCTCCATAGCTAAAGAATGTTGGTTGTAAGAAGGCAGCAAATCCTGCCAACTGGGAGAAAAGCTGGGGCTTGAGCAATCAAAAAGAAGCAGGCCCTGTTTGGGCAGGATTTAGGGGTAGAGGGGAAGGTAGACACTGGAGGTTCTTTATCCTGGAGTTGAAACCAGGATTGCTTCTTGGAAAGAACCACCAGGATTTTTTTCTGCGTAGATCACCTGGGGCTCATGGCATTTCTTTTGGGTGAAACCAATCCCACAGCCCTAATCTGATGAATCAAATCATGATTCCTTTCTCAGTCAAAGACAACTGTTTACAGAAAAGTGAAACACCTCTATAGTCCCTGGTGCAGAGCTGAGGGGACAGGAGATACTCCATGTGGGTTGGTGACCAGCTGACCTGAAAGGATCCTCTCTTTGGGGATCGTGGAATTGGAGCTGCACAGGGAGCAAGCTCACTGAACAGCAGATGGCATTCTGAAGGACATTGAACTATTTGTGTGGGCATCTCCTGAGGACTGCTGACTTTGGAAGTGAGCATCTATGGCTAAGAAGATGATTCCTCAGATCTTATGTTCTCTGGTAGCTTTAGAAAAATGCCTTATTACTGAAGACAGTTGCACGTGCCTCCTCCTTGTAAAGAGCCCTATTTTAATATGGCTAGCATTTCAAGATAAGCTTGAGAAGTGGTTTGAGAGGAGGTGTCTGAGGGCCTTGAGTGGGAGGCTAAAGACCTTGGGAGTTTGTGCAGAGGGGACCCATGATAGACTCTCCCTTAACTTGAATATTATAAGGTGATTATTTTAAAGCTGTGCGTACAACTAGACTAGTGTAATGACTTATTAAAAGAGGCATACGCTTTTTGAAGATTATCAGCCTACGATGATATTTAATTACCTAGTGTATCGAATTACATTAATGCAGTGGACTCCAGTGCATATCAACAGAGTTGTCACAGACTTGGCTTTGTGGTAGCTATTGAAACCACATGAATATTTCATCATAGGGTAGTGGTATGATAAATATTAAAAAAGGACAGTGCTAAAAAGTTGTGTCTGAAAGGGTTATGTGGTTGGGAACACACCAATAGTCTGGGCACAAATCTGGGCGTCCTCTGCTTCTGGCTCTGTCTACTTCGGGCCGTTCCTCATTATCACGTCTCCAGGGTTGGGGAGGTGGTGGCTGGGAGCCATTATCTACGACCTGCACTGTCGTAGATAATATGTAAGGGGATAACCTACTTGCTGATATTTGAGCAGTTCCTTCTCTGAAATCAAAAGCCAGATTCAGATTTGGGTAAGGAAAGACTTCATTCAAAAAGGCTTGGGGCAGGGGGAAGGACATCCTGGCTATGAGATCTGCCAGCATCTCGAAGGTCAAGAAGAGAGGGGTAAACGGATAAACAAGGTGTGGGAAGTGGGATGAGCAGGTGACATCATGGGACAGCCATCAGTTGCTGGGGACCCTGAGGTCAGTCTGTTCTCAGGAGGCTCCTTAAGGAGTGGGGGGTTCTGCTCATGGGTGAGTCTTATCTAAGGCCCTATGGGAAGGGTAACTGGCTGAAGTTTGGTCAAGTGAAGAAAGTGGGTATTTTGTCCCGATTGGTCAATGAGGACAAACAGTTCTGTTAGTAATTTATGAGACAAAGAATGGGAGCATAGGGGTTCTGTGTGTCACCTTGTTATCGGTAGACAAGAAGAACATCTGAGAATTTCATCCAAATCATAGAGGGAGGGAGATTCTTTGCAGTGAGCCTTTTCCTGAAACACAAAAGGGAGGGGGCTCTTTTTCCTTTCTTTCTTTTGACACTGAATGTCTTTTAATAACATTACTTTTGGTAACTATTTGTACATGCATTTAAAAGTAACTTTGAACCCCTGGGCTCATTACCAATTGAGTACTGAACCATCTTCTCCAGAAAGTGAGCAACTCTGTTACTAGCAAATGTTTGCAAATCTCACTGTCAGAGACAGGTTATTTTACCCGGTGCTGGGAAAAATAACTAAGAATTTAAATTGTTCATTAATGGCTCAGATTAAACAAACATAGACTTTACACGTATAAATATTGTATCATTTACAGTTATGTCATATCTATTTTTGAAAGGGTAACATTTGAAAGTTTGATTTTGCATGCAATGCCCAAATCAGTTTCTTACTGCCTGAATCCCCGAGTATGATTGAGCTCCCAGTGTCCTCATGGGCGGGGAGTGTCTTCACCTGTGCTGTTTTCCAGGAGGCACAGAGCTCACCTGAAGTTCTATATTGTCACCTTATTTATGCGAAAGGCATATTTCTGACATTCCACGAATCAATATGAGTCAGCAGTGTTTGAATGTCTGTGCTATGCTGGGTGTGGGATTGGGACAAAAATGAGTAAACAAACCATGACCTTTTTCCTCCAGGTCTGAATTGACTCTGAGAACACCTTAGGGAGGTAGTTAGATGCAGTAGACCCAGAGGTCGTGTTTGAGACCATCAAAGAATCAAGGTATCTGGACTCTGAGCAGCCTTGTATGTTCCTTCTTCTCTGGAGCACTGCCTTCTTCCTGTACGTGCATTATCTACAGGGGAAGAGGCAGCATCCAAATTTCTGGGCAAATCCTGAAGCATGATGTGTTTTCACAGTAGACAAAAGAGCATGCATTTTAGCTTAATTCTCAGAAAGTATTTAGACTTTTTTCCATACCTGATGTGGAAAATGTTGATTTATGAGTAAATATGTAATTCTTCTTCACAACCCTAGAAAGACCTTGATGGATATCAAATATTTATGTGATTTAAACAGCTACAGCAGTGCCAATCTGGGATAACTTTGTGGATGTGCAGTGGACTCATCAGTTGGTGTGTAATTTGGAGCCTTTCGACTCTTAGTAGTACTATATAAGTAGACGATGGAGTTGGAGTATGTATTTTGGTCCTGACACTTAGATTCTGAGGTCGTAGGCCTCTTTGAGTTCCTGGTGGGGGGTTAAAGTATTGAACAGTTGCTCTCAATACAGATGCCCGTGCCTTTAGTTGGACAGATTGGATGGGACCTCTCTAATGGCATTTAAAAATTTTTTATGTTTATTTATTTATTTTTATTTTATTTTATTTTATTTTATTTTATTTTATTTTATTTCTTTAAGTTTATTTATTTTTGAGACAGAGAGAGACAGAGCATGAATGGGGGAGGGGCAGAGAGAGAAGGAGACACAGAATCCGAAGCAGGCTCCGGGCTCTGAGCCATCAGCCCAGAGCCCGACGTGGGGCTCGAACTCACGGACCGTGAGATCATGACCTGAGCTGAAGTCGGACACTTAACCGACTGAGCCACCCAGGTGCCCCATGTTTATTTATTTTTGAGAGAGAGACAGAGACAGAGCATGAGCAGTGGAGGGGCAGAGAGAAGAGAGGGAGACACAGAATCTGAATCAGGCTCCAGGCCCTGAGCTGTTAGCACAGATCCTGACACAGGGCTTGAACTCACAGACTGTGAGATCACGACCTGAGCTGAAGTCAGACTTTTACCGGACTGAGCCACCCAGGTGCCCCTCAAACAGCAGTTTTAACTGATTTTAACTCAAACCATCTTCTTGATGCCAAAATGAATTTAATTAATTAATTAATTTAAAAAAATTTAAAAACAAAACACTCCTGTTTGTTCAGTTTAAAAAGTCACCTTTATCTTTGCAAACGTTCAAAATCGATCCTATAGATACAAACTACCTACAAGATAAGCTATAAATATGAATATCTGGGTGTTCACAAGAACACATCATAATCCTCCAAATCCTGTTTTAAAGTTAAATTACTTTTAGTCTGTTTTCATCCTCTCAGTTATAAGGAGTTCTTTATTGGTGTAACATACTGTCACCAGTATAAAGAATCCAGCCCAGGGCTTCTCAATCCCAGTGAAGAGCCTCACCCTTCAGTGAGAACTCCTGAATATGCTGGGAGACACCAGCCCAAGATAAAAGTTTATTGGAGATCTTGTGTTTTCCCTTGAAAAAGACACACTTTCCTTGTACGTCATAATTTATCCATGGTTGTTTTGATATTATAGTAATATTTTCAAAGTGACTTCTCATCAAGAATAGCGTGCCAGTCAAGAAACCTCAGGGATATTGGCCACACTTCTGTCACGGCTGAGTGTGCACAGGTTACCTGCTTCAAGAAGCTGTGTCAGCTTCAAGTTTAAGCAGGGATTCGGTGTGACCTGAGAGCACGAGAGGAAGTAGGGGCGGCAGGAGAATGGACGAGGACTCTCAAGGTCAAGTGCCTGCAGGTACCAGGCAGGTGAAGGTGGTGCACAGAGTGGCCTCAGTGTCACAGACCTGGGGCATGCTGGCCACTGGAGGACACGTGCTTCTCCAAAAGGGCAAGATGCCAGGACCATTGCTACCGTGTGGCACGTGAGCCTACTTCTGCCAGAAGCATGATGAAAGAAGAAAATTGGAAAACGGGTGTTTATAAGAAATCTTACGTCGGTTCAAAATTTGGTCGGGGAAACAGAGGCGGCTTTCTCTAAGTAAGGGAACTGCAGGTTTGGGTCTCTCTGGAAGGATGTGAGCAAAGAGAGTTCTCACAGACCCACAGTCCTCTGTCTGCAGTACCAAGAAGCAGCCGGCAGCCTTGGCTGATCTCCGAAAGCTCTGAGACTCTGTAGGTTGCCAGCCCCAGTGACCCAGGAGCCCAAAGAAGCTGCTGCCATCAGTCTCAGTGTCTATGGCACTGACGTGGGTCATTCCCGAGGACTGTGGAAGGCTGCTGAGACCCTCAGCTATGCCACCTGATCTGTCTCCCTGCACATCTGTGGGAGCTGCTCCAGAAGTATCTCAGCTTCCCTTCTCTTCTGAGTTTCTGTAGGGTTTCTCCCGATAGACTCTAACACAGACCCTTGTGGAGTAGAAGCTTCTGGGCAGAGCAGTCCTGGCTTCCCCTTCATGTGCAAGGAGGGCCTTAGAAGGGGGCGGCAGTGGTGGGGACTGGATGGCAGACAATCCAGCCCATTCCTGGACTTAGTGTTTTGGCAGATAACTCAAATGTAAAATGCTGCGCTAGCCAACACTGTGTGTTCCAAAGAAAATGCGTGTGTGGGCCAGGGCGCCTGTGGTCAGCTGGACGGGAGGAATGGCAGGAAGTGCAGGACCCAGGACGGACAGAAAGGCGTCAGGAGGCAGGCTGGTTCAGAACAGATGGCAAGGCACTAAGTCAATATGATTGACTTAAGGATATGGCCGAGCCTGGCTTATTGAATTCATTTTGCTCCCCTGTTCCAAACTCCCAGTATCTCTGAGAAATAGTGGAGCCATTACCATTTTCCCCACATCTGTGATTACTGAATAGGTCCGATGTGTGTTTTCCCCCAATACCATCAAGCAATTAAGTGAATTCCGACATGATCTATCTGGAGATAGCATCAGATCCCAGAGGTTAAGGGCTCAGTCCCACAACACTCCCCCTGCCCTTCAGATATCACTGATAAGTCCCGGTTATCATTTGGGTTTCTGAACAACCAGCTTTGGATGGGGGTTCCAATAACCCTCTGCTTGGGTTCCATTGATTTGCTAGATCAGCTCACAGAACTCAGAGAACCATTTTACTGACTAGATTACTAGTTTGTTTTCAAGGCTCTAACTCAGGAACACCTATGCTCACCAACCTGGAAGCTCTCTGAACCCTGTCCTTTCAGTTTTTATGGAGGCTTCATTGCATAGACATGATTGATTGAATGATTGGCCATTGGTGATTAAGGAAATCTCCAGCCCTTCCCCTAACCCCCAGAGGTTGGAGGGTGGAGCTGAAAGTTCCAGACCTCCAGACACCTGGTTGGTTCCCCTGGCGACCAGCCTCCATCCCTAGGGGTTTCCAAAAGTCACCTCATTCACGTAAACTCTGGTGTGTTTGCAAGGGCTTGTTAAGAATAACAGAAGACACTGTGTCTCTCTTATCACTTAGGAAATTCCCAAGGTTCTGGGAGCTCTGTGCCAAAAACAGGGGCAAAGACCAAATGTGTATTTCTTATTGCAAATCACAATATCACAGTAAGGTAAATGATTGGACTAAAAGCACATGGGAACCCATTGGATTTGTGAGGACTCAAGTCCTCACTGCCCATCGTAAAGGCCTGTCAGCTAGAATGTGGTAGAGGGTCAGTTCTTAACACAGAAAGTGATCTTATTTTCTTCTTCAATAAAAGGATGTTTTTATAGAGGAAACAGAATTGAGACTTACTTTTTAAGACATTTTATGTGTATGTTGATGGGAAAAGTGGGGATGGGAGGCTGAAATTCTGGAGCTGCAGCCTCGGGAAATTGAAAAGCTTCCAGCCACTCTTGAACTTGTCTTCATCCCCCAAAGGTGCAGACGGATTGGGAGGGTGCACGGTTTGAGGGCTATGTGGTTAAAATGGGAACTTTGCTTCAAGTCTTACTATCTACTTTCTTTTAAACTTCTGGTAAAAACCAGAATTGACTTGTTACACTTTCTATGCCTATAAAGTCAAACCTATAAGGTAGAAACAGGTTTATGCCAAAAAGTAGAAATTTTAGCAAAAGCAATATGAGAAAAGAATGGTCTGTAAACTAAGATTTTAGCATCTCACCTGTATGAAGAATTGACCCAAGCATACAACTTTTTTACTTCTTGGAATTAGATTTTCAATACTACTGAATTAGTAGATTTTCTAACTACTAGATTTTTCAATACATACTGAATTAAAGATGGCCCTCCTCACCCACAAACATGGCACGTAAATAGCCAAAGGAGTAAGACCATTACAATACATATAGAGTACAGTGATTTTCATCTCACAGAGATTTGCTAATGTTTGATTCAGCAATACCTCTGCCAAAGAGGCTTTTGTCTCCCTTAACGGATCGCATGGACCATAAGGCACTACTAAAATCTCTAGCTGTTTAGGTGTGAGGTTGGGGGCTCAGTAGAGTTCTGGAGCTGTGGTTTTCGACTTCTTCAGACTGTTTGCTCAGTGTCGCTACTGTTCCCCTGGCATTATGTCACCTTTCCTTGGATCCCTAGAGGCAGGGCACCTCAGGCAGCTGCAGACATGGCAGGCTGAATGGTCACCCCACTTTGGTGTCCGTTGCACTCTAAGGAAAGGGTACCCTTCCTTGAAAATCTCTTGGGAAGAGTTCCTGTGTAAGACAAAATCCACATGGCCCTGTAACACTTCCCCTGGTAATATTGATGTGTCTTTTACCCAGGTGTTGAAAGGCAATGTGGTGCAGTAGAAAAAACACTGGTCTTTAACTTGCTACCCCGTGCTGGTCACTTAACAGCTGTGATGTGGATGTTAACCCTTGGTGCCTAAACCTGCATCAAAAGTGGGACAGGGGTGCCTGGCTGGCTCAGTCGGAAGAGCATGTGGCTCTTGATCTCGGGGTCATGAGTTCAAGCCCCATGTTGGGTGTAGAGATTACTAAATAAACTAAAAAAAAAAAAAAAAAAGGAGGGGGTAACAACAAGACCCACCTCACAGGGTTGTTGTGAGAATAAAATTAGAGAAGTCATGAAAATCTGGCTTAAACTATAAAACTAAATGTCCGTTGTTAATCTTGGACTTTCGCTTAATGATTTCTTTTCCTCAACACTTTGTACTGTGATGCTTTTCCCTTCTGAAATTCTGCAGGTAGAATCTAGCTTTTTTTTTTTTAAGAATAAAAATATCGTGAATTTTGTTTCAGGCTACAGATCTGAATGTGTGTGGTAAATGTGTCCTATTCTGTTCTGTACCTTTTCTCAAGCAAATGCAGAACACAGCAATATGCTGGGCACGGAGTTTCAATGAGAACTTTACATCAGTAATTTCAGCGGCAAAGGAGTGGTTCAGATCTTTATTAAATTAATATTATAATCATCCTAGCAAATGTGAATTCTTATGGCTTCTTTGTTTTTATGGAACCCGGGTGACTTTGATTTCCCCCCAGACCTACTTACTCTACTTGTAGGTTAAATCAGAGCAAGTTAATATAAAAGATGCAAGTTTGGTAATGTATATCGTATGCTTAAAGCCACTGTCAAACTACAAATATGTGTTCTGGATTTACCCAGTTTTGCAGAAACTCGGAGGGAAAGAATTTGCTTTTTGTTGTCGTTTTTGCTGCTGGCTTCCGTCTTAACCTTCATAATTAAATGATACTTCTCAGCCCCTGTCATCCAAACAAAAAAAACTGCCTTCTGACTTACCTAATTACAAAGTGAAATCAAAGGGATTTTTTGTGACCTCCCCAAATTTTGGCAGGGTTAAGGTTTCAACTCACTAGTATTCAATTTGGGTCTCCACAATTTCGAATGTTCTATAATGCCATCATGTAGAACGCCTGTGAAAGAAATCTATTGACAGGGCGCCTGGCTGGCTTAGTCGGTGAAGCTTCCAACTGTTGATTTCGGCTCAGGTCATGATCTCACTAACTGTGAGAGGAGCACAGCACCTGCTTGAGATCCTCTCTTCTTCTTTCTGTGCCCCTCCCCCACTCGTTTTCTCTCTAAAAAAAAAAAGAAAAAAAAGAAAAGAAAAAGTAAAAAGAAATCTACTGACTATTGCCCAGTCAACTCCATAATAGTCTATGTAAATTTTTGAAGCTTTCTTTTGAAAAAATGGACCCAACTGGTTTTTTTTGAATGTTTTACTTTGGAGAAGCAAAAACATATTTTCTTACCCACTAGATTCTTATATGTTATTTTATTCAAATACTTAAATTTGATCTGTGATTTTCAATTTATGTTCTTCCACCGCCTTCCCCCCCAACCTCCAAATTCCTGAAGGTTGATAGTCTAATAGCATCTCCTGGCCTGTTTTCTCACACTTTGAGGACAAAGAAAGCTTATGACAATATTTTGAAGTTTAATGATAATAGCCAACACCTTCACCGAGTGTCTTTGAGGGGCTATGCACTGTTCTAAGCCCTTTGCATACATCTAAGCCTCACAACAGCTATGGGGAATGCACACTATTAATAAGCACCTCTTCCTTCCCTTTTGAAATGTGATCTGTCTTTCAAATAATCCAGAGAGCATTTTTATCCACTCCCCTCCACCTACCCCCACCCCCTCAAAAAAAAAAAAGGTGTATGAAGTCACAACACTCAAGTTTGGAGGACAAAACCACCCATAGGTGTTGGCGAGGAGCAATTTTATTCTGCTTTTCAAGATACTCTGGCTCATCGAAGGATTAAATTGACATGAAACAGATTAACTGGAGAAAAGCAAATGTAATTTCCTACATACAGGGAATCCACATACGCATGAGATTTCAAGCAAAATGAGGTATATATGTCATCCTGCACTAAGGAGAAGATTGTAGGGGTCTGGGACTGCAAAGAGAAGGAAAGCAGTTTACAGGAAGATGGTGAAGTAAATGTTCCGTAAGCCACTGTTCGCTGGGCCACTCTGAAACAATGGGACATAGAGAGAATTTTGCCAGACTTTACTAGGTTCCTCCCTGTCTACCATGTCTAGTTTGCATTATACTATGGTTACCTATGGTGATAGCTCTCTTCTAGTAGCAGGGCCTCTGTTGAAATTCTCTTAGGCAGTTGTGCGGGGGGGGGAGGTCAGAGTTTCTTCCTGAGTCTTTTGGGCCTTGATTGTTTTCACCTTGAAATAATCTACATGCCAAAGTGGCACACCTCGTGGTGACTCATTCTGAACCCCTGCACACGTCAACCAAACAGGATTTGTCAACTGAAGCTTTACCTGATTCATAGAACTCTCCCCAGTGGTCCATCTTCTTGGGGCTCAGGATACCCTCTGGGATGGTTACTTTCTGGACAGCATTGTAGTCCCTCTTTCCGTTCCCAAGAACTGGCAGCCTCTGCTGGAGCATCATTTACAGGAATCCCTCCTGAAAGCCATTCCTAAGTCATTCCTTCCTGGGATGTCTCGGGGAAATCTGCCACCATCATCTCCAGATTTGTTTGTGAAGGCACTCCTTGTATGGGACCCTCCTTATAGTTTATGCATGAAAGAGGAGACTGGATAGGACCCCACGGTTGAGGGGTCATGAGGAGATGGCCTGTTGATTAAAACAGCTGCCATATGAGTGTTGGCCTAAAGCAACATTTTCCAGATATATTAAGGCACAATGACCAAGAGATTTTTTAAAATTTTATTTTAAAGAGATAGAGTCTGTGAGCAGGGGAGAGGGAGAGGGAGAGTGCAAGAGGGAGAGAGAAAAAGAGTGAGAGCGAGAGAGAGAGAAAGAGAGAATCTTAAGCAGACTCCACACTCAGCATGGATCCGGACACAGGTTCGATCCCACGACCCTGGGATCATGACCTGAGCCAAAATCAAGAGTCAGATATTCAATCAACTGAACCACCCAGGTGACCGCCCCCCCAAGAGACATTTTTAAAATGGATTCATGAATGACTTTTCCTCCCATGTGCCAAACAACGAAGCTTGAATTTTTCAAATAAACAGAAGCTTTCGGTCCTTTTGAGAAGCCCTTGGGACCACCTAATCGGTCAGATAACCCTACAGCAGAGGCACTAGATGTTCGGGAATCTGTGTGGTCCATTAGGCCACTGCTACTTCCAGCTGAATCTTGCCTGGAGGGAGAATCAATCTAAATGCTTTGCTGGTTGTTGTCCAACATAATTTTGCTTATATTTTATAATGTAGTTTTTATGCAGTTAGGGAACTTTACGGTCAAATCTCAAGAAGCAGTGGCATTCAATGACATATTCCCCAGTTCAGGCCATTGTAGGACATGCGATGCTGGGATACTTTCTGTGGCTGCTTTCCGATGACCACGGGGTCATGTGGGTCAGACTCGAGCACCCTGCGGATGATTGGGTCCGTTTTGCTAAAACCGCACACCTAAAGCTTGCTAAACTGTTAAGAGGCTGGGGAGATTGAGATCAACTAAGCTAGAGATCCTTGCCAAGTGGCCATTGTAAGTGTGGGAGCATGCGGTGCTGATGATGTTGATTGCTGGAATAAGTTTCTGCATCAAGCTATTTCTTACACAAGCCTAGAAGCATTTTACACATGGGGCGTATTCCTACCAATGCACAATAGCTTAGTTTCTGTCTGGTGACAGGCCCGAGGAAGAAGTTTGATTTTCAAGTTCCCTCCCTCTCAGGCACTGTCAGACAAGGGATATGAGTCTATTTTGGTTTGCAGTGTTTCGGCCCAGAACTAGGATTTTTTGGTTGCAAAGTTCAGAAGCAAAATCTTGATTACAGAAAGCGGATGATTCACTGGCACTTCCTTAGTCATGGCAAGGCCTGGGGTCCAGATCTCACTTATTTTCCATTCCCTGGGCCTGCTTTTTTTCTGTACTGGTGTCATTCTTCGTCAAGCCATTTCTTGTCAAATGAGGCAAGGGGCAATTCTCTGCTAATGGACATAGAGCTGGTGAGTCCCATGAAAATAATCTCTTTTTCACCAGCTCTAACAAAGGTCCTGGAGACAGTGCGAGGGGTCTTGCTGGGATTTCAGTAGGAATTGCGTGTGAGGGGGCTGGGGGTGGGGAACTCATTGGCCAAGCCAGGTCACAGCCGGGACTGGAGGATCTGGTCTACCACTTTGGAAATATATAAACCACGTTGGAAGACAACATTCCCCAAAAGAAGGAGGTGCAGTTGTGCTACAGCAACACGTGACCCCAAGATCTCAGTGGTTTCCAACAACCAAGATACATCTCTTGCTGGCCCTACGTGTTCACCACAGTTTTGCTGCAGCTCTGTCCTGAGGCCTCTTCGCTGTGGGACGAGCTCACGAAGCAGCCCATAGGGCAGCGCTTGCCTTGTGGCAGAGAAGGAAGGTGGCCAACCGCACAGCGGCTCTTAAAGCTTTCGCTCAAAAGTGCACTGTTCTCTCATATGGCTGTTCAAGCAAGTCACAAGGTCAAGCCTAGGTCAAGCCTGGTATCCGTACGGTGGATCGTGTGATTCTCCTACCGTGGGGCCTTCTGGGGCTGCAGCCACGATGATGGCTGCAGTCTACTGGAAAAGCAGTCAGAAAATGGCAGCCAGTAGCGGCCAAATGTGTGCGAGAAGGGTCCTCACACACCCCGGGGTGCAGGCCCACAGTAGGCTCTGCTGCTGTGGACCCGTTGGCTACAGTCAGTTCTGGGGCTCACCCTCGAAGGGCATGTAGACCAAGCAGGTGTGCTGAGTCATGAAGAGTGAAAGTATCTTGTCAGGTAAGGAGAATTCTCAGGAAAGGGGTATAGCTAGTTGTGGAATAGATGGTGAGCATCTGGCTAGTGGAAGGGATTCAGGAATAGGCCAGGAGGTTAGGCTAGGTGCTTTTGGGGATCCTTTTATACTGAGAGCTTTGCCTGGGACCATGGCAGTCCCGGGCAAGACTTCATGAGTACTTACTTGTCCAGTACTTTGAAAGGCTGAGAAGATTACTTTTTAATACATGCTGTGAAGTCTATTCCTGTGACTTTGGCTTGCCAATGAACTCATTTTGCTCGGCCTTTCCTCAAGACTTTTCTTCCTGGAGCTACTGTGATGTGGGTCCCGAGACCCCCCTGCTGCAGAAGGAGAGGTGAGAGGATGGAGATACTGGCACTTTCTGTGTGACAGGCTGACGGGATACAGCACAGTTACATGACTTTCTCTATGTCACAAACCCAGCATGAATGTTTGGTTTACTTAGATTTTTCTTTTTGATACCCGGAGGTACCACTCTCAGAAAATGGCTGCTTGAGGAAAGAGAATCCTCCAGATAGGTCTTGTGGGAGCTAAAAAGGACTGGCAATTACCTTAGCTATTACCTATTCAGATTTGCATGTTAGAAATTAGGACCCAGAGGCTCACTGAGGCCAAGAGGCCTATCGAGCTTCACCCAGCTGGTTGGTTCCAGAGTCAAACTGGATCTTCAGTGAAATTTGTGGCTATTGCTGGTCTAATCCCCTACCCCCTGCTAGTCACCATGTAGAGATACTAGATGAATCTTCATTACATTTATAGCAATGACAATATTTACCTCACCAAAGAGTGGTGAGGTAATTGTATATATATTATTTGAACACAATCCCCTGGTACTGCTTAGAACAGGAAGAACATAGGATTCAATTTTGTCACACACAGGTCCATAAGGACCTCCTGCTTCCAAGTCACAGCTGTCTAACTCAGACTGCTTTAGACAAAGAGAAGAAGGCTTTGGAATATTTGTGTGATTGCAGGAAGATTGGCATCAGGGAAATTAGAACCAGGAATTCCAATGCCACCCGATGCTTCCCTCTATTCTCCCAGATCGGTGCACTTCATTTGGAAGTCTAGAAACTTGGCTGATCCATCCCTAGGACACTGTACTTCCCAGTTTTTCAAAAGGGAGTGATGGTGCCTCTTTTTCCAGTTATAACTCAAAAATCCCTTGGGGCACCTGGGTAGCTCAGTCGGTTAAGCGTCCACCTTCGGCTCAGGTCATGATCTCGTGGTCCGTGAGTTCGAGCCCCGCGTCGGGCTCTATGCTCAGAGCCTCAGAGCCTGGAGCCTGCTTCAGATTCTGTGTCTCCCTCTCTCTGCCCCCCCCCCCCCACTCTCACTTTGTTTCACTCTGTCTCTCAAAACCAAATAAATGTAAAAAAACATTTAAAAAAATAAAAAAAATCCAGGGAAGGACTCTCACTGGTCTTCTGTGGGTCAGGGATCTTCCCTGGCTCAATCATCCCTAGTCAGGGCCAAGGTATACTAGGATTGAGGCATTAGGAAAAAAATGTTGGGAGAGGCGCCTAAGGGGACATTCATTCCCCCAAACAAAAGGTGTCGCTTCAGGAAGATGAGAGGGAAGATGTAGAAGTAAACTAGATTTCTACTACATGATGTCATGGAATTGTTCCACTCTGCAGTTTTGAATAGAGAGGCTGTGTGTTCTGTAAGCTTCATATTTAATAATTGGTGCTTAATTAAATGTATAATCCATAATATTCAGTAACTTTAGAAGGCTTTGTAAGTAGGCTTCATGCCCTTGGAAACAGTTTTATTAAAAAAATTTTTTTAACGTTTATTCATTTTTGAGAGACAGAGAGAGACAGAGTGCAAGTGGGGTAGTAGCAGAGAGAGAGAGGGAGACACAGAATCCGAAACAGGCTCCAGGCTCCGAGCTGTCAGCACAGAGCCCGATGCGGGGCTCGAACCCACAGACTGCGAGATCCTGACCTGAGCCGAAGTCAGCCGCCCGACTGAGCCACCCAGGCACCCTGAAAACAGTTTTATTTTAAATATCAAAGAGTTTTTATTTGTCAAGAGTGATGGGGACAGGACTGGCAAGGTGCATTCACTGAGAATCCATCCAACAGGCCAAATCATGTGCTTACTGTTAAGCCACTTCCAATTGGAAGTTAAAAAAAAAAAAGAGAGAAATTTTATGCAGGACATTGATCCCCATGAGCTAAGCCTAAATCAAATAAAGAATACATAACATAGTGTAAAGTAAAAAATTTAATTCTTTTATGATTATCTCTTTATAACAATTAACATCTTCATTTTTTTACTGAGAATTTCCTCCTTCCTTCCTTCCTTCCTTCCTTCCTTCCTTCCTTCTTCCTTCATTTTTTTTATTTTTTAGAGAGAGAGAGAGAGAGAGAGCATGGGAGAGGGGCAGAGGAAGAGAGGGATAGGGAGAGAGAGAATCCCAAGCAGGCTGTACACCCAGCACAGAGCCCAACATGGGGCTCAGTCTCACATCTGTGAAATTATGACCTGAACTGAAATCAAGAGTCGGAAGCATAAGTGGCTGAGCCACCCAGGTGCCCCTTACTGAGAATTTCTAAAATGACAATGATCAGGATATGTTCTATGACAACCATAATCCTTCCATCACTGCTGTGTCATGGGTCTAGAAAAAATACAGAGCAGAAATAAGAAAAGCAATGAGTGGGGTGTCAAGGAATTTTAAAAGGATATGGTTTTTACTGAAAAAGACAGATGCTTGACCTATTTTTTATTCACTTTCAAAACACATTGACGTATAATTTCACATCTGATAGCTTATAATTAGGGAAGGCCAGTAGAGGGCTTGGGTAGGCTCAGTTGGAAGGAACCCAAAGTGGGCTTGAGTAGGATGAACCTAACCCAGGGTGGGGGTGCCACTTAACCTTGGGAAGCTTGTGAAGAGGTTGAACCAAACCCAGACCCCATGTGCTCCTACCGCTGGGGATGCTTCCATCATTAGATACAAAAGTGCATCTCTAGCCCGGAAGGCTGTCCCACCTGGAGTGAACTCTTGAATTTGCTATGGCCACCTGAGGTTACACTGTTCATTTCTACTTGCCTTTGTATGCCCCCAGGTGCCCAAGGCACTTCTTGGAAAATAACAAAAGTGAAAATATGGTGAGCATGTCCCTGCACAGAATCAAAGGGGGAGTCATGATATACAAGGAAACACCTTTTGATGGGGTACAGTTGAAATTCTCAATGGGCAGGACGGACCTAAAAAGATGTTGTCCTTGGCATTTAGGATAGAAGCCAGCTAGATCATCTAAATCGTCACTTTAGTTTCAAGAGTCATTTGATTCTGTTACATGAATATCTTTATGGTAATTAATTCCATTTCCTTCTTAAAAAGCTTTCATATGGAAGGAAAAATCAAATGGAACAATCATTTGAAACATCAGTTGTTTTAGCAAGACAATCAAATGCTTGTGGATTTAAGGCAATGGGTGTATTCAATTAAAAACCTCATTGTTTTCGAATAATTATGGAAACTCTCCCAAGTCTAAACTTTTAAATCTTCCCTGCAGAGCAATATGCAACTTAATGTATGGGTTGGTGAGGAAAAAATGGTCAAGGTGTTGACCATTTTATTCATATCTGTTGAAAGCTTTATATTGATGTATTTTAAAATATCCTTAATTTTCTTAATATAAAAATAATAAGAGCTTTTTATGATGAAAAACTTCATAAACAAAGTATAACGGCAAATGGTGTGCTAGGAAAAAAAACATTTGTAGGGCATATAACTAAGGTTCACTTGTCATAACATACAAGAGAATATAACAATTCAGCTGGAATAAAGAAGAAAAAGCCTACAAGAAAAATGGAAAGTGATACTTAGCAACAACTTACAAAAGAAGAAGTACAAATTACCAATAAATCATATAGAAATAAAACTCATTACTAATAAAAATGTAAATTTAAATGATAACAAGATCTCGTACCTCACCTGTTGAAACATAAATGGCACAAAATAAATGGACTCATTAGGTAGTGCTGAGGATGTATTTAATAAGGAACTTCTATATGGAGCATATGTTTTTCAACTTGTTATGGAGGCAAATTTGGTGTTATCTATCAAAATTTAAAATATGCCCATTTTGGGGGGGGCACCTGGGTGGCTCAGTCGGTTGAGCATCCAACTCTTGATTTCAGTTCAGGTCATGATCTCACAGTTCTGAGATCAAGCCCCGCGTCAAGCTCTGTGCTGACAGTGTAGAGTCTGCTTAGGATTCTCTCTTGCTTCTCTCTCTCTGTCCCTCCCCTACATGTATGCACGCTCTCTGTCTCTCTCTCTCTCAAGAATAAATAAAAAAAAACAACTTTAAAAGTATGCCCATTTTTCTTCCACTAAGATGTTAACCTACAGAAATACTGGCTCACATGAGCAGAGACATGTGTATAATATGGTTGAATGCAGGACTGAAATCTGAGGTCTAGTCATATGGGACTGGTTCCATAAATCATGGTAACTGTGGAAACTATGCAGCCTTTTAAAAAGGAATACAATACATATTTATGTCCTAACATAATAAATTGCTTGTTTACTGAAAAAGGCAAGTCATAGAACATAGCCTGTGAGATATTCTTGTTTTTACAAAAAAGAAACTGGTTGGGAAGAAAACACACTAAAAATTAATAATGAGTACTTGTGAGGAATGGAATTCAAAGTAGGGGGTGGGGAACTTTCTTTTTATTTTATGAATTTTTTAATGTTGGAAAATTTTATATAGAGCCTTCTGTTATTTTGTAAGAAAAAAAATAGAAAATTGGAAAATAAAGAAACATGGGGGGAGACAAAGGTCACTCATAATTTCGCCACCTACATGTAACTATTTTTAACATTTGGGATAATACTTTCATGTATATATTTCCACGTGTGTGTGTATGTCTCTTGTTTTCAGACGATCTTCCCCTGTGTCAATATTTTTGAGAAAATCCTGTTTAATAGTGGTTTATGACATCCTCCACCAGAGCAATATCATAATTAACTTAATTATTCCACATTGTTGGACATTAACGTGTTTCTAATTTGTAAGTATTACAGATAACTGCGGAGATTACCATTCTGACAAATAAATCTCTGCCTGCATCTCTGGTTGTTTTCTTAAAATAAATTCTTAGAAATAAGTTTACTGGATTAAACTATGTGAGCATTTGTTTAACTTTCAATTTTATAATTTCATCTTTATTATACAGTTGTAATTATAATTTAATTTTGAAAATCCTTGAACAGAAGACTGTGAGGTGAAAAATAAAAGGCTCCCATGTTTCCTTTGTCACCAACATGTAGTATGTAAAATAATGGGAAAAACATATAAATTCCCAGATGTCTCTAGAAAACAGCTAAGTGAGTCAACTATTCTGATTTAGGAATATTCATCTGCCATGAAACAGTATTTCCAACCATTTAATACAAAATAATCTTTCGTAGGCATAAACCAAGGTGTTTGTAATAGGAGAAGAGAGGTAATGTAGGGGTGCCTGGGTGGCTCAGTCGGTTAAGCGTCTGACTCTTGGTTTCTCCTTTGGTCTTGGTTTTATGGTTCATGAGTTCAAGCCCCACATCGGGCTCTGCACTGACAGCACGGAGCCTAGTTGGGATTCTCTCTCTCTCTCCCACTCTCCTTGATCCTCCCCCACTCTCTTTCTCTCAAAGAGAGAGAGAGAGAGAGAGAGAGAGAGAGACGTAGTATATTCACGTGAAAATGAACTGGAGCGTTCTGGAATGGGACAAGTTATACAGAGGGGAGAGGTCAGTGAAGATGATTTGACTAGTGGTAGTAGGCTGTTTTGCTCATAAATAGCTCCTGCGCTCCTCAAACTGTAAGCCAGTTCTGGCCAAGCCCTGTGTTTTGTCAGAGGGCTCCCAGCTCAGTGCTTGCTCTGTCCTAAATTCTGGACTCGATCCCTCTCCATCTGGGATCGGCACACCTTTTCTGCGAAGGACCGGACAGTCAGTATTTCAGGCTTTGCACGCCACACAGGCTGCGTTGCAAAGACTCTGTTCTGCTGCCGTAGCAAAAAAGCAGCTGTAGACAATATCAAAAGGAAAGAGCGAGGCTGTGCTGCCATTAAGTTTATTTATGAACGCTGAAATCTGACTTTCATATAATGTTCACATTTCACGAAATATTCTTTCGACTTCTTTCCCATCATTTAAAAACGTAAAAACCGTTTTTAGCTTGCAGGGAGGGTTTGGCCCACGGGATGGAGTTTGCAGGCACCTGTTCACAGAATATGGAACGGGAACCTCTTCCAAGGAAAGGATGGAATTGCCTCAGATACAAAAGAAAGGTCCTGCACTGGAGACAGGCTTTACTCATGAGCTGTTTTTGGCTGGCATTGTCCTAGAGGAAAAACCTTGGTATCTTTAGATGTGAAACCTTTCTCAGACAAAGCAGGTGAAAACCTGTTGCCCACTCTCATCTCCTGGGGTGGGGGATGGAGGACCGGCAGAAGCAAATTGCGGATCTGGGGGGCAGTGGGCAGCCGGAAACACAGGAGGATGGGCGCTTCTCATGTCAGTTATTTCCGGATGACACACGGTTCCTCCTCCTCTCCCCTCGTCTTCCTCTGTCCCAGTTTTCAGACAGACTTCCTTTGAATGACAGAAATAGTGGTGGGGGGCTAGGGGTGGGGGCGAAGTGCAGAAAAGAAAGCATACATGTGAGAAGTTATGTTTTCAAGGTTAAGTCGGCCTCCTGTTTCCCTCAAATCCTTGTGAAAAGGACTGGAAGTGGCCACATGGATGGCTTAGTAGAGCGTCTTCATTTAATCGATGAGCAAGCTGGAACCCAGGCACAGTGAGGTGTATGTCTCAGGTTGCCCGTCTCTAGTGGCGGAAGGAGCTCTGGAACTTAGAATTGGGGCTCCTGTGTGCCTGCTCAGGGCCTCCACCCGTTTGGAAGGAATTCCGCAGTAAAAGCCAAGCAAATATCACAGAAGCCAATGACATGGTATTTGGTAGCAGGATATGGAACCCGGTGCCTGGAGCCCGCAAGGTCTGTTTGGTAGACAGACTTGGTTGGGAAAGGGCGCTGTGGTCCCTCTCCCATGGCTGCCTCCCTCAGCCCACATGCCATGCCTAGGCAGGGTAGGTGCCTGGCAGTGGCCCAGCCACTGTGCCGCTTCTCGGAAGATCTGCTGCCCAGGTACCTTTGGGGATTCAAACAAGGGACTGGAGCTGGCTTGCGGGATTAGAGAATGTGAACCATTTTGAGACAACTCCAGTTTTCTCTAGGCCCTTTATCCTGGAATCGGTGGGGGACGGGGTCAACGCTCCATTGCTCCCATGGTCTTTCATTCAGCCCGAAAACAAGAAAGGCTTTTCAATATTGAATTTGGAAGGATTGACATTTCTCCCTCATGGCATCTGAACTTAATTTATAGTCTTCTACTTCAACTAACTACAAATAAACTAAAGGCCTTACTGAACAGCTGGGCCAGAGTATTATTTTTGGATGTCATGGGGGCCAGCAAAGGAAAAAGAGCCCAATTCACTTCTGTCTCTCCTCTAATCTGCTGCGGGGGATTTCAGGGCTCTTTAGATCAAATCTTCCAGATTGGTTGACGTCCTGATTTAGGATCCAAGAATCCTAAGCAAGGGGGTTCATGTTGAGGTTATTAACTTTTATTAGCCGCGAAACAGGATATGCCTGTTTCTTTCCCACTCCTGTTTGATTCTTGATTGGGATGAATAAAGTAATTTTCACACGTGTTATACGAGATTGTTATGTGTTCCGTACTGTTCCAAAATGCCTTGGACCACCATTGAGTTAATTTTAAAAATGAAAGGGGAAGAAGCAAAGTTGGGGGATGGAATAAATAGGATGCTAAGTTGATATTGACCTGAGTTCTGGTTTAGCTCTGACCTAGGACAAGTGAGTTTGCCTGGCTGGGTGTCAATTTCCTCGCTTTTCAAATGAAAGCCACCTAGTTCCAACACACCGTGGTTCCAAATCACAGAGTGAGGGCCTTTTTCTTTGTAAGTAGCTTGTATCTCCTGTCATGGCAAGGAAGGAGAATATAATTTTTTTCTCACTGGGCCGCAGAAGACAATGGAAGGAGGCCAATGTCTAGACTTCAGCTCCAAGTCCTGATTTGGTATATGCTTTTTATTTGTGACTTACAGATGGGAGAAAAATGGCTACTCTCCCATGGGTCTCCACAGTTAGCAGCCATTTTCACTCAACCGCAGGGCAAACTTTGGAATTTCCCTCCCATTCAGAAGAACATAACCAGTAACATCTTGGCCTGAGCGGGAAGTCCCACCCGAGAGGAGCCAGCATGGGCAGTGGGAGGGGACCAGCGCAGCTCCCTTCCCTACCCCCAAGGATGAGGCCACTTAGACCCTCTTCCGCTGGATGGATTTCAGGTTCCTAGGAAGACCTGACAAGAGCTCCCAAGACAGCTTTCAGTCAAGTCCATCCCTGTGGTGTTTCACTTGACTTTTTATTAAGTGCTTCTAAATTTGCAGACGAATGTTTACATAGGAGAGACATTTTTATGAGAGCTGGAAAACGGTCCCAGGCAGTGTCTAAAGACATTTTATAATTTATGTAGAATAATCAGCTCTTCACCCAGCTCCTGTTTTTCTTTTCCTGTTTAGAATCTGTACAGAAAAAAAAATTGAGAAGGAATGTCTTCACTTTATTAAGAGACTTAAAAGGACAGCTGGCGTTAGTAGGAAGGCTTGGGGGGCTGGCGGGGGGCTGGCTGGGGGGGATGTCTGTTTTCAGAAGGTGAATGGCTGGGCTTCTGAGCACCTGCAGAAATTACTTGATTTGGGGCCGATGCCGCTGCTACCTCCAGGCACCTACAACTGTCTGGTCTCCTCTATTCTGGCACTTTCTTTAAGAGGATGAAGTTGCTTCACCTGTTGAGGAAACTGTAACATAGTGGGAAAGTCATCAGTTTGGAGTCAGAGGCCAGGGTTTGAGTCTATTACAGCTACTTTCTCTCCATGTGACTTTATGAAAGTGGATAACCTTTTCAGAATAAATGGCTTCCCCACTGGCTTGGGAGGGTTAACTATTACATATGCACGTGAAGGGTTGAACACAAAACAGCAGATCGGGTTATTAGGATGGGAAGGTTGAATCACTTCGGCCATCCAGTCCACTCGATTTACACAGCTGTGCATTTAACATTCTGTCACTTAATATCCATGTGTTGAGTGTTTACAATGCACTAGGCTCTATGCCAGGTGCTGAGTGTATGGGGATGAACAATATTATTTACCTTCAAGGTACTTACACTCAGAAGCCTTTTATTTAGCCTACAAATGCTAAGCACTTAAAACTTTTAAAGTGTCTTTTAAGGTAGTTTAAGATGTTGAGTAAGTAGATTGATACCAAAGAGAACCCCATTTTTTTTTGGCATCTTCCCGGAATCTGTAAAGGGAGAATTTTGTAGAAGAGACTACCTAGTGCCCCAAACATAAGTTGACTGTAATCATCTAATGACATCATCAGAGCAAGCTTGTTTTCTTCTTGGTGAATTCATATGAAGTTACAAAATGATGAAAAAAAAAATTAAACCACATTTAGTTATTGTGTTTGTTCATTAAACTGTATATGTTAAGATGAAGTGATTTTAGAACTCTCTCGGGGTCTTCATATTGGATCAACAGTGTTTGCCATGGAAGGTGTTGGTTGGGCAACAGCTTGAGTGGTGCTACTGGCCACTGCCCCAAAATGGTGGCCGTGCTTTATTTAGGCTACACAACATTTCTGGAAATGGCAGGTCACCTTATAGACCAAAGAGAAAAGTTACTGTCTTCCCCTAAGCTACTTAATGACCTATTCCATATTATTTTTTCAATGTGTCACTGAGAAGTAAAACTACTAAAGTTAGAATGTTTCCGGAAATCATTCTCTGGTTTGAAAACCTTTTGGAAACCAAATGACGTGGGTTCCAAACATTCAGTAGTGTAAATCCTTAGGCACATCAGGCCTTAGGGTAAGTGAGAATGGTGTGGTCTTAAGCAATACCTCAAACAGATATGAAACCATTTTTTTCTGAGGATAGGTTTCGACAGGGAAGGGCAAGAGAAAATATGAACGTCTGCCACTTGCTGAAAAGATAGGTATGTGAAAATTGTGAGTTGGGGAAGGCAGGTATGGCAGCTCCGTGCACGATGATTTTCTCACTTCCAACCCTCATTATATAGGCAAAATTACTCAGTTACTACGGGACAAAAACTGAACTTCATCTGTGAATCCCTTTCCTGGTTTTACAATTCTCTTTTTGTTCACATTTTTTCAGTATGCAAAGTTGAATCCAGATTGCCCCACCCAGTTAAGTTTATTCTTGGTTGTGAAAAAAATGTGTCTAGGTTTTTTCATGGGGCTTAAAAAAAATTTTTTTAATTAATAACTTCTTTTCCTGATTACAAAAATAATCTATGTTAATTCTAGGAAATCTAAAAATAGACTGAAATCTGTAAATAACAGAATACCAATCAATCGTCTTCTCCTACTGAGTAATGACTACCACTACTATTATTTTTATCTTCCCTTACCCTAGCTTTTAAAAAAAAAATGAAGACTTAGGTATAACTTTTTATATCTTAATAAAATAATCATATGCTATACATTTTTGGTAATTTCTATACTTATCTAGCAATCTCTTGGTAAATGTTCATTATTAACATGATTTCAGATGGGTGAACAGTATTTGGTAATTTGGAATTTCCTTAATATTTTAAACTACATTTAACTATATAACCTATTGTTATTTCCAGTTCTTTGCGTTTATCAGTAGTGTTTGAAATGCTGTGTTTTGATCTTGGAGCGGAATATACTCCATGAATCTCTAGCCTCAAATCTCTTTTTACAGCCAAGGTTCCAGGCAGCCTCTTGAAAGCTGACTTTTTAGCCACCTCTCTCAGTGAAATTAAGCCTGCATCAAAAACCACATTTGCCACATACTCAAAGAGTCTTTTATTGGAACACTGGCTGTGTTTCACTTATTGCATGGGAAAACCCGCTGTTGTACCCTTTACTGAACAGGGTGACAGAACACGTTCTGCTTTAGGAGGGTGTTGGGGTGGAAGGGGAACTTCCCCTGATTGTGTCTGAGTCGTGACTCGGACAGACGGGGTGAGATGTGCTTTGTGCTGTTGAATTGGGGCTGCTACCTTTGGAAGCCAGTGTCCGGTTGGTTCCTCATTCCTGATTCTGAGAGCTGAATCAAGGATTGGCAGTTATCCGGTCTTTATCCCAGAGAATACATTGAGTGCTAGGATTCCAACAGCAGCCGTGGCGTCCCGAACAAACCAAACACTTGTGCAGTGCTCCTGGTCACAGCCCTTCCTGGTGGGCATGCTCAGATCTTATTTAACCCCTCCCATGTCACCCATGAAATGGGTAGTCTTCTTATCCTTACACTGCAGATGAGATGACAGAACCAATAACGTTTACACCGAAGCGTTGTTAGTTGCTAAATGAGCTGTTAAATCATTTCAGTCTTGGAGTAAGTTTTCAATATAAGCATCCCTTATTAATGGCACTGTTCAAAACTTAATCTTTCCTGTAATTTCCCCACTATACCTCTGTATTTATTAGCTAATATTTCTTGTTTAATTTTAAACAGAGGCTGGCGAGGTGACATTTTACATGCGTTTAATTTTAAACAGAGGCTGGCGAGGCTCCCTGCGTCCCTGTATTTGTGGCTTTGTCAACAAATGTGTCTTCCCTGTGGAAATGTGTGGTGTGGCCTTTTACAGAAGAATGTGTCCTGCACAGACTCTTAAAGGAAGTAGGGGATGTGGTTGTGAAACTCTGATTGGAAAGATAAAATGGTTGCGCATCTATTTTTTGCCTTGTATTTATACTTTAAGCTCGCATATTGGGCAATTTGCCTAGAAATAATTGACTTCCCTTGCCCTCCCCTCTCCCCTGAGCCCCTGTCCCTTCAGGTCCAAAATAGGTTTCCATGGTGTTTGGCCATCCTAGCCAGTGGATATTGTCAAGCCATTAGCTTGTGGAATTTCGTGCAGCCCACACTGAGGGTCTCCCATTCACTTCCATTTCCAAGCTTAAAGCCCAATATAAATCCTTATTTGCCCCTTTGCTGTTTTGTACCTCCTTTTCCCTCACCCCTGTCTCACCCTGTGCCACCTCCCTCCCCCCCGCCCTCCCCCCCACCATCCTTGCTTCCTTGCACTTAATCTGGTAGGCCAGATATGGCAGGTAACTGTTTATCAGAGGTCAGAGGGGACTTCTGCCGTCTCTTCCAGGAAAAGGCACCGTTACAGATGCTCTGTAATGGAGAATCGATAGAAAAGAAGAACCTTGGCAAGCTGAGCTGAACAAGAGGCACAAAGCGGCAGAATCTGGGCATCAGGACCGTTAGGTTCCTTGCTTGGCCTCACCATCCCGCGCCTTTCAGAAGGGCTCTTCCTGGCTGGGCGTTAGCTCGAGGCCCCTTTTCGAATTTCAAATTAAACCCTTCACACACTTCTCTTTTATGGAATGAGAAGAGACATTGGAAAGTTTTTTGACATCTTTTGTCATGATTTTGTGATACCGTTTGAGACCACAGCTTATGAGATCAGTAGGTTCTCTTTGTAGGACTTAAAATGGCCTGGATTTTGATCAGAGCCCAG
Source organism: Felis catus (assembly GCF_018350175.1). NCBI lineage: Eukaryota > Metazoa > Chordata > Mammalia > Carnivora > Felidae > Felis > Felis catus. The sequence goes on along the minus strand of NC_058379.1, from coordinate 33,386,857 downwards.
AAAGAGGTTGCAGTGAAGGGCCAGGCCAGGAGATGCTCCTTGCACAGAGCTCAGACACCTCTGGGTTTGAAACACTACTTACTCCTCAGGCCCTGCAGACATGGAAAAGAACGTCTCCTCCTCCTGCTAAGCACCTCAGCAGCATTCCTTGATCAATAGAATATTTGAGGAGGGAGATGTACCTTCCACCTGTCAACATTCTTGTGCCATCAGGTCAATAAACCATGTGCCAATTAGAAAGTTCTCTGATGGAGTTTCTAGGGACTTGGCAGGGCCCCTAGTGCACAGTTGGTGTTCCAGAATGCTAGATGGTGGTTATTATTCCTCGAAAAAAGAATGGTTCTCCCCTCCCCCCGGCCCCATCATTTCACCTGAGATTTGGTTACATAAGCTTGTCTCTTTTTTAAAAAGTTTTTTTTTTAATTTTTCTAATGTTTATTTATTCTTGAGACAGAGACAGAGCTTGAACAGGGGAGGGGCAGAGAGAGAGGGAGACACAGAATCTGAAACAGGCTCCAGGCTCTGAGCTGTCTGCACAGAGCCCAATGCGGGGCTTGAACCCACGAACTGTGAGATCACGACCTGAGCCAAAGTCGGACGCTCAACCGACTGAGCCACCCAGGCGCCCATAAGCTTGTCTCTTAAAACAAATTACAAGAGTTTGGGCAGTTAAGCATTGTACATACATCCTTTACCCACTATTTGCAGAGTCCTGGGATGGGAAGGCATCTTGGAAGGTTATGGAGGCTGTTGGTAATTCACTGCATTGAATTCTTTTTTTTTTTTTTAAGTTTAATTAGAGAGAGAGAGAGAGAGAGAGAGAGAGAGAGAGAGAGAGAGAGAGAAAGAGCAGGGGAGGGACAGAGAGAGGGAGAGACAGAATCCCAAGCAGGCTCTGCACTGTCAGAGAGGAGCCCAATGCAGGGCTCGAACTCACAAACTGTGAGATCATGATCTGTGCCAAGATCAAGAGTCAGAGGCTCAACCGACTGAGCCACCCAGGTGCCCCTCACTGCTTTGGATTCTTACTTCTTGATGAAGTGAATGATTTATTAAATTCAGTTATGGCTTTTCTATTGCAAATGTTCGAGTATACATTGTGTTCTGTTTTAGTTCAATCCAACAGCAGGTTTTAAGTCTTACTAGGGAGATCCTCAGTGTATCCTGTTCAGCATTCTATTATCAAGATGCATTAAGACGAATTAAGCGCTGAGAGTTTACAGGGGTGGTCATCAATCATGCACACCCAAATTTCTTGGAATACTTGGGAAAAGTGTAGTTGTTGAGGCACGACTGCTGCAGATTTGGACTCAGTGAGTGCAAATGGGACTGCCCAGAAGATTCTGACATGTGGCCGGTTGTAAGGACCCCTGACCAGTGAAGACGATACACACATGTGCACATATCATTAACACTAGGCCAGCTAATAATGGCTGTTATTGATTTACAAACAGTATATCAGGAACGCAGTTTCTATGATAACTAAATCAAATTAAATGTTATTTGTAGAGTTACCTGGCTGATTCCCATAGGCACTCTGTTTCTTGGTACTTGCTCGTCTCAGTGGACGTTGGTCGCGATGTTGGAAATTTCCCATTTACTCCTCCAGACCTCAAGGCACCCTTGAGGGCACCAGAGGCTGCCCTGCATGGACTAGTCAAGCCCTTGCCATTCTGGCTTTGTTTGGCCAATGAGCAGCACTGGCAAGGGGCCGGAGGGCAGGAGGAGAGAGTTCAGGTGCAAGTGGCCCCCCGCTGTTGAAGGCACTCTGGTTCTCTGCAATCCTTTTTTTTTTTAATGTTTCTATTTATTTTTGAGAGAGAGACAGAGTGTGAGTGGGAGTAGGGACAGAGAGAGAGAGGGAGACTCGAAGCAGGCCCCAGGCTCTGAGCTGTCAGCACAGAGCCTGATGCAGGGCTCGAACTCACAAGGGCTTGTGACTCACAAGAGGTCATGACTTGAGCCAAAGTCAGAGGCTTAACCGACTGAGCCACCCATGTGCCCCGAGATCCTTTATACCTTTTTGTAACCCAGACTACCCTACTGGATATGGCCCCTGCTTTACACTTTAGTTGCCTGGTTTGAGGGTACCACCTGTGGTCCACTAGGTCCTCGGTTGACATGGCCTTACGTATTCGTAGCTAGGGAACAATACATATGGTAAAGCATAAATTGAATACGCCAGGGATCAAAGAGGAAAGAAAATTAGAATACAGCAAAACTTCTCAATACAGTTCTCTGTGAGTCTGCCAGGAACTTTCAGTTTCTCCCATGAACATTTCTAATTTCTGCTCTGTAGAGACGAAGAAGTCTTGCTGAGTATGGAAATCCAATGACTAGATAGTCGCAGAGAATGTTCTGGACTTCTCATATAAGGGTGTGGGTCCTAGCACTTCATTTCATCTAGATTTCCTCAACCAAGCAGTTATTGTAAGAGCATCGGAGTGAGAGTTCTTCATTATTCTAATTGTCTTAGAACTCTGCTCTCATGTGTTGCTTTCAGGACCGTCTGTGTTAAGTCCCCAGGGATACGGGAACAAATAGGACATAGTTGATGCCTTTAGGTGCTTACAGTTTTGTGGGTCAGGGGAAGACTTGTAACCAAATAATTCAAGTGTTGGGTACACATACGAGTCTGTACAAGGCCTCATGGGAACACAGCCAAGGAAGTGCCTCGTTCAGCATGGAGTGTTCAAGAGATGACTTTCTGAATGAGATACTTGAGTGATTAAGAAGACGACACAGGAGGCAGTATGTTTTAACACAAAGGCAAAGAGAAAGCCAGAAAAGAAGCAACAGCAATGGCAGTTGCCAGCAGGTTGTCGTGCCTGAGGGTTCCAGTGTGCTCAGAAGGGAGTAGGTGGAAAGGCAGAAGGAACCAGCACGCAGGAGTCTCTGGGCTGCATGCAAGACCTCCTCCTGTTGCCACACCTTGCTTCCGACCCTGGAGGGGCCTCCCTGGGAGGAAGCTCAAGACTTCATGTAGCTGGGGGCGGCTGGATGGCTCAGTCGGGTAAGTGGCCAACTTGGGCTCATATCATGATCATGGTTTGTGAGTTCAAGCCCTGCGTCGGGCTGCGGGCTGCTAGCTCAGAGCCTGGAGCCTGCTTCGGATTCTGCATCTCCCTCTCTCTCTGCCCCTTTCCCGCTCACACACTGTCTCTCTCAAAAATAAATAAATTAAAAAAAAATTTTTTAATTAACAAAAAAAAGACTTTATGTCGCTAGACAGAAGCACAAATGCAAACCTGTTGGGGCGGGGTGGGGGGGGTTATGCACTCTTGGAGAAAAGTTGTAGAAAGAGTGCAGAAGAGAAGGTGAGCACAGTATTTTTTAGGGGATGTGAGGAGGTACGTAGACAAAGTGGGAATAAAATCATCAGTGTTCATAGAAAGCCCCAGAGCATAAAGCTTGTCACTGTACATCAAGGTTATACCCTCCTTGAACACCAGCCCCATGTTCTTATTTATTTGCAGAGGAAAAACACTTTTATTATCTAGAGTCAGATAAATATATTTACATTACGGTGAAGAATGACCAAGAGTATTGCTTGGAGGAGAGATGCTTATGCACAGACACAGGATTCTGCCTGCGGAGAAGGTAGTTTGGCCCTGTGCTAACTCATCCGCTCTGACAGCCTCAGGGTGGGAAGGGACACTGATGGGTTTGGCCAACTTCCTGCCATGCTACAGATGGGATTGTCAGTCATTGTTTTTCAAAACACACAAGCCTTACGTTATTCCCTGAGAAGAAAAACCTTGGAGATTGAGGTGCAATTTTGAATGAAAAATCCTACTTCTCTTAAATGTGACATTTTCAGCTTCTTCACCCTAAAAAAATTCTTCCCATAAAAAAAACTTGAATTATTTATTTGCCTCAACTTTTGTATTATAAAAAAGTTTAGCTGGATAAACAGGGATCCATTATCACCACATGATTGTGTTTTGCACGTTGATCACTTCCTTCAGAATAATTTCTGGCAGATTTGTGAATTTGTTCTTATTGTCAGGTATTTTATAATAATATCAAGTTTTCCTCTTACTTATTTTTTCCACTTACTTGTCAGTCTCTTTAACCTGTTGTTAGGGATTCCATACCGAGTTTTCATGACACGAGAACAGGCACAATAATGTTTTTAAAAGTCAACTTCACATAAATTTAATTTTTATGGCAACTGATAATATTTCCCACTATTGACATACTCTCAATCTTCAAAAATCTGTGTATATGATAATAAATACTATTTTCTTATATGTCCTGTCAATCCAATTCAATACATATATTTGTTGGTCACTCACTCCATGCCAGGAAGTTGTATTAGATGCTGAGAGTATAAGGGAGTCATTTATAGTCTTTGTCCTGGGTACTTCACAGGGCTCAGATCACCACATATACCATTAAGGTTTTCATTATGGGAAATATGCCTTTCCTCTCCCTCCCTCCCCACACCTTTCCTTTCTTCCTCCCTACTTTTTTATGTGTGTTCTAGTAAGCATTATAATTCAAGTGAGATTTAAGTTTCCTATATTTTCATAGTGATGTGTGTTGTTCCATATTTAGCCTGCCATTAAGGTCTAGGAAATTGCAGCTTTAATAGAGAAGGGAAGAGGGGCTCAGGAAGAAGGAAGGGTAGGAGATTCATAATTTATCAAGCTAGGAGTACTGGCTCATCGTTTATGACCAGGAAATGGTTTAAAGATTTAAAGGTGTGTGTAAGAACCCCGCTAGGTCAGGGTGGGTGTGTGGGAGGCTGGGGTGGAGAAGCTTAGCCAGCTTCTGGTTTCACCAGATACATTTGAAAGGGAAGGAAGAGGAGGGGCTTTCCAGGAAACTCGACATCCCATCAGAAAGAAAGGAGGAATGAAAACTTTTGGGTATTTCAGGAAAAGCAGGCAGGTGACTGGAGTTTGTGGCATGGGGAGGCCTGAGGCTGAGAAGGGTTGTCCAGATTTTAGAGGGGGTGGACCGTTGTGGATGAAGAGTCAGTATAAGGAAGCAAGAAGTCTGAAATTGAGAGGTTGAGCCAGTTTTGATTCTTGTTCTGTTGTCTTCTGGTTACTGACATGACTTAGGGCACGAGATCCTTTGAGAGTCATATCGTGTTCATCTTTAAAAGAAAATGACAGTACAGCACGGGACTTTGTGCAGATAGAAAATATACTCACGTGTGGGTTCATTCTGTCATTGACTCATTTACTTAGCAACTGCTGTGTGGCGACTTCATTCTGGGGGAAACAGACCAACGGAAGAGCCAGATGATGTCGAGTCTCTAACATCAGGATGAGTGATAGATGATACAAAATGTATATAACTAATAATTGTCATTACTCTTATCCCACAGCTAGTTTAAGGCAAGGAAGGGGGTGTTCACATTTATATCCTAGAAAGATGATTCTGGGAGCCTTGCACCCCATTCCCTCTGAAACCTGATTTCTGGAAAATGGGACCTGGGGAAGCTCACATTTGCTAGCGGAGTGATGTCTTAGCGGAGTTTTTTGCCATCTCAAATTATTAGGATCGGGGTCTCATTAGATAAAATAGTCAAAAAAGTGGGGTGTAGGCCTCTAAGAGTAAGTAAAATTAAATCACATGGGCAGCCAAACCCAAACCCTGTGTGTTCGAGGGGAGGGATGAGAAAGGAGGAAGTCCAAGGGACAAACTCACTGTGGGTGGGTCCCCATCGTGATGGATGGCCAGTATGAATGAAGGAAAGCTTCTGGAATCCAAGGTTTGAGTTCTGGCTCGACGTCCTAACCCTTGTGGGATATGTGCTCTCTGAAAAGGAGTGTTGACAATTCCTACTTCACAGGACTGTAGGATGTATCAAATGAGATAAAGGCTTTGTAACCTGAACAGCTCTAGCAATTTTTTTTCCCCAGAACCTGGCAAATGCTCTTTAAGATATGATTGATTCACCAAAGGGTTATAAAGAGAAAATTAATTACATCAGATATCAAATAACTACCATTCCCTTTTTTACCTCCTCTTTCTCCTAATTGAATTGATTGGCTTTTTAATAAAAAATGGACTATGCAGACTGGTTATTTGGTAGCAAAGACGTATACAGTGGCTGTCAAATGAAGCTTCCCTGTCCCCTGAGCCCCAGTTGCTTGGCCTGTGAGAGCCCAGAGGTCTCTGAGGATGATTTCTGCAAAATTCCCCAAGTCTTTCTGCCTGGGGGCTTCCTATATCTGTGGCTTGCCTCAGTTCTGCCTCATGTCAAGTCGGATGCAAGGTGCGATTCTTTTAGGTGCTTTGCACCGAGGCTTTATGAGTTCCCTGTTTCCTAGGAGGAGGTCACACCGTGTCCTGCAAGGCTTACACAGCTGAGTGGCTTCACTTCCATGCTCAGGGTTCTCTTTCTAATCTCTCTCCTTTTCTGAAGCCCCGTCTAGGAGAGCCTTTGTGCCCTTTCCTGGACTCCTCGGGATCTCCCATTCAAACCCAAGAATCTATCACACAAAATGTCCAAACAAATACAGTTCTTTTTCTAAGAGAAACCCTGGTCCCAGCTACTAATTGAATAAAAAAAAAAAAAAATACTGCCATCTTGTAATAAAACACAACAGATTAGCTTTTGAGAGTAGCTAGGCATGAAATAAAGTTAAAATATTGAAGTCAGTCTGCCTCATACTCTTCACCCGTAAAGTGATCGTATTCAGATTTTCCTGAGGGAGAGGACTGGCCTTGCACCAGCTGCTGGTCAGGAAGGAACAGGAAGAAAAAAGACTGGCCTGGGCTGGACCCTCCGGTTGTGAATGGCGGGGGGCAGGCAGGTAGAGCAGGTTGCTGGGCTCACCTGAAGGAGTTCTGCAGAGTGAAGGAGGTGACAGCCACTCTGGTGACTGACGTCTGTGACAGAAAGGGTCACCTCTGATTCACAGGACGCTACAGATGGATGGATTCATTCCCGTGTGTTTCCACATTCCTACATGCTGGTAGAGGAGTTGAATATAATTTACTAGGACCAAATTGTGCCTTTTCTCCTTTGAAATGCCCCTCCATTATTGCAGTCTGGAAGAGGACTTGGGGGGAGGGACTTGGGGGCCCCAGGGTGTATTGCTAAAGAAAATGAGTAGGAAGAAGAAAGTTGGAGTTTGCTTTCCTTTACCGTCCCGGTTGTATTTCTAGGCAATCTGCTGCAAAAGTTAACAAAAGTTAACAGGTTCCAGATGATAGCTGAGGGAAAAAAAAAAAAAACACAGAAACTGATTTTTTTTTTTTTTTTTCTGAGACAAGACCAAGAAGGATCATTTGTTCTTCAGGATCCATTTGTGCCAAGGAAGGGCAAGCCTGTTTAAAAATACCAAGCCACCTCAGGATTTCAGTGGAAGGTAGTGAGAGCTCCTAATCTCTGTTTCCCTGCCCTTGCCCTCCTACTTCAGCTGTTGCTACGAAGGTTTAGTTGGCTTACTACGCTAGTTCTTACTGATGGAGTGGTTGGGGGTGACTTATTGGCCATTGTGTGATTCACCCCAAATCACGTACGTTTCATTTTGCAAATTCCCTGCCCGTTTTTTAAAGTTAATTTTGAGAGGGAGAGAGGGAAAGAGAAGACCACGTGTGCGTGAGCAGGTGAGGGACAGAGAGAGGGAGAGAGAGAGAATCCCAAGCGGGGGCTGTGCTTTTTTTATTTGCTCTTTCAGTAAATAGTTACTGCATGCGTACTGTGTTTAGGAATAGAAAGTGGAAATAGAGTAATGAACAGGAAGGAGCCCCTGTTCCAAAGTGGCCAAGGGCCTGGTGATATGCAGGTTTGGGGAATGGCTAATAGGGGGCTCTAGCTGGAATGGAGGCATATTTAAGAGAGTGCATTGTTGCTTAGAGCCTTTGCAAGACCTAGGTAATGGTGGCAGGGTCTGCGACCTCCCTATCTTTCAATGAAATATTACCAAGTGACTTAGCAAACACATTTGTAGACGTAACCCGACCTCTGCAGAATTTTGATATGAACCACCCAGCTGAGCCTCACAATGGCTCATGAGTCATACCTGCATTTGGGAGATAGACCAAGATACCCAAACAAGTCTCATCTGAGGGGACTCTGGGAAAAGTTCTGACACATTGTGGATCATCTCGTAAATAATGGGGCATAACAATGGGTCAGGAAGGGTCAAATGTCATCTTATGCCTGGAAACTTAGGAGATCCAAGACTTCTTTATCTATTGGCCAACAATCAAATGCTTTATCGGGTCAAGGCCGAGAGCTGATGGAAACAGAGTCAGCTTAACCATGTTACTGGAATTGTTACTCTCATTCTCCAAATAGAGCAGCCTGTCAATGAGTTTTAAACTATTTAATTTCATAAGGCAGGAGGATGTGGTATATGTTGAAAAGAAGGGTAGTAAGGTAGAGAGTGGAAAAGGCCAAGGCAGTCTGGGGAGTGGGATGTGGTTGGGTGGGCAAGCCTAGAAGTCTCTGTAAGGATTCTTCTGTACCTACTCCTTTGTCGGTGACACAGACTTTGCGTGCAATCGGCATTTGGAGTGATGAGGAGGGGACTAAATCCAAGGTCAAAGATCCTGCATACAGAGCAAAGAGATCTGGCAGAAGAGGCTAATCCATTGCTGTTTTGGATGTTGTTCTGGGAGCGATGGTTTGACACCGTGGCCGGAGGCTGCCCTCATTCGTGTGGTATCATAAGCATAAAGCCCAGACATGGTTGAGAGCTGAATCGGTGCCACAAAAGGTGTGTCTGCTTCTCAGGCAACAGAAATATTTGAAGGCAATAACAATAGCTCCATATATGTCAGAGAAGAAGGTGTTCCCAGGAGGAAGCAGGCAGGATGTCAGAGTAAATTTATCAAGATAAAAATGGTTATCTTTCATCAGTTTTCAGCCTTATTAGTTGTCAAACAAGATATAGCTCTGAGCGGCGTCGTGTGCTGAGGGTGAAAGAAACATGAACTCATTGATTTCTTCTTGTGTGAGTGCACATGTCAGTCCAGGAAGGATGCTACTGAGAATAATCCAGACTGTTCTACAGCCTATGGTGAAAGCCTACACACAAAAAATCTTACTTTACTAAATCTTTCAAAAAAGGGACCGTAGGAGGTAGTAAATTAACCCTGTTATTAAAAAGTCACTGCCACTTACACAAACCTACTTTTTATACATGCCTACACCCATGTTCCAGCCCTGGCTGTCCCCCTTTTCCATAGTTGTCTCAAGTGGCTTATACATAGAATAGCACTGTGGCTGATTCTCTTATTTCTGAAATGGAAATGATGTTTATTCTCCACTTGTAACATGGTTTGAATCATGAGAACTTACTAATATTTAAACATTAGTGGCATATCAAGTTCAGTGGTTCAACCTAGTACTTTAGAGATGCTGATATCCACATAGATGGAGGGTAAATTTCCAAACGTGAAGTCTCGATGAGTCTGTAAAAGTAAACTTGTTAACAAATCTAAGCAAAGTCCAGTAAGGAACTTTGCTTTATCATTAGGTTCCTAAGCACTTCTTAGTTTTTTCAGAGGACCAGTGATGTAAAAACCCAGCTACAGTAAATTTGTAATATAGTAGAATTTATATTTTTTAGGAAGAGAAGTGAACCTTTGGGAAAATTCCAGAAAAGTAGCATTAATTAAAAATCAGTAAGATCGAGTTCATAAAGGCAGAGTTAATTAGAAGTCAAAAACTGGAAGTGAAAAGTTAATATAAAATTAGGCATGTGGGGCGCCTGGGTGGTGCAGTCGGTTAAGCGTCCGACTTCAGCCAGGTCACGATCTCGCGGTCCGTGAGTTCGAGCCCTGCGTCGGGCTCTGGGCTGATGGCTCAGAGCCTGGAGCCTGTTTCCGATTCTGTCTCCCTCTCTCTCTGCCCCTCCCCCGTTCATGCTCTGTCTTTCTCTGTCCCAAAAATAAAATAAAATAAACGTTGAAAAAAAAAATTAAAAAAAAAATTAGGCATGAGTGATAATCAGCACTCTTATTTAAAAACAGTGTTTGGGGCACCTGGACGGCTCAGTTGGTTAAGCGTCTAACTCTTGGTTTTGGCTCAGGTCATGATCTCATGGGTTGTGAGTTCAAGCCCTGCATCGAACTCTGTGCTGATAGCTCGGAGCCTACTTGGGATTCTCTCTCTTCCTCTCTCTCTGCCCCTCCCCTGCTCATATTCTCTCTAAATAAATAAATAAATAAATAAATAAATAAATAAATAAACTTAAAAAATAGTTTTTACTGAGCACAATAAGTTTTAAATTCTTACAAATAATCTTTTTACAGGTTAAGTCTTCATTGCAATCAATAATTTGAAACCCTACAAGAGGGTCTACATTCTGCTAGTCACAGCCTGCTAGAGAGGTAGAATGATCCATAGCTTTGTAAAGTGTTTAGTTACACAGAGGTGAATCAAGATGGAGTTAAAAGGTACTTTCCTTCCTTGTGAATAAGTGTGTGTATGAAGAAAGGGGAGTGATTTAGTAAACGTGGCGACACACGTTTCATTCACAAATTCATTCATAAAAGCTTTGTTTTGTTTCATTCGCAAATACAGGAGACAATCTGTGCTGTTATTCTCTCACATGAGGAAGGGTGAGCAAGGTCAAGCTTGAGCGGGAGGATTTGTATTTTAAATATGACAACTTTCTGTGGGTAAACTTATAAAATGGTGAATAATAGGTTCAAAGATATTTATAAACAAGGAAAAAGCACCCTAGTCTTTAGAATTCGTTTTATGCAAACTGTATAATCAATCAGGATGTGTTTAGAAAACTCAGTTAAACTTAGAATTTTTTTTTTAAATGTTTATCTATTTTTGAGAGATAGAGGGTGAGCAGGGAAGGGGCAAAGAAAGAGGGACACACAGAATCTGAAGCAGGCTCCAGGCTAGAGCCTGATGCAGGCCTTGAACTCACGAACTGAGAGATCATGACCTGAGCCAAAGTTGGAGGCTTAACTGATTGAGCCATCCAAGCACCCCAAGTTAAGCTTTTAATACTGTTAGTAATATTTGGTATGTATTAAATTAATTAAAAAATAAAACAGAATCCTACCTCTTAATAATTTAAAAGGCAATGAATGTTTAAATTCAGAGGCCAAAAAAAAAAAAATCTAAGATTTTAGTGACCATCTGGTTCAGCTTATGTTTTACAGATAGCACCCCAGGTTGTTTTGAGTTAAGTAGAAAACTCAGACCAAAGGTTTCTATCCTTTATTTATTTTTTTTTATTTTTTTTAATGTTTATTTATTTTTGAGACAGAGAGAGACAGAGCATGAATGGGGGAGGGGCAGAGAGAGAGGGAGACACAGAATCGGAAGCAGGCTCCAGGCTCTGAGCCATCAGCCCAGAGCCCGAAGCGGGGCTCGAACTCACGGACCGCGAGATCGTGACCTGAGCCGAAGTCGGACGCTCAACCGTCTGAGCCACCCAGGCGCCCCAAGGCTTCTATCCTTTATAAATGAGATGCTTTCACCTGATTTTTCCTTAAACTGGCTTAAAATTTTAGCAAACTGAGTAATGGTTATGATTTTCTGCTACTACAATTTGATTCTAAGACCTTGCAATCCATTACCATGTAAAAGTCTTATTTTCTTTGATGCTTTATTCTAAAATTACATTCTTTTAACCGACTTCTTTAATGAAATTAATGTACAGTATAATATTGCTCTTCTAGTTTTTCTGAGATATATTGACATATAACTATTGTATAAGTTTAAAGGTATACATTGTATTGATTTAATACACTTAAATATTGCAAAATGATGACCACTGTAGTGTTAGGTAACACCTTCATCATGTCATGTAATTCCATTTCTTTTTTTTTATGGTGAGACATTTCTATTTCTTGAAGTGTGACAAATACCTGATTGATGGATTCAGGACTGTACTGATGAACTCCGTGGAACGAAGTCAGCTTTCATACATCTCTGGACAATGTTAAAATATAGGGACTATCCCCAAAGGTGACGGCATATTCTATTATTTGAAAATTATTTCTATTAGCTTTTTGTGGTACACATGTATGAACATTCTTATGGTGTGCAGAAAGGAGATAATGCAGGTGTTACATGATAAGAATAAGTACGTAAGCATATGTCTTGCCTTTCTGACCTGTAGGGGGAGAGAGACCTTTTGGTAGCATCTTTCTTTTTTTTTTTTAATGTTTATTTATTTTTGACAGAGACAGAGACAGAGAGTGTGAGCAGGGAAGGGGCAGAGACAGGAAGACACAGAATCCGAAGCAGGCTCCAGGCTCTGAGCTGTCAGCACAGAGCCTGATGCGGGGTTTAAACTCCTGGACCGCAAGATAATGACCTGAGCTGCAGTCGGACGTTTAACTGACTGAGCCACTCAGGCGCCCCTGGTAGCATCTTTCTTGATGAAATATTTTTGAACCTTTCTGAAGGAAGGTGTTCTTGTCCCAGCCTTGTCCAGCCTCTTGTGGACGTGGAGGTCAGACTTAAAGGAAACGGGAAGAACTGGGTCTTGACTCTCAGTTCTAAAGCATCACTACTTGAGACATTTATAACTTTAACCGGATCTAAGACACAGGAGTGTATAATGGGAAAAAGAATTCTACACAAATAGACAATGAATCAGGTGACATAACAGCCTTTTTCCTGTCCCTCTTCTTTGATAGCTTTCCTTAGGAAAAATCTACCATTGTTTAATTTTTTTCCCCGCTCCATTGTAAATACTTGCAGCTGATTCTCTTGTTGTCATTTTTTAAAAATAAAATAACCAGGATTTTGAGAGGACATCCTTTTAAAAGCAATTAAATGCTCCAGAGCGGAGAAGGAAAAAATATTAAAAGTACGAACCAACAAAAAATTTCTGGAATCACTGAATGGACAGAACTCTTTTGTCACTTGGTGCTGAAGTTGCTTGTTCTGAATACTGTGTTTCTCCTGCTCTGGCAACTGTTAAAATAAACAAAACTCCTTGAGGCAATAAAGAGCATTTAGAATGTACTTAGTTGAAATGGAGATTCTAAACATTTAAAGCATTGTCTCCGAGGCCATCAATAGTGAGATGCTGTTTGGCTTTGCTACAGGGTATGAAGGAAGTAGATCACATCTGGCTAAAAATTCAACTCTGTGAGCCCTTACCTTTAATAACATAATCTAAAATTATTGCCTTCAACTATTATGGAAGGGTAAATTAAAGTTGCCTAAACCTCTCCGCGATCATATTGTAGTCAAGGGGAAATTATTATCCAGATGGTCCCGCCTTTCGGCGGATGATTGGACAAAAGCAATGTGCATTCAGTAGAAACTGTATTTTGAACTTGGAATTTGGGCTGGCGGCCTGCAGTGCAATGTTCTCCCACGATGCTGGGTGGTAGCAGCCGCTGCTCCCCGTTCACCACACCGGGTACGAGGGTCAGTAGCCGTAAGACTTACATTCTTGCCATTCTATATCCAGACAGCCATTGTGTTTGTCACTTTCAGTACAGTATTCAGTCAGTTGCACCAGCGATTCAACACTTGATTATAAAATCGGCTTGTGTCAGATGATTCCTTTAATTGTAGGCTAAAGTAAGTGTCCTTCGGGGTGCCTGGGTGGCTCAGTCGGTTGGGCGTCTGACTTCGGCTCAGGTCATGATCTCACGGTCCGTGAGTTCGAGCCCCACGTCAGGCTCTGGGCTGACAGCTCAGAGCCTGGAGCCTGTTTCGGATTCTGTGTCTCCCTCTCTCTCTGACCCTCCCCCACTCACGCTCTGTCTCTCTCTATCAAAAAATGAATAAACGTTACAAAAAAGTAGGTGTCCTTCGCACGTTTAAGGCAGTCTGGGCTGAGCTATGACGTTCAGTAGGTTAGGTGTATTAATACATTTTAGACTATCATTATTTTCATCTTACTTTGGTTTCTTTGGGACATAACCCCACTGTAAGTCGAGGAAGATCTGTACACAAACTGCAATCAAGTATTTTTATAAATGTTGCATGACAGGGGTATCTGGGTGGCTCAGTCAGCTGGGCATCTGACTTCAACTCGGGTCATGATCTCACTGGTCATGATCTCACAGTCCGTGAGTTCAGGCCCCGCATCGGGTTCTGTGCTGACGGCTCAGAGCCTCTTTGGGTTCTGTGTCTCCCTCTCTCTCTCTGCCCCTCCCCCACTTGCACTCTGTCTCTCTCTCTCAAAAATAAACATTAAAAAAATAAAAATAAATTTAAAATAATGTTGCGTGGTCATCTTAACAATTTCATACTTGCAACAGATTTTTCCCCTTCTCATTTTGATGAATTGTCAAAGTCCAATCATTTCCTGTTGGGAGAGTTTTCCCAAAACTGCTTGCCAACTTTGATCTTTACAAAATGAAGTTCCTTAATGAGGCAAGTTCAGTTGTTTACAGTTCAAAGGATGGTATTCGCATTTATAAAGCACTTCACTTGATAACTTGTTGACTCCTGATTTGTAATTGTGGGCCCTCTAGGCCTGGCAAGGTCTTTTGTTTGGGAAATTCCTGTCAACTGTTGTCACCCTTTTGGGGGGGGGGGGTCCATGTAATTCTGGGTCATTAAAACCAGGTAGGAATAGTGGAAACTGTAGTACATTCTTAGCCAAAGCAAAGAATCTTTCTCCTTTGAGCAATTTCAAAAAAAAATTGTACTATCAACAGTAAAGTTCTTGAGGTGTCTTGACTGTCCAAGAGAGGTGCGGGGTATCTGGAACACAGTGCAGACAGAACACAAGAGCTCATTACGAAGAGTTGCAAATGTGCCCTTGAAAAAAGGCAACATCATGCTTGATGAAGGAGTGATTGCTATTTGCCTTCTAAGGCTTTTCTAGCTCACATGTGCTGCCTCAGCAAGTTCAAAGTCATATTTTGCGCTTGATGGGGATAACTCACTTAGAAATGTCATTTAGGGGTGCCTGGGTGGTTCAGTCCGTTAAGTGTCCGACTTCAGCTCAGGTCACGATCTCGCGGTTCGTGAGTTCAAGCCCTGTGTCCGGCTGTGTACTGACTGCTCAGGAGCCTGGAGCCTGCTTCGGATTCTGTGTCATTCTCTCTCTCTGCTTCTCTCCCACTCATGCTCTCTCTCTCTCTCTCTCTCTCTCTCTCTCTCTCAGTCTCAAAAAATAAACATTAAAAAAAAAAAAAGAGGAAATGTCATTCAGAGTCCCCAGCAGCTTGGGTGAGCTCCTGAATAGCAACTTTACACAAAAAAATAAAGCAGGGAATTCGCCTTGTTGGGCCACTGTCATCAGTCAAATGGGATAATTTCAGACAAAAATAAATGAAGTTGGATTTTTAGAAGTGGCTTGATTTTTAAGTGTGGGTATCTCTTAATGCATACAAATTGCCTAGGTATTTAGCAGCTCAAACTATCTGAGAGTTTCTGGGAGTCAGGAACCCAGATGTGGCTCCCCATGTGGTGCAGGCTGTCTCACAAGGCTGCAGTCAAGGCGGGGTGGGGGGTGGGGGTGAGGTCAAGGTCTCCAGATGAGCTGCCTTCAAGCTAACTCGCGTGGCTGTTGGCCGGAGAGGGCTGGCTGCTGGCTGGAGACTTCAGCCCCTTGCCACATGCCTGGTGAGCAAGGGGAGAGGCAGAGGGGCACCCAGAATAGAAGCCACCAAGTGGTGGCAGGATACTTTTACTGTCTCTCTTCATGGGGAGTCACTGGCTCCAGCCCGTATTCGGAAGCAGGGGATTACATATGGGCATGACAGCCAGGAGGTGGCCATTACGGGGGACCATTGTCCTTGTCCTCTCCTTAAGGTCTTCGGACTTAGCTGTGAATAGTGGTTACCAAAGGCTGTGATGCGAGACCCCAGGAGCGGTCTCCTTTCTCCCCCTCCAAAGTCAGTCTTGGGGAATGTCCCCAGTATACACATTTCCACTATGCATAATTGGAAACCTGACAGAGTGAGGTTATAAAACTGAAACAGCAAGACTGATACATGCAGAGCGTTTGTCATCCTGTGGAGGGAAGGCTCTGGCTCACTGAGCCCCTGACGGTTAACTGGGGACAGGATAGACAGGTGACGGCATGGAGCCATCGTGAGGCCTCCATGCTTCCTAATGATTTGTGCAGCCTCGGGGACTAGACTCCCCGGCTCAATCCTCAGCCTGGTTACTTACCTGCGCTTCCTGGTTTTTCGGGTGTAGAGAGAGAGTAATAACAGTCCCTGTGAAAGGGGCATGGTAATCATATGGTCAGTGTGCATGGAGTGCACACATCAGGGCTTGACACATAGCAAGCACATTTTTGTAGGCTATTATGAGACACATTCACAGCGGATAAATCACTGTGAGTGCTCGTTAAAGTGAATTTTACTTGAGTTTTTCCCCCAGAAATACTCAGGAATGGGTAATTTTGCTGCACAATACTAATGAACATGGACAAAACCCCTAGGGTAGGGCTGAAAAGAAAGAAATGTTCCAGTTGTTTAGATGTGTATTTTGTTTACGGTTGTGTAAATGTCAATTGTGATGTTTTTATTTAAATGTCCATTGTGGTGTGTTTCTGCTGCCGGGCAGGCTGCACACTTGGATAGCCTGCTTCTCTTTCTGGATGCCCTCACGTCTTTTCCATTCCATTTCATTCATTTATGCACTTTTCGTGATTCTCGTGGGTCTGAGCACCCCCTGTGCACGGGGCCCTGGAGACAGCAGAGGTGGTCACAGGCATCTGTACTGATGCGTGCGACGCTGAATGAGAAGTGACCTGGAAGAGGCACCAGGGGGTGAAATGCACCTGTTTGGGAGGCTGTGGACATGGGCGATGAGCCAGAGGAGGACACACGTAAGCCACGTGGCAAGATGCTTGGTGGAGGAAGGATGGGAAGGTGTTGCGGTCGGAGGGAGGGGTGCGGGCGAAGCCTGCAGGCAGGAAGCAGCATATGGAGGGTGCTGGCTCTTTAGCTGGGCAGCGGCGCAGCACGCAGGGTGTGAACTGAGGCACGGAGCCGCGGGCCTAGGCAGGAGCTGGGCTTGCAGCCTGGAACTGAGGGTGAGAACCGGCACAGAACTGACATGTCAGAGTGACAGCCAGTGTCTTCTGATCCCTTCCTTGCAAGGTGCACCCGGTCTGGCCCCATCCAGGACTCTGCTGGCACACTGGCGCCCTGTGGGACACTCTGGGGCGGGTCACCCAGGCCGCGCCCGCTTCTGCTCCAAGTCCCCGCCCCGGCACCCTCTCCCACAGAAGACTCAGTCAGCTGGCTCATCTGCCTCACCTACCCCCTTTCCCTGCTGACTTCCTCTTCACATAGTGCTTGTTTTCCACCGTTTCTGGTGGTTGACCTTGTGTTTGTTGTTCCTCATATGTCTCCTCACCAAAATGTGAGTTCCTAAAGGCAGAGGAGGATCTTTGGGGGTCCCGGCACATAGTACACGCTCAATAAATATTTGTTAGCTGAATGAATAACCAAATATCTTTGAAATGTTTTTAAGGAGCTTCAACTGTGGATGAGAAATAAGAGACAGAAGGAAAAACAATCTAGAAAGCCAATTCAAGCATATGTTTTTATTCCTTTACATTGTCCCATTTATATATTTTCCTGTCAGCCCCATCAATAGTGTGAAAGTTTATTCCTGCTTTGGGTCTTTCCGTAAAGGAGATTAGGAATGTCAGTGACGGTGTAAACAGCTACAAATATGTGCGCTATTCTTTGGGAATGAAAAGCAGGTTTTCTGAATTCCTCCTTTCCTTAGGATACCATCCCTCACTTTGCCCTACTGTGCCACTGATTGCTGGACTCTAGAGTAAGCCACCAGAAGCGAGGGCTGGGGGCTGGCCTATGCCATGCTCCTGCTGTTCAAATTCTGTCTCAAGATCAGCCCTCCTGGATCTGGTCTCCCTGCGTGGGAACCATGTTTGTGAGTCCCAATGTGCATCCCACACTGGATTGTCCTGTGGTTCCAGATGCTCCACCCTCTGACCAAGGGCACCCAGGCCTTGCCCGTGCCATGTCTCCCCTACTCAATCCTCTCGGGGTCTCCTGACCCCCCCGGACTCCCCTTCTCGTTTCCTACTTCTTGGTTACAAGAAGTGCTTCTCTTGCATTTCCATGTGACGACCTCCTCCTTCAGAGACCTCCGAAGACATCCTTGCTGGTGATCAATTCATCTCTCTGTCGTAGTGAACTTTTTCGTGAAAACTTGTTCTCTTGTGAAACTAGACCTTCCTGGATTTTCTCATGTCTGTCCTAAATTTTCTGCCGCTTTTTTTTCTTGCATACCTGCCAGTTTCCCCTCCATCTTTACCCCATATGCAGCCAGCAGTCGGGGCAGATGCTTCTGTCTTGTGTCCATCTGTCCATTGCTCTTGCCTTGGGAGAATCTGTCCCTTGTTGTCATTTCTGCGAACACTTTGCTCAGGCTGCAGCTCCCTTTCCCCCTAGAGCCCTAAGCAAGGATGCTGTCCACGCTAACGACTGGCTGTTTCCATCTGGTCCCCACCCTGTGATTTAATTCTGTGAGTTTGTCTAAAGGTTAGCTCATATTTTTTTAAAGTTTGTTTATTTATTTTGAGAGAGAGAGAGAGAGAGAGAGAGAGAACAAACAGAGGAGGAGCAGAAAGAGAGGGGGACAGAGGATCCAAAGCAGGCTCTGTGCTGACAGCAAAGAGCCCAGTGTGGGGCTCAAACTCACGAACCGTCAGGTCATGACCTGAGCCCAAGTTGGACACTTAACCAACTGAGCCACCCAGACGCCCCTCAACTTACCACTTCTTAAATCACTTTTCTCCATGGCAGTAATCCTTATCATTGCCTGGGTTACAAGCCTTGGAGTCACTGTTGTATAATTTCTCTTCACACCTCTCCATATTTATTTTACAAAATGCTTTTTTATTCCATCTGCTGCTTTTTAAACTTGCTGTCATCACTGCTCTGTCTGGAATCCTCATTTATTCCCCAATTACCACAACTTTTCAGTTTCACTCTCTCCCAGTCCAAATTTCTCACACAGTCACCAGATCATCATCATCATCATCATCATCATCATCATCATCATTATTATTTAATAGTAATAATTGTTATTGTGGTTATGTACTAACATCAAATCCATAGTCCACTGCCTTCTATTTTCTCTCCTCCCAACTTTCATTCCAACATGTTTCCATCTGTGTAATCATTAAACAGATTTCCTCACCTCACAGGTTCATATTCAGTCCTTCTCGTCTTTAGTTTTTCTTTAGTCAGCCAATAAATTTATTTCTTATTGCTATAATGTGCTCATTTTCTTTCTGCATGGAACACTGCACGCTTTCTTCTCCCTGGATAATAATGAGGATGATATGATAAATCATATCATGATATGAGGGCCTCCTGGGTATAAGACCCAGGAGCCATAGGTATTATCGTATTATATCTTTCTATTTATCCCTCATAATGAGTCAATGAGTTAGAGACAGTTATCATGTGTGCCTCACAGATGGGGAAATGGGAACCTGGAGAGCTAAGGCACGCACTGGAGCCAGTCGTTGGAGCTCTGTGTGTCAGATAAGCGATGCGGAAGAAGGAGCGTAGGGTCGGGAGCCTGGCAGGTCTGAGCTTAATTCTAACTCGGTCAAATCCTAGTTGGGAGATTCAGGTGAGCGGTTGAGTCTTTCTGAGCCTGACTGTTCCTACTCATAAAATGAGGATTAAATGAGAAAATTTGTGTAAAGCCCTGCCATGGAGCGTTTACCAAATATCCTTCTGTTGCCTGTCTCTTCTGTCTCCTCTCTTCCATGGAAAAACCTTCCCCGCGCATCCCAAACCCTCCCCGATCCCGTTGCCTCTATATTTCTGTAGCAATGTTAATATCTCCAGATTAATTGATGACTCATTTATGGACTGCCTTCATTCAGGTATGTGGGTGCTGCCTTCCTGGGTAGATTTTAAGAGCAGGGATCATGCATTTTAATTCTGCATTTCTAATGGTGCTCGACAGAGCGAGGAACACAGAAGAAAGGCTGAATTTTTACTTCCTAATTGACTTATCTGCTTAGGTCGCCATTTGATCTGGCGATGGCTGATGCAGTCACCCACGCAGGCCCTGTGCACCCTGGTCCCATCAGCCTGCCATTGTTAATGACGCTCTCCCTCTCATTTCTCTTCCCAACCGCAGCGTGTGCGTTCCGGTACAATGGGCTCTCCTTTGTCTACCTCATCTACCTCTTGCTCATCCCCCTGTTCTCGGAACCAACAAAAGCAACGATGCAAGGTAAGAGACGTGTGCTGTTCTCTGCTGAGGTCGGAATGCATTTCGCTGGGCTTCTGGGTCTGTCTTTATCCGATACGAGAGATGCTGTCTGTGCGTCGTGCTGGTCCCGTTGGGAGCGGGCGTCAAGTGTTTGAGCAGCTGCAAGTTGAGTAGCGTGGAGCTGGTTGGTGACACGTTTTTGTCATTTACAGAGCTATCCTCCCCCACAAGTTCCCAAGTCGGTCTTCGTTGGTACGCTTGCAGTGTACCTGGAACATTCTGGCTGGGTAAGGTGAACTCAGGGTATTTTCAACAAAATAAGGCAGAGGGCGGAGCAACATTGGCACACGCTTTGCATATTGGATTGCTGGGGAGAATGTGGTGGCAAGTGGAGAGGAGGCAGAGCACCGTCTTCACATTTCCAAGCCACGTAGCAGGAGTACTGGGTAGGAGGCCGGGTCCCGGTCTTGACTTGTTTATACATCAGCTGAGATCTCTTCCATATGCCTCAATCAAGTACTGGAAGAGAGTAATCTGAGTCTGGGGGAGGGTTTCTCAAGCATGTTGCTGCAAAATTTTGGATCCATTTCCCGTTGCCCTGCAAGAATCTGAAGGCATAGAAAAGAATGTGACGATTTCTTCTGAGGTTCAAATTAGGAGGCATGGTCTGCCTTCTGAGTTTCCATATTTGAAGTTCTTCCACAAGTATAAACATTAAACCACACCAGGTCAATTTTTCCAAACAATACCGTCAGAAATAAAGACTGTGCCCAGTGTCTCAGGTGAGATGACTGTATATTTAACATGGAAAAAAAAGGAAGTTGTGTTTGGCCCAACCAACAGGGTGGTGCGGGAAGGGCCATTGGTCACTGCCGCCAACTTATCAACTTGTGGTGAGTCTTCAGGAAAAGAGGTGACGACTTGGTGTATGCAGTACAGCAAATAATGGCTCTGTCTTTCCTGAACTATTGCATTTATAATACATATTATGATTCTTCATCTGAATAGTGAGGACTGCAGCTGCCGTGTTGACTTTCTTGCCTGAGGGAGAACAGGAGTAACCACTCTTGTTTTTTTTTTTTTAAGTTTATATATTTATTTTGAGACAGAGAGCACATGAGAGTGGGAGAGGGGCAGAGAGAGAGAGAGAGAGAAAGAGAAAGAGAAAGAGAAAGAGAGAGAGAAAGAGAAAGAGAAAGAGAATCTCTCACTGACAGCCCAGAGCCCGATGTGGGGCTCGAACTGACGAACCGTGAGATCATGACCTAAACTGAAATCAAGAGTCAGATGCTTAACCGACTGAGCCACTCAGGTACCTCCCTAAGTAAGGGCTCTTCGAAGTCACTTAAATCCTTACTACAACAAGTGACGAAGAGCTGGAGAAAAGTGAGTGCAAGCATAATCCTTATCAAACCTCAAGATCCCTTGTTCAGGGGACCACACCCACTCTTGCCTCATTCCTACAGTTCAACATAAACGAAGACATTGAAACAGAGTAATTTCTGGCCTCAGAACCAAGGTTATAACATACAGGCAACTTGTATTTCATGGCTTGGCCTGGAGCTCATGTTTAAAAAAAAAAGGGGGGGAGGTATCATACACATTCAGAAACAAGTGCTTTAAAAATGAGTACCTGGGGGCACCTGGCTGGCTCAGTCCGTTAAGCGTCTGACTTCGGGTCAGGTCATGATCTCATGGTTTGTGAGTTCAAGCCCCACATCGGGCTCTGTGCTGAGAGCTCGGAGCCTGGAGCCTGCTTCTGATTCTGTGTCTCGCTCTCTCTCTGCCCTCCCCCACTCGTACCCATCTCTCTCTCTGTCTCTCAAAAATAAATAAACATTAAAAAAAATAAAAAAGGAGTACCTGTATATGTTCAATTAAATGATCTGTTACTTTTATATCAAGGTATCTCCTTATGGTTTTATCTGAAAATCAGGTAACTGGAATTTTCTCCCTTCATACTTAGATGACAGTGCCTGGCTTTGCCTTCTTCCCAACTAACCAGCCCTACTTTCTGTCGAGTTGCCTCAGTCTCTGCAGGGGTGGTTGTGCGACTATTTCAGAAGCTCGGGACAATCGGCCCAATGTTTCTACCTGGTGCACCAGGGACTGACACTGTCAGGAGGTGAAGCATGAAATCAAAAGTAAAAAGCCGTTCTTCTCTATGTAAAGAAATATCCCGAATTCACAAAATGTTGCAAGGTCGGTGTCCAGGCAAAGCATGATCAGCACGCACGTCTGCTGGTGCTGCTCCTAATGGGAGAGAGGGAGGCACTGGGCTTGAAACGGAAACCACAGGCATCTGTGCAGTTAGTATAGGGAAGCACTGTTGTGAGTACTTTCCTCTTTCCTGCACTTCAGGACCAAGGAGCTAAGACACAGGACTGATATTCAGATACAGTAACCTCACTTATTTATTTGTTTGTTTATGGAGACACAGAGGGTCTCTAGACGAGGATACCCCACATATTTTTTTCTGAATGTGCAGGGCTCACAATCCAGACATTTCTAAAGTCTGTGTTTGGAGATACGCACACTGGGCATTTCTGGCGGTGCGTGGTCCGGGACCTGCAAGCCGACGTGGCATAGACACAAGCAGTGGTGGGACTGGCAGAGTGACCACAGTGTGGCTTTTCAGGAAGAGTCAGGCTCCGACATGCTCGGACCTCCAAATTCACGTTCACCTATGTTTCTCATGAATCGGTAGGAGAGCACGTTGTCAAACTGAAAGAACTGTCAGCAGCCTCTGGGCTGCCTGCTCGCAGACTGTCTGCCTGAAGCCACAAGTGAGTTCGGATTGCCCCTGGAGCCAAAGGCGTCTGTGCGCATTGCAGGGACCACGTAATGACGTGGACCCCCTAGACTGGAAGCATGGTGCTGACGTGTAAAAGTTACCGCGTGACCCCGTGCCCTGCATTTGGTCTGTTGGATTTCTTTCACTCTTGTGTGATTATGTTTCCTCTAAGTGTATCCATAGAGGGACAAGCAGGTGGAGAGTTTCAGGGTTGCAGCTTGGAGGGTGTTTCTGTGGCTTAGTTCCCGGCCTCACGATTTCGTGGGTTTGAGCCCCGCATCGGGCATCAGGCTCTGTGCTGACGGTGCGGAGCCTGCTTGGGATTCTCTCCCCCTCTCTCTGCCCCTCCCCTGCTCACACTGTCTCTGTCTCTCTTAAATAAATAAACTTAAAAAACTGTAAAAAAAAAAAAAAAGAGAGAGAGTCAACAGGGGTGTCTGGGTGGCTCGGTGGGTTAAGCGTCTGACTCTTGAGTTCGGCTCAGGTCATGATCTCGTGGTTCATGAGTTTGAGCCCACATCGGTCTTTGCACTGACTGCTTGGAGCTTGCTTGGGATTCTCTCTCTCCCTCTCTTTACCCTCCCCTGCTCATGCTTTCATGCTTGCTCGTTCTCTCTCCCTCTCTCTCAAAATAAATAAATAAACTTAAAAAAAAAAAGAGCTAACAGAGGCTGGAGGACTATAGTCATTAGAAGATTATATAATTACGTTATTGCAATATTGTGATGGGACTGGATTAGACTACAGTGGGGGGGAGGCAGGGTGTCATGAGCAGAACTGGGACACAAGAGCCACCTGAGTGTCACTAGAACCACAGGAGGCAGTCAGGGACCGATCTGTGCGGACAGGCCTGCCTGGCACTCTTACTAATAAGAGTCATGTGAGGCAAATGAGACAGTTCCATGTTCGTGGTCAGTGAACTACCCATAGCTTTTCAACTGTCAGGAGGGGTGGTGGAGGGGATCTTTCCCTTCAGTCTGTTTTCCACCAGACAAAACATCCCTAGTTACTTAAGAGTGATTTTTCCACCGCTCCATCCGGGTGGACTTGAGCTGGAGGCGCTTCCTCCTGTCAGAATCCCTCCTAAACTGCCATGTGCAGGAAGCTGAGGTATAAGTTTGGAATCGCCTCTGAGGACGATTTCCCAGCTGTTAAGAGGCCTTGGAATTTCTCCCTGGGAGTTGATGTCTGAAGGGAGCTCTCTCTCCCCTCCAATTCCCCCCTCTCTCGCTTTCTCTCTCTCTCTCTCTCTCTCTCTCTCTCTCTCTCATACACACACACACACATGGGTGTGCACACTCAGGCCATGGAGGACAGGCACCTTTCATCTGCCATAGGTCAGCGTGCAATTACTTACCTCAACAAGACCCTCACCCCTCTTCGCCCTTCGGATTTCCCAGGCAAGTCATATTTCAGAGCCGCTCCAGGCCCTGGAGCCCACAGGGGTGTCTCTGGGAAGCCACTCTCACTAGGCTTGAAAATCTTTCTAAGATAGTAAATTCTCTCGGCTTCTCCACCATTCTGTTTCATATCCTCTTTGGGGGAAGGAACCACGGGGTTGAGAACAAATGTCCTTTGCCATAGCATTCATTGGAAACTGAGGGAGGCTTGGTTCCTCAGCTCTTTTAGGGTTGCCTCTGAAACTGAGCCAGAGTCCCATTTTAATGCATTTATTATCTGAGTCTCTTTCCCTTCTGACATGTAAACTTCAAGATGGGAAGGATTTTGCTGTTTTGTTTACTCCTGTATTTCCAGGTCACAGAAACAATGTCTGGTGTATAGTAAGGCAGTCAGTAAATATTTATGGAATGAATGAATGAGTGAATTTATACTCACACTTTCTCATTTTAGAAGCATTTATAAACATAGCTATGGTCTTATGCTTACCTCAGTCTCCATAATAGCAAACATCATAGAACAGTTTATTGTATATTTTCATCCCTCGGAGACAGAAGCTTAGGGTACAGTGGGCCATGGGCTTTTGCTATTTCAGACTTAATTGGGGTTAGAAGATCATGAGTAATTTAGTAAATCAAGATGTTTTATGCTCTTATAGGCATTTTATTTAAGCATATAATACTGTAGGGAGGAAAAGAAGTCTTTTTCTGCTGTTTCCCTAACGGTGTGCTTTGCATTGGGATTGAGACTGCACTCCATTAAACACTAATATATAATTAGCTTCAAGTGGCTCATACATTTGAAGTCGAGGAGATACTAAGTTTTTTTTTTAAGTTTATGTATTTATTTTTGAGAGAGAGAGAGAGAGAGAGAGAGAGAGAGAGAGAGAGAGAGCGAGCATGAGTATGGGAGGGGCAGAAAGAGAGAGAGGGAGGGAGAAAGAGAGAATCCCAAGCAGGCTCCATGCTGCCAGCCCAGAGCCTGATACAGCTGAAACCCATGAGCTGTGAGGTCATGGCCTGAGGCGAAATCAAGATTTGGAGGCTTAACCAACTGATAACGCCTTAACCAGGTGCCCCAAGATACTAAGTTCTCTAACCAGACACAGCTTCCCTATACCTTGTGGCGTATGGAGTATAACACGTCAGCCAATATGGTGGAAGAGTGTTTTGTTTGAATGGAATATAAGTAATAAAACATATTAGTTGCAGAAGAAGGCCATGGTAAATGCTCAGTGTATATTGGCTAATAATAATATTATTTTGAAGTACACTATTACTTTGAACATCAGAGCGAGAGAGTTTTAGAAGTCCTAGCCTCATCTGGATGACCACCATCAATATTTACCTCGGGACTTTTCCAGTGCTCTCTCAATATCTCTAAGAATCACGTGATTTCCAACGTTTCTTGCTAAATCGTATTTGGGTCAAATAACCTGTTAATAGAAAGCCAAAGCACTGCCTACTAAGCACATATTATTTATGTGCATGAACTAGTTTAAGTCTCACAACGACATTTTGAAGTGGCTGCTGCTGTTATTAAAAACTGTTACCCCAAATCCTTGTACTGCAGATGGAGACTGAATTCCAGGTGGGTTGAGAATAATAAGCCCGAGGACACACAGGTGCCCTATGGGTGGCTGTGCTCTTAGCAACTATGTTGTTCTGACTCATGCCCCTGAGAGAGAACAAGGTCCTCTGGGGATTTGCGAGGGACAAGGGAAACCTAGTCACTTAATAAATACTTGTTGGCTGATAGATTACTAGGCTCCAGGTCTGGAGAGATCGTTTGAGTATATTTAAAGGAGATATTTTAATTTGCATTGGTTCAGATTGATGACCTATGCCTTATGTTATATAGAACATGTATCTTACGGTGACGGGTTATTTCTTTCAACAAATATGAATTCAAAGACTTCCCTTCGCAAAATACGATGTTTGAATTTGTGAAGGATAAAAAGAAGGAAAAAGTGTTCTTCGCCTCTCAAACACATGGATATTATATATCTCATTGAATGAGAAAGCCATATAATTATTCAGTGATGCTGTCATCTCTCTAAATTCATCTCACACTACTTTCCTGCAGTTGGCCTTAGGAGTAAGCTGGGTCTGATTTATGCAACATTTGGAGTCCCTTCAATGGTGGGGGGCGTGGGGGGGTGCTGGTGATGTAATTAGTCTTGTCAATTTTAAGAAAAGAGATAAAACCTTTGGGTGCCTGGGTGGCTCAGTCAGTTGAGCTTCTGACCTCAGCTCAGATTCATGAGTTTGAGCCCTGCATCGGGCTCTGTGCCGACAGCTCAGGGCCTGCAGCCTGCTTCGGATTCCATGTCTCCCTCTCTGTCTGCCCCTCCCCTGCTTGCTCTCTGTCTCTGTCTCTCTCTCAAAAATAATAAACATTGAAAAAAAACTTTAAAAAAGAGATAAAACCCAGAATATTTAGTATAAACAAAATATCTTCAGGTCTCTCCTCATTATAAATGAGGATGTTTAAAGTTTATTTGAATGTGGGGCGCCTGAGTGGCTCAGTCGGTTAAGCGTCCAACTCTTGATTTCGACTCAGGTCACGACCTCACGATCCTGAGATTGAGCCCCGTGTCAGGCTTGAGCTGAGTGTGGAGCCTGCTTGGGATTCATTCTCTCTCTCCCTCTCCCTCTGCACTCTTTTTCTCTCAAAAGACATCAAAAACATAAAGCTTATTTGAATAAGAACACCATTGTTGCTGCACACAAAGGACAGATACACATGGAACATCTTTCCATGATGAATATATGTGGATATGAGAATATATTACATGTAGGATATTGTTATCAAGTGAGATACCCAGACGAGAAGGCAGCATCTTGAAGGAAGTAGCGATTAACTAGATTTACCCTGGAATCTTGACTACAATAGTAGGCAGTGCCTTCTTGACCCAGACCAGAGAGTTAGATGTCCTATCTGGAGATGTCCTTGGAGGGAGGATGTTAATAACAGTAAAGGTAGCCAACTGTTATGTCACAGGGTCTATTGTAAGCACTCCCTATATAGTAACTCATTTGATAAGAAGATAGAAAAATGATTTATTGAAAAGGGAGAACCTCCATTCTGGAATGAAAAGAAAAACCCACATTTATTGTGAACCGGATTATAAATCCACTTAACAAGCTAGGAATAGTCCATGGTGAGGTTCTCATATTACTGTTGTCTCCTCTTATTAAGGAATTGGTGGGGAGGCTACATTTGTGAGACTTAGATGCCTGTTCTCCTTCTGCCACCCCACCTCATCAAGCCTTTCCATGGGTCCTTCCCCACGGAACTGTGATAGAGTGAGTCCTTGCACGTACCTGGTCATAAATTCTTGGGTCTTGACTCTGTAAATGCTCCGGGTCCGGGGCGTCTTTCAGTTGGTTTTAATAAAAAGTTTTATATCTTTTCATTTACTCTGGATAAATAATAGTTCTGACATTAGAAGCATACATCTGGCCACAGTGTGAATTTGCTGTTCGCTGGAAATTGCTTCTGTCTGCTTGCTTGGTCCTGCCAGCAGGTGTTCCCTTGGGCTGCTGGATAAAAGGCTGTTATCTTAATAGTGTTATTCAGTTCATATAGTCACTTCCTTTTTGGGGGCTCCATGATTAAGAATTCTCCAGCCCCCCCCACACACACACTAAGACATACGGAGATAATTGTTGTCTAAGGTGTATAATTCTCTCTAATGCCAAAGTTGTCTTCTTGTTTGAAGACCCATACTCATTCTGAGAGCCTTCTTCCCAAATGTTTGCCAAGATTGGGCAACCCTGTAGGAGGTGAGAACAGCACTCCCAGTGGTAGAGGCAAGGGAAGGACCTCGGGTGCCTGTGTGGATCTTTCTTAAGTTTTCTGTCTTCATTTATGATGGCTAGCTCCTCCTGCAGTAGGGGAAGCACAGGTAGTGGGTCCAGTCCTGTCCTAAGGCCAGATTGCCAGAGGAAAAACAGAACCACATGCTGCCAACCCTTTCGGGCTTTGCCTTCAAATATTTTTCAATACGTGGTTTGTGGAGGAGATTTTTATCTTCCCTGTGATCAAAGGAGTGAGTCCCTGAAATATCTTGTTTTTTTTTAAAATAAACTTTGCTTTGTTACTTTGAATAAGGTAACAGGTCCCCTGGTATATTTGCTTGCATTTACATGTGTAAGTTACAAAGAACGTATTTTTTTTCCTCGTTGTTGGGATCTCTTTCAACATTTGGAAGGGGGATAGAATTAGAGAGGGTAGTAAAGGAGATGAGGCTTCACTGAACTTTGGTGACAGTGGTTAGCAGGCCAAGTTAACTTTTGTAAAGGATTGCCAAAGTTAATTTTAAAATGACAGGGGAGAAAAAGATATTTTCATCTATCCAGCTCTGAACAGGGGTCCCGCTTTAGGTGGAAATTGTACTAATCATACGGAGACTGTGTGTATGTGTGTGTGTGTGTACGTGTGTAAAATAATCATCAAAAGGGCCTTATTCTGAGGTTCTCACCCAGGATGCACCTTACCAGAATCACTAACAGCACCCTGAGAAAAGAATGATGTTCAATTTTCCTCTATGAAGAGGCGAAGAGGTCTGTTAACTTGTAAAAACATGTTTAGACGTCAGGGAGGAAATAGTAGCAGATATTTAAAACTGCTTGCATCTGGTTTTTGTTAAAAACACTGTTAGTCTTTATACCATTAGACTTATTATTACTATGTTTTATTATGTCATAATAAAGCAAAACCCAAGAAAATATTTAATTGAGTAAATTATTAGGTGTTTTACTATTAATATGTGCTCACCACCAAGAGGAATGCTAACAGAAATAACGAGATGCTTGTTTCTCGAACTTTTGAATGAATTAATTATAGGTCCTTTTTCGGGATGGTTGAGATGTAACATTCTTTTGTTTTAAATTTGGCAACCACTGCTCCGTCAGACAGAAGGACTTTCAGGAATACATGTAATTCTCAGCCCAGCAAGCATTGGATCATGTTGGTTTATGACTGGGGATAGGTTTTCAGAAATCCCAATCGCTTTCCTTTATTTGGCTCTGATATACCAAGCCTGTAATATGGCCTTAGCTGTTGTTCAGATGAGGTCCTGTCATTACAGGAAGGCAGTTTACCTAAATTGGTATCAGTTTGTTGATCTCATCTCCAAATTACTATTCTTTTGTTTATTCATTGGACAAACATGTACCATTGCCTACCCTGTCAGGCTTTGTACTGGATAGACTGTATTGGATAGACTGAGGTAAATGGTATGGGCTCTCTGTCCCCAGGATATAA
Source organism: Felis catus (assembly GCF_018350175.1). Lineage (NCBI taxonomy): Eukaryota > Metazoa > Chordata > Mammalia > Carnivora > Felidae > Felis > Felis catus. The sequence continues at coordinate 33,357,305 of NC_058379.1, read as the reverse complement.
ATCCAGCTCTGCTATTTATTTAACTGTGTGGTCTTGGGCGAGGTCCTTAGATTGTCAGCGTCCTTGTTTCCCCATATGTTGAGTCCTTGGCACTGGTCCTTGACACGATATTAAGAGATCTACCTGTGGGGGTCACGTGTCATGTACATGGGCACCTACTTATGCCATATATGCTGAACAGATGGATAAAGAGCTCTAGAAATCATAGCGCCTCTCCTGCAGCATTTTTTTAATTATAGTTGACATGCGTTGCTATATTAGTTTCAGGTGTACAACATAGTGATTCCACATTTATATGCATAATGATGTGATCACGTCAATCTAGCCACCATTTGTTACCACATAAAATCGTTGAAATATTATTAACTGTGTTCCTGTTCTGTACATTGCATCCCCATGACTTATTTATCTGATAAGCGGTAGTTTGTACTTTTCAGTCCTCTTCCCCTGTTTCGCTTATCCCTTACCCTCCACCAGCAACCACCAGATTGTTCTGTTTCTCTAGTCCGTTTCTCATTCATATTTTAGATTCCACATATAAGTGAAATCATACCATATTTGTTTTTCTATGTCTGACATACTTTACTCAGCACGATATCCTCTAGGTCCATCCCTGTTGTCACAAATGGCAAGATTTTGTTCTTTTTATGGCTGAGGAATATTCCACTATATATCTTCTTAATCCATTCATCTATCAGTGGACACTTAGGTTGCTTCCATATCTTGGCTAAATAATGCTACAGTGACCATAGGGTGCATTTATTATTATTTTTCTTATTTAAAAAAATTTTGTTAAGGTATTTATTTATTTTGAGACAGACAGAGAGCAAGTGGGGAGGAGCAGGGAGAGAGAGGGAGAGAGAGAATCTCAAACAGTCTCCATACTATCAGTGCAGAGCCCAATGTGGGGCGTGATCTCACAAACCATGGGATCATGACCTGTGTTGAAATCAAGAGTCAGACATTTAACCGACTGAGCCACCCAGGCGCCCCCATAGGGTGCATTTATCTTTTTGAATTAATGTTTTCATTTTCTTTAGATAAATACCTAGAAGTGGAATTGCTGGATCATAAGGTAGTTCTAGTCTTATTTTTCTGAGGAACCTCCTTACTGTTTTCCACAGTGACTTTACCAATTTATATCCCCACCAACTCTGCACGAGGGTTCCCTCTTCTCCATGTACACACCAACAGATGACATCTCATTGTGGCTTTGATTTGCATTTCCCTGATAATTAGGAATATTGAACCTCTTTTCATGTGCCATCTATAGGTCCTCTTTGGAGAAATGTCTATTCAGGTCCTCTGCCCATTTTTAAATTGGATTATTTGATTTTTTGATACTGAGTTGTGTTAAGGATTTAACCCCTTATTGGTTGTATAGTTTGCAAATATCTTCTCCCATTAAATAGGTTGCCTTTTTGTTTTGTTGATGATTTGCTTTGCGGTGCAGATGCTTTTTAGTTTTATGTAGTCCCATTTATTCAGTTTCGCTTTTGTTGCCCTTGCCTGAGGAGACAGATCAAAAATATATATATATTGTTAAGACTAATGTCCAAGAGATTACTGCCTATGGTTTCTTCTAGTATTTTAATTCTCTGGTCTTACAATTAAAGCTTTAATCTATTTCGGGTTTATTTCTGTGTCTGGTATAGAAAATAGTCCAGTTTCATTCTTTTGCTTGGAGCCGTCCAGTTTTCCCAACACCATCTATTGATGAGACTGTCTTTTCCCCAGTGTATATTCTTTCCTCCTTTGTTTTTTTTTTTTAATGTTTTTATTTATTTTAGAAGGAGAGAGGGAGACAGAGCATGAGTGGGGGAGGAGCAGAGAGAGAGGGAGACACAGAATCCGAAGCGGGCTCCAGGCTCTGAGCCATCAGCAAAGAGCCCAACGCAGGGCTCGAACCAACAAACTGTGAGATCACGACCTGAGCTGAAGTCGGATGCTTAACTGATGGAGCCACCCAGGCGCCCCTCCTCCTTTATTTAAGATTAACTGACTGCATAAGTGTGGGTTTATTTCTGGGCTTTCTATATTGATCTATGTGTCTGGTTTTGTGCCATTATCATACAGTTTTGATTACTATAGCTTTGCAGTATAGTTCAAAGTCAGCAAGCATGATGCATGCACTTTGTTCTTCTTTCTCAGGATTGCTTTGGTTATTCAGGGTCTTTTGTGGTTCCATACAATATTTAGGATTATTCTAGTTTTGTGAAAAATTGACATTTTGATAGGGATGGCAGTAAATCTGTAGATTGCTTTTGGGTAGTACAGACATTTTTTTTAAAATTTTTTTTTCAACGTTTATTTATTTTTGGGACAGAGAGAGACATAGCATGAACGGGGGAGGGGCAGAGAGAGAGGGAGACACAGAATCGGAAACAGGCTCCAGGCTCTGAGCCATCAGCCCAGAGCCTGACGCGGGGCTCGAACTCACGGACCGCGAGATTGTGACCTGGCTGAAGTTGGACGATTAACCGACTGCGCCACCCAGGCGCCCCGGGTAGTACAGACATTTTAACAGCATTCATTCTTCCAGTCCATGAGCATGGAATATCTTTCCATTTATCTTCGATTTCTTTCATCAGTGTCTTATAGTTTTCAGAGCACAGGTCTTTCACCTTCTTGCTTAAATTTATCCCTACATATTCTATTCTTCTTGATGCAATTGTAAATTAGATTGATTTTAAAATTTCTTTTTATGATAGTTTATTAGTTTATAGAAGTGCAGAATTAATGTATATTAATTTTTTTAAAAAAATTAATGTTTATTTTTGAGACAGAGACAGAGCAGGGGAGGGGCAGAGAGAGAGGGAGACACGGGATCTGAAGCAGGTTCCAGACTCTGAGCTGTCAGCACAGAGCCCAAAATGGGGTTTGAACTCACGAACTGCAAGATTCAGATGCTTAACTGACTGAACCACCCAGGTGCCCCAATACATATTAATTTTTTAAATAAAAATATTTATTTTATTTCTGAGGAAGAGAGAGAGAGAGAGCGCACACGGCAGAGGTGGGGGGGACAGAAGATCCAAAGTGGGCTCTGCACTAACAAGCAAAGAACCTGACACAGGGCTCGAACTCCCAAACTGTGAGATCATGACCTGAGCCAAAGTCAGATGCTTAACCGACTGAGCCACCCAGGTGCCCAATGTATATTAATTTTGTATTGTGTAACTTTACTGAATTCATTTATTAGTTCGAATGGTTTCTCTGGTGAAGTCTTTAGGTTTTTTTCTATATGTAGTCTCCTGTCTTCCGCAAATAGTGACAGTTTTACTATTTTCAACTTGAATGCCTTTTATTTCTTTTTCTTGTCTGATTGCTGTAGCTAGGACTTCCAATGCTATGTTGAATACAAGTGGCAAGGGTGGACACCCTTGTCCTGTTCCCAAGCTTAGAGGAAAAGCTTTCAGCTTTTCACCATTGAGTATGATGTTAGCTGTGGGATTTTCATACATGCCCTTTATTATTCTGAGGTGTGTTCCCTCTATATGCACCTTGTTGAGGTGTTTTTTTTAGCATAAGTAGATGTTGACCTTCATAAAATGCTTTTTCTCTATCTATTGAAACAATAATACAATTTTTATCTTTTTTGTTTGTTTGGTAAGGTGGTTTGCTAATTGCTTTGCTAATATCTTGTTGAGAATTTTGTTTTGCATCCATGTTCATCAGGGATATTGGCCTGTAATTTTACTTTTTTTGTCACGTCTTTTTCTGGTTTTGATATCACAGAATTGCTGGCCTCATTAAAGAAGTTTGGAAGCATTCCTTTCTCTTAATTTTTTTGGGATAGTTTGGGAAGAATAGCTATTAACTCTTCGTTAAATGTTTGGTAGAATTTGCCTATGAAGCTATGTGGTCTAGGACTTTTATTTGTTGGGAGGTTTTTGATTATGGATTCAATTTCATTACTAGTATTTGGTCTGTTAATATTTTATATTATTTCTTGATTCAGTCTTAGATTATATGTTTCTATAAATTTATCCATTTCTTCCAGCTTGTCCATTTATTGGTAAATAATCGTTTGTGGTAGTCTTTTATGATCCTTTGTATTTCTGTGGTAGCAGATGTAACTTCTCTTTCATTTATGATTTTATTCGGGACCTTTCTATTTTTTCCTGATAAACTTACAGTAAAGGTGGTACATTAGCCACCTACACAGCTAGTATGAAGGCTCAAAGATAAAAGTAGTCAAATCATCTATATATACAATAACCAGTCTAGGGATACACAAAATAATGAGATGTAAAATACAACATGAGAACCAAAACATAGGAGGTGGGAGTAAAAATGTAATTGCTTTTATAATGTGTTTGAACTTAAGCCACCATCAACTTAAAATAGACTGCTCTATACATAGATACACAAAGACTAAAGAAAAAGGAATATGAACATAACCCTAAGGAAAGGCACCAGATCACAAGCGAAAAGAGCATGAAAAGAAGAAAGGAACAGAGGAGAACTACAGAAGAACCAGAAAATGATCAACAAAACGGCAATAAGTACAAATCTATCAGTTGTTTTTATCAGTAGTAAGTGTAAATGCACTCAGTGTGCTCCCATCAAAAGATGTGGGGTGGTTGAGAAAAAAAAAAAAAAAAGACTTGTCTTTGTGCTGCCTGCAAGAGACTCACTTCAGATTTAAAGATGCACACAGACTAAAAATAAAGGGATGGAAAAAGATATTCCACACAAGTGGAAATGAGAATATAGTCCTATCAAACAAAATAGACTTTAAAAGAAAGACAGTAACAAGAAACGAAGAAGGGCATTCTATAATGATAAAGTGGTCAATCCAAGAAAGGATCTAACATTTGTAAAATTTATGCACCCCACATAGGAGTGCCTAACTATATAAACAACTAATATCAGACATAACATGAGATGTTGATAGTAATACAATAATACTAGGGGACTTTAGTAACCCACTTGTATCAATGGAAAGATCAACCAGACAGAAAACTGATAAGGCAACATCAGTCTTAACACATTAGGCCAGAGGGATTTAATAGATACTCACAGAACATTCTATACACAAGCAGCAGAATATACATTCTTCTCAGCTGCACATGGTACATTCTCCAGGATAGAGCACATGGTAAGCCCTAAAAGAAGTCTCCATAGATTAAAAAAGATTGACATCATGTCAAGCATCTTATCTGACCACAACAGTATGAAACCAGAAATCAGTTACACAAAAACAAAAAACGAACCAACAAAAAACACCTGGAAGAAACACAAACAGGTGGAGGCTGAAAAATATGCTACTAAATGCTACCAGTGGTCAATGAAGAAGTCAAAGGGGGAAGTCAAAAAATACTTTGAGACAAAGTAAATGGAAACACAACAGTTCAAAATCTTTGGGGTGCAGCAGAAACAGTTCTGGGAGGGAAGTTTATAACAGTACAGGCCTACCTGAGGGAATAAGAAGAATCTCAAATCTAACCTTCCATCTAAAGAAACTAGAAAAGTGAGAACAAACAAAACACAAACTAAGTGGAAGGAAGGAAATAATAAAACTCAGAGAGGAAATAAGTGAAATAGAGACTGAAAAAAAAACCCAGTAGAAAATATCAGTGAAACTAGGAGCTGGTTCTTTGAAAAGATGAGGAAAATTGATAAACTTTTAGACAGACTCATCAAGAAAAAGAGAGGGATGGGGCGCCTGGGTGGCTCAATCGGTTAGGCGTCCGACTTCAGCTCAGGTCATGATCTCACAGTCTGTGAGTTCGAGCCCCGCGTCGGGCTCTGTGCTGACAGCTCAGAGCCTGGAGCCTGCTTCAGATTCTGTGTCTCCCTCTCTTTCTGCCCCTCCCCTGCTCATGCTCTGTCTCTCTCTGTCTCAAAAATAAATAAAAAATTTAAAAAAGAGAGAGAGAGAGAAAGAGAGAAAGGGAGCACACCTCCTCTGTTACAATTTATTTTCCCTTTGAACATGTTCAACTGATTTAATATGCTTATGTACGTATTTTGAGTTAGTTTCTTTCAGTTTTGAAGTTGGCTTACTTCAAAGACTGGACAAGACTAATTTCTGTTTGATTCATTTGTTAGGGAGTCTGGACTTTACCTCCTGTGTGACTATTTCTCTTAACCCACCTGTGTTTGCACAGATTTATACAAAATAACCTTTTGAGATAAAAACTTACTTTTAACTTTTAAAAGTTTACTATATGCCAGAAAACTCTCCCAAGTTTTCTAGACAGTACTCATTTAATTCTTATAACTCCCTTATGAGATAGGTGTTAGTATTACTGTATTTTATGGATAAGGAAACCGAGAAACACACAGAGGTTCATGAATAATTCTTGAAATGAACAAGTTGTAAATTGATTAAAGGAGTGAGAGTGTCTAGTATAAATAATTCAGTTACCTACATGGACATTTCCCTCATTGGACTATATGATAAAATTAATACAAAGTGAAAATAACTCCATAGAGATTTTGCATGTTGTCTAATTGCTTTATGACAATGTAAGTGGACAGTTGTACTGTAAACCACTTTTTACTGTATTTCTTCAGCATTAAGCAGAAAGAATATACTGAGGATATTGATACAAAATATGCGTTAATTTTGCTTGTTCACTGAATAAGCATTATTGAGTGTCTGAAGTGGGCCAGGCATTCAACTTGGCACGAGAGCCACCAGTAACCGAAAACACTGGTTCTTTTAATCTTATAGCTTACCATTTGGTTCTCCCTCATTCCCTTCTCTCTTTCCTGCCTCCATCCTATCCTTACTCTCTCCATTAAAAAAAAATAATAATGTTTATTTATTTTTGAGAGAGAGAGAGAGACAGAGCATGAGTAGGGGCAGGGCAGAGAGAGGAGACAGAATCTGAAGCAGGCTCCAGGCTCTGAGCTGTCAGCACAGAGCCTGATGCGGGGCTCGAACTCACAGACCACGAGATCATGATCTGAGCCGAAGTCGGGCGCTTAACCTGCTGTGCCACCCAGATGCCCCACTCTCTCCATTTTTTAAAATTAATTTTTCCTAAATATATTTTCTGCATTTCCACTTGCCAATACTATGTGCATGTAAGGAGCATTTGGGGAAAGCCACCAGCAGCCTCTTCGGTGGCCTGGAGACAGTGCTGTCAAGCTGTGACAAGTGGCACATGGTGCTTGGCATACTGCCTCTGCAGGTGGCAACGGCTGGGCTGGCCTGCAGTCCCTTTCCAGAGCGCCAGACCTGAAGGCCAAGACTCCGTGGGCATTTAGGTATCAAGGATTGCGTGAGTGTATTCTGGAGTGGTTTCAGATCATTAAGATAGCCTCTTTCTTTTTTTCTGTACAACTGGCTCGTCATGATCAGTGCTACAGGATCCCTTGACAATTGGGTGCAAAGGATTGTCACCCTCATGGATCAACTTCTTCATTGTATATCACACTCCTTTGGGTTTAATGGTATCTTCAAAGTGAAAGTTGCTCTTTTAAAATGCAAGGACACCCGGCAAGGTAGGGCTCCTGTAGTCCGTGGGGAATGCCTTAACTCTCCCTGGAGTGGATCTGTAGTGCTCTGCCCAGGTTCCCCCGTCCCTCCCTCTGAGAGCAAGGATGGCAATCATGAGAGACATCACAGAGTAGGTGACCCTGGGGCAGGGCTGGTGGGGAGACATGGGTTGGGAAACAGGGCATCTCAGAGTGCTTATGCAGGCTGTGATCCACACGGGCTCTGGCCAAGAGGACTTGTAAAGGCTGAATTCTGGCCCCTGTTTTGCTGACCCCCAAAATACTAGTCTAGTGCAAAATCACTTGCTTCCAGAGGAATGAGTCCTGTGGGTGAGCTAAGAATGAGAAAAAAAGTAGGAGAGCACACCGCAGACACATTTTAGAGCAAAGCACAGTTTTCCTGAAGGTGAGCCCTATCTCACTCAAAATGATCCTATAAATGCTCGCTCCTAACTTCTTCAGCATTCTTGAGAAACACCATGACATGGCAGGACATTGTGCAGCCCTCAGTCTGTAAGGTTCCTGCCTCCGCCTCCGTGGAGCAACCTCGGTGTGCAGGTCACAGAACTAAAGGGTTGATATGATCCATCACTGCTCTATCACATACTGAGAGTTAGTAAGCGGTCAGGTTGTTAAGAGCAGCAGAGCCAGAATGAGCACAGAGAGTGGCCAATGGTAAGGCAAGGTCCTTGCAGAGGTGAGTAATGGGCAACAAAGTTGCAGGATGAGGGTCTTCTGGATGGTGTGATCTGTTACCACCTGGCACCCTTTCTTTGGTCCACAGTTGCCTGCCAGCAGACTGTGCAATAGGTGAGGATTAATTATCTATTTACTGCCATGTTCATTCAACGCCCAGGTTATTAGAGAGGTATGATCAAAGATGCAGGCTTTGAAGGCTACTTTTTCATAAAAACAAGGGTTTAGCAAACACTTGTCCATCTGAGTGAGCTGAAAACAGTGACAAGGTGCTGACTGGGCTGCATCTGTCTTTGTATAACAGGCGCTGGTTTTATCGCTCAGCCATATGTTGCTCATCAAATATTCAGCAGCTAGGGCTTTTACAAAGGCTTTTTATACTCTCATGCACATGCAGCAGGTAATAAGGACACTCGGCTTCTGAAAGCTATGCTTGGCTTTTTTGTTTGAGTACCAGCTCGTTGGAAGGAGGGAGGGGATTGGGGAATGGTTACCTGGGAAGTTTAAAAATATTTGTGGTCCAGGGTTTTGCGGATTTTTTCTTATACTTTGTAACATCCTAACACAATCTGAGTGAACAATCCCCTCCATTTATTCATGGGACGATCTATTATAGGAAGATAGAACTATATTGAATGGCAGGGCAAGATTGTAGTGTTGGTTGATCGATTGATTTCATCTGACAAATATTGTTGAGGCAGTTACTTTTTGAAAATCATATGTTAAGAACGAGAAATACAACCGTAAGCAATATAAACCATAGCCCTGTAATCCAGAACTTTACTGTCTAGTTAGTGATCCTCAAGGGTAAGTTTTTTATTTAGAAAATGTTCTAGAGTCTAGAGATTCTTATCACTCGAAGATTCTGTGTTTGTGAATTCACCTACCTGCTAAAATTTATTTGTAATGCCAGAATGATGCTCGTAGTGCTTTCATGGTCATTCGTGGACGTGTGCAGAGTGGCAGAAACTTGGAGTCACCCACCATGAGTGTTTCCAGTTGGGGAAGAACAAGGTGAAACTTTCCCTGCTTTAGCTCCCATTTGGTAAACGAGTGTCCTTTTTGCAGTCTATTTAGTGCCCCATTTTCCACATTTTGTCCTTTTTCTTGGTGATTTTGCTGTTTAAAATGCTCCCCTCGCCCCTGCACAAACCAGAAGAGACTCTTAAACAGAGAACAAACTGAGGGTTACTGGAGGAGTGTTGGGTGGGAGATGGGCTAAATGGGGCATTAAGGAGGGCACTTGTTGTTTTGAGCACTGGGTGTTCTACGTAAGGGATGAGTCACTAAGTTCTACTCCTGAAATCATTATTACACTACATGTTAGCTAACTTGGATTAAAATAAAATTAAAAAGTTAAAAATAAAATGGCCCCCTAGCATAGTGCTAAAGTGCTGCCTAGTGTTCCCAAGAACAAGAAGGATGTGAGGTGCCCTATGGAGAAAGTACATTTATCAGGAAGGTTTTGTTTCGGCATGAGTCATAGTGCTGTTGGCCATGAGTTTGATGTTAATGAATCAACCATATATATTGAATAATGTGTCTTTAAACAGGCACACACATAAAACAAGGTTATATATCGATTGGTTGATGAAAATATTGTAACCAGGAACCTAACCCTATTTTTCCCCTGGGAGCAATGGTTCCGTATTCTGCAATTCAGTGTTCATGGCGGCATTATGGAACGCAACTGCCTCGAATAACAAGAATTAATTGTATACGTTTACACTAGGATGTGAAGGTTAGGGTTATAGTGATACAGAGCTTCAAGTAGGAGAGTAGAACTATCATATTGTTTGAAACGGATTTCTTAAAACGTTGCAGTTAGAATTTTCTTTAAGGTGAGTTATGCTATGACAGCTTGGAAAATAGTGTGGCTGAGGAAAGCCTTTATGAAATTGTTACAACTTCCTGTTTGTTGAGGAGTTCTCTGTTTGGTTTGCAATTAACTGTGTCTTTTCTGAATTTTTTTTTCTTAAAGGCCTGGAATTTTAAACTTGAGACATAGATCTATCTCTGGGAGTGTGGCACTATGTGAGATATGTGTTATCCTTACAAGATGGGGTGTAGAGGAGGGATGTGAAAGAAGCTTGCAATTTCAAAACTTTGAATGTTTAAATTCTCCATTAATTTAATAATATTTGTTTTTACATTTCACAAAGATTTTTTTTTACTTTTTAAATTTCTATAACATTCACAACAATATCCTAAAAGATTGGTATTATTATCTTCCCACTTTACAAATGAGGAATAGGTTCAGGTTAATTTGCCTCTGTGTGTGTGTGTGTGTGTGTGTGTGTGTGTGTGTGTGTGTGTGTAATTTTTCTTCTAATATTTCAGTCCCCATTTATGGATCTAATATGTGTGAAAAGATAATGTCAGGACTAGTGTGTTGATGAGACCATTTTCACTAACAATGGTATTATTTTCAAACATCAGTAAGCTGTTTATGAGGAATATAGGAAGGCAGAAAATGGGTACTTACACCCCATGAATTTCATGAATGTTTCTTAATTCTTGGTTCTTGCATTATGTATAGGTTTGTTCTTTCTCTTGAAACTTCTGTCTTGCCTGCACAGAGGAAAAATGTCCAAAAAACAAGCAAATTATCTATAGTCCATACATGCATACATAATATGAAACATTATGATTACTAGGTAAAATGCAGTATGGACAGTTACTTTTGAATTTTAGATAAATAACCACCAACATTTTAGTATAATTTTTCCTAAATTACACAAAATGTATACTTAATAGTACAAAATTAAATTATTCACTTTTATTTGAAATTCACATTTAACTGGACTCCTTGCATCTTTATTTGCTAAATCTGGTGACCTTAATGATAAGTGTGTGTGTGTGTGTGTGTGTGTGTGTGTGTGTGTGTGCTGTGTGTGTGAAAAGGAAGGAGATATTCCCTACTTTTTCAGATCACCATTCTCTTGACTCAGTATGGGCTTTATACAGTAAGCATTTGTTAACTTGGCTTTTCAATGTAACGCAAAATGTTGATTTTCTCAATCAACTGTTTATTTGTAGCCTGTTAACAACAAAACAGATTGGAAATTTCATCAGGCTGGGATTATAGTTAGCTGATTCAACATGTATCTAGAATAGCCCCGTTTATATGCCAAAACACTTTTTTGATAATTTTTGGAGAGTCAGAGCCCGCTTACTGATAAAGCTAAAACTTAAAGTTATCAGAAGAAGACTCTAAAGAAGGACTTTTCTATATCTTAACTATAATTCATTCAACTGAGGAGGCTGATGAGGGTCCCTGAAGTGCCCCCATGTTACAGTTAATTTCTGGCATTCCTCTTCCCATCTCTCACAGCCGTATGATAACATCCAGGTGTATCCTTCGTCAAACACATGCATCCTGCTGACCGTAACAGGTGACTTTCTGATAGCCTCCTCTCAGGCCATCAGGAGGTCTGTTTCATCTCCGTCCCTACCCTCTAGATTGCTAACAAACCCATTCCGGGTAGGACTATGTCCAGGTTATCATTGTTCTGTGGATAAGCCACTGAGTAATCATGGGTGGTGTTTATTCACAATCTGGCGAGCGTTGGAATGCTTTTATTGGTGAAACAGCAGAACTTCCTTTTCCCACACTGGCTATCTGACACTTGGCCCCACAAGGGTCAGTGGGGGCTGTGCGTACAAAGTGCACATGGTCAGTGCCCCTGGCCAGGAGGCATATGTGTGTGCGGGATGCTGACCCTGTGTGACTGGCCTGTGAAGGATGGGAGTCCTCCTGAGATCGGAGGGGACAACAGATGGTTGAGGCTGCCCCCCAGGGTCTGTCCTTCCGGTAGCCTTCTCTCCGGTGTACATTTCTTAGCATCTTGCCTTGTCAGGGAGAGGTTTCTTCTTGGCCTGAATGAGAACACGATTTGTAACTCTCAGGAGAGAGATGGTTACAGGGTGCTCCATGTTGCCTCCCCCCAAACCACTGCTAAAAGAAAGCATCTTTCCTAGAGAGAACACTTGGCCTTTCTTTATGAGTAGTAGGGACTAGATGTCATGGAGACAAGATGGCAGCCAGGACCTTGGATAAAATGGCCATCTGGAGAAAGATAGGTGGGACATGGCTATAATCGGTGAAGAGGCACTAATTCTGTCCAGCTCCAGGTATCATTTTTGACATTGCTGGGTTTTGCCGAGTGGCACTATAGACATTCAGTGAGCGGATGTTACCCCGTTGGAGAATTGGATGGAGTAGCAGGCAGATTAGTTCCTCACAGGACTCTATACTTCATTTTCCAAATTGCACAGCATTGTATTGAAGCAGCGCTGATTTGTGATGTTTTCTCATGTTAAGAAGGCCCATATAGTTGACGTCGCAGAAAAATGGTGAACACGTTTAGTCTAAACGCAAAATGGCCACAGATGTGGGGAGCTAATATGGTAAAATAAACAATGACTAACATCGTGATTTCCTCCGGTTCCAACTATTTAGTTTAAGAACCCACTGACCTTTAGAAACAATGAGAGTGGCTGTCGGCAACACAGGACGGGCTCTGTGGTGCTGTTTTTGCTTTGAAATCATGTCTTTGTCCCTTCACGAGCTCAGGGCTACACTGCCCCACTCACAACTCTTCCAGCCTGTGGGTCTTTTGCAGCTCCCGAGCTTGGTATTGAATTGTTCTTCCTCTTCATTCCTAGAGCCCTATGATTAAACTTGGGGAACTTGTAAGTCATGTCCCGACCATCTCCTCAGCGGTTTCTTGGAACTCGCAATGTGCGTGTTTTGGAGCACACATCACTGTTCAGGATTCCCCCAGCTTGTTACCCCAGAGAGTGTGGGGCAATGATTAGAGAAGTTTAGTGGAATGCTAACCAGTTAATGATCCACGTTTTAGAATGTTCTTCAGTTTTCCCCCCCGCCACGGACTATCAGGATACCAGTAGCAGACTCTCCCTTCTCACCGTGACATCTGGGACAGTCTCACATTGTGGGTTATGTAACATGTCCCATCAGAGAGAGGATTCTGTTTCCACCAGAGGGAGCCATTTTGCCCCAGACAGCTCACCAACTTCAGTACTTCAAGGCCTTTCAGACAATTCCCACGAAGCCCATTTACTTGGCCTCATTTATACTTTTCTCTAGAAAAATAAAATTACTTTTCAATAATCCTTTATCTTATCTTGACTATTAGTTGAATTTAAGTTGTGAGAAAAACAAGAATGTTTTTGGAAAGGAGACAAACAGAATACAGCTTCATGAAAATCAACCTTCCTGGAAAGAAAAATTAGCACTAATGCAAGAACTGATCTTAATGATGAAACCAAAAGACACCCTTTCCCTCCAAATTGAGGTTAACTATGGGGGTGGGGATGAAAGAGAAGGAGAAAGATTTCATAAAGGTAAGTACACTGCTGTAAGTAAAAAGCCAGAAAGTAACCCTCATGAGTAGGTATATCAATGACAGTACGCTGTGTTTTCTTTTCTTTTTCTTTTTTTAATGTTTATTTAGTTTTGAGAGAGATGCAGCGTGAGCAGGGGAGGGGCAGAGAGAGAGGGACATACAGAATCTGAAGCAAATTCCAAGCTCTAAGATGTCAACCCAAGGGGCTCAAACCCACAAACCATGAGATCATGACCTGAGCCGAGGTCAGATGCTCAACCGACTGAGCCACCCAGGCGCCCCAAATGTGTTTTCTACATGAATAATCGAACCCTGAGCATTATGTGGCCTCCCCAGCCACATCCCTCTGTGGTGTCTGTCATTCAAGAATAGCAGCAAAACATCCACTTATGTAACAAATTTAATTATATTGCAGACATGGGATGCAATTATTTTATCAACAGTGAAGATGACAGGTCCTCATTATGTTCTTATCACTATACCCATTATCTCTGAGATCTCTATTGGAGAGTTTTAAAGTTAGGACTTAGGATACAAAGAAATAGAAAGAATCAAATGTCTCTAAACTCAAGGAGTTTGCCATCTAATTCTGAGATTATACTTGGAAATAATGTCAGACAACGTAACATCGTGTCCATAATAGGAACTTTAGTTAAAATATACTGTTTTGTAACTAAAGGGGGTGGGCTTGTCCTGGATGGTGAGGAACATCTACTGAGGGTCCTGATTTTAGCTTGGCATAATTAATATTTAGCCCGTCTTTCAGACAGTGTTTGGCCAATAACAGCTCTGTATGTTTTCACGGCTTCTCCTGAAAAGTGAAAACAGGGCCATGTCATGTGTGACGAGCTATATCTGTGATTTTCTGGGCTACGGTTCATGCAAAGTCTGCTTCAAGTATTACAGCTCTCAGTTAAAAAAGTTTGAGTCTGTTTGTGTGTCTTTAGGGAGCAGGGAGGATTGGGAAGGTTGGAGCAGTTGTAGTTCCTGTTCATAGTAAAGCATCAGGAAAAGACGTCCTTGGGGGAATCTTAACATATCCAGTGTGGAAGCTTGTTTTTGCTAATTTTGAATCCTGAAGGTAGTGATGTAAAGGGGAAGAAAGTGTGCCTGTGTATGTACATATGTGTATGTGTAACTATGTGTGTGCATGTGTGTATGTGTGTGCATGTATATGTGTGTTATGTGTCTGTGGACATGTGTATGTGAGTGTGTGTGTGTGTATGCATGCATGTATCTATGTGCATGTGAATGTGCATTTTTGTGTCTGTGTGTGTACATGTGGGTGTATGTTTGTGTACCTGTGTGTACCTGAGTATGTGTGTATATGTGTGTGTGCATGCATGTGTGTATTCATATGTACCTGTGTATTCATCTGTATCTGTGCATCATGTATATCATGTAGTGCGTACATGTCTATTTAACATAGATCCAACTTAGGAAGTGGGATATTTCGGTCAAGGAGATGAGAAGAACGGGAAGAATGGGAAAGTCAGGAGGCTTTGCCTCAACATTTTAAAGGAGGATAGTACTGTTCTGTAACATAAAGCCAGAAAGCAGAGCATAACAGAAACCTTGCCCAGAGCAGACTGGTTTTAGAGAAATCTGTTAAAATGATGTCTCTCCCATATTGTGGAACTTGGCACAGCTTTTTTTTTCCTTTCTGCCTATAGAATGTTCCATTTGTCTGAAAAAGTAAAGCCAGTGTTTGGGTGTTACCTTGCAAAGGGTTCGCTACTGTCACCTAATCACTGGTTGAGTGTCACCTAATCAAAGCCCGTGGGCTTTCTGCATGCGGACCAGGCTGTGCTAATGTGTTCCCGCTTATTGCCCTAAGCTGTGCAAGAATACTGGCTTCCTTTCTCTCCTTTCCTTTCCTCTTCAGCTTCATGGAATCGTACACGTGATGTGAGTTTTGCTAACACTAATTTTATGAACTAGACACCCCTTAAAAGTATCCCTTGGTCACTTATTTTGTTTAAGGACACATCCAACACCTATCCACCTTCTTCCAGCCAAGGCTACTGTGGTTTCAAAACCACGAGACTTACTGTCCTCTCTACTATCTCAAAGGAGCAGAAAAATGGGAAGCTTGGAAAAAGCGAAGCATAGCCCTTTTGTCCCTCGCAGCTATGCTTATGGATTGCATGGAGCTCTTTTCTTCCCTGTTCTTTTCTGTTCTCTTTCCTTCTCTTTTACTTTTTACTCATGGAGAGATTGAAGTGTAGAGAAGTCTCATAATTTATCTAAAGCCACAAAGTAAGCTAGAGATGAAACCAACATAGGAACCTGCACTTCTGAGGTGTGTGTCTCTTTGCTAATAAGTCCCATGCTGCTTTGCAGTGACAGGGTGCTCACCTGTCGCGTACGGACAGTGGGAACCATATGTGCTCACGGGAGGTTTGCATAAGAAGCGCTGTCTCCCAGACCTCCATGCATGTTGAGAAATGACAGGTGAGGAAGAGAAATTGGATCGGGCCTAACACTTCTGGCATGGATGGAGATTCCTAAATAATGGCCCAACTTACACTTGGTGTGGTAAATGGCTACCTTTTAATTTCCTGTCATTGAGTAAGTCTGGGTTAAAAACTAGGGAGAAAAATACAACCTAGAAAAACTATTGCTCAGCTAGGCAGTTTGAAAGCTATGGGTTTTCCTTGCAAGGAGTTTGTGTTATTCAAATATAATTTGATGAATTCTGTGTGAATTGGTGGTATGATGGTTATGGCCGTGTTCTCGCACAGTGATTCTGGCGCCCGGGATCTGGGGAAGAGAAAGGCTAGGACGTAACAGATCACCGGAGTAAACTCATCTGGGATGCAGATATGTAGCCAATATTACGATAATTCAGCCTCAAGGAGGTAAACATGAAATTCATTTTATTGTGATTTTGGTGATACTTTCTCCCAGTTTATCCCATAGGACAGACTTAATAGGACCATACAGGTTACCTGGTGTGAAAGCAGCCTTTAATAATTCAGTGCCTTCAACACTGTCAAAAGTTTTATATAAAATACTTACCTATTTTTATCAAACATAAATATCTGGCTTTTAAATTTATATCCTACTTTATTCCAAATAGGATGTAAAATGGCTTACAAAAGTATATATAGCCTATTAAGTGAAATTAGTCAGTCAGAGAAAGACACAAATCATATGACTTTACTCATAGGAGGACTTTAAGAGACAAAACAGATGAACATAAGGGAAGGGGAACAAAAATAATATAAAAACAGGGAGGGGGACAAAACAGAAGAGACTCATAAATATGGAGAACGAACTGAGGGTTGCTGGAGGGGTTGTGGGAGGGGGGATGGGCTAAATGGGCAAGGGGCACTAAGGAATCTACTCCTGAAATCATTGTTTCACTATATGCTAACTAATTTGTATGTAATTTTTTTTAATTAAAAGATTTTTTTTACATTTATTTATTTTTGAGAGAGAGACAGAGCACAAATGGGGAGGGGCACAGAGAGAAGGAGACAGAATCCGAAGCAGGCTCCAGGCTCTGAGCTGTCAGCACAGAGCCCCACACGGGGCTCGAACTCACAAACTGTGAGATTATGACCTGAGCCGAAGTTGGACGCTCAACCCACTGAGCCACCCAGCCGCCCCTTGGATGTAAGTTTTAAAAATTAAAAAATAAAATTAAAAAAAAAACCCAAACTATAT
Source organism: Felis catus (assembly GCF_018350175.1). Lineage (NCBI taxonomy): Eukaryota > Metazoa > Chordata > Mammalia > Carnivora > Felidae > Felis > Felis catus. The sequence continues at coordinate 33,340,110 of NC_058379.1, read as the reverse complement.
ATAATGTAATGTATAGCATAATACATAGCACGGGAAGAAAGGTAAATCCAGGGATAAAGTTAATACCTGAGGTTCTGCCGGCTTTAGCAGAGGTGGGTTCATAGGAAACACCAAGCATCTTCACAGCCAAGTCAAAGAGGGAAAGAGTCATATAAAGTATTCAGAGACCCTAAGATGGAAATCTCAGAAGTATAACAATTCCTGATACCATGGTGTAGAGTCAGTCTTACTCATCCTCAGGAAAGGACCTTGTGAGATGCTGTGACCCTCGTTCTTACAATATCTTCAGTAGTTAAATAATGGAGACGATTCCCTTGTGTATCTTATGCATAAGATAAAATGGAGATTCTCCCAGGGAACAGAGGACTGCATTTGTTTGAGCCTGAGGGTCCCCATGCTGCAGTCACGTCAGACCGACTTGCTGAAATTGGGTCCAGTTGTCTGGATGAGGACCCAGCGCTGGTGGTTCTGACAGTCCCTCCCATGTTCCGGAGCTCTGCCAGGGCTGTGCCTTGGCTTTCAGGCCATCCTCCAGACACGGACTTTTTGCTAACAAGCATAGGTAGGGAGTGGTAGAGATCTTGAATTTCTGCCCTCCAACGGATATCTGGAGTGTAGATACTACTGCTACGCATTAGGAGAGAGCCCCATGGGCTTTGGAGTCAGGGCATCATTTTTTTGAAGATAACTTACATACAAATGGGCGCTGTACCCATTTAGTACATCCTCCCACAGCGTGGATTACTGACTTTCTCATCAATATCTTACTTTCTAGCCCTCTGTGGACATTTTTCAGGGGCAAAAGCAATTTCCCATTCATATTGGAGGTCCTGGATATTTTTTCTGCCTCCTGACAGTTAGCCTGTAACCTCCGTCTCCTGAGTAGGCTGCCCATGTCTACCTCTAACAGGTGGAGTCAGAGCGGCCCTCAGCTCGTCCACATCCACACGCTGGGATGCATGATTTGTTCTCTCTGGCGAATTGGCTTGCTACACACCAGAAAACTGGGACTGCTCCTGCCTTTGCGCTGTGGGATAAAGATGGCCTTGAGTTCCCTCCTGGCTCATGTCTAGTGTTGGTGAAAGAGCAATCTGCCTGGCACTCAGGAAGTGGCAATTTGGCGAACCCATGATACACGATTTCAAAGTGGTTATGACTGCCGGATACCTGATGCTGGAAGACTTTTTCTTTTACATATATTTATTTATTTTGAAAGACAGGGAAAGCATGCATGAGGGAGAGGCAGAGAGGGAAGAGAGAGAGAGAGAATCCCAAACAAGGCTCTGCACAGCCAGTGCAGAGCCTGACGCGGGGCTCAAACTCACGAACCGTTGAGATCATGACCTGAGCTGAAGTCGGATGCTTAACCAGTGGAGCCACCCAGGCACTTGGGAAGGCCACCCAAGTCTTCCGATGCTGGAAGACTTTTTCAGCACGTGGATGCCTATGTGTTTGTTTCAGTTCCAGTAGCAGGCAGTGGGGCAGTAGGACTGGGTGGAGACAGTCCCAAAAGGATGGCACGTTTAATAAATTTACTGTACTCCTCCCCCACTCCTTCCTTAATAGAGGAAATAATGCTGTTCCTGTTTGAGACAGAAGAGAGTAAAGTGAAACTTTTGACTCAAACATCTCAGGAGAGAGGGGCAGCCCTGGACCACGTTAGCACTAAAAGACCAGGGTCAGCTCCAGATGCCCTTGGAAATGTGCATGCCCAGCCCTGACTGAGAGGAAGCCACTGCGAAACCCCGCCCAAGTTTTGCACTTTAAAAAATTGTGTCAGAAAATAAAATGTGACTTTCTTTCTCCCTTCAGTTTCAACTCAGCACGAAGTGAGGTTGAGTTTTTCAAGCGTGACGCAGTAAAATCTGCAGATAACATTTTTGGTAGGATGCAAGGGGCAGAAAAATGTTACTTGTCAGTTTTGCACATTCTTAGCTGTCAGTGATTATGCACCTAATTCAGTCATGTGCCAACTTTAAATCTTATTTTGAGTTCCTCTGAGCGGCCGTCATGAGAGTGACGCTTATCCTCTTAGCCCGGCGGGTTCACGTGACAAGAGTGTTTCATCTCTGGCGCGCACTGTATGTGTATGACGCTTGTTACACTGTTTATGTTTTGAGACCGGCTTTCTCAGTGAAATGCAGTTATTTTGACATTAGGCATCGGAGACGGTTTCCAAGAGACAAACATTTGTCATGGAAGGTGTTCCTCCAGCATCTCATAGGTCATGCTGTCAAAAACCATGGCAAAATAAGCCTTTCTCGAAGTCAACATCATGCTAGCTTTGACATTAATCTCACTCGAAATACAAATGCATGGCAGAACGCTGGCCTACAGCCAGTGCCGTATCTGCATTAGGTTGGCAAGAAAGAGATTGGCATCGCTAGCCAGAGTCAGCCTTAAACTCACTAGTGGTCTAGTGTCTAGATTCAGACATTCCATGCACTTAGAATCACATCCTGCCTCCTCCACTGAGTAGTCTTAGGGCTTTGGTAAGTCACGTCGTACCTCTAAACCTTAGTTTCCTCATTTGCAAAATGAAGGTACGAATAGGACCCACCTTGAGTTTATTGAGGATTGTTCTGGGGCCTTACCTTTGTGCTATCCTAGAGCATGTTCCACGTGCACTTGACAAGAATGTTGTATCCTGCTGCTTTTGTTCTGTAAACATCTGTTAAGTCCATTTGGTCTAATGTGTCACTTAAGGCCAATGTTTCTTCATTGATCTTCTGTCTGGATGAGCTCTCCACTGATGCAAATGGGATATATAAGCCCCTTACTATTATTATATTACTGTACATTTCTCCTCTTATGTCTGTTTGTGTTTGCCTCATATATTCAGGTGCTTTTGGTTGGGTGCATAAGTATTTATGAATGATATGCCCTCTTCTTGGATTGACCCCTTTATCATTAAGTAGTGCCCTTCTTTGTCTTTAGTTACAGTCTTTGTTTTAAAGTCTGTTTTTTCTGATGTGGGTATTGCTACACTGGTTTCTGTTCATTTCCATTTGCATGGAATATCTTTTCTATCCCTTCACTTCAGCCTATGTGTGTCTTTAGATCTGAAGTGAGTCTGTTGTAGGCAGCATAAAAATGGGTCTCATTTTTTTTTAATCTACTCAGCTACCCCCTGTCTTTTGGGTAGAACATTTAGTCCATTTATATTTAAAGTAATTATTGGTAGGTATATACTTATTAATTTTTTCTCGTTGTTTTTGTAGTTCTTCTTTTTTCCTTTCTTCATCCCTTGGTTTCTCCTCTTGTGGCTTGATGGCTTTCTTTAGTGCTCCTTGGGCTCCTTTGTTTTTGTGTGTGCATTTATTGTAAGTTTTGGGTTGTGGTTACCGTGAGGTTCATATATATGTGCATAGAAAGTCACCTAAATGCAACTGCATTCTAAAGGCACTATGTTTTTGCCCCCTCCCCCGTTTTTGTTTTTGACATCATATTTTACATTTTTTTTATTATGTGCATCCCTGAATTATTACACATCCCTTGACTTGTAACAACCTATTTTAGTTATAGGTGATTTTATTATTTTTGTTTTTTAACATCAATACTCACTTTTTAAGTACCTGATCCACTGTCTTTATTATATATTTGCCTTACCAGGAAGATTTTTCTTTCTTATGTTTTTTATTTCTAGTTATGGCCTTCTCTTTTCTGCTTGAAGAGCACCCTTTAACATTGTTTGTAAGGCTGGCTTAGTAGTGATGAACTCCTTTTGCTTTTGCTTGTCTGGGAAGCTCTTTACGTCTCCTTCAGTTCTGAACAATAACCTTACTGGATAGGGTATTCTTGGTGGTAATCCCTCCTATACTGTTGAAAATGTAAATTGGTGCTGTCACTATGGAAAGCAGCATGAAGATTCCTCAAAAAATTAACAATAAAACTACCATATAATTTAGCAGTTCCATTTCTGCAGATTTATCCCAAGAAAACAAAAACACTAATTTGAAGAGTTATATGCACCCATGTGGTCATTGCAACATTATTTATGGTAGCTAAGATACGGAAGCAACCCAAGTGTCCATTGATAGATGAATGGATAAAGATACGGTACATGCCCAGAAACACACACAATCGAGTATTACTCAGCTACAAAAAAGAATGAAATCTTGCCATTCGTGACAACGTGGATGGACTTAGAGGGTATTATGCTAAGTGAAGTAAGTCAGAAAATGACAGTTTTGTGTGATTTCACTTATATGTGTAACCTAAAAAAAACCAAAAAACAACAAAACAAAACAGATGAGCAAACAAAACAGAAACAGCTTATAGATACAGGAAAGAAACTGTTGGTTACCAGAGAAGAGAGTGAAGCGGTGGATGAAATAGGTGAAGGGGATTCAAAGGTACAAACTCCGGTTATAAAATAACTGGATATATATACATATCCATATATATCCATATATATCCATATATATATATATATATATATATATATATATATAATGTATAGCATAGGGAATATAGTCAATAATATTGTAATGATTTTGTATGGTGACAGTAACTAGAGTTATCATGAGGGATCATTTTGTAACATAAAAATACTGAACCACTCCTAAGTACACTTGAAATTAATAGGATATTGTATGTCAATGATATTTCAATTAAAAAAAAAAAAAAAGAATAGTGCCCGCCTCCATGTTGTAGACGGCGTTCAATGACATAATGTGTCAGGCTCAGAATGGAGGCTTACCAGGTGTTAGCTATCATTATTTCCCCACCTGTCCATATCCGGCCAGTTGGAAGAGGAGTGGCTGGTCACTGGTCACTTGTATCCTCATTCCTTATCTTCCTGGACTGTGAGTTGAGCACTGCCCTGGACTGGAAGGGGCTCAGGACCTAGAATTCCTCTTTCTTGTCCATATGCAGCCAGAGTGGCTAAAGTATTTATGCTCGCTCTAGGGCAGTCCCAGAATAGCTCTCTGTACTAAGAGAGCAGGGGCTGAGACTCAGAGAGTCTTTATTCCCAGCTGAGGGAAGGCTATAATGGGCAGATGCTATTACCTTCTGTCTGCAGACACGGAAATGAATGGCCACTAACGGTGTCAGTGTCGTTGATTCCTTTGCAGAAATCTCTGTGGCCTAGTTAAGAGATCCCTGAGCTTTGTTTGTTTCAAATGTAGTCCTCCATCCTTCAGACCATACTGGAGACCTGAAAATCAATGTCGGAACCGAGGACTCTCTGCTGGTGTATTCACTGGGGTTTTAAATTCCTGCCATTCACAAAGGCTTTTTTCACTTCATCAGTTTCTTGTTCAAACTAAATAAAGTAATTAACATCAAGTATTTCTGGCACGTGACAGGCCCTCAGACATGTTAGTTCTCATTATTATTGTCATAATCATCATTAGAATCAGCTGTGGGAGAGAGCATGTGTGTGGGGGGGGCGGGGGGGCGGAGAGAGAGAGAGAGAGAAAGAGACACAGAGAGTTTTGCCTCAGATCTTGAAGAGGTGTTGGTGAATATAAAGGGTTGGGATGATATTCAGCTGGCATGCACTTGTGCAGCCAAGTGGAATATAGAATACTAAAATATAGCCAATTGGTTAATAAATAGCCATTTCCCTGAGCCTCGACTCCAGTGCCCAGATGCCCCAGCTCTCAACTCTTCCTCCAGGACCATAAGATCACCTTATGTATAGCATCTAGAGGGTTACATCCAGCTCATCAGAAGACCGCCCCCCCTTCCCCCCCCTCCCCCCCCCTCAGAATCCTTTCCCACTGATAAAACTAGCATAGTTCTGAGTAGTTGGTGTTTAAGTCAGACTGGTGATTAAGTAACTTGAATATTATTCCCGGAAAAATTAGAAAAATATAAAAATAGTCCAATTTGAATATCACCTTTGTAAAGATTATTAAAATGTCAAAATAGTATGAGTTTCAGAGTTGTAAAAGTCAGCTGCTTTAAGAAATGACTAGGCCAATTAAAAAACTTCTAGGAGTCTTCACCAAATGTTTTTTTTTCTGATATAAAATCTGAGAATTAAGAGTGGAATATAATTTTAAAAACCGTGATGTGTGAAATTTATTTTCTTAAAGACAAGAAGTAAGTTTACTGAAGATCCTGACAGGCCAATTAAAAAATTACCAAAGCAAGATTTTATCACCATGAAATGGTCTATTGACTCTGAAATCCTGCTAAAAGTACAGATGCATTTTGCAGAGTAACTAGAACAAAACCCAAGTTAATAAAAAATATGATTTTTTAGTGAAATCATACCTTTTTTCTAGATGCTCATCTTAATGGACATACTTTACAGTCTGAATCAGTGAGTCATCTTGAATATGCCCCCTGTGGATGAGGTCTTGCGCAAAATCCACAAGTGGACAGCCTGAGTCCTCACCACGGACCCAGAGGAGACCAGAGTTTCTAGCCCTTCACTGGAGAGTGAGCTAAGCTGGCATTGTGTTTGACTTTCAGAAACTAGGACAGAAGTTAAACTTGATGAAGATATCAGGTGAATAAATGCCAGAGCTTTCTAACTAATATCAGGCACTCCCAATTACACTGAGCAGTTGTCCAGTCTTGGGCCTCTATTTTCTCATCACAAACTGAGGGGTTGAACTCAAGAAGTACGTAGAAATATTTCTAGATAAGAAATGAAAAGCGGTCCCAAAATCAAAGGAAGTGTTATAGAGAATACTAAGAAGAAGTGCTGTATTTTCTTGATTCCTGGATACATTTTCTCCTTTATCTTGGGATTTTGAAAATGATGGAATATCTCAGAATGGAGGAGCAAATTGGCTCATAGTCTCTATTTCCATCAAACCTGTGGACTTGACCAAGGGCAGTGAGTATCTATTCAGGTGCTTGGCACCTTAGTTGAATTCATGTACATTAAAGCACCAAACAGGGCTTGGTTTCTTGGCTGAAATTTTGGGTGGTAACTCGTCATTTAAAATTCTTTATAAATAGCATAGAAATAGCATAGTTTGAGAAGCATTGACATTGAAAGGCGTGTATGCAGAGCGTTGCCTTCTTATATTTCTTTTTTTTTAATTTTTTTAAACGTTTATTTATTTTTGAGACAGAGAGAGACAGAGCATGAACGGGGGAGGGTCAGAGAGAGAGGGAGACGCAGAATCTGAAACAGGCTCCAGGCTCTGAGCAGTCAGCACAGAGCCTGACGTGGGGCTCGAACTCACATACCGCGAGATCGTGACCTGAGCCGAAGTCAGACGCTTAACCGACTGAGCCACCCAGGCGCCCCCTTCTTATATTTCTTAAAGGCGGTAAAAATCACCAAAATTTTCAGAAGAGATAAAACATATTCAAGCTAATTAAGGTTGTTCAGATCCATTCGTACAGCTTGCCCAGCGAGAGGAACAGACAATAACCAAGGACAGTGACAGCGATGTAGTTACTAATTGGGTTCAGCGCTGTGAAGAAAATGAGGATGGTGATGTGAGAGAGGAGACAGATGATGGAAAGGTCCACCTTCATTAGGGGGTCTGGTTAGGCAAGTCTGGTAAAGGATGAAAAGCCAGCCAAGTGAAGAATGGGGCAGAGGTGGGGACACAGAGGGGGTCCCTGGGGCAGAGAGAACTGTATACGCCTGTTGGCCTGCTGAGAAACAGAAGGAGGGCAGAGTGTCTGGCACCAACAGGAGTGAGAGATGCCAAGGGCATCTCTGACAGATGAGCAGTGCCGTGTAGGCGCTGGCCAAGAATTTAGATGTTCTTCCAAGTGCAGTGGAGAACCACTAACGGGTTTTTTTTTTTTAATTTTTTTTTTTAACGTTTATTTATTTTTGGGACAGAGAGAGACAGAGCATGAACGGGGGAGGGGCAGAGAGAGAGGGAGACACAGAATCGGAAACAGGCTCCAGGCTCCGAGCCATCAGCCCAGAGCCCGACGCGGGGCTCGAACTCACGGACCGCGAGATCGTGACCTGGCTGAAGTCGGACGCCCAACCGACTGCGCCACCCAGGCGCCCCAACCACTAACGGGTTTTAAGCAGGAGAATGGTGCGGTCTTATTTGCTGTTTTAAAGATTATAACTATGCCAGGTGATGGATGTTAACTAAACATATTTTGCTCATCTCACAATATGTATGCATCTATCTCATCAGTACGTTGTGTACCTGGAACGGATACTGTATGTCAATTACAGCTCGACGAGAAAACAATCCACCTGAGGCCAGAGTGGGAAGAGAGATGTAATGCAGCAGGGGGCGGGGCCGATGTGACTGGCAACAGCAGTGAAGGGCAGACATCCACAATCCATTTGGGAGGAAAAAGCAGTGAGACTTGCAGATGCATTTGATATGGGACGTGTTGGGGGGGGGGGGCGGGATTAAGGAAAAGCCCTGGGTTTCGAGTTTTAGCAACTGGCTGGGTGGTGGTGCGCGTTAGCTGAAACGAAGGTAGGACAGAGTCGGCAGAGGAAAAACCCAGAGTTTCCTTTTGGATGTGCTGTGTTTGAGTTGGCAGGGAATCTGCCCAGCGGTGTTGCCATGGGGGCCGGATTCAGATACATTTTCAAGTGGAATATGAAGAAAGTCTCGATTACATTTGAACTGTGATCATGAGCATTTCATGCAATCTCCTGGTAATCTTATTCCATTGTAAATTCGTAAAATCGTAGCGTGATGTTCCCCCGGTTATTATTTAAGCAATTGGCGATGCAGTTTGTAATCCATGGTGCTCTAGATGCAAGGTAAAAATATGCTCTGCCAGCACAGCTAGTTGTTTTTTTTCTTCCCCCAACTCTGCTCCTGTGACACTGAATGTGGTCTTTGGAAGGAGGGCGCTTGAATATTTGCTGAGGAGATGAACTGGTAGGTCTTCTGATAAAGTACCAAGTGCGGGAAAGACCAAGACTGATGATCTCAGCCCCCTGGCCAACTCTGGGTGGCCACGTATTATTCAGAACTGCCCAGACTGTCAGTTCCACCACTCTCCAGAATATTTGAGGATCTATCCAAGGAAACACAGGTGCCTAAAATGGCAGACTTGGTGGTCTGGCTCCACTTTGTCACACGTCGTCTCAGGAAACATTACGGAAAACCCTCAATGACTGTGCCATCACACGTCCATGATGCTACTTCCCTCCGTAAGATGCCCCAGTGCAGCAAAGCCTGAGTTCTTTCCTGGCATTTGGTTCTGAAAGTGGAATACCAACTGGAATTTCTAGAAGTTACAGCTCCTGATGCCACCACCCATAAATATGAATGTGAGCATCCGATCTATAAACAGAAGTGCCCAGTGCTCGCCCTTCTGTGACAGCCTTTGTGTAAACATAGGGACCCAACTAATCATAAACGGCAAATCTCCTGTTTCTGTGGCGTCCTTCTCGGATAGGGTTTTTGAAGAATTTATTGAAAAAGGCCTTATTTTAGTAAAACTCTTTTAGTCTACGTAACAATTATTTTTAAGTCTGTTCTGCTGTTAAAACAAAACAAAATAAAAACCTCTTAAATGGAAAAACCACTTACCAAGTCATAAACTGAAACTCCAGTATTGAACTGAAACTCTAAGTGATATATCAGGATCACTATTAGACCTGGAGTTACAGCGAATGGCTATTTTCAGTTAATGTTAATGATTTTTACGTTTGTTTGTACAGCATAATTGTGAAAGTATACCCCAAATGGAACTTAAGCCCCACTGAACCTGCATTTGTCCATCAACCAATTACCTAAGACAGATGTTTAAATTAAATTTTCTCCAGTTTGTAGTTTTTAAAATGGTACCGACCATGGTTTCTGAAGAAAACGAGGCAAAGAAGATACGAAGTTGAAGATTGTTCCAGAAGATTTTTAGGTATGGCTCTCATGCCCAGCTTAGATTATTTTGAAAATTAAATTTTAAGTGATATTTCCTATTTCACTGCCAATGTGATTTTTTTTTAACCTCTTGAGCTTTATTGCCAGAGCTCCCCAACGGGACCATTTGCAGTGGCCCAGTGGTCCATGTGGTATTCAGTTGACCAGTTGGAGCAACCCCTCATTTATTCAAGCGTACGTTCGACAGAGCAGGGTCCTACCTAGACAGGCACTCAGAGGTCAGCGTTCACAGTTAGCTCCTTCTGTTCTTTCTTTTTTTTTTTTTTTTAAATTTTTTTTTCAACGTTTATTTATTTTTGCGACAGAGAGAGACAGAGCATGAACGGGGGAGGGGCAGAGAGAGAGAGGGAGACACAGAATGGGAAACAGGCTCCAGGCTCCGAGCCATCAGCCCAGAGCCTGACGCGGGGCTCGAACTCCCGGACCGCGAGATCGTGACCTGGCTGAAGTCGGACGCTTAACCGACTGCGCCACCCAGGCGCCCCTCCTTCTGTTCTTTCATCTCAAATGCTGTTCGTTTTCATCTCTCCAAGTTTTACCCACACTCTGGGAGCTGTTCAGACACCGTGCCAACCCACTGTGAATTCTGACACTTCCTTCAGTTTGCCTGAATCTCCATGATAAAAGTGTGGCTGAGCTCACATCCCTTTTCACACAGTTGAGCAGTTGACTACTCGGTGAGACTTCCTTTGCGATGGTCTTGTGTCACAACATAGTTTGTAAGATGCTCTCCAGCAGAGTCAAATCCAGTAAGCCTGAGTCCTGTGCAGAACTTGGAAGTTGAACACCAGTTCAAGTCTGCCATAGCTACTTACATTTGGTTCTTTCCAGGGCAGTGGGCTTTCTTTCTTTCTTTCTTTCTTTCTTTCTTTCTTTCTTTCTTTCTTTCTTTCTTTCTTTCTTTCTTTCTTTCTTTCTTTCTCCTTCCTTCTTCATGATTCAGTTCCACACACATTTAGCAAATGCCTCTTTGCCCCTCATTCTGTCTGGGGGCTGAACATACACAGCTGAACATGATGTGGGTCTGTGTCTTAAACCATTTACAGGTTAGTTGGGAAGACACATACATCAGGAATTAATTGAATACCTGATACATAAGTAAAGCAATAGAATTTTTGAAGAGGAGGTTGGGGAGATAGAAGTTAGACATTTGAGCCTTTGGGAATTCAGGAGAAGGATGAACAAAGTTGAATGGGTGAGGGACAATGGAGGGCGTTCTGGACAGAGGGAGAAGCCCCGAGAAGCCATGAGGTAGTTTGGTATGTGGAGTTCAGTCCACAAGGAGTGCAGGCAATAGCATGGAGAACAGAATGCAGATACATTGGTGCCTTGCCCTTAGTTTATCTTTACTGTTTGTTAGTAGATTCAAGACAAGGAGTCCTAGAAGATGGAAATGTGGATGAGATCAGGTCACAGATTGTGTACAGGAGCTTGGAGCTATCTGAGGCATCAGCAAGCCATGGAAGGGTTCTAAGTAAGGAAGCAGAATGGTGAACTTTCTGTTTATGTATAAGAATGAGACGGGCACGGGGCGGGCACCTGGGTGACTCAGCCGGATGAGCATCTGACTTCAGCTCAGGTCATGATCTTGTGCTTTGTGAGTTCGAGCCCCGCGTCAGGCTCTGTGCTGATAGCTCAGAGCCTGGAGCCTGCTTTGGATTCTGTGTCTCCCTCTCTCTCTCTCTGCCCCCTCCTCTGTTCGTGCCCTCCCTTTCTCTCTCTCTCTCTCTCTCTCTCTCTCTCTCTCTCTCTCTCTCAAAAATAAATAAACATTATTATTTTTTTTCTTTTTAAAGAGTGAGACCAGGCTGGAAGCAGGGAGGTGAGCAGAAACATTGTTTCAATCCTGGTACACTTTGTCTACTTTGTTTAGTTCTGCAACAGACTCTAAATGCAACCCAGGTTTCAAAATATTAATAAAAATCAGGGATGCCTGGGTGGCTCAGTCGGTTGAGCATCCGACTTTGGCTCAGGTCACAATCTCACAGTCCGTGAGCTCGAGTCCCACATCGGGCTCTGTGCTGACAGCTCAGAGCCTGGAGCCTGCTTTGGATTCTGTGTCTCCCACTCTCTCTGCCCCTCCCCTGCTCATGCTCTGTCTCTCTCTGTCTCAAAAATAAATAAAAACATTAAAAAAATTTTAATAAAAAGCAGCATAATGTGTGAAAGAAAATAAAGACAATCACCCAGAACAGCTCCAGACTAACTACTTCCTCATATCTTTGGTGGCCTTGGGTATTAGCAATGGCTTCTGGCACAACTCAAAAGCATGTTCATAAAGAAGGAACGATCCCGAGCACCCCGGTGGAACAGCAGATGGGTCCGTGTAAGCTTGGAGACAACGCATTCTCTTGGTCTCAACCAGCAACCAGTTGGCAAGAATTGGGAAGGACATCACTTCCTACTTGTGTCTGTGCAGAGTAGCTCCAAAAAGGGGGGCCCCAGAAGGGACTGGTGGCTCCTGAGGCTTGATGCTCTTCCTTCTCTGAGTGGAACTCAGAGTGGAAAATCGGCAGAGGTAGGCCAAGCTCCTTCTTCTGCCCTTATTGGCTCAGCGATAGTTGTGCAGTATTCAGCGGGGCCAGCTAAATCCTCCCCAGCCACTGCACAGGGGGAGAGTAAATTATGGGGATGTTCTCATTTGCCACACAGTTGTCCTTGAAGGCTCTGATCTGTTTAAAGGATGTGGCTTCGTTCTGTGTCTTCATGGTCTTACTTGGGGCCAGGCATTCAGGAAATGTTGGTCAAAAACAGAGTCTTCTGATTCCAGGAAGGCCCAAAATGTGACACTCCTCTGGGGTGGAGAGAGGAACAGAGTTCCCTGAGTTCTGCCAGGATACGATCCCCTGGATAATGGGGATAATGCGATAAGATCCCTGGCGTTCCTCCTCGTCCCTGGAAGCCCACTGTCTCTTTCCAAGTTCGCCCTGTACTCAGAAGAGCACTTGGAGTTCAGACCTGAGTTCCTGGCCCCACCAGGAACTTGTGGTGCATCCCTGGGCAATCCATGCAAACCCCAAATATTTCCTGTGAGACAACAAATACAGATATCTGCCTTTTTACCTCACATAGGATTTGTGAGGATCAAAAGTCATAAGACACATATATTCATGACTTAATATTTAAAAGACACTGTTTCAAGTGTGTTACATATTTTAATATAACCAAAAGATGAGGGAGATATTTTGGTTATCTTCTTTATTTACCGAGGAGGACAGAGGGCAGAGGTAGTGTAAGGGCTCACCACTCTTTTAAAAAATTTTTTTCATGTTTATTTTTGAGAGAGAGAGAGACACAGAACAAGCAAGGGAGGGGCAGAGAGAGAGAGAGAGAGAGAGAGACAGAGAGACAGAGAGACAGAGAGACAGAATCTGAAGCAGGCTCCAGGCTCCAAGCTGTCAGCACAGAGCCCGACATGGGGCTCGAACTCACGGACCTTGAGATCATGACCTGAGCCAAAGTCAGATGCTTAACCACCTGAGCCACCCTGGTGCCCCAGGGCTCACCACTTTTGACTGTAGGAGCTGAGATGTGAACAGAGGCAGTTTGGCATCGAGTACATTGCTACGCACGACAGCAACCCCCAATGAGAGGATGCTTGCAGAACTTCCGTGACAAGTTGAGTTCCACCTTGTGCACGGTGGATGTGTTCCATGTCCAACTGTAAGGCAAAAATCACATATTGTAAATGTTATTTAAAAAAAAAAACCCTTAAATCTTCATTTTTTTTTCTCCTTCCAGCCCTCCTCCTTTACCTCTCCCCCATCCTTCTTTTTTACTTTTATTTCCCAGCCAAGTACAGATATTTTCATTCATATAATTAAACAGAATTGTGTACTGTAAAGATCCAGAATTCCATTCGCGTGTAAGGTCCCCGTGTTATTCGGTTGTTATGGACTGACTTGTGTCCCCTGAAATTGGTATGTTGAACCTATAGTCCCCACTGCAACCGTACAGGGGGTTAGGGCCTCTGTAGAGGTAATTAGGGTCGCATGAGGTCATAAGAGGGGGTCCTAACCCAGTAGGACTGCTTTCACAAGAGGAGGAAGAGACCAGAGCTGTTGCTCACGCAGAGGATGTCACACATCGCTCTGAGGATACCGCAAGAAGGTGGCCGTCTGTAAGCCAAGGAGAGAAGCCTCCGGAGCAACCGTGCCAACGCCATGATTCTGAACTTCCAGCCCCCACGTTTATTGTGAGAAGACAAGTAGACCAGGCCCCTGGTGTGCCATACTTTGTCATGGCAGCCTGAGCGGATGGAGACAGCCCAAACCTGCCTGACAGGCCAGCTTGCTCTTTACTGACTTCACTTCAAGCATGGTTGGTTGTCTTATTTTATTTCTTTTTTATTTTTTTCCTTGTCAAGTTAGCTAGCATTCGGTGTAGTCTCGGCTTTCAGGAGGAGATTCGTCACTTACCTGCAGCACCCAGTGCTCATCCCAGCCAGCGCCCCCCCCCCCGCCCCCATCAACACTCTGTATTCAATTGTTTAAGAGTTTCATATTTGTTTCTCAGAACCAGAACTGAGCGGTTTCCTTGCAGAGGCCGCTACCGTCGCACCCTGTCCAAAGGCCAGATCTGAGCGGCCAGCGCGCTGTGTCGCTGCATGTGAGCCTGCGTGGGCAGAAGGCCACGCCTCTAGGGACCCGCGAACTTGGAAGGGTTGACAGCATCTCTCCAACTGTAAGCGCCCTCCCTCCGTCGCCCGCTTTCACGCAACCCGCCCGCTTGCCGAAGTGAGCCCTGGTAGAGACAGGTCACAGAGCACTTCAAACCTGGCAACTGGAGGAAATTGCGAACACAGGGTGAATGCATGGTGTTTGCTCATGAGCTGCTCTCCTGCTCACCTGCCTCATGTTGGAGGCCCTGCTGGGGTGACTGAGGAACAGCTAGAAGAAGGGAAGGCCAAAGGATGCTGCCAGGAACACCGGGCACCTGGACAGTCCTATTAAGATCGAGAAGAATGGAGGGGGCGCCTGGGTGGCTCAGTCAGTTAAATGTCCGACTTCGGCTGAAGTCATGATCTCGCAGTTCGTGAGTTCCAGCCCCACGTCGGGCTCTGTGCTGATACCTCGGGGCCTGGAGCCTGCTTCTATGTCTCCCTCTCTCCCTCCCCGCCCCTCTCCCACTCGTGCTCTGTCTGTCTCTGTCTCTCAAAAATAAATAAACGTTAAAAATTTCTTTAAAAAAATTATCAAGAAGAATGGAGCCACGTCAGGGCCGGGCATTTCCCTCACTTATGTCTGTAGTCCCCAGTTCTAGAAAAATGCCTGGCACCCTGGAGGCGTTCAAGTGCACGTGCTGAGTAGAATGAGCTAATGAGGGCACGGATGGAAAGGACACACGTTTCTCATTTATTCCACCAACAGTTTTAGCGTGACCTAGATAATGAGAGCTGAGGGAAAGAAGATCCCCAGGTGCCCCATGCAGGGGTTTTCAAGCCGCCGTGTCTCATCCTCAAGGGAATACAAGATGGAGGCAGAAAGCCATCAGAGGGTGGAGCGGTAGCTTCCGCACAGAAGCTCAGCCCGCATTCCCAACCCCGCCACCATGAAGACACGCATGTCGAACTTTCTGTGGCGTGGAGGAGGAGACGAGACTTTCTTTCAGAAACACCCAGACCACGTGGACTGCTTGCCGTGTGAGGCGTTCGTTGAAGGGGACAGGAAGTGTTTCCTCCAAAGTAAAGGAGACCAAGAAACGGGAAGTGACATCACATTCCATTTCACTCTATGAAAAACCAGCTTGAGTCCTTCCAGGAGGGGACTGCCCATCTCCCCGGCCCCTGTGACCGGCGCCTCCGGGTTGTGACATGTGAGCTGGTTGAGATGGTGTGGTTCAGGGACAGGTGGAGATGGTTGGAGTTTCCTCTTTTATGAACCAGAAGATCCCTGTAGACCCCTCAGTGGGGTTGGGGTTTTTCTGCCTAGCCCAGACACCCTGTTGCCTATGGTGGACCCATGTCGGTCGGTGCTCCTGGGTGAGGCCAGTATCTCCACCTCAGGTGATGAAATGGTTCTAATCCCTGTCGGCTCTCTTACCTTTTCACCTCACACACTTCTTTGTTTTCCGTTAAGGTTCATGTCAGTTTGTTTCTTCTGGTTTTTGGTTTGAAAGCTCATAAGAAAATAACTCAAAGCGTAAGACAGAAGAATACAGTAGCAGGTTAGTAACTTGGGAATTTCACATATTCTTAAAGCTACCCGTGAGGCCTCAGGTTTCAAGAAAGGATGATCGTAGTGAGACCATTAATTGTTTAAAAAGACAGGGCTCACTTTGTGAAATAGAAACTATGAGTTTGCCTGTCCCTTACTCCCAACTTATGTTTAGTGGTTAGAAAATTGCTAGAGACCTGTGATTTTAATATTTTCAAAACACTACTCTGCAATTATTGGGCAGTTTGGACACCAGCTGCCTGCCATGATTTTGTCCACAACCCCAAGAGTTGGGAGAGTTCATTTTTCCAGAAAAAATACAATAATTCATTAGTGCCAGGCATAGACAGGAAAACAGCTCATATGCAAATGTGCAAATTAGAAATACCTAATTTTGCATTTCGTTTTGGCTTGAACCAATGATGGGAAATAATTGTACCCCAAGTGCCAATTCGGTTTAGGCTAAGCGGAAATATTACCGTGGGAAATGCCTGGTTGAACACTGTTGAATTGTCTGGAGCGTTGGAACCCTAGAGCTCTGGTGGTGATTTTAAGATGTTAATGGAGCCCATCAGACAGTAGAGGACTGCGGACAAGTATTAAAAGCCATGAAATGGCATAAGATATAATTAAAAGTCACATCTAATCTTTTTGAAAGTGGTCTGTTCTGTGTTGTCTTTCCTTGCGGAGAGAAGAGTTGTTTTGTTTTAAGCCAGTCTCCAAATCCCACATTTTGAGAATTAGGAAATTGAAGCTGAAGTGTCTAATTTGTTTCATAGAAAGCATTTTTCTTAAAGAGAGTACAATATTGGGTCAAATAAAGACTAAATAAAATCAGTCCCAAAGAGAGTTCCTGCATGCATTCTGCAAAGCACTTCGTGTGCACAGCGTTGGGGCTGAGATGACTTGTGTCTTCATGGATTTACTGTCTAAGGAGAGCTAATCAACAAGGAGGTGATCAAGTACAGAATTCCATTATAGGTTGTAATTAGTGCTATGAAGAAAGTAGGCAGGATAGTGAGATAGAAAGTGTGTAAGTCAACTTGTGCTGCATAACACACAATCCCAGTATCCCACTGATATACAAAAACCAGCATTTCTTGTTCATTTGTGTGTATAGGGGCAAGGATGTAGGGCATTCTGACCAGTTTGAGGCATGGCAAGGGCACCGATACCAAACATTGCTACAAGGCCAGGAGAGAAGCCCAAACAATGTCTTGGTGTGACAAGACAAGGAAGGCCCCTTAGAAGATGGGACATTTAGATTGAAACTTTAGGGAGGGAAAACATCCAGTCATGCTGACGGTCTGGATGAATTTAACACCCAGGAAGTGCAAAAGCACTCAGTTGGTAAAAGGCTTACCTGTTCCTGTGATGTGAAAGGAAGCCCATGTGGATGATGGAGAACAGTGTAAGAACAGTGTGGGAGGGTTGTCACTGGGGATCTTGTAGGCCTTGGTAAGGATTTTAATTTCATTCTCAGTGTTGTGGAAGTCTTAAATAAAGGGTTTTATACTTAAAAATCCCCTACTGGTGATTATGTGAGAAGATCTACATCTTTACAAGACCTCCATCAAAAATACATGATGAGGGAGTGAAAGGGGTACCAGGGAGACTCCTTAGAAGGCTGTTGCTTTCCGTGGTCCAGGACAGAGGTGGTGGCAGCTTGGGCTCACTGTCAGTGGAGATGGGGGAGGGGATGGATTAGTGGACTTCTGGGAGGTAACTCAGCAGGTGTCGCTGAAGGATTGGATGTGGAGTATGGTGGGAGCAGAAACATCCAGAATTTCTCCCACGCTTTTGCATTGATCAACTAGATGGATTATAGTGATATTTACTGACATGAAATAAAAAGGTGGGGAAGCATTTTGGGAGGGAATTAAGAGATTCACTTGTGACATGTTATATTAAAGATAACTGTTACAGATTGAATTGTGTCTCAGAAAGATATGATGGCATCCTAACCCCTAGCACCTCAGGATGTGACCTTATTTGGAAATTGGGGCATTGCATATGTTACTAGTTAAGATGTGGTCATATTACAGTGGGATGGGCCCTAATCCAAGATGACTGGTGGTGTCCTAACAGGAAGAGAGCGAGACATGGAGATATACACACACACACATGTGCACGGACACACACACAACTCAGTACCACGTCATGACTGAGGCAGAGATTGCAGTGATGAGGCTGCAAGACGAGGAACGCATGGTTGCTGGCCACCCCAGAAGCTGGAAGAGGCATGGGAGGACTCTGCCCTAGAGCCTTTAGAGAGAGTATAGCTGACAATCTGACTGCAGACTTCCAGCCTCCAGAACTGTGAGGCAATAACATTTCTGTTGTTTCAGGCCACCCAGTTTGTAGCTTCCTGATGGCAGCCACAAGAAGCTAATATAATGCCTAAGGAGGTGATTTGCACAAGAGTCCTTCTGGGCTGAGAGAAAGAGGTCTGAACTGGAGGATCAGAAGACCCTAAGGGAGAATGTTCCAGGCAGAGGGAAGAGCACTCGTTTGGGCAACGTGATGCTATCTCATTTATACTTAAGAATCATTATGCAATGCAACTATCATAAACACTAAGAAAATAAATAGGTGTGAAATTTTATAGCATGTTTCCATCCCTGGAATGATTGAAATAGGTATTATTATGTTATATTATCCCAGTGGACATAAATAAAAAGCGTTCATACTTTAATAAAGATTGCCTACTTGCAGTGAAATGTGTTATAGTGAAAGTCATTTGCACTTCCTCAGAGTATTAAAAATACCACCGTTTTCAGAACCGTAAGGGACATTCGAGGTTATCTCTGGAAGAACTCTCTTGTTAAAGCTGAGGTTTCCTGTGTTACCATGAACAGGTCACGCCATTTCTACTTAAACACGTCCGGTCAGATAAGGAACTCATTGGCTTCCAGGGAATCCAGCCATTTGACATTTGGAAGTTTTGACCTTAGAGGGGAAAACACGTCTCTTGATGACTTCGGCAACTTTCCTGAGTTCTGTCCTTTGAAAAATCTCAAAGTTAAATTCCATGTCTCATCACCTGGAAAGCCATTTAGATGTGTGAATGCCGCTTGCTGGTGAGAATTTGCCCTAGCTTTGTGTGACCGATTCTTCCATCCAAGGTTGTTTCTGGCTTCCACCAACCCTCTGGGAGCCCCTGACCCTCCCTTCTGCTCACCAGCATCTTTCCCAACTCTATGCTTAAACATCGGCAGGTCAGAGTGTCCTCATTAAAAATCAATACTGAGGAGAGAAGGAAATAACATAAAGGCTTTGAGCATGAAATGATGAACTTTTCGCATCTGCAAAATTAAAAAGAAAAAGCTAAATAAATGCATAAAACCTTCATGCATGTTGATAAAAACTGGAAGGGAATATGCCTCCAAGAAAAATATACTCTACACCTGGATGCAGTTTTTATAATTATAAGTGATCTTTTTAATACCCTGTGTCTGTTTTTACACACTTTTGCTTTTGCCCTTTCTAGGGGTCAATCTACATGCAACTTTTATATCTCTTTCTTTGTCACCTGATCTCTTGTTTTCATGCCTACCTTGTTGCCTGTTCTTCATCAACTACCTACCTACAGAGGTTGTCCTCGTTGTGCCTTGTCTGTGCCTATTTCTTTGCTCTTATTTTCCATACCTTCACTGTTCGTATCTGTCCAGTTATTGTGATATAAGGTTCACTGTCATTCTGTCCAGCCCGTTTCGGCCCCTCGACCTCTGTTTCTCTCCCCGTGGGAGTCCAGCTCCCTAGAGAGTCATCAAAGGCTCATTTCCTTCCTCCTGCCCACAGTACTGATTACATTTGCAACACTGAGACATAAACATAGGTTAATAAAAGTTTCTGTTGTCCTTGTTGGTTTCAGTGTACCAGAATGAAGGAAAAGAGGGGAAAATAACTGAAGGAGGTGAGGAAGGAGAGGGAAAGCAAGGCGAGAAGGAAGAGGGCGTGTGCCAGTGTGTCACCAGCACTGTGTCTGATGCCTAGCTATTTGTCACTAATGCGGTGACCGAAACGAGGAAATGTTACAAAATAGTTGGAAAGGTTTCTATATTCAAAATAATGTCTAAAATATGGAGTTGAGTGGCATGTGGCTGGCTCAGTCGGAAGAACATGCAATTCTTGATCTCAGGGTCGTGAGTTTGAGCCCCACATGGGGTGTAGAGATTACTTAAATAAGAAAAAAAAACCTTTTAAGTTGAACACTCATGCAGGGGTTTTCATGTGTGTTTGGGTTTTAATTTTCCATAAGAAATTCAAGTCTGCCCATAGAGGGCCGTGCCAGTTAACAGAAATGAAGTATTACACATACGAGTTTTTTTCTGTTCTGTAGCTTAAGGTACATAAGAGTTGTGCCCTGTGACCCTCAGGGTCAAACAGCCAAGTGGACAAGGTGGGAAAAGTGACAAATCTTGATTGCCATAGAATATTCTTTTTTATTTTTTTATTTCTAGATGAAATCAGGGAGGTCTGGTGATGCTGGGACTCTCAGGCATGGGACAGGGGCCCAGGTGTCTGTCATTTGGATTTATGGCCACACCTGTTGCAGGTGATGGTGCCTCTGAGCTGCTAATGCCAACAGAGGCTCTGGGTTTCGTTTGGGACTGAGTAGATGACCCCTATATTCATGAGCCAATAAACTTTCACTTACCTTCTGTTCCTCTGGGTTTCTTAGTCCACTTGCAAGGTTCTTAAAGTCCCATTAGCTCTCGGGTATCACTTCTTCTATAGACCTTGGATGGATTTTGGAACTTTGTATTTTTGAATGACCTCTACTTGAGGAGGAATAACGCATTTGAGGATTGAAACAGTACGGTCTTGGGCACCATCCAGCTGGTAGAAGTCTCTCTGACATGTTTTATCTAAGTGTTAGGTTTCCCATATCACCGCCTTAAAGAGATCATTTAGTTTCGGATTGAGGCCCACATCAGACCACCCACGTGCCTTGCAGTGCTCCTAATGAATTAGAATGTTGCATCCCATTGTTCACCATTAGGTGGTTAGCTCTGCAACTGGTAGGGGTAGCA
The DNA here is from genome assembly GCF_018350175.1 of Felis catus. Classification (NCBI taxonomy): domain Eukaryota; kingdom Metazoa; phylum Chordata; class Mammalia; order Carnivora; family Felidae; genus Felis; species Felis catus. Next base: position 33,319,122 of record NC_058379.1, on the reverse strand, counting down.
GCCAGTCCATCTGCTCTATTCACAACCTCCCCAGCTGCTCAAAAATGCATATTTTTTTCTGGTATGTGGATGATCTTGAATTAGTGACTGAAGTGTAATAGAAAATGGTAAAGTCAAGATCAACTGCTCTTCTAACAAATTACCACAAACTTAGTGTCTTAGAACAACATGAATGTATTCTCTGATGGTTCTGGAGGTCTAAAGCCTGAAATGGGCTGAAACTAAGGGTTGTAGTGCTTACTGTAGGCTCTGGCGAGAACCCATTTTCTTGTCATTTTCAGCTTCTAGAAGCTTCCAGGACACTTTTTTTTTTTTTTTTTTGACTCGTGGCCCCTTCCATCTTTAAAGCCAGAAATGACTGGTTGAATCCTTCTCATGATTCCATCTCTTTCCTGCCTTCATCTTAACCCGGTAAGGGCCTTTGTGATGACACAGGGCATGCGTGGGTACTTCAAGCTCATCTCAAGATCTTTAACTTAATCACAACTATAAGTTTGTTTGTTTGTTTTGCCAAGTAACGAAACATATTTTCAGATTCTGGGGATTAAGGTATGGGCATCCTGAAGGGCCATTTTTTTGCCAGGTAACTTTTGAAATGGATAATGAAGAAATAAAAGATTTAATCAGAAAATTTTAGGATCTATGAATAACCTAATGTTTTGAAAGAATGCACTGATAATCAGTGCTAATGTATATCTAATTAAACATTACATTCATTTATGGACTAATGGATAGAAAAGGATGGCCGTCTGTTTTCTGGCTTAAAGATGTTTTCATTTGCATGGTGTCATATAATGAGGAATAGAGAAAAATCAACTTACATTGCCACCTGAGCTTGCAGCCTAGCACATCTGATGAAAATCAGACATTTACATTTAAATTGCTCACACAAGTTTTTGAATCTATTTAATTATTAAATAGAAATGAAGCCTAATTAAAGGTTGTTAGCATCTAGAGGCATTTAATAGGCTTTCACAGTGTCTGTAGAAATTAGATATGAGATGAATAAGGACTGAACGCTGTACGTGTCCTAGGTGCTGGGAATATAGATGATTCCTGTACCTTAGTTTGAGGATGTGTGGTACTTGAGAAAAAACGTGTTCATTAAACATTGTGGGTAGATGCTCTAGCTCACATTTAGATGTCATAATGGAGCACTTAAGGGAGTTAAAGAGGATGCTGGTAATGATTTTCTAAAGTTACAAGTAATAATCATTCAGGTTTATATACTTTTGAAAATATTTCACCTTCAAAAATAGAACACAACCTAAATTTTTTTTTCCTTTTGCTAAGGGACAATACACTGAAATCCATTGGTAATGTACCAGTTTTCAGTTTTATGCACGTTTATGTTTAATATTTTTGGTGGTCCTAGCCATATCAAGGATTGTGGACTTAATTTTCGTTGGGAGTGCAAGTGAAAGAGCAGCTAACTGCCTATTTCAAGGGCATTTCTTCCAAGGCAATGGTATGGGCTATCCAGGCTGCGAATCTTCTCAATGAGGTTCTAGCAGTTGAGTGCTGGAAAATAATTATGCTAGAAAAGAAATAGGAAGGCCCATTGCAAGGTTTTTAATGTTCTGTTTAAAATAGAATTCTAGGGGCACCTGGGTGGCCTAGGGGCACCTGGGTGGCTCAGTCAGTTAAGCGTCTGACTTCGGCTCAGGTCTTGACCTCACGGCTCCTGAGTTCCAGCCCCACATCGGGCTCTGTGCTGAAAGCTCAGAGCCTGGAGCCTGCTTCAGATTCTGTGTCTCCCTCCTTCTCTGCCCCTCCCCACTCTGTCTCTCTTTCTTCAAAATAAATAAAATTAAATAAATAAAATTTAATTAAAAATTAAGATAGAATTCTAGTGGTTTTTATATGTAAGAGGCTTAAAGTAAAATCTAGCATATTTAAAATATAAATATTGTGTCAATACATGCAGTAATAAGGTCTTTGTTAGCTATAGATGTAAGTTTCATCCTACTACAAAAGGAAAAGGATTAGCATGCACTCATGCCCTGATTTACATAAGAGAAAAAAGTCTGACTCCAGTTGCCAGGAGAAATGAGTTTGATACTGATGCTTATAACATTAACCCCATTTTTCAATCATTGGTAATATAATTGAATTAAGACTCTTTTTCAAAGTACACTTAGAGGAAACAGAACATGTGGAAACAAATCCTTGTCAAATAGATGAATGAATGAAGAAATAAAAGATTTAATTTGAAAATTAAAATGTCAGAGAGATGAATATATGTTTTGAAAGTTCCTAAGTCCTTTATCCTTGTAGTTTATAGGAAAGTCCTTGCGTATTATAGCTAAGGGACTGGGTATAGCAACTTGTAGTTAAGGGCTGTGCCTTCTCTGTTTTGTTTTGTTTTGTTTTGTTTTTCCACACTGAAAACATAGTGTCTTATCTACTATAAATGTATAATGAATACATGTTGAATGAACAAATAAATTCAGTGAATTAAAGAATAACCTAACATTTCATCCATTTGTTGATTCAGTAGGGGGATGTTTATAACAATATACTTATTCTTTTAAAAAATACTGATTTGGCTTCCTCTTTGGGCCAAGCACTTCTTTGGACAAGTGTGTGAACACATAGAAAGTAGACAAGAGCCCCATCCTCATGGCAGTTATCAGGAAGGCAAAATAATAGTCAATATATTAGATTCTTACATTATTTAATGAACTACAGATGACTATTTGTAATTTTGTTTCTCTCCATTTTTTCAGAGCCACCCATTCCAACTTGAGGTTTTCCAAGAAAACAGAGCTAGAGAATAAGTGAGCGTTTGTGAGTTAAGACCCTTTGAATCAGTGACTTGATTCACTCACACATAGAACAAAGATGAGTTCCATTGGTGCATTTCTGTCCTCAGAGACTTTATGGATGTATGTGAAGAGTGTGAGGTCACATCCTGGACTTCACTGTGTGATTAGGTGTCTGTCCTTCCTGTTTTTTATACAGCCTGCTCCCCTTCTCAGAGCATTTTACAAGCAATAAATCATGATCTTGCATAGAATCTGGGGAGCAGATAGGGAGCATTTTGAATGGCTCCATTTGACAGATTTGGAAACCAAAGGATGGAGGGATGATCTCTTTAAGGGCCTTTATTTCTCTCTGGTTTATGTGTTATTCAGAGGCAGGTTCAATCCATTGCATCTAGTACATATTTATTGAATTAAAGCTACTTTTTATGTAGCGCTTTGCAATGAGTCCTTTCACTAAGGATCTATTGTTGAAGAACATCTTGAAGTGAAGGTTCAGAAGTTCCTTCATAATCTTTTTCTTTTCGTGCAGTGCCCACAGGTGCCCATTTTCTAGGGCTGCCACAGCTCTGAAAGCTGGATATCCAAGATCAAGGTGTCAGCACTGCCTGATTTCTTCTGAGGCCTCTCTCCTTGGCTTGCCAATGGCCGTCTTCTTCCTGTATCTTCACATGATCTTCCCTCTGTGTGTGTCTGCATCCTAATTTCCTCTTCTTATAAGGGCACTAAGTGTATTAGATGAGCCCTCCCCTATCACCCCGCCCCGACCTCATGTTAGTTTACAGGAAACATTACCTTTTTGTAAATCCTGTCTCCAAAAACAGTCACGGTCTGAGGGACTGGCGGTTAGGACCTCCACATAAGCATCTGAGGGGGACGCAATTTGGCCCATAACATTTCATAACATTTATTTGTATGGTGCCCCACTTGTTGTATTCATCTGTATGAGTACAAATGAAATTTGGTAATCTTTAGAAAATTAAGAGCTATTAAGACCTCTAAAACACTTCCACAGTTTACCTTGACCAGCCTTCTTACCCAGCCAGGCCTCACCTTCCCTCATCCAGAACTTTCTGTATAGGAGTCCTCAGCCCTGGCTTACTGTGGAATTACCTGGGGATACTTGACAACAAGCCTATGATCTAACCCATCCCAGAGCAATGTAATCATAAGCTCTGAGAGTGGAATCTGGACACACTGTTTGCGAGGGCCCCCGAGTAGCTTTAACGCAGCAACCTCTGCGAATCCCTGCACCCTTCAGAGACTCAAAACTTAGTCAATAATTATTTCATAAAAACCCTTGGCATATGTTGTCCAGTTAAATGACACCTACACCTCAAGAACAGCCAGCCACAATCTCTGCCTTGAGGCAACCTCTGATTTGGTGTAGTAAGAGAGTGTGTCACAGATTTTGAAGGACTTGAGCAAAAATCACATGAGTCGTTATATAGCAAATTTAATCCTATAAATGAAGTGTAAGGGCTACTATGAGAAGTTAGTAAAAACAATTATTGTATGAAAAAGTTTCTGTGCCTATCTCCCTATTGAATTAATCAGCCAGAAGATTTATTATTATCAGTAGCAAAGCTGGGATATATGGCAGAAGCCAGTGAACCCAATAAAAAATAGGGCCCAGTGCCTAGCCAAAGACAGATGTCCATAGGAAAACAACTGAGGAACTGGGAAAATCATCACTGAGTCATTAAACTGTCCAGGTAGCTGGGAGGCAAAGTGGCCACAAGAGTTAACTAGCCATTGTAGTGTGAACTAATTAAGACAAGGGCATATGTATTTAGAATTAACTTTGATGTTTGTTGGTTGGACAGAATCCAGCGCTCTGGTGTTGGTTGGTCTGTTTTCAGTCCAGAGACAGCATCTTGGGTGATTAGCACAAGGTGCCTGCTATGGCTGGAATGTGTATTACAGGCTCAGAAGGCAAAGGTAGTTTGGTCGTTTTCTGAATGATCTGGCAAAAAGATTCTTTTTTAAAAAGGGGACATTTCTAAGTTTAGGGAGTTCGATACTCACAAAGTGATTGATGGGAAAAACTATCGGACAGAGGATCTCCGGGTTTATGGATTACTCTGTAGGTACATGTATCACCCCTTTGTCACTTACACAGTGCACTTGCTAAATGAGGAAGAAGGTGTACTCTCTGAGGGCAGTCAGGAGCCAGTGAGACTCGGACTGGAGTTGGTGTAGGTGAGAGCCAGAATTTTATATTTACTCACATACTTACCATTTCTGTATTCTTCATTGTTTCGTGTAGATCTGAGTTCCCAGGTAGTGCGATTTTCCTTTCCTGAAGAACTTTCAGCATTCCTTACAGTACAGTTTTGGCGGTTGTGAATCCTCCTGGTTTTTGTGTGTCTAAAAATGCCCTCATGTTTACCTTCACCTTTGAAGGAGAGCTTCACTAGCTGTAGAATTTTTGGTTGAAAAACCTTTCCCTCTCTGCTTCTGTATGATAAATATGTCATTCCGATATCTTCTAGCCTCCAGAGTTTTTGATGATGTCCGTCATAAATCTTGTGATTGTTCTCCCTTAATGTGTTTTTCTCTGGCTCTTCTAAAGCTTTTCTCTTTACCTTAGACTCTCAGTAATTTGAGTATGATGTATACCATGGTGATTCCTCTTTGAGCTTATTATGCTTAGGGTGCACTGAGATTTTTAAATCTCTAAGATGGGTGATAATTGACTAGAAAGGGTGTGAAGGACATTTTGGGTGGTGTAAATGTTGTAGATCTTGTCATGATGGTTTCACGGATGCAGACATTTGCCAAAACTCACTGAATCTTACACTAAATATGTATTTCACTATTCAGTCTAGACAAGTGACTTAAAGCTTTTATGTTTAAGCATGACCTATGGGAGCTGCGTGTATTTTCTCTAAAAATTGAGTCTGTAATGACTAAATGGGGGAATTCAACTTACTATTTTGTTTCTGAGGACTCTTTAAAAATCTCTGCGCGTATATTTTTTCCTCTAAATGATGTAAGTCCTGGTTAAAATGAAAAAAAAATAGGTGATATAGTAAAAGTACTTTAAGATCATTTTTGGATTACTTGGGAAGGGTTTTAATATTAAGGATGTACTCAAGTGTCAACAGAAAAAACTAAAAGGGAAGCATCTTAAGAATTTGTGTGTGTATGAGAGAGAGAGAAAATGGGGAAGGAAGAAGGAGGGAAGGGAGGAAGGATGGAGGGGAGGGAGAGAGGGAGGGAGGAAGGAAGGAAGGAAGGAAGGAAGGAAGGAAGGAAGGAAAGAAGGAAAGAAGGAAAGAAAGATGGAAGGAAGGAAGGAAGGAAAGAAGGAAAGATGGAAGGGAGGGAGAAAGGAAGGAAGGGAGGGAGGGAGGGAGGGAGAGAGGAAGGGAGGAAGGAAAGAAGGAAAAGGATGAATGAACTTGAAGGTGATGGGAAGGAGGGATCTGTGAATTTGGCCACTGTTTCACAGCAGATATAGGGATGTCGATATGAATGCAAGGCCAATAAACTAATAGTAGGTAAATTTTTTAGCTCAATGAATTTAACTGGGAGGAGACAAGTTTTGCCTATTTCTTTCCCTTCCATGCACTAATGTCCTGCTTCTTTCAATCTGTTACCCTGGTGAAGGTTAAAGATTTTACATTATGTCCTCCACATGGCTGTGGTAACAGCTGTACATCAGCACATGACTTCTTACGTTCACCTGTTGCTTTTCATTCATTCGTTCATCCATTCAACCAATATTTATTGTGTGCTACTTAAGCACTTTTCTGTGCTTTGGGGGTGCAAGGATAATCAAGCAGGGCAAGTAGGATCTTGGACTTGTGAAGCTTACATTTGAGATAGAGATAGAGAGAGCTATAGATAGAGAGAGATAGAGACAGAGAGATAGAGATAGGGGAGAGAATAAAAAAAGAAACAAATTAAGGTAATTGCAAGTGGTGAGGTGTGCAAGGCAGGGTAACATGAGCACCTGGGGGCGGGGAGATGGTGTCCATTTTAGCTTGCAGACCAGAGATGGGTTTAAATGTCTGATCTGAGACCTGAGCAAAAGGAAGGGGACAGATGTACAATCTAAAAAGAGAAATTGGCATGTCTTCTTGCCAGTTTCATAGATAAATGAAAACATACCCATGGAGCAATGGCAAAAAACTAATTAAAAGACTGTTTTTTGAGAATGTGCTAGGCTCTTTCTGGGGAGAGACGTTGAGGATAATATGTGCCTTTTACTGGAGGACCCACACCCCCCTCCCGCCTTTGCAGATGAGTCATTCCTCTGGTGCTGTGAGCACAACCAACCAACAGAAGGCAGTGCTGGCTGACAAGCTCAGGAACAGAGAACATAAACACTGCAGGTCACAATGCACTTAGTCATAGCAACCTGGTGCCTGTTCCCTGTGGGGAAAACGACATGATAACAGCACAGAAATCTCTCCTGACCAGTCAGCCAGGGCAGAAAGACTCTCCTGGCCAGCAAATCTGGCCGCCTCACGCCAATGGAAAAGCAGATGTGAAAAAAAGCATGACGAAGGTGGGGAACAGCTGGAAGCAAGCTGACAGTCACTCATCTACACCTGTCTTTGGTGAGCGCCACTCTCAGGTGTGTGGGGACACCTCCCGTTCTCCCCCCAACTTTCCGAGTCTCTATCAACATGAAGCTGAAGGCAGTAACTCCTTCCTCCATCTATCCATGCCTGACAATACGTGTGGAACTAAACCCGCCTTTTTGAAGAGATGCAAAAGAAAAAAAGACAAAGGTGAAGTTATATGGGTAGATCTAAGAGAACGAAGTGTAGCAGAACAGACATTTTTTTTTTTTTTTTAGAATTGAATTCACCGTTTTCCTGAAGGGATTGCAGAATAACTCTGTACAGAAAACATCTAAAGCTAATTGCTGGAAGAATACTCCACAGGGAACGAGCCCGCCTTGAAGGGGACTGGACTCAATAACCTGATTGTTTTCTCCCATTCATTACCATTTGTGGGTCCCCTGGTGCAGAATTTGGCAAACTGGCTTAGTAAAATAACAAGAAGTATGCCGACTTCTTGTTGGCTTGATGCGAAACGTTCTTGCCAACATACATTGGGATCAGTACACAAGGACCACGTTCTCTCTCATTTGTGTGATTTTCATTTATTAAGTCCTCTCAGTAACCATTTAATGGGGACTCTTGTGTGCAAAGTGCTGTACGAGACACTCAGGAGTGTCTACAGAGGTGTGATATTTGGCTCCTACCTTCAAGGAACTTACAGTCTGGTCAACATTAAGAAAGACACAAATCAATGATCTGGAACGAGATGTTGGAAAGGACTTCTCTGACAAGCCTGCGTGGTGTTGAATGCAGTCAGAATTGGGGAAGCACAGATTTCAGAAGGCGCTTTTTCTATCCCCGACCAACGAATTATGGAGGTCACTGAAGTTCTTAGAAATGAGACCATTAAGTTCACAATTTCCTTAAAAAAATTCTCCTTTACGATTTGGACAACTTCTCATAGTTGGAATCATTTAAAACATGACTAAGGCTTTTTATTCCCAAAAGCCAACTCCCTGATACATTGGGTTGTTATGCAGTTTCTTTGAGGATAAGTGTGGGGGGACAACTCAGTCTGGATAATCTGTGAAATCCCAGAACCAGGGGTGGAATGGGGCAGGGTCTGGTAAATATCTAAGTTCCTCTCTTTTTTTTGTTTCACTCTGAAATTTGTGGGATCTCTATCCAGAGGGAACCAGGGGGCAGTGTAGCCGGCCCCCTACTCCCAGTGCTGGGGGTGTTACTACCCACCCCATGGGCAATATGTAGACCCCTGGGAACTTACAGGGGCATGGGGCAGGACATGTCTGCAGTCAGAAGATGTCTGCAGACAGGGAGTTTCTGCAGTGGATAGGCCTGCACTCACAGCCTACACTTCTCAGGTCTTGGCAGAAAAACATGGAAACCATCAGTTGTTTAGAGTCAAAGTTGCAGAAGCCATAACATGGTTTAAAAGACAACAACAAAAAAGAGAGAGAGAGAGAAAAGCTCCAAAAAATAACAATTAATAACAATGAATTCTCTTCCCTTGTCCTATAGTTTGTTTACTGAATTGGCAGAAAGCCCCAATTCAGAGGTTTCACTTTTACATGAAAGCTTTTCTCAGTGCTCTGCTAAATAGCATACATATTCTTGAATCTAACTGTATCATTCAGCCTCCAAGTGCTGTCCTCCCCTCCAGAAGGAAGACGTGGAAGGACAAGGACAAGGCTCATTACTGGGGTGGGTCTGCGGAAGGCTGAGCAACTTCCTGTCTCCTGTGTTTGGATCTCTGCCCCTGACTTCATGCAAAGGCATTGACCATTCCATGAGGGAGCCCCAGTGCTCACTGCACTTGGAAATGCCTTCCTCTGTTTGAGTGAGACTGGTTAATCAATTGATCCTACTAAAGGAATTTCTTCATATCCACGTTGGATGCTTGTATTGGCCTGTTCTCTGCCAAACCTGCCTGTGGAGGGACCTGAGAATGTGCACAGAAAGCCATTTTATTTGGGTGCTTGAGTTCTCCAATTTGGCCTCCTTTCCATAGTTCAGCTTTTGAGACTTAAGCAGACATTTTTAAGTGTGCTTACACAAGTTTCTGTGTATATTAATACATTTCTACCTGCCTATCGTTTTTTTCTCCTTCTGTAAAACATCACAACAGAACAACTACCTCATAATATTAAGAATTAGGTAGGGGCGCCTGGGTGGCTCAGTCGTTTAAGTGTCCAACTTCGGCTCAGGTTATGATTTCATGGTCCGTGAGTCCGAGCCCCGCGTCGGGCTTTGTGCTGACAGCTCAGAGCCTGGAGCCTGTTTCGGATTCTGTGTCTCCCTCTCTCTCTGACCCTCCTCCGTTCATGCTCTGTCTCTCCCTGTCTCAAAAATAAACAAACGTTAAAAAAAAAAAAAGAATTAGGCATATATCTACAACCTGAGTTCTGGCTTTTGGCCTGACCTCCTTTTGGAAATGGGGAAATTAGAGAAAGTGAAGTGGATGGGGTGGGGGGGTCTTCTCCAGGGAATGGAGCCACATGAATGGAGACAGGGACACCTGGTATGGATGAGTCATACTGGGCTTTGTTTCTTCTCCACAAATGTGGAAGGACCCTCAGACATCACAGAATCAGTGCAAAGCCTACTAGGAAATTTCTTGACTATCAAAGCACAGTTCTTTTTGACTTCAAATGTGCTTTCTTCTACTAGAGCAGGGATCAGCAAACTGCAGCCCACAGGCCAACACTGTCTCTAACCACCACTGTGGCCTGGGAGTTAATTTAAATTGCCCCCCCAAAAAAAAAATTGAAATTATTTCGTGACATAGGAAAATTACCTTTTATTCAAATTTCGGTCTCCATAAATCAAATTTTACTGGAATGCAACCATAACTTGCTCATGGATTGTCTGTGACTGCTTTTGCACTACAATGGCAGAATTGTGTCCTTGCTTAAAATATGTACTATTTGGCCCTTAGAGCTAGAGGGCCTAGAATTTCCAATTCTGATGAAAGTCTTGGCATCTTCCCCACTCTACATGTTCATGCTCATGTACATGTATGTATCGTTGACCCTTGGACAACACAGGTTTGGACTATGCAAGCCCATGTGTATGTTTTTTTCCAAGTAAATATGGTACAGTACTATAGATACATTTTCTCTTCTTTATGATTTTCTTTTTAAAATTTTTTAATGTTTATCTTTGAGAGAGAGAGAGAGAGAGAGAGAGAGCGCAAGTGGGGGAGAGAGGGAGACACAGAATCCTAAGCAGGCTTGAGGCTCCAAGCTGTCAACACAGAGCCTGATATGGGGCTCTAACCCATGGACCGTGAGATCATAACCTGAGCCAAAGTTGGATGCTTAACCAACTGAGCCACCCAGGCGCCCCTATGATTTTCTTAATACTTTTTTTCCCCTCTAGTTTACTTTATTGTAAGAATACAGTATATAATACATGTAAGGTACAAAATATGTGTTAATCAACTATTGTTGGTTAGTCTTCTGGCCAACAGTAGGCTATTAGTAGTTAAGTTTTTGGGGGAATCAAAAGTTATATGTGGATTTTTTACTGTATGTGGGGGGCCAGTGGCCCTGACCCCACATTGTTTAAGAGTCAACTGTATGTTTCAAACATGGTTTCTAATAATTTAAGAAAAAAATGTCATTTCCAGTTGCTTTCTAGTTTTTATTACCTTTCTGATGTACCTAGCGTATTTTCTGCTTCTCAATAACATGTATGATCTCAAAGGTACAATATGTCCTGTTCTATCCAAAGACACTGAAGTTTTAAACAAAATGTCTCTCACATAGTAGTTGCAAAACAGTAGTTTCATGAATACGTTTACAAATAAATGGAAGGCAATTCATCAAATAATTCTCCCACTGTTTCTGCTGCTTTCCTGGAATTCCTAATGATCTATGTTGAATTTTTTCGGTCTGTCCTCCATGCTCTCGACTGCTGTTTTACATCTTCTTTGTTACCTTGTGCTGAGTTCTGCATGAGGTCCTCAATACTGTCATCCAGTTCACCGAATTTATCTTGGCCTCCACCCAATCTAGGGGGTAGCTTACCTGCTGATCTATTTCACTAGTTAAATGGCCATATTTTAAATTTCTAAGACATTTCGTTGCTGTTTTCAGTGTCATCTATTTTATTTCATTTCTTCTGTCTTTGAAAAAACAATTTCTTGTTCACTTTTCGGGATTTACCTTATTTCTCTTTTGGGGGGAACCCCAAGAAACTTAGTTTAAAGTCAATTTCAGTCTGTTGTATGTTTCATTTTACCTTCGATGAATTCGTGTTTCTTCATGTATTTTGAATTACTGTTTGTTCACTAATATCAAACAAGAAGGCTTCCTTGGTCTCCGTCCCAACCCCTCTTGCTCTGGTTCTAGCTTTCTCCTTCTCCACACCCTCTGTGCTCATCTCTCTAAAACTTTTCCGTTGCTCCCACCTGGACCTATGGGATCCCAGTGGAGACGGAGATATCTCTCCTGTGATGATGTTGGGGGTTTGGGCTTCCCAGGTATGGGGTATCCATGTTCTCCCTCTTCCCTAAGCACACAGCTCCTTGTAAACTGTAAATCACAAAGTGGTCAGGAGAACATTCTTTCCCAGCATCCTTTTAAAATCAGGGGAGCTGTAACCAAACCTTTATTTTAATCAGTGTTCCTAACGACAGCTCCCTTACTCATGCCAAGCATGTCATTAGATATTCACCATGAAGCCAACTTTCATTTTTTTGTGTGCCTGCTTTAAGACCAGCCTGCACTCAGCTTTGCATTTCTCTGCTCATCCTGACCCTTACTTATGTTTATCTTATGCTGGTGCCTGGTTATATTTTCCTGGTGATCAGCTTCATATTTTACCTATTGCAATTGACCCTTGAACAACCAAGGGCTTGGGGCAAGCCCCCCCCCCCAACTCCATGCAGTGGAAAATCCACCAGTAACTTTTGACTCCCTAAAACATAACTCTTAATAGCCTACTATTGGCAAGAATCCTTACCAGTAACACAGCCAATTAGCACATATTTTTGTATTTTCCATGTCTTCTATGCTGTATTCTTACAATAAAGTAAGCTAGAGAAGAGAAAATGTTGATAAGAAAATCCTAAGGAAGAGAATATATATTTACAGTGCTGTATGTAAATTTTTGGAAAAAAAAATCCATGAATAGGCAGGCCAGGCTGGGACAGGCGCAAGGGCCTGGACTTAGCTTCCAGGGGAACTGCAGGAAGGGACAGCTGCCCTGTGTGCCTGGAGGTACCCCACCAATAATGGGTGGCCATCAGCAGCCAAAGCCACACATGAGTGCATTGGCCTTTGGATGCAGAGATGCTGAGGTGCTGCTCTAGGGTTGGGGGCAAAGTGGGGAGGCGCTTCTGGTGCTATGCCATCCCTGCCCTCTGGGCAAGTTCCTGTGCTTCATCCCAGCCTCCTGACAGCCAGCCCTGGTGCTCTCCCTGACCTCCCCATCCATACGTGGGGTGACCTACAGCCCTGCCAGGTCCTGCCCTTGCCTGGGCTCACCAGGGGGCCTCCTTGGTCCTCAGAGGTCAGCGGCCATGACCCCTGTGCAGATTGCCTTCCATTGGGTCCTATGGAGAAATGTCTCTGGCTTTTGTGGTCAACTCTTAAAAATTCTGTGTACCAGTGGACCCATCCAATTCAAACCCGTGTTGTCCAAGTGTCAATTATATTTCCATGTATTTCGGGCAAAAGGCACCTCAAAATAGGAACTTTCTACCCCTAGGAAGTCCCAGGCTCCTGTGTTTTCTAGAGTGAGAAAGCCCTGCCACTTCATGCTCTCAGTTCTGCTTCTTGCCCCAGATATTTAGCCATTGAGGTCCCTGTTAAGCTTGAGATATTATGCTAGCATGGTGCCTGCTTTCAGGAGGCTTATGCTGCATCTGAGGACAACGAATGTCTAGAACAAGATGACCTAGTTGCTCTGTGAGGTGCTGCCCCTAGCCCCTCCATGATGGTGGCACTGATTCCCCCAGGTTTCCTGGAGAGTTGACTCAGGACTGCTCACAGCAATCACTGTCGTGAACTGTAGGAAGCTGCCTTGCTTAAGTAACACCCATCTCTGGGGACAGCTCACATCTAGTTTCTGGCCAGTGATGGGGGTGAGTGGGATACACAGGCTTATCCCCCTTGCCTCAATTCCAGACAGTTGTGAAGGGCCATTCCAGCTCCAAAGCTTCCCAACGACCCTCTGAGGGCTCTGCTGCAGCCACATTGCAGTCCAGATTCTCCCCTGGCTCAGTCCTGCCTCCCTCACCCCTCTATTGATGATATTGCCCACAGCCCTCTCCAATAATTTCCTATACACCAATCTCAGTCTGAGTCTATTCCTGGTCACCCAGCCTAGGGCAGCAACTGACAATATAAGATATACATTTCTGAGTGTCAGATAAAGACATTGGGTCAGAGTAGTAAGGAAAGATGTAAAAGATGTGAGACCTGGTCATGAATGATAGATTTAGAAGGAAGGATGGAGTGGACATTTGTAATGCTGGCAGCTTCGTGTCCTTTTCCTGGTCCCTCCTCTAGCATTCTTCTGTGTGCCCAGAGAGTCATCTTTCTCTCTGGCATTCTTTAACCAACCCTCCCCCCCCCCCCCGCCCTCTGATTATATCCATTTCATTGTGAGGAACCTTTTAGAAGAAACTACAATACTTTAAAAGTTATTAAATAATAGCACATAAAGCCAAGGTAATAAATGACGGATCCAAATGGGAAGGCAGAAGGGAAAAAAAATTTTTTTTTTGGCTCCAACAATATGTCAATAAAAAAATTGGAAATAGAAACTTGAGCGTTTGCAAGGGAGGATTAAGACGTGGGTGTGGTGGGGAATTGCAAGTCCCACTCAGAGAAATGCAGTAGAAGCTCGCAGTCTAATTTGTGAAGGTGCGGAGGACTCCGAAGGCAATGATCTTGTCATCCATTCTTCCGTTGGCTTTTTGGTGCTCCCAGAAAGCCCCTCTTGCTGTTTTTTTTGCAACAAAGAGTTCGAGGAGGGTTGGAATGATGACCTCAATGATATTTCAAGGAGAATATGTGGCAGACATGTATTTCTTCTCTGCATTTGTATGAGTCTGATACTAACGAAATGGCCATTCCTGTAGATCAGAATGGTTAGGATTAGCAAGTTCATGTATACTCAACCTACAAGCTTGACGACTTAGTTCATTTTGAAGTCCTAGCACACTCTTTTCCAGCTAATAAGTATCGATAGTTAACCTCATTTTGAATTGAAGAGAAAAACCTTGGTTTTATGTTATTGACTTGCTTTTCGTTTTTTCTACCTGGCGCATAAAGTTGTGGGAAATCCTTTAAATATAAATACTTGCTTTCCGAGGTATTTTTTTTCTGTAAATGCCATTTACATTGGCGACATGGTTAATTCCACTGGGGTCTTTCTAATTAAGTTGCAAATAAATAATAAACATATCTTGGGTGCTTAAAAATTTGAAATATATATAGAACTCTTCAAACTCTGTTTTTATGCAGAATTTGAATTCAACTAATTAACTTATCTATAAAGCCGTATCAGTGAAACTTCTTGCTGTTTCATTTTCACCAAAAAGTGAATGACCACAAGGCTCAGAGCTCTCTTATAGGAATTATTAAGTTTATGGAATGCCTTACTTCTTTTTTTTTTAATTTTTTTTAACGTTTTAATTTATTTTTGAGACAGAGACAGAGCATGAACAGGGCAGGGGCAGAGAGAGAGGGAGACACAGAATCGGAAACAGGCTCCAGGCTCTGAGCCATCAGCCCAGAGCCTGACGCGGGGCTCGAACTCACGGACCACGAGATCGTGACCTGAGCTGAAGTCGGACACTTTAACCGACTGAGCCACCCAGGCGCCCCGTGGAATGCCTTACTTCTTAAATGGAAAATTTCAAAATTAGCTTATAAATATTGGCATAATCATGAAAACCGTGGATCTTTCACATTTGTATGTCACACTTTGAATACATTGAAAGCTAGAGAATTGGAAATGTTGGCTAAGGCAATAACCTCTAAATTACTTTTATAAGTGTAACAAATTATCATATTTATGTTTAGATTTATACCTAAGTTACCTTTATACCTGTCTTTAAATCCCAGTTCCTGGAGGTACCTGGATGGCTCAGTCAGTTTAGCATCTGACTTCTGCTCAGGTCATGATCTCATGGTTTGTGAGTTCGAGCCCTGCATCAGGCTCTGTGCTGACAGCTCAGAGCCTGGAGCCTGCTTTGGATTCTGTGTCTCCCTCTCTCTTTGCCCCTCCCACACTCATTCTCCCTCTCTCTCTCTCTCTCTCTCTCTCTCTCTCTCTTTCTCTTCCTTCCTCCCTCCTCCCCCCAAAAAAATAAATAAACACCAGAAAAAGTAAAAAATAAATCCTAGTTCCTGGATAAAATCCATAAATAATAATAGTCTTTTTTTTAGCTCTATTTGAGGAAATATATGACAAATAAACAGAATTTATGAGAAAAAAAAAGCTTTAAGTTAAAATTTTTGGAAAAAAACTTCTATGTTTTCTCCTTGTTATTTATTTCTTCTGATAGCACTGAATTTTTTCTGCCTTAGCATTCTAATAATTAGAGAAATATAGTATATAAATACACAGTTTGGTACTCTGTAATTCTGGCCATAAATTGTTCATTTTGTGAATCTGCTTTTTGAGTACTTCTGTAAATCATTTTGAAGTTAGCATATATATTTTTAATCCTTTTAATATATGCCCCATTTTCTTGTGTTTTTAATTATGAGTGATTATTTATTAGGTGACATATCTTTGGATATTTCATATTTCTTGTATAAATAAGAGTGACTATTCAAAACACATGGGCAACATAATACCCCCAATTATTTCTGTTCACACGAAATATTTCCAAAACCACAAAAAAACCCAGGGATCATTTCTAGAAATGCCATGACTTAATTGGAGCATGGTTATAATCAAGAGGGGTGTGTGTGTGTGTGTGTGTGTGTGTGTGTGTGTGTGTGTATGCGCGCGCGCATGCACGCGTGTGTGAAACAAATACCTTTTTATCCATTTTTTATCCATTATGTCATCCTTCAGATGACAGATACTCTTCGATGTATTTTTGTTTTTGTTTTTCATTTGAAAATGTCTGTGTTTTGCCTTCATTCCAGAAGGATATTTTCACAAGTCAGAGAATTCTGGGTTCGTAGTCTTTCCTTTCGTACGTTTAAAGGTACTGCTCCACACTGCGTTCTGGTCTCCATGGTTTGTGGTGACACATATGTGGTAATTCAAATAGTTGTCTCCCTGTATGTACTGTGACATTTCTCTCTTGCTGCTTGCCGTATTTCTTTACCTCTCATTTCTGGCATGTTGGTTATCATGTGGCAGGGAGTGGTTTCCTTGAGTTCATCCTCTTTAGGGTTTACTAAGCCTATTGAATGTGTAAGTTATGTCTGTACCAAATTTGGGGAAGTTTTAGCTATTATCCTTTTTTTTTTTTTTCTGCACCAATCTCTTTCTCTCTTCCTTTGATAACTCTAAGGACACAAGTGACACAAGTGATAAGCCTTTTGAACTTCAGGTCCCTGAGGGCCTGTTAATTTTTTTAATCTTTTGCTCTCTGTTACTCATCTTGCATAATTTCTATTAATCTTTTTAAGTTGACTGACTCACTCCTTTGTTATCTGTCTTCTACTATTAAGCCCATCCAGGGAGTTTTAAATTTCAGATACAGTATATTTTCAGTTCTAAAATTTTATTTATTTATTCTCTGCTGACAACTTTGATATTTCCATGCATTCAAGATTGTTTACCTTTACCTTGTGGAATGTGGTTATAATGGATGTTTTAAAATAATTTTTTAATAATTTCAACATCTGGGTAATTTTAAAGTTGACCTTATTATCTTTTCTCTTGACAATTGGTCAGATTTTCCTGATGTTTTGTATGTCAAGTAATCTGAGATTGTATCCTGGTCACTTTGAATATTATGTTATGAGACATCAGGGTCATGTTAAAATTTTCAGACAACTGTCGATTTGTTTTTATTCGTGTCTGTGTTTTAGCAGGCAGTTAGTCTCTTTGGTTTTACATCACAAGTTTATCTCACGTTCTATGGGTGGTGGTACCAATATCAAAATCTTTGCTTTTCTCTTTGGTTCTTCCCTGCATATGCAGCACTCGGAGATTAGTCTGGTACTTGAGTAGTTCATTGCATCATAGTTCAGTTCTTAAAGGTCTTGTGGGTCCATTCCACGCATGTGTAATTTGGGCGTGCGAACAAGACTTGTGCTGATTTGTAACAGAATTAGAGGAACTCCCCTTCTGGCTTTCTTCTCACCAGTATCTCCTCTTTAATCTTTACCTCGTGGTACCCCTTTCCCTAGTTCCTCTGATCACAGAGAGGTAGAATTGGGGGCAGGAGGTGGGGGTCTTTAGAGGTCTTCAGGGCAGTAGCAGCAGTGAAGCTTTGCAACTGGAACAGTCTTTGGTGCAGGATTAGAGGGAAAAAAACAGTTTTGAAAGAGTCTATGTTTGATGGTATTAGATGTAATTATTATGCTGCATTAGATAAAGGAATAATAATCTCCTATTCAGTTCATTCAAAAGAGTATATATACACAGTACATGCACACACAATAAATGAAAACCGAAAGTTTGAATAAAAAACGTTTTGAGGGGCACCTGGGTGGATCCGACTCTTGATCTCAGCTTGGGTCTTGGTCTTGGGGTTGTGAGTTTGGGCCCTGCATTAGCATCTGCGCTTGGTATGGAATCTACTTAAGAAAAATAATAAGGGTGCCTGGGTGACTCAGTCAGTTAAGCACCCGACATTGGCTCAGGTCAGATTTCATGGTTCGTGGGTTTGAGCCTTGCATTGGGCTCCATGCTGACAGTGTGGAGCCTGCTTGGGATTCTCTCTCTCCCTCTATCTCTCTCTGCCCCTTTCCACTTGTCCTTTTTTTCTCTCTCAAAATAAATAAACTCAAAAAAAATTTTAAAAATGGTAAATCTTTTGAAACCGAAAGAAGACGTCAGCAAAAATGGCAGAGAAGGTAGCTTTCCCTACACAGCATGAGGTAAAATTCAAGAAAAAAAATAGAATAATTTTTTCAGAACCGTAGAAAACAGTGAAAGATTTACAATGGCCAAAGAAATGTTGAATCAAGAAAAAGGTAACTTAACGGCAGGATAATTTTTTGGCATTTTTATTTGCCTTTGCTCCCTGCCCAGCCCCAGCATGTTGGCAGTCCCGAAGACAGCTGCCAACATTACCAATGTGGGATCCTGGTCCCCGGTTCCAGAGGGAAGAGAGAAGACCTATTCTCAAAGACTTGTTTTCGTGTGTTCTAATATGTCTGGGGCTGCCTGAAAGTCACTTGACTTGTTTCACCCAATTCAGAAGTCGCTTAAAGCAGAAAAGACCAGCCATTCCTCAGAAACCTTGTGAGGCAAATGAACAACTCACAGCTGCCTGTTTCAGAAGGTTACAGCTGAGGCAAGCAATAGGGTGCTGAAAGCCTGGGAGTAAAAGCTGAGAAGTAAAATTCCCAAATTTCTTTGGGAATTTTTGGCATCCAAAAGTGCCCATGTATACTGGGGAATATAGAAAGTTATATGCATGCTAAGGGCAGGATGCATACTCTGAAAAGACCCGAGAAGACCCCAAGCTTTCACTTCTGTAAGATCTCTAGTCTCAGCGCAAGTAGGAAGTGGAGGCTAAGGCAGAATTGTAAGCAGCCTCCTCCCTCTCTCCCACTCTTTCTCTCACCATCCACGGTCCCTGATATTTAAAAACATTTCTGTGTAAACACTAGTGAAAGACAACACAGAGGAATGGACCACACATAGAAATGGATATGTATTTCATGAAAATTAGTTTAGAAAAGTAACTAGGTGCACCTTGCTGGCTTAGTCAGTGGAACATGTGACTCTTGATCTCTTGGTTGTGAGTTTGAGCCACACATTGGGTATAACGATGACTTGAAAAATATAGAACCTTAAAAAAAAGAAAGAAAAGTAACTAAACATACAGCTATAGCTGTAATCAACAAAAATAAATTCTGAAGGGGAAGAATCTGGTGACCAGAATTATCACATGGTAATATTCACAATATCTAATTTTCAGGATAAAAGTATGAAACATTAAAAGAAACAAGAAAACATGACCTGTTCACAGCAGAAATCAACAGAAAATTTCCCTGAGGCAACAGGCCTTGAACTTACTAGACATTTTATGTTGCCTATGTTGTATGTGTTCCAAGAGGTAAATGAAGTCATGAAAAAAGAACTAAGGGAAATGCAGATAATTTCTAATCAAATAGAGAAAATAAATAGAGAGATGGGAATTATAAAAGGTAACCAAACAGAAAGTCTGAAACTGAAAAGTATAATAGCTAAAAAGAAAAATAAGTTTCAAAGTGCAGATCTGAGCAGGCAGAATAAAGAATTAATGAACTTGAAGATTGGTCAGTTTAAATTATCCAGTCTAAGAGCAGATTTAAGAAATAAAGAAAAATGAACAGAGTCTAAGAGAATTCTTTTTAATTTTTTTTAAAGTTTATTTATTTAGAGAGAGGGAGAGGAAGAGAAAGAGGTAGAGTGTGCAAGTGAGCGTGAGTGGGGTAGGGGTAAAGAGAGAAGGAGAGAGAATTCTAAGCAGGCTCCATGCTGTCAGTGCAGAGCCCGACACAGGGGGCTGAAACTCACGAACTGTGAAATCATGACCTGAGCCAAGATCAAGAATTGGACACTTAACAGACTGAGCCACCCAGGTGCCCCTAAGAGAATTATTAGCCACTGTCAAGCGTATCAACACACACATAATGGGAGTCCCAGGGAGAGAGGAGAGAATGAAAGGACCAGAAAGAATATTTGAAGAATATCAAAACATGACAAGTTTGAAAAAACACATGAAACTACACATTTGAAAAGTCAATAACTTCCAAGAGGAGAAAACTGAATCCCATCATAATCACATTGTCAAAGCCAAAGGCAAGGAGAAAATCTTGAAAACAGGGAGAAAGAAATGACTCACCACAATCAGGGAAACTTCAATTAGATTAAGAACAGATTTTCATGAGAAATCATAGAAGCCAGAAATGTGATACTTTAAAAGTGCTGAAAGGAAAACAAAAAGAAAACTAAAACTGTTAACCAAGAATCTTCTATGATGCAAATTTATCCTTTAGAAACAAAGGAGAAGACAAAAATCCCAGATAAACAAAGACTAATTTGTCACTCATAGGTCTGTCCTAGAAGAAATGCTGAAAAGAATCCTTCAGGCTGAAATGAAAAAAACATTAGACAGTAACTCAAAGACATTCAAAGAAAGGAAAAACTCCAATAAAGATACTGTGTAAACATAAAACACAGTATTGCTGTATCTTTGGTTCACTACTTCTCTCTTAATTTCCTATATGATTTAAAAGACAAGTGCATAAAACAATAAGTATAAATATATGCTAATAGGTACACAATGTATAAAGAAGTAAATTGTGACACCAACATAAAGAAAGGATGAAGCTGTATGGAAGCAGAGATTTTGTATAATATTATATTTATATATATATATATATATATTTTTTCTTTTTAATTTATTTTTGAGAGAGAGAGAGTGCGAGTCAGGGAGGGGCAGAGAGAGTGAGACGCAGAATCAGAAGCAGGCTTCAGGCTCTGAGTTGTCAGCACAGAGCCTGACTCGGGGCTCGAACTCACTGAATTCATGAACCATGAGATCATGACCTGAGCTGAAGTCAGATGCTTAACCAACTGAGCCACC
Source organism: Felis catus (assembly GCF_018350175.1). Classification (NCBI taxonomy): domain Eukaryota; kingdom Metazoa; phylum Chordata; class Mammalia; order Carnivora; family Felidae; genus Felis; species Felis catus. The sequence continues at coordinate 33,298,090 of NC_058379.1, read as the reverse complement.
CAGGCACCACAAGATTTTGTATAACATTGATGCTAAGTTGGTAACCAGCTCAAACTGGATTGTTATAAATTTAGGATATCAACTGCGATCCCTATGGTAATGAATAGGAAAATGTCTAAAAAATATACACACAAAAGAAAATGAGCAGGCAGTCAAAATGGTACCCTACAAAAATCAATTAAACACAAAAGAGGAAGTGAGGAACAAAAAGGATATAAGACAGACAGAAAAAAATAGCAAAGAGACAGAAGTATATCTTTGGTAATCATTTTTTTTTATTTTTTTAATGTTTATTTATTTTTGAGACAGAGAGAGACAGAGCATGAACGAGGGGGGGGGGGGTCAGAGAGAGGGAGACACAGAATCTGAAACAGGCTCCAGGCTCTGAGCTGTCAGCACAGAGCCTGACGTGGGGCTCGAACCCACGGACCGCGAGATCATGACCTGAGCTGAAGTCGGCCACTTAACCGACTGAGCCACCCAGGCGCCCCGGTAATCATTTTTATATAAGTGGTAATCATTTTTATATAAACTCTCCAGTGAAAGGCAAAGATGGTAAAATGGATAATGAAACATGATTCAATTGTATGTTGTCTTCAGGAAACTCACTTAAAATCCAAATACGAAGTTGGTTAAAAGTGAAGAAGATGGAAAAAGGTATTCAATGCAAATAATAACCGAAGAAGTGCAGAAATGGCTACGTTAATATTATACAAAACATACTTTACATAAAAAAAAACTGTTACAAAGGAAGCATTCTATATCAATAAAAGATCAATTCATCAAAAACATATGACAGTTGGGGCGCCTGAGTGGTTCAGTTGGTTGAATGTCTGACTTGGCTCAGGTCATGATCTCATGGTTTGTGAGTTTTAGCCCCGCGTCAGGCTCTCTGCTGTCGGCGTGGAGCATGCTTCAGATACTCCGTCCCCCTCTCTCTCTGCCCCTCCCCTGCATGCTATCTCTCTCTTAAAAATAAATAAAACATTTAAGATATGACAATTATAAACATGTACTCACCAAACAACAGAGCCCCAAATATGGGAATCAAACCTTGACAGTTTTGAAAGGATAAATAGACAATTCTACAGTTGTAATTGAATATTTCAGTAGATCACTTTCAATACTGGAAAGAACACCTAGGTAGAAGATCAATAAAGAAAAAGAGGACTTGGACAATACTATAAACCAATTATATATATACAGAGAGAGAGAGAGAGAGAGAGAGAGAGAGAGAGAGAGAGATCACTGCCCTGAGGAGTAAGAGAACACATAATTTTCACAAGTTTACATGACATAGTTCCAGGAGAGACCATATGTTGGGCCATAAAAGAATACTCAAGAAAGTTTTAAAGATTGAATCATATAAAGCATCTTCTCAAACTACAAGGGAATAAAGCTAGAAATTAATAGCAGAAGGAAAAGTGGAAAATTCACAGATACATGGAAATTAAATAATGTGTTCTTAAAAACCAGTGGGTCAAAGAGATAATTACAAGGGAAATTAGAGAATCCTTACAGACAAAAGAAACAGAAGCACAATATACCAAAATTTATTGAATGCAATTAATTGAGAATTTGTTGAATCAACAAAAGTTGGTTCTTTGAAAAGATCAACAGAATTGTCAAACCTTTAGCTAAATTCACAAATGTAAAGTGAGACAAGATGTAAATGATAGAATCAGAAATGAAAGTGGAGACAATACTACCAACCTTACAGAATTAAAATAATTATATGTGGGGTGCCTGGGTGGCTCAGTCAGTTGGGTATCCAACTTCAGCTCAGGTTTGTGAGTTCGAGCCCCACATCAGACTCTACTAACAGCTTGGAGCCTGGATTTTGTGTCTCCCTCTCTCTCTGCCCCTTTCCTGTTCACACGCTGTCTCTGTCTGTCTCAAAAATAAATAAATGTTAAAAAACATTTAAAAAATAATTATATGTGAGCTCTATGAACAAAGATACCCCAACAAATTAGATAACCTAATTGAAATGGTGAATTTTCTAGAAACATAAATATTACCAAAATTGACACAAAAAGGAAACAGAATGTAGACAGACTTATAAAAGTAAAGAATTGAATCAGTAATCAAAAACCTGTCAGCAAAGTCTTGTACCAGATAGCTTCTCTGATAAATTCTACCAAATATCTAAAGAAAAATTAACACCAATACTTCTCAGTCTTTTCCAAAAACTAGAATAGAATAGGAGGGAATATTTCCTAACTCATTCTGTGGTACCCGTGTTACCAAGTAACAAAGCCAGAGACAACACAAAAGGGGAAAAAAAACAACAAAACTGCAATCGAGTATCCTTTATGCATATAGATGTAGAAGTCTTCAGTGAAATACAAGCAAAAATAGCACTTTGAAAGGATTATACATTGTGACTAACTGGAGTTTATTTTATCATGCAAAGATGGTTCAACATAAGAAAGTCAATCAGTGTAACACACAACATGAATAGGACAAAAGGGGAAAAAATGACAATCATTTCGATTGACCCATATTTGGCCATTAAAGAAGTAAGTTAAAATGAGGCCATTAGAGTGAGCCCTAATCTAGTCTGTCTGGTGTTATAGAAGGGGGATGTTTGGACCCATAGAGATACCATGGATACATGTACACAGAGAAAAGACCATGTGAGGGCTTAATGGGAAGGCATCCACCCAAGGGCAAGTGAAGCAGAGAGGCCTCAGAAGAAGCCAGAAATTGCTGACATCTTGATCTTGGATGTCTTGCCTCCAGAACTGTGAGAAAATAAATTTCTGTTGGTTAAGCCACCCAGTTATGGTACTTTGTTCTGGCAACCTTAGCAAATGAATACATCCATCTACTTTTACAGTTGCCAGTCAACATTGTACAGCAAGTTCTGGCCGAGAAGTTGGGTGAAAAAAAGTAAAAGACTACCAAAGTAGAAAAGAAAAAGTAAAACTGTTCTTATTTGCAGATAGCATGTTCCTACATATAGAAAATTTCAAAGAATCTACAAAAATACTACCAGAGTTAATAAAGAAATTCAGCTAAGTTTCAGGATGCAAGATCAACACACACACACACACACACACACACACACAGACACAGACACGTACACACACAAAAGATCAATACACAAAAATCAGTTTTGTTTCTGTCCATGGGAAATGAACAATCTGTAGAAAAATTAAGAAAACAATTCTGTTTACATTAGCAAATCAAATAATAAAATACCTACAGATAAACTTAACCAGGTGAACAACTTGTACACTGAAAATGTCAAACATGCTGACACAAATTAAAGAAGATTGAAATAAAGGGAAAGATATCTTGTACTTATGGGTTAGAAGATTTAATATTCTTAAGAATGTCATTATTACTCAAACAAGCTGTAGATAATGTGCAAATCCAATGAAAATTCCAATGGCCTTTATTTGCAGAAATGAAAAAAGCTAATCTTCAAGTTCATATGGAATTGCAAGGGGTCCCAAATAGCCAAAACAGTTGAAAAAAAGAAGAATCAAGTTTCAGCACTCATACTTCTACTTCCTGATTTTAATAGATTTTAATACTCCAAAGCTACAGTAATCAAAACAATATGGAATTTCTATAAGGATAAAAGTGTAAGCCAATAAAATAGAATTGAGTGTTCTCCATAGAAGATGTGCAAATGGCCAACAGGTGCATGAAAAGATGCTCAACATCATTAGTCATTAGGGAAATGGAAATCAAAACCACAATGTGATACCATTTGACATCCACTAGAATGACTCATTATTATAGTAAATAATAATTTAAAAAATCAGAAAATACCAAGTGCTGACAGAGATATGGAGAACTTGAAAATCTTGTGCATGGTTTGCAGGAATGTAAAATGTGGGAATAGCTTGGCTGCTCCTCGAAAAGCTAAATATATAATTACCATACGATCATATGCAATTCATTTCCTAAGTATGTACATAAAATAAGTGGAAAAAGTATTCTAACATAAATACATGTACATACATGTCCGCACCAGCACTGTTCACAGTAGTCAAAAGGTAGATACAACCTAAATATCCATCAACAGATGAATAAATGAAGAAATGTTCATACATACAAAGGAATAATACTCAGCCATAAAATGAGTGAAGTACACACACAACAACATGGACGAACCTTGAGAACATTATGCTAAGGGAAAAGAAGCCAGACGCCAAAGGCCACGTATTGTATGATAATATTTATATGGAATATCCATAGAGACAGAAAGCTGACTTGTGGTTTCCAGGGAGAAGGAAAAGCAGGAATTGAGAAAAAGTAACTGCTTCATGGATGCTTTTGGAGTGATGAAAATGTTTTGTAAAGTATATAGAAGCAGTGGTTTCACAACACTGTGGATATACATATAGAATATATGTATATTCACAATGTGAACCAGGATTATCTTAAAATAGGGAGATAAAATCAATTGAATATCTCTCAGGTCTACGTTCAACAAACCCTTAGAGGGATTTCTCGGTAGCCCAAGAGAAGATCCCATCAAAACCTGCACAATATTTATCTTTGAGGCAAAACAGTGTCTTGGGAAATTGTTTATGTGTCCCACATATGCCATCTATATATCACATACAATATTTATATATTATATACATAATATATGTATAATATATAAATCAAGAAATGTTACTGTAAGGGAATACTTGGTAAGTAAAACCCAGTTATTCCTATCATATAAGTATACATTATTTGACTGATCTTGAGAAAATTTTATCTCTGTGTGCTAATCCTTAGTTGTCCCTAATGAAAGCAATAAAAACTACAGTAGAGTTGAGAAGAAATCAGAAGATTAATTCCCTTCCCTTCTGCTTCCTTTTATTTTAAGCTTTTCATTTTCCTAAAAGGCTAATAAAATTTAACTTCCATAAGCTATGTTTTTAAGTAACTGACCACATGCCAAAAGTATATTATGTCAAAAGTTAGAGAAACCTGAAGAAAATGCATTTTAGAATGAAATGTACATTTTAGCTGTATATATATTTTATGTTTATGACATTTTAAATCTTTATGCTTCATTTTTTTGGGGGGGGGACTGTTCCGTATTTTCCCTGAGGGTATTTTATGGGCTCCTCTGTCTTAGGTCCACGCAAGCAGCATTCACTAATGCTTCCACGTCAACAATAGAAACACAGAAGTAAATACCCTGAGCTCAGAGCCTGGGGAGAGCCATCGCCCCAGCAACCATGGCAGTGGATGGGGGAGGTTAACACAGTTGCTGAAAAGAGTGAGTTAGGACATGTGTGTGGTTTCTCACTTTGCCTCAAAGATAAATATTGCCCAGGTTTTGATGGGATCTTCTCTCGGGCTACCGAGAAATCCCTCTTTCCTGTATGGGTTTGTTGAAAGTAGACCTGAGAGATATTCAACTAATGGTGTCTCCGTATTTTAAGGTAACCCTGGCTCATTCTTCTTTCCCAACATCAGATTAGTAATCAAGGCAGTGAGACTGTGGCAAGCAGTTTTTTAACCACTAAAGAAGGATTTTATGCTGAAATGAGATAATGTAACTTTTGGTTAGATCTTAAAGATGTGTGTGTGTGTGTGTGTGTGTGTGTGTGTGTAACACAAGTATACTTAAATATAAAATTATATGCACTATATTATATATATAGCTTATGTATTTATCATTATGTAAATATAAAGATATAATTTATTTATACATACAAATTCATAAGTATACTACATACTTATCAGGTATATATTTGTCATATAAATAAATTTTATTTGTACATAAAACTTTATAGTTTCAAAGGCCTGGGGGTCCATCTAATCAATTCCCCAGAGTTGCATGACCAGAGGCAGGCCAAGGACCAGAATGTAGACCATCCAGTCCGGCACCTACCTAGTCCTCTCCAGAGTAGAGTTGCAGAAGTGTACTCTTTAATTCACAGAACGGTTTTATTTTAGGATTATTCAGAGAGCATCTCTCATACCCGATTCTCATTCCTATTTCCTGCCTCCCCATAGGAAACTCCTTAAATGTGTTTTAGACATATATTAACTATACATAAACACATTTGTGTTAAACATATGTGTTATTTTTCCAGATCTGTGTTCTTGGTTAATCTGAATTATTTTGTGGTCTGTGTCCCGCAAAATAATTGTCCCATTTTGTTTCTTATTATTTTTAACCCATTTTTTTTTAAGATCTACATAGGTGGTTCTGCTTTCATGCACCTAATGGTTGCACATATTTCAAGATGCACATTCAGCACATTTTTACGTATTCATCTCTTGACTGGCAGAAAATTAGAATATCTCCAAATCTCTGCTGCTACAGACAAGGATGATGAATGTTATGACTCAAGTCCCCATGTAGACCTGTTGCAAAAATTTCTCTGGACTTTATAACTCAGAATGTGGCTGCCAAGTCAGAGACTGAGGCGTACTTACGTACTGACTTCCAGGAAGGCTGTACCAATTTCACGCTATTACTGTAATATTGTTTCCCCTCGGAAAAAAACTCAATATTATGGAAATATATACATATATATACACATACATATATATACACACATATGTATGTATATATACATATACATATATATACACACACATATATATGCTTATGTATTTATAAATATATAATTTATATATAAACATATATATAAATTATATATTTACTTATGTTATATATAATTATATATTATATATGTTTATATATTTATTTATAAACATATTATATATGTGTGTGTATATATATATATATATATATATATATATATATATATATATATAAATAAATTTGAGAGAGAGAGAGCACGGGGGAGAGGGGCAGAGGCAGAGAGAGAGAATATCCCAATCAGCCTCCATGCTCATGCTCAGTGCAGAGCCTGACATGGAGCCCGATCTCCTGACACTGGGATCGTGACCTGTCGTGAAATGGAGTCAGAAGCTCAACCAATTGAGCCACCCAGGCACCCCAATATTATAGATTTCATAATTTTTGCTAATATGATGGGTGTAAGGGGTGCCTGGGTGGCTCAGTCGGTTGAGAGTCCAACTTCAGCTCAGGCCATATCTCACAGTTTGTGAGTTCAAGCCCCGCATCGGGCTCTGTGCTGACAGCTCAGAGCCTGGAGCCGACTTTGGATTCTGTGTCTCCCTCTCTCTCTGCCCCTCCCCTGCTCTCTCTCTCTCTCTCTCTCTCTCTCAAAAATAAATAAATTAAAAAAAAATTTTTTAAATGTGATGGTGTAAAATGTTAACCCATTTTTGGTTTAACTCTAATGACTTAAATAATGTCTTTCCACTTTTAGTTTCTCTGTATAAATATATTGCCCTCTCAAGTTTTCCCTTGTAAGACCTATGTAGATGTTTTGTTCACTTCTCTCTTGGTTCAGTGGTCTTCTTGTTGATGTTCAGGCATTCTTTGTCTATTGAAATATTAATCTCAGTAATGTCATCTCTAATCTTAGATGTCCCAGCTAATCATCTGTCTGTGAAATCTATTTATAGTGGTGTCTATTGAATTTTCTGTTTTAATGTAGTCAAACTCATCTTTATTTATTTATTTATTTATTTATTTATTTATTTACTTAATTTATTTATCTTTATTTTTATAGCTTATATTTTGGGTCTTATGTTAGAGGCAATCTCCATGGAAATCCAAAGCACAGAGTTTTTCTTCCACATTTTCATCTATTGACTTTAGAATGTTATCTTTCACATTTAGGTCTTTATTTACTGGAAGATCACCTTTATGACAGGGATTCAGTATTATTTTTATTATTTTTTTATTGAAGTCGATTTTTCACCTGCTAGATAGCCTATTCTTCTTCTCTTGGCTTGTGGGGTCAACTTTGACATTCATCAAGCTCATATGAGTGAATTAGGTTTTTTTTTTCTGAACTGTACGTGGTATTCCATTTGACTTTTCTTCCTTTCTGTAAGGGAACTAAGTTTCTGTTTGTTTTGTTTTAACTTCCAGGTTTAAAGCATACCTTAATTGTCTGGTAGGACAAATAAACCTCACCCATTTTTTATCTCAAAATTTCAAAATTGGCCTGGCAATTCTGAGGTTTTTGTTCTTCCAAATACATTTTTAAATAAGTTTGTTGAGTTCTTCAAAAATTCTTTTCTTATATATTTTGGAATATGTTTGTTGATGGCCTGAAAGTTTCTCTCTCTTCTCAGACTGGTTTTCAAGACTATCAACTGATTGAATCAGCCCTGCCCAAATTATCAAGGATAATATCCTTACTTAAAGTCAGTTGATTATGGACTTCAATCATATCTCTAAATTCATGACAACGTCTAGATTAGTGTTAGATTAAAAAACTGGGGACTATGGTCCAGCCAAATTGATACATTGGCAAAACCATTTACAATACAGTTTTGGTTGCCAGTTTGGGTTGTATCTTGTTTTCTATTTGATTATTGTTAATATAAAGGAACTATATTGATTTTTATATGATGATCTAAATCATTTTCTGAATTCTTGTATTCTAATAGTTGGTCTGTGGCTTCACTTTGGCATTCTATATTGATTATATCATCTACAAATAGTTTCATTTGCTCATATTGTCTGCAAATAATTGTAGTTATTACAATTCTTCATTCTTTTTCTTATAACGTTGGCCTATGCACCCAGTGATATGTTAAGTGGTGGCAAGGATAGCAAGTGTCCTTGATCATTCTCTGACATTAATGTATGTCTAAAATTCCACCACAAGTAGATTGCTTGTTTTAGCTGTGGTGTAATACCTTCATCATATTAAGGATATTTCCTTCTATTCCTAGTTTATTGAGTGTTACTTTCTTTTATCATAAATAGAATTTGACTTTATGAATGCTTCTTCTGCATCCATTTAGAAAATTCTATCAGCCCACTGGTGTGTGACTTACACATATGCATTTGTTAATGTTCAATACTTGTGTCTCTGTGATAAATAAACCCTAGCTCATTATAATTTTTTTAGTATAGTTGACACAAAATGTTTTATTAGTTTCAGGTGTACAACATAGTGATTCAGTTTTTCTCTGTGTTCAAGTGTAGCTACCATCTGTCACCAAGCAATGCTATAATATATACCATTGACTATATTCCTTATGCCATACCTTTTATTCCCATGACTTATTTATTCCATAACTAGAAGTCTGTATCTTTCACTCCCTTTGATCCATTTTGCCTGTCCCTCTACCCCTCTCCCTCAAAAGCCACGTTTGTTTTTGTATTACAGGTCTCTTTTAACCCCTAGCTTAATGTGATGTATTCTATTTTTACTCTGCTAATTCAGTTGGTTAGCAAATATCTTTTTTTAATAATTTGTGTCTATGTTCATAGGTAAAACTGGCTTCAAATTCCTTTTTATTTTCCAGCCTTGTTTTATTTTGAATTTAAAGTTACTCTAACTTTGTAAAATATTTTGGGCAACTTCCCTTCTTTTCCTATTTTCCGAAACTACTTTGATAAGATAGTTTTTTTTTTCCCCTTTAACTTTGGCAGAGCTCTCTTATAATACTTTCTGGGCCAGGGGCTATCTGTGGTCCATTTTGTGGTAATTTGACATATAATAAGTAGGAAAGCATCGTTCTTTCACATTGGATTTTTAATCAATGTTAATTGTACAATTTTACAAAGGGAAGAAAATACCTTTAGCTTTAAACTAAGAATTAAGAGAGTAATTATTACACTTGACACACTTCTGGGTGTGTCTATATAATAGATTCGGCAGAAACAGAATCCATGTGGAATGCTGCAAAGGTCAGAGTGAGTGTGTTGCATCTGAAGCACCCTCACCGTCTCTGTGTTTCTTACCTTCTAGGACATACGGGCCGGTTATTAAAGTCTCTGTGCTTCACCAGTCTTTCCTTCCTGTTGCTTCACATCATTTTCCACATCACGTTGGCCAGCCTGGAAGCTCAACATCGTATCGGACCTGGTTACAACTGTGAGTGTTATGGTGATTTTTTTCTTCATATTATGTATGAATAAAGCTGTGTGCTGTAATGCTTATAGAAATCTGTACAACAATTACATCATGAAATCCACAATCATTTGTGGTCATTTGGCAATCCTGTATGAGAAATACATATAAGGAAACTGTCATGGAAAATTACAAGTAAATTACTTAATGAATGTTCAACAAAAATTAGGTATTTGGGGGGGGCCTGGGTGGGTCAGTCGGTTAAGCGGCCGACTTCAGCTCAGGTCACGATCTCGCGGTCCATGAGTTCGAGCCCCGCATCGGGCTCTGTGCTGACAGCTCAGAGCCTGGAGCCTGTTTCAGATTCTGTGTCTCCCTCTCTCTCTGACCGTCCTCCGTTCATGCTCTGTCTCTCTCTGTCTCAAAAATAAATAAACGTTAAAAAAAAAAATTAAAAAAAAAAAATTAGGTATTTGGGCCCTATTTGTATGTAAGACATTATTACTGGGCTTAATCTAAAAAAAAATCAAGATATATATATATATATATATATATATATATACACACACACACACACATATATGTGTATGTATATATGTATATATATGAATATATGCATATATATGTATATATGTATATATACACACGTACATACATACACATGCACACATATATACACACACACATACACACACATATATATGGTGACTATATGTGTATACATATATATATGTATATGTACATATATAGTCCCTGGAGCATATGGTACAGCTAGTGAAGCAAGACATATACAGTTTCTAACATGATTAACATGAGTACAGAAATTGAATAACTTATGACTGTGACCTCAGTCCTGTTCTACTATTTTACCTCTATACTATTCTACAGTATAATGTAAGATTTCATATAACTTTATGGGAAAAATGTAATGACACAGAGTTTCTTTTTTTAATTGGGAGCATTTTATTGCTACTCACAGGGAAATAGTATGTTTGTATGCATTATATTTTGAAGTTATGATCTGAGAAAGTCAACATATATATTCTTCATCTAGGTGACATCATCTTTCCAAAAGTAACATGCTATCAGATAATTTGACTTCAGTTTTTATAGGATGTGTGACTGTCATTTGAAAAAACAGAAGCATTTCAAGTAGATGGAATACATTCCACCTGTTTTAAGTTAGGCCTAAAGAAACCCTGAGATATTTGAAAAAGATTATAATAACTGTTTTAAATTGTCAGTTTTTCTTTGAGGAACCTATTTGTAGGTTTTCAACTTCCTGACTTTTCATAAAGGCAAGCACAAGTGATATGAAGTAAACCTATCCTTTCCTGTCAAATAAAAAAAAAGGTCAAAATTCTTCATGAATCAAAGACTGTTAACATAAATATAGTGAGATATTCTTTAGCAAAATTCATATTTATAAATTATTCAGTATCCTTCACCATCTAACGTTTAGGAATCTACAGTTTACAGATCTAAAGTTAGTATTCATTTTGGCCATTTTATTGAATTCAAAATTCATTGGATACCAATGCCTATCAAAATGGTTTTGATTTAAAAATCTATGATTGAAGATATAGTTCTTGTTTTTCGAATTGAGATATAATTCATATACCACAAATTTCACCTATGTAAGGAATGTAGTTCAGTGGTTTTTGGAGTGTGCAGCCATCCCCGCTGATTCCAGAAAATTTTCATCACCCCAAAGAGAACCACCCCGTGCATGGAACAGTTATTTCTCGTTCCCTTTTCACCCAGCCCTAATTTAATTTCTGCCTCTGTTAGGTTTACCTGTTCTAGAAATTTCATCAAAGAACTATGTGATATGTAGCCTGTTGTGTCTGGCTTTTCTCACGTAGCATGATGATCTCAAGGTTCATCCACGTTGTAGCATGTATTGCTGTTTTATTCCTTTTCGTGGCTGAAGAATATTCCACTGTTAACATGGATCGTTAACAATGTTGTTTTGCTGTTTGGTAAAAGTCAGCTCATTATTCAAAACTTGAAGAAATAAAGTGTTTAAATCATGACACTTTAGTTCCTTTAGTTATGCTATAATGATAAAAAGCATTTATTACGTTTGGCCAGGTTCAGATCTTTTTGGACTTAGGAGAAATGTCAGAAGCTGTATTTTCTCATGTGTTTCCATCACAAATCCTTTGGAGATTTCTTAAGAAGGCATTCGTAGGATCATAAGGAAGGTTGTCTGAGTAAAAGACTATTTCATGAATAATGAGTTGTCTGTCACTGGAAGTATTTAATCACAGGATATATTACAACTTATCAGATTTTAAAATTTTGAGTTTATAAATATCTTGCCCATTTCTACTGAGTGATATTGTGGAAACAACTGTACCGGAGGGTGTCTAGATTAGGAAATGCACTTCATCATTTCTTCTGACCCAGAGTGTAGGTATTTCTGGGTTTTTTTTTTTTAAATCAAAATGATGATTTGCCACAATTCTACAAAAGTCAAAACACAAATGTAATATGAAATGTTAAAACAGTATTCCCCTTTCCACATTTATAAATATATTTACTCTATGTATGGCCTCCCTTATGAGGTAGACACAGAGACAGACAGACAGGAAGACATACAGACTTACACACACACATACACATGGAAATTTGTTCCTCCCTTGTCTCCTCCTTCCCAGGCAAGGATCCAAATTGCCTGGATCCTGTGAATGGGCCCTGCATTAATGCCATGAGAAGTCCATACTTCTCAGTGGTGAAGGTATGGAGGCCATCTTCGGTGTATTCAAAGCTGGCCTCTTGACAGAGCATTCTGTACAACCCAACCTTGAGTTAGGTCTGCCTTTACTAACCTCACATCCTAAATATCTGGGCTTGTAGATACCAAGATATTTCCACGTGTCTGTCAGAGATATTTTTATTCATGCACAATTACCTTCTGCTGTCATTGTTCGCTGAATACGTCCTGATCTCACATCCTGCCCTCCCTTCCTTTTTTGACATCTCCATGCAAAAGCTCCATTCTGTTCCACAGAGAGCCGATATAATGGAGGTCATAACAGTAAATTTTATTTCTACCACGTTAAGTTCTAATGTGAAGTTTGTCCCTACAAAAGTTAATATTGCAATTTGCAGTTGCAGTATTTTTGATGAGGTCACCAACAGAGAAGGGATGCGCTAAAGACTGCGTTAGAAAAAGGAATTTGAACTCTTTGCTTTCAGTCATAAGCCCCTTGAAAGTGAGTTTACAGAAATCATAAATGTCTTCTGAAAAACGAGTGATGCATGTAACACTGTTGGCTCATCGGGTGTTACAGAGTTTTTTGGTCCAGTTTCGTGTGTAGCATTTAAAAGCAATACATTCTTGAAAAGGGATAAAAGGGACAGGCAAACAAACTTCAGAGCTTTGCAAACTAGGTTAGTCCAAAATTGACACAGACCAGGTTTTCAGCCTCGAGCATTTTTTAATGATCAAGTTATATAAACTCCAGAAAATACTGTTAGAGTGGGTAATGGAAACACTGACTTTTAATTTAGAGTTGACTTCACTTCAGTAATGTTATTGTTCCTTGACCATTTGGAGTTTCGATTACACCATCAGAGTTGTAAACACAAACCCAGCTAGTTTGATATCCCACATTTGAAGGGTAGCCCTTTTTTGGCATCTGTAGACACAAAGCAGCAAAATTTCAAACAAAAAGACACAACGTGTCTTGGCCAGCATTGCTGTGCATTTTGAATGCTTTCTGTCTGCTCAAGACATTGGTAAATGAAAATGCAATAGCCCACACAGGTCAGATTTCCCAATCATATTCAAATTCAAGACCACCATGTGCTCATTTATATGTGTTTAATTTTGTTTTCCTACCTATTCCTTTCCCCATTTGAAACTCATATACTCTTACCCTCATTATAGCAAAAGCTCCCAGGATCCCTCAGGAATCCAAGACACATGTCTGGGGGACAACAGTAGCATTTATAAATATTGAGTCATTGAAAGTTCTCGTTCCCCCAGAGCCCTGTGAATATTAACTGGCAGTAGTAAAGAGTTTTTCAAACCAGCCTATTTAGTTTCTGACTAGCTGGCAGGTTTGTTAAAGGTGCCATTGTGCAGACCTGAAACGTAACCCCCACACCCCCTCTTTCTCTCTCTTTCTTCATTTCCAAAATGGTGCTTATAGGTAAGTGAGGAAATCTATGGGGCAGGGGTGGGGGAACCCGTGTAAATTTTCCTCAAACATGTGTTGTGCCGCTTACTAAAATATTTTCATTCCATCAAACCTATATTATTTAAATAAATGTAAACCCGGTTTCAATTATGTCATTACAGATTCCATAGAAGTAGTTTGTTTGACTCACTGGTGGATGTGTGGCAACAGTAGTGAAATTTCAAGGCCAGTCTGGCTTCTTGTGCGGTGCTAAAGCGCGTTATTGATCAGAAGGACCTTTTGAGTTTGAAACTCTGAAGGAGAAATCAGTGGTGATAATAGGTGCTATTTGTAGAGCGTCTACTAACTGGTAGGCCCCAAGGATCATTATGTTCCCTTTCTAATTAATGATTCCTTTTTCTTGTCACAGATGAGCCCGGATATCCTTAAGTAGGGCACTCCATACTCATGGCCCTGGTCTGTTCTCTGAGCAAATCTTTAGGGTAGGTTAGGGTCTGCAGATGGCCAGCTGTGCATTGCCTATGGGCACCCCCTGAAGAGTTGAGTGGGAGCTGCCATCCACTCCAGGCTCTGAGAGCGAGGCTGGAGTAAGCCGGATGCAGGGGATCATTTTATTGCCACAAAGAGGCAGTCTGCTGGCCAAGCCTTGCCCCGGCGGGGCTGTGCCTTTTATGAGCTGTCTGCCCCAAGATGGTGCCTTTCTTTTGTATACATGCGGTGTCTGTCTGCTGGTGGCGCTGAGGTAGGGATGAGGCTAATGATGGATGAGACAGGGGTGAGGAGTGAGGGTAGCATTGAGCGTGACGGTGAAGAAATGAGCAAGTGAGTCATCCACGCTGCCACACGTCTGAACTGGGATCTGAGCACTGACCTGCCTGGCTTTCCACCTTCTTTCCTTCCTTCCTTTTTTTTTTTTTTTTTCTTAACGTGTATATATTTACTTGGGGAGGGGAGGGGTAGAGAAAAGGAGAGAGAGAATCCCAAACAGGCTTCATGCCGCCAAAACAGAGCCCGATGTGGGGCTCAAACTCGGGAACTGTGAGATCGTGGCCTGAGCCAAAGCCAAGAGTTGGACGCTTAACTGACTGAGCCACCCAGGTGCCCCAACCATCTTTCCTTCTATTTGGGGAACTCCTGATTCCCCATCTATTTAGGATTGTGTCCTCCATTGCACTTTCTAGGACTTCGGAGTAGTCTAGTTTCAAAGGATTTACATATGTTTCTGGTATGTCCTCATAATATTTCCTTTGCTTTATTAGATTGCAGCATTCAGTTAGAGTCTTTCCTCCTGAATGACAGAGGATCAGATCAACTGCTTTCTCCCTCTTTTGGGGCAGAGTGGGGGAGCATCTAGAGTTCTGATTTTCCACACTAAGAGCACAGAAACTAGGCCTAGAAGCCCATTGACCAAGAGGTTATTATAGGCCTTAATAGTACTTTATCCTGATGCTCGTCTATCCCGAAACATGAGGGTCTCCGTGTTGAGACCCAATATATGAAACATTAACATGGGACAAGAACACTGAGGGACAGATGTGGGCCTGGCAGTTCGGCATCTCATCGGATGGGGTGGGTGCATGGAGTGAGCCATTCGTATAGACATTCTGATTTCTGGTGCCAATGCTGACTTCGCTCTTGGCACATGTAGACAGAATCATGCTCATCGTTAATCGTGCTAATTGGAGATAGACCCTTAGATTTGCAGTCATCTGATGAGTCCATCCTTGTAGAAGTAACCTCTATGGATAGTCTTTATTTTTTACATTTCACACAGTACTATGGAGGAAAGAGTGAATATTTATGAAGTGGGAGGTAAAATATGTAAAAGGAAACTATCCCTACACTTGCTTTACCAGTAATTTTTGAAGTTCCTTTCTGCTGCTTGCTTTCTTTATGTAATTCTTTTTTTTTTTTAATGTTTATTCATCTTTGAGAGACAGAGAGAGAGAGAGAGCATGAGTGGGGAAGGGGCAGAGAGAGGGAGACACAGAATCGGAAGCAGGCTCCAGGCTCCGAGCTGTCAGCACAGAGCCTGACACGGGGCTCGAACCCACGAACTGGGAGATCATGACCTGAGCCGAAGTCAGACGCTCAAATGACTGAGCCACCCAGGCGCCCCTCTGCTGCTTGCTTTCTTATTGAAGTTAGCCTGGAGTCGCCAACAGGTGACATCGGGGAGAGCCTTGATTCTCCTCCTTCTTCTCTTCTTCTCTCCCCTGACACCTTCGTGAATCGACAAACTGCCCCTCAATACAACAGTTAAAAAAAAAACAAAACTCTGGACCAAGTTCCCTGGTCATTTGTGCCAGGATGAGAGTACTGGTCTAATTTTCTCTTAACTAAAATAGTCTAAAAGCGTCTGGATTGTACATACACCTTACGATTGCATTTATTGTAAGTGCAGTTAGCCTTAGGTGTTATTTCCTTCAGTCCCTGGTAATTGAGGCAGCTTGCTTTTTCCATCCCCCGACACGCTTAGGCACGTGCCAGCCTGTGATAGAGCCTGGTGCTCGTCACTGTGGGCAAGGAAGGCTGTTCCAGTCTAAGACTAATTTATGATCCGTACTCTCTGGATGGGAAGCATTGCTGAAAGAGAACTCTAGCAACCTGAGATTTGATGGCTTCTACTTTCTTGGAATAACAAATGCATTCAGTTTTTACTGCCAAAAGCCAGAATTCTCCAGGCGAGAGGAAGGATTGAGAGGGTAGCACCATGTGGGAGAGAAACCCCATCAGGATGAGAATCTCTTAGGCCAGTACCTTGTTGATACCCTGATTTCTCTTGGACTAATAGTCATGCAGTGACGTTCGGTTTACGTAGTGTTTTTCAAATAGAATATTCGTTTTATTGTGAGAAATATGTGGCATGAGAATTGTGTATACTATTCACTACTGGAGCAGAGGCAGGATCTTACGTGATGGTAGGTAAGTTACTCATCTCTGTGTTTCAGCGTCCTTGCTTGTAAATGTCTGCCATCTCAAGGCCTGTTTGTGGCAGTTGAGTTAATACAGGCAATGCCCTTAGAACAGTGCCCAGCCCATAGCAAGTGCTCATTAGGTATAAGCTATTATTACTGTTGTCACTATCATTAGATAATGATAGCACAGCTATCATGTAGCACAGCTACAAGGTGACAGAAATTTCTCAGAACTGAATCCCACCTCCAAATTATACACAGTCACGCGGATGCACCTTCGAAATTATGAAATGTGTGAAACTTACATGGTACCAAATAATTCTGTATTCCAATCTTTATCTTAATTGCCTACTAATTCTGTTACATTTGGATTGATGCGACTCTACCCTGTGTGGTCGAAGTCATGGCTAATAGGGTGAAATGGTGCTGATTGGAAGGTGGTGTCAATGACACATGTCTTTAGTGACCCTCCAGCCTCCTTCAGTACTGTTTTTTCCCCTTTTCTTCAAGAGCACCTCCCCCGTTGAGAGATCCCTGCCCCATGGCTGTACTGCTGGGTCTGGCCTGGACTCGTGAATACATCAGAGCCCTCTCCTCATTCCTTCCCTGCCCTGAAGCTTGTCACCCACCCCATGCCCTCCAGCATAGAGGGATAAATACTAACATATTCACTGTTTACTACCTTTTCTATGTTACAGAATTTTAGACAAGGCAAAGGCTGAAAATGTTAGGAAGAGAAGTGCTAACTTTTGTTTTGTTTTGTTTTGGAAAACTAAATGAGCACTTAACTCATATTATCCCACTTAATTCCTCCTATGTCTCTTAAAACATAGTGGCTCTCGCTACCGTGGATGTGAGGACTAGAGGTGAAGAGTGTCTTCCGTTAGGTCACTCAATTAGTGGCAGAACCAGAATTCAAACTGAGGTCTTTCGGACTCCACAGACCACATCATTTCTAATGTGCTGTGCAGCCTTGTAAGTGTGTGGGGAAAACTTTATGGAGAAATGGGGCTTCGGCTAATTAGATTTTGAGAGATAGATAAGACTAGGACGCACACTTTTTGGAGGATCTGTTGAGGGAGAGGATAATTAATCAATCGCACTTACTCTAGGTAAAGCATTAATGGTTGGTAGTATGTTTTACTTGGTAAATATTGGTGTTTAAGAATATCTTCACCCCCAAAAGCGAACAATGTGGACTCTACAGAAGCTTCCTGGTTGGGCGCATGGATGTACGTTTGCCACAGGGAATGCGTATTTCCTGGTCCTTCCGGATCTACTGTCCCTGTCTGCCTCACCTCCTGTGGATCCTCTATCAGCTTGCTAACAATGGAGGTCTTCTGGTCTGTGCGCGGTTTTAATCTGTATTTATCAAGCCTGAGAAAATTGGAGTTTTGTTTTGTTTTTTCCTGAAGAGGTAAATCAGTCAATAAATCAAGATTATGTGGGCTGCGTTTCGGTGCACAGACATCTACTTCCCTGAAATGTGAATCTCTGAGATCCTGGGTCCTGAGGCAGTTTCCAGAATGACACATAATACCGTCTGATCTTTTCTTTTGAAGACAACAGTCTTTCAAATATTTGAAGGCAGCTGTGATATCGCATCTAAGTATTTGTTCCAGGTCCATCCTGAGTCCCTCCCCTGTGCTGTCTGCTCAGCTGGTCAGCGTCTTGTGTGGCTGATCGGATAAGAAAGCGTCAATGTCTTATCAGGTGGGGAAACTGTGGTTTCAGTTTCCAGAAACTGGTAACAGACCTCACAGGGCTGTGACTTTCCTTGTTCTCGAAACTGTCCTTTTTTCCCATCAGCTAAACTTATGGGTCTGTCATGGATTGTATATTTGCCATGTAGATCTTTTCTCACCTGAGATATCAGATCTATTTCTTGTGAGTCCGACTTCTAATTCCCTTGAGGCAGATGTGCCCCCATCCTTGACTTGGGATTTTGGTTCTCCTTGAGTAGAACTCTTTCCTTACCATGCAGCATCCTCCTCTTATCCCTAAATGAAGTAAAATGTGTGTATCTCCTGGCACGCCAGTAAGTCTTATTTTCTTCACTCTTGCTTTGGCCTCACCGTATCTCACACCCAGTTGCTTCTTCATCTTTTTTTTAAATAACATCTTTTTATCCCTTTCTAAGTTCTAAGTTTTGCTCTAAATCAGTATTGGTAATAGCTTTAATGTACAACTGCCCCTTATGGGCCAGGCATCGTTTTTGTGTAATAATCTCAAGATCGCATAGTTCTGCAAGGTACTTACTGGTTTACTCACTTGCGGTTAAAGAGACTGAACAGCAACAGAAGAGATAGGTTCTGATTGGTTAAAAAGTGACAAATGTGACTTGCAGGCTCACAAGGATGGCGTTGGCTCCCTGGGGCCCATGGTGTGTGTGCGCACGCGCACGCACCACAGGTCAATTGTGCCTCTCTAAGGAGAGGGAGGGGAAGAGCTACAGACAAGGCAGAAAGATGACCTCACCAGCTTTACTTCTCCCGTCTCCATGGGTGTCCTTTCTGCCCCCCCCACTGGCCAGTCCTGCAAGCTTCCAATTCCCCATCTGTACCTTTGCTGTGGTTGTTCCCCTGGGAGAGTCTTCTTACCTACACCTCCCATCCCATTCCTCCTCCGCTGGGCCCACCCTTCAGTGCTGAGCACCTGCTCCAGGAGACCTGGCCGACTGGGTCACGTGCCCTTCTGCTCCCTGAAAGCTCTGCGCATCGTCCATTGATCTTCTTGTGCTGATTATAATCACTGATTGTATATATATTCTCCCATTAGCATGTGATCAAATTGAGGGTAGGGACCATCACATTTTGTTTATTTTTGTGACCTGAGTGCCTACCACAGTGCCCCGTGTGTAGTATACGGCCCGGAAAGTGTTCGAAGAGCAAAGAAATGAGTTAAGAGCAGGGAAAAAAGGAAATGAAAATGTGACAAAGATGAGAGGGGACGACTGTCCTGTTTTGTCACCAATTTTCAGGGGACTCCTCCCCATCGAGGTCTGTCGTTAAACCTTTGAGGAGAGCAGCTGTCCCATACGATGTCCCCTCTCCGCCAGGAACTTGCTCCGCTCTCTCTGTCCCCTATGTGCCTCCTGAAGATCTGACTCTGGTAGTCGTTGCCATTCCCCTCCTTTCAGTTCAGGCGGAAATAGGAGAATGATCCATTCACGCGAAGGCTTTTGTTTCTTTTTAAAAACTATATCCTGGGGCGCCTGGGTGGCGCAGTCGGTTAAGCGTCCGACTTCAGCCAGGTCACAATCTCGCGGTCCGTGAGTTCGAGCCCCGCGTCGGGCTCTGGGCTGATGGCTCAGAGCCTGGAGCCTGTTTCCGATTCTGTGTCTCCCTCTCTCTCTGCCCCTCCCCCGTTCATGCTCTGTCTCTCTCTGTCCCAAAAATAAATAAACGTTGAAAAAAAATTAAAAAAAAAAAAAACTATATCCCAAACAAAGGAACCTAGTATAGATTTCCTTTGCACAAGGAAATTTGGATTTCCGTTTGGATTTGGGGCCATCGAGATGAACGTAGAGAAGATGATGCTGGAAGTCGCAAGGAGGGGACAGGAGAAGGGGTACGTGTGCTGTGGCAGGGTGGCCTCATTAATAATTAGGGAGGGAAGAGAAGTCCGCCAAGGATAATAGACATGCCATTCTCCTCCAGCTCATTGCTCCCGCTCCGTGCCCACCGGTCCTTGCTGTAAGACAAATCACAGGGCAGGAAGTTTAAAATGATTTGGGATCGATTGTGTTTGCTTAAATAACAATTTCCCTAGCCTCAGTTTCATGATGCAGCATTTCTAGTGTAAATTATTTACCATAAAAGCACTAAGGCAAGTCTGTGTGGTATGGGAATAAACTTAACCTCAAAGTGATAGACAACATAAAGCTATCAGTGTATGTTTTGAAACTCATGGTATAATGGAAGGATATTTCAAGGGCATAGAACAAGCAGCAAAATTGGGCCAGATATAGTCATGGCATTCCAGAATATATTAATCGTGTGGATGTAAGTTCACTTATTCTTCAGACTTACAAAGTGATCTATGTCTTAGGGCTGAGGTATGTGGGTTCATAAATGAATACCATTTCTTCCTATAAACAGAAGTTTAGATTCAGAAAATCCCTCTTGATTTCACATGTTAAAAGTATATTTCAAGGATGCAGAAGATCAGCAGAGAAGTTGTTAATATGATTTCTCTCTTATGTTCATTTTTAGAGGCATCAAAAACATTTCCTGACGTCTCTATTGTAGGTTATGGGCATATATAGAATATTACTATCAAAGATACTACTGTAAAATATCTGATAACACTTATCGACAGATGTTTTGCATATTGTTTACCATTTATTTTCTGATAAAAGCATTTGCTTTGCAAATATGTGCATCACATTGATAATTAGGCTTCAAATACTCTTGTTTCGTTACTTTGCATTGTTATTTAGTGATAATCTGTAGGTTTAAGGGAACAATCATTCTCAAAGGGCCCCAAACCATTGTTCAGTAGCAATGCTGTGGAGTAAGATGCCATGGCTGATTTCCAAAATTCCCCATGTGATGATTGCATCTCCCCCACTGCCAACAGGTCACAAAACCCAAGGCAGTCATGACATATAAACCACATGAATCAAATCAGGATACAGCTCGCACAGATTTCCTTCTTTTTATTTTTGCAGTATCAGAATTTCCTAATTGAGAAATTTGAAACAATGTTACATTGAAATTATAATAATGACAACCATGATATCTTGCCTTGTCAATTTTGAAAATATTTTCCATAAAGTTGAAACCACAACAACCACAAAGAAAATTAGTTCAAAAAAATTTTTTTAATGTTCATTTTTGACAGAGACAGAGTGTGAGCGGGGGTGGGGCAGAGAGAGAGGGAGACACAGAATCCGAAGCAGGCTCCAGGCTCTGAACTGTCAGCGCAGAGCCCGACGTGCTCGAACTCACGAGCTGTGAGATCATGACCTGAGCTGAAGTCAGACGCTTAACCGACTGAGCCCACCCAGGTGCCCCAAAGAAAATTAGTTTTAAATAATTCAGGTTATTTATAATTCCACGATCCTGTCATGTATTAATTTATTTGCTAAGTGTTAATGAAATCCCTGCTGTGTGCGTTTCTTCTGTTAGGTGCTTCTGATACAGCAGTAAATAGACACCACAGGCCCTCCTGCCCTTACAGACATTCCAGTCTACAAGTGAAAGGCAAAAGCAGACAAATAAATGAATGACAGTAATAGCCTGGTGTAGGCACTAGTGTATGGCATAAGCTATACAAAGAACGGTAGAAATATACATAGTACTTACCTCCTTTGGCCTGGGTGGGAGACTCCCTCGAGAACGTGATGCTGAAACAAAAACCCGAAGGCTGAGTATAATCCCTTCAATCTGTGTCCCTGTGATGGCCATCAAACCTGGGTCACCTTGATGGAAATCAGAATTTTTTTTTTTTTGCTATGTGTTGTGTTTCCACATTTCTATATAGTCTTTATAAATATTTCACCTCTGGCATAATCTTTCTTCATCGTGATACATAAGAGTGTCCCAAAGTTTTCCTTGGGTGGTTTTGATTTTTGCTGTTCAGTATCGTTGGTGAGCAGTTATACATGAGCAGTTGGTGAGCAACTGTTGTTGGTGAGCAAATCTGTTGTTTATTTCCTGAGGATAAGTTTCCAAGCGTGGATTTCTTAGGTCAAAGAGTTTAAATATTATTATTCCTCTTCTTATACTGTAGCATATTGCTTATCAACATACTTGTAAAGCTTTTGGAATGCCACCTGTAAACATAAATAAATGATGAATAGAAGGAAGGATGGATTGATGGATAGATAGGCAAATAAGTGAGCAGAGAGAGAGAGAGGGAGAGAGAGAGAAATTTAAGACTGTCTCATAAACTTTGAAGTCTTGGGACCCCTGAAAGCCTCAGAGAAATCCTCACTCACAGCTTCGTTCTGACATAGAAATGGCCAAGGAACACATAAAAAAATGCTTAGCAGTAGTCATTAGGGCCATACAAATCATACCCACAATGAGATACCACCTTGCAAACACTAGGATGCCTATAATAAAAATGTTAAGACAATAACAAGCATTGGCGAGGCTGTGGATAAATCGGAACCCTCATACATTACTATTACAAGTATAAATGGTGCAGCCACTTTGGAACTCAGTTTTGTGGTTCCTTAAAGTATTAAACAGAATGACGTGGTGATCTGGCAATTCCACTTCTAGGTAGATGCTCAAAAGAATTGAAAGCAGGCGTTCAGATACTTATATGTGAGTGTTCATGGCAGCATTATCCATGATAGCCAATGATGAAACAAAACCCAAATGTCCATCAGAGGGTGAATGGATAAACCCAATGTGGGGAGGGGCAACAGGGAATGAGTATTTAATGACTGTGGGGTGTTCTTTTGGGGTGATGAAAATGTTTTAAAACTAGAGAGAAGTGAGGTTTTCATAACAATGTGAACGTACTAAAGGCTACTGAATTGTTTACTTCCAGATACTTAACCCTATGTATATGAATTTCATCTCCGCAAAGGAGAAAAATAATAAAGAAGTGTACCATAGTCACTGAAGTCTCATCAGCATTTGAAGAAAGCATTTTTGCTGCCCTAGTCAGTGTTAAATAACCCAGTGCTTTTTCTCCTTCTTCTTTTTTTTAAATGTTTTACTCATTTATTTTGAGAGAGAGAGAGTGCAAGAAGAGGAGGGGCAGAGAGGGAAAGAGAGAATCCCGAGTAGGCTCTACGTTGCCAGCACAGAGCCTGATGTGGGGTTCAAACTCACAAACCGTGACATCATGACCTGAGCCGAAAGCCAGAGTCAGTCACTTGACCTACTGAGCGACCCAGGTGCCCCTAAACCAATGCTTTTTCTAAAAATAATTATTGGTAAAAACAAACATTTTCCCATATGTTTACTATTTATTTTTGTGGAATAGTATGGCTCATATTATTGTTCATATTATTCTCTGTAAATATATTTTACAAGTTTGATTTTTCAAATTGATTTTTGTGGGGTGCCTGGGTGGCTCAGTCGGTTAAGCGTCTGACTTTTGATTTCGGCTCAGGTCATGATCTCATGGTTCGTGAGCTCAAGCCCCACATGGAGCTCTGTGCTGGCAGCACGAAGCCTGCTTGAGATTCTCTCTCTTTCTGCCTCTCTCTCTGACCCTCCCCCACTCATGCTGTCTCTGTCTCTCTAAAAATAAATAAACTTAAAAAAAATTTTTAAATAAAATAAAATTGATTTTTGTTAGGGTGGTTCAGTCAGTTGAGTGTTTGACTCTTGGTTTTTGCTCAGATCACAATCTTGCGGTTCGTGAGACTGAGCCCCACGTTGGGGCTCTGTGCTGTCCCCTCTGTGCTTGGGATTTTCTGTCTCCCTGTCTCTCAAAATAAATAAATAAACATTTTTTTTAAATCCTAATTTTGGTTAACTTCCATTACATTGAGTTTTTTCATTTTAATAATTGCAATCCGTTTCTCCTAGCTTTTCTTATCGCTTCAATGCTGTAAATTTACAGAGCTGATATTTATTGTACTCCACTTTTTAATTTTTTTACGTGTTAAACTAGATGCAAGTCTTTAATTCCTCTGGAGTTTACTGTGCATAGAAACCTTGGAGAATGGATTCCGCCCTCCCGCCCCAAATGGATAGTAGGTTTCCCATCACTGTCGATTAAATAGTCCTTTCTTTGATACCAATAGGTGAGCTTTGCTCATGCACGAGGCACTCTTCTCCGAGGCCTGGTGGAAAGGTGGCTTCTTCAGTATCCTGTAGGAGTTCATTTCGTTAATGTATCTGCCTCTCCTGCTGCTTCTCTTTCTCCTGCTTTCCGCTCCCCATCCCATGTTTCTTTTTATTGTGAAACTTGAAATTCTATTTGGAGGAGATTCTGAATAAGCCTGAAAAACTGAAATGCTAGTAGAAAATGTAGATTCCCCCAAATGCAGATGACCATACCCTGAATTAGCAACAATTGATATGCTCAGTAACCTTCATGTCCAAGTCAGACATCAACTATGTGTGTTTCAATACCAAACCATAAAATTGAGAAAGAGCTTCTGGGAAGGATAAGATTATACCCTATATTTTCAGACTCAGCTCACCTTTAATGTATAGATGTTTTTATCTGTCATCCTTCCATGAATTACATCATTATGAGCAAATACATCTATTTGGGGGAGACAGAAGATAAAGGTAGAAAAGAAATTAAACTTTTTTCTTCTTAGTGTTATCTAGTATAGCCAGTTAATGCGGAAAACCATCTTTGACTTTTTCCAGATGTTACGCATCTGGTCAAGATCTCGACTTTAAATTTGATATGTCTCTGGTGCAATTCTTCAGTTACCTAGGCAGAGGTACAGAAATGTTGCTTTCAGTTTTATAGAGTAAATGCTACTATTTTAAGAGCTATCCAATGTCTCAGTAAAGTGGTTCTTTCTGAAGCTATTTCTACTTAATCTTGATTGGAGGAACATTCATGAGAGTGTTTATAGCCCCAGAGCCGAGTCTAAGATTTTCGAGTCCACAACATGATAGAGGGGTGTGCATTTCTTGATTGAATGGAGCTTTCACGGTTGTTACAACAAATAGCTATCAGCTCAGAGGGCAAAGTAACCCCTTATGTAGCTAACATGTACTCATAGAATGTGGTCACTAGAAAGGACCCTTCCATTTAAAGAGGTTCAATCACCAGCACATCCTTGGGATGGAATTATGAGTCCCAAAATTGCAGTGAGAGAGCATCTCCGGGTGAGTACTGGAAATGTGTCGGTGGAGGAAAGAAAAGTAGAAGGAAAGGTAGAGAGAGGAAGGGTGATGCAGCATAGCTGTATGAGGCACAAAAGTCTGGTTCTTCTGCCATCATAACTGCCGAGACTGCATGAAGGTCAACCGTGAATCCCAAGGAGAAGAGCAATGAGTGAATGAATCCTGTGTGCAGCTCCTGGACCCCCAGTCTTTACATGTCTCCACTCACTCAATGAAAAAGTTGAGAATGCGTTGGGAGAGAATGCCAGTTGTCAGGAGGAAGCTATGGGGAGCAGAAAAAGGGCAGTGAATCCCAGGGAGAAGCTGTGGGTTGGCAGGGGGGAGATGCCAATCAACAGACAGGCAGAGGGGCAGTGGTTGGGTATTTGACCTACCGCACCTACACACGGATGTAGTTTCCTCAGCAGAAGCAGCCCTCCCATTGCAATCCACCAGCCTTGGGCAGGGCCAGGTGGGTGGACTCCCTGTCTAAGAAGATGAGAAGGGCTTGAATCTTTGTGGGAGAAATGAGATAAAAGACACAGGTATCACACACACACTCACACACACACA
This sequence comes from Felis catus, assembly GCF_018350175.1. Lineage (NCBI taxonomy): Eukaryota > Metazoa > Chordata > Mammalia > Carnivora > Felidae > Felis > Felis catus. The sequence goes on along the minus strand of NC_058379.1, from coordinate 33,271,805 downwards.
CACACACACACACACACACACCCCAGCCTGGGATATCATTCTTTCTCACTCCTTTTGAGACTCTGTCATTGAACAGAGCATGTGGAAAGAATTCTAACTCAGTTGCAATTTGGGGAATCAGTATAAGCGCACAGTGTTAAGAGCTTGTTGTCTTGCTAAGGTAGTTGATTATAGTCTTTGGTCATAGGTTCTTGGACAAAAAAAATGTGAATTGTGAGAATCAGGGTGCATACCTGGATGGCTTTTCATGCAGCCCAAACAGTGAGGGGGCTCACCTGAAATTCTGTTAAGTCCTTCAGGGAAAGCCAATGCTGGTTTTGGGTTGTGAGATGTTTTCATTAATGGATCTTTAGGGAAAGTCCTTGTTTCTGTTTCTTTGTTATTCGTTTCAGATTATTTCCTCTTCGACATAGGAGCCATCCAGCCATATTGACTTTTACATTTAAGGTTGGATAAGTGTGGCCTTATGTCACTCGTAAAAAAATCCTTCTCTACTGAACTCACATTCCCTTTGTGGAGTTAGATCCCCAGCAGTGTAAGTAGAGAGTACAAAAATGCCTTAAGAGGATCCCTGGAATCACCTTCTAAATGGCATTTACCCTCCTGGGAATTGTATTCTATATGTGCCACCTCCTTTTTTAATATCTATATCCAGAGAATAATGGGCTCCTCTATCCAATGGAATGTATAGTTTATCCCGTCCAACCTTTTCACTTCAAGGATAACTAGAGACACAGTATTTATGTGACTTTCCCAAGGTCACTGAGAGCTAATTGCAAAGATCATAATAGGGCACCTAGTCCAATGCTCATATAATAATGTTTTTGAGAAAATTGTGAATATCATTTTAAAATTAGGGTTGGGGCACTTTTTCTGGTCTGAGTTGTCAATTCAGGGCGAAATAAATGCACACGCAGTTGATTTATGAAAACCAAATAAAAATAGATGTTTACCATAAAGTTAGAAAATTCATTGTTTTGCAGCCACAGCCATGTAATTACTAATACCCGATTGCTTCTTGATGTTAATGAAGTTGTTTCAATATACTAGGTCTATATGGGGCACCTGGGTGGTTCAGTCGGTTAAGTGTCCGACTTCAGTTCAGGTCATGATCTCACGGTCCGTGAGTTCAAGCCCGCGTCGGGCTCTGTGCTGACAGTTTAGAGCTTGGAGCCTGTTTCAGATTCTGTGTCTCCCTCTCTCTCTGCCCCTCCTCTGTTCATGCTCTGTCTCTGTCTCAAAAATAAATAAACGTTAAAAAATTTTTAAAAAATATACTGGGTCTATAAAAGACGTTTTTTAGGGCTGGAAATGCTACACTTTATGTTTTTAATTACTTTTTAGAGTTTGAAGGTAAGCAATAGTATAAAGACAACCTTTTAGGCTAGAGAATTCTTTTTCTGTTTTGTTTTGGTTTTTTTGTTTTTAAATTTTTTTAATGTTTATTTATTTTTGAGAGAGAGAGAGACAGAGACAGAGACAGAAACAGAGACAGACCATGAGTAGGGGAGGGGCAGAGAGAGAGAGGGAGACACAGAATCCAAAGCAGGCTCCAGGCTCTGAGCTGTTAGCACAGAGCCAGATGTGGGGCTCAAACTCACAAGCTGTGAGATCATGACCTGAGCTGAAGTCAGATGCTTAATCAACTCTAGCCTAGGCTAGAGAATTCTTACTTCTATTGCAGAGTCTGGCTTCCGTGTTTCTTGCAAGAGATCTTCGGAATCAGGCATATAAGAACTTTTGCTTTTTGCTGTCATGTAGCTAAACCTTTTAAAGCTGTATTTAAAGCATTTTAAGTGAATTCTGCAGCATTAAAACCAATGTTAATATTTAAAGTACAGGTGAATATTGGCTGGTCATTTAAAAAATGTCCTCATTTCGATAAAAACATGAAAAGCACAACTGCATTCCTGTAAGATCATGCTCAGAGCCTTGTGATCTCAGTTATTCCAAAGCTGATAAAAAGCTTGATTTACTTCAGTTTGATCATTTTTTTACTTTTACAAATATTAAAATGTTAGTATCCGTATATATAAGAAACTCCAGATTCTCTGAAACCAGAAACATGGCATCTTTAACAGTTTCAGTACTTACGACACAGAGACATTTCTTTATTTCTAAGTACCTAGATACAATAGGTATGATAAAGACTTACTGATACATTCTGTGATGAGATTAAAATTTATGTCTTGTATTTATTTATTATGTCTTGACTTTATTGAAGGTATGTCGAATAATATTTCACTTAAAAGAAATATTGACGCTTGTTATATTAGAGCTCTAATTTAAACCGGAGGCTCTTAACTAAGTCTAAAAGTCTTCTGACTCTCCACCCTTGGACAGGTCACTGTTCCTCAGCAGATTTTGTGATTTCATGAAATGGAAGCGTGGTGGTAGAAACATACAAACTGATTAGAAATCTTGCAGAAGGTGTTGGTATGCACAGGTGTTGTTTAACAAAGCGCAATGCAGAGTTGTCTTAAAACACTTTAAGAATTAACATGTTGTATTTGGGTGAATGTGTTACCTCATGTCAACCATGCCTGCAATAGATTGTCTTTATATGATGTTCTGACATATTGGCAATGAACTTGGCCATGTGACATTTCCCTCAGCCCAAACGATTAAGTGATCCAAAACTCGAGACTTTAAAATTCTGACTTTAGATAAAATAATCCTAACATAAAAGTAAGATGTGAAGTTTTTGATGAGATCTTTATGAAATCACTGACCCTTTCTATTAATTCAGATGCAGGTGAGCATACCATTTTACCATGAAGATTTTGCAAACAAGAAAAAACCAAATACATTTTCCATTTAAAACAGCTTTTTGAGTCACCAGTTCATATTTTAAAATTTGAATTCATCGGCTATTGAAAAGCAACAAGAGGCATCTCCTTAATAAGACTGAATAATTAACCTATTTTTTTGTTGACAAATATATTCAGCGTCTTTGTGCTACAGTTAGAGGTGGGCATTATCATCAACAGTATCTGGCATTTACTCTACTCTTGAAACTATTATTTTTCTTGACAATGAGTCATAGCAGTAAACATTCTCAATAATGATGTAATTTTTGTAAAAAGTTACTATGCTTCAGTAACTATGCCAGTAAACTTTATGCTCAATAAGCTACAATTCTCACAGAGTTGGTATTTTTATTTATGTGTTAAAGTCAGAGTGACCAAATTTATTCCCTAGAATATGTCTACAGTTTTATGGCCTTAAGACTTATTTTAAATGATAGGCTGCCTGAAGTACATGCATGCATTTCTGGAAAAAGTAGGCTTTTTGTTTCCATTAGGGTGAAACCAAGGTGTTATTCCAAGGACGTTGGGATTGGCTGAGAATCCTGAAGCTGATAAGACTTATCAGTTGGAAACTCTTTCCCAGGAGGCCAAGTCATTCAAGGCCTTATATCTGATTCCAGGAAATAATGGTGGATGTCTAATTTAAATAAACAGAGAGAGGATGTCCCTGTCCCACCCCAAGAATGTCAGAGTCATGGCAAGCACAGCCTGAAGCTAGTCATTCACCCAATAAATATTTATTATCACGCCCACAATGTATTAGATACAGTTCCAGATGCCAGGGATAAAGTCGCTTCAAAATAACAACAAAAATGGAAACCCTTGCCCTTGAGGAGCAGACACTCTGTAATGTGGAAGACATATAAATAAGCAAGCTTCATAACATTCTGATGGCAATAAATGCTAAGAAGAAAATTAATCCAAGAAGGTAGAAATGAAATATTGACGTCAGCCATGCTTGAAGTTTTAGATAGGGAGGTCACAGAAACACACAAAGCGGAAACATGAAAAAATACAACAGCAATTTTCCTCATGCATCACTTCTATTTTCGGAGGAGTTGGCATCCAAAGCACACACTCTATGGAGTTGTTTATAGAGCTGAAATGTTAAGTAGCTGGAAGGAAACATGAAAACACAAGCATTTCTGTTCTAGTGACCGTATCCACATCCTTCCCACCTCAGGATCCCAGATAACAGGTAACTGAGAGTCTCCTATGGTTTCCCTCTCTCTGTTTTTATCTTATTTTTCCTTCCCTTCCCCTATGTTCATCTGTTTTGTTTCTTAAATTCCACACATGAGTGAAATCATATGATTTTTGTCTTTCTCTGACTGACTTATTTCACGTGGCGTCATACCCTCTAGTTCCATCCACATTGTTGCAAATGGCTAAATGAGTGGTGGGCATTGAGGAGGGCACTTGTTCGGATTGTTGCCCTGGGTGTTGTGTGTAAGTGATGAATCACTGGATTCTACTCCCAAAACCAATACTACGCTGATGTTAACTAACTTGAATTTAAATAACTAAGTAAAAAAAAAAAACCCCAAAAAAACAAGAAACAGATAACTGAGAGGAAACATGAGACAGAATTAAATAATTTCTGTCAGGCATCTCACAGGCCTCCAGGCCTCCTCAGGGGACATTTCTCTGTCCCCTCTCTCCTGCTAGAACCCAGCCTCACTCCTGCCACCCCGAGGCCCCGTTGTCAGTGGAGATGAAGGTGATCATGTCTTAATGTAATTTGGACTTGGTTTCTAGAAAGTCTTTTTCTGTTTGAACTTGCATATTTCAATTCCGCCGTGAAATACAACATAAGGAAGGACACATGTTCTTCTAGAACTTCAAGGCAAAAGCACGCACTCATGTTCGTTTCAGCTCTGCTTCACTTCCTCTTTCTCTTCTTCCCTTTCTCTTCTCCTTTCTCATCTTCCTTTCTGCTCCTTCCTTACAGTCCCTTCTCTCTTCTCTGACTGCTCATCTTCTCTATTGAATAGTCAACAGCGTGTGAAGGATTGTCTCAAGAGCCAGAAGAATGTAAAGAACTTAGCATCTCATGACGTCTGCACCCCTCAGGGCGTGAGGAGTCTGTGTGCCTTTGTAGCAGACACTTGTTACATGCGGCTGCAGATCCCCTCAGCCTCCCTATCTCTGGGGCCTTTTGTCACCCTTGTCAGCCACAGCCATCACCGTGGCAACCAGTTCTGCGTGGGCTGCCACCAGTCACCCAGGCTTGGACCTCGCCCTCCTGTCTGCAGCTTCTCCTGTGGTGTTGAGGTGCGACTGTAGGGAGGCCAATGGAGAAGAGGCGCATTGCACACAAATGGTGAGGGATTGATACCTCAGGGGAAGAACCTTCCATCAGTGCCTGTCAGGAGGAGGATAGGTTTATCTCACTTGCTCTCAAGATGGATTGTCCTGAGAAGCAGTTTCTACCTCTTGGTAGATAGTCCTGCAAGATGGAGCTATGAGTGCCCCTAGGTGGTGGCCAGTTGCTAGAATGTCCAGTTCCTGACTTCACTTCCCTTCTTCTTCACTCTTGTTTCTCGAGATTGCCTTCTTGAAAAAAAGTCCCTCAGGGTCTGCTGTCCCTAGTCCTGGAGCTCCTGGTGATGACCTCTTTTCTGTATATTCCTGTCTTCAGGCACTGAGAGCCAAATATTTTTCACAATAATCAAGTTTAGATACAAGACATCTCTAGAAATTCTTCATGCAGCTTTCACGTTTGTTTATTTAGATAAACCAAACAGGTGTGTGTCTGCCGGCTTACCTGTGCAGAGGATGATGGGAGGGTGAAGCAGAACTTTTGAGATGGTTTCATATTGCTTAGACCTGATCTGCCAAATAATCCACAGAGATGGGATCCTATTCAACTATTAGCTCTCATGACTCACCAGCCTGTTCTAGGATGTGATCAGCTCTACAGCTCACTGGTGTCACGGATACTCGATCGTTTCTGAAGATTGGGAAAACAGCCATAAATTATTTTCATTCTTGAAAATAATGAATATAGCACAGGATGATGAAGGCACCTCTTGTTCTCCTGACTATTATTTGTTCAGTGACTAAATCTACCCGGGGACTTCTTTCTGTAGATGGCCGGAAGCGTGCATTGCTCTCTGTTCTTGGCGCCAGGCACCTGCCGAACGAGGTATTGACCAGAAAATGTGAGCGACTGGCTCAGCACTCCTGGCATCTGGCCGTTTGGTGTAAGAAACAGCCCACTCGATCCCTAGTTGATCCATTTCTGTTACAGGGCTTTCAGTTGGCTCCGGGCTCTGCCTGCTGCCATGCCTCAGTCACCACTGTTCCCATGCTCTGACCACACCACAGGTGTGTGGATGGGGTCAGCATGTCCACCGAATTCCCCTTCTTTCTGTTGTGAGTTGGAAGTCCAAACAAAGCCTGTCTCCAATGAGCGGTACATGAACCTGAAGAAAACTCATGTAAGTTACAATGTCACTGTTTTCCTACTGTTTGTTTTTGTGTCCTAAGGAGCATCACTTCTGCTGGGTACACATATAAATGATTCTTATTCCTATACAAACATGCACTCTGTCAGGGACCCTGTCTGTGTAGAAAATTCCAGAAGATCAAGGTTGCAGGATACAAGGTCAGCATACAAAAGTCAGTTGCAATTCTATGTACTAGCAGTCAACAATTGGAAATACAATTTTTTAAAATGGTATTTTTAATGGCACCAAAATAGCACCAGATTTGATACAAATCTAACAACATGTGCGGAAACCCCAGTGCTGCTAAAATAAATCAAATGAAATCTAAACAAATGGAGAGATACATTGTATTCATAAATTGGAACACTCAGTGTTAAGATGGCATTTATCTCCTGAATGATCTGTGGATTCAAAACAATTCCAGCCAGCATCCCAGCAGAGTATTCTTGTATAGATCAACCTGCTGATTCCAACACACACACACACACACACACACACACACACACACACACGGAAAAACGAACTAGAGGAGCCAAAATAATTTTGAAAAAGAAAAATGAAAGTTTGAATATTTACGCTCTGTGATTTCAAGATATACTTATGTCGTGTAAGGTCTAAAGTTTCATATTCCACCTTGACATCTTTGAGCCTCCCTGGGCTCCCCGCCAAACCGTAAGCTCCCCAGTTCTCACTGAATACGCGCCCTGCAGCCAGAAAGCCTCCCTCAGCTGCGCCAGCCCAGCTAGCCTGGGCTTCATTCGCTGCTACCCCACACAATCATTCAAACAAGCCAATCTCACCCCCCTGGGTAACCATGGCCTACCCTATCCTCTTCACATCACAAAGCCCACCTCCCACAGCCCTATTGGTTCGCTCTGTTTCTGAGTGCAACCCAGTAACCTCGTATGTCTACAGTGCCCTCCTTCCCAGGGTTGTGGGTACATGTCACTGAGAAACTGCTGCCAGTCTGATCTGTCTAGTGCTGTGTGTTGTGTGGCCATCGCATACTGTTTAGGGCAGGGGATCCCTCCCTCACCAAGGAGTAACGGGAGGCAGTCAGAACACCGCAAAACCACCCTCAAGTCAGCTTGCCATTGGCGAAAGGGCATATATGTGAATTGACCGGACTAGGAGAGTCCAGAAATCCACCCACATAGACATGATCAATTGATTTTCAACAGTGTTGCAAAAGCAATTTTGTGGAGAAAGAAAAGACTTGAAGCGAATGGTGCAGGAACAGTTGGGTATCCATGTTAAAAACCAAAACAAACAAACAACAACAAAAAATAACTTCAGTGCTTACCTTGCATCATATGCAAAAATGAACTCAAAATGGCTTATATACTTAAATATAGAAGTTAAAACTATAACACTCTTACAAAAATACAGAAGGGGCACCTGAGTGCCCCTTCTAGGGATTCTCTCTCTCCCTCTCTCTCTACCCCGCCCCTGCTCTCTTTCTCTTTCCCTCTCAGAATAAATAAATGAACTTAAAAAAAACACCTTCTGCTCCTCAAAATCCACTGCGAAAATGAAACAAAGGCAAACCACAAATTGGAAGAAAATTTTTGCCAAATACATATCTGGTAAAGGACTTCTGTCCAGAATATATGAAGAACTTCCCAAACTCAATACTAAGAAAACATGCATCTCATTTTTTTTTAATGGGCAAAAAATTTGAAGAGACTCTTCACTAAAGAATATATACCAATGGCAAATAAAAACAGGCAAATACACTTAACATTGCTAGTCATTAGGGAAATGAAAATTTAAAACGTGAGATTAACACTATACACCTCTTAGGTTGGCAAAGAACAAAAAAGAAAAAGAGAGAGAGAGAGGGAGGGAGGGAGGGAGGGGGAGAGAGGGATGGAGGAAGAAAGGAATGGAGAGAAGGAGGGAAGAAGAAGGAAGGCAAGAATGAAGGCAGGAAGGAAGAAGGAAAAGAAAGAAGAAACAATACCAAGTTCTGACAAAGATGTGGAACTGGAATTTAAATACCTCACTAGTAAGAATGATTATTGTACGGACAGTTTGAAAACAGTTGGGTGGTCTGTTACATAGTTAACTATATGCTTATAATTCAATCCAGCAATCCCCCTGTTGGGCATTTATTCAGATGAAATGAAAATGTCTGCTCACACAAAAATCTCTAAACAAATGATTATAGCAGTTTTACTTATAATTACCCCAAACTGGAAAAAAGAAACAACAATTGAAAGTCTTTGAGCTGACGAATGGATAAAGAAACTGTGGTCCTCTGATGAAATATTAATCAGCAACAAAAAGTAGCAAACTGTTGATACCCAAAGTAGCATTGATAAATCTCAAATGTATTATGCTTAGTGAAAGAAGCCAGTCTCAGAATGCTACATACTATATGATTACATATATGGTATTCTGAAAAAGATCACCCTCTAAGGACAGGAGATAGATCAGTGGACACCAGTGGTAAGGGGATCAGGGCAGTGGTTGACCACAGATGTCATGAAATTTGGGGACTGAGGAAACTTCTCCACCTCTTGACAGAAGTGGTGGTTACATGACGGTATGCTTTATCAGAACTTGAAAATTTATACACAAAAAACCCAGTGAATTTTATTCTGTGTAAATTATACCTTAATAAGAAAAAAATGATTTTAATTTTTTAATGTTTATTTATTTTTGAGAGAGAGCACAAGTGAGGGAGGAGCAGAGATAGAGAGAGCCTGGCGTAAGGCTTAAACCCATGCCCGTAAGATCATGTCCTGAGCTGAAGTCGGACATTCAACTGACGAAACCATGCAGGCGCCCCGAAAAAAAAAATAGATTTTGAAAGTCAGTGACCACGATTGGAGCAGATTGGACTTTTTCCTCAGTATAGTTTTGAGGCTTTGATGAGGAGTGGAGGGATCACAGCGGTAGATTCTGTTTCTGGCTATAAGTTCTCAAGATCAGTGTGTCAAGAGCTATAATAAAGACCAAATTAGATGATGTTTTTGAAACCGTCTTATATTTTATATTTTCTTTATTGAGTTATTCAACAAATACTTACTGAATATATGGGCATACTGTTTCCCAAGAAGTGTCCCAGCCTCAGGGACTCACAGAGGAGGATGCTGTAGCCCCCTGCCTTGGGAGTTGCACATCTAAGATGTGAGTTCGACATGGAAACACATCCCTGCAGCAATGCACAATAAAGCCCTGTAGATCATTATGGGGTCAAGTGGTCCTCAAAAGAATGATTGAAGAACTTCTCCAGCTATGGGGCCACGGGAGGGAATTGAGAAACTTGGAAGGTCTTGTTCATCATTTATAGAATTTAGAATTTAGTGTCTAGGTAGCAGGAGCCACTGAAATTTTTACGGAGTTGTAGAAACATGAGTAAATTATGTTTTAGAAAGATCGTCCTGGCCACAGTGTTAATTGTTAGTGTAGAGGTGGGTGTGGGTGCGGGTGTGGGGTATGAGTGTATGATAACTGGGGACGATGGAGGTAGAAAGACCAGTCAGGGACTGTTGGGTGAAAAGTGGCATCTGAGTGAAGCCGATGACAGAGGAATGTTAGAATATTTAGGATTTATTATCTAATTCAAGGAGAAAAGAGAAAGATACCTGACTCAGTGATTAGAGGTACCATTTAAACAGTATAAGACCATGCAAGGAAGCTCGTATTTGGCAGAGGGAAAGGGAAAGCGTGGGAGGGGCAGGAAGGATGGGAGTCAGTTTAGTGTTTGAAATCCTGAGATCGATGCATCTGTCCTGAGATCCATGTGCTTTATAAGTGAAAACGTCCAATAGGTCATTGTGTAAGTGGCTCCATGGTTCAGAAAAGACACCTTGGAGACACGGATGTTGAGGTTATCAAGGTGCTGGTAATAGATAAAGCCACATTTACAGTAACTTGCATTTCCTGCTCCCTCATTGAAAGAAAGAGCAGAAGGCCAGCCCTGTTCAATTGGCAATCAGAGATTTCAGCTGAAATGACAAAACATCATCAGTTTGCACGGTCTGTGTGTCCTTCAATTCTTGCTTTCCATTCGGTTGTTCTAACGTGTGCTTTGTGTGTTTTCGTACCTGCCTCTTCCGTTAGGTGGTGAACTACTTCAGAGAAGCTTACTTCTCTTCTCTTTAGCTTTAAGCAAGGTGTCTGGCACATAGGAGACAGATTTTTTTAAGTGACAAGATGGTATGCTATCGATTGACCTTTCTTCAGTTCACTGTATACTCATTACATGCCCATTAATTTGGGGGGTGGGGGGAGTATGTTTATCTGCCTAACCCCCTCACTGGAGTTAAACTCTAATTCGTCATTTATTTTCAATATTAGCTCTCATTAAAATATGTAGAGTGAAGCCAACATACGTCTCAGATGACCTGCTTAAGTTGGCCTTGTTAGGAGTCTGAAGGCAGCGATTTTTCGGCCAGTTGTGGCTGATGTCCCGGCCAGACTGAATGCTTTTCTGAGCCTTTTCATCCAGACAACATAGAAGAGTTTTGTGCAAGATTGCTGCATGGGTCCTAGGAGCTGGCATGACTTCTTGCTCTGCCTGAAGCCACCTGAACTCTTAGAATAAGGAGGTTGGAAGAGGGGCTCTTGGAGACCTTCTATCACCTCTGGGCTGGAGAACACAGCCCTGGGATGATCGCTAGAAAGGGTATTTGAGAAGCGGGGCATCTTTAGCCCCATAAAGTTCTTGCCCAAACTCCTTTTAAAAATTAATTTAAGGGGCACCTGGGTGGCTCAGTCCGTTAAGCATCCGACTTTGACTCAAGTCATGATCTCACGGTCCATGAGTTAGAGCCCCGCGTCAGGCTCCAGTGCTGACAGCTCAGAGCCTGGAGCCTGCTTCGGATTCTGCCCCTCCCCTGCTCGCTCGCTCACTCTCTCTCTCTCTCTCTCTCTCTCTCTCTCTCTCTAAAATAAATAAACATTGAAGTTTTTTTAATGAAAAAAATGATTTGAGCACATTCAGGTTGGTATTGATGTAGTTTGATTTTTCTTGTTCTCATACGGCTTGTTGCATTGCTTATGTGAAGGGCAAACGTACACAAGCTCTTCACTCATATCCTGCATTGCTATTGATTTAGGCTGCTACAAAGTGGCAGGAAATGAGAAAAAAAAGGTTTCCTATTTTTCAGTCAGAAGCCAATTACAAAATTCAAACCTTAGGTTATTGCTTCCTGGGAAATTTTATCTCAAAATAGATATAACTACTATTTTACTAGCCAATAAATTATTATTCCTGTATTAATACTCAAGAGTTCTATTATTCAGCGTTCTTTCCAGGACTTTTGGCCTTGCATTGAAATAGACAGGTCCCAGCTATTTTCTGGAGCTGATGGTAAGGGCTTGCGTAATATCAACATGTTTATAAGAGTCTGGCTTGTAGAAACAGGCTATCACACCCTCACATATATATTGTCATGAGAGTGAATGCACGCACATCTACCCGCAGCTTTACAAAACACACCATTTAATTTTTTTGCATGCTTTGTATTTCTGTAACACACATGCACACACACACATATTATAAAATCAAATCTGAAGTCAAATTCTCTAGAAGTTAAAGTTTGTAAAGAAGATTATATCTTTGTAAATTACTGTCAGAGACTAATAAGACAGTTTGGAAAAAGAATCAGCAGGTCTTTCATAGCCACTTCCAGATATTTTTCCCCTTTGGGACTATAAATCTTTACACAGCCCTCAGCCCCACACACAGTTTTCCTGTTTGGTACCATACTGATCCCTATCATTTCTGACCATCTGTGAATATATTCTCAACACCCATTCCAATCAACAGACCAAAAACTGCATCAATCTTAAAACATCATCAATACAACAAGTTGAGAAGCAGGTCAGATTTTATTAGGATTATTTGATGTTTGCTGGTATTCAAAGATTGCATTAATCAAAACACATGCATCATAGGTTTTCTTAAGAACACATTTCTTATAGGGGCACCTGGGTGGCTCAGTCGGTTAAGTGTCCAACTTCGGCTTAGGTCATGATCTCGCAGTTCATTGGGTTCAAGCCCCACATCCGGCTCTGTGCTGACAGCTCAGAGCCTGGAGCCTGCTTCCGAGTCTGTGTCTCCCTCTCTCTCTGCCCCTCCCCTGCTTGTGGTCTGTCTCTCTGTCTCTCAAAAATGAATACACATTAGAAAAATTTTAAAAAATCACATTTCTTATAGAAAAGCCTTCTAATTTAACAAAGTTAATTATATCTCATAAAGAATCTGAGATAAAGAACTATTGGTCAGCATATAAAAATAATTCCATTGTATATGTATGAATATTAGTACAGTAATTGTTAGCACAAGCTTCTCTGAACACCTCTGTGTATTTTAATTATATATTGAAATCATATTTAAAATAAAAAGATTAACAATACAACTAAAACCTTGCATATATCTTAGAAGCCTCAAGTGGGCCCTTCTACAATCTGGAGATATAATTTAATGTGGTAATTGATATGTTTAAGCTGATGTCATTTTATGTTTGTTCTATTTTTCCCCCTTTTTTCTTTTTCTACCTTCTTTTTGATTATTTTTTAATTAAATTTTACCTTACCCTGTTTTTACTTACTACCCAAAACTCTTTGTTTTGTTCTTTTGATAGTGTTCTTTTTTTCAGTTTTAGTCAGATATAATTGACATATAACATTGTATTAGATTTTGTGGTACAGCCTAATGATTTCATAAATGTATATATTGTGAAAGGGTCACCACAGTAAGTTTAGTTAACGTCTGTCATCACATGTAGCTACAGTATTTTCTTCTTGTAGTAAGAACTTTTAAGATTTACTCTCTAAGCAACTTTCAAATATGCAATATAGTATTATTAGCTATAGTCAATATGCTGTACATCACATATATATGGCTTTCTTTGGGCTTATAATATTCACCTTTAGCCTATCATAGTCTATGTTCATGTGATGTTATAACACTTCATTTATTAGGAACCTTGCTGTAGCATACTGGAATGTATGCCCTGCTAGCACTTACACTGTTCCCATTACATTTTACTTACATATGTTTAAAAAAAACCCATAATACATAGTTTTGTTTATCTAGTCATCTTTCAAAGAAATATACGTAATACATAGAACATCTTCTATATTTACTCATGTAGTTATCATTTCCGGTGTTCTTCATCCCTTTTTTATATATTCACCTGGATCATCCCCTTCTGCCTCAAGGACTTCTTTTCATATTTCTCATAGCGACAGTCTCCTAGTGTGCAAAAAGTCTATTTCACTTCAAGTTTCTATTGCTGCCCACAATATTTTATTTTTATGCTCCCTATATTGTGTTTGGGATGAGATGCCACAGACAGCATATTGATGAATCACGTTTCTTCTTTTTCTTTTTTTTTTCTTTTTTAGCCACTCTGCCAATCTCTCTTAATTGATGTTTTTAGACTATTTGTATTTAAGGTAGTTATTGATATGTATGTAGGGCTTAATTCAGCCATCTTATTCTTTGTTTTCTGTTTATTTCTTGTGCTTCTTTCTCTCTCTTCTTTTTAATTTTCTTGTGGGTTATGTGAAATCTTGATTTATTTACAGTATTTGAGGGCATCACTTTACAGTTTTCTCAGTGTTTTCTCTAGGTATTACAGTATATAGCTGTGATATGTAACATATCACAGATTATTGGTATTGATGTTTTTAACACTTCAAAATTAAGTACAGATAGATTATTTCCGTTTAAGTCCCTTTATTACCCCTATTAAAATATATAATTGTCTTAATTATTTCCTGTCCATATGTTGAGCACCATATCAAATGGCGTCATGATTTTTACTTCAATCATCAAATGTGATTTAAGAAACTCATTAGAAGGATATCTGTTACATTTAGCCCAGTTGTGGCCCTTGCCATGTTCCTATCTTTCTGAAGTTCCTAGCCTTCCTCTGTTAATTATTTCATTTCTGTTAAATAGGATCATTTAGTCGTCCTTAAAAGGTAGAGTTGCTAGAAAGAAATACTCTTAGTTTTTCTTCATCTAAGAATGTTTTTATTTCTCCTTCATTCCTGGAACAAATTTTTACCAGACATAGAGTTCATGATTGACGTTTCTTTTCTTTCAATGCTTGAAAAATCTTGTGTTGCTTCCTTCTGGCCTCATGGTTTCAGATGAGATATATGTTCTGATTTGAACCGATCTTCCCCATAGATGATGCATGATTTCTCTCTGGCTACTTTCAGAGTTTCTTCTTTGTCTTTAATTTTCAGAAGCTTAATTAAGGTGTGTTTTGGCAAGAGTTTCTTTGGTTGAAACTTCTTGAGGATTTCTCAGCTTCTCGAATCTGTAGACTTCTGTCTTTTGCCAAAATTAGGGAGTTTTCCACATTCATTATATTAAAAAATATTTTAGAAAAAAAAGTATACATATTATTCAACACTATTTAATGGATATTCTATTTTTTGTTGCAGATGGTTTGCCACAATTATACAAGATGTAACAGTTAGATACTTTAAATTTTTTTAGGAAAATAATGTAGATTTTTCTCTACACTTTAAAAAAAACAAATCTGTGATCTTAAAGATCTTTCTATAGTTCTCCTTATGTCTATTCACATCATTTTGTCATTTTGGTATAGTCAATCTATATTTCATATGAAACTGCAAAAATTGAAAGATGAAAATGATCTATTCAAATTATCTGCTATTATAACAGGTTAATAACAGTAATTAAAAGAATAATTATGCAACTACATGCCACTCAAAGGAGTCATTTAAATTATGCAAATCAAGCATAAGGTCATGTAATGCTAAGAGAAAAGAGCTAAAATATGCAAAATAGTGTACTCTCCGTTGGTGGTTTCAGCATTAAAAATATTCATATCAAAAAAAAATTAGGGAGTTTTCATCCATTATTTTTTTGAATACTTTCTCAGTTCTACTTTCTTTCTGTTTTATCTGGGATCCCAAAATATGAATGTTAGCTGTTTTGTTCTTGTCTCAAAGATCCCTGACATCTAACTCCTTTTTTTTCCCCATTCCATTCTGTATTTTTAAGATTAGACAGATTCTGTAGGTTTTGTTCTTCAAATTCATCATTTTGAAAAGTCTCTGACTTTTCCATGTCATCTACTACCGAACCCATCTAGCAAGTTGTGGATTTGTATTTTTTGTTTTATAATTTCCATTTTGTTCTTTTTTTATGATTTTTATTTTTAAGTGATCTCTACATCTAATGTGGGGCTTGAGCTCACAATCCCGAGATGAAGAACCACATGCTCTACTGACTGAGCCAGCCAGGTGCCCCCATTTAGTTCTTTTTTTTATAACATTTCTTTGTTGAGGTTTTTCATTTTTTGTGTGTTTCAAGATAATTTATATTTGTTTAATAAAGTGTATTTGTGATTGCTGACTTAAAACCCTTGCCAAATCATTTCAAAATCTGATTCATCTTGGTGTTGGTCTGGGATATTTTTTTTTTCCTTGTTCAAGTTGCAGTTTTTCTGGCTCTGATGCCAATGATTGATTTCCACTTGTATCCTGGACATGTTAGATGTAATAGATAAGATTCTGGATCCAAATTAACCTTTAAAAAAAAAGTAGTCTCCCTGTTGAGGTGTAGCACAAGGCCCAGGTGGGTGTTCAGCTTCCCACAAAGCCCTTCCAAAACCAGCCCAGAGAACCACGTGGAGTGTTGAGTCACATTGCCTTATTAGGGATATGTGAGATCAATTGCAAATTTCCATTGACCCCACTGGCACTTTCCCGGTGAAATTTAGTGTATGGCCTCATACTACCTCGTTCCTTTCAAAATGTAAGCTCAGCTCCTCGCTGAACCTGCAAGAATACCAGGGAATGGGAAACACTGCTCTGTTGTTGCATGGTGGGAGTGAAATTGCTGTTCCTCCCTAAGCATCCCTTCATTTTCCGAAGATCTCTTTGCAGGAGACACAATTAGAAGTGACAGGTTTTTCCTTTCAGTCCTTTAAGTACGTTGTGCCCTTGTCTTCTCACTTCATTGCCACTAGTAACAAATCTACAGTCATTCTTATCTTTGTTCTCTGTCGTGAGCGTGTCTTTTTTTCTCTGTCTGCTTTTAAGATTTTCCTTTTTCATTGATTTGGAGCATTTAAATGATATGCCCCAGGGTGATTTTTTTCCCATCTCTCTTGTTCCTGGACTTCATTGAGCTTATTGGATCTTTAAGTTTATGGTTTTCATCAGAGGTGGGAAATGTTTGACAATTATTTCCGGGTCCAATTACTTGTGTACTATTGCACTTGATGTTGCCTACGTTCAATGGTGCTTTTTTTTTCATTTTTATTGATTGTTTTTCTCTTCTGTGTTTCAGTTAGGTTACTTGCATGATGTTACTCATGCTCACTAACTTTTTCTTTTGCAACATCTAATCTTCTAATCACTTTCAGCGTATTTTTCATCTCAGACATTGTACTGTTCATCTCCAGAAGCATAATTTCTTGTCCTTTTCTATCTTCTACCTACCTATTTAACTTCTTGAACGTATCGAATACAATTACAACAACTGCTTTAATTTACTTGTCTGCTAATGTGAACATCTGTGGCAGCTCTGGGATGCTTTTGATTGATTTTTCTGCTAATTATGGGTCATATGTTTTCTGATTCTGTATACATCTGGAAATTTTTGATTGGATGCCCACCTTGTAAATTCCTAGAAAAGCTCTTAAGCTCTGTTCTGGAATGAAGTTAAGTTTTTTGGAAACATTTTGATCCTTTGGGTCTTGTTTTTAAAATTTGTTAGGCAGGACCAGAACAGCATTAAGTCTGGGTCCACTTTTCTTCATTGCTGAGGCAGGCCCCTTTTGATTATCCTACTCAGTGCTGCCTGGTAGGAACAGGAAATATCGTTGGCCTTGTAAGATAGGTAGGCACTGTTCCTTTTAATCCTTTCAGATGGGTTTTCCCTCAGGCTCATGGAATTTTCTCAGACACATGTGCTGTCTAGTACTTGACTGAATCCCCAAGCAGAACACTGGATACCCAGGGTACTTTTTTCTGTGCCGATCCCTACCTCCTTGTACTCTGTCCTGTGAACTGTACCATCCTTGGTCTCCCTGGACCCTCAGCTCTGTCTCCTCCACTCCGGGGGTCCCCTGGACTAAACTGGCCCCCTGGCCCCTCCATGCTCCATTCTCATGGCAGTAATCTGGGAACAGGGGTTGTGCTGCTTAGTTTGTTTCCTTTCCTCAAAGGTCACTGTTAAGGTATAACCCATTACACCTGGGGCCAACTTTATCCAGATGTCCTCATTTGGATTCCCTTTTATGGGTGGAACCTGGGATTGATAACCATTTCACACTGCTCTGTGTGACTCTCCAGCATTCCAGAGTGTGGCAGACATTTCTGGAGCACAGACCTATGCCTCGCTCATTCTCTGTCCTCAGAGGATTCCTTGCTTTCTCCTGGGAGAAAGCATTAAAATGCTTTCAGAGGTGCATGTAAATGTCTTTTGAAATGTTGTACTCGACACTTTTTGCTTTTATTTAGGGTATCTAGTTGGCTACACTGCCAAAAATGGAATTCCTTTATGTTTAGATATGTAAATTTGAGACATTTTATGTTTTCAAATCAATGTGTCAGACTTGTAAACAGGCCCAAGTAGATTTGGTCATGCACAACTATTAAGTTATTAAATAGCAGTAGTCCCTGATATTTAGAGAAATCTAGGGCCATATGTCTTTTCTCTATATCCTTGGTTGGGGTATGAGTTCTCAGATTCCATCTTTTAGTATCTTAGATTGAATGTTTTGTTTCTAAAGTTTATTTATTTATTTTGCAAGAGATAGAGACAGCACAAGTGGGGCGGGGGCAGAGAGAGAGACAGACAGACAGAGAATCCCAAGCAGGCTCCTCACTGTCAACGCGGAGCCCCATACAGGGCTTGAACTCACAAAACCGTGAGATCATGACCTGAGCTGAAACCAAGAGTTGGATGCTTAACTGCCTGAGCCGCCCAGGCGTCCCTTAGACTCAATGTTTTTAGAGATGTAAGCATTCATTATCAATAGGCACAAAAGCAGTGACGTATCCTGTCCTGTATTCTTCCCAGAGTGCCTGGCCCTAAAAGGAGCTGTGAGCACAGCATGCATGCCGTGTTCACTAGAAGAAAACACTGTGTCTACAGGTAGGATGAGTCACACCTGCCATTGGCATCGGTGCACATGAACCCTGAAGGCTCAGTAGGTAGGCCCGGCACTATGATGCAATCAGCTCTCCCCCTGCACCGTGGGCCACGCCACTGGGAGCACCAGGAGGATTACATGTGGGTACCAGGGCTCCGCCATGTGCCCACCAGTCGACACAGCTCGAACACCAACACTTTCACCTGGGAGCCCTCACTTTAACACTTATTTTGATTAATAACAATCCCTGTGTGAATCAGAGATAGAGATGGCCAAAGAAGCTCCTCGAGGGTGTGGCTTTTTGTAGGAGATGTTGGCTAACCCGAGTGTGTGTGTCTGACAAGGGCAACTGACTGCCCCTGGGGCGCGGGTGAAAAGCCGCTAACGTGCACGTATCTCCCATGGCCTGCGCCAACACATTTATAGACTAAACTGCCGAGCCCTTTCCACAGGTACATTTTTCTCTTAGGGTCATCACTTTCGTGGTATGTGATGATCGTTCTTTTTGGATTTTCATCTGTCTCAGCCCTTCAGCCAGTATAAACGCACATGCATCTATGAACTGAAAAATGGCTCGGGATTACAATTTCAGTGCAATCTATAATATTAACTAAAGCTCCTACATTTTATTTATTTTATTTTATTTTTATACAGTTTTTAAAGTTTATTTATTTATTTTGGGAGAGAGAGAGAGAGAGAGAGAGAGAGAGAGAGAGAGAGAGAGAATCCCAAGCAGGCTCTCTGCTGTCAGTGGGGATCAAACTCACGAACCATGAGATCATGACCTGAGTTGAAACCAAGAGTCAGATGCTTAACTAACTGAGGCACCCAGTCTCCCCTTGAAACTATGCCTTTTGAAATGTGAATAATTAAACCCTCGTTATCTCTTTTGTGTGTTAGAAATTTGCTGTTTGGTTCTTCATTTATAAAATGAATTAATTTATGAATTCATTCATAAAATGCATTGACTAGTCTCTCTTTTTCTGGTCATTAAGAATCTTTCAATATGTTTATTGTTGCCTTTTAGAACGATATATTTTATTCATGACATGTGAAGCCTAAATAATTAATTTTTAGTATATTCCTGGAGTTGTTCAAGGGTAATTAAACTGAAAGCTAAAAATGTTTAAATCTTCGCTAACTTCCTAAGGAGACTTCTTAAGGAGACTGATTTATGGGCCTTTCCTTCCTCCGTCTGGCCCTGGATTTTTGGCACAAGTTAGAGCTTAAAATAGGTGTTTGCCTGTGGTCAGACATTGCTGCTATTAATACTTATTAGATGCCTAGTATATTAACTTTTATTCAGCTTTTCACATTTCTGGAGCACTGAGCAATTTGCAAAGCACTCGCCACA
The DNA here is from genome assembly GCF_018350175.1 of Felis catus. Lineage (NCBI taxonomy): Eukaryota > Metazoa > Chordata > Mammalia > Carnivora > Felidae > Felis > Felis catus. The sequence goes on along the minus strand of NC_058379.1, from coordinate 33,252,082 downwards.
CTATTATTTCAATTTAATGCTAAGAACCACATAAAGCAGGTATTGCTAATTTTGTCTTACAGATAAGAAACCTGAGGCCAATAGCCTGCTGTCACAGTTGGTCAGGGTTGAATGGAGATTTAACCATATGTCTTTGAATCCCAAGTATGCTCCTTCTGTTATTCCGTAGATACCTCACTTCCCATTTTGGTGAATTATGACATGGGATTAAATATATAATGAGCCTTTTACATGCCATTTCAGATGGCTAAGTTATTTGCATGTTGAAAGCAAAACATGTACAAAAGCAAAACATATATAAGCTCACATATATAAGACTTATTTAAAGTCTACCTACATAACTTCTCACTGAGAGTTATTTCTCTCACCTCTGCTCTCTGAAATCCACTCTTTGTGCCTCAGCCAATTGAATTAAAGCTTTTTTTTTAAAGGAACACTCTAATGTGCCTTAATTTACTATTTTCCTACATAAGCACAGCCAAGGCAAAGCCTTTGAGAATTTGGAGTATAACTCAAGAGAACATCAGGGAAGAAGGTGACAAGAAGGCCATCGAGAGCCTAGTAAATTGCTCAGGAGGGACTGGAAGTAGCTGGAAGGTGAGGTGCTTGGAAGGAAGTTCCCACAATTTGGGAGACAGAACACTAGTAAAATGAGAGGAATAAAGAAAAAAATCTGATTCTGTGGAAGTCTGGTTATGATTCCAGTAGAAGGCTGTCTTAAAATTGCTTCCATCTATCACATGAAGCATAAAGACACCATTATAATGCATAGCTCTGTATATAGGGGAGATAACATCTAGAAATTTAGGGAAATCTGTCAGAATTCCCCAGATCTGTCCAATCCCAGCCACAGGGTGATGACCATTGACCCTTTCTTCCCTGTATGAAGCTCTCCACCAGCATTACAGGCTTAGAACATGTGAAAATATCACATGCACAAGCTGGTTTAAAGAGCATACCGCCAATAGGTCTGGGATGCCTCGTTTAAGATGCCAAACTCAAAGTCAGAAAAGAATGAAGACTTCTAGTGTTTGTTGCGAAAGAAGGCTGAAATCAGTAAAATACCAGACAAACGGGAGGTGGCTTTTCATTCATTCCCGTAGTAGCTCGTGGCAAGGCTCCATTCAGCAGCCTCCGGGAGCTGTGTTTAATTTCATGCCATCTCCCGGTCATTACATGTAATTTTCTAGCGAATAGTTTACTCTTCACAAACTAAATATTCATTTCTCTTGATGACAGTAAGCTGGATTGTCTGTTTAGAAGTTGTCATTGCGGAGAAACCAGAGTAGACTAAAATGAACATTCTAAGCAAGTTTGAAAACTGCCCGGATCTCCAGGGATGTCAGAGAGGAGGGCTGGGGGGACATCCACAAGGAGGAAGCTGGAGGGGAGGAGGGGCCATAACTCTGTCGTGCAGAGTTGGGGAGAAGCCTCATCCTCACGGGATTCAAGCAGCTGCAGTATTGACAGGAGCACTATTGGTTTGTGTCTACACATGCCTGAAGGCAGAACTCAGTGGAGTTAGTGTTTTGTTTTTCTTATCTCTAGCGAAGATGTATTCTGTTGGGTTAAGTTTTTGATTGTCTGGCCTATAGTGATGACATCTGACTATTTCCTTCCTACCTTCAGACACTATTAATTCTAGCCCCAGGAATTTTAATCTTGGCAAAACTGCTACAATTCAGCTGCCAGGCCTTGAACTTCCTCTGGCCAGGAGGGTTAACGCCAACCAGCACATCAGCAGAAACAAAGGGATGGTGAGGGGCAGGACTTTTGTATCAGTGATACTGCACTGAGGGCTTGCTACAGCCTGGTTGTGGATGAAGCTTCCCTTCTGTGATTTTAACCCATCCTCCCTTCCTTCCTTCCTTCCTTCCTTCCTCCTTCCCTCCTTCCTCCCTCCCTCCCTTCCTTCCTCTTCCTTCCTTCCTTCCTCCTTCCTTCCTCCCTCCCTCCCTCCCTCCCTCCCTCCCTTCTTTCTTTCTTTCTTTCTTTCTTTCTTTCTTTCTTTCTTTCTCTATTTTTTCTCTTTCTGTCTCTTTCTTTCTGTCTATCTTTCTTTCTCTCTTTCCGGCCTGTGTTCAAAAGCGATCTCAATGTGCACAGACTCCAGGAGACGTTCCAAAGCAAGCTTCACCTTTGTAAATCCAATGAAGGTGATGAGCTGTGAAGTTTGCGTTAGTTTAAAGAAAGAAAAAAAAAAGAAGGAACTGAGACGTTTCAGTTGCAGAACTCTGATCTGCAAGCTGTTCCAATAGAAAGTAAAGCAGGGCCCCCAGAGAGGCATTCATGCTCTGAGAAAGCAAAAGCCTCATTTTTAGCAGGAGTTTCAGGGAAAGCCAGTGCCAGCTAACAATGCTAAATGTCACCCCACAGAGCCTCTCTGCTGTCACTCTGAGAAGTCATTAGAATCTGCTCCCTATGCAGACTGCCCAGAACATCCTCATACATATCAGCTAGGGATAATGTGTGGAAGGGAAGGGTTTTTTTTTTTAATTTTTTTAACGTTTATTTATTTTTGAGAGAGACAGAGATAGTGCGAGCAGGGGAGGGGAAAAGAGAGAGGGCGACACAGAATCCAAAGCAGGCTCCAGGCTCTGAGCTGTCGGCACAGAGCCCGATGTGGGGCTCAGACCCATGAATCACGAGATATGACCTGAGCCGAAGTCAGACACTTCACCGACTGAGCCACCCAGGTGCCCCAAAAGAGAAGGTTTTTAAGGGGACCATTTTAAATGGATCACTTCCCATGAGCATACCCCACTAAATCCTTCCTCAAAAGTGATAGGAAGAAGAGAGTGTGGAGAGTTGGAATCTCCTTCCAGGTAAATGTGGGCTACAGAGCTCCACGCTGGGCCATGCCTAGTGCTCCCAGGGATGCCGTGGGTGGGATGCCACCGTGGTCAGGGTGGTGAGCAGTGGCCTCAGTGGTGCTGGAGATGGGCAAAGTCTCAGTAAATGGGGGGGTGGGCAGGGAGGCGGCTTTGACCGCAATAGAATGAAGAGTCCTGGCTCTTGAATAAGCCAGATTGCTTTTTGAACAAAATGTGCCTTAATTGAAGCCAGAATTTGTTCATAGTTCTAATTTAGCAGATTTCTGTTATGTGCACAAAAATCTCTTTTTCCTGGAATCTTAGGTTTGGAAGCGTGCTCTCTTCCATTCCCTCCACCTTTGCACCGAATTTTATCCACTTCATTCAGAGTCTAGTTCACAAGTGGTGTCCTTTTAGAAGGAGCCACATCAACCTCTGCTGTCCTGGTCATCCACGACTTCTAATTCTGCCCTCTGAGTAGCGCTGCGCAGCCTAGCTTCTCTCCTGCATCACTGCACTGGAATGTTCCTGGGAGTTGTCAAGCTTCCCTTCCCCTCTGTGGACTGCAGGCTAAATAATCCAGGTTTCCGCCAGCCAAGTAAATATTCCTGTTCGTGAGCATGGTGGCATCGTAGGGAGGCTCTCTGAGAGTCTGCATGGTGCACTGTCCCCAAGAAGAAAACTAGGAATTCGACCATGATATTCTCCTCAGTTATCAAAAAATGACATACCTTTTCTTTTTAATTGCAACAGCCATGCAGGGCTATTTACTGGGGGAATAGCAACACCAAAGCAGTGGTTAGAACACAGATATTAGAGCCAGACAGCCTATACTGGAATCCTGGTTCTTCCACAATGGCCGTGTGACCCATGGCAAGGTAGTTAACCTCTCTGTGGCCCCAGCTCCCACGTCTGTAAAATGGATCTAATAAGAGTCTCTATCTCACAGAGGAGATCTAACAAAATGAATGAAGATTTGTAAAAGCCTGCAATAATACCTGCTACATGTTAAGTGATATAAAATGGCTTATTAAATAAAAATGAAGAAAGCAAGGGAGGAAGGAAGGAAGAAATGAAGTTATTTAAGAAGAAAGGCTTTTTATTTCTTTGCATGTTGATAGGGGGACAGTTAAGCATGGGCTCATAACAGACCTAGGGTGAAAGCATCCTATTGGACCAGGTCTCAAGAGGAATAGAGAGTTGGACAGTAAGTTAAGCGATTCTTCTGAGTGTTTAGGTTTTGAGGCTCTTTGCTGTGCCCAACAAGCCTAACATACCTTAAAAAAAATTATCAATGAGGGTATTGTATGTTTGCCAAAAGTAGTATATAGTCTGTAAATATATATTTATAATATTAAAAACTCCTAACTCTTCTCGTCTCTCAGTCTTTGCATAAGATTCAAGTTACCCAACTGAAATTAGTCAGAATTCTTTAGCATATTAACAGATGCTTTCCACTATCTAAATGCATGAATTAAAGTGGATTTTCTGCCTGATTGGAGGTGGGGGTGGGACCACAGAAATCTCTGTCCACACCTGCTGAAATACACTCGCCGTGAGAGCCACGTGGGCATCCAGCGGTCACACTGTCCAGTCTTTGACCTCGGTTCGCCCCCTGGGGACACAACGCCGCTGTCCTCCGCTCAGGTACTAGGAAATCACAGTAGTTAATTCTGCTGGGGGACATAGAACATGTCCACGAGCATTTTTCAGACTGAAAAGTAGTTACATCATGCCATCAGTTCACCTGAATTAGAGCTCGGGAAAAGAAGATCCATCTCGTGACATGTCTGCATAGCAAACAGCGGTCTTCTGCAGGGCTCCCAAATCCCTTCAGGAGGTGTGCTGGATGGATAGAGAGAAGGTGTAATTCCATCATCTCAAATAAATGACAGATGATATGTGTGATGTAGCCTGTCCCCATGATGGTGGAGACCCTTGCAGTACATAGCCTAGCACACACTAATTAACTCCATATCCAAAGATAACAAGTGGGGGGAAAAGTTGCAAAATAAATGGAAAATCATTAACATTCTTAATATATAACCTTAGGAATGAATAAGGAAATGATGACTCCAATAGAAAAATAGAGGGGGGGGGGGCGCCTGGGTGGCTCAGTCAGTTGAGCGGCCGACTTCAGCTCAGGTCATGGTCTCGCAGCCCGTGAGTTCGAGCCCTGCGTCAGGCTCTGTGCTGACAGCTCAGAGCCTGGAGCCTGTTTCAGATTCTGTGTCTCCCTCTCTCTGACCCTTCCCCCTTCATGCTCTGTCTTTCTCTGTCTCAAAAATAAATAAACGTTAAAAAAAAATTAAAAAAAAAGAAAAATAGAGGAGAAAAAGGAAAAAGAAAAGAAACGTAGAGAAAAGACAAAAACAAGCAATTAAAAAGAATTTTAAATGGCCAATGTAATGTGAAGAGAAGTTCAGTATCATTAGGATTAAAGAAATGTAAATTCACGGGAGAGTTAGGTAACATTTTCTTTGCCTGTAAAACTGGGACAGACTTAAAAAGTGAATGGTGGCTCTCTGCTCTCCCACCTTGCAGCCTGCAGCTTTATCCCCCGATTACAACTTTCTCGGCCCTTCTGCCCTTCATTCAGCAAGTTCTCAAAGGTGCTAATGGACAACTTTGCTCCAGGTCTTCTGAATCTTATTGTCTCTGCCTGGAAAGTCTTCCCCCGACTCCTCGTCTGCTCTGCTTAAAAATATCCCTTCCCCAACGCCCAGTGGCTCAGTCGGTTAAGCGTCCAACTTCAGCTCATGATCTCACAGTCCATGGGTTCGAACCCCGCGTCTGGCTCTGTGCTGACCACTCAGAGCCTGGAGCCTGCTTCAGATTCTGTGTCTCCCTGTCTGTCTGTTCCTCCCCTGCTCATGCTCTGTCTCTCTCTGTCTCTCAATAATAAATAAACATTAAGACATTTTTTAAAATAAAAATAAAAATGTCCCTTCCCCTCCCAGTTTAAAGTATTCTCTCTCCCAGCTTTTTTTCACCTGCTTAAAATTGGCTGTAATTTTTAATCATATGATTTTCTTCATTGCGTCTCTTCTGCTCTGGACTGTAAACTGCAAACAGGCAAGAAGCATAGATGGTGTGTTCCCCGATTTATACGCGGGACCTGATTTAATGTTTAGCGTGCAGTAACTGCTCGCTTCGTATTTTCCAGATGTCTGAATACATTCATGAAGTGGGGTCTTTAAGATTTTTAAAATAATGTTACGCTTATGGTATGTTGAGTCCTATGAAATTGCCTTTTTTCAACTATCATTATTTTTGTCAACTATCATTAATTTAACATGGTTTGACTTGTAAATTAATGTGATTTCTCAGGGGACATTTTCAGTTACAGTATTAAAAGATGTAAACATACCTATACTTTTGCTATTTCTTTATCTAAGGATAGATAGACATATAGATAAAGATACACAGATATAAGTAACCATATGCAGAGAGGTGGCGATGCTCACAGCCTTATTCATAATTTAGTAATAATTAAAAAAGATTGAAAAAGAAAAGATTGAAACAGACTAAATGTCTATTCCAAAAGAAGAAGCTAATTAAATTAGGGTACATCCGTGTACTGGAAGTTTAAGAATATGTGTTAACCGGGCACATTTTACCACATGAAGTTAAGAGAAGTACATTATGTAACAGTGCATATGATTCTCTCTCTCTCTCTCTCTCTCTCTCTCTCTCTCTCTCTCTCTTTCTCACACACGCGCGTGCACACACACACACACACACACACACACACACACATCGATAAGAAGCCCGGAAGGATATATACCAACATATTAACAATGGTTAATTTCTGGAAGGTGGGGTTACTTATGATTTAAATGCACATACATTCGTGCTATAAGGAAAGATCCTTTGAGAAGATTAAATTCTAGAACCCATTGAAGTTGTAGATAAATGTATGTTTAGATAGTTGGATGGCAGATAAAGATGACAGAAATAGAATCATAATTCAGTTGAAATCTACACTTCAGACCCTCCCAAATTGTAAGCAACTTCTATTTACCACAGTTACAGAACAGAGTTCTTGATTTTATCACGGAAGTCTGGGGTGGTAAGTGTGAGGTTCTGCAATTTAAAATAAACTATTCTCCATTTTAAACTAAAAGGGCTGAGAAAAATCAAATGAAACATTCCTAATACCACACTGCGGTGCCTTTAGGAGGTAGGAGATTACCTACAGGGACATCCATTTCTCCGAAATTAAGGCACGTTTGAGCTTGATAACAGAATTATAAAAACGTTATCTGTCATAGCTCCTTAGATATGTTTTTAGAAATAGTATCTTAGAGTTGTAACCTTATTCTTCCCAAAGTATAACAAGAACCTGAAGAAGCACCTGTGACCACACAGTGTAGGTCCAGCCGTGCGCGTACTGGGGGCTCAGTAACTATTAGTGCCCTTTTGCACCCCCAGCGAAGAAGCCACTAGAACTTTGTACACTCAAGAACCCCTCGGGTCAAGGTGTTTACTCTGACATCCCATCCGTGTACCAATTTGTGTCAAACCCCAATAAACACTGCAGAAGGGCTTTAAACACTTATGGGTGAGATTAGCAGCCTGTGTCCTCAGGGCCGGCCGTGAACGAGGTCTGAGAGAGTGGGGGGGGGGTGGGGGGGGTGGGGAACAGCCTCCTCTCAGCACCTTGCCAGCGACGTTCCGCTTCCCAGCTCCTCAGAGGTGAGAGCGTGTGCAGCCAGCGACCTACCTGTGCCTTACTTGGAAGGGCCCCCAAGTGTGAAACTTCTGAAATGCAAAAAAGCCTCCTTTACACTAAGCGATCAGTAAGAGCTTTTTCTTCTTTGGTTCAGACTGTCCAGTCTTACTGGAGGATGCAGGGGCAGGAGTAGGGATCCAGGCAAAATCATTCAGACCTTCTGTGCGCCTGGGGCGGTTCTGCACCATTCTGAATTGGCTCTGGGAGGGCACCCTGCCGTAGGGTGTCCCCATTCACACAGCAGCAGAGCGCCTTAGTGCTGTCTGTGAGCGTTTGCAGCTCCTGCCACACCTTTTTCAAGATTCCTTTTTTGAGCTCTGTCAGTTGAGATGCTCCACCTCACCACATAAAGAAGGATATTTTCTGTGGCGCTAATTTACATTGCAGCCATGGTTAACGCTGGGAGAGTTTACATGAAGACGGATGCACGGATACCTTTTGAACAGCAGCTGGGAGAGACGACAGTCAGCCAAAACCTCAGCAAAGCGCTGTAAATCTTTTTGAGTCGGCACTAAGACAAACCAAGAATCCTTTTTCCTCCTCCCATTAATGCATCCGAAGTAAGCCATTAAACAGGGTTAAAGGTAAATTGTCGTAAAAGTTTTGCAGAAAGAGGGAGGGGCTGTGTCCAGCTTTGAGACATTGCGACCAGGCTTGGCTTACTCTCCACCTTTTATCCCAAATGCTTCGTGGGGCTGTTTGCAAAGGTTCCTTTGCTTTGAATTATGGCCTGGGAAGAGAGGTTTTGGCCAGTAAAAGAGAGGACAAATGGATGCTCTAGGGAAGGTGGCCACAGACCACTTTAGGTCACTAATAAATAAGGGGAACTCTTGGCTCTTGTGATGCTGGATCTAGAATAGTGTCCTGGTTTTAATCTGTCCCCGTGGACCAGAACATGATGGCATTGCGACCAGGGACTTGTGAAGTCGTTTGTTCCATGCTTGTCACATTTAGTCTTTTATAATACCCCTTTTTCATTTTTTATTTATAGCATTTATGTGCCAGGCACTGTTTAAGAACTGAGGGTTAAAAAATAAAGTAAAACCCTAGCTCCTCCTCTCAAAGGGGAAGTGAGAAGCACGTAGTGAAGCAGAGAAATCACCATATAGTAAATGAGGCGACTTGTCCTCCTGGTCTGTGTGTGAGCCTGACCTTATTGCTTCCACGTGAAGTCACATCTGAAAGGCTGCTTTGGGCACGGTGTCGCCATGCAAAGGTATGGTATTGTTATTAAGGAACTGGATGCTTATGACATTTTGAATCCTCCCTAGACTAAATATATTAATCCACGTCTAAGTTCTTCAGGGTTTGGTCTGCTGCCCTCGTCATAAACATTTTATTCCCCTAAAAATGCAGTTTTTATATCTCCAATTTGACCTAAAGCATAGAGAGTATACAATAAAATAAAGGAAGCCTGCTATAGTTATCAGCCCCCAGAAAAGCTTACGTCTGCAAGTGTTAGTCTGGCTTGATTTGAGCTGGACTACTGGAAAACCACAGAGAGACAGGAAAATTCTGTACTTTGTCCAAGAAAGCTTTGCCCTTCGTTTTAGGTGTTACTAAATACCTCAGATTTGAAAAAATGATATTTATCTATATATATATACACACTTAAAATGTCTGATATTTGCTGCATTATTTAAATGGGTATTGATTGCTTTTCAGCTGGTTCAAATTTAAAACTCAGGGATTCTGCTTTGTGCCAAGAAATTAGTCAGACATTCTTAAATGCGAATGTAGTGTTCACAGTATTTATCAGTAAAAAGCATGATTCTGAGGGATAGGCTTGGCTGCTCCGGAACTGTCTTACATCAGCCTCTCCCCATGGCCTGGGGGGTACGGGGGTGGGGGGGCGGAGCCAGAGGAACCCTATGGGGGGCGGGCCTGGAAACTCCCCATGGAGCTCCCCATCTAACCAATTTCAAGTTTCTGTGTGGGAGACAGAGCACCCCCACAGATGCTTTTTTGAGCCAAGAACTCAAGCTTTGAAAGGGGTCTCATCAAAAAAAAAAAAAAAAAAAAAAAAGTTAAGAAAAAATTGTGACGTTTGCGAGAGTCGGATAACAATACTTGGAAAAGTGGCTACCAGTCTCTGGGGAGAACAGAGGATGCACAGGAAGGACATTCAGGAAGTTTGTAGCTTGCCGCCTTCTCCTGTGTGTGACCCAGATGACAAGCATATGCGTGCCCCTCCTTCCTGGTGGCTACTAAGTGAAAGATCTTCAGGAAGAAAACATTCTCATTGTTTCTTTCACAGAAGCAGATTGGAGGAGTGCTGTGTGGCGTGTGCGTTTAGCTGTCAGACTACATAGTTGCTTAGTTGTTTCCAATAAGAGCTCAGGAAAAATAAGGACTAGTTCTTTAGTGTGTCCAGTTTGTATTTTCTAGTCAGCTAATAATGTTTGGCCTTGTAGACTCCTGATTATTGCAGATCTTAGAGGGAAGCTCTTGTCTTCCTGCTCCAGCAAGAACATCTCAAGATCTCAAGTCATGTTGCCTGTTCATCTTTGCAAGCTGGTGCTGGAGAGAGGACGGGGGTATTTGCTTAAGGTGCAGGAATTAGCCCAGACTCCGTTCTTTTCATTAAATCTGGCCTCCCGTTTGTTTCAGTTATTTCTTTTTTCCTAAAAGCAGAGGATTAGAGGGGGAAATGCACAATTTGGCCTCAAATGGGAGTCTGGATTATGGAGGTTTCTACCTAGTTGGGTTCATTGGAACCTGCTTTCCTCTCTAGTTGATTTATTGGACTCGGATTTTCAAAGCCCCCTCTTTTGACATAGTCCATCTGCCTGATTGAATTGAGCCTTTCCAGGTGCTAAGACGGCCACCTAAATATGTCCCATCTAGTGGTGCACTGGGGAAATTGACATTCAACCAGATATTCAAGGAAAACCACCTGCTTCGTAGTAGTCACTGATTTCCATGGCATAAATACCCTAGCCCTGGGTGACCCCAAGCCGCGAACATGATGCGACTGACCAGGGAGTTAGGAAGAGACCCTGAGCCGGTGCCAGCTACCTCCAGCTCACCCCTGCTCCCCAGGCTGTGGTCAGCCAAAAACAAATGTCTCTGAGGGTCAGACCGTGACCTTATGCATCCTCACTCAAGCTGCCATTGAAAGACACTTGTTTTCTGTACCTTTCCCATTACAGGTCTCTACCCTCGAATGCAAACTGAATCAGAGAGGGGATCCTGAGGACGTATTTCCTAATATCTGAAATGAAAAAAATCAGTATTAGTGTTTCTCTAAGTAAAACGGGCAGCCAGTTGCAGAGGAAGTGGCTAGCCGAATGAAGGAAGGGCACCACAAAGTCAAACTTTAGTTTTATGATTCTTCACCCACCTTGAATGTGGCTCAAAAAAATTTACAAACATAAAAATTTCACTTCACTATAAATAAATCCTTCATTTATGTACTTAGCACTTTTATCCTTAAATCCTCTTAAAGATTTACCCTTTTAAACCTGTGACACTTTTATCTCCCTAACCCTACTCTCTTCTTTATTTTCTCCATAGTATGTATGCATGTATATGTATGTATATGTGTATAGCCTGATTTTTGTTATTTTCCCCCCAGTAAGATTCACGTTTGCTGCTCTCTTACCACTGCTTAGCATGTAATAGGGCTTCATAAAGTCTACTGAATAAATTGAATGAATACCTTACCTGTTTTCACAGGTATTATTAAATAATGACTGGATTTTATTACCGTATTAACCCAAAGATAATAGGTGACATTTAACAGCAAAGATAACTTAAATAATTACAGAATGAATCATTTAGAAATATACAGTGTTCTCAGGAATAAGGTAATCTTGAAATAAAAATTGTTAAATGTAGGACAGACAATGAGAGGAGGTTTTTCTACATACATTAAATGTTTTGTGACATGATAAAATTTATATCAACTGTATTGAAAATGAATAACTACAAGCTACCCAGCACTCCATATAATAAATAGGTATTATGGACTTTTGTCTGCACTTTATAGTTGGCCCATGCTCAGAGGAAACAACTCAATCGCTGCTATTGCAATTTTAAGCTACATATGCTTCATCAGTTTTTCTTTTTCATAAAATTTCCAGCTATCAAAATGTCCGCCAGTGTTTATTCTGTTTTTACAAGTGAACATCAGTCTTTGGCATACGCTTCTGGCAATGGGAAGTTTGTAGTTAGCGTAAAGAAAGCCACAAACCATACAAAGGAACTGTAATGTTATAAAAGACGCCCAAAGGCACATAAAAGTGAAAATCCTCATCCTACGAAACTAAGCATCCTCCGCTGAGATGCTTGCCAGTGTTCTATAAATACTGGCAAATCAGAAACCTGAAATAACTCTGTTTTCTTCTTCCTTCTCTCAGAAGAATACTACAAGTGCATTTTTAGTGGAGAAAATACAGTTGAGTTATAAAAGACCTCATGGGTCAACTTTGCGTTTCATTGTTCCGCCACCTACCTTGCACATGTGGCATACCCCTGGGACCAGTAGCGCAGGAAGTGACAAGATCTCTCGCACACAATTCATGTTCTCACGTGTATCTTTCAGGGACAGCCTCATAAACACCAACCTGAAAACTTTTATAAGCTTGGTAAGCTCTTTGTGAAGTGCTTAAGTGTAAACGAATGAAGTTATTTATTGGTTTAACCTAAAGACGCATTCTGCGCCTTTCCCCTGCGATAATGTTAGGAGAGTTTTGGCAAACGTGCGCTAAAAGGAAAAGTATGTACAACATGATACCGTGAAACCAACCACAAAACACAGTGATGTACCAAATTAAGAAGAGAAATGCTGAAGTTAATTGCTCTACATTTTAATGTACGCCTTTGTTGAAATCTGTGTGTGTGTGTGTGTGTGTGTGTGTGTGTGTGTGTGTGTGTGTAAGGAGAAATTGGGCTGTGGTTATTCCATGCAATTAAGGTTCTCAGGCTCCCCGGTGCGGCCTGCATTGCGACGTCGTACGTTGAAATGCTAGTCAAGAGCCTTATAATGTAGCGGCTACCAGCTGTCTACATTTGTCTGGATTTGTGTGAAGATGCTGCTGATCGCATTGTAGAGACGCCTTGACTAACCTGAGGACCCAAAGTGAGTATACCAGCATCATAGCTGACCGTGCAGGTATTGGAGAAGGGATTCAAGGCTAAAGTTATTTTGCTGCTGGAGCTGAGTTCCTGCGATCGGCCCTGCTGAAATTTCAGATACTTCATCTTTGGTTTTGAGAGGAAACCGACACCCCAAAATGGAGAGAAGTTAGCTTCGGTGGTGCCGTCCGGTCAACGTATACAAAATAGCAGACTAGTTTAAGAAAGGAGACAAGCTGTGTGTCATTGACTCTGACATGTAAAATTTTGTATTTGAGGCCTAGAAAATAAGGGCATGTGAATTAAATATTAATTTATGAAGATGTGACATATACGGACCCAAGATTGCCAGGCTCCTGACGCCTTTTTTTAAGGTGACTCTAACTTGGTCTCCTGCTACAACTCAGGCCTTACCTCTGATGAGCTGCTCTTGAATTTTCACAATGTTGTGACCTACCGTGTTCCCTAAAGCTGAACACCCTCAGGGGTGGATAGCAGACTGTGAATTTTAACAGTTAGCACTTTCTAGTGATTTTCCACTCATTAATTGATTAGATCTTATCTCCTTAAATTTTTAGGTCAAGCCATATCATGAAATTCCTGTAAGAATGAGCAGGATGGGGTGCGTAAGTGGTTCAGTCGGTTAAGCGTCTGACTCTGGCTCAGGTCATGATCTCATGGCTTGTGAGTTCAAGCTGCACATCGGGCTCTGTGCTGACAGCTCAGAGCGGGGAGCCTGCTTCGGATTCTGTGTCTCCCTCTCTCTCTGCTTCCCCGCCCCCCACTCATGCTCTGTTTCTCTCTCCTTCCAAAATAAATAAACACTAAAAAAATTTTTTAAAAAAAGAATGGGCAGACTAGAATTTTATGAGAGCATCTAAGAGTTTCAGGCTAACTAGGGAACTGACACATTATTTTATTTTTAAAGTCAATTTCAGAGCATATCACGAGACCAGTTCAGAGGTAGCCCTTCATTCTAAGCTTTCCACAATGAAGGTGGTTCTTCATAGTAAAGAACATGGCCGGATCCTTAAGTATCTTCTCATTTGTCTAAAACAGATGGCTTTATTTGTGTAATTTCAGTGTTCTACATAATATCACTCCCTGAAGAAAGTAACCTATATATGGATGTGTAGTGTCTGCAGTTCTTGAAGGAGGCAATCAACCAGGATGCTTTTTTGTGCATCCATCGCTTACGTTTCCTGCTCCCTTCCTTCTTTAAAGAGTGCTGTCCCGGGGCGCCTGGGTGGCGCAGTCGGTTAAGCGTCCGACTTCAGCCAGGTCACAATCTCGCGGTCCGTGAGTTCGAGCCCCGTGTCGGGCTCTGGGCTGATGGCTCAGAGCCTGGAGCCTGTTTCCAATTCTGTGTCTCCCTCTCTCTCTGCCCCTCCCCCGTTCATGCTCTGTCTCTCTCTGTCCCAAAAATAAATAAACGTTGAAAAAAAAAAATTAAAAAAAAAAAAGAGTGCTGTCCGAACTGCCCGGCATCCTGCGTGGCCTCTACTGCAGACACAGTCCACGGATTCTCCCTCGTCTGTCTCCTGTGGTCTCAGAGTCCTCTGCCTGCTCAGAGCCTTCTCTCCTGGCTACCTCGGAATCTGGCAGTGTCCTTCCTGTCTGTGTCTTCATCCTCACTTTAGTTTATTAGGACCTCCAGACAGCTTAACCTGAAGGAGCCACGTTGTCCATGACCTGGCTCCTCCCACCCCCTTCTCACCCCTCCCCACCTCAAAAAGGCCTGACTTTTATTTATTTTATTTATTTTTTATTTTTTTTTCAACGTTTATTTATTTTTGGGACAGAGAGAGACAGAGCATGAACGGGGGAGGGGCAGAGAGAGAGGGAGACACAGAATCGGAAACAGGCTCCAGGCTCTGAGCCATCAGCCCAGAGCCTGACGCGGGGCTCGAACTCACGGACCGCGAGATCGTGACCTGGCTGAAGTCGGACGCTTAACCGACTGCGCCACCCAGGCGCCCCTTATTTATTTTTTTAATTTAATTTTTTATTTTTTAAAATTTACATGCACATTAGCATAGAGTGCAACAATGATTTCAGGAGTAGATTCCTTAGTGCCCCTTACCCATTTAGCCCATCCCCCCCTCCCACAACCCCTCCAGCAACCCTCTGTTTGTTCTCCATATTTGTGAGTCTCTTATGTTTTGTCCCCCTCCCTGTTTTTATATTATTTTTGTTTCCCTTCCCTTGTGTTCATCTGTTTTGTCTCTTAAAGTCCTCATTTGAGTGAAGTCATATGATATTTGTCTTTCTCTGACTAGTTTCACTTAGCATAATACCCTCTAGTTCCATCCACGTAGTTGCAAATGGCAAGATTTCATTCTTTCGGATTGCTGAGTAATACTCCACTGTATACATATATCACATCTTCTTTATCCATTCGTCCATCGATGGACATTTGGGCTCTTTCTGTACTTTGGCTACTGTTGCTAGTGCTGCTATAAACATGGCAGTGCATGTGTCCCTTTGAAACAGCACACCTGTATCCCGTGGATAAATGCCTAGTAGTGCAATTGCTGGGTCGTAGGGTAGTTCTATTTTTAGTTTTTGGAGGAACCTCCATACTGTTTTCCAGAGTGGCTGCACCAGCTTGCATTCCCAAAAAAAGGCCTGGCTTTTAAAAGAAGTCTGTCCTCACCACCTCCACTTCCTGACCATCCGTATAGTTCTCAATCACTCCTTTTCTGCATGATCTTTTCTGTAATTCTACTGAGACTTTGCTACACATGTTACCTGTCTTCTCCAATAGCTAAAAATATGTGAATGCCCTCTTATCAAAATTGGTCCCTCTACTACATTTGATTCCCTCTTCCCCCTCTTTTCACATTCATTTAACGTTCTTTTTTTCTTAACTGGATCATCTTTCTGAAACTGCTCTTTAAAAATTAATTAATTTCCCCCAATCGCCATCCCTGATGATCTTATGTCTCTAAACTCTCTTGCTGAAGAAGCAGCAAAAATAATTTGGCATCGTGGAAACCTGGATTTGAATGAATGGGACATCACATCAGCTACGATTTCAGTTAGGTTATATAAAGATTCTGAGTCTCATTATCTCATCAATTTCTATTAAAATTTAAGTTTTAGGGGCGCCTGGGTGGCTCAGTCAGTTAAGCGTCCGACTTTGGCTCAGTTCATGATCTCGCGGTTTGTGAGTTCAAGCCCTGCGTCAGGCTCTGTGCTGACAGCGTGGAGCCTGGAGCCTGCTTCAGATTCTGTGTCTCTGTCTCTCTCTGCCCCTCCCCCAAGTGTGCTCTGTCTCTCTCTGTCTACCAAAAATAAATAAAATGTAAAAAAACATTTTTTTAATTTAAGTTTTAAAGTCATATAGTATCCTACCTTGTAATATAGTGTATTTAAACATTTTATAATCATTGCATGTTTAGGCTATTTGTAGTTCTCAGGATGGGTAATTACCAAGTATTTTCAGATCCTAAGTGTTCCTATAACTTTTCCCTGATAAGGACTATGTGCCCGAAAAGACACTGGGCCAAGAGGGTTGGGTCCCTTCCCTCCTGTCAATCACTTTCCACACATGTGAACGTGCACACACATGCATACACACACAAACACTCCTGGTGTCAATTGTTTCTGAGGGTTGGAGTGGATGTGGAAAGATCTAGAAGGCAGGAAGGGCAGGGAAGGGCAGGGTGATGGTGACAATGACAGGGCCAGCAATCTGGCCTCCTCAGAGGCATTCTGTGCAGGGAAGGCACACTACCACTTCCTGTTCTGTATGGATCTGTGTTTCTGAACCAGGAGGAGTATGGTGGGAAGAGAATGGAACATGTTTTCACCTTCTGAAGGGCTGACTGGTTTGTTTGGTTTCCATGGGAAACAGATGCACAGAACACTACATGCTGAGTTTCACAATTCAGTTCAGTTGACCTACTTGTGAAAGTTCCTCTTAGATCCTTGAAAATAGATTTACTTAGTGTGTGTGTGTGTGTGTGTGTGTGTGTGTGTGTGTGTGTGCGTGTGCATGTGAGTTCCCTGGAAGTTGGTAGAAGAGACATCACAGGCTGCCAATCAGATCCAATCTTTTTTTTAAAAAAAGATTTTATTTTTTTAAGTTATCTCTACACCCAACGTGGGGCTCCAATCCACGACCCCGAGATCAAGAATCACATGCTCCCCTGACTGAGCCAGCCAGGCACCCTAGAGCCAATCTTAAACCAGAAATTTTGTGCTCAACAATTCATTTTAAAAATCCATTATTTGATGAGGGGATTCATTATTTAGGAGGTACATTTCATTTTGGAGTACTTTGAATATAGTTTCTCAAAAGAAAATCTTTCACGTATTCTAACAGCCTCCATTCATAGAGGAGAGTGGCATATTTGTGAATAGACTTGTTGACTATGTCTGAATAGGCTAGTCTTAGTCTCCACAAAGAATGAATACGGGTAATGGATTTTGTCCCATACTGACCAGTCAGCTCAGATGACAGCATGAAACATGTGTGGTGCTCCTTCAAAACCTCCTGGACATGAGATATTTGGATACAAAAACACAAATGTAACATTTGTTCCTACTTACTGAGGCAACAAACTTTCAAATTGAGAGACTGAAAAAGCTAAAATGATAGAAATTAATTAATGCAAACAGTCATCAATTCTATTCAGGAAAATAAAATGATTAGGTATTCAACATTTTAGTCTAAAAAGCAAATTATTTCCTGCAGACATACTATATTTGGGATTATGAACCCTAATATATAAAGTGTTGTTATAAATCAATTGGATAAAAGACAAACATCTAATAGGCAAATGGACAATGAGCGTGAATAAGCGATTCATAATAGAAAATATTAAAATCTTAAAAACCTAGGAAAATTTATTGAATTTCATTACTAATTACAAAAATGTAAGTTAAAATGTTTTATAGAAGGTAAAAGGAATTCAGTCAGTTACATGTATCTGAATAAAATTTGGGGGTAAATTTTTGATTAATATTATCAAATATCCAAATGTATATATAATATATGTATATACTTTAATATGCAGTATATATATATATACAATGTATATTAATACATGTTAATGTATATGCATAGATCATGATACATTAACTCTTCCTTTTAGGAATTTATCTTAAGTATTAATTGAACAAATGTTTAAGATATATGTAAAAAGGTATTTAACACATGCTTATGGTATTAGCAAAAATATAGATATAGTTTACATATTAATAAGGACTTACTTTTTTTGAAAAATTATAGAATACTATATGGGCAATAAAATGATTACATGCCTACATTTATTGACACGGAAAAGCTATATTACATATTACTAAGTGATTAAAGCAGGTTTCAAAATAGGATGACCCTTAGTTTATATGTGCAGGTATGAATGTGAGAGTCTTAGCATGGGGGTGGGTGTTAATGCAAAAATAAAAGATTATAAGTATTTTCATGTTTTGTGATGATCTGCGGTTGGTTGACCCTTTAATGACAACACAGGTTTGAACTGTGCGGGTCCACATATATATACATGGATGTTTTTTGGTAAATGCAGTACAATACTGTAAATGTATTTTCTCTTCCTTGTGATTTTCTTAATAACATTTTCTTTTCTCTAGCTTACTTTATTGTAAGAACACAACATAGAACACAGGTAACATACAAAATAGGTGTTAATGTCATCAGTAAGGCTTCTGGTCACTAATAGGTTATTAGTAGCTAGGTTACTGGGAAGTCAAAAGTTATATGTGGATTTTCAAATGCATGTGGGTCAGCACCCCTAACCCACACATTGTTCAAGGGTCAACTATATATTATTTTACAAATAAGGGAAAAAATAAAGTCGCTCATTTTGAAAAACATACTGTTGATGATGTGTTCTATATATGCCACCATATTGTTCATGAGAATTATGAATTCTGACCCTTACCATTCATGAGTGATCATCTCTAGATGATGGAAAATTAAGACCTATTATGGGGGTGCCTGGGTGGCTCAGTCAGTTGAGTGTCCGACTTTGGCTCAGGTCATGATCTCGCGGCTTGTGGGTTCGAGCCCCACATCGGGCTCTCTACTGACTGCTCAGAGCCTGGAGCCTGCTTCAGATTCTGTCTCCTCTCTCTCTGCCCCTCCCCTGCTCTCATTCTGTCTCTCCCTGTCTTAAAAATAAATTTCTTTTAAATTAAAAAAAAAAAGACTTATTACGAAAAGAACTGACAAAGGGTAAGTGTAATGAAAACCAAAGTATGCAACTAAATGACACTTACTGTGTACATAAAGTGGTGTGTCATCTATTTACATGACAGAGCAGGACATGATGGGCATTACAAGAGTATTAGGTGGAGGGGAAAATGATATTTTAGAAAATACATGTCATTGAATATGAAAATTATTAAATAAGAGATGGTGAAGAATTTTTTTTCTTGATCTTTTACAATGACTTTTAACCAATTAATAGCAAATCTCATCTGGGAGTTAGGATGCCGAAAATTTGACGGATCTCTCACCATGTAACCCAGAGTGCTACAGACATGCTCAGTGGCTGGGAAAATTGCATTACTTGGGTTCATATCATTCATTATAACAGCCATTTCTGTGGTTTTAAGAGATTTTTAGCTACAGTTCAACCCAAGAGCATCTTCATATTTGCAAAGTGAACTGTCACTGCTGGCCAACTGAGAAGAATCTATTTTTCTCCTAGATTTTCACATTATGTTCAACGTTAGATGCATGGTACAATCTTGACTTGTGGTGTAGATGTGAACATCTCTCAGGAGTTAAAAATAATGTAAATGAAGCTTCCACCAGAAAACTTGTAAGCGGTCTAATTTCCTGGTATTTGTGTTTGATCACTGAATTCTGTGCCAGGCCACACGTTCAGCTGCCTGGCGGCCCCTGCGATATATAAAAAGTACTTCCATTTTTATAGGAATGTGCTGGCAAACATCTACCACTTCTATGAATTATTAGTCCTTTTCTGCTAATTATTTTGGAAAAAAAAAAAGCAGAGGTGTAGGTCCAAGTTCAAGTGGCTCTCAACATCTGAGACATACTTGGGCTAAAACTGTTCAGTTGGAAGAAAATCTCTGCCCCATATGGCCACCAGGTCTACCAGTGCATTATGAAGCCTGTAGGAAAAATCATGTTACTTTCTTTTTGTATTAGAAATTGAGCAACAGATTGAAAGAATGACTGTTAAAAGTAATCGCTGAGGAAACATAATAAAGCGAGTGACCAATTTATGACAGAAGGACGTAAATTGACGTCTATGAGAAACAGAAAATTACAAACTGAAAGGGACCTGTTGGACACCCTGGAACTTGAATGGCTGGTTTCAAACAACAGGCCCAGCCCTGCGATTTTACACAACTACTAATAAACAAATTTGAAGAAGTCAAAATTAATCGACCCCGTCCCATCATCTTCAGGTTACATTTTGGCGTGTGGCCTTCTGTCTATGTATATTTGTATAAATCGCACTCCTAGGGGTCATGCTGAGTGCTAAACAGAATTAACATAGTTTTGGAAACTCACAGGTCCTAGATGAAAGATCATACGGGAAGGTGTTTGATGATGTATCTTCTACTGGAGGCTCCCACATGCTTCTGAAATTAATAACCATACACAGAAAACTTTGTAAAATTAAAAAATTGTTATGAATTCCATATTGAGGCCAGATCAGGGTGAGAGACAAATGATAGCAAGGAGAGTAAGGAAAGGAAGGTGAAGAAGGATGGAAAGGCAAGAAGACAGGATGACAAAGCAATTAGTAAGGAGGTTCAGAACGTTGACTCTGTGGCCCCAAGTCTAGATTTCCCTGCCTCCTGGGCCAGGGAGCCCCAGCAGAACGCACCCATTTGGCTTGGGGAAGATGGTTCCCAAGAAAAGAAGTTTCCATAACTTCTTTCTCTTACGGAAAGAACGGGAACTTGGATCTTCAGATGCCAATTGGAAAATGGGGGTGAGAGGGAGAGAGAGAATGGATAGTGTTTTGTTTGTTCTTATTTGTTCTGTAAAGGAGCGATGGTTGATTCATTTCTTCAAGGAGGAAATGTCCTGCACTTCTCTGCATGGTGGTGCCCCCCTTGAAGAGTCTGTGCTACAGGGCATTTTGTTAACCTTGGGCACACACAGCATCGATTCGGGAACTTGCTGTACAGACTGAATGGCCTTGAGTCTTGGTTTGTTTGCAGCTTCTGGACGCTGTCATACCCCATTCCACACTTCAGTTCTGCTGTTGGATGTTGGTGCTATCAAGGGCGATTTTTAGAACTAAAGAATCCTAATTCATTATTTCTGACTCCATCTACAATCAGAAAGGGAAAACGCCCCTAGGCTTTGTATCTGATATTCTATGCCATATATTTTTCTTTTTGTTGTTGCTGTCCTTTGCTTTCCCTTGAAGAATGGAACATGTTTTAGACTTCTCCATATTATAAATCTCATTTGAAAAGTGTTGAATCAAGGAAGTCTGCCAGCTACTTTTGTTTTCCCTACTTTTCTCTCTCCCTGTTGGACCGCTCCAGCAAAGGAGAATAATATTACCTTACCATGTAAAACATGGTTAATGGCTTTAAAAGAATTCCCCAACAACTGAATAATGAGCTGCCAAAAATATTCTTGGTGCCAGAGGGATCTGGATATGTCTGTTTCATTTATTGTGTGTTTCTCATTTCATCCTGACTAAGTGCTCACAAAAGACATAAAAACCCAAACCTCCAGGGTATGTGGTGTTGGAGGGCAGAAACCATATTTTAATATATTCAGTCATGTAACTAACACAGTAAGATGACTAGTAGAGTATCCACAGCAAACAATGATGAATGCCGGTTGTAGATAAGATGCTCAAAGTATCAATTAAGCTAGTATCTGGCCACTAGAAGGAAGTGGTTTTTCTACCATCTCTATTGTGCTTGGTTGAGTGGCTAAAGAAAATTTATTCCAAGTAGTGCTGGAAGTCTTGCACCAAAAACTTTTATCTTGTTCTGCTTATTTGAGTGAGTTTACTAAGAAATGTGAAGAGGGAACCTATTTCTTTTTTTTTTTTAGTTTATTTTGGGGGGGGAGGGGCAGAGAGAGAGGGAGACACAGAATCCAAAGCAGGCTCCAGGCTCTGAGCTGTCAACACAGAGCGCGACACGGGGCTTGAACTCACTGACTGTGAGATCCTGACCTGAGCCAAAGATGGACACTTAACTGACTGAGCCACCCAGGCGTCCCTGGAACCTATTTCTTAACTAAAGTTTCATGTTTTAAGAGCCTGATAATAGATAATAGATAATAGAGCCTGATAATAGATAATAGATAATAGATCTATTAAAAAGGGGAGTTTTCTTAGAAATGTATTTAAAAAATGAGTTTAGGGATGCACGCAGCAGATCTGGACAAAAAAAATGAAAATGTAGAAAAAAATGTAAAGGTGCTTTGTTTCTCACCAGAAGCAAGTCAACGAGAATAGCGTCCGGACCCTCTCATGAACCCCTTCAGCCTCCCCTAGACCCTTGCCACTCGGTCTGAGCTCAGACTGTCTGGTTCTCACTTGGCAGGAGACTCTTAATCTCTCCCACTTCTCTGTTTGGGCCAGGCTGTTGCCAGCTGTCTTTGAATACAGTGTGGTTTCTGACTCAGGTTCTGTTATGTTTTGCCAGGGTCTTAATTGCTAGTATCTCCGGGGCAGGATAATTGTCTTCCAAGAATTCCTGAGATAGGGATTTTGAATTGCCTGTGACTCACAGGACAGATGACATTCATATGGGCCCACTCCCCTGGATGAGGAGCCATGGACATTCCTGGGCTGGTTAACTAAAATTCCACGACTCCTACTTTTACTCCGCAAAGCATACTGGAATTCAATTGGATAAGAGTGACTTCATCCAAAGAGATAAGCCTGAATCTGCTTTAAATCTTTGTGTGTGTGTGTGTGTGTGTGCATGTGTGCTCGTAATTCATAACAAAAATGTAGTCCTTTATTATGTAGAATACTTGTTTAAAATGCTTCGTCATAACCAAGTATATGAACCGAAGGCAAACATCATATTCATGCTCTCTTGGGACTCAGTCTTCAGAGAGGGCCCAGGGAAACCACTGTATAATCCCCTGCCTTTCCAGGAAGCCTAACCCTAGGAGACGCTGAGTTGCCACCAGACAGTAAAGCATCTGAAGCCGAATTCTCCAGAAAGAGATACAGCACCATCGTAGTTCATTGTGACTTGGGGGAAAACAAACAGGGTAGACTTTATCTGCCTCTGGAGACCCAGTGCTGAATCTCCCGTTTCCTGTTTGCAGAAATCAGTTGTACAGAAGGGCAGTGATTATCTGCTGTGATTAACAAGCTAATGCAAAGCATAACTCACGAATTTAGGGCTAAGTGAGTGAGTGCTGAACTCAAAATGTATTTGCCACTGACTCATGTAAATCGTCAAACCATGAGTTAGTACAAACCCTTAACTTCTATTAATGCAGTTTTTATTAAAGTGGCCTTTGATAAAAAAAAAAAAAAAAATTTAGCACTCTTCTGTCTATCAGGTTCTCAGGAAATTATTATACCTATAAGGTAGGGAAGAATTATTACATGAAAAATATTATAGAAAATCTTTTTTTAAAGCCCAGCTGTTCTTTTATGGATTTGGATATACTACTCTTTAAATCATGTCACTGGAAACAGTATGTTTTGCATGCAAGAGACTTCTGATTTAAATGTTTAGCTTTAAAAAGAAAGAACTGTTCATCCTTGTGCTTCGACACTGGTGAGATAAAGGCCTGGTGTTTAATGAGTTAGACCTTGAGGGCACCATCTTGCTTTCCATGTGCCACATGAAATTAAAATTTGAATTTTAGCGACTACAACTTACAAGATGCTGTTGCGTTAATTTAGACAGGAGAGTTTTACTCCGTTATTCTGATGCATTCGGACTCTTAGAATGTGATTTTGTGGCCTACAGTATAACCAGAGGAAAGGGAGGTAGAGCTTTGTCACTTGTTCGTTGTGTGGAATGTTCTCTAAAAGGGCCATTTGGGGACTGGCGGTGGGAATGATGCGTTTGAGGGAAAACTCATCCCATGTAACTGTAAAGCCAAGTATGTACCAGGGTGTGCAAAAAGAGGACAAAACTAACTGCATGCTTGAGGTACATCAGTTAATTATGTTCTTTCGTCTCGTTTACAGGCTCAACATGGGAAAAGACATTTCGGCAGATCGGCTTTGAAAGGTAAGCAGCATTTAGCATGGCTTCACTTTTCGGTTCTCCTGTCCTATTTAACTCTAAGTAATTTACTGATGATAGATCAGTGGTCTCGTCACCACTGCTGTAGGGACTCTATGCCCATGAGGAAGTCATCATTTTGCCCCCAGAGCCTCTGTTTCCTTATAAAGTAGCCCTTTGAATGATAAAATCCCTGCCAGCCTGCAGGGTGAACATGGAGATCAGATGGAGGAATTTATATGAAAATGTCTCTTAAATCAGGAAACAGCATCAAACGTGAGTTGTCTAATTGGAGAATTATGGGAAGTCGTTTGCTCTTTTCTAGCTTTATCACTGCTCGTGTCCCATTAGTTGTACAGTTTTAGCACAAAGAAATGTACATTGATATTGACACCTTTCCAATCATCACAATTGTTAGATCTTAGTCGCTGCAAGTTAGAAGCTGAGATCATGTCTCTCCTAGCTAAAAGCACTCCTACACCAGCATCTCCCCAAAAGAAAACAAAATGGACTTATTATACCATCAAAGTAGAGGTAGGGTTAATAAGGTTGCTAACCAACCTGCCTTGGAACTGAGTGGCAGCTTGTGTGACAGACGTCTCTCATTTGGTGTCTACTATGGAGCTTCCCAGGTCGGTACAAACTTATTGGAATTGAGGAAAGTGACTTTATTTTATTTTTTACTCTAAAAGCAGATTTTGACTAGTTCTTTTTATCACATTGGAAATGTGTTTTTAGGTGTATTAATCAAGCTGACAGAATGCTTAGAGAAATAATAAAATACTTTAAAATGCATTTCTCCGTTAGCAAGAGACAATAAGAATTGTCAGGCTCGCCAGGCTAACTATGGTGGCATTTCCTGTATCATTTGTTATTTGATTCAGAGATTTATTTCTCTCTCCACTTAAACTTCCACCAGAAATCAGCACCATCACTGTTGGTCTCCCCGTAAATCCTTGTAGTTTATTCTGAAGGTTATTGCACGGGGTTGGCTTGAGATAGGCAGATATCATGGGCCAACTTAAAACAGAGAATAGAAAATCCTATCATTCTTTCCTTTTGTGTGAAGTCTTTTCCCAAAGTATCTTTCTTTCTCTTGATTCTTCTTTCATGTTAATGACAAACACCAAACATAAGCAAAGGGGTGAAAATAATAAATTGAAAGTCATTATCCAGCTTCAGTGGGAAGCTGGATACTTCTTTCGTCTGTTTTCTTTTTCTTGTCTATTTTAGGGAAAACCTCGGACATCGTGTCACTTTTTCCCTACATAAGTTGAGGATACATCTCTGAAAAAAAAAAAAATGGGTGTTTTCTTCCAGAATCATAATACCATCATACCAAATGCAAATAACAATAAGTCCATGGTGGGAAGCCTGGGTGACTCAGTTGGTTAATTGACTTCCGGCTCGGGTCATGATCTTGGGGTTCATGAGTTCTAGCCCCGAATTGGGCTCTGCACTGACAGCACAGAGCCTGCTTGGGATTCTCTGTCTCCTCTCTCTCTGCTCCTCCCCAGCTCATACTCTCTCTCTCTCTTTCAAAAATAAATAAACTTAAAAAAAAAAAAAAGCCCTTGGTATCAATGCTTCCATTTCCTGATAATCTCAAAAATGCCATCTTAAAGATACTGGTTTGAATCAGGGTGCTATTGAAGCACACACATTCCTGTTTGCTGTTACATCACAGACAACAATTCCCTACCAACTTCATTTTGTTTTCTTCATGTCATTGACTTATCAAGAAACTAGGTCAGTTGTCTTGAAGAAGATCTCATGTTCTGGATTTGTCTGTTTGTGGGATTGTGTCTCTATTCATTCTATTTCGTGTCAATTCAGCATGTTCCCTTTCACTCACTGGGAACAACTTCACCTTGGCTTTTTGTCCTTTTGACACAAGACCATCAGTCTTTTATAGTTTCTGTGTTTCTAGTACAGTTCTATGTACAAGCCCATCCGGTATACCGGACCCGGAGTCACGCGTTCTTCCAAGGAGCCCTACTTTCTTTGTGGAGAGTGGTATTTTGAAATCACAATCTGTATACTTGGGATGCCCATCATTTCTAGACCATCATTGTTTCCGGGCTGTTTCTTCAATACATGTTAGAGGTAGAAAATACTTTTTTTTTAATTAAAAAAATACCCTAAATTCATACATTATTTCCAGATCAAATGTAGCCCTACAGAATTTTTAACTTCTCTGGTACTATATTTGTATTTATTTTATTTTTCACTGAAAAATAAAGTTTTGTTTGGTTCTTAACAAAACTTATTTCATTTTAATGTATATATATATAATATATAGTATATATAAAATATTATATAAAATAATTTAAAAATAATACACTAATATTACAATTCATACTAAGAATGTTAAATGAAGTCTTTAAAACTTGCATTGTCTTGGGGTGCCTGGGCGGTATAGTCGATTAAATGTCCAACTCTTGATTTTGGCTCAGGTCATGATCTCAGGATTGTGAGATCCAGCTCTGGCTTGGACTCTGTGTTGGGCATGGAGTCTGATTAAGATTCTCTCTGTCTCTCCCTCTCCCTCTCTGTCTTTCCCCCCACCCTGCTCGTGCTCACGCTCTCTCCCTCTCTCCAAAAAAACAAAAATGTAAAATAAATACATTAAATTAATTAATTAATTAAATTTTCATTGTCTTAACTCTGTATTACATTAAGGATGTACAATCAAAGAATGAAAAGTAAAAGTAAAGTTGCTTAAGGTTTTTTTTCTATGTGATTGTAGTCTAACTTTTTATATATAACTTGGCTCATTTGTTTCAGAACCTTTTTAATGTCAATGGATTTTTAACATTTCATTTTTGAATACATCGCATGTATATATCTCCATGTACCAATTATATTGTTTTTATATGTATAACATGTTTTCAGAGAAATGTCACATGCATCTTCTTCCCCTGTGCCCCATGCCTTCCTCCTTCTACAATTACCATGTTTATTAGCTTTTGGTTTAACCTTTTGGTGTTTATTTTCACACATGCAAGCCAGTCCTCGTGTGTATCTGTATCCTTGCCCTATCTTGCATGAAGAGTGGCATATTATACCCATTATTCTACACTTTGAGAGTATATTGTGGAGATCATTCCCCATCAGTGTCGATAGGTATTCATCACTCCATGAACCTGCCGGTGGCACTCCTTTGTATGGATGAGCCAGCACAAAGGATGAGACTGGGATCTTATCCAGTATCAAGCTTTGCTAATCATTTCAGGGATTCAAATGACCAAAGGACACTGGTAATGTAAGGAGAAATCCAGGATAGCCCATGTGACTCCTCAGGTCCTTTTTCATACCGGCTCTATCCCCTTTGACCCAGAGTGATAGTAGAGGTTTCTAATGAGATTTGTAAGTCCCTCACGTAGGAGGAAGCATTTGGTTTTGCAACATGTCTAGTTTTATGCCTAAGAAATGTGACCTTCTCCAAAGAGTCGTAACTCATCCATCTATGGATTGAAGATTTGTTTATTGTAACATCTTGAACCAGGGCTTTCCTGCTCGACACATTCCATTGATGAGGACTCTCTTCCTAGCGAAAGAAAAACTAATTAATTAATCTGTTTGCCTGGTGATCTAGTTAATATGTTTACACAGAACCTAAACCAGGTCACTTACCTTGTTCCTTCAACCCCAGTATCTCCTTGGTATTCAGGGGAAAATGGATCACAAGCAACTTGCTTCAACTCCTTCTTTGCCAGTACTCTGTGGGTGGACCTTCAGGCTATTTCCAGTCTTTTGCTCTTCCAAAAGAACTCTGTAATGAATAACCCTGTGCACACTTGTGCTTTTGCCAGATTATCTTAGGGATTAGATTCCCAAGGACAATCAAAGGGTAAATTTATACGGAATTTTGCTAATTTTGCCAAGTTTCACTCTCTCGACTTTTGACAGTTTGCACTCCCACTAGCAATGCAGGAGAGTAATTATTTCCCCAGTGCCTCATCAACAGAACATGCTGTCAAACTTGAGATTTTTGCCAGTCTGATAGGTGAGAAATGGTATCTCAGTGCCCATTTAATTTGCATTTATCCTGCATCATTTTCCCATAAGAGTAAAGAACAGGTTAAGATCTTTGCTGTCAACTACATGAAGCAAGAGCACTTTGGGCAAGAGCTTCTTCTCAGATGATTAAGGATTCACTGATCAACAGGATTTGGCAGTTGAAACATTTTCTGTGTGTTTCTGTCATACACATTTGTATGACCTTAACCTTTCCCTCCTTACTTGAATAATGATCTAAAGAAACAGCTACTGTGTACCAAGCACTATGTTAAATAATTTCTAGTCCATATAGCAACCACAGAGACCAGAGATTGGCAAATGGTTACTATAAAAGACATATAGTAAATATTGCAGATTTTACAGGCCATACAGTTTCTGTTACCTCTCAATTTTGCCTTCTGGCAGAAAGCAGCCGCAGACAGTGATTATGGCTATATTCCAATAATACTTTATTTACAAAAACAGGCAACTGGCCATTATTTATTGACACCCCCCCCCCACCATAGATGTGGTTGCCATCTCACAGGTAAAGAAACTCAAAGAAATCCAGTAATCTACCCATATAGTCATGGCCATTGACTTGCATTAGTGCTGCCCTATATTCATTTCCAGGTTTGCCTGGTTCCAAGGATGAAGATTTTTACACCAAAACACCCTAAATTCTTCATTATAGGTCTCTTTTGTGTTGTGTTGTTTTATTTTCCATGTCCTTATAGCTCTGGGGATATAATCTCCAGTCACCATTTTATTGGATATCTTATCTGAATAAAACCAGGCAGTATCAAGTTCATGCTTCAATGCCTCCCTAAAATTGTTATACTTCCAAACAAATGTGCAGATAAAAATATTGTTAAGGAATATATCAAGTGCGATACTTTATTGTTTAACGTGTAATCTCAGCTGGGTGATCATCCTGATCTTTAGATGTCACCTTAAAATGTCATCTTGTGTTTTCTTATGTTAGCCTATGTTTTCTCATTTATGCACAGGGAGTATTCTCTGCATTGCAGGAAGCATTTAAAAAAATTTTAATGTTTTATTTATTCATGAGAGAGAGACAGAGTGCGAGCTGCGGAGGGGCAGAGAGAGAGGGAGACACAGAATCTGAAGCAGGCTCTGAGCTGTGAGCACAGAGCCCGACACAGGGCTTGAACTCGTGAACCCTGAGATCATGACCTGAGCCGAAGTTGGACGCTTTACTGACTGAGCCACCCAGGCACCCCGCATCAAACATTTTAAAATATAGAACCAATATCGATTTTGGAGGTTATTGTGCATTTACAGTTGCAAAGACTGTCGAGCAGTGCTGTTAAACGTGGCTGTGCTTTTTTCTTCTGGAGTTTAACCTCTCCTTTCTCTTAAAGGTAATTCCAATTATATCTTAAATGAAGCGATCTGGTTCTTTAGAGAAATTGTGTAGAGATATTGATCTTTTCATCGCTGCGTCCTTTGAAGTTTGTCCATCAATCTGTTTGCTAGCAGATTATTTTAAAGTGGCCACATCTAAAGAAAAGAAGTGACTAAGGCAGCTAAAGCTTCAAAGTTTTCTCCAAGAATAAGAAAGCAAAGACTCCCTTTGTTGTACATTTTGTAACCGAAAGCAAGACCTAAGGGATCTGCCCTGCCTGTTCTCCTTGCAGGAACACTTGCCTGTGAGATGGTGTTTAGCCATTTCCTTTCTGGAATCTGTGTGATTATATACATTATCTCAGAGTAAATACACATCGTCACAGTTTATGTGGCTGAATTCGCGACAATGTGTTTTTTCACCTTGCAGACAACCACATTGCCCCTCTGTGGAGGATATCAAGAGTTTATTTTAGGATTTCAGCATAGGAGTGTGTTGTAATGTACAAAAGGTATAGGTTCATATGTCTTGGATCTGACCTTCGTTACCGCCTTCTCAGCCCTGCTACAATGTTGATATTTACATAACAAAAGCAGACATAGGGTTTTTTGTTGTTATTATTAAAAAAAAAAAAAATCTGTGCCTAACAGTTTGACTTCAATCTGAAGCTCAGCTTCCTGTGCAGATCGTCTAAATTAATGATTGTAAATGTTTCCAAATCACAGTCCTTCATTAATCTCTGTTCAAGTGATGCATATGGGTGGGGCTTTGGAAATTCACTGATACTCCACATGTTCTAAGCAAATGTATCAGCTAGGGAATGGCCCACATTTTCAGGGGCTTACTCCAACAAATGTTTCTTTCTCACTCAGGCAAAGTCTAATGAGGAGGCCAGATTGATCTCGAGGGCAGCTTGCCTTGTACGTGGCCTGCCATTCTCCGGCTTCAACCTTGTGGCACTTATGCCTCAACAGGACGCTTCTGAGTTTGCTTAAACCTGGAAGGACAGCTTGCAGCAATGCATACTGGCCCTTAAATGTTTCCACCTGGAAGTGGCATTTGTCACTGTGACTCACAGTTTGGGGCCCAAAGAGAATCACCTTGCTAATAATTTAGGGGGAAGAAGAGGTGTCACTGTGACAGAGGTAGAAGGCACTCGTAATATCTGTCACAATAAGCTCTGAGCAAGGTCTGAAATGGCTTTCTCTTTCCAAAGCTGCACTTTTCATCTGAGCAAAAAAAAAAAAAAAAACAAAAAAAAAAAACTTTTTTAGCAAGTAAATA
The DNA here is from genome assembly GCF_018350175.1 of Felis catus. Lineage (NCBI taxonomy): Eukaryota > Metazoa > Chordata > Mammalia > Carnivora > Felidae > Felis > Felis catus. The sequence goes on along the minus strand of NC_058379.1, from coordinate 33,221,619 downwards.
GGTTCCTGCAGAGTAACTTGCCAAAAGAAATAAAAGTTCCTACTTTCTGGGAAGTCTTATTGCTGCCTATTTTAAAATAACAATCTTGTACTGATATTCCACCTTTTTTTTTTTTACTTAAAAAGCAGAGAACCTATTCTTAATGAATCTGTATAATCAGCACGGTACCTCAAATTAGATTATTAGTAACAGTATTGCATGTGACTTTATTTGATGCTCTACTTGAATTGTGGAATGAAGTATCTTTCCCCTTCAAAGATTATTTTAAAATATAAATCACCCTAAAAGAGCCTGCTGTGATGAAACGCAAATATTCCAAAGATTTTTTTTTTTTTTGGCCAATGTAGACATCATTCAAAGAACATGGCTTTGTCTTCGGGGGGTTCACCAGCCTTCCACAGCCGTCTGTTGTCAGGCTCCTCCCTCGCATCTAGCCCGTGAAGACCATCTACCCACCATTCTAATTTTAAATATTATTGTTTTTGCAAAACCTTTCCTGATGGCTTCCTCCCAGGGCCTCACCTCTTCCATCATACCTCATGCATTCTTCTACGCTGCCATATTAGTGCCATGCCTTATTGGATGAAATGTGGGCATAGTTGATCAGTTACCTCATGTGGTGTGATACAGGGACACTTTGTATTGAACCTTACTTCCTGTGTTTCTCTCCCTTTGGACCTTGAAGTCTGTGAGTGTGTGAAGGATGGAACTGCCTTGATACCCTGGTGCCCAGGACACTCTCGCAGTGTGCTAGCTCAGCAGACGCGTGTTGCGTGTTGAGTACAGAACCGAGTCCTCTGTGGTGAGGAGCTCAGGGGGTGGGTGGAAAGGGACTGTACAAGAGTGCGCTTCTTAGGAGGCAGGAGAGCAGGGTCCCAGCGTCTCCTTTTTCCTGCACTGTGGTGGCCTGTAGGAGGAGCCTGCAGCCGGAGCCAGCTCATCCCTGAGAGCATCGGGAGGAGGATGTGGCTTTATTCTCTGTGTCAGTATGAGCAATTACTTAATTCGCTGACCTTCGTATTAACACGGAGCATCCCGAGTCTCTCTTCTCAAACTACTGAGTCTCATGCGCCGGGTTTGGCACCCACTGCCTCCCAGCATAGGATTCCCTCTGACAGGACTGAGAGTTCCACCAAGGCAGGAGCTGTGTCTGTCTTGTTAACCGAGACACCTGGCACCTAACTCACTTTGTGAAGTGGTTGGATAAAGGAAGATAAGAGTGAGGACCTGATTCTGGCAACAGAACCAGGGGAGGGCTTAGCAGACTCTTTGTACCGCGTTTCATCGGCTTTCCCCCATTCCTGCCTCTGGTGCCTTTCAGGACACTCAGGGTTGTTTGTGCCCAGCCCCCACCTCCTCCCAGAACCTTCCCCTCGCCCCACTGAGCACCACCCTCAGGGTCCTCTCCTGTCCTCTCAACCCCTCCTGCTCTTCTGTTAGAACAAAGCCACCAGGTATGTTCATAATCTTATATGTACTTATCAGTGCATATCAGGTCAGACTAGACCTATCCTTCTGAGGGCAGGACCTCTGTCTCACCATCTTATGGCCTCTAGTGCTGGCCCACACATTGGCAAATACAGTCATTTAATAAGTGTTCGATAAATGGCCTTGCAAATAAATATTAGTATGGCATTTCTCTGTTGGCCCAGCCCCGTGGAATCTGCTTGTCCTGATAAATTTTAGTTTCTTTTGGCTTCGGAGAATTAACTGATTCCTTGAGAAATTTAAGGCAAATTTTCAAATTCCTTTCAATCCTCCCGCTTTATGTGTAACTCACTAGCTGTGCTATTGAAATTAATGCTGTTTCTGCAGATAATGCTCTATAAAATGTGGAAAGTAATGGAAAGGTGCACTCCAATGATGGATTTATGATGTGCTTTTCCATATGAAAACTTGCATCCAAGAAATGCGATGGTTAAGGGAAATCAATTTTGACAGAAACAAAGATATCAATGTCTAGAGTCACTGTTTATGTTTCTTAATTGTTTAAGGTCATGTCTGTGGGATAAAATGGATGATTTTGAATACCTACTCATTTAGATCAAGACAAGTATTTCCTTACATTGCCTTTCAGAGAAGCCTACAGAAAGGAAAACACATTAAATTCAAATCATAGCGTTGTTATAGTCTTGTGGTCTATGGAGTAAATCAAGGGAAATCATAGCTGGGCTTTAGCAATGTGTTTTCACATTCACAGCGTTTAAGCCAATGGTATTTTTGCATATAGATGTAGGTGCACAATAGATGTTTCTCAATTAAATGATTTGCCCTGTTTTGGTTTTCTGAAAGATGAGCTACTAAATTCTTGAATTCCTTTAGACCCCATGTAAATATTCCTGGAAGCTTTAGCAAGCTGTTTTGAAATTACGATATAAAATATTTGTCAAAGTAATTTCTTAATGTTTTTTATTTATTTTGAGAGAGAGAAAAAGCAGGAGTGGGGGAGCGGCAGAAAGAGGGAGAGAGAGAATCCCAAGTGAGCTCTGCGCTGTCTGCACAGAGCCCTACACAGGGCTTGGTCTCACGAACCATGAGATCATGACCTGAGCCAAAATCAAGAAGCTGGACGCTTAACCAACTGAGCCACGTAGGCACCCTGCCAAAGTCATTTATACGCAGGAAATGACTAGATGAAAAAGATGTGTCTGTATTTTGGTATTTAAAATTAAGCCCAACATATGCATTTATTCATTTATTTGACAATTTGAACATTTTCAAACCTCTGCTTTATGCCCACCTCTGGGATAGATTTGGGTTTTCAGAGGAACGTGACAGGGTAAGGGAGTTAGATTTTTCAAAGACCTATCGAATGGTGGCCTCTCTGAGAAACACTTCGCGTATCTGATTTATTGAATTCTTACAACATTCAGGAGTTGGATTCTACTGACTTATGCTAGGCTAGCTAACAACCTCATATCCCAGTGACTTACAAGACCAGGGGTTTATTTCTTGCTCATGTTAGGTGTTGGTTTCAGAGGCTGTGGACCAGCTGTGGCTCTTCTCCAAAAGCCTTTTTCATTCTGGGATCCAGGCTGAAACCAAGCCTTCATTTGGCACATGCCCTTCTTGTGGCTGGGGAAAACAGCTATGGCCAAGGCAAGCGGTGGCTCTTCCAGTGTTTGCTCAAATGGGAGATGAGCCACTTCCGCTTACTTTTAGTTGCTCAGGCAGGTCCCGTGGCCAAGTGACAGTCTGTAGGCAAAGCAGCACACTCCTCCTGCTGAGGTGCACTATAAGTCACACGGGAATGGTCAGGAGTGTATACTACTGTTTCAGGAAAGGAGAGTGTCCCGTTGGAAGAAGTTATATAATCACCAGAGTATGCCACCCGCATTTAGTAAATGAGCAAAGCAACATCAGAGTGGTTAAGTAATTTGCTCGAGACCACACAGCTAGTGAGTGTCAAAGACAAGATATGAACTCACTTTTATGTGACTCTACCTTCGGTACTTTCGCAGTCTCCCGTGCCAGCATTTATGATGCTTCATGCTGACAAGCATTGGTTGAACACACGTTATTCTTGCTACGCTGAGGGCTGGGGGGGGGCGGGGGGGAGGGGATGGAAAGACACGGTCTTGGTCTTCTAGAAGACACCAATATGTAAATATAAACTATGACACAGCGATTATGTGCTACTCTTTAGTGCAGCCGTTTGAAAATATGTTTGAGGGGCTACTATGTACCAGGTATGACCGTAATGATGCAAATAATACAGAATGGAGTAGAGACAAATGGGGCGATGTGCCTGCTTGCGGGGGCACGAGCAGAGGCCTGGCTGCCTAGTTGAGAGGCAGGGAAGAGTGGTTTCTGAAACGTCACTGCAGCAACTGCCCCGGCGGGGTTTACAAGGGTGATTTTTTTGGAGACCAACCATCAGATGTTAGAGACAGAGCACAAGGGGCACAAATGAAGACAGAAATGAAACTGAGAACGGGTGGGAAACCCATCAGGATAATCTTTGACAGCGTTGGGAGCCACTGAAGAGTGTGAAACCCAGGGAAGGTACTGTTAGATGTACTTCTAGAAGGATCCCGTGGGCAGTGACATGGACCAGAGGATAGCTTAGGCGAGCAAGATGAACTGGAAAACACTGCAGTAGTTCAGGGGAGCGATTACTCCTGCCTGAACTGAGGCAGGGGCAACTGAATATGATAGAGAGGATGTGTGCCAAATGTGTTTTAGGCTTTAAAGTGGGAAGTTACAACTCAGTGGGTGATTGGATGTGGTGTGTGAGAGAAGAATTCTGAAACGGGCCACGTCCAGTTGGCTGATTCCACTCTCTGGCTGCTGTCTCTCCATCTAGTGCCTGCAACACTCTGTTTCTCTGCCCTGGGGCTTTCTCTAGCCTTTAGGAAATTTGCTCCATCCACAGGCAGGGCAGCCTGGAAGGGCCTGCAGGGAAAGGCCCGGAAGCATCAGTGAGCAGAAGAAATAAGTGGATATAGGGATATAGGTGCTGCAGCTGCCGTGGAGAATCCAGAGGGCATCGCTTGGAGTGTGCAAAAGCTCCCTAGGAGCCGCTTACAGCAGTGACCTGTCAACGGCACACCCTTGTGGGCTTCTCTTTCTCCATCCATCGCTGTCACATTCTTGCAATTTCCAGAAGACTTCCCAAATAAACCACCTGCACCCAGGGCTTCCACTCCAGGTGGGCTTTTGGAAGACCTGAAATAAGATACCAGTGCTAAACTATCTTAATTGACACTAAGCTAAAAAAAAAACTTAGATTCCAATTTTATCTTTGGTATTGATTTATTTTGTGAGTACGAAATAGAGCTATTATTATTTGTAATAGTAAGTAAAAATTTTTTTAATGTTTATTTATTTTACGAGAGAGAGACAGGGCAACTGGGGGCAGGACAGAGAGAAGGAGACACAGAATCCGAAGCAGGCTCCAGGCTCTGAGCTGTCAGCACAGAACCCAGTGCGGGCTTTGAATACACGAACCGTGAGATCATGACCTGAGCCTAAGTCGGACGCTCAACCGACTGAACCACCCAGGGACCCCTGGCATATTATTATTTTAATGAAAAAATTATGAACCTTTAGCAATCTTTGGTTTAAATTTTGGGGGGACGTAGGTGGTGACATGTCATAGATTGCTGGAAAATCTGCTGAAAGTAACAGGCTTACTTTCCAGAAAAACTCACATACTCACATAAACAGAACATTTTCCGTGCTGAAGATTCAGGGGATTCAAAGAGCCTTAGAAGCACAACGCAGTAAATGAACCTCAGTTAAAAAGCCCTGTTTTAGATGAAGACATCATTGTATTTCTTTCTCAGTGTATAGAATCTGCAAATGTTTATTCTCCTCCCTCAATTACCCGGAGGTACATGGCCAATAGGAGTTAAATTGGGGTCCTAGAATCATGCCGTTTGAGACTCCAGAGACCCCAGAGGACCCTTCTCCCTTCTTTTGCACATGGTTACATTTAGGCGTAGAGAAATTAAGCAGGAGAGCTAGAAATCGGCTTTTAAACTCAAGATTGGTCAAAGCCCAGATCTGTGTCCAGATCCAGATCATTTCATAAAACTCCGTGAAATGGAATTTTATTACTAATGAAATTATTTTGCCACCATTTAGTAAGGCTAATTATGTCATCATTCAGCCAAGTAATAATATTCAGCCAAGCGGTGTAGACATCACTGTGTGTGCATCACCTGCACACAGTCTCCTGCAGTGGCTGATAGCACCAAGCCAGTTTATGCGTATAGAAACCAAGGCGCAGAGCCCCTCCCCTCAGTGGCCACGTGGCTCGGAAGCAGTAGACAATGGATTTAATCTCTGAACACCACCATTCAACCTACTTTCTTGCTTTAGGTCTCAATGACAGTTGCCAAAAATAACTCTATTGACCTTTACTCTTCATGTGCCCTGCTGGATGTGTGTGTGTGTGTGTGTGTGCATGTGTGTATGTGTGCAAGCATGTATTAAGAAAAGCAAGTGACTTACCTTTCCTGCTTCAGACCCACCTACCGCTGATACACAGTCCAGAATTCTTACCACACCATTAGAAGGGCTAAACCAAGAGCCCCAGGGCTCAAAGAAGGGCCGTCACGATGAAACATTCACGGCAATCTATTGATACAGTCCGGATATAGAATAAAACAAACAGCTAGGCTCCTTTTGCCTGGAAACAATGTGGCAAGCGTGGAAAAAACACCAGAGAATCAGAAAGGTTGATTCTCCCTGCGTCTCACCATCAATCTCCGACATTGGCTGAGGTTTCGTTAAAGTCACAGGATATCAGTTCTCTCAGTTGAGGGTAGTATGCATATGTCAAATAGTCTCTGTCAGTAACAGTTTTGTTTAATAAATATTTTCTAACCCTCCCTTTATCCTTTCCTTTCGAAAATTTATCTTTAAAGAATCAAGCACAGGACTAAGTAAGGATGTTGTTTTGGGGAGCCTGGGTCTCTCAGTCAGTTAAGTGTCCAACTTTTGATCTCGGCTCACGTCATGATCCCAAGGTCGCGGGATCGAGCCTCACGTTGGAGTCTGTGCTGACAGAGCGGAGCCTGCTTGGGATTCTCTGTCTCCCTCTCTCTCTGCCCCTCCCCCACTCACTCACATGCGCTCTCTCTCTCTCTCTCTCTCTCTCAAAATAAATAAATAAACAAAACAAGGAATATTATTTTCTATAACCATGTAACCAGGGAACTCAGATTTATTGCCAGTGGCTGACTGAAACACTCAACTTAAAAGTTTTTAGGCAAAAATGAGTGCCATTGGCGGGCAGAGATATCTGCCCTGGGTGCGGAGGGGGACTAGAAGCACACCTGCCTCTGTTTCCCATTCCCAAGGGGACTGTGGACTGTGCCAGGGTGACCATCCTCACACCCCCAGCCTGGCTTAGCAGGATGTTACTATTTGGGATCAGAATGTGTCCATCAGAGATTTGCAAGGCTGTGGTGAGTAGCAGTCCCCCTAGGCACCTTGAGAGAAGACCACTATGTTCTAAGACCGACTGAATGATTTTACCTTAGTCTAAAGTCCTGTAAGATGAGGGAACTCAGTCTTAGCTTTTCTTTAAACTCCCTGTCATGAGATAGCCACATTTCAGCATAAGATAGTAGATAGAGGTCCCATTCATTCTTGTTATAAGCACTTACTCAGTGTTGCCTTAGCCCATTCAAGCTACTGTCACAGAATACTGCAGACTGGGTGGCTTAAGCAACAAACTTTTATTTCTCATGGTTCTGGGGGCTGGGAAGACCAAAATCATGACGCCGGCAGATTCAGTATCTGCCAGAAGAATTGCTTCCTGGTTCAGAGACAGCATTTTTTTCTCTGTGTCCTCACATGGCACAAAGAGAGCAGGAGAGCTCGCTGGGGACTCTTTTATTAGGGTATTAATCCCATTCACGGGGGCTCTGCACTCATGACCTCATCACCTCCCAAAGGCACCCCTTTTAATACCATCACATTGCTGGTTAGGATCTCATATGAATTTTGAGAGGACACAGACATTCAGTGCATAACAAGTGCCTGTAATTCCCACACAATTGGAAGAAAAGCCAGAAGATCCTAACATCTGAGGCTTTACGTCTCTATATAACATATAGTTACATATATATAACATATAACATATAGTTACATATAGTTATATATAACATGTAACATATAGAAATGCATTAACATTTCTTTTGCAGTTGATCAGATTTGCTGTTTTCTTTGCTCTGCCAAAATATCTTGTGTATACTTGAAACAAATTAAAAGCCACAGACTAATATATGTACATCGGTGTGTGTGTATGTCTGTATATCACGAAAGTAGGTGATTTGCATTTCTTACGTTGTTGAAAGCTTTACCATAGGAATTTGGCTCACAACTTAGAAAATGACTTTAAATTCAAGTATAGTGACATCAGTCAGTAAGTATTTGGTGAACAGATCTATTTTTCTTCTAGGAAAAAAAAAGATGTAATCCTTCATTGAAATTTATCTCTCTCTTAAAATATGGCTGGAAAAAAAGACTTTCTGATTTGTAATCCCCATCTTCACTAAATCAGGTCATTGTGACTAATATAAACAGTCTGAGTTAATGAGTGATAAAGATCAGGTCCTATGGAAAATGATGCAGTCTTGAACTAAAAACCTAAATTCTCAGGTGGTTACCTTGGCACCTTGTTCAATACAAAATTAGAGGTACCAGAAGGAATGTTTTAGATTTCATTAGTAACATGAACAAATGAACTGTGTAATATATCACTTAAAGGTTTCAAGTCTTGGTGTAGACAGCATGATGAATAATAGACAGGAAATTCGTGCTGTTTGATATGGACATAGAATTTGGATGTTGAGTCTATAAAATGGAATGTTTTGGAGACTTATGCTAATAGTCTGATACAGGCATGGGGTTCACATTTCTTATTTGCTCTACGTCTTACTTACAATTCTGAAATTAGCTCTTTCATAGCTCAAACTACTCTGAAATGTCTTTTCCAGTTAAACACCTTAGCTAGAGGCCAAGCCATTATTGCTTGTGGAAAGTTCAGTTTGTGTTAAGTGTATGTCATAGGAACTGTTCGAGTGTTCCATCGGACCCTTAGAAATGCATCATCCTGGATGACCAAAGTGGATGGAAACAGTTCCTTCTGACTCTTCTTTTTCCTGATCTATCTTTACACATGCCCGTAGGCACATAAATGCGTCTGCACACAAGATATGTGAAGTGGCACACAATTACAGTTTTGCACCATTTTCTATAGCTTGGTCATTTCATTTCCATAGTGACCTGTGAGTGAAGAGTGAAGTAACTTCTTTTCACACAAGCAAGTGGCAGTTAGGTCTCTCTGATCGTCAAGCCTGCATACTTCTTTGCTTTGCTAACCTCTCAGATGTGAATCCGGGTGGAACCCGTCAGGGGGAATCCCGCCGCCAGAGTGGTGATGGTGTGAATGTCACTGGTTGTGTTCTTTACGCTTTCCTGGCCTCAAGTGATTGCATCCCTCTTCTCGCCTCACTCCTGCACTGCACGGATTTACACACGTTCGAGGAACACTTCCCAACATCTGAAAAGGCTCTGAGGTTCATTCCCTCCTTGCCATACACTTCCTATTGTCATTACTTCGGTTTAGGCCCACCTTACTCCTCCTTGGGAATGTGAAATGACCTTCTCTGTCTTACCTTCCTGCCGTGTTCCAATTTTTCCATATCCCCTTGCTTCAAGACAGGAAAGCTAAGTTGTTTTTACTAAAACAGATACAATGAAATTATTCATTAGCCCACTGAATTAATGTCTGTCCTCAACCTTAATTTTCTACATTTTCCCAAATTGGGGACCCACCCACATTTCCAGATTGTCTCCCACTGCTTCCTTCCACACACATAACTCAGGTTTTCTGAAGATTGGAGTCAGAATCCGCCCCATACTTTCTAGACTCTGTTTCTATCTGGAATACCCTTTGCTTCGTGCTTTGTTATCAAAATCTTGCCATCTCGGGGACATTTCCCTTATGTCACCTCACCTCTTTCTGGACACCCCCCCCCGTCCTGAGTTTCCATGTGATATAGTTTCTCTTCATAAAACTTTTACTTCAGATAGCATCCTTGCCAAACAGACAACCATATTCATGGCTGAGTGCTCAGCCGGATACCAAATGCAAAGCAGATACAAAATAACATTTGTTGCACTGAATCTCAGAGACAATTGGTAAGCTAGAACTTTATCTAAATCAATGTTTCCTCTGCATAATTAACAAGAATTTGCAGTGTTTGCATCTGCCCATGTGAATATCATTTTACAGCAGGGAAAGCTTTAAAGACAGAGTATTAGGGGCACCTCGTGGCGCATTCGGTTAGATTTCCCTTCCTGATCTCAGGCTCCGTGAGTTCAAGCCCCACGTCAGGCTCTATGCTGACAGCTCGGAGCCTGGAGCCTGCCTCAGATTCTGTGTCTCCCTCTCTCTGCCCCTCCTCTGCTCATGCTCTTTCTCTCAAAAATAAATAAACATTTAAAAATATAAATAAATAAATAAATAAATAAATACAGACTATTATATGAAGATGTGTCATCTGCTCTTCCAGTGGAGAAGGAAAAGTACTTTAGAAATCCTTAAGTCATTGTATTACCAAAAGAGTTAGTTGCGGTCCTTATTTCAGAAGGATCATATAAAATAATTACAATTTGTTGTCAACACAGATTGTATTTTCCTTTGACTCTAAGAGTATGGTCTCGTACGTTGAAACATATGTTTAAAGCCATTGGAAATGGAAAAAATCATGAATATTTGTGCATGTCAATGGTCATGGCTATAGGAAGGAGCAGCACTATTTGGTATTTTTAGTTTTTCACACGACGGTCTTCAGACTTGGGAATCAATACTGCATCACTCTGTTGCGGCAATGAGAGGCTGAGCGATTTTTTCTTGTGCAGAAATTGTGTTGAAGGCCATTACCTGAGAAGGAAATAGTTCTGGACCTCTATCCCCACAACTCTTAATGGTACAGTCGGTGGTGAGGAGAAACAGACTCACAAACCTGCTCTTCAAACAAGAGATGGAAACAGGCAGTGACAAACTCCCACAGTGGAGCAGTTAACCAATATCATGCATTTCTGCCCTCATCTCATAAGCTGTGAACAATAAAAAGCCTGGGAGCATATTATTCACAAAGCAAATGGAGAATGCTGAACAACGAACAAGTCAGTAGCACAGAGAAGTATCAACATTAAATGAGAGAAGTCAGGGCTGCCTGGGTGACTCGGTCAGTTAAGCATCCGGCTTGGGCTCAGGTCATGATCTTACGGTATGTGAGTTCAAGCCCCACCTCAGGCTCTCTGTTGACAGCTCAGAGCCTGGAGCCTGCTTCAGATTCTGTGTCTCCCTCTCTCTCTGTCCCTCCCCCACTTGTGCTCTATTTCCCTCTCTCAAAAATAAATAAATGTTCAGTTTTTTTAAAAATGAGACAAGTCAGAGAAGCCACAGAGATGGCTCCAAATGGATTCTACTGGATGCTGTTCATTGACCTGTTTCTCATAAACAGAGAGAAAATTGTTTTCACTTGGTCATCATGAGAACTGTTAGGGTTTGAAATCTTCTCTGCACTCTGATCTGACTAGTGAAATGTATTTACTTAGAAATCCACACAGATACTTGAATTCCGCACTAGAATGAATACCATTTCAGGGGATGTGCGTGTTTTGTATTAGAACACTAATGGATGTAGACCATTGTCTGGAGGAATAGGATGTCCTTGTCCCTAGAAATCCCAAACCAAATGCTCAGGCTTTGCCCTCAATTATTGGGTAGTCACCAGCACTTTCCAGGAAACAGGTGCCTAACTTCTTGAAGGAAAATGACGGTGAGGTGTGAATGTCGTTCTGCTCAGCTCATCCATTGTTACTAGGATACATCTGCTGAGTGGTTGAGTGGTTCGTGTTGGTCTCCACCTCTTCCACCCAAGGGATGCTCGTATGGTTTACAAATTATCCACACGTTTGCTCTGAGTTACTATTAGGGCAGAAAAATAAAAAAGCCAAAACAAGCAAACAAACAAAAAACAAAGACCCAGCCCATCTGTTGCAGAGAGCCGTCAGGTAGAGATAAAACCTGTGTGGCAAAGCGAGTGTACTCATTCCAGTGGGTAAGCTAAAGTTCGTTTCTGGCTCTGTCTGAATTAGGCACCCCATGGTCACCAGTCCCTCTCAGGCCCTGACACTGCCCACTATCTGACCAATAGCACCATCCCCCAAGCCATGTGTTCTGTTGGTGGCTCTGGTGTGGGGGCCAAGTAGTTTCCCAAGGTCATTGGCTTTCTCTACGAAGCAAGTCAGGAGTAGCCCAGTGCTGGTGGCTAGGAAGCACCTGAAAGACAGACGTTCTCTGGACAAATGATAGTCCATGAAGGCTGTGGGAGAGGAAGAACCAGGTCGAAGCATGAGCCAAATGCTTTTCTCTATTAGAGAATTTCTTCTTGGGGCGCCTGTGTGGCTCAGTCGGTTAAGTGTCTGACTTTGGCTCAAGTCGTGATCTCGCGGTTCGTGGTTTCGAGCCCTGTGTCAGGCTCTCTGCCCCTCCTGGCTCTCTCTCTCTATGTCTCTCAAAAATGAATAAACATTAAAAAAAAAAGAATTTATTCTCAGTAAGGAAGGGATACTGAAATCTGTAGACACATAATATTAAAACACGCTCTAGAAGGACACTCTAGAGCCATCACAGTGGCTAAGCACTCAAAAATACTGAATTGAAGTGCTTGTTGAATCGCATGGTAAAATGAGAACTTCATTACAGCATAAACAGTGAGCTGTTATTGAACATCCAGTTGCACCAAAGCTATCAACTCTAAAAAATGATGATTTCTTGTACAGTGTGATAAAGGTGTTAATTAAATAAATACTTCATACCCAGCCTTGAGGCAGGCATGAAGAGGGTAGGAAAGAAACATAAGAAATGGCCTCATTCTGAACTGTTCACTCATTCTCAAATAGCTGCCCCAAAGTTGACCGTTGGACAATATCAACAGGACAGCTTTTGCATTCATATCAAGGAACCCAAGTGGAGACACCATGGGTCTGGACTCAAAGGAAGAGACTCAACGTGGAATGCTGGTTACATCTTGATGAATCATGGGGGTTAGTTAGTAGTTGCAGGGGGTGAAGGGAGAGTCTGTGAGGGGCAGTGACAGCAACAAGGATGGGGTAGGCGTGACCTGTATGAGCACTGCTGAGAAGTCTGGCTTGGCTGGGGCAGAAGACTCGTATCCTGAAAACAGGAGAGAAGCACCCGGTGTGCAGATTTGTAGGTTTACAAATGGCCACAGGTCACTTGAAGAGTGTTGATTTTATTTATTTATAAGAATACTAAGTCTTTGTTTAGGAGAAAGTCTCTCAATAACCTAGCTGTAATCCCATAAATCGGGGATTTGGTAATAGGTCTCGGACTGTTTGAACATAACTTCCCAGAATTTCGAGCAAAAGGATGCACAAGAGAACCCATTTCCTCTGCATCCAGCAGTGTTAATTTTATCCTTGCCATAAATTTTTCTATTAGGGAAACCCCCTGGGAGAAGCAGCCGATGAACAGCTTCTGTGGAAGTACAGTAGCAAAATGCCCAAGGACCTTTGGGACCATCTTTCTTGTTGATGTTGAGACATCACAGAGCAATGGCTACCATTTAGTACATTTTCTGTGTCATTCAGTTAACAGATTTACAGATGCAGCTGGTTTAAAAACTGCCAGTTGTACCGAGTGCTTGCTTGGTTTGGTTGCAGTGTTTCTTCCTTTCCTTTGTCTCAGATGTTGGTTTTCGTCTTGAGTCCTCATAGGTCATTCTAGATTGCCTTTGTCATTTCATACTGGATTAGTCCAGCTTGCTCTCACGCTCTCTGTCAGTCTCAATCTCTCTCTCCCTCCTCTTCTCTCTCTGATTGGGTTTACTGAGGTATAATTTACATTCAGTGAGATTCACCCCCCCTTTCAGGGTATAGTTCCGTGACTTTCACAAACAGGTACATCATGTACCCACCACCACATTCAAGACACAGAACATCTCCATCATCTCAGAAAAGTCTCCTTCTGCCCCCTTTGTAGTCAGCCCTCTCCCTGCTCAACTGCTGATCTGATTTTTCTTTCTGTGGTTTTATCTTTTCCACATTGGCCTCTGAATGGACTCATGGAGCACGTGGCCTCCTGTGTCTGCTTCTTTCACTTAGCATAATGCTTTTTTTGGTTCATCCACAGAGTTGCAAGTATCTGTACTTCATTCTCTTTTATTGCTGATTGCATTCCATTGTATAGATCATTGCATAGATCAGAAGTATCTATTGACCAGTTGGTGGGTGTTTGGGTTGTTTTTAGTTTGGGGTGATTATGAATAAAGCTGTTAAAAACATTTGCATCTAGGTCTTTGTGTGACTATATATTTTTGCTTCTCTTATTCCGGGAGTCTCTAAATTGTCTATTTTGCCTTCAGTATGCCTGCCAGTTAATGAATTCTGCATTACTCAAAATGCTTACTGAACAAACTTTTGAAAACTAAATCACATTTTAACTGCATGGGGAAGTATATTTAGAGATACTCTTTGGCAATTCTATTTGCGGTAGACCAGCACACTCTAATCTTTGCTTTATAGATTTGTATTTTCATGTTTTTGAATCTATACGGGTACACTTTTTTGACAGTTAAAACTTCAGAGTTTCTTTCTTTTTTTTCTAAACTCATGTGATTACCTGGAACAATTTTGACTTGTTCTACAGCTTAGTACTTCTAGTTTGCTTTAATTTGGTAGAGTACAGATCCGCAGCCCTTACCTGCAACCTCAAATTCAAAAATGCCTGGGAACTTAACGTTTGAGTCTAATTTGTTGATGGAAAAGCCTAACCTGACCTGAACGCACCTGGTAGCCAAGGGGAGACCACTGCAGTTAGTGTGGCTTGTCCCAGGCGTGTGTGTTTGGATGGGGCCACAGCCCCAGTGCCGGCTGCCAGCACTAAATCATACAGTAAGAGGAGCCTCTCTTAAGTCTGGAAGAGTATGAATTTTGAAATACATTTGGCTCCAAGAGATTTGGAGAGAGGATTTGTGTTATTTTCGTCTGTTCTCTACCTGGGTATCATCTTTATCTGTGCTCTGCCCTATACAACTGCCCCACCTGTTTGACGGAATGTGCTAGAGAATCCTTTTCAAACTTCTCCTCCTGTGACCACGCTAGTACCCTTATGCCAATGGTACAATACAACGCAAATATATGAAATTTCAAAAAACAACGGCCGCTCTTACCACATGCGGTACGCTCCTATGTTTTTGTTCCGTTTCATTCTCTTGCTTCACGAAAAAGAAAATGCTGATTGATGACCACTCAGTGTATTTGCTAATAAATGAATTAGTCACGACCTATAGTTGGAAACGAAACAAAGCAAAACACAACACTCACCTCATCCAACTGTGAGAAGCCCCGGGACACAGCGGCCCTGCTACTCTTGCAGCCTCCAGCTCACACACAGGTATCTCCTGGGACATTTCTGATTCAAAACTTTGAAGGGTCAGGATTCCAGAAACAGCCCCACCTTAACCAAGTTGAGGCAGCACAACCCAGCAGCTAGGAGGTTACCCTAAACTGCAGATTGTTATTCTAAATACCTTTAACTTGTGGTCTTCGGAAATCATACTGTTAATGTTCATCATTAATGTCTCCAGTCTGCAGAGACATTACAGTCATATCTGATTGCTCGAAGGGGTCAAGCATTTGGTCCAAAGCCTGAAAACAATTCATTATCAAAACACAAAGATTTCTCCGTCTGACCTAACCAAACTACTCTATTAATAGGCTGTGGCTTAGAATAATTTGCTGCTGTTTTCCTCAAACATTGCTCAGTGGTACTTTATTCAGTAGGCAAGTCTCAGATTGGGGGTGGGGGAAACTGAAAGAACATGGGAGCTAGATTGGAACCCAGGGCATTGCCCGACGGAAGTACCTATGCGCATAGGTGCTGCCCCAGATGCCTTTCACTTCTCTCCTCCCTGTTGTCTTTTCTTAAATCTGCCCCATATCAGGAATCAGCGGGGTCCTTTCCCGTCTTTCCCGGCCTCCCCATCTTTCCTTCTCCCTCTTTGCAATCAAGCATTTAAATGTTACTGCCACAAAGTGTGCCCTTAGGGGTGAAGGGCTGCCTTGAAGTGCTAACTGCTGGAGTGTGGGTGTGGGCAAGCCAGGGCCTGGGGAGCAGGTTGTATGGAGGGACTGGAGGGAGTGTCCCCAGTATAAAAAAGTGACCCTGTACCAGGGATTACATAGCTGCAGGTGGATGAGGCAGCTGGTGTGGTTTGGAAATTAGTTCCATTAAACAACAACAATAACAACAAAATGATTGAGCATACAACTAAACATATAAAGCACACTGAGAGCCAGATTTCTCACCATCTGAGCAAAGACTTATAAACAGGGAAGGGGCACTTGGGTGGCTCAGTCGGCTAAGCGTCTGACTTCCACTCAGGTCATGATCTCGCGGTTTGTGGGTTCGAGCCCATCGGGCTCTGTGCTGACAGCTCAGAGCCTGGAGCCTGCTTTGGATTCTGTGTCTCCCTCTCTGTCTGCCCCTCCCCTGCTCATGCTCTGTCTCTCCTTCTCTCTCAAAAATAAATAAACATGAAAAAAATGTGAAACAGGGAAGGCAGAGACTAGAAAACATCCCGAGGTGTGAAATTGAAAGGGAACGTATCAGAATGGATTCAAGTCTTTTAAGAATGTATATGCACAGAAAGATGTAGAAATCGTAATCAATGTACATTTTTGTGTGCTAAATACACCTGTTTCCTACCCTGTCGAGTGGGATAGCCCAGAAACAATGGCCAAGCACCCAGACCTCTGAGAACCCAGTTCTGAATACCATGTTCCACTAAGAGAAAACAGGGCTCTCTGGGGACCAGAGAGTAGAAAGGGTGGAAGAAGAGGAAATAGGGGACGGGCCTGAAACCTCACTGTGTCAGAAAGTTGGAAAATGCTTCATGGACGATAAGGACGTCACAGGGGCCAGCTTCCAGGGACTCTCCAGCTCAGGGGCAGTCTGAGCCTCAAAATAAATAATGGTAGTTTCAAAATACAATGTGGAATTCTTGGGTCCACTCTGATGTCAGTTGGCTAAGTAATTAATTGGGGATAAAGGGGGAGGGCTTGCTTGGAGCGGAACGGCAATTAAGTACAGGCGCAGCTAACCAGCTTTGGCAGCCATCATAATGGTAGTTGATCCTGGCAGGAGATGTTGATGAGGGTTGAGGTTGGGGGATGGAGGTTTGACAAGGAATGGGGTTTTTGTAATTTTGGAATATCTGCCCACAAAATATGAGTCGAGTACAAAAGGGAAAATGGCAACAGTGACCCAACCAAATGACTCAGGTGGGATATGGTGGAATCACGTGCCCCCACCTGGTACACAGAGACCAGATAGCATCATCTCTGTGGTACTTTTCACAAGAAGCATGAGACAGATTGAGAGTTATCCTACATAATGAAGACTGTACTCATCCGCTGTCGAGATCATGAAAGACTAAGAATGACATACCGAGAAGTTGTTCCAAATGGCGGGAAACTGAGGAGACATGACAGCTACATGCACTTCCCGTGCCTGGGGAGGGTCCTGGCCCCAGAGGAGGACAAGGCACTGTCAGGACATTTGATGGAATAAGAAGGGGGTGGTCATTGGATAGTGGCATGTCGGTGCTGATTTCTGCATGGGAAGAATGCATGGTGGTAACGCTGGAGAGAGCCCTCATTTGGGTGAAGTGTTCAGTGGAGCAGAGAGAAGAGGTGACACAGATGGAGATATCCGGTTCTCTTCTTTTATAATTTAGGAAACGGAGAAATTAAACAACTTGCCTACATGTACATATAGAAGCAAGTGGCTTAGGTGCCTGGGTGGCTCAGTCAGTTAAGCGTCCGACTTTGGCTCAGATCATGATCTCACAGTCCGTGAGTTCGAGCCCCGAGTTGAGCTCTGTGCTGACAGCTCAGAGCCTGGAGCCTGCTTCAGATTCTGTGTCTCCCTCTCTCTCTGACCCTCCCCCATTCATGCTCTCTCTCTGTCTCAAAAATAAATAAACATTAAAAAGCAAGTGGCTTATAAATATTGACCAATAACCTCGGCACATGCCTTGACATTGACATATGAACGTCCAAATGACATTCAAGGTCATTCCTGGCTTGGATCCTGCTACCTTTCAAGACCTTCTCCCACCATTCATTCTCATCTTTTAGATCACAACAAAATGAATTTTCTTGGAATTCCCCAGACACACCATACTAATTGAGACATCCTTTGAAACCCATCTCAGACGTTCAACTGAGGGAGCAGCCCCTGTTGCCTCCTTGACAAATAGAGCTCACCCATTGTTCCCTCTTTTTGCTGACACTTGTACACATGGGTAATATTGATAATATTGACTTCACCCATCTTCAGGAGTTTATTGGCCTCCTACCAGCCTTTCTGACTTCCTACAGCCGGGCGCAGTGTCTTTTTCTGCACCATCTGCCTAGGGCCTGGCAAAATGCCTGTGAGCTGATACATACTCATACATATTTGTTGAATTAAATTAACAGGAATGGGGTTCACTTCAAGGTCTTTAAGTCCAAAGTTCATGCTGCTTTCTTTATTCCGTGTTAGCTTTCCGTAGTGACACACAAAGCCTTTTGCTTTTTTTGGATCCAGTGTTTATCAAGATGATAAATGAGCTACTTGGTTGCAGCCACGCATCGCATGTCTTACTTTCTTTCCAACAAAATTAATTGTAGTTCATTTTCCCCAAGCTGTTCAACACGGGAATCCAAACAAGGGGGAACCTCTGATGTGGCACGTTGTGTTTACTCCAGTGTGGTTTCAGGATGAAGACCTCTGATTGTTTTTAATATTATCCTTATAGCCCCACCTCCACCAGAACCTGGTAGCTCACCAGCTGGACAGTGTGACCAGTGCTTTGTTTTCAAGTTGGAAGGCAAGCCACTTCGGGATATGCTCCAGGTGGTGCAGTTCTGGTTTTTGTGAATGTTATGACGGAGTTTTCTCCTTTGTTATGAATACATGACGTGGAGACTCCAAACAGTGATCTATAGATAGGATTTAGTGGTGGTGGTGGTGGACAGACTATCCTCTGAGGGCTCAGAGAAAGTAAGTAAGAAGAAGACAAATCCAAGAGGCGGGCATAGGCGATTCCCCAGCAAGGAATAGAGGACAGATGGAGGAAGTTCTTGGTCACTGCATTTTTATCAATATTTTTGATAAACCATAAGAAATGATTTCTGAGGGGGTTTCACCAGGACCTTGCCTTGGTGGTAGCCTTTTTGTGGCCACAAAATCAATAAACAGGAGGCATATGAGGAGCTCTCAAATGCATGGAGAAGTGGACAGGAAGTGAGACCAGTGGATAGAATGTATGATCAGTTACACAGAGGCTTCTATCAACAAGTTCAAAAGAGCACACACGTGAGTTTTGATTGGAACAAGTGCAGAAGATGCGGGTGAAAATTCACGCTGATAGAAACTACATCAGCGAAGGTCCAGAAGTTGGAAGAAATATGTCCTTGTCATAGGATGGTGAGACCCCTAGAGGAAGGTCACAAGTTCAGGAGGAACCAGAAATCAGATCAAAGATAGGGAAACTTGAACTTCACGGAGAGGATTTTGGATTTGATGCTAAGTTTTAGGGTAGTTTTTAGAATATTGCCCATGAGAGTCATGTGGCAAAAGGAGTGCATTTTATTGTCTGTTTTGGGGGGTTGTTTTATTTTGTATTTTGTTGTAGTGTTTTTGTTTTTATTTGAATTCCACTTAGTTAACACACCGTGTAATATTAGTTTCAGGCATACAGGTTAGTGTTTCAACACCAGGTGCTCATCACAGCTAGTGCCCTCCTTAATCCCCATCTCCTGTTTAACCCATCACCCCCACCCACCTCCCTCCTGGTAACCATCAGTTCTCTATAGTTAGAAGTCTGTTTCTTGATTTGCCTCTCTCTTTTTTCCCCCTGCTGGTCATTTTTTTTTTTTTCCTTAAATTCCGCATGAGTGAAATCATATGGTTTGTCTTTCTCTGACTCATTTCACTTAGCTACATCCATGTGGTTGCGAATGGCAAGATTTCATTCCTTTTTATGGCTGAGTAATATTCCATTATATATAATACATATTAATGTAATATATATTAATGTATTAATGCAATATATATTAAAATAAAATAGTATTACACAATATATAATGTAATATAATATATTAATATAACATATTAATATAACTTACTAATATAATATATTATGATATATTAATATAATGTATTATGATATATTAATATAATATATTATTACATATTATATTATATAATATATTCAGTTATATAATTTATTTATGTAAACTTAATTATATATAATTGTATAATTTAATTATTTAATTATAATTATTATCATTTATTTAATTATAAATTATATAATATATATTATATTATGTTAATATAATATATAATTTATATATTATTTATATAATTTTATAAATAAATTTTAATTATTACAAAAATTAAATTTAAATTAAGTTTAAAAGACTTATAATTAAATAATTTTATACAGAATAATAATTCAATATAAATATAATTTTATTATAGAATAAAATATTATTATATTAATATATTTATACATTATATAATATATTATTATATATCATGCATTATTATTAATATTATATATTAATGTATTAACTGTTATTATGTACTAATATTATGTATTAATATATATAATATATATATAAATCACATCTTCTTTATCCATTCATCAGCCGATGGACATTTGGGATCTTCCCATAATTTGGGTATTGTAGATAATGCTACTAGAAACACCGGGTGCCTGTATCCCTTTGAGCTAGTGTTTTTGTATTCTTTGGCTAAATACCTATTAGTGTTTAGATAGCAGCAGTGGTGTGCCGGTAAATGTGGAACAACCAGCTCTGTGGGGGAAAAGTGCACTATTGGCAGCATTTGCCAACTTCCATGATGTAAATACTCGTACTATAGTCAGTTTCAAGCCAGTAATACATCGTCACTGAACACAGCTGGAACCAGCCAGCTCCAGCACACTCCTGAACAGCTAAGTACATAAGGACAAATGATTTGACAGTCACCTAACCCTACTCTTCCTTCCCTACCCTTTTGTGAATGCCCTCCATCAGAGCAAGAACCTTAGGATTCTCTTAACTGACCTTCTGCCTCATAAAATAACAGAAGTGAAAAGCCATCCGCACACTTACGTGAGAGGGAAGTGTGTGTGTTCCAAATGGAAAGTAGCAACTTGTCACAGTGAGATAAGTGGATCAAAATATTCAAATACTGTTTCACCTTTAAGGTGCTCACAAAAATCTTGCCACTAATAAAAAAAAAAAATCCTGAAAATCCAGCATCAGCTCATACCTTTAGGATATTATAAATTGGTATGCAATTGCTATTTTAGGGTAGAAAAGGTTTCAAAGTTCACAGAAATGAGCTATTTGGATTCTCCAATGCATCAACAACTGTGGAATTCTGTTTGAATTCCTTGATTTGGATACTGAAAGTGATTCTCAAAAAGTGGTACATTTCTTTCCAGAGTTTCTCATCTATACCTTGATTCATTGACATCAACTCTATTGGTTTTGGTTTATGTGACTTGCTGTATGAAATCATATATTCACTAAAGAGATAGCCTCCATCCATATTTTCAAGACATATGTGGGAAACCATTGAAATCAGAGTTTTATATTTCACATTAAGGTTTTACTATTAGATATACATTCACTCTGTTCTTAAAGTGGTTTACTAAATCTGAGAGACTGATGGACGTCAGAGTACTTAAGCTTAAGAAAATCAAAAGTCTGACTGCTAGCGTGTTAACTTCAGAGGCCACTAGAGAACAAGGTAAACCGTATTTATAGCTTGTATTCATTTAAATAATGCTCATCTGATATTTTAATCATCTATTGGAATTCAATTGAAGCTGACCTTTCTACTAACTCTGAACCGAAGGACTTGCCTCCCCAAATGAGTTGCACAAATTAAATTATTCTTCTTGAACTTCTGGAGGTGACTGTGGTTACTTTTGTATCTGGATGTTTCTTCTCAGCAATACTGAAACTTCACCATTTTTCTTCTTTCCCAGTCCCATCTCAATTCTACTGCCTCTTTATTTTGGATTTTTCTAGTTGGAATGAAATTTTAGAGTTCGGAAGACCCTGAAAAATCATTTCGTAGATGAGAAAATCTGAAACTTAGAAAAATTTCCATGTGCCCATGGAAATACCCACATGCTGCACTATTTCTCTGCACTTTGATGGGAAGGATGGTGATTAAATTTGATTAATGACTCAGACCAAATACAATCATGGTGATTACAGCATCGATTGGTCACTATTCCCTGAAATCATAAAACTCCTAGGGAAAAAAAATAGGCCATGAGCTCCTTCCATCTTATTGTTGAATTTTGGAATCTGACTCCAAAAGCAAAGGTAGCAAAAGCAAAACTAAACAAGTTGGACTTCATCGGAAAACAAAACAAAACAAAACAAAACAAAACAAAACAAAACAAAAAAACTTCACAGCAAAGGAAACCATCAACAAAATGAAGTCAGTTCACTAAATGGGAGAAGATATTTGCAAATCATATATCTGTTAAGGGGCTAATATCCAAAACACATAAAACTCAAATAACTCAATAGCAAAAACACAAACAATCCAATTTTTTAAAATGGGCAGAGGGTCTAAAAAGACATTTTTCCAAAATAGACATGCAGATGGCCAACAGGCACATGAAAACATGTTCGGTATCACTTATCGTCAGGGAAATACAGATCAAAATCACAGTTAGATACCACCTCACTCCTGTTAGAATGGCTATTATCAAAAAGACAAGAAATAACAAGTGTTGAAGAGGTTTTAGAGAAAAGGGACCCCTCCTACACTGTCGGTAGGAAAGTAAATTGGTAAAGCCACTGTAAAAGCCAGTATGGAGGCTCCTCAAAAAATTAAAAATAGGTCTACCATATGATCTAGCTAATCCACTTTGGGGTATTTATCCAAAGAAAATGAAAACACTCATTTAAAAAGATACATATGCACCCCTGTGTTCATTGTCAACAGCAAGGAAATAAGCATTCATGGATAGTTGAATGGATAAAAATACGACACACACACACACACACACACACACACATGCACACACACATAATGGATTACTTTTTGGCCATAAAAAAGAAGGAAATGTTGCCATTTGTGACAACATGGTTGGACCTTGAGGATATTGTGCCAAGTGAGATAGGTCAGACAGAGAAAGACAAATATCATATGATTTCACTTGCATGTGACATCTTTAAAAAACGAAACAAATGAACACACAAGACAAATGAACAATCAAGACAAAACAAAACTCATAGATACAGAGAACAGATTGGTAGTTATCAGAGGGGAAGGAGGTTCGGAGGCGGACAAAAAGGATAAAGAGGGGTCAACTGTATGATGATGGATGGTAACTAGACTTACTGTCGTCACTTTGTAGTATGTACAAATATCAACTTATTGTACACCTGAAATTGATATGTTATGTAGCAGTTTTACCTCAATAAAAGTCACTATCTTTTCCAGCCAAGATAATTGCCTTCATGTTTTTCACATATGTTCTACACAAGGAATTTTAGGCAGTATGACTATTCCAACTTTTAAAAATAATGTGAAGAATTAAAGATAAACTTTTGTACCTACCAACTAGCTTTCAACCAGTTTAAGACCTTGAGCATTACCAATATTTGATTATTGGTATTTATATAATAGCTTATGATACCCCTCTTACCTGCCCAGAAATAAGTATTTGTCATTTTCATGTCATTCTTTATGCACGGATCCCTAAGTGATCTGTATTCTGTACTTTTGCTTCTTCTTCTTTTTTGTTCCACGTTATGTTTGTGAGATGATATATCCCTATTTAGATCCATCGCACACACTTTTGCTCTAGTTTATTCATTTATAGTATTTTATTTTGTGGAGGCATACTAATTTAACCAATTCATTTTCCTCTTGAAGGATATGCAGGTTATTCCCAATTTTCAGCTTCCTCAATTCCTTTGCTTTTCTTTTTTAAAAAATTTTTTAACGTGTTTTTGTTTTGTTTTGGTTTGGCTTGAGAGACAGAGACAGAGTGTGAGTGGCAGAAGGGTAGAGAGAGAGGGAGATACGGAATCCGAAGCAGGCTCCAGGCTCTGAGCTGTCAGCGCAGAGCCTGACACGGGGCTCGAACTCACAAGATCATGATCTGAGCTGAAGTCAGACACTTAACTGACTGAGCCATCCAGGCGCCCCCTCAATTCCTTGTCAAGAGGTAAAATCATTCTCAACAAATAAGATCAATGTGACTATAGCACGATTGGAAAGAAAATGTTTGCCTTTTTAAGAGACCATGGTGTTTTAAGCAGTTTAGTGTATGCTTTTTTATATGAAAAGTATCATTGTATGCCCGGAAAGCAACACTATCTAAGATAACATTTTATAGGGAAATGTATATATTCATCTCGTTAATTTATTAAAATCGTTCTACACAAAACATGGTTAGCCTGATTTCAAATGTAGAATTTATTTGAAATACAATTTGCTTTTTTGTTAAATGCCCTGTATGTATACTTATAATTAGTTTAGAGGGCCTTATACAAAAATGTACTCTATACAGTGCCCCGTCCGTGGACAACCTAATTTATTCTATTGCCTTTAGCCAACACACATGGAAGAAAACTCTCAAAACTACCCCTTCAGCCATGATTTCTCTCTCAGGCACAAATTTCATAGGACTTCCAGCATGAAATATCGCCTCTGCACTACACATCACACCCGCCATGAAAACACGGCTTCCATGTTCTACTTCCTGCAACCAAATCACAATCTCTCCTGCGATCTCGCAGTTTCCTTGGTGATTATGTTCCTCCTTTGTTCTAAATCCTTCAGTAGTTCTGGTTATGTGGGTTCTTTGCCAAAAGTCCAAGCCCTGGGCCCAGCCTTAACCCATCTCTCTGACTTTATCATGCCCCTTACCTACCTTCATAAAACCAACAGTCAATTGCCAGGCTAGTACTTGGCACATGATAGATGCTTAAAAAATATTTTTTTAAATGAACAAATGACAAATTCTGCCAAACTGAGCCATTTAATGTTCATTAGATGCACTTCCTATCTCTTGTTCTAGAAATGTTTTCTCCAACGTTTGTATTGGACGAAACCACATGTATATATTTCATGGCTTATGTTTTCCAGTTTTGACAATTACATCTTTGTGTCCAAGTAACTGAGACTACTCATGGGCTTCTGATCTCCAGCTAGTCCCAGACAAAGAGACATTTCTTCCTGTCTGGGTTTGTATTTTATTTTTCCTGAGTGAAATTATCTAAATGAACTAAAATATCTCATCTAATGCCTCAGCGGTACTTCGCACAAACTGCTGTGGTACAAAGCAAAGTGTAAATGTTTGGAGATAACATTTATTCTGCCAGCTTTTATTCAGTGTGTACATTGTACCATATATATGCATATGTATATATATAGAGAGAGTATATGTATATATAGATAGATATGTACATATATAGATATATATGTATATAGATACATATGTATATGTATGTATGCATAGATATATAGATACATATGTATAGATATAGATACATAGATACATTCATGCATATATGCACATACATACCTATACATATATATATATATATACACACATGCATGCATATATATACATATATATGTATATGTATGTATATATATGTATAGATATATATGTATCTCTATATATAGATACAGAGAGGAAGTAGATAGGAAGCTCTCCTTTGGTAAATAATTGAGTGACATAAAATGTTAAACATTTTATGATTGAGTATGTGCAAGGTATGGCAGGCTTCTAAAGGAGGGAGTGGTCAAGGAAGGGAGATGGAAGGGGTTCACAGTGGAGATGTGGGAAGTGGGTTTGAGAGATGAACAGAATATAAAAGTGTCATGGGAGAAAGGCCACTGTTGCCTGTGGGAAAAGATTGCACAGTAGCTCATAGGGGAAAACACTTGCAGATTCTGGTACTTGCATTCAAGTTGGATGGAATTTGAGGTACAAGGAAATCATAGCAAGAGTTAGGGCAGCCAGGCCCGGAACACAGAAGGCCTCATATGTCACACTCAGCGATACAGACCTTTCCTGTAGGCATCACAGTTGACATGCTCGACCTTATGCTTCTAAAAATTAAGCTCTGGTAGCAATATGGAGACCTGACTGGCAGAGAGGACAACCTGAAACAAAATAGTAAGGATGCTATTCCAGTAATCGAGGAACAGAACTGAGCTGTGGGAATAAAATGGCAGTAAGAGAGACAGTATGGAGACAGAACCTCCAGGTTTTCCGTGAGAGAGTGGTAGGGTCCAGGTTCTCTCTTGGCTGCTGGATGGATAACAGCACCCTTTTTCAAGGTGAGGAATATCACTGGAAGGACAGATTTTGGAATAAAGATAGCATTTAGTTTTAAAAGCTGTAGAAGTGGAGATATCTCGTAGGAAAATGGGTATCTGTTTGTGTGTCTCAGGGGACATGTTAGGACTGAGTATGTAGATTTGTAAGTCATCATGTTGGTGCCGACTGGAGCCTGGGGAATAGATACATCATCCAGGTCTACCATGTAGAGTTAAAAGAGAAATAAGTGAAGAGTACAACCTTGCAGACTCATCAATATTTGAGCAGAAAAGAAGAGTCTGGTGGGCACAACCCACCCCGTGTTTCTGAGTGGGATTTCCCAGCAGTGTGAGATTTCAAGAACATCCATGGGCAGGTAGGTAACTGGAAAAGAGAGGCGAGGACACCGAGTAGATTTGAGGGCAGCAAGAGCTGATCTTGCTTGTCAGGTGCAGCGCAGAGGTGGAGTAGGATAAGAATTAGAATGGGTCATTTGGGCCTTATAGCTGGGAGATCACTGGTGACCCTTGACAGGGCGTTTTCTGAGCAGCGTGGGGAAAGGAGCCTGTTGCACTAGGTGGAAGACAGGTGCCGGACTATCCGAGCAAGGACAGGTGCAGTGAGGGGTGGCTGTACTCACCAGAAGAACACCAGCTCAGTAAAATGTAATAGGTATTAGATAAAACTTCTAAGAAATGATTTTTGGTCAAATAAATTTGGGAAACAGAGTCTTAACTAAATCAATTTATTTCTTCCAAGGTTTTATTTAAATTCAAGTTAGTTAACATATAGTGTAGTATTGATTTCAGGAATGCAATGGAATATTACTCAGCCATCAAAAATAATGAAGTCTTTCCATTTGCAACCATGTAGATGGAACTAGAATGTATTATGCTCATTTGAAATAAGTCAGTCAAAGAAAGACGAATACACTATGATTTCACTGATATGTGGAATTTAAGAAACAAAACAGATGAACATAGAGGAAGGGAAGGAAAAATAAAATAAGATAAAAACAGAGAAGGAGGTAAACTCAAATTTCTTGTTTTGCTACATAACTTATCAAGTTCTCTACTACAGTAATATGCACTGTGATTTTCTGACACTTATTTGGCCACTTTGTTTTCCTTTATTTTGTCTTATTATATTCAATTCACAGCATTTCTGGGGACTAACATTCTGATTAGCGTACTTTAGTAGACACTGGTCCACTACATTGTCCAAACAATGAAGAAGGAAACTTGATTGATGAGACGATCCCCAAATGACATATCAATTAGACTGTGACCTGTTCGTTGTACATGCACTTCAGATTCTTCAGAAGTTTCATTGTGTCTTCAACGGTTGTATGAATGCACTGCTTTGTTAACTCAGCAAGCCAAGAGTAGTAGTTAATAGGTTAGCACCTCTGTGGCTGAATGATTTCATTGCAAATCGGGATCACAGCCCAATCCTGGATCCAGTAGCTGAGTTCTATCACAGTGAGTGGAGTGATTGCTTTTGCAAACAGCATTCATCTCCTCCCGTGATGTATGTATGCTATGAAATGTGTCTTCGGGGACCAAGAAACACAAAGCTGAGACTGTTGCCTCAAAGTGACTGCAGACTGGGAACTTAATGCAGTCCACAGGTGGGAAAGGCATAAGGCTCTGCTCTGGCTTCCCGGTCTCTGTGCTGTGAGGCAAGAAGCAGCTGAGGCCAGACCTAGAATCCCTGTTACCTTTCCTTTAAGAATTCTTTCCTCTCAACTCCGCTTGGTTGGTGCTCTTCATAAAATGCCACAGTCAACGTGTTTCCCGGGAAAGAGCTATAATAATCTATTCCCCCAAGCCCCCCTGATTAGGACTGGTGGGTCTCTGGAACTTAGCCCGGCACAGCACCAAACAACCCCTGGAGCCTGGCCTTGTTTCCTGGTCTCTCCCCTGGACCCCTTCTTTCTCCTTCTTTCTTCTTTCTTTTTATTCTTATTCTTGTTGGCACTGTTTGATCACTTTTAAAGTATACAACAAACCTCTCCCTTTTTCCTTAGATAAAATCAATCATTAGATCTCATGCTGTAAGTTTCGTTTGGGGTGAAGTTTTCTTAATTAAATCCTCTTACCCTTCCCCCAAATGAAAGGGATTTGCCATTTTTAAATACCTCTGCCACAATCATGTCTGTTTCATTTATGGAGGTAAAGAAATCTCTTAACTACTCATGCTTCTCTATTCAGAAGGGTTTAGAGCCATGTATAAAAAAAAAGAAGCTTATGTGGGGCATGCCCTATTCCAGACCATTCTTTAAAAAGAAGATGTGAGGATTTTTTTTTTCCTGGAAGATCCTAGATGGGAAGATTCTTTAGGTAATTAACACTTAGCTTTTACATAAGCTATAGTGACAAATAAATGGAAACATTGTACAGCAGTAGTGGAATAGTTAAATGCTGTCAGATCATGAACATGGTGATGTTTAAAAATAATCAGTGAGTTGATGGGCGCCTGGGTGGATCAATTGTTTAAGCGTCCGACTTCGGCTCAGGTCATGATCTCACGGTCCGTGAGGTCAAGCCCCGTGTCGGTCTCTGTGCTGACAGCTCGGAGCCTGGAGCCTGTTTCAGATTCTCTGTCTCCCTCTCTCTCCCTGTTCATGCTCTGTCTCTCTCTGTGTCAAAAATAAATAAATGTTAAAAAAAAAAAAATTTAAATAATCAGTGAGTTGCAAAACTATTAATGATCTATTACAGGAGCTAATCATTTTCAAAACATAGTATGAGCTTAGTGTTGTAAACCGTCACTATGTATGTCTAGAAACAGAGGAAAACTGGAAGGAAAAGCCACGCAGATACACATGCGAGAACCCAGTAGTTGAGAACATAAAATCTGGTCCTAAAGGGAGCTTGAGTATACTTCTGTTCTCTATCTGTGTTGACTTGAGGGAAGTATGTTTACCTTTTGGAGACTTAGTTGTTGTTGTTGTTTTCATATGTAAAAGGAGGATAAATAATAATACCTATCTCCATATGGTGGTTGGTTGGATGAAATACTATATACCAAGCTCTTAATACAGAGCAATTGCTCAGTTGTAGTAGATATTATTAACAATGCTTTCATTTACCAAAATGTTAACAACGGTCATTTCTAGGCAATGGGGGTCTTGCTTTTTATTATATTTTATGGTTTTTTTAATGTCTCTTTTTGAGAGAGAGAGAAACAGAGCATGAGTGGGGGAGGGGCAGAGAGAGAGGGAGACACAGAATCCAAAGCAGGCTCCAGGGTCTGAGCTGTCAGCACAGAGCCTGATGTGGGGCTCGAACTCATGAACCGTGAGATCATGATCTGAGCCAAAGTCAGACACTTAACCAACTGAGCCACGCAGGTGCCCCACATTTTATGTTTTTTATCAAAATATATAATGCATACAATATAAATGAATAGAGTATGTATTTGATCACGTGCTTAGTTCCTAAACGAGTTTATCTCTGATAAACATTGAATCACTTTCATTTGACTTCTATAAAGAAGGCAAAGAGTAGTATCCCTTTGGCATGGAGAAGGAATGCATTGGCCATGGGAAACCCCCCAGTGAATACAGTATGTCAGTGTCAGGCATTACACTTGAACTCAAATCTTCCAATTCTAAGTTCACTGTCCATTCTCCAAGGTTGAAGGAAGAAACATATTAGATCTACCTTTCTTGGAACAGTATGAAAACAAAATCAACTAAGTATTCAAAATAATGAAGAGGTCCTGCATTCAAGGACTGCTTTAACATTTTCTCTATTTTTCTCTAGCTTTGATTTACGTCTAAGGTAAACTATCTCCCAGCTGCTAGTATGTGCTTCAGCTAGATTGCAGACACCTGTATCTGTGCTGCACATGTGGCTTATTTAATAACAATATGGATCATTAGCATGTTTTAGGAGTGAGAATTGGGTTAGGATCCTTTATAGTATTTCAGAAACTCCAGTGAAATCGTGGAACATTCCTGAATCTTAGTACATTATATAAGATTCTGAGATGGAGGGAAAGCTTTCCAGTCCCTTCTAGGCAGAAACTGAAGATCCCTTTTTTAAAACTCATTAAGAAGATGCAGAAATACTTTAAGATGTAACCATAGAAATAGAAAAACAACTAAATTTCCTCCCTCTTTTTTTTTTCCCCTCCATAGCTTAAAGGGAGCTGATGCCGGCAATGGGATCAGAGTGTTTGTGCCTGATATCGGGATGTTCATTGCTAGTCTGACCATCTGGCTCGTCTGCAGGAACATCGTTCAGAAACCCGTGACCG
The DNA here is from genome assembly GCF_018350175.1 of Felis catus. NCBI lineage: Eukaryota > Metazoa > Chordata > Mammalia > Carnivora > Felidae > Felis > Felis catus. The sequence goes on along the minus strand of NC_058379.1, from coordinate 33,191,431 downwards.
AAGAAGGAGCACAGTATAACTCGGAGTTTGAAAATGAAGAATTGGTAAATCTGATGTCCTGCATCCCTCTTCCCTCTTTGATTTCTGAGAGCCTTGACCCTTACTAAGTTGTGGAGAAGTGAAATGTGCATAGCACTTATGCTCTGCAGAGCTTGGCTTAAATGTTCACAGTTACTTTGCACAACCCTCCCTCCCCCGGTGTAGTTCTGATGGGTAGGCAGTCTCCTCCACACCTTGGCCACCAGGAGACAGTTCAAGGAGTGTGAACACTGCCATTCGTGAGGCATTCACCCCAACCCAGTGTTCTTTTTACTCTCATCTAATATTATCTCTGATGGTTAACCTTTTAAATTCATTATATTGTGGCCCGTTGTCTAGATACCTTAGTCAATACAAAATATTTAGAGAAGTAGCACCTGGTAGTTTTAGGAGAAAAAAAGTAATTCCTTCCTGAAGGGAAGCTTTCTGGTCTGTGTACTTTGCTCTTCAGAGAAGAATTGTGTTCAGAGCATGCTTTGACCATTATTTTAAAGCAATCCGGGGTGGGGGGGGGGCAGCGAGGAACACACACACACACACACACACACACACACACAGACACACACCTTTGGAAAAGTATAAGAATTGGAAAAAGGTAAAAATAATGAGGAAAATGTATGTTAATTTTTATCTATGTGTTTTAGTAGAAAGAGTTTCAGGAGGAGCAGGGAGCACATCAGATCTCACTCAGTGTATGAGAGCAAGTTGGACAGCTCGTCACTGTCCCCAGATCTGTTTCAGAATGTTGCTCTGTTCTAACACTGTACTTTGTTATGTGAGTTTCAGTGACGTTGATTTAAAAAGTAATTGATTTGGTAATTGAAAGATGACATTTGCAAAGGAAAAAATACTGAAAAGACTTACTCTGGACATTTGACACAAGAGACACAACTAGCAAATGTTTTTACTCAGAAGTTGGGCAAGAACTTTCACCTGCAAAACTGGGGTGAATTGAAATCAGTTATTTTGAGAATGGTAATTACAAGGGCATCAGGGAAGACAATTCTCAGTTATAGCAAATGACTTACTTATGTGCCTCAAAAATAGGTAGCAAATTGCCTTGTATAGTTATTTAAAAAAACAATAAAGAAAGGGAAGATATAATTCAATAAATCCATACAGACTAGAAATGATATTACTACCTAAAATCATTGTGGGTAAAAAATAAATGATCACATAGTATATCAATATTCTGCTTTTTTAAAGGCAGACGTTAACAAGTACTTGGTGTAAAAAGCAATTATAGCAAGATAGCACTAACCTTATCTTTCATTTATGTCTACAAACTCTGTAGGACTTATCAGTGTCTTAAAAATGGGTAAAACTATGAAAGTGCCTTTTCTTCTTGTTGGCTTCACAATTTTAAAGCAGAACTTAAATTTTAATTTCTACTTTTACATTTGAATTTTATTTATGATAGTTACAGTTTTGAAAATAATCTGGCTTTGATAATTACTGCCCAAAATTGTCCAAGTTTGGTGAAAGTAAACCCAGGAACTTGAGCTCTCCAGACTTAGGATTTTTCATTACTATTATTTATAAAAGCAAGACTGGTTTTCCGTTATCCTCATACTACAGATAGAGGGTAAAGGATGCTTATTGCAAATTGAGTGGACTCAGAAGGCAGACTTGGAAGCTACCTAACAGTGTTGGTGTGATGTTGAGAAATGTGTTTATTCTCTTTCTTCTGCAAAATGAGGATGATCATAATCCTACGCCGTAGAGTTGCTGCAACCACTAAATGAAATGTCAAATAAAACACACCTAGGGCAGCGCCTGCTCATTGGGCTGCTTAATAAGATGCTACTTGCTCTCCGCATCCTGCTCTTCTCCAATTGGAAAGTTACTGGAGCAGTTTCAAATTCAGAGTCCTCTTAGAATGATAGAAAGTTAAGCTGGGCGGTGCGTTTGAGGCCAGCCTACTCAGTAAGAGTCTCTTATTCGTCACTGAGCCATAAATGAATCACAAAGCTTCTTAGGAAAAGAACTTCTGTCACCAAGGACAAACGCCCTTTTGCCATAGGACTAAGAAAGCCTACATTGACTGATGGAAGGTCATGGATATCAGGTTATGGTTGAGGTCACACATCTGGTGAAGAAGAGAACACAAAGCCATCACATGGATTAATTCTAAAATCATGTTTCCTTCCTGATTTCTCACAGCTCTCAAAGATGCACTCAGGATACCTCTCTCCTATTTAAAATTTGTTTAAATATCTGTACTCCCTATATTATCAATCACATTATTAAAAAATTACAATAAATTGGGGCACCTGGGTGGCTCAGTCGGTTAAGCGTCCGACTTCGGCTCGGGTCATGATCTCACGTTCTGTGAGTTCGAGCCCCGCGTCGGGCTCTGTGCTGACAGCTCGGAGCCTGGAGCCTGCTTCAGATTCTGTATCTCTGTCTCTCTCTGCCCCTCTCCTGTGCTCTCTCTCTCTCTCAAACATAAATAATAAATATTAAAAAATTTAAAATAACAATAAATTGATAGACATTCTATATTACTTATTTGGGGATTTGAAAATACTAAATATTATTATGAGGTCGATTTCTTTCTCATTTACATTTGTTTTGGCCTCCTTTAGATATTAATTTCCATCCTCTTAGCACATTCCAGCCCACCAGGTGGCCAGGGAGAAGCAGGCTGGTGTGTGAATCTTCTGAGACGAATCCGCAAGGAAATATTTCTAACATGTGAACAATCTTGCTCAAGTCTGAAAAGAATAGAAACACACGGCCAAAATAAGTAGGGAAGTTATTTTGTTTTGGAAGGTCCCAACATATTTCTTCCCTTTTATAAATCTTGACATTTGCACCAATGTTTGTTCTTTGAGGATCCTTTGAAAAAATAGTGCTGCGGGCATTTCTCCTTTCATTTATCTCAATAGAGAAACGGCGAGATTAATCCATTGGTGCCTGAGAGACTTTTTTTCAAATCCAGCATTGTTTTAAACTAGCAACTAATCTCTGGAGAAGACTCCTGCGTCTTTCGTAACCTTCCTCGACTGGATAGTGAGGCTCAAGTTTGGTGTTTTAAAGGGCATCGCGAATCCCAGAATTCCCCCCAGAAATCCCCAGGGGAAGTCAGTGGGTGGGAGAACCTGTTTTGCTTTTGCATTGTACTGAGAACAGACCTCAGTAAGGGAGCCAACTCCTCAAGTACCAGGAAGGTTCTCTTTAACTGACACATCTGTGGGCTTGTTTACCTGTTCATTGTAACTCAGAAGCACATCTACAAATCCTAACTGGGAGAAAGATTCCTAATCTTAAATCTTAAAAAAAAAAAGTTATGTTATGAAAATTAAATTGTGTAGAAAAGGGCTTCGTGCTCAAACACTTCGTAATTTCACCAAACTGCTATTATCTTGTGTATTTCTGTAAAACTAGCTCTTTCTATTTAATGAGATTTCAGGCTTTATTTTTTTGGGGAAACAAATAGTATTTTAATGTATTATGAAAACAAATTTATGATAAACTAAATGTTTATTCAAATAGGAATTTTAGTCATGACTTGGTCTGGTTAAATAGTCTGACAAATCAAATGTGAAGCATAAAAAAGAATATTTCAGGGGCACCTGTGTGGTTCAGTTGGTTGAACATCTGACTCTTGATTTCTGCTCAGGTCATGATCCCAGGGTCATGGGATCAAGCCTTGCACTGGGCTCCATGCAAGCATGGAGACTGCTTGAGATTGTCTCTCTCTCTCCCTCTGCCCCTCTCTCCTGCTTGCGTGCTCTGTCTCTAAAACAGCTTTTTTTTAATATAATTTTTTAAAAAAAGAATATTTCAGTGTAAGTCATCCGCCATCTGTTAAAAGTTTGGGGATTCAACATTTGGATCCTGCTAACATTATCTGGAAATTCATTCTGAGCCTCAAAACCTGTGCCCTCCTTTCTAAAATCTAACGTGAACCAGGCTCCTGTGGCATCCCCATTCTGGCACATAAAATGACCAATGGGGTTATGCCTCAAGTTTCAGCTTTGAGGTTCAAGTTACTATTTTTTTTTTGGAAGAACAACAACAACAAAAAAGAATGAAAGAAACCCATCGTTTTGTTGTCACCTTCTCAATAAGCATTCAGCATCTCCCCTGAGATGTAGTCCAAAATCACTTGCTTTAAGTGATCAGATTTAAGACAGATCACTGTCTTTTCAGGTCTTTCCAGTGGCATTTGGAATGTTAGCAAGTGAGGACAACTGCTCCCCCCCGCCAAAATGCAGCCCGCTTGGTCTACCTTCTCTGGGTTAAACACATTTACAACTTGGGGGAACCTTAATGGTGGTGATTTTAGATGCCATTCATTTAAATAAAGAGGAAGTTTTTAACTGGAGGAAACCATTGGCCTGTTGTCTTCAGAAAGCTCCAGGAGAGCTCAGTATTACAGTCTGAGCAACAAAGTATCACAGGGACAAGTTAACTTCAGATCCCTGACTAAATTTACCCCCCACTGTCTTCCAGATACATCTTCCTGGACACCAGGTGAGAGCATGAGGTCCCTCTCCTCCTTTCCTCTGATAGAAACACACGTGGGGAGCATACCCATGTGACAGTCAGAGGCGTCCTTATCACATAGAAAGGCAGGGACATTCTATTATTGACAGTATGTTAATTGAATGAACTTTGTCTAGACTGGACTTGACTATGTGACTGATAGTAAAAATAAAAGAAGAATCAGCAGGTAGGAAGAGAGCTCAAATATTTTTAAATTATTAAAATAAAATGATTTCAAATTAAATACATCTTCATTTCTCCCACCCATTTGTTCATTTGACAACATTTAACAGTGTGTGACTAATCTCTGCTTTTTTTAAAGGAATCAAAGCTTCAGGGGCGCCTGGGTGGCTCAGTCCGTTAAGCATCCCACTTCGGCTTAGGTCATGGTCTCACGGTTTGTGGGTTCGAGCCACGCATCGGGCTCTGTGCTGACCGCTCAGAGCCTGGAGCCTGCTTCGGATTCTGTGTCTCCCTCTGTCTCCGCCTCTGCCCTGCTCACACTCTGTCTCTCAGAAATAAATAAACATTAAAAAAAAAAAATCAAAGCTTCAAGGTAGACTTTTACCCTTAAACAGTATGTCTTGATCAATGTTTTTAGAAATTCTTGGCATATTTTGTTCTGTGTTTGGAATATTTGATAGGTGATTTTGTGCATCTGAAGTGCAAATAACAACAAAACGGTCCCAAGGGAGACTCACGTGGGGAAGTTGCAGGGCCTGGTGTCCCTCCAGTGAGGGTGTGCGGTCAGGCACACGTGATGGGAGGAACCCATGTGTCCCACCCCTGCCACCTGCTCCTGCTCCAGAGGCTCCACGTCACCCTCACTCCTTCCAGGGTGGTCATGCTCTCCATCCTTCTCTCAGCTGCAAATACCCCTGGCATGGAGTTGTCACCAACTTGGTTTCATTGAACTGCCCAGGTTTCTTTTTTTTTTTTTTCAATATATGAAGTTTATTGTCAAATTGATTTCCATACAACACGCAGTGCTCATCCCAAAAGGTGCCCTCCCCAATACCCGTCACCCACCCACCCCCCCCCCACCCCCCATCAACCCTCAGTTTGTTCTCCGTTTTTAAGAGTCTCTTATGCTTTGGCTCTCGCCCTCTCTAACCTCTTTTTTTTTTTCCTTCCCCTCCCCCATGGCTTCTGTTAAGTTTCTCAGGATCCACATAAGAGTGAACACATATGGTATCTGTCTTTCTCTGTATGGCTTATTTCACTCAGCATCACACTCTCCAGTTCCAACCACGTTGCTACAAAGGGCCATATTTCATTCTTTCTCATTGCCACGTAGTATTCCATTGTGTATATAAACCACAATTTCTTTATCCATTCATCAGTTGATGGACATTTAGGCTCTTTCCATAATTTGGCTATTGTTGAGAGTGCTGCTATAAACATTGGGGTACAAGTGCCCCGATGCATCAGTACTCCTGTATCCCTTGGATAAATTCCTAGCAGTGCTATTGCTGGGTCATAGGGTAGGTCTATTTTTAATTTTCTGAGGAAACTCCACACTGCTTTCCAGAGCGGCTGCACCAGTTTGCATTCCCACCAACAGTGCAAGAGGGTTCCCGTTTCTCCACATCCTCTCCAGCATCTATAGTCTCCTGATTTGTTCATTTTGGCCACGCTGACTGGCGTGAGGTGATATCTGAGTGTGGTTTTGATTTGTATTTCCCTGATGAGGAGCGACGTTGAGCATCTTTTCATGTGCTGCCCAGGTTTCTTTCAAAGTATTGGTGGTGTGTTTGAGGGCAGGAGCAAGACCTCCCAAGACCTCCCAGCCCTGCCCCCACCAGCCTGCCTGCTGACTGCCCACCCAGTTAACAGGAGCACCGTTCACTGTCACTGGAGCCCCAAGCCCTGGTACGACACTGGGTCCCTTGGGCCGCTTACCCATTACCATCAAAAAGTCCCATGGGTCCTCCCTTCACATTGTGTCTAAACTGTTCACTTTTCTGTCTCTACTGCCACGATCCTTCTCCCACCTCTCAACTAGACCACTGAGTAACCTCCTACCAGACCCCCTCACTTCCAGCTTCCGTTCTTACCCTGCCCCACGGATACCACGCATAGCATCTGGATTATCCTTGTAAAATTATAAATCGAACCGTGTCACTTCCTTAGGTAAAACACGTCATTGGATTCCCATGAAAGGAGAACAAAATTCGGGCTCCTAACGCTGAGGGCTATGGCACCTCCTGCCTTTACATCCTCACCCTGTGCCCTGCCCCACTCCCACTCTGTGCTGTGCCCACACTGCCCCCCTCTCCGTGCCCAGCACCGGCCAGCTCTTTCTCTTCTGCCAGGCGATTCACTCCCTCCTCATTGCATGGCTGAATCCTCCTCCATCATCAGGCGAGCTCTTTCGCATAGAGGCCTTTGCTGACTAACCTCCCAGATTATTCCCCATCTCTGTATCCACCTTGTTGTACCCATAACATTTATCATAATCCGTAATTATTCTGCAGAATGCTTTTTTTGTTATTTACTTTCTGTCTCCCTCAGTAAACCGTAAGCTCTCTGAGGGAGAGGATCACATCTGTCTTGTTCTTTGTTGCCGCAAATCCTAAGTTAGCAAAGTGATCTGGAATTGTACACATGGTAATACTCAAATACTTATCAAGTGAATTGGTTAAGCACTGGTTGATTAATATGGAGGCTTGCACAATGCAATCCAAAGTGTAAAGCTAAAGGAACAAAGTGTAAAGTGTCAGTCCTGGGCGAGGGTTGTTTGCAAAGAGCTGCTTCTCCCACAAACTATCAGAAAAATCCACACGCCTGTCTTGAGTGGTCTCTCCTTGCTGTGACGGCACAAAAGGATGTGTATTTATCCATGGGCATGCTTTTTTATTCAGTATCTGCTATGTGCCAGGATGGGCAGAAACTAATATCTAAGAGGGACTGTTCTTTAGCTTTTTTTCTTTGCTTTCCAAGACATTTGCTCTTTTTTTTTCTATCATGTTTGCTTTCGGTATAACTGGTATTGGGCGTTTCAAATCCCCGTGGTCAGTTGCAACCTCCCTTTCCCTCTCAATGTTCTTAGGATCTTATAGTCACATTTTAGAAACAGTCGTATACACCTGGTTTCTTTCCTCTGAGTGCAAACCTCTCTCTAGATCTTGCACAGTGCTCAGAGCAGAGCTCAGGGTCAGGAAAAGTTCTGAGAGGAGGGAGGAACAGGAAGGGAGGATGGAGAAGGAATACTGTGGATCCCAGGGCAGCTATAGCACTGTTCAGCCTTGTAAGGTTTTAATAACAAAAGCATGCATTTTATTTGCATCTTAGTCCATCAGAAGGAATTCTACAGAAGGAATTCTGAAAGATTCGGGAACCGGGCGGATTGTGTGCCCTCAAAATGTTGCTTTGTTATCACTCCCTGAATTCTTTATTTCTAGAGGGAGCACCGGGTGTGTCCGTTAGAAGAGCTAAACTCAGCTGCTTCTTATAAGAGAAAATGGGTGGTTCCGGGTCAGGAATAATCTCTACAACCAAAGACAAACTGAGTAGATGATATCAGGGTGTGTGTGTGTGTGTGTGTGTATTTTAATACTGACTTAGTTTTACAGTGTTCCATTAAGTGATTTTTTTTAAATAAACCTTAAAGAGGACTTGGCAGGTCCTTTAAAAGATACAAACCTTTAAAATAATGGTCAGTCCCATTTGGCTCCTCTCCATTTTTGTTCATTTCCCTTTCTAATGACGTTCAGGTGATTCTCAAAGACTGTTGCAATTTCTAACTTGGGGACTTGACCTGGGAAGTTTATGAAGGTTCCGATGCAAGGCCCATCCCAGACCTATGGAATCGAAGTGTCTGGGAGGCCGAGAAATGGGCATGGTGGCCCCAGGCTCCACTGCTCTCACAAGTTTGGAAAAATCGCCTTTCTAGAACAAGGGTAGCAACGGAATGAAATGTTTGCTTCATCTGCACGATGTTCTCACAGTAGGCTTGAGTAACATACATGACATCATAGAGACAAGATTCTCTCTGCTCACTTCACAGGCAGCGCTGTGCCTACAGCGTCTGTCTGTCTTCTGCAGTGAGGCACCACACTTGCTTCTTCCTTTCTTGGGCTCTTCTGTTGAGATGAGCCCATTCTGTAAAGATAAATTGTTAACTTTCAATAATAAACAATAAACAACTCGTGACACTTTAGAAAAATGTTCCCTTTGCCTCCCAGATCCTTGGCTCATTGTTTGTGACTTTGATGCACCCCCATTGAAATGTTTTTAATAGCCTGCTTGTAGCCACAAAGAAGAAAGCGGATTCATCTAACGAGAAGTTCTGGGCTAACGCGCAAAGGTTGCCTGAAACCGGAAAGAGGTCGCACAGATAAATTACTTCCATGTATTTTCCAATTAAAGGAGTCTGCCCAGCGTCTGAGTCCAACAAAATATCTGCAGTGTGATCTAGTCTGCCGAGCGTGGAATCAATTGATTGGGGGTTGCAGATGTAGCCTGTGCATGGATTCTAGATGGGCTGCTTCAAAATCACGTACGGCAGCTCTTTGATTGTACAGATTCCTGAGATTCACTCCCAGAATTTCTGATTTAGGAAGTTTGAGGTGAGGCTTGATACCCGTCCCTTTAAGGGTTCCCAGGTGATCTCCAGGACTCACCCCAACCCAGGATGAATCATGGAGTGCTCAGAGCTAAAGAAAAATGGATGTTTGTGCTCCACCCTGAGGCACTTCCCTGTCCCATTTGAGTGGAAATGGCTGCTGACGCTGTGCTAAGTGTGGATGTGGCCGTGGTGGGGAGCAGCTGCGGGTTGAGAAGGGGGTGGCTGCTTGGTAAAAGCATGACCTTGCATGCATTTGGTCCCAGAGCAGCGAGAGCTTCCTCTCGTGAAATGAGAGGGTCTATCGTAATATGTGCTGGAACATTCGAAGTCAGGAACTTTCAGCAAAGGCAAGTTAAAGGATTTACATGTCTTCAAATAAGTTTTAGATGTTGACACGGGCGGTAATAATATGGAATATTTTATATGCCTTTCTGAACTGTAAAGGGTTCTCTTTGTCTTTAATTTCTAAGAACAGCTCTGGAACCAGGGGGATTAAGTCTTCATTTACAGCTACTCCTTAACGCCGGGACAAATTATGGCTCCCCCAAGCAAGGGTGCTTATTAGTAAATACGGTTAAGCGAGTGGATGCTGTTCCAGCGGATCGGTGTTTATACTTCAGCAGACGAATCATTTAGGAGGAGAAAGCCTGCCCATTAATGAGCAGACCTGCCATGACTAACGGCTGTTCTGGCCCCAGCCTGGACAGTGAGGGCTCACGGAGGCCAACCTGGCTCTCTTTCGGCCCTCTCTCAGCTTGGCAGGTTTAGAAAGCGTTTCCAACTGAGGTCCCCAGGGATTCCGGTACAAAAATGCTGAAAACCCTCCAGTACAGTGGTATGTTTATAAAAGTCACAGGGGCCCCGGTCCCACCCGAGAGAGGTCAAGGAAATGCGTTTGTCTAACCTCACAAAGTCTTGACCAGAGAATCTTATTTGATTTAATCTATATCCGTAGCAGTTCTGCAATTGAATAACAAGTCATTTATTATGAAAGTTAGGAGTGTGTTTCTGACTGGGACCCAGGCAGCACTGGCTGTGTTCTCTCTCCATGTCTCCTTTTTCAAGTACAGTGACTAAAGGTTTTGGCCAAACTTTCTTCCTCAAGGAGGATTATTATGGGTCGCCTTGTTGTGAGGGGGATATTAAGCAACACGTGCCCTATGAGTGCATGGTTTGTATATAGACAGCAGTGTGGGCCCCATATCAGCAGTCTCACTGGGCAGATCCCCATAGAAACTCTGCTTGGGGGAGCTGGAGTAGGTAGAAAGGCTTAGGAGATGGAGAGAGGATCACGTTCCATGTGTATTCCAAGGCCAAGAGTGTGGATTCTGGATTCTCCATATGCCTGCTTTCCCAGGGTGCTTCTAGACAGAAATGAGGATAAGCCTGGAGAGACAGACTGGTTCTACTTGTGGTAGCATCTGAGGGGTAGTCAACCTCTGTATTCTCTCTAGGTAATCTCACCAGACCCCTAACTTTAAAACCATCTGTATGCCCCTGAACTTCAAATAGACCTCTCCAGTTTTCCACCTCCCTCCAGCATTCCTGATTCCTATCCTGGCTGCCCATATAACACCTCCAACAAGAATGCTTGAAGGGCATCTCAGAACTGAATTTCCCCCAACCCTCTCTGCCCCTGGTTATCCCTGTCTCCTCAATAAGGACAGAAATACAGGAACTTTCTTTGCTTCTCCTCTGTCCCTCCACCCTCCACATCAAATTTACCAGCGAGTCCTGCTGACTTGACCTTTAAGACAAACTGCAAAGACATGAACCTCCCTTCAGCTCTGTGAGTTCCTGTCTCCTTGACCACAGCAATAGCCTCCTAGCTGCAGTCTGCCTTGGCATCACCATGTGAAACAGACCACGTGAGAGCCCCCACTAGGTGGAGTGGTTGGTGATCAAACTCCCTTTAGAGTGAATTCAAGAGAAGTTAGGCATAGGGGAAGTGGTGCCATGTTTTTAGCCCAACTCTTGGGAGAGTCACTTTGAGAGGCAAATGTGGTTTGGAGGCCACGTGGGTTGGAATTGGTGAGGCGTATTTGTTTGTTGATGGGGAGATATGGGCGGAAGGGAGCAGGAGGTGTCGCAGGGGAAAGAGAAGGACTGCCCTTCTCCCTGGTCTCCCAGGGCATACGACTCATCCACAGTCACAGGACAGGGAATCCGAGTGCCTACTGCACAGGTTAGCTCTAGGTCTGTAGGCTGATGTGCTTGATGTGGTTTTGGAGTGGTGGTGGGGGTCCAGAGCCGACAGCCATGAAAGAGTTCTTGAGACACCTTTGGTGCAAAAAGGTGATTTTATTGAAGCAGTGGGACAGGACCTGTGGGTAGAAAGAGCTGCACTGGGGTTGTGAAGAGTGACTGATTATATACTACAGAATTGGGGGGCCAGGTAAGGAAAAAGGGAGGTTTCCAAAAGGACTTTCATATGTTCAAGAGGACTCATAAGATACTGAGTCCTTGGTATTGTTGAGCTGGTTGATTTTCCCTCTAGCAAAGTGTTAACATTAAGACAGTAGGGGGTTCCTGGAGGAATGTTATACTCTGTATTTGCCTCAAGTATTTGTCAAGGAGCTGCAGGTTATAAAGAAATTTAATGTTATTTACATTTTCTTCCTGCCTTTGTTCTGCACATCACTAAGGAGGGGAAGGTGATGTTAGGGCTCCAGGTAACTGAGTCTTTGGATTTCTGGAAGTGTGGCTGTTATTATAACATTGCCTTTTTTTGTCACTTACTAAGACGTTTGCAAACTGATTTCTATCAGTTAACCATTTGTTTTCCCCTTTTTCCCCTCCCTTTGTTCTTGGACAGCCAGGAGTGTCTGAGGAATGTCACTGTGGGGGGCGGGGGGAGCAATTGTTAGCTTGTACTTTGTCCTCAGCGTGTCTTTGGCTCCCTGTCATGCTGGTGGGGTGCTGTCCCCCCTTCTCTCAGTGAAGTAGGAAGTGGGCTCATCAGCTGACCGACAACTGACAAGGAGGAGGGTGAATTAGTAGAAGAGGCAATGTGTCAGGGAACACATGCCTTCTTTCTGAACATACCATGGAATCTTTGACCTGCCCTTCCCTCCATCTGGGATGTTCTTGAAGAGGATTTTCATATGGCTGATGACTTTGTGACATCTGGGCTTAAATGTCACCTCCTCAGAGAGGCTTTCCCTGACCTCGGAATCTAAAACAGTCACCCTGCCATTCAGAGTCATATCCCCCTATTTTCATTCCCTGACTGGCATTTGTTACTGCGAGAGATTCAGCTTGTTAATTTTCTACTTGTTTACATGTTTATCACTGTATCTCCTATGAGATATTAGCACCTACTAGGCCCTGAACAGCAAGAGAAGTCTTCATGAAGAAGCATGAGGCATTTCTTTTCTTTCAGGGAAAAATACAAATGTGTCATGATAGAAGAGAATAGAACCCAGTTTGGGTATTTAGACTTGAATAGGCCCTAGATTAAATCTGTGTGTGGGAGGGTGCGTTGTAGAGGGTAAGGGTACATCCTGCACCCTTGGCTTCATCGATAGATAGCTTGTCACAAGCAGCCTGTACCTTCCTAGGCAAAGGAAGATCTCTGAGTTCTCAAGGCCACTGGGCACTAACTTGAGCTTTAATGCCATTCTCTGCAGGCTTCCTTTCATGCCCAAGGGCATAGTTAGAGGTTCAGTTACCAGCAGTGAATATCATATGAATATCGGAGCTAAGTGTAGCAAAGAAAAAAAAAAAAACAACCTTTAAAACAGGAAAATGGAGAGGCTGGGCTGAGAAAGAAATCTTTAAGTGGGAAAATAGAGAGGCTGGGATGTACTCTTTAGGCCTTAAATGGATGTCTGAACTGGGCCTAAAAGACCCTTCTGGCTCCGCAGCCAGTGTGGTCTTTTCAATTGGGCTAAAAGAAGTCTGCCAGCCTAGGGGTGCCTGCGTGGCTCGGTTGGTTAAGCGTCTGACTTCCGCTCAGGTCATGATTTCACTGTCCAGAGTTTGAGCCCCATGTCAGGCTCTGTGCTGACAGCTCAGAGCCTGGAGCTTGTTTCAGATTCTGTGTCTCCTCTCTCTGTCCCTCCCCCACTCATGCTCGGTCTAGCTTAAAAACAAATAAACATATTTTTAAAAATTAATTTAAAAAGGGGTGCCTGGGTGGCTCAGTCGGTTGAGCGTCCTGGCTTCGGCTCAGGTCATGCATGATCTCACATTCCGTGGGTTCGAGCCCCGCATCGGGCTCTATGCTGACAGTGCGGAGCCTGGAGCCTGCTTCGGATTCTGTGTCTCCCTCTCTCTCTGCCCCTCCCCTGCTCATGCTCTGCCTCTCTCTGTCTCAAAAATAAATAAAAACGTTAAGAAAATTTTTTTAATTAATTAAAAAAAAGAAATCTGCCAGCCTAAGGGGCGAATGCAAAGAGAGTCTGAGCACCTAAAACAACCTTTAGTCTTAGGTGATGGTTTATATTTCTAACAACTTAAAAAAAAAAATCCTAAGACTTCTAGGGAAAGACTATAATTAGCCAAAAAAAAAAAAATATTTCTACATATTCTCTAAAAACAAAACAGACAAAAACACATCAGTATACCCAGTTTAAAATAATATATAAAACATTGTATGTTCTACCCCTGTATTTCTTCCCTACATCTCTGAGGATGTTACTGAGGTGCTGAATCACCCAGGATCGAACCAGTAGATCATTCTGTCAAAGGATAAATTAGGAAGTGACTGTATATCTAGTCAGGTGACCTAAGAGCACTCACCCTCCTCTGACCAGGAGACACTAACATAGTGGACAAAATTTACTTCAGAAAGAAAAGGGATTGCACAAGCACAGATTTGATCCACCGTTTTGGGTAAAGCCATGGCTACGTTAATCAAACTACCTATCCCCCTGGTGGCAAACACTTTAAATGTGAGGAACCAAACCAAGATTGAGGAAAGCTAAGGTTTTAATAGACGTCTCAGACAGTTTCTTCCTCTGACTATAAAAAGTGAGTTCATGTGGCTCAGTAGCATGTTGTTATGGGTTCTATGATTGGTGATGTTTCCTGTTTACTTCTTCAGGAAAGATCCAAGTGACTTGGGCTTACACAGGGACTGGCAGAGACCTGGGGGGACCTGGGGGGACTTCAGTGGTTGTCTGCATTTTTCCCCTGGTTTGTGAAGCTCACCTCACTGACTGACCCATAAATTACAAACCATATAATCTGCGGGGTGGTAGGCAGAGTTCTGGACTGCAGTGTTTTCTGTTTCCCCTTTATTTAGGCCGGAGGAGAAAAAATAGATCCAGAAGAGGCACTGATCTACGAAGAGGATTTAGATGAAGGGGACGGTGTGGAAGGCGAGGTGGAAGAGAGCACGAAGTTAAAAATGTTCCGCAGACTCGCCTCGGTGGCCTCCAAGCTTAAGGAGTTTATCGGCAACATGATAACCACTGCTGGAAAAGTTGTGGTGACCATTTTACTCGGTTCATCAGGTGAGAGTTTCCAGTATGGGTTGGAATACAGGTAGCGCTTTGGCGAGTCATGAAAGACAAGGCTGAGGAGAAAATGCCGAAGGAAACAGCCTCATTCCAGAACACCAAACTCATAGCCATAACTTGTAAAACTGGCCACGTGTACACACCACACACACAAATAATTTTTCCTGTTCAGTTCTCATGTTTGTGTTTTTAGTCAGTTTCTTTTTTTTTTTAATTTATTTTTTTTTACTGTGTATTTATTTTTGAGAGTGAGAGAGCACAGGAGTGGGGAGGGGCAGAGAGAGAGAGAGAGAGAGAGAGAGAGAGAGAGGGAGACACAGAATCTGAGCTGTCAGCACAGAGCCCAACGCGGGACTCGAACTCACGGACCGCGAGATCATGACCCGAGCTGAAGTCAGATGCTTAACCGAATGAGCCACCCAGGTGCCCCTTGGTTCATTTCTATTAACCTCCGTAAAGCAATCTTTTTCCATATCTAGGTGATGTTATGTTTTATATGTAGATCAGAAAGACCACCGTTCTCCTCCCCCAGAGCCCGTGAATGGCGATCAGCTACGATGAACAATGTCAGTATACTCTCCAGAGAGCCACATGTGTGCATTCTGAAAGCACGTCTGTTTACACTGGGTCATTAGGAGTCTTAATTTAACTCTCCAGGATATACTATTTTTCTTCCTCAGTTAGATTGCAATCTTGCAGCACAGACACTCACTTCCTTTAAATCTTGGCTGCTGACTGCTTGTTCCATAATAATGTTATCTCCATTTTCTCCCTCCTTCCATCTTGCTGCTGGCGGCTGCTCCAGAGCCACTGGGAAGTTGGGTCCATACCGCTTCCTTGAAATTGCACAAGATGAAACAATGTGACAGTTTTTTAAATAGCAAAATTAAAAAGTGGAAAAGAGAATTGAATGTCTCAAGAAATATCCCCATATTTTAATGAAGAGTCATTTCAACACGCCCCCTACAAAAGTTTTTAAATGCCTATAAAAAAAAAATTCCCTCACTTTCCATGTCCCCTTTTGGTAATAGTATGAATCAGATTTCATTGGGTAGGGCAAAGTTTTAGTGAGACTTTGCCATAGATGGAATAATTTTATGAATCCAACTTACCCCCAAAAAAGTAAGTTATTATAAAAAGTGATATCAGGGAGGGGCTCCTGGTGGCTCAGTCGGTAAAGCCTCCAACTCTTGATTTTGGCTCAGGTGATCTCAGGGTTCATGAGATGAAGCCCCGTGTCAAGCTCTGCCCTGGGAGTGCGGGGCCTGCTTGGGATTGTCGGTCACTCCTTCTGCCCCTTCTGCACTCTCTCAATCTCTCTCTCTCACAAAAATAAATAAGTAAACATTTTTAAAAATGGTATCAGGGTAAGTTGGAATGGGCACACAAGTATCCTGGAAAAAATTTGGGGGAGAAGTAGAAAGATGGAAACAGGCAAGTAACTGTGCTAACTTTATGAAAAGTAGATACTTGCTCTGCCAAACAGCACGGGAAGAATTTCTGGCATCATCCTGTGTTTCCCTATATTAACAAATGCCACTTTATGTGTGATCTTTTGCACAACAAAAATAGTATTAGCTCTGATTTTACAAGTGAAATGGGATTCCCATTTTAATCACTGGATCTACACCAGAAAACATATGAAGGAAATGTCCATCATCTCCAATAGGAACATGTCTCGAGTGGTGAGTGATTTCCCAGTTCCATGCGATTTTTCATGATCACATCTCTTCTTCCGTAGGTATGATGTTGCCGTCTTTGACCTCATCTGTGTACTTCTTTGTATTTTTGGGTCTGTGCACCTGGTGGTCCTGGTGCCGGACGTTTGATCCATTGCTGTTCAGCTGTCTCTGTGTGCTGCTGGCTATTTTCACTGCGGGGCACTTGATTGGACTTTATTTATACCAGTTCCAATTCTTTCAAGAAGCAGTTCCACCCAATGACTACTATGCAAGGTAAGACAAAACGTTAAGACATTTCAAGGACAGCTGACTCTCCTTTATGATCTTGTTTGAATTTGCAAGGGTTCCTCTTGATGCCCATTGATGTGTTCCGCAAAGGGTCGGTGGGGATGGGGGAAGCAATGTAGCACTTTCAAGTTATTGAATGACAAAGTCCAAAAGGAAGTGGGAGGTCTCTTCAAATGGAGGTGCTGCTGAGACATGGAAGAGAGGGGAGGCTGCTGTTGGGTCTCAGCTGTGGAAAAAGATCCCAGAAGAACATTTTGCATCAAAGAATAATAACAACATGTTAAAGCATCCAGCTGGAGGATGGTCTCACACACCAAATAGAGCATTAAAAATAATAACAAGGGCAGGGGCGCCTGGGTGGCTCAGTCGGTTGAGTGTCCGACTTCAGCTCAGGTCATGATCTCACAGTTCATGTTTCGAGCCCCGCGTCGGGCTCTGTGGTGACAGCCCAGAGCTTGGAACCTGCTACAGATTCTCTGTTTCCCTCTCTTTCTGTGCCCCCCACCCCCACCACTCACGTTCACACGCATGCACACTCTCTCTCTCTCTCTCAAAAATAAATAAACATTTAAAAAAATGTTTAAAGAAAAGTAGTTTAAATGACTCCAGAGGAAAACAATCAGAGAAATCCAGAATGTGGATTCTATAAAGCAAATGATCTGGTCTCTAAAAAAACTCAGCATCATAAAAAGAAGTGTGTGTCGAGGCAGTGGGGGCAGGGACTCCTGTAGTTTTAAAGGAGAATTTGGGAAACCCAGCAACCAGATGTGAAGCCCGACTCTACATTACATCCTGGTCAACCGCAGATCTCTAAAAGACATTTTAAGGTTAAATGGAGACATTTCAATGTTCACTGGTTATTAGTTGATTGTATAGAATTATTGTTAAACTGTTTTTAAATTTATTTATTTTGAGAGATAGAGAGCAAGCACTTGGGAAGCGGCAGAGAGAGAGAGGGAGAGAGAGAATCCCAAGCAGAGCCCCACGTGGGGCTCTATCACATGAATCATGAGATCATGATCTGAGCCAAGATCAAGAGCCAGATGCTTAGCTGATTGAGCCACCCAGGCACCCCTAGAACTATTGTTAATTCTTATGTGTATGATTGTATTGTGGGCATACAGGAAAATGTCATTATTTTAGGAGCTAAGTGGTGAATTATTTAGGAGTGAAGTGTCACGATGTCTGGAACTTTCTACTGGTTTAGCAACAGATATGAGAGAGGGAGAGAGAAAGGGAGGGAGAGGCAGGGAAAGAGAAGCAGGAAAGAGAGACAAATAAAATTACTTAAACCAGGGGATTGGCCATTGGGGTAGCCATTGTCCTATGTTAACTTCTCTACTTCTGTGGAAAAGTTTATGCCTGGAAGTTACCGGAAAAGTAAACGGGGGCAGAAATGGCAGAAGGGAATGTGAGGGGGGTGAACAGTGTGTGAACAGAGAAATGAGGAACTTGGAATTTCAAAGAACATGAGTCATGCTATCATGTTGATGGTATAGATTTGCATCCTTCTTTCGAGGGATCCCCATCTGTTTTTTATGTGATAGTAAATATGAAGTAGCGATGTGTGTGTGCAGACCCACTCACCTTGCTCTTACTGATTCATGTATAAAATCTGTCTAGTTTGTAGCTATGTCTACCCAACGCTAGGAGAAAATTCAAGTCCTAAAACCTCTTATATTCTGTTAAAACAAGTTAGTACCCAATACACACACAGCGTAACTAATTCTAAACCTATTGGCATAATGTGGAGGTTTAACAAGTGTAATTCAGTCTATAAAGAGAAGAATGTTTTATAGACACATTAAAACTAAGAAGCCACAATATGGAAACAACCTAAGTGCCCGTCGACAGATGAATGGATCAAGAAAATGTGGAGTGTGTGTGTGTGTGTGTGTGTGTGTGTGTGTATCTGCATGTATGTATGTGTATACACATGATGAAATATTATTCAGTCTTAAAAAAGAAGGAAATCCTGCCATTGATGATAACATGGATGAAATTTGAAGACTTTCTGCTATTGAAATAAGTTAGAGACAGACAAATGCTGTCTATTTGTCCACTTATATGTGGAACTGAACAAAAGAGTCAACTGATAGAAACAGAGTAGAAAAGTGGTTGCCAATGGTGGCATGTTGGAAGGAATGGGGAGAGGATGGTAAAAGGGTATAAACTCATTAATAAGTTTAATAAATTCTGAAGATTATAAGGTGAACATTATAAGGTGAATAAATTGTGAAGATCTAACGTACAGCAGGCTCACTCTACCTAATAGTACTGTATTGTATATTGTATGCTTGAAATTTGCTAAAAGAGTCAATCTTAAAAAAAAAATTTTAAATGACTAGGTGAGGTCATTGATGTGTTAATTAACTTGATTGAGGTAATCATTTCACAATGTCCACATATGTCAAATCATCACATTGTACACTTTAAATATATTACAATTTCACTTGTCAGCTATACTGTCAGCCTCTTTAATGGTGCGGATTTATGTAATATTTATTTATTTTAGGCAGTACTGAATAAACGCTAAATTTCAGTACAGACATTCGTTCTAGGCTAAATGAACCCTTTGGTTTCTTTGAGGCATTTAATTTTGGGTTTATTGAACAGGTATAGAAAAAATGTTTTGTGCTGTTGGAAGGGGTGACTTTCAGGGGGTGAGTTAATTGGGAATATAAAAATATTCCATATGCCAGTAACCCCCAGTTTAAGGATCTTTTCTGCCATCTAGAGACTGATGATGGGAAATACAAGTAATATTCAGAACCACCTTGAAAGCATCAGTTTCTGTAAAGGATCAACTAACAAATATTTGAGACTTTGTCGCATTTCTTTCAAGAAGCCGTTGTAGTGCAAAAGCAGTCACGGACAGATTTAAAAGAATGAGTGTGGTTCTCTTCCAGTAAAACTGTGTGAACACTGAAATTTGGATTTCATATTAGCTTTCGCATTTCATGAAATATTCTTTTTCTTCTGCCTTTTTCCAGCCACTCAAAAATATAAAAACCATTGTTGGCTCACCAGCTGTACCCAAATAGGTGGTGAATGAGCTTGCCAACCTACGGTGTAGATAATAGTAGTCCCAATAGGCTAATAATGTACTATCTCTATTATTCACTTGACTTGTCCCAAACAAAATAATTATAACTTATTACAGGTAATAATAATTATATTACCTGTAATTAATAATTACATTTTGTAGATGATCCGTTTAAACATTTTAAAAAGTCCGTTACTATGATCTCATAGAGCTAAGTCATTAAAAGTTAAGTTGCTTGTCAGGCTCTAGACAGTTTGAGCTAAGCAATTAAATATAAATATAAATATAAATATAAATATAAATATAAATATAAATATAAATATAAATATATAAATACACTGCCATGTTGTAGATTCCCACCCTCCCCCCGTTAACTTGGTGATAACAAGACATTGCATTTTAGTCCTAGAAAGCTTGGAAATTTACATCTCTAAAACAATAGCTTTTTCATAAGGCACAATTCCAGTGCATTGCTATTAACCCCAAATTATGAGTTAGAGGAAAAACTGGAAAGTGGCAAACAAACACTCATTTTGTGTGGGCATTTGTCACAAATTTCATAACCACAGAGACCCCAGCGCATATATCCAGCTTCGGATGTGGCTGTTCGTAAAACAATCCAAGCCATTTTTGTCTTCTCAAAAGCTTTCAAATGCGTCTCTGGTCAGAATTACCTTTATTTTTAGAAAAATTGAATTGATTTGTTCATCATTAGGATAATACATATTTTTTGGTGATTATTTGGAAAAATGTAATGAAGGATAAGGAGAACCACCTTTTAAAAATGTAATCCTAACTTCCAGAAATAAATACTATTTATTTCAGGATCTATATTCTCCCAGAATTTTTCCTAGGCATATATGTGCCTTTTTAAAACAAACTTTGAATCATAAGGCAAGTACTCTTTTATAAGTTGCCTTATTCAAGTTCTACATTTTCCCATGTTATGAAATGTTCTTCTAAAATGTGATTTCCATAGGCAGCGAAGTCTTTGAATGTGTAGATATACTCAGTCCCTGATTTCTGACCATGTAGATTTTTTCCCCATTTTTCCATTAACTTTATTTTTTTAAGCTTTTAAGTTTTTATTTAAATTCCAGTTAGTTAACATGCAGTGTAATATTGGTTTACAGTGTAATAATGACTCAACACTTCCATACGGTACCAGGTGCTTCTCACAACCGGTGCCCTCCTCAATCCCCATCACCTATTTCACCCATCCCCCCACCCACCTCCCCTCTGGTAACCATCAGTTTGTTCTCTATGGTTAAGAGTCTGTTTCTTGGTTTGCCTTTCTCTTTCTTTCCCCTTTGCTCCTTTGTTTTAAATTCCACATATGAGTGAAATCGTACGGTATTTGCCCTTCTCTGACTGACTTACTTCACTTAGAATAATACTCTGTAGCTCCATCCATGTCATTGCAAATGGCAAGATTCCATTCTTTTTTAATGGCTGAATAATATTCTATTGTATAAATATGCCACATCTTCTTTATCCATTCATCAGTCGATGGGCAAGTGGGCTATTTCCATAATTTGGCTATTGTAGAAAATGGTGTTGTAAACATCAGAGTACATGTATCCCTCTGAATTCGTATTTTTGTATTCTTTGGGTAAATACTTAGTAGAGCAATTACTAGATCATAGGGTAGTTCTATTTTTAACTTTTTGAAGAAACTCCATACTGTTTTCCAGAGCGGTTGCCTGTGTTTGCATTCCCACCAATAGTGCAAGAGGGGTCCCTTTTCTCTACACCCTCTCAAATGCCTGTTGCTTCTCTTGTGTGTTGTTGATTTTAGGCATTCTGACAGGTGTGAGATGATATAACGTTTTAGTTTTGATTTGTATTTTCCCGATGATGAATGACGTTGAGTATCTTTTCAATGTGTATTTCGGTCATCTGTATGTCTTCTTTGGAAAAGTGTCTCTTCATGTTTTCTGCTCGTTTTGTAATTAGAGTATTCATTTTTTGGGTGTTGAGTTTTGTAAGTTCTTTATATATTTTGGATACTGACCATTTAGCAGATATGTCATTTGCAGGTATCTTCTCCCATTCTGTAGGTTGCCTTTTAGTTTTGTTATTTGTTTCCTTCACTGTGCAGAAGCTTTTTATTTTGATGCAGTCTCCGTAGTTTACTTTTGCTTTTGTTTCCCTTGCCTCGGGAGGCATATCTAGTAAGAAGTAGCTATGGCCATTGTCAGAGGGGTTACTGACTGTGTTCTCTTCTTGGATTTTTATGATTTCAGTGACCATGTAGATTTAGATCATTCTTCATTTTTTCCGTCTTCAGTAAAACTGTGGTGTGCACCCACATTACTTCTAAATTTAAGTAAAACTCCTGACGAGCAAGGTGCAACCTCATGTACCCTCAGTTGGGAAGGAGCCTCTGAAGGACTGTTTGGGGCTTACCTCTGCTGTGGGATCTGGAGGTTTCAATGGTCCTGGGCCAATGTTAGGATAACGTGCTGGTTTGTGATTCCCTCACCATGCTGGTATTGTACATTTAAATCCCATACCTAGGTGTAGCACAGATCTGGGGTTTTATTTTTCTCTAGAGAGAGCTCTTCTTTCAACCAAGCAATCATGAGCTTCCTTGTAGCTCCATCCAAACCTGTGATGGAATTTTTCCATTACGTTTATCCAGGGAGGGGTGTTGAGAAGGTGAGTGGGGACCAGCAGCCATATGGGATGGACAGGAGACCAAAGTTCAGATGGAGGCAGAGTAGGAGAGTGATGTTGCCCCAGGGGGAAAATTAGTGATTCTCTTCCATTTTTTCACATAGGAGCCACATGACCAGTTGTTTCCAAAACAAACGTCAGCTCATTATTTGATAGTTAAGATTGTACTTATGGAAAGGTGAAGACGCTGCATTTGAAAAGATTATTTTTCCCAAATCTAAAATGTTGTAGCATATTATAACCATATAAAAACATTAGTGATCACACTTCTGAAGTTGATCCAGCAAAATAAAACTTCAGAACAAATCCCACAAACTATATAAGATCGAGAATATACCAGTCAACATAGTGTGTTTAATAGAACAGAGTCCTGTGACAGCTGTTCTTCTAGAAGGTCTCCCTAACAAAAATGGTGAGCTAAACAAAATTTGGCTTGGCTAATGCAGTGTGTAATCTCTTCCAAAGAGATTTGTATTTTCAAGTGAATTTTTTAAATTTATTTATTTAAATTCAAGTTAGCTAACATACAGCGTAGTATTGATTTTAGGAGTAGAACCCAGTGATTCATCACTTACATACAACTTCCAGTGCTCAGGTGAATTTTTGTAGACAGCAAACCCCTCCTGTTTTGAAAGACGAAGCAAGAGTAAAGGTGGTGGGCTCGTGTTCACATTTCTCCAGTTGCACATGTGTTTATCCTCACCTGTTTCTCTACTTGTAGGACTGGCCACATTTATGAAGCTTTGAGTCTTAGACCATTTCTCCACAGGTTTTCTGCATTAAAAGTGCAGAAGGTGTGCTGGATAGGGATGGGGCCAAGGGCAGGGTTTTTTTCTGTTTTTTTTTTTTTAATTTTATGTTTATTTTTGAGAGAGAGAGAGACAGAGACAGAGCGTGAGCAGAGGAAGAGCAGAGAGAGAGGGAGACACAGAATCCAAAGCAGGCTCCAGACCCTGAGCTGTCGGCACAGAGCCCGACACGGGGCTCAAACTCACTAACCAGCAAGATCATGACTGGAGCTGAAGTCGGACCCTTAACTTACTGGGCCACCCAGGTGCCCCGGGTTCCCTGTTTCTTAATCTTGAGTTATCTGGATAGAACAGGTAAAAGTTCTGACTTAGACCAGGGTGGAAGATGTGGCAGGAGACTAAATGCCTACTCTTTTCTTAATTATGATGGAGGCACTTGGAATGCGTACATTGAATTTTCGACCCCATTAATGAACATTTTGTGTATGTCAAGCATTGAGATGAGTGAGTAAGCCATTCTTTTTTGTTTATTTGTTTATTATTCATTTAGGATTTTTATTTATTTTTGAGAGAGAGCGCAAGTGGGGGAGGGGCAGACAGAGGACAGAGGATCCGAGGCAGACTCTGTGCTGACAGTAGAGACCCCCACGTGGGGCTCGAACTCAAGAACTGTGAGATCATGATCTGAGCCCACGTCAGATGTTTAACTGACTGAGCCACCCAGGCATTCCTCGGCCATGCTTTAAATTGTCTCTTTTGAACTTTGACTGGCTTTCATTCCAAGTCCTGAACTTTCTCAAGAACATTCGCAGGAGTGACCGCAGTCATTGGACTCTTGTTTGCCCAATTCAATGAGTTCATTTGTTGCCTTCTCCACTTTAAGATCTGAAGTTTGACTATGAAATAGGGGGAAGGAATGAGAGAGTTTCAGGCCATTCTCTGTGAAAGGAGGATTCTGTATAAAATAAATACACAACGACTTGTCCCATGTTATCCGTTTTATGTTCTATTTCAGTAAATCATCATGATAAGAAAATGCGTTATGTTTAGTGAAGGAAAAGCTATGTTTATTTCAGTGTAAAAACAATGTAAAAAAGAAAAAGCAAAATCTAAAACTCCAACATCATGAGTAAACTATTCTATGAAAAACATTAAAAAACCAACATTAAGAGTGCGATCTCATTAATTACATTTATACTATTTTTATGCTAGTCATAAAAATGTCAGTAACATGTAGGAATGTCAGTTCTTGAGTTCGAGCCCCCATGTGGGGGTCTCTACTGTCAGCACAGAATCCGCCTCAGATCCTCTGAGGCCCCAGAGCTGTATGTCTTTCTCTCCCATTTGGAGAAAGCCAGTGGGTCCTTTAGAAAATGAAACAGCACAATCAGTTTTTATGTTGGGTCGACTGGGGTTTGCTTCTCTAGCTGTTACAGAATTCAGGTTATTTAAAAGAATGCACTTTTGGACCCCAGCCCCAGATGGCTATGTTGTGCCTGCCTGTCTTGCTTTGGGGTAATCTGAGGTTTAGTTACAAAAACAGCACAGAAAGACTAAATTGTTTTCAATGGAGACCAGTTGGCAAGAATTTCAGCTGACAGCGGTCCAGCATGTGGGGAAAAACAAAGGTAAAAGCAGGCCATTTTCACAGTAAAAAATGTAAATTCACCCAAAGAAGTTGACACTTTTCCTTTGCCTTCCTGCTGAAAGATGGCACTGGTAGGTATCTATCGAACTGTAGAGTTGGTAGGTGATATAATGATAACCAGACTCTGGGTTTCGTTTTTTAAAGATTCTTAGTGGTTAAGTGACTTGTTCGAAGGTCTCAGGCAGAGTTCACTTGCATTTGTCTGAAAGGTGAACAACAGAAGCCAGAAGAGAAGTTGACTTTCCACAGAGAAATGGGAAATCCGTCGAATGTAAATACTTGAACCCCTGAGTCCATCTGGGCAATTTGCCCAACCTTATGGCCACTTAGGATGGTGTGTTGTGGATCCCGGATCCCTGGGAAATGGGGTGCCCTGCCCAGCTGTGACACCTGATATTACGTGTGAAGCAGCTACTGCTTCTGACCAGGTGGACAAGCCTTGGCACAGGATGTCTATCTCACTTAGAGACCTAAGACTTCCCAACATCGCTTTCCTGAATTTCAGTCTTGATTAAATGTTATGGACCAAACTGCTCATGTTTTACTTACTGAGAGCATCTCTCAGGAGGGGTCTCCTTTCCGTTTTCATAGAAAATCTACTCTATTCTCTGTGAGGATTACAGTGATTGACCTGACAGTTGTGTCTCACTCTGTTGGGTTCATATGTACAAGAACAGCTCACCTGCACACACATGCATACACACACACACACGCACACACACACACGCACACACTGCAACAGGGCAGGACCTTTTTGCCCAAATGCTAGTCCTGTTATCAAGGATAAAGTGGGGGATCTACTTTCTCCTAATGTGATATTGAGAGGATTACACTGATGCTTGCAAACCCATTCTCTGGAGTCCAACAGCTCAGGAGTGGCCCTGTTGCTTTCTAAACAGAGAATCTGGTCACCACATTACCAAATGCTCTGTGCTTGTATTTCCTAATCTATGAAATAGGGATGAGAATAGTGCCTGTCTCAGAGAAGAGTATTGTATCAAACAGGAGAAGAGTCACCAAATGCTGGGCAATGTGGAGCTGATTTTATTATTGTAAACATCATATTTTTTTTTATTTTTTTATTTTTATTTTTTTTCAACGTTTATTTATTTTTGAGACAGAGAGAGACACAGCATGAACGGGGCGGGGGGGGGGGGGGCAGAGAGAGAGGGAGACACAGAATCGGAAACAGGCTCCAGGCTCTGAGCCATCAGCCCAGAGCCTGACGCGGGGCTCGAACTCACGGACCGCGAGATCGTGACCTGGCTGAAGTCGGACGCTTAACCAACTGCGCCACCCAGGCGCCCCTGTAAACATCATATTAACACACTAAAATATTTTTCCTATTCAAACTAACTTCCCATGTCTGGTGATTGCAGCCTTATCTGGCATCTCATATGCAGCTCCCTGAGCTCATTAAGCTACTCTGCCCCTTGTGCTGTTTCCTTCACTGGAAATGTCCTTCTGCTTCCTCATCCCACTCGCTCCTACTCTTCCCTCAAAACCTAGCACATACACCTCCTTCTGGAACCTTCCAGGTTTCCTTCTGTGAGGAACAAGAATTATCTTCTGGGCAATTACTCTATGCAAACTTGCTTCCTCCCATTTGTTGCACTAAACCATAATGATGTGTCCGTGAATGTGTCTCCCTGCTAGGTTCTGGTCTGGGTGGCCTGGGGACTCTCAGCCTCTAACACTGCTGATCACATGGTTTTCAGGAAATCCCTGTTTAATCTGTTTTGTGCACTGTCTCCTGTACCCCTTGCATTTCATGCCCTTGTGCACCAAAATGAGGTAAAATTTGTTTAGGCTTTTCCTGAACTCCCAGCCACAGATGGAGCCACTGCTTATGAGATGTATGGGAAAATTATTTCCCAGAAAGGTCACTGTCACTTGCAGTGCACCCAGTGTAGCCCCACTGCTGTGGTCTGTGGTACATGTCCCCAGTTTGTGAATGTCAAGTTCAGTGAAAAACTAAGGTGGCTACAGTACATGTGGCTCCTTACTTGTGGTGTTGGCAAATATTTAGTTTTTGCTTGAGAAAAAAAAAATGATAGTTTTACATGTATTTATTTAGAAAATTCAAAAATAGCTTTGTCCCTGGTGGTTAAAGTTAACACAGCTAAAGCAGTAAGCAGCTTTCACTTTTGAAGAAATTAGAGATTTCGGTTCACATTCGGTGTTTCTCGGGGATCCGGTTTATCTCTTGTTTGTTGAGAGACTTTGATTTTTGTTTCTTAATTCCCCTAGACTTTGTTTTAAAAATAGGAGAGCCACGGTAATATTGATGAGATGATGCAAATAAAGGTCTGCCCAAGCCCGGCAATCCAGAGGCGATTAAGAAATGTTAGTTCTACTTTTCTCTGCAGTATTTTGTGTAGAAAGCATACACAGTACGGTTTTCTTCTCAGTTTTAATGAGAGATATTTGACATGCATCACCATAAGTTCAAGGCATGCAGCGTGGTGGTATGATTTATGTATATTATGAAATGATTAACACGATACATTCAACTAACATCCGTCTTCCTATATGGATACAATAAACAGAAAAGAAAGAAGTAAAGAAAAAAGGAAATGTTCTCTTTGTGATGAGATCTCTTAGGAATTTACTCTCTTAACTTTGCTATGTATCACACAGCAGGCTTAGCTACAGTCGTCAGGTTGTACATTACATCCCTAATACTTATTTATTTTATAATTGAAATTTTGTATCTTTTGAGCACCTTCCTCCAGTTCCCCTCCCTCTCCCCACATCTGGTAACCACAATTCTGATATTCTTTTCTGAGTTTGGGGTTTTTTGTTGGTTGGTTGGTTGGTTGGTTGGTTGATTTTAGATTTCACATGTAAGTAAGATCATACAGTATTTGTCTCTCTATGTCTGACATATTTCACTTAGCCTAATGCTCTCAAGGTCTATCTGTGTTGTCAAAAATGACAGGATTTCCTTGTTTTTATGGCTGAAAAATATTTCATGGCATATATATCCTACAATTTTATCCGTTCATCAATCGATGGACACTTAGGCTGTTTCCATGTCTTGGCTATTGTAAATAAAGCTTCTGTGAATATGGGGGTGTAGATATCTTTTCCAGTTAGCATTTTCTTTACCTTTGGATATATTATCAGAAATGGAATTATTTTTTTAGATATGAAATTTATTGTCAAATTGGTTTCCATACAACACCCAGTGCTCATCCGAAAAGGTGCCCTCCTCAATACCCATCACCCACCCTCCCCTCCCTCCCACCCCCATCAAACAATAGTTCTATTTTTAACTTTTTGAGGCTCCTCCATACTGTTTTCCACAGTGGATGCAGCAATTCACAATCCCATACGCAGTGCGCAAAGGTTTCCCTTTCTCCACGTGCTCCCCAGTATTTGTTATTTTTTTTTTAATGATGGGCATTGTAACAAGCATGAGGTGATAACTCATTGTGTTTTTAATTTGCATTTCCCTAATGACTAGTGATGTTGAGCATCTTTTCATGTACCTATTGACCTTTCATATATATGGTTTTTTTTTGAAGAAATGTTTATTCAGGTTCTTTGCCCATTTTGAAATTGGGTTATATTTTTTATGGCCATAGACTTGTGGTAGTCTCTTATATATTTTGGATGTTAACCCTTTACCAGATATATGGTTTGCAAATATTTTTTTCACATACCATTGGTTGTCTTTTCATGTTGTTGACGATGTATTTTGCTGTGCAGAAGCTTTTTAGTTTGCTATAGTCCCAATTTTTTATTTTTTATTTTCTTCCTCGTGCTTTAGGTGTCATATCCAAAAGATTACTAGTTCTCATGACAAAGAGCTTTGTTCCTAAGGTTTCTTCTAGGAGTTCCATGTTTTCAGGGCTTAAAGTTAAGTATTTAACCCATTTTGAGTTAATTTTTGTGAGTGGTGTAATACATACATCTGGTTTCATTCTTTTATGTATGAACATTCATTCATTTTCCAAGCACTATTTATTGAAGAGACGGTCTTTTCTCCATTGAGTATTCCTGGCTCCCTTTTCAAATATTAGTTGACTGTACATACTTGGTTTATTTCTAGGTCTCGGTTTTGCTCCTTTGATCTATTTATCCATTTTTATGCCATTACCATGCTGTTGACTATAGATTTATAGTATAGCTTGAAATCAGGAAGTGTGGTGCCTCCTGCTTTGTTCTTCTTTCTCAAGATTCCTTTGGCTATTTGGGGGTTCTTTTGGTTCCATGTAAATTTCATGAGCATTATATCTACTTTTGTAAAAACAATGCCACTGATAATCTTGATAGGGATTGCATTGAATCTATAGATGGTTTTCAGTAGTATTGACATTTTAACACTATTAATTCTTTCAGTCCATGAATGGATAATACCTTTCCATTTATTTGTGTCTGTTTTGGCATCTTTCATCAATGTCTTAGTTTTCAACCAAGAGATCTTACACCTCCTTAGTTCAATTTGTTCCTAAGTATTTTATTATTTTTGATGCTATTGTAAATGGGATCAATTCTTTATTTCTTTTTCAGAAAATTAGTTACTAGCATATAGAAACGTTGCTGATTTTTGTATGTTAATTTGTGTCCTGCAACTTTACTGAATTCATTGTTTATATCTGACAATTTTTTCATTGAGTATTCAGGATTTCTCTAATAACTAAATCAGTCTTTAGGATTCTTTCTATATTTACTATAATATAGATAGTAAATAGAGACAATTTTACTTCTTCCTTATCAATTTTGATACATTTTATTTCTTTTTCTTGCATGATTGCTGTAGCTAGGACTTCAGGTACAGTGTCAAATAGGTATGGTAAGAGTGGGCACCTTGCCTTGTTCCTGATCTAAGAGGAAAAGCTTCCAACCTTTCACCATGGAGTATGGTATTAGCTCTGGGCTTGTCATATATGCCCTTTATTATGTTGAGATATGTTCCTTCTATGCCTAATTTGTTAAGAGTTTTTATCATGAATGGATATTTAATTTTGTCAAATGCTTTTTCTGTGTCTATTGAGATGGTCCTGTGGTTATTTTCATTCTATTCATGTGATGTATCACA
Source organism: Felis catus (assembly GCF_018350175.1). Classification (NCBI taxonomy): domain Eukaryota; kingdom Metazoa; phylum Chordata; class Mammalia; order Carnivora; family Felidae; genus Felis; species Felis catus. The sequence continues at coordinate 33,161,724 of NC_058379.1, read as the reverse complement.
TTGATTGATTTGCATATGTTGAATTGTCCTTGCATCCCTGGGAGAAATCCCATTTGATCATGGTAAATGATCCCTTCAGCGTGCTACTAAATTCACTTAGCTAGTATTTTATTGAGAATTTTTACATCTATCTTTATCAAATATAATAGTTTTCCTCTCTAGTAGTGTCTGTTTCTGGTTTTGGTATCAGGATAATGTTGGCTTCACAAAATGAATTTGGAAGTGTTGCCTCCTCTTTGATTTTTTTTTTTTTTTTGGAAGAGCTTAAGAAGGATTGCTGTTAATTCTTCTTTAAATATTTGGTAAAATTCACCAGTGAAGCCATCTGTTCCTGGACTTTTGTTTGTTGGGAGATTTTTGATTGCTGATTCAATTCCCTTACCAGATCTATTCAGATTTTTTATTTCTTCCTGATTCAATCTTGTTAATTTGTATGTTTCTAACAGTTTTTCCATTTCTTCTAGGTTGTCCAGTTCATTAGTGTGTAGTTGTATGTGATAGCCTCTTATGATTCTTTGAATTCCTGTGTTATTAGTTGTAATGTCTTCTGTCCATTTCTAATTTGTTTGATTTGGGTCCTTTCTATTTTCTCCATGTTTAGTTTAGTCTAACTAAGTGTTTGTCAATTTTGTTTGTCTTTTCAAAGAACCAACTTTTAGTTTAGTTCATTTTCTCTATGTTTTTTCAATTTTTAATTTATATCTGTTCTAATCTTTATTAGTTTCTTTCTTCTGCTAACTTTGAGATCCATTTGTTCCTCTTTTCCCAGTCCTTTAAGGTGTCAAGTTAGATTGTTTATTTGGGACCTCTCTTACTTCTTAAAGTATGTGTTTATTGCTGTGAACTCCCCTCTTAGAACTGTTTTTGCTGTACTCATAAGTTTTGGTATATGTTGAATTTCCACTTTCATTTGTTTTAAGAAACTTTCTTATTTCCTCTTTAATTTCTTCTTTGATCCATTGGTTGCTCAGGAGAGTATTGTTTTCTTTCCATGCATTCATGAATTTTCCAATTTTCCTCTTGCCGATTCCTAGTTTTATGCCACTGGGGTCAGAGAAGATGCTTGGTTATGATTTCAGTCTTATTAAATTTTCTCAGACTTGTTTTATGGCCTAACATATGGTCTATCCTAGAAAATGTTCCATGTGCACTTGAAGGAAATGTTTATTCTGCTTTTGTTGAAGAGAATGTTCTGTATATGTCTGTTAGGTCCATTTGGTCGCTGGTATTGTTCAAACCTGCTGTTTCCTTATTGAGTCTCTGACTGGATGATCTCTCCATTATTGAGAATGAGATATCAAAATCCCCAACTGTTATAGTGTTACTGCTTATTTTTCCTTTTAGCTCTGTTAGTTTTTTGCGTTATGTATTTAGATGCTCTAAATTGGGCTCTTAAATATTTACAATTATTGTATATTCTATTTTTAATTTTTTTAATGTTTATTTATTTTTGAGAGACAGAGAGACAGAGCATGAGTGGGGGAGGGGCAGAGAGAGAGGGAGACACAGAATCCAAAGCAGGCTCCAGGCTCTGAACCGTCAACACGGAGCCTGATGCAGGGCTCGAGTTCACAAACTATGAGATCATGACCTGAGCCAAAGTTAGACACTTAATTGACTGAGCCACCCAGGTGCCTTATATATTCTTCTTGATGGATTGGCCACTTTATCATTGTATAATGATCTTCTTTGCCTCTTTTTACCATTTTAAACTATTTTATCTGATGTAAGTTTAGCTACCCTTCTTTTTTGTTGTTGGTGATTTTTGGTTATCATTTGTTTGAAATGCCTTTTTCCATCCTTTCACTCTCAGTCTAGTGTCCTTAAAGCTAAAGTGAGTGTCTTGTAGGTAGCACATTGTTGGATCTTGTTGTTTATCTATTCAGCCATTCTGTGTCTTTTCATTGAAGTATTAATCTGTTTATGTTTGAAGTAATTACTGACAGGTAAAGACTTACTATTTGCCATTTCGTTAGTTGTTTTCTGGTTATGTTGTAGAATAATTGCTCCTTACTTCTTATGCTGTTGTCTTTGTGTGTGTGTGTGTGTGTGTGTGTGTGTGTGTGTGTGTGTGTTGATGTCTTTTGGTATCAGTATGCTTTGGCGTCTTTATTATGTTCTTTTGTATAATGACTACAGAATTTTCCCTTGTAGTTAGTGTGAGGCTTACATAAAATATCTTAAACTTGTAACAATTTTAAACTGATAACGATTTAACTTCAATAGAATTTGTAAACTTTACACTTTCACTTCTACTCCCCATTCACACTTTAGGTTATTGCTGTTACAGTTTGCATGTTTTTATGCATGCAGATGTACATATAGTTACAGAGTAGTTACAATTGTGGTTATTTTTACCACTTGTTTTTACCTTTTAAGCTAGAGATGTAAGTGAGTTATGAACCACAATCCCATACTGCAAAACTAACTATGACCATATGTTTACCATTACTGGTACAATTTACTCTACCTTCTAATTTTAATGTTTTTATGATGTTAA